>NC_138115.1:30522113-31741113 GCF_964146895.1 Miniopterus schreibersii
TTTAAACAATAAAAATTCAACAAGAAGATAGGATTCCTTTGTTCACACGAGAAAACCTACTTAAGTTTGAAGTCTTTACATTTACACATTTTAATAGAATTGATTCTCATGCTGAATTAATGCAGCAGGAGGCTTATGGGAAGGGGAAGGGGGATGGTCAGATGGAAATCTGATTTGTAACCAGGTTCTATCATTATGAAAGGAGGAAGCAGAGGTGGCAGATCACCTAGGAGTTATTTGTCTTCTCAGAGTCAAAGAATGGGGTAGTTTTGGTCAAGATCATTGACTCCTACATTCTGGATCCTTAGCAAAACTTTCAGTTAGCCATCTGTTATTTTAGTAGCATGTGGTCCGAAATGATGTCACCTTGCCTGTTTACTTTCAAACCCCAGAGACTTGTTTTTCAGTCATTTAATAAGGTGACTCTAGTAGACAGTAAAGATCCTGTTTCAGGATCACCATTGGAATTTACAGTTTATGAAGAGACATGTGCTCGCTCAGCTAGGTCACTGAGAACTCCAAAAACACCACACAGGATATCAACAAATATATAAGTATGTTAACTAACATCTGTAAAACCCTGGAGATTTTGACAACAGTGGCCAGCTCAGATAATATTCTAGGTCTACTTTTCCAGGAATTATGTGTGTGTGCATGGGGGGGGGGCCAGGTGTGGGGGGCAAATGGGAGGCAGGCCAGGGGTTGAAATAGTGGGAAAGTTGTGGGCTTCAGAGTTAGACCTAAATTCATGGTTTGGTTTTCCATTCACTAGCTGTGGACTCAGGGCCAGTTCTGGACTCTACTTTCCTCATGTACAAAATGGTGGTAAACGATATCTACTTTACACTGCTCTTGGGATGTTTAAATGAGCTAATATGTGTGTAGCAGAGATGATCAACTTTGAATGAATCTCCAAGTATGGTTCCTGGGCCAGCAGCATCAGCATCACCTGGAAAGTCGTTGAAAATGTAAATTCTTGGAATCCTGGCCCATGGGAGCAGCCGTGCCCTGCAGTTGCGTTTGTTCAGAGGGCATGGACACCTCGATAGCCTGACTTCACCACGGGAGGAAGTGGTGAATGGGTTACCCTCGTTTAGGTGGAAGGTGGAAAAGGTGGTGATGTCTGGGTTGCAGCTCATAATGGAAGGACTTTAAAACAACTTAAAGACAGATAAGCTCAGAAACGGTTTGTGGCTGGAGAAGGAGTGAGCAGTCAGGTTAGTGCTCTAAAGGGCTCCAAAGGAAAAGACTGTGAAATTCCTGTACCTGTCGGTATTTCAATAACTGATGGAAATGGTAAAATTATAGAACTCAGTAATGAGAAAGACAGAATTTTGGCAGCTGAGAGAGGTCTCGGTGGTAAGTTACTTATAAATTTCTTACCCTTGAAAGGCCAGAAACGAGTAATTCACCTTGATCTACAACTTCTAGCTGATATAGGTCCAGTGGGATTCCCAAATGCGGGAAAATCCTCGTTGCTAAGTCAGATTTCTCACACAAAACCTGAGATCGCAGATTATGCATTTACAACAGTAAAGCCTGAACTTGGAAAGATTATATATAAAGACTTCAAACTGGTAACAGTTGCCGAGCTTCGTGGTTTCACAGAAGGAGCGATAGAAACAAAGGAATGGGCCGCTCATCCTCAGGCATATAGGGAGAATGGAACAACTCCTTTCTGTTGTCGATATTTCTGGGTTTCAGCTTTAGTCCCAAAATCAATGCAGAACTGCCTTTGAAACTATAATACTGCTGACAAAAGAGCCGGAGTTGTACAAGGAGGAGCTTTAGGCGAAACCTGCACTTCTGCAGTTAATACAATGGACTTGCCTGAAGCCCGAGATAAATTCCACGTACTGATGAATCAAGTCCAGAATCCTACAGATTTTCTGCATTTATTTGAAAAAACAAAACAAAACTTGATTCCAGAGAGGACTATGAAGTTCCAAAATATCACCCCACCTCTGCAATTAGCAGAGAAGGAACTGATGAATTAAAGAACTGTCTAAGGAAATCTCTGGATGAAC
This sequence comes from Miniopterus schreibersii, assembly GCF_964146895.1. NCBI lineage: Eukaryota > Metazoa > Chordata > Mammalia > Chiroptera > Miniopteridae > Miniopterus > Miniopterus schreibersii. The sequence continues at coordinate 30,524,141 of NC_138115.1, forward strand.
TCGAAGTGTCCATACCGGGAAAGTGATATGTATCATAAGAAACAGTTGCTTAATTTCCAGATTTCCAGCGTGATATCTTATAGTGAGCCACCAGCAAAGAATGCTGCTACTAGTTTCAGAATGAATATGATTTAAATCTATTAAAAATGATATGAAATTGAGTTTGAAAGCTTTTTCACAGACATGATTCTTTTGAATGTTAGTTATTACTAACCTACACCCCCATTTGAGAACCATATCTTTTAAAGTTGTTTTGTAGTTAGGCGTATCAATAGTAAAAAAGTAACTGAGAGCTAAAAATGACAGTTTATAGTTTTATGGCCAATCCACCGATAATGAAATCCTCTGATATTCCTGTAAAAAAAAGTAAATTATTGAGGTCCAGTCCACAGCAACTGACTCAGAAACTCAAGGGGCGGGGCCCAGCAATCTATGTTTCAACAAGCCCTCTAGATAATTCTGACGGTGCCACATTTGAGAACCACTGGGCTAGCACACTCCTTAGCACCTGGCAAAAGCTCAAGAAATGCTAGTTTTCTCCCCTTATTTATACTTTCTTGATAATGATTTTTCTGCTTCTTGTTGGTTCTCATACTAATTAAACACTTCGAGAGTCAGATAGCCTTTTTCTGTCTCTCCTTTTTACCTTTCTCTTCGCAGTTCCTGGTGTTAGCATTCAGTAGGAACTCAGAGAAAGTTAACTATATTTCCATGTACCAAATAAGGACAGGACTGCCCTGGGCTTTCCAGTGCTTTACTTATTTATTTGACTTATATAGCACCTTGGCTCAATGGTGTGTCTGGAAGATGGAGTGTTCAGTGTGCTCCTGGAGTGGGTACCAATCTAGCTCTCAGACCAGGGATGCTGGGAGTGTAATGTCTTTCTCCCAGTGTCACCCAGGGGCCGCTTTAACCTCAATAAACATAAAAGCCCATCAATGTTGTAGACCACTGGGTCCTGATTAAAGAAGAGATGTAATAAAACCTCATCAGGAAAGGGAAGGCCAATAAATAAATGAAAAACCTAAAGTGTGCAGAAAATTCTTTTTTGGGGGGAAAAATGAAATTTTATTTGCATAGCACTTTATGGTTTAAGAAATACCTAGAGCTGAGACCAGTTAAGACCTACCCTACAGGACTTATGAGAAATGAACGAGATAGTCCCAGTAACATTCTAAGCACGGTGACCTTAACATTTATTAAACACTCAATGAGCAATATTTCTAAATTATTACTGGTTGTAATAGTAGGTGATGGGTGAATGTTTATTGAATAAATGGCTAATTGAACGAGTGATTGGTTGAATGAATTAACTATCAACTTGTTTGATGACAGATTTTTTTCTTAGTGCAAAAGCAAGATTTAGGGAAAACTATTCATTTAGTAGCCAGTGGGTCCCATATAATGGAATACTATTACACAAAAAGGAATGAACTACTGACACACACACAACTCGGATGAGTCTCAAAAACATTATATTGAGCAAAAGAACCCCAACACAAAGAGTTTATACGCTATGATTTCATTTATATAACATTCCAGAGAAGGTCAACAAAATTTAATTTTTAAATCTATTTATTTGAGAGAGAGATTTGTTTTTCCACTTATTTATGCATTCATTGGTTGATTCTTGTATGTCCCCTGACTGGGGATCGAATCAGCAACCTTCGTGTATTGGGACAACACTCTAAACAACTGAACTACCCAGCCAGAGCCACAAACCAAATTTATAGTCAGGAAACACAACAGTGGTTTGGGATCGCCTGCAAATGAACCTGCAGGAAGCTTTCAGGGTGATGGAAAAGTTCTATATCTTGATTGTGGTGGTGGTTGCAAGAATGTAAACATTTGTCAAAACTCATTGAACTGTACATTTAAAATGAATAGGTTTTACTGTCTGTAAATTATACCTCAACAAAGTTGATAAAAAAAGAAAGAAAATAGCAACAGTCTCTCCGACCAAGGCCTGGAAGCCGCTGTGGTGCTGGTACAGATTCTGAATCCAGAGTGAGATGAGGAGAGATGGCCATGCCCTGTCCACTCAGGTTCCTTCTATCAGGCCTGATTGCCCCCGGGGAGGAGACAAATGCAAAGGTGTGGGACAGTGTGGCCTAAAGTGAAGTCATTCCTGTGAGCAGAGAAGATATTTCTAGCTTGTTCCTTAGGCCCTTGCTTGTTTGGCTCTAAAAATACACGTTCACTTCTAATTTCAGCACTGACCTGACATGTTCCAAAATACATTTAAATGCGAAGTTCCAAGCCCTACAGGAATCATTTGGAGGGCCCCAAGGAATCTTAACAAGTTGAGGCGTTTTGTCAGGCTACGTGACAACTCCTATAATCACGGGCATTCTATGTGGCCTCCGACCCCACAGAAGATCTGGGCCAAAGTCTGGGATGTGAGAACAGGCACCATGGAGAGGCTGTTTCTATCTGTTCAACTACTATTCACCTATCCATCCACCTAGTATCTTCCCAAGTAACATTTCACAATCTAAATAGGAAATCAAAACATAGTCATCTAGCTGATTTGAAGATAGAAAAAAACACAAAAATTTAAAAATTACTACCAATCAGTGATAACCACCGATTAACATTTTGATCTGTATTTTTTTCAGAGACACACACACGCACACATACACACAATCAAACATACACATATATTTACTTAAAATAAAAATAGGATCTTGATGTATTAGTTGTTTTGCTATCTGCTTTTTCTACCACTTAATAATTTATTTGGAACATTTCCTCATGTCATAAAATCATCTCAGTCAACATTCTGTTCGTCAGTGATTACTGTGGAACAAACAACCTCAAAGTCTCAGGTCATACGCAGTAAGCTTGATTCTCACTTAGGGGTTTGTGGGTCGGTTTGGGTGACTCTGGTCCATATTTCTCTGTCCTGCTCCAATGATCAGGAGGCTAGTCCTAGCACGTTTTCTGATAAGAAACACAAGGGGACATACTCAACTGGCACACTTCAAATCTCTGCTAATTTCACACCAGCTCACGCTCCATTGGTCAGAGCAAGTCACATAGGTAAGCCTGAAGTGAAGGGCCAAGGAAGCAAACCCCACCATTTGTGGAGGAATTACAGTTACATGGAAAAGGGCGTGGGTATAAGGAGGGAGGTGAAATTTGGGGCCAACAACGCAATCTTTCGCAAAGCTCATTTTGAATGCCAGACTCACTGGATGTTCACAAATTATTTATTTACCACTCACACCGTGCTATGTGCCAGTTGCTGTTTTAAGTGCTTTACAAATATTTAATTCTCAAAACAGGTCTATGAGGTAAATGCTATTATTAACCTTATTTTACAGATGAGGAAGTTGAGGTGCAGAGAGGTTAACTAGGTTGTCCACAGTCATCCAGTTAGTAGGTTTATAAAGAAGGCAGTCTGCACACAGAGTCCGTGCAAGTGCCCACATGCCAGCCTGACTCTCCTCTGATCTGTCTGCTAAGCCCCTGCCCTCACTCTGCTGTGGGCAGGAGTCAGCATCCAGTGCCGTCTGCACCCGGCCCTGTGAACGCCCATACCTGTTTCTTGAATTAGTCTAATCACGGTCCTTGTATCAGATATATTGGTTGATTCTAATGTCTTTGCTATTATATACTCTTGTAGGTTACATGATATCCCCCTAAAATGTATATATTGAAGCCCTAACCCCCCAGTGCTTCAGAATGTGACTGTATTTGGACATGGGGCCTTTGAAAGAGGTGATTACGTTAAAACGATGCTGTTAGCATGGGCCCTAATCCAATCTGACTGGTGTCCTTATAAGAAGAGGGAATTTGGACACACAAAGTGACATGGGGGGATGTCTGCACGCAGAGGAAAGACCATATGAGGACACAGTGAGAAGGTGGCCATCTGCAAGCCAAGGAGGGAAGTCTCAGCAGAAACCAAATCTGCCAACAGTTAGATCTTGGACTTCTAGCCTCCAGAACTGGGACAAAATACATTTCTGTGGCTTAAGCCACCCAGTCTGTGGTATTTTGTGTGGCAGCCCTAGCAAACTAATATCTATATACCATGTTATTATAAGCATCCTAGGTTTGTCTAAATTTATCTGACTCTGTGAGTATATTCATAACTACTTGAGAGAACTCTTTAAAATCCTACTTAGCCACATCTTTGAGGGGATGGTGTTGTTCTTAATTCCATGGGAATTAAGTATCTATTTTCTCCATAAAACGAAGTCATTTGATGACAGGGACTGTGGCATCTCAGTCTATGTTCTTAGTAACTCCTGAATATGCAAGATGCACAGCAGACACTCAGTAAAACCTCTGTTATGAGAATTCATAGAGCCACACGTCTTTCTCCCACCTCAGCCAGAGCCAGGGCCAAGAACTTACCAGGGGCTCCTGGTCAGAATGGATGGTGAGAGATGGGGAAGGGATTTCAGGGCCCAGACTCATCAGAGGGAGGGAGGGGGAGAGAGAGGGAGGGAGGGAGGGAGGGAGGACCTCCTCAGCAGGAAAGGTGAGTTACTGTGGGAGAAATGCATTTTTTCTGCCATGATGAGAAAGAGCAAACAGCAGAATTTCAGGGGGACCATCTGCCTCGCTTAGGAATGCAGTAATCGGGGAGGGAGTAAGGCAAACGGGGGCCTATAACTGAATGAGTGCTTTGTTTCCTATGCAGGTTTTCTTTAAAAAGGAATCCAAATAATAGGGCAAGAATTATGGAGAGTATTTAGAAAATTACCATTCAAGGGCAAGGACTTCCAGGAGGTTAAGAGTTAGATTTTTTGTAGCCCAACGCCCCCTCCTTCTCTTTCCTTGAATACTGACTGACTGACTCATTCATTCAACAGACATCTGTCTGCTCTGCTGGGAACTGTTGGATGCTGGGGCCACACTGGTGACAGGACAAGTACCTGCTCTCATGGTGCTTGTGTTCTGATTCTCATAAGTAGCTAAAAAAAATGTCAAACTTGCAGAGCTGAGAGATATTTTTTCCATTGCTTTTCAGAGAGAATGGGAGGCAGAGAGAGAGAGGGAGAGAAACATTGATGTGAGAGAGACACATTGATCGGTGGCCTTCCCAACACGCCCTGAAACTGAGGTACATGCCCCCGGCTGGAATTGGACCCAGGACCCTTCAGTCCGAGGGCCCACACTCTAACCACGGAGCCAAACCAGCCAGGGTGGCCTGAGTTTCCTTAATTCGAGACCACACCAACATTCCTTTCTCCCTTTCTCCCTTTCTCCCTTTCTCCCTTTCTCCCTTTCTCCCTTTCTCCCTTTCTCCCTTTCTCTCTCTCTCTCTCTCTCTCCCTCCCTCCCTCCCTCCCTCCCTCCCTGCCTTTATTCATCCATCACTGACCAAGGGCTGTGTGGTACCTGCTGAATGTACATTGAGTGTACAGCTGGTTATCTGAGGGTCCTAGTGAATGAAGACTTTTCATTATCAAGGCTAGTACCCACATGAGAAGGACAGGAAAGCCAGCCCCTTCGTGTCACTTGAGAAGATCTCATTATGTATTAGCATCTTGGTTTAGGGGTTCAGAAATCATATAGGCTTCAAGGGTGATGTTAAATCAGCACAATAGCACATATTCGTTGCCCGATCTGCATTTTGGGACTAATTTGGTACCACTATTTATCTGCCTAGCCAGCTTGACATTCACACTTCCCCCTCGCACACAGTTAAGGAAACCCAGAGAAAGGCTGGTGTTTGATTAATAGGGGAGGAAAGAGGCAACACAGGCCTAAGAGATTGAGTTGTCTCATTTTAGCCCCTGGGCTCATGAGTTTTCTGGAGCATGCTATCATGCCCTGTCTTAAGAACTGCTGAACAAAGATGGAATGTTAAGACTTATTTGAGATAAAACAATGTAAAATCAAAGCTTGTACCACATTCTTTCTAGGAAGCTGATACTTTAAAGTATCCAATGAACCACTGGCATCATCTTGCTAAAATAACATGTTTCCTTTTCATGTTATTTCAGTTGTTAAAGAGACAGATGGAACTGATAGTTATTTGACAGGATATATTTGTGTTGGGTGAAGTCCCTATCCTGCCTCTACACCCACCCCATTCACTCAACAAATATTTATTAAACGGTATTAGAGCGGAATGCAGGATTTTTCAAGCTATGAGTCACAGTATATTGATGGGTCATGAACTCTGTGGGGCTACAATTGGCATTAAAAAAAAAAGAAATAGAACCTAATGAAATAGAACAGAAAACATCAATGTGAATTACGTGTAGCCACCCAGTCTGTGCAAGGGTAAATATTGTTACATGAAACTTGGCTCAGCTATATGTGTGCATGTGTGTGTGTATATACTGTACTATGCTATAAAATTTATTTATTGGGATCAGCATCAAAAGTATCTGAAAATGTAGCAGTTAAGAACACAGGCTCTGGAGTTAGCATGAGTTCAAATTCTGTCTCCATCACTTTCTAGATATATGATTATTGGGCAATTACCTAAACTCTCTATGAAATGGGGCTTATGACAAGGACCCAGGGCCAACACATCCACTTGGCCTAGGAGACATGTGGGCACAGTGACTAGGGCACATGATATTTTTAGGAGCCTACTAACACGTTCTGATTTCTTTTAAAATCAGAAGGAAAAAAAGAACCTTTAGGGTTGAAGACAATATTTTAATTTTTTTCTCATATCATAAAAAAAAAGAATTTTTTAGGGCTCACAAAAATCTACTATGATGGGAAAGGCCCTTGAAAGAAAAAGTATGTAGGGGCCAATGAATATCGCAAAGCAGTTGTGAACTGACCTAATAGGTGGGAGGACCAACTTGCTCCAGTTTTAGACTGAAAGTCTGGGGAACCCTCGAACAAACCAGGCTTGTTGCGAGGATGAAATTAGATGATTGTTGGCAAAGTGTGGCAGATGCCCAGCACATCGGAGTTCAACAAATACCTTAACATGTGTAAGGCACTGTGCTGACCTTTGGGGAATTTTTTTTAAATCTTCACCTGAGGATATGTTTTTATTGATTTTTAGAGAGAGGGGGGCAGAGAGAGAGAGAAACATTGATTGGTTGCCTCCTGTACGTGCCCTGACTGGGGATCGAACCCGCAACCCTTTTGATGCATAGGATCATGCTCCAACCAACTGAGCCACCCGGCCAGGGCCACAGTTTCCTTTTGATGCTGCACTCAGCCCTGAAGAAAGGGAGGTGCTGCTAGAAAATAAATAGAGGCGGTAACCTCAAAGCTGTGGCAGTGCTTGAGAAAGTGAGCCTGGACAGGACATGGGGGCGGGGGGCCGTGCGCCGGAGGACAGTGAGGACACACGGAGGATGGGGGATCTAAAGGCCATGAGAGGCGAGAGAGCATCGGAGGAGAAGGGTTTCTGCTTCCCGCCTCCGCCAGTCCTGCCTCTGACAACAGCTTACTCATTGTGCTCTGGCTGTCAGAAGGGCTCGGGAACAATGGCCTGTAACAGATGATGCTTCTGTCCCCGAGAGAGAAACAGAATCAGGGAAAATGTACAAAGGCAGTCAGCGGGAAACGGAACACTGAGCGGGAACAAAGGTGCACACTGGGCTCATTAGTGTCGACAGGACTCTTAGGAATTCCTTCTGTACCGCTGGCTTTATGAAACTGCATCTTGCCTTATTGTCTTCATATCTGGGGTCACAGAAAAAAGGGTTATAAATAGACCCCTCCTTATTTATTTCTTAGAACGATGACTGAGAACGTTGTGTATTCCATTATCTGTGATCCAATGCCTAAAGACCCAGGTAAAAATTGTCCTTTCAGGGTTCAAAGATGGGAAGAAATTTTGAGTCTTCCAATAGTTTGGAAACACTCATTTATGAGACAGAAAGAAGTATGACACCTATTTTATTTTCCTCCTTGCCCTCGTTGCCAGGAAACTCAGAGATACATTTTTTTTAATATATATTTTTATTGATTTCAGAGAGAGGAAAGGAGAGAGAGAGATAGAAACATCAATGATGAGAGATCCATGGATGGGCTGCCTCCTGCATGTCCCTGTCTGGGACTGAGCCTGCAGCCGGGGCATGTGCCCTGACCGGGAATCGAACCATGATCTCCTGGATCATAGATCAAAGCTCAACTGCTGAGCTCCTCTGGCTGGATGAGATACATTTGTTGTTGTTGTTTGTTTGTTTTTTTGGTTGTGTTCAGGAGTGTTCTTTAGTCCGAATGGGTGTTATCATTGTACTTGGTTCCTTTGAGAGTCTGTAACCCCCACTTTGAAAAGCTTCTTTGTAGATGCTTGAGTCCATTTGGCCTATTGAATTTGCTAAAGGTCCTGTTTCTTGCCTTCTCCTTCGGTTTTGGAGACAACCTACAGAGGAAATACTTTATTTATGCTACTTGACATCATTTCTTTCCATTTCACCCAAGAAACCAAAATGATCTTTGACTGAGAGGAAGACAAAGGAGCAGGTGGAGGACAAGTTTGGACACAAATGAAATTACACTTGCACATGGACGCTTAAAAATGGTTATTTTTGTCACGAAAAACAACTAAGATATGGAACACCTTCAGGATTGTTTGTTTGTATGGAACTGTTAGAAAAAGCTTAGTAGTTTGCTTCTAAACAGTTAATAAAGAGTTTTCAGAGTCATATGATGGATGTGCTTACAGGTTACCATAGAAACCAGGGGCTTGTCCTAATGGTTCCTCAGCTTTTTCATTTTTAGGTAATGGTCCAGTTACTCCAAAAAAGTCATAAAAACTGTTTTCCACTAGAATCACATATTGGTGACTTTATTCCTTTTTTTAAACTTTTTGAAAATGTAGTTATATAATTTGTAATTAGAAATTAAATCTATAAAGAAAAGTTTGTTATGACAACAAACTGAATTCCCATTTGTAAGGTTGAAGTCCATAAATTTAATCACAATGATTCTATTCTCGGGCTACAGAAAAGTGGATTAAACTCAACATGGATAATTTAATCTGAAGGCCTGAAGGGAATTCGAACAGGTTCCAGATGATGTGAAAAAAAAAAAAAATGTCAAGGAAAATTCAATCTTACTTTATTAGAGAAATGAAAGATCTGGGTAGCACAGGCCAGTTTTAACTACCAGTAAAATGTCAAGAAATGATGTAATAATTATGTAAACATATCATTGCAACCCCCCAAACACATACACTATGTACACACAAGACACAAGCACACACACACAGTGTAAGCACAATGAAAGTAAGGACTTATTTTGTTTTGTGGTATTGCCACATCAAAACCTTGTGGTGCAGTAGAAGCTACTCAAATATATATTGAAAAAATGATTAGAATACAACACCGAAGATACCAGTACAGATGAAAATACCACAGTGACACAGGCATATTCTCCATAGGTGCTCTGCACTATTAGGGCATGAACATGGAGAATATTAGGCTATTATAATAAGATCTATGAGACAATAAACTAAAACAACAGAATGGGTTGAGGAGACTATTGCAGACTGAAAGAAAAGTTAATACTATTAGGTATATAAGAACCTGGGTATACAGGGTGGGACAAAAGTAGGTTTACAGTTGTTCATATGGAAAATAATACAATAATTAATGAATAATAATATAAGAATAAACTCTATTTTGTGTACTCACAACTGTAAACCTACTTTTGCTCCACCCTGTAGTTATGAGTAGACATGGCCGGAAGTCAAATTTTGGTGGAAAAGCCTGAGATAGTCACAATAAATGCAGAGAAAAGAGCAAAACAGATGTTAAAAAACTAGAGAGAAGATGAAAGACATAGAAGAGAGAAAAAATGATCCTTTGATGGCTTTGAAATAGACTCGAACAAATGGAACAGAAAAAATACTCAGAGATATGATACAAAAAAGTTGTCTTGAAATGAAAGAATAATAGAATTCTGGTCCAGGGTTCTAGACGGCGTCTCTGCAATACATGCTCCCAAAGTTTTTGGGCATGCCAGTCATAAGGCCCAGGGGCAGGCAGCTTGCACCACCCAAACCTGCTACAGATCCCTTTCTTGCTCCAGGCTCTACTCAACACTTACAGCCCCTCCTTGAGTCCACACTGATATAAACATGCAAACAAATACGGGAGAGAGGAAAACTCTTTCTCACAGGAGAAAGCCAATTGAAAATGTAGAAGTGATAGAATCTTTAAAAGTCACCATATGGCAGCCATAATAGTAATAAATGATTCAGGCAAGATACTAAAACAAAAACTAGTGGGAGAAAATTTGAGGAGTGACACAATATTTACATAGTCTCAAAATATCTTCCCATAAGACATTTATTCATTGCAAAGGAGAAAACAATAAGTTTATAGTGGGGAAGCTTGACACATGCCACCTCACCAAAGGATCAAAGTTAACACCGCCGGTAATGGGCCATATCGAGACCATGTGCTCCTTGATTAGTTTTATGGTATTCCGACTTAATCTGCATAACCTGAATTGTCTTGAGGACACATAAGACGAACCCCAATTGAGAGACATTCTGTTAGTTGAATTAGCCCTGCCTTCTGTATCCCTGCCATCACCTTGATCTTGGACATCTAGCCTCCAGAACTGTGAGGCAATCAACTTCTGCTGTTTTAAGCCACCCAGTTTGTGGTACTTTGTTACAGCAGTCCTGGGACACTAACACACCTGTGCTTGTCAACATGCCAGTGTCATGAAACACAGATGGAAAGGCTGAGGGCTTTCTCAGATTCAGGTAATTTTGATAATTGTTTCCCTCTGAAAGAACCCACAGCACCATCGATTTTCACAAAGGGAGTTGGCAACAACTTGTCTTAATTATCTGCTCAAGTTTGCCAAGTAGGCTTTTGAGTTTAAAATTGTGAACCTCCTATATACATTTTTCCTGTCCAGGCCATCGATAAGAATGTTAGCTGTAGCTCTAGCCGATCTAACCACCAGGAGAGTGGTTGGAGCATTGGCCTGTGGACTCAAGGGTCCCGGGCTTGATTCCGGCCAAGGGCATATGCCTCAGTTGCAGGGTCCATCCCTGGCCCAGGTCAGGGCACGTGTGGGAGGCAACTAATCAATGTGTCTTTTTCACATTGATGTTTCTTTTTTTTCTCTCTCTTTCCCTTCCACTCTCTCTGAAAAGCAATGGAAAAAATATCCTCGGGTGAGAATTAGAAAGGAAGAAAGAAAAGAAAAAAGAAAGAAAGTTAGCTGCAGAAAAACAAAACAAAACAAAACAAGGTACCTATCATTTGTCCAAAGAAATTCAGTAGTTTGTTGTTCAAACACTTGCAAAGCTCATTCTCCTAAATGCAGGAAGGCCATGTGTCCAAATCCAGGGTTACACTGGAAGCTCAACACCCTGGGATGTGAACTACCTTTCACTCTGCAGAGGAGCAGGAGGAGATGGAGAGTTTCCTCTTGGTCATGACAGGGAAAAATTGGGATTTCTGGTGACTGCAGCCCAGTACACCTATGCTGAGATCTACTCTGGTTCTGCTGAACCCATTGTTCAGAGTAACCAATCTATATGATCCAATTAAGCCAGTTGCTTCAGCTGAGAATATAGTTTGCTTTATGTCTTCACTCAAGTAGCAGATTAATTTCTTGAACCTTATTGGACGTGCTCTATGCTGTTGTCAGGAGACTGAGTTTCCAATCAAGACTGAGCAAGGCCATGGCCGGGGTCTTCTCTCTCCTTCTTGTGTGTTGGGATATCCAAGCTGGAGATGTTGGGCAACCTTCAAGCATCACCTGAGGTTAGATAACTATGTGGGAAATTTTGAAGTATGGAGTGTTTTTGTCTGATATGATTAGGCTGGCCAGATAATATTTTGGAGGAAATATGTCTCATGTAATATACTGGACATACTTCCACTAAAAAATTATTTGTGTTGTTTACCTAAATTCAAATTTACCTGGGCATCCTGTATTTTTACTTGCAATGTCCATCAATCCTAAATAAGAGGCTAGAATTGTCCCCAAAAGGCATCATCCCCTTTGGCCATTTCTCAAAACAAAAAAAGATGATGGAAGGGTGCATGAGAGAATATCTGTGCCACAAAACCTCAAAAATAATAAAATACTTAGGAGTCAATTTAACCAAGGAGGTGTAAGACCTCTACGCTGAAAACTACAATCCATTGGTGAAAGGAACTGAAGACACAAATAAACGGAAAGGTGTCCTGTGCGAATGCACTGGAAGAATTAATACTGTTAACATGTGCACACTACCCAAAGCCATTTGTAGATTCAATGCAATCCCTGTTAAGATTCCACTGGCATTTTTTACAGAAGTAGAAAAGAATCCTAAAATTTATATGGAACCACAAAAAACCTCGAAAAGTCAAAACAATCTTTAAAAAGAAGAACAGAGTGGGAGGCATCACACTTCCAGATTTCAAGCTAAAAAGTGATAGTAATGAAAACAGTATATTACTGGCATGAAAACAGACACAAAGATCGACGGAACAGAATCGAGAACCCAGAAATAAACCCACGCATTTACAGTCAACTAATATTTAGCAAGGGAGCTGAGAATACGCAATGGAGAAAACACAGTCTCTTCAATAAATGGTGCTGGAAAAATGGGATATTCACATGTAAAAGAATGAAATAGACCCTTATCTTACACCACTCACAAAAATTAAAACTTGGAATGGATAAAGGCTTAAATGTACGACTGAAAAGTATAAAACTCTAGAAGAATAAATGAAAAAAATCCCCTTGACATGGGCCTTGGTAATGATTTTTGGGATATGACCCCTAAAGCACAAGCAACAAAATAAAAAATAAACAAGGGGGACTACACCAAACTAAAAAGCTTCTGCAGAGCAAAAGAAACCATTAACAAAACGAAAAAAGGGAAAAAGTATTTGCAAACCATATATTTGATAAGGGGTTAATATCTGAATTATATAAGAACTCACATAACTCAATAATAATTTAAAAAAGCACCCAAATACAGTTGACCCTTGGAGAACATAGGTTTGACTTGTGCTGGTGGATCTACTTACAGGCAGAAGGCTGACTGTGTGCATTGTTCTACATCATTTTATATAAGAAACTTGAGCATCCACAAATTTTGGTATCCAATGGGGGTTGGTCCTGAAACCAATCCCCAGCAGATATTGAGGGCCAGCTGTAGTTGAGTTTTGGGGGAGTCAAAATTTATATGTGAGTTTTTTATTGCACAGTGGGGAGGGGTCAGTACCCCTAACTGAGCTGTTCAAGGGTCAACTGCAATCCTATTAAAAAATGGGTACAGAGCCTGAATAGACATTTTCCCAAAAAAAGGCATACAAATGACCAAAAGGTACGTGAAAAGATGCTCAGCATCACTCATCATCGAGGAATCTAAATCAAACTACAAGGAGCTATCACCACATACCTGTTAGAATTGTTATCATAAAAAAGATAAGAGATAACAAGTGACAGTGAGGATATGGAGGAAAGGGACCCCTAGTGCCCTGTTGGGGGGATTATAAACTGGTACAGCCACTATGGCAAACAGTATGATTTTTCTCAAAAAAATTAAAAATATAACTACTACATTATTCAGGAATTCCACTTCTGGAACTATATCCCAAGGAAATAAAAACACTCTGTTAAAGAGATATCTGTACTCCCATGTTCACAGCAGCATTAAGCAGTATTATTTACAATACCCAAGACATGTTTACAACCTGAGTGTTCATCTACAGATCAATAAATAAAGAAGGTGTGGTACGTATGTATGCTTGTATATGCATATATACACACTGGATATTTATTCACCCATACAAGGAGGAAATCCTGTTATTTGAGACAAGTTGGATGCATATATGGACTATGAGGGCATTACGCTAAATGAAATAAGTCAGACAATGGAAACTTAAAAAAAAACCTAAACTTATAGAAAAAAAGACCAGGTTTGTGGTTATCAGAGGCAGGGGTGGGTGTGGATGGAGACGGGGGAATTGGAGGAAGGTGGCCAAAAGGTACGAAGTTCCAGTTAGAGGGTTAATAAGTCCTATGGGTGTAATAATGTAAAACACGATGACTGCGGTTAACACTGCTGTGTGGTATATAGGAAAGCTGCTAACAGAGTAAATCCTAAAAGTTCTCATCCCAAAGAAAAAAATTAGTATCTGTATGAGATGATGGGTATTAACTTACTGTGCTAATCATTTCACATTATAAATAAGTCAAATCATTCTGCTGTGCACCTTAAACTTGTACAGTGCCATAAGTCAATTACACCTCAATAAATCTGGAAAAATATAGACTGTCTGTAGGGTATTTGGAGACAATCAGAGACCAGTACGGGGCCTGATGATTCTTTCTCAACCACCTTACTCAGAATTAGCAAAGATCCGACCTGGATCTCTGTTTTCATGCCTCAGTGATAAACTGAGTTCTAGGATGGGGTCGTGCACACTGTAATGTGCCGCTCCGCCTACTTGGCTTTGTTCCTACTTTTATGTGCGCACCTAGACTCCCTAACAAGATTGTACCCCCCCCCCCCCAGGGCAGGAACCGTGGCTTCTTTTTATACTGGGATCCTCAAGACCAGCAGAAAGTCTGGGCCCAGTAGGTGCTCAGGAGTGTTATAGGTGATAAGGAAGGTGAGACTGAAGCACCTCGGCCTGAACGCCGATGAATGTTCTAGCAATCTCATTGGGAGTGAGGCCGGCTGCCAGTGGGGTTACCTGGTCTGGAAATAGAGCTCGCCTGTGTTTTCGGAGGAGTTGCCGCAGCCCTTCTCAGGTCTGCTCCGGGACAAACGCTCTGTCCTTGACACCAACACACCGCGGCCTCCCTGCCACCTGTCAGCAGACCGCTGCCAGAGTGTAATTGTATCCGGTGTTTTGAGAGGAAGGCTGAGTTAAATAAGGCCCTGGTGGAGTCAGGAGGGCCGGCAGAGCTTTTCTTACCTGTTAATGAAGCCTCATTAGAAACAGCAAGAACCTGGGCTGAGAACTGGAAGCACCAGCCAGCCTCGACTCTCGCTGCCAAAGGATGATTAATGTAATGATTTACGGCAGCTGCTTTTTGAGATTACAGAGCAGGGGAGACCGGTGTGTGCAGCCTGGCCCAGCGGGCGGGCTGCTGGAGACTCAGGAGGGGGTGCAAATCCATTCTCCCCTTCCTCCAATGGTTGAAACAGCTTCCAGGTTCTGGCAAACGCATGGCCATTCAGACACAGAAGTACCTCCCTTGGATGGCTGACCTTTCGGGGCCCTCCAACTGTGTTTAGGTTAGGGATTTTGGTCTTAGCTGGGGAGCAAAAATTAATCATAACAAGAAAGAAAAGAAACAGAGCTTCGTGTACGGTGCAGGCAACGTAGCTAGGCCGGCCACACACTGTGTCTTCCGGGGAGGCCCTTGTACCCAGTGGTTAATTACTGGCACCCCCGGAGTGTGCAGCCATGGAGACATTGGTCTTTGCTGAAATGTAGCATTAGGTGGTGTCTTGCCTATTGCTGTGCCTCAAACAACAAAGAGAATTATGTAAAGATCTCATGTAAACTAAGTAGCTATCTTGCCCATGTGACTCATTAATATGATTCCTTTGACCCTGGAAACCAAACAGAAAAAACCAGTTGGAGCAATTTCAACCAGGACACCCCATTTCTTGCTTCGCTTCTCTTTCCAGCTTTAAGAGTAAATAAGGTTTCTTTTGTGTGTGTCGGCTGTGGCTATCTGGAAGCACAGGTATTGAGGGGAGGGTGTCTTCAAATGTGCCCATAGCGGACACGACCCCCTGTCTGGGTCAGCACTTTACGAGGAAAGAGACTCAGCTTGGATGGTGTGGCCTGTAGTTTTGCGTGACAGGTGGGCTGGCAGGAGCGTGAGGGAGGAGTTAAGAAATTGAGTTTGGGCTTCTTTGTGTGTGTGGTTTTGGAGGAACTGAGAGCTGGTGTTAGGACACAGGTGGTGGTTTCAGTTTTAATCAGAAGGCAGGGGAGTCTTGCCTGGGTAGGTGGCAGAATCAGAAGCTATATTTGGCTGGCTCGGGCCCCAACTGTGGAAGCAAATTCTGAGGCTACAAAGGAGGTAAGCAACCACAACCTAATTAATCCCCCACAGACTTAAATTGAAGTTACCTTTTCACGGATTGAGAGGTGCTCCGCCAATAGCAGTGAGATGTGTGTGCCTGCACGTAAACACCCGTGGAGAGCCCATTAAAGAGGTCTGAATGCTTGTGATGCCTGTAATTATGGTACATGCAATAAAGCACCAATCCCCTAACAAGAGTGTTGTTTTGCCCTGAACCGTGGCAAGCCTGCATGCCTTGAGCACAACGCTTCCCCGGGCAGCGCATTTATGTCCATAACCCCAAGAGGAGCTGATCCTTGGGTGGCCAGGTAGATGGCGTTATGCTCAGGGAACCTTCCAGAGCCTTCAAGAATGGCTCCACGAGCAAAGGCCAGGCAGGTAAAGGGACAGCCACCTCCACCCGGTAGTGAGTTGAACAAGGTGGGCAGACTGGAAGCCTCACACAAAGCATTTATTTGGAGAGGGACAGGGAGGTTGCCCAAGCTACAGGCTACTTCAGTTTCAGGCCGAAGGACCCCCTTCCACTTCCAGGAAGCTTTTCAGCTCAAGCGGAATCAACCAGGGAAGCTAGCAGGGAATCGGCTCGAGGGGGTGGGGTGTTTGGGGTAGATGGGGTGGGGGACTCCTCAAGGAGCTTCACCGGTCACTTGGTGAGAAGGCAGCATTTTCTTCATGAAAAGAGGAAGTTTCTCCACTAGCTGAAACAAACAAAAACACGTTTGAGTGATGCAGCCTCGTAGAGAGACAGCAATAAGATTACAGGAAAGGTGGGAGTCTCGTGGAAAGAAGCTGACCTTTGGGACAACTCAACTTGGGTTTCTTTTCTTGTCTTTCTTTTTTTAAAAATTGATTTGAAAGAGAGAGGAGGGGGGGAGAGAGAGAGGGAGAGAGAGAGAGAGAGAGAGAGAGAAACATTGATTCGTTGTTCCACTTATTTAAGCATAATTGGTCGCTTCTTGCATGTGCCCCGACTGGAGATTGAATCGAGATGACGCTCTAATCAGCTAAGCTACCCCCACAGGGCCAACTTGGGTTCCAGATTCCTGCTCCATGGTTATTAGCTGTGTGATCTTGAGCAAAGGACTTAAGCTCTCCGAGGCTTTGTTGGTTATCTGTAAAGTGGGGATAAAGATGTAGTCCTGGCAGGGTTTCAGGGGAAATGAAGATGACGAAGTTAAAACTGCTGGCACACAGCAGGCTCTCACTAAGCGGTATTCTTATATTCTTGAAGAAAACTCAGCCTAACTCACTACTTTCTGTATATGGTTAAAACAAATTGTGCATTTCTTCAGATGTTCATAGGCATACGGAAAAATAGCTTGGTGAGAAACATCTAGACTTCATAATGAACAGAAATCGAATCAATAAAAAGACAGTTGGAAAGGAGCTGGATGACACATTTTCCACTTGAAAGGAGGAAGGGTTAGGTTGCTTCCCTGTGGCCCTCTGGCTTTCTGAAGAAAGGGATGTTACAGAGCGCGTTGGAGAGACCGGGAGGCCTGAGACCAGCCCCAGCTCTGCCTCCACCGCCCCTGTGATCACAGAAAACCCCTTTTCTGCTCTGGGCCTTTGCATTTTTGATGGAGGTTGGGCTATATAATTGCTAAGTTACCTCTTAGAACAGATATTCTATTCCTTATTCAATGCATGCCACAGAAGGACCTGGGAGGGAGATATGAAGATATAGAATGATGATAAAGGCTTGCATTTCCTTAAGGAGCTGGCCAGGAACTAGTCCCAAGACTCATGCATATGCTCCTGGAATCCTTACCCGTTAAAAAAGACTGCATGTATGTATCTATGCACATATGCACATGCATACACACATATACATACTTTGACATATATGTCATTCTTACCCCTTGCCTCTCTCCAGTACGGAGGCTGGAAAAGTTAAAAAGTTGCTTTCCCAGCACCCCTTGCAGGTGAGTATGGTCATGCGAACAGGTTCTGGTCAACGAGATATCAGGAAGACCACTGGAGGGCTTCTCAAAACATTTTTCCTTCACTGACTGATAAAGAAGTTACCCAGGGAAAGGCCTTCTTGCTGCCGTCTCTTCCTTCCCCCTCCTTGTCATGAATGAGAACATAATGTCTGGAGCTGCGGCAGGCATTTGGCAACCACGGGTGACAAAGATGAAGACAAAAAGCCAATATATCGGCAATGGCATATCAGAACCGCGAAAAGAGCTTGGGACCTTAATGGAACCATTGAGAAGCCTAGATCACCTTGTTTCTGGAACTCTTAGATAAACGTGGTTTATGCTCCTGCTGTTCACAGTGTGGTCTGTGGGCCAGCCGCATAGGCCTTGCCTGAGGGTTTGTTAGAAATGAAGAATCTCAGGCCCCAGACCTACTGAAGCAGAATCTGCATTTTAAAAAGATGCCCAGGGTTTGGGTGTTTTGGGTGCACATTACATTTCAGGTGCATCGGTCTATAGGCCCATTAATTAGGCTCCATTGCATGCAGCTGGAAGCATTCCTAACAGATACCATGTATGTACAGTAAGTTCTCACATGACATTGTCAATAGGTTCTGGGAACTATGAGGGAAGGGTGTAAAATGAAACCCATTGTACTGCAGAATAACTGATATAAAAAGGTGTTAAATTCCTGTGGCACCTCATCATAATGAAACGATGATGAACTCAACAACCTTATTGGAGAACCTGCTGCACTAGGTACGTCTGAACACTTAGGTATGTCTATGTGTGTATGTGTATATCTGCTTATATGGTTATAAACGGGTACACACATATATGTATACATGCATATTTATAATATATATTTGTCTCTATATTTGTGCATATATGTATGTATGGATAGAAAAATCCTGGAAGGACAGAGCTAGGCTATGGGAGTGGGAGTGTGTGGGTGTTTTGGGGAGCGTGGGAGGGGTTTCATCTATCTTAATTACTTTCATAGTGTTTGAAAAGAAATTTTTTAAACCAATGAGTTGTGTTCCTTTAATGCTAAGTAAGAAAAGAGACTCACCGGCTTGCCTCCCTGTCCAGCAGGGCGTGGTAGGAGGCCACGTCCCTCTGCAGCTGGCACCTGCGAGCCAGCAGGTGCTCCCGAGCCCGCAGCTGCTGCTCGGCGTCGGCGCGCGCCTCCCGGAGCTCCGCCTGCAGCCTGCTGACCACCGCGCCCAGGCTCTGCAGCTCCAGGTCGTGCCAGTGCCTGGCGTCCTGCAGGGTGTCCTCCAGGCCTCGTTTCTACAGGAGAGCGAACATGGCCAGACTCAAGGCCGGCGGGGGGGCCCTCCGAGAGGGAGGCGCACAGAGCAGTGGGAGGGGCTGGCCTTGGCCTGGTCTGTCCTTTCTTCAAGAACACGGACCTTGCAAGGCTTAGGCTTGGTGGGGAATAATGAAGCCTCCTCAGGAGGTCAGACTCCTGTTTAGTCTAATTCACTGACCCTTCTGATGGGGGTGGTGGGGGGAATGTGGTTGGGGGGGGATGTGGAGGGGAATAGAGGGGAGGGAGAGAGATGAGATATAAATGAATGAGAGATGAGTGAGAAAATAAGAGGAAAAATGCGAAATTCACACACACGCGCACACACACACACACACACACACGCAGTTTGCAGGTGTTTCTTCAAAGAACTCTTGCTCCCCTGAGCCATCTCTGGGCCTTTTCGCTCAGGTTTTCTCACCCCTGGTGGCCCTTTCCCCTCCACTGCTGAAACCCCACCCAGCGCTCAGCTAAAATGCTGTCCCCTCTGCACTCTTTCCCAGAACCAGAGTTAGAATGAACGTCTCTGGCCTCTGTATACTCAGCAGTTTTTTCTTTAGTGTTTTAGGTGCTCATTTTGGCTAATCCCTCTTCCTCCGGCTGCCCCTGCTCTGTGGGTTCCCCACCTCCCCAATCCTGAGCCCATTTCTCTCTGAGCTGTGCCTCCCGGGCCTGTGTTAGTTGGTCTGTCCCACACTCATGATTTTAGTCATCTGTCTGCCAATGACTCCTGCGGTGATCCTTCTAGCACAGACCTCTCTCCCCCAAGCACCAACCCACCACTGAACTTCTTATTGGAAATAAGTGCAGTCCAGGGCACCTCAAATCAAGGCGTCCAAAATGGATCCACTGGCTTCTCCTCGGACCTGGTGGTCTTTCCTATTCTGTGCTTCAGCAGGTGAGCTCCCTCCTGAGAACTAGAAACTGGGGAAGGACATGGCCCTGGTCTTCCTGCTTCCCTCCCAAATCCAATCATTACTGAGTCCTGCCCCTTGTATATTCTGAAAAGTTTTCACATTTGTGTCCTATCTTCTCCAGCCGCCAGTGCCCAGGATCGATGCACATCACCTCCCATCTAGGGGAACATCAGTGGCCTCTTAGCTTGTCTTTCTGCCTCTAGTTCCTCCTTGTGCTGCATTCCCCACATGGAAGCTACGGTGCTCTGTCTAAAGTCCAAATCTGGGCCTGTATCTCTTCTGCTTTAGCCACATCCCCAGTTCTCCAGGGCCCCTAACATGGCACACACGACTGGCCCAGCATCTTTCCACCTTTACTCCCCCAGCCCCACAGTGGTGAACACATCTCATCTTTGAGTAAATCGGGTTCATGCTGTTTCCTGCACCTGCAAGATCCTTCTCTGTTCCTTCCAGCATCTCACCTGGCTGGGTCCGCATCGCCAAGTCCAAGCTCAGGGGTCATCCTCCCACCCCAGAAAGTCTTCCTTGACACTCTCTTGCCCCTACCACTCAGGTGGGGTCTATTGAAGGAAAGAGGCGATGGATAACGCTTTAGAGATATTTTGAAGTGGGAAAGGGAAGCCAGAGACCTCTTGTTAGGGGACCTTAATTTTATCTGCAGAATAATACAGGTGAGAACATCTGCTGAGGGACAGAGGTGAGGGTGATCGGGGGGCTTGCTAAGAATGGAAGCTGTAGGGAGCAGCTGCTCTGGGGAACACAGTGCCCCTCTGCTTTGTTCAGTCATTTGTGCACAGGTTTTCTTTACCAATCAAGTTATGAGCTTGTAGAGGACAGGAACCATCCAATGCCTATTTGCCTCCCCAGGGTCTAAGGGAGGGCCTTGCACATAGTAGGCACACAGTGCATGTGTGTGGAATGTGTGCTGAGTGATGGGCCACCTGCCACTGAGGAGAAATTCATCTGGGCTTTTTTTTGATGATGTTTACTTGAGGATATGCCCTCAACCTTTTGCCTGGATCTTTCTGTTGCCAAAAGAGTGACAATTTTAGTAGCCACAAGGACATCTGGGGAAGAAATGGCAGTCCCTTCACTGTGCCTAAAGCAACAGATGTGATAGGCAACCGTCCTAACATTAGATATTTATCAAGGGTTATGGCAGGTGAATAAAACTTATTAGCATAACATTCACATACCTCTGAGTAAATAATATCGTCTCTTTTAGACATCCCCCCTCCCTTTTTTTTAGTGAAAGTAGCATTGCTTTAAAGGGTAGTTTCCTGATTTTTCTCACCTCAGATCCTTTACTCACACACTCTTGCTCTGACCCAGATCCCATCAGAGGATTAGTGGGACAGAAGTGGAGCAACAATGGCCCTGGTCGGGTAGCTCAGTTGGTTAGAGCATTGTCCTGATACGCCAAGGTTGCAGGTTCAATCCCCAGTCAGATCACATACAAGAAGCAACCAATGAAAAAATAAATGTCATGTTGTGGCAAGAAGACTGAGCACCTTCCCTGAGCTGACTGGGCACCGTGTGACCTTGTTGGCCGGAGGACAATGGACCAAGTGAACCAAAGATACTTGAAGGAAGGGAACTGGGGGTGACAGGATGATCTTGGCAACAGGCAGAGATAAAGCTGCTCCTGAAGGGAACCGACTAGAACACGTACCTGACCTAACGTCATGGCAGGCTTGGCTCCAGTGGCAGGTGGGGCTGGTGGTTTGATGATGGAGCTGATTTGGGTGGCAAAATTGAGATGCAGGTTTATGGGGCATCAACAGTGGTATCGGATCAGCCCCAGGACTAGAGGCTGATGGGAGAGGAGGGCTTCTTGGGCCTCAGTGGCCTCCAGACCACCTCAGCTACACAAGGGTTACATGAAGCAACCCCTTCAAGCACCCCAGCGTGTACAACACACTTGTGGTTTGAATTGGTACACGTGGCCCCTGGAGGGGCATCCAGGAGGAGCTGTGCTTGACAACCTAATAGAACTTTAGTCCATCCCAGAGAGCAGAGATGGATTGCTGTATTATTAATAATCATTTTAATTAATAATAATAATTAATGATGCGAGAGATCTGCCCACAAACCACAGTGAGTCTGAGGAGCTTACCAGGTGTCTTAGGTTGGGTGCCCCAGAAGCAGAGCCTGAGACAGGGATCCTGGTACATGAAATAATTAAGGGGTTGCTCCTGGGAAAAGGGGGAGCAAGGAAAGCAGGATAGGAAAGGGGCTAAGCCAGGAGGTGGTCTCTGCTGGAGTCTGGCTACGGCCTGATCCCACAGAGCCTCAGAAGTGTGAGTTATACCACAGGGCTGGTTCCACTTTGAAGCAAGTGAGCTGGACTTTTACATCCCGCTGTGAGCCAGTCATTGGCTGGGAAGGTGGGCTGGTCTGACCTCCCAAGGGCAGGTGTCTTCTATTTGGCTGAGGAAAATTCTCTGGAGAGGAGGGGCAGCTGGGAAGGGGCCTCTGTGGGCATGAGTAGCCAACATTCACAGCAGCAGCCTGGTGCAGCTGATCTGGGCCGGGCACTCGACGTATCTACTACACTTGTGATTCCGTATCAGATAACCCTTTCCGGCCTCAAACTCCCACACTGTGAGATGGAAGTCCCTGGCACACTGTGACCCGTATGACTACATTTCAACAGTTGGGAGTTAAAATTGTAACAAGAAATGCCAGGTCTCTCCCTGGCCCACTCACCAGGGCCTGCAAGGATTCTGTCTCAGCCTGGAGGCTCTGCACCTGGCATGAAGTGTTGTGTAACTCCACTCTGAGGACAGCAGCCAGCTTCTCCTCCTGGGTCTGGGCCAAGGGGGCCACCTCTGCCTGTTGCTGTGGAGAGTGGGGTCTCAGGTGAGCAGGATGAGCGGAGACCATGAACCCATCTTTCCCTCTCACCCTTTCTAATGACCACCCCACTGCTTCTAACTCAGAGGAAACAGCTATTTGACCTAAAAATTTCTCTTTTTCTATAGGTACCCACACCAGCTTGTATACAAACATTCATTTAGCTTGAACATATGAAGCATATAAATAAAATAAAATTCAAAAAATTTTCTAAAGAATATATGGTAGAAAGTATATAGAGTCCTTTTCTTCCTCTGCCCTAATTACTCAGTTCTCATTTCCAGTTTTTTATACCTCCTTCCAGAAATATTCCAGAAATGCACGATCATTCCCTTTGCTTTGATACTTACTACATCTCAGAAGTTATTCTAGTATATCAGCATATATACATAAATTACATTCTTTTTGATGGCTGTGTAGTATTGCCTTCTTTGGAAGTACTGTAATTATTTAGAAGTCCCCCACTGATGGACACTTAGGTTGCTTCCAGTCTGCCTGTTACAATCAATGGTGCAAAGAATAACCTACATCCCTCATTTTGACTACATGAGGATATCTCTGGGGAGTAAATTCCTGTTGTGGAATTGCTGAGTCAAAAGGGCAGGCATTTGTAATTCTGGTGAATGTTGCCATCTTGCCCTTCAGAGACTTCGTAACCCCTTCCAGCATGGCAAGGCAGTGCCAGTTGCCCCATCTTCCTGTAACAGTTAGCCAACTGGATGTGACAGTCCCCATTTCCTTGACAAAACACGTCTGGCCACAGTTGTGACTATCAAGGGGAAGGTCTGTGTTTTGACCCTTCTTCCTGAGCAAAATGGACATATGATTCCTCCCCATACATCCAGGGGAGCAGGTCATTGTTACTCCTCCCTTTGCTGGGGAAAAGAGAAAAAAACGAGAGATCACCCTCATCTATAACTTCAACTCGAGTCTGATGGCATGTCACCAAGCCCGTGATGTAGGAGAAAAATCTGCTTTGTCTCCTAGGTTACTGGCTTTTTGGATCGACCATTTTTATTACATATGAATACTTATTTATAGAAGTATGCAAAAATAGTCGAATCTAATTGACTGGCTAAGAAACCCCAAGTCAAAGGGCTCCTATCTCAGTAGGACTTCTTCTAGTTCTTGCTGTTTGAGGGCTGTAAGGAGCTCAAGAAAAACGCCCATTAAAGGCCTGGGATTAGCTGAAGGAGAACAGAAGCCATGGGCCCAGCTCCGACTGCTCGACCCTTGGCTGTGTGTCCCTGGGCCATCATTCAGCCTCTCTGAGTCCCAGTCCCTGCCATAGAATACAGATGACAATCAGTGAGCATGATAATCTTATGATGACTATCTCCCGAATCACTTGCGGCTTCCATTGGGTTATGCACGCAGGACCTTAAAAGTGTGCAAATACTGGCTGTATATGTTTTCTGTATGTAAAAAGTAGTATTAGCCAATACATGAGTCTGTAAGTGAGGCTCAGAGAGATTGAGTTATTTATTCAAGATCGAACGACCTAAGAGGGGCAGAGCCGGGACTCAAGTGCAGCAACAGACCCCAGAGCTGAGCTCTTAACCAGAGTTTAATGTTGCCGCTTCCACCAATCCATCAATTTAACACCCTGGAATTGGAGTTGTCCTTCCCAAAGTGAAGGTGGGTCACTCTAAACATCCTCATTGTCTGCCAAATCCTCCTGTGATCAGTAGCCCTGTTTTTCCTTCTCTGCTTGGGGTTGGTGCCTGGCCAGATGGGCTGTGTGGGTGGGTGGGAGACAGGAGAGGGGGTGTCCTCACAGACACATGGAGTCAGGTAACACAGCTACACAGAGTGGCTGGGGCAGTGTGAGCTGGAACCAGCTCCTAACAGCATACAAGAGCCCAGTGTGGACTTTTCAGGAGTTTTGTAAGCTGGTTGTTAAACACAGCCATTATTAAAAATTAAATGATATCAACTCACAATTAAATGTTATATTAAAAATGGTAATAAATACTCAAAACGCATCACTTGCTAATTCTTTACATTTTATCATTATCTATGCTATTGAGGTATTTACACTGATGGTACATGTGTGGTGGGAACAAATGGTGTGGCCCTGCCCAACTCTGTGTTCATTTATGTCAAGTTAGTAGTTTGAAATCAGTCATGGTGAGAGTATTGACACCATGGAAATTGGCAAACACTATAAATCAGAGACTGGATTACCATTTTATTTACTGTCTAGAGTCTAGACTTAAGAAAGGGATGCAGAAAATGTTAATAATGCAGAATAAACGTAAAAGTGGGTCATGTCTGTAGCTGTTGCATTGGGAATGGCACAAAAATTATAGGGAATATTCTTCCAATATTTGAAAACTATTATCTGATTTGTAAAGAAGTTACATCATTGATGAATGAACTCATTAAGGTCAACGAAAATATCAACCAAAATTCACATCAGAGCTATCCTCATTCATCATTAATGTAAGTGACTTTTTGCATAATAAGATATTAATAATCAAACATTTTTCTGTAGTCGGATTTTATGACACGATTGTTGATGACAGAATTATAAAAGTGATTGGTGGGTTTTGCAAGAAATAGCAAGTCACATTGAAATTATAGGTGCAAATGGAAAAGCAAAGTAAGAAATGCTTTCTCTTTGCTGAAAGGTGAGATTAATAAGTATCAGAGACATGTTAATGACCTACCAGCACCAAAGGAGACTTTCTTATATAGTTTAGTTAAGATTGAAAGAGAAAAAGAAATTAATTTGATCACTATGAATTTCAGAGCCATTTTATATCATGTCTCATACCTTTTGAAACCAGCTTACTACATACTTGCACTTCACCTGGGAACAGTTAAGTGTTTGAACTCACCTAAAAGCATGACATGGTCTTCTGTGATGGCTTTTTAGATTTGTTTTCTAGTTATTGCAATAACTCTATTTCTGTTTCCATTTCAACCCAGTGTCTCCAGATTTCTCCTCACAGACCAAATAGTAGGTGTGTGACTCTAGACCCCGAGGATAGGAAGGCAGGATTGTGTTTTGTTGCTTAGTGCAGTTGCTGGATGTGTAATGAGATTCAATTATGTTGGTCTCCAGTCTTTCAAACCAGCTTGAAATCTGGGCTCCACTGTGCAGGAGCTGGGCTGCCTGTGGGTGCACTCCATCTATATTTCTGGGGCAGGAGAGCATGTGGATATTTTGAAATATGGTAAAACTTTTCAAATTAAAAAAATTTTAAATTAAATTTTTGTGTTGCGCATGAAGGATGGAAGAGAAGAAAAGCAGCATGCTTTTGAGTATGTCAGAATGTAGTGCATGTCTGAGAGTCTCCAAATGGAGGGGAAAGAGCCATCTCCAAACCCAACCCACTTTGCTGATTAGCATTGCCACTTCCCAAAACATCCTTGGCAATGACCTGGAGTTGGAAGAAATGCCGCAGTGTAGTCCAAGGGGGAGGGAGAGCTTAGGAGGAGGCAGAGCATGGAGGGCCACGAGGCAGGTGTGTGCTTAGCAACATGTGTATCCAGGCTGAGCGTGCAGGGGTTAAAATGCGTGTATTCTGCCTTTCCCCGAGCAGTTGCTGTGCCGGTTTCAGCAAGTCACTCAAGCTCTCTGGTTTTTGCAATGGGTGAAAAAACAGCTACTCTGTGCTTCAGAGTACAAACTAACTGCTTTGCTCTAAGCATCTAGGCCTCTGAGGAGCGTGCTAACCTCATTACATTCATTATCATGGAGAAAGGGGAAGCAACGGACCCCTGAGGAGATAGATACCTGGGTCCCAATCTTGTATCACAGAGGAATCTTACCCCACAAGGAGGGCATAGAGCCTTGGCTTAGAAAGATCCTCACAGAGGCCGGCATAACCGTTTAGACCCTCAGGACAGAGGCCTCCCAACTTCACATTCCATAAGATGTCACTAGCTCATTCTTTTTTTGTTATTTTAATCCTCACCTGAGGACATGCTGACAGAGAAAAAGAGAGACAGAAACTTCGATATGAGAGAGAAACATTGACTGGTTGCCTCCTGTACATGCCCCGACAGGGGACCAAACCACAACCCAGGTATGTGCCCTGACCGGGAAGCAAACCAGCAATCTTCTGGTGCCTGGGACAGTGCTCAGCCAACGGAGCCACTCTGGTGGGGCATTTGCTTATTTTTAAAAAACAGAGTGAATCATGGTTTCCCACTTCCTGTGATCTGTCCAGGTCAGCCTGGCAGTTAGGAGTGTCGACTGGGGGAGGGCGTATGTAGTGAATCCGACAGGCTCAGTGACCGAAAGTAACCTCACATTCAGGATGAGTTGATCATGAATTCCTAACTGGGCAGGTCATGGTGGGTAGTCACACCCTAGGCCTGTAACTTCCTTAGTAAAAGTTTTATTTTTGTTCTGAGCCCTGTCCATTGTTCTTGTTCATTTAGGTTAACAGTCCTTTGAGATGCCAAAGCAATGCTCTTTTCCAGAACCCCTCGGAAGCTAACCACCCACAGGTGAGCACATGGTCTTCTTGCCCCCGTATACCATCCCTATTTCAGTGAATGCTCAATGTTAACTCTCCTGCACTAACCCATGTAAAAGAAGTATCTCTCCATTTTACTTTTTATCCAATCACAGAGATTTTCCTGTCTGGCTCTCTCGCCTCCTTGACCTAACACCAATGGATTTCATGTAATCTTCCTTCCTTCCCTCCTTGGATTCCAAATGCATAAAAAGAACGACAACACTGCCATTTTCCAGAGCACTCTCTCAGTCCATTGAGATCTTGCCTCCCGGCATGTCCTCAGTTTGTTTCAAATGAACTCTTATAAAATTTTTCTATAGGTTTGGATGTTTTTACATCAACAGTAAGAAAGTATAGTTTGAATTATAGCTCTGCTACTTTCTAACTATGTGATCTTGGGTAAGTTACTTAACCTCTCTGTGCCTCCGTTTCCTCCTCTGTGAAATGGATAAATTACAGCACTATTTCAGATTGGGAAGATTAAATGAGAACATGCCTGTCAAGTACTTAGCTCACTGCCTGGCACTTGGAAAGTGCTCCATACATGCTTTCCGGCACTGCTTTCCTGGCACATCCCTTTCTGCTGTGTGGGAGATGGTCTTTCTAGCCATTGCCTCCCACCTCCATCCTAAGCAATCTTCACATTAGATTGTGGGTACCCTGTGGGCAGGGATGACTTCTTAGTCACCCCTCTATCCTCTCTGGTGACCTAACATGGTTTTTTATACCCAGCACATGCTCAACAACGCTTATTGAAGGTCTATGGTGTGTGCCAGGCAAATGCTAGAGACCAATGAAGAGGAAGATCTACCAGGAATTGAATTAAATCACATCTCCTTTTCATTAGGAGGATTAGCTCTCATTGTTAAACAATTATAAGTCCCTTTACAATCATTCGGTGTCGTATAAATGTTATTTAACTAAGGATAGCTCTTAACAGGCAGCACACATACCCCTGACCTAACCCAGCCAGATGCAGACTTTATTTGGGAGAAGTCTGAATGCCATCCAGTTTTTACCAGGGACATGGGCTCTCCTTAGCAGGAATTAAAAAGAAGGGTATTTCTCACATGGTGAAACTTCAGCATTGGCAGAAGAGCTGGCCTGGCTAGGCTAGGCCAAGTTTCTCCTTGAATTTACACAAGAACTGCCTGGCTGTTGACACTGCTCTCTTTGGGGTGTAGGACCAATTCCCAGCCTCGGTTGTAGATGCCAAAGGAAACACCTGGAGGAGCACATGGCTCTGTGGACTGGCTGTCCCCTTGGTCAGGAGCAAGCACACCCGGTTGATGAGAGCAGCAGGAGAGGCTCAGCAGTGAGTGTCATTCTGAAGACAAAAGGATATTTTTCTTCTTAAAGTAATTACTACAGATGTCCAAATGGTAGTATTTTTGCTCTGGTTCATTGAGATCATACTGTTCCTAAGAAAAAGGTGACTCCTCTGCTTTGTCTCTTCCAGAAACTACTTAAAGTGTTTAATACGAACCTCACTACCTTAATGTCTCAGGGATTTGGGTTGTTTCATTTTTGCCAATTTCTTATTTTAGAATTCAGGTCCCTACACTTCTTATGAGAAAGAGCTACTAGTAAGAAATATCTAAGATAGCTTTGAGACAAGTAGAATCAGGTGGCCAGGGATGGGCATTCTTTAAAACTGGAGACTTTGTGTCCACACCACCAAGAGCAGGACTTGGCACCTGGTTTGTGCTTGACAATGGAACGTGTCTGTGAGTGAAGATTCCTTGGTAGAAGGTATGAGGAGGAGATGGCAGTGTTGGGTGATCACCTACATAGACAGTTATTCAAATATTGGTGGTTGACCAGTTGTGGGTTTGCAAACATAACACAGAAGGTTAGGGCCTGGGAGTGCCTTCTGCACCGTGTATGGCTGTGCTGGGTAGGGTAACAGACAGGCAAAGACAGGCAGTACCTGCCTCAATGAGACCATCTCTTCTTTGTCCCTTTTAACAACTACTCTGACTGCCCCCAGCTCTGCCCCAGTTGCACCAGCTGGGATACACTATTATAGCAAGCGGCTGCAGGAGCCATAACCTGGCCTACCTGTCTCCTATAATAATCCTTCTTCATTGGCTAACAATGTGTTTTGAAAGCTAGCTGGAACTACCATAAATTAAGTAAAAAGACAGTGACAAGTTGGGAACATATTTGCAACTTATATCACACAGAGAGGACTAATTTCTCTCCTATACAAAGAGCCACTACAAAGCAGTAATAAAAAGTCCAAGATCTAATAAAAATGGGCAAAAGATATGATCTGATAGTACACACAAAGCAAATATGGATGAAGTTCAGCACATAAAAAGATGTTCTATCTTTCTCAGAATGAGAAATGCAAAATAAAGCTATACCGAAAGACCATTTTTTTACCTATAATATTGGCAAAAGCTCACCGAGTGTGAGAACCCACAGTATTGATGAGGGTGTGGGGCAATGGGCACTCTCAAACATTTCAGATGAGAATGTAAATTGTAACACCTTTATAGAGGGTAATTTGGCAATATTTATCAAAATTACCAATGCACACAATTTCTCGCCCAGCAATTGCATGTCTATGAATTTATCCAACAGATATATTTCTGTATTGGGAAATGAAGGACATACGAAGTTAGTGTCTAGTCTTATTTATAATAGCTAAAGATGAGAAGCACTTAAATATTCATCAACAGGGCACATGTTAAAATAAATCTTGGGATATGTTAGCTAGAACAGGGGTTGGCAACTTTTTCTGTAAGGGCCCAGGTAGTAAATCTTTTAGGTTTATCAGACCACATGATCTCCGATGTAGCTATTCAGCTCTGATGGTGTGCAAATGCAGCCATAGACAATAAGGAAATAAATGAGCATGGCTATGTCTCAATAAAACTTTATTTGCAAAAAATAGGTAGTGAGGCAGATTTGGCTTGTGTGCCATAGTTTGCTATGCCCTGTGATACAATATCATACAGCTAAAAAGCAGTATGTTCAGTTGGTTGGGCATATCCCATGCACCAAAAGGTTGCTGGTTCGATTCCCCGTCAGTGTGCATGCCGGGGCTGCGGGCTCGATCTCCAGTAGGGGGTGTGCAGGAGGCAGCCGATTGATGTTTTTCTCTTTCCTTCTTCCTTCCTCTCTCTCTACATGTCAGTTTAAAAAACCTTACAAAAAAGCAGTATGTTCTGAACACTACTATTTGTGTAAAAAGACAGAGAGCCAATGCCTGTATACATATGACCTTGTATATGTATAAAGTATCTCTAAAAGGACACATAAGAAAAAATATAACATTGATGGGTCATAGAAAAGAGCTGGGTGGCTGAGACATGGGCTGGATGACACTTTTCACTGTTTATCATTTTGTACATTTTGAATTTTGAATCAAATTAAGGTATTATATATTTTAAAATGCTTCAATGAAATAAAAGTAAATAAAAAAAATAAAGGCAAGCTGGGACCCCTTTGCCAAGCTCATTCTGTACATACTATGAGGTGTGTGGATGCCAGGTGATGCCCCTTTAGTGCTGGCTGTGAGCACACCAGAATCAGCCATGGCTTATTTCACCGAAGAGCCATTACTGCGTATAGCCAACTCAGCAAGTCACCAGAGACCCCTAGATTATAGGTGCTCTCAGGGGTTCTGCTCTCTCTCTTCTCCTTGGAAGGAGCTCTTGAGTTGGCCATCAAGGCAATACCACATTTGGCATCTTGTAGCCTGGAGCCAGTGAAGAGCAAAGAAAAGGCACTGACACAGCAGCCTATATAAAATGTTTGTCCTCACAGGGCTTATTATATGTTTGTGAGTATGGCTGACATGGGGACATGTCATCCAAGGTTCATCATGGTTAAATCTAGACTGTCCTCTGCTGTCCAATATGGTAGCCACTAGCCACATGCTTTCAATTAAAAATGAAATAAAATTAAAAATGCACTTGTATTAGGCACATTTCAAGGGCTCAATAACCACATGTGGCCAGCAGCTACCATACTGGACTGCTGCACAGATTATAGGACATTTCCATTAACCAGAAATGTCGATTAGAGGGCGCTGCTCTGGTCAACCGCTAATGTCTCTTCCAGTTCAAAGACTATCAATAACTAGAAACCTCACAGTTAATCTCAGCTTGCCCCCCCCCCCCCCTTCATTCTTAACCGTCTCCACAATCAGTCATCCTGGCTGCTTCATCCTGACCACAAATGCCTTCAGCTGATCTGCGGCAAGCGCTGACCTGTGGTCAGAGAGGACAGCAGTGGTGTTCTGGGGTTCCTGGCCCCGAGGGGCGATCAAAAGGGGCCCGAGTTCTCTCTCAGCGGTGCCTCACGCCACACCAGCTTGTGCTGGTCATCGAATAGGCCTTTGGTTATTGTACACAGCCTCCAATGCAGCGAAAGGGGGACAGAGATGAGGTTTCTGGGAATGAGGGGGTAGAGCTCTTCCCAGGGAAGGGAGACCCCAGGGGGAGGTTAAGAAAGCAAACCGGAGCCTTCCTTGCTGGGAGCTGGCTGCAGGCCAGGTGTAGGGCAAGGGAGCCGAGGTCTCAGTGTCTAGGCCGAGAAACTACACAAGGAAGAGAGGACCTGGGCGCCCCTGCAGGAGGCAGGCTGGAGGCCATGCTGTCCACCTGGCCGAGGAGGCAAGGTGGCAAGACTTGGGAGGGGGGCAGTCTTTTTCCTCTGCTGCAGTTCTGGGTGACCCGATGCAGTGGGCAGGAATCTGAGATGACCTCTGTGATCTCTGCTTCCAGGTGTTATGCCCGTGATTAGGTCACATGATATGACAAGGGCCAGGGGATTTTGCAGATGTAATTAAGGCCCCAAATCAGTTAATTCTGAGTTGATTAAAAGGAAGACAATATCCTGGGTTGGGCTGACTTAATAGGATTAAAGCTTTCAAAGGGTGGAGCTTTTCTGCTGGCCTTGGAGGAACATACTGTCCTGTTGTGAGCTGACAATGGAGAAGGGTGGCCTCTAGGAGCTGAGGGCCTCAGTCCTGCAACTGCAAGGAGCTGAATCTGCCCACAGCCTGAGTGGGCTCAGAAGATGAGAATGCAGCCTGGCTGATACTTTGATTGCAGCCTAGTGAGACCCTGAGATGAGACCCAGTTAAGTCACCCCTGGATTCCTGATCACGGAAACTGTGAGACAATCTCTGAGTTGTTTTAAGCCACTAAGTTTGCAGTAATTGGTTTCAAAGCAATGAAAAATGAATATACCTCATTACCTTGGGGGGGGGGGGGGTCCAGTCCTATCAGTGGGCAAACTGAAATGACACAGGTCAATCTTTTGAACCATAAGCAGCTTTGTTCAGAAATTTTGGAAGCCCATGGCCTGCAGGGTGGCCCTGCTTCCAGGAGGATCCCACATTGTAAGGAAAAGGTCAATTGGAAGAAGCGTTTGATTATATTGATCACAATGGACTGACAATGACATGAAAGGCAACAACTG
The DNA here is from genome assembly GCF_964146895.1 of Miniopterus schreibersii. Classification (NCBI taxonomy): domain Eukaryota; kingdom Metazoa; phylum Chordata; class Mammalia; order Chiroptera; family Miniopteridae; genus Miniopterus; species Miniopterus schreibersii. Next base: position 30,557,019 of record NC_138115.1, read on the forward strand.
CACAATATTCTTGAAAGTATCATTGGTTTCCTAAAACATCATTTTTCTGTTGATGATAAAAGACCTTTGAAATGGTTGCCGCTGTGAAAGAAAAACTTAGTGGAAATAGCCTGGCTGCAGAGAAACTAGAAACTCTCACCGCTCTTCCCTCCAATAACAATAGTTCTTGCTTCTGAGGCTATTGTGAGAATTGAACCAGCAGAAAAAATGTCAAAGACCTGGCCAGCACAAATGCCCTCACCAGCTTATCAATTTTATTTTTGAATTTTATATATTTTAACAATGATTGATGGGGTGATTTCTGTGCACCTGTAAATTCCACAAAAATTGTAGGGATGAAGGGCACTGAGACTTTAATCCGACCAAGGTCAGGGTGGAGCAACTTGCATTTAGGGTTCTCTATTGTTTGTCACTCTACAGAATGGAAGCATCTCAGCATATGAATCTAGGAAACAGGTGAATGAGGGCAGTCCTACAGTGTCCCCCCACCCCCACTCCAGGGCCTTTTCAAGGTCTGTTGGTTGCAGATTGGAGAGTGTATCTCACCCTAGCCAGGAGGTCAGGAGAGTGGCCTGGCATGTCATCTAAGGTTCCCGAAGCATCCCCAAATACCCTGAGTTGGGTAACCACAACAAACAGAGAAGGAAGGCCCAGATATTGAGACCCTCCAGAAATTCCCTGGACAAACCTGATCCTCCCAGACACTGAATCATACAACTTGAGAAACTCCAAACACTGGACCACTGACGTTCCCGACACCCATCACACTGTGGCTGGAAAGAACCTAATCAGAACCTCTTTATAAGCTTTTCATGATTAAAAAAAATAATAAGATTTATGGAAAACAGTATGGACATTCCTCAAAAAATTTAGAATAGAACTACCATATCATCCAGTGATTTTACTTCTGGGCATTTATCTGAATGATAGGAAAACACTAATTTGAAAAGTTATGTGCACCCTCATGTTCACTGCAGCATTATTTACAATAGCCAAGATATGGAAGCAGCTTAAGTGTCCATCTATGGATGAACCGATGTGGAATGGAATATTAATCAGCCATAGAAAAGAATGAAATCCTGCCATTTGCAACAACACAGATGGACCTGAGGGCATTATGCTAAGTGAAATAAACCAGGTGGAGAAAGACAAATAGCATATGATTTCACTTATACGTGAAATCTAAAACAAACAAACAAACAAAACCAAGCTCATAGATACAGAAAACAGGTTAGTGGTTACCAGAAGGGAAGCGGGTTTGGGGGGTGGGCGATATGAGTGAAGGGATCAATTGTGTGGTGATGGATAGTAACTGGACTTTCGGTGGTGATCACTGTATACAGATGTTGATTTATAATATTGTACTTCTGAAACTTATGTAATGTTATATACCAATTTTACCTCAATTAAAGAAATAAAAAGACTTGGCTGATAAGTGGTAGGAGAAGCTGATGGCATCCACCTGTATCCCTCAGGCCTCATCACGTTGGTTCTCCCAGCTTCCTTTTACTGCCAGATTCTGCAGCTCTGCCTGAGCGCTTTCTCTGAAGCAGAAAGGACCCTCTACTAGCAGATGGCAGAGGGTCTGGTGGGAGCTGGTGGTGTTACCCCAGCTTCCTCACCTTCCCCTCTCGTATCCTGTCCTGTTCCCCAGGGCCCCTGTGGGGCATGTTCCAGTCTCCCACAGCGGTAGCTGGTTGGATAACATACTTTTTGTTGGTTCCCTTCTCTGCTTCTCCTTTCCTGGTATTCTGGTATCCCCCTCAACTTCCAAATAAACCACCTCCACGTCAATATTTGCCTCAGGATCAGTTTCTGGGGAAACCTAAACAAAGACATACATTCATCATGTCAATGAATTTTCAACCTCCCCGGCTGAAAGGGAATCGGATACAAGCTTGTATTCTCTCTGCAGAAGGTTGCGAAAGCAGTGCGTGCTGAGCCACTTCACATTCATGCTCTGCGGCCAAGAAACCGACAAAAGGCGCTCGGGATGGGCAGGTGTCGGCCCCAAGGGCATGACTGCAGCTGACAAAACTATTTAGCGGAGGACTTCTGGCTGTCAATTCTGATCTCTGCTGACGATCAGAGGAATTCACTCATTCTGCAAATATTTTCTGAGCTGTGCCTCTCTGCAAGAAGCCCAGGCAGCACTGGCCAAACCTATACAAGTGCTGTTTGTTTGTTCTGAGGTGTAGCTTTCTGATTACTCTCTTAAAAAGACACTAATGAATCCGTTCAGAATTACTGCTGGAATGACTGTTGGGCTGGTGATGGGTCTCAAGAGGGTGAGGGGTGAGTGATAATGACCGGGTTCTTTTCTTTTTCTCACGCTGCAGGATACATTCCTGTTAATTACAGTGCCCCTCCCCCTTCTCAAAGAAATAAACACTACAGTGGGATGCACACCCCAGGGGTGTTAAGACAGAAGCAAGGTTCCAAACTGCTTGGCCACTGAGACTTAGCTTTGGAAACAGAGCCAGGGAGAAATAACAGCCCCACGCAGAGAAAAGATCCCTGGACCGAGAGCCAGGAGAGCTCAGTGATGGTCACACCCCCCCCGCTGTGCGACCACTGTCCTCTCTGGGTCCCTGTTTTCTCACCTCTGAAGTGAGGGAGTGGAAATGGATGGTTTCTGCGGTCATTAATTATAAACATTCATGACTCTCCTAAAAAAGAAGTAAGGGACCCAAACCAAATCTATGGTTGGGTGTCACTTTCCCTCTGTGCTGTTCGCCTCTCACCAGGTTGGGTGGGGGTGCATTTTGTGGAGTTATCAGGCGGGATTTGTCATAAAAAGTGTTTGTTGTGACCTGGTCCAAGGAACTGAAGGTTAGAAAGAAGAGGGGCTGTTGAAAGGGGGTGGGGGTGGGAAAGCAGGGGAGTGAGGGGTGTTTTCCGGGCTGGAGAACACTGGGGGCTCCAGAATTGGTGAAGACCCCTCTGGGAGTGTTCCTGTTGATACTTGGGGCAGGGGATTGAAGGGGGCAGGGAGGAGAAAGAAAAGGCCTCCTGGTTTTCTTTTGGTAGGTTTATATATATACTCTCATGGTTCGCAACCCTGCTGTGCATTAGAATCATCCAGAGAGCTCAGAAAACCACAAAGCCCCGGGCGGATAGCGCAGCTGGTTGGCGCCTCATCCCAATGCACCAAGTGGCCAGTTCGATCCCTGGTCCAGGCACACACAGGAATCGAGCAGTGAACGCATGGATGGGCATAACGACAAATTGATGTCTCTCTCTCTCAACATCTCTTCCCCTGTCTCTAAAATCAATTAAAAAAAAAAAGCACCACAAAGTCCCTCTCCTCCTTCAGGTTTAATTGGTCTTGGATGGGGCCTGGGGGTGGGAAATTTAAAAATGCTCCGAAGTAATTCTGCTGTGCAGCTGGGATTGAGAAATTCTCAGCGGTAACCAAGGACCAGGAGCAGCCCTCCTGCCTGGTCTTGAGCCTGGCCTTGACTGGCACCTAGTTTCACGCTTTCTTCCCTCCTCTGCCGCAAGATTCCAGAGCCATACGTGGGTGGGGCGTGGAGAAGGGAAGAAACCCTGTGCATCCTGTTTCTGGTTAATTCCTTTATTATTTATGAAGGTTGGTAAGAGTTGTTTTCTTCCATGAAGAGAATTCATACTACTTAAAAAAAGTCAAGGAATTTCCGAAAGCGAGAAAAACATTTCAAGGTGCTCAAGAGGTCTGTCGCTCAGAGACAAGCGCCGCTGACACCGTGAATGTTTCCCTGTTTTCTTTCTCATCTTTTCTTTATGCCCCGTTTCTTTGTCTGAATGCTTTGCCCTACTGTATACAGCAGGGGCTGGCAAACTGTAGCCCGCAGGCCAAATCCAGCCCATCTCCTGCTTCTGTAAATAAAGTTTTATTGGCACACGGCCACACTCATTTGTTACTTTTTGTCTGCAGCAGCTTTCATGTTACCGTGGCAGAGCTGACTATTGCATCAGAGACCATTTGGCCCAGAAACTAAATATTTACCCTCTTGTTCTTCACAGAGGAAGTTTGTTGGCCCTGGCATATACCTCTCTGTTCTCTGTTCCCCGCACCTCACCCCCATTTACCTTATTGCATGAGCATTTCCCACGTTGTTATAAATGTTTTGTGAATAACATTTCTAATAACTGCCTGATATGGCATTGCATGGTTAGCCTTTATCCTATTATTACACATTTATGTGTTTTCTTCCCAAATGTTTTCACTCTTCTAATGAATGCTTCGGTGAGTATACTTGGATGTAAGCTTTACTTGTATTTTCAATGTTTCTTTACGATAATGTCCAGATCATTCAACTGGTACACAGGGGAATTTTACGACTCTTGATACAAATCTCCAAGTTCCTTCTGCAAAGGGGTCATAATGCTCCCCAGTGACATAGGTGAAGACCTCCCTCTCCATATACTTGCCAGCATTGTTTTTATTATTAAATATTTTCTGCTTTTGGACAGGTAAACAAGAACCTATTATTTTAATACACATTTCATTTATGTCGAATGAGACCGAAAGAGCTGCGTTTCTTCCTTTGCACATTGACTGCTTTCATCTCTGCTTGGCCTCCTTCCGCACAAGGCAGAGTGGAGGGTGCGGGTCCTACCTCTCACCTTGGCTTGGAGCGAGGCTCCTGCCTCCATCCGGCTCTTTTCGACATCTCTCTCCCAGTGAACTCTGATGGTCTCAAGGATGTCGTCCAGATCAGTGCCAATGGGGACGTCCACTTCTAGCTCAGACGCAGCCCACTGTCTATACAGCGCTCTCACGTCCTGAAAATGACAGAACACACCTCTGGTGAGTTCCACAGGAGAAAGAAAAGACGTGGGACTGTAGTCAGCAGAAGCCCCGTTCCGTGGGCAACACTTCGCTTCTCATTCTGCTCCAGCCAAACGTGAGGCTTCACAGCTGCTCGCAAAGCCCCTGGCCCCCTTCCTAGCACAGGTGCCATAGTCTCAGTGAGTCTTCACAAGCCCAGGCCCAAAGCAAAAATCCAAAAAACTAGCTAAGTAGCAATACAGAGTAAGCGGCAATAGCAAGATGAAATTTATGCATTTCATAAAGTCAGAGTAAGCTGAAAGAGCTTTAAAGATAACTGTGGAGTCTCTCACTGCTGAGGAGTGGTAGAAAATGCTAGAGCCAAGAACAGGAGGAAGTGGGCCAATTGGTTCCTGTTTTGCTTACGGTCGAACTAAAGAAGGAGCTTCCTGACGTGAGCGATCTTGAGCGAGGCCTGACTTCTTCATCTGCGAGCACGTCAGGCCTCGGATCCGGCAGTGGTGCATGGCTGGTGGTTTAGAATCCGTGCAGCTCTGTAGGGGCCTGGACCACGTCGCTGCGGGAGGTCCCCTCCGTCCTGTCACTCAGGGATCTGACCTGATTCCATTAATGAGAGCGTGCAAACCACAGCCCGGATCAGAGTTACTGTTTGTCCTATATAGTGTTGAAGACAAAGATCTGAAGAACGCCTTGAGGGACTGGATGTGCCCTCCAGTTCCACACAGGTGCCATCACCCGCTCTTGCTTGGACCTGCTCCCTCCCGGGTCTCACAGCAGCTTGGTTCTGAAGCCATTGGAGTGTGAGGCCCCTGGGCTAACCTGACCCACAAGGACTGAAAGTGTTTCACCAGCATCTTCCCTGCAGCCCTGGGCAAGCGACGTGGACAGGCCCAGGTGAGCTGCCATCACCTAGGTTTGTTTTTTAAAAAAATATTTTTATTCATTTTTAGAGAGAGAGGAAGGGAGAGGGAGAGAGGGAGAAACACCAATGTGAGAGTGGAACATGGATCAGCTGCCTCCTGCTCGCCCTCCAGCTGGGATGGAGCCCACACCCAGGCATGTGCCTGGACCTGGAGTCGAACTGGTGGCCTTTTGCTTCACTGGACGGACGATGCTCGACCAGCTGAGCCGCAGCGGCTGGGCCCAGCGCCTGTGTCTTGAAGCTTGGCCAGACAGGAGAGTGTGGCCAACCCGGCATCACCCACCTCGCACCTACCTCTTCATAGCTCCTTGATAGAAGACCAAGTTCTTCTTTCAGGCTTTCGATTTGACTTTCCAGATCCGTTTTTGTCAAGTTAGCTTCATCGATGACTTTATGGAGACAGTTAATTTCCTCTTCCACTGCCTTTCGAAATCGCTGCTCATTTTCATATCTGCGGGAAAAGGAACTTAATTAGCATAGCCGGGCAAGCCAAAAGACAAAATAATAAAATTACAAGTGTTACCAACAGGCCAATTATGTGCTAGTTAGACAATGAATGTTAGATGCCACTTTTCCAGCAGCTTCGAGGGCACGGTTAATGTAACTGATACATGTTGATTTGTTAAAACGAGAACAACTGTTGTCAACTCCTGATAACCTGACTTAACGGGCTGCCAGCCTCATGGGGCACTGGGAGCCTAGAGCTGGAGGGTGAACTTCCCCAGGAGTTCAGGGATCCAGCCCCACCACCATTATTCCGATTTGTCACCCTTTTCACCTGCTGCTCCTTTAACAAACATACTGAGAATCTGCCAAATACCAGGCTACATGCCAATGACCCCAAATGAGGAATGTGGTTTCTATCTCCAAAGGGCCCATGTGGAATTTCAGGATCGTGGCTGCCAACCCAAATGCCAAGCGGCCAATAATAGGTGAGGGTTGAGGGCCAGGCCTGGGCTGCGGAGAGAGTTGGGGATTGAAGCACAAGCAATAGCTTCTACTTCGCCTAAAGGGGCGCTGCTGTGAGCTGCTCCCCATTCCTGCTGTGTGGGAAGGGTGTGCCAGTTCTCTTCAAGAGAAACGAGAAGGCTGGATTTACATGTGAAACATCCAGAGTTTTAAAAACTTACAACTTATGCAATAACACACATGTCCACGTGTGTGCATACACACGGACACAAGTCTGAAACTGCCCCCTCTGAGTTCTTTCAGTCTCTGTGTACACAGGGCCTTCTTTCTAAAAACTACCCAACATCTTTGCCAATTTCTCCCCATCCCTCTCCTTTCCTTCCATGGCCTTCTACCCAGCTGGACCACTCAGCCAAATCTCACAGCTGAACCTTAATCCATTCATAGAAGGGAGAAATCTCACACCTCTCATTCATATGTGGGGCATGTACACTGGCATTTTAAATGCCCAGGTAATTCTAATACGCAGCCTCCACTGAGAAGCATTGCTCTAAGCCAGTAGTTCTCAACGTGTGCTCCCAGGACCAGCAGGATCAGCATCATTGGGATCCTGTAGGATATGTAAATTTCGGGCCCCTCTCCAGACCTATTGAATCAAAAACTCTGAGGGTGGGGCCCAGCAATCTGCGTTTTCTAAAAGCCCCGTAAGTGATTCTGGACTGCACTAGAGTTTGAGAACCCCTGCTCTAAACGGAGTGACACCAGGCAAAATCTCTGAGCCCTTGGGGCCTAGTTTGTGTCTACAGGGAGGGTTTGGGCTCTGGATTCTCCCGGGGACCCTGTTTTCCCACCCCAGCCTTCCATGTGGCTGGAGGTGAATGCCGCAGGCTCCAGACGGCATTACCCAAGTCACCCGAGTCTGGAGGGATGGAGGGATTGTCCCCTCTGAGGCAGGACAATACCTGTCTTTAAAGTCGTCTGCACCCGCCTGGATATTCTCTGTCTGCAGCATGAGCTGGGCGTTTTCCAAGACTGCCTCGCTCACCTGCAACAGTCACACAGCAAAGAAGACATGGTCACTGGAACGTCTTCCCCGTCCCCCCCACTCATGATGGACACAGAAGCTCTGGGGAACTTTGTGTCCCTCTTGGAAAAGGAGGGAAGAGATAAACAATAAAGCACAGACTCTGGATTTTTTTTTAATCCCCACCTGAGGATATGTCCATTTATTTGAGAGAGAAACATCGATGTGAGAGAGTATTGATTGGTTGCCTCCATTCATACCCTGACTGGGAATCAAACCTGAAACCTAGGTATGTGCCCTGACTGGGAATTGAACCTGCAACCTTTTAGTGTTCAGGACAACACTCCAACAACTGAGCCACCTGGCCAGGGCAGAATCTGAATGCTTTTAAAGGGCTTTTAGAGTTGAATGTTTGGACCAAAAAAGAGCGCTCAAAGGCAGACTTGTTTATAGCCCCTGTCACAATGATGAGCTTTTGACTCACTTCCTAGAGAAGTTTCTGGCTCCTTAAATGAAGTTTCACTGGCTTGACTTAGTGGCTCTTAACATTTTCTGGCCCTGGATGCCTTTGAAAAGCTGATGAAATCCTGAGCTCTCTAGGTCAGTGCTGTCCAACAGGGCTCCCCGTGAGGATGACCTGTTCTCTGTGCTGCCCAACGTGGTAGCCCAGCGTGCTGGTCAGCACTCCAACTGTGACGAGGGGGACCAAGGAACGGAAAATTTAATGTTATTTAAACTTAACTAATTTAAATTTAAATAGTCACATGTGGCCAGCGAGCACTATATTGGACAGCATGGCTCTAGCATTTCATCTACCTTCAATGAAAACACGAGTGAACATAAACATTGTGCACACAGTTCAGGGGGTTCACAGAGCCTTGAAGAGTGATTTTACCACCATTACAAAAAATGTTAAAGGGACTCCTTTAAGAAGAAGAAGAAGAAAATAAAGTTAAAAGTATCAAGAATAAAATGGCAACAACTATATATCTACCAACAATTACTTTAAATGTAAATGGATTAAATGCAAAACAAGATCCTTACATATGCTGCCTACAAGAGACTCACTTCAGATTGAAAGACACACACTGACTGAAAGTAAAGGGATGAAAAAAATATTTTATGAAAATGTAAATTTAAACAAAAGCTGGGGTAGCATACTTAGAACAAGAGACAAAGAAAGACCCAGCAATTCTATTTCTGAGTATTTATCTGAAGAAACCCAAACACTAATTGGAAAAGATATATGGACCCCACATGTTCATTGCAGCATTATTTACAATAGCCAAGATATGAAAGCAACCTCAGAGTCCATCAATAGATGGATGGAAAAATGAAAAAGTGGTGCATATACACAATGGAATATTACTCAGCCATAAAAAAGGATGAACCATTGCCATTTGCAACAACATGGATGGATCTAGACGGTATTATGCTGAGTGAAATAAGTCAGACAGAAAGACAAATACCCTATGATTTTACTTATATGTGGGATCTATAAAAGACAAACAAATGAACAAAACAGAAACAGAAACAAACTCATAGATATAGAGAACATTTTGATGGTCTTCAGATAGAAGGAGGACTGGGGAGATGGGTGAAAAAGAGAAAGGGCGTAAGAAGTACAAATCGGCAGTTACAAAATGGTCATGGGAATGTAAATTATAGAGAATATAGTCAATAATATTGTGATAACTATGAATGATGCCAGATATGTACTACATTTATTGGGATGATTACTTCATAAGTTATATAAATATATAACTACTATGCTATACACCTGAAACTAATATAATATTGTTATGTCAACTGTAATTGAAAAATAAGAAAATTAAAAAAAATTTTTTTAGAAGAATACAGAATATAAAAAAATATAGTTAATATCATTGAATACAGTTCATCCAAAGGGCTCTGGCTACGTGAGGCCTCCCTGAGGACTGGCTTTGGCTGCCTTGGCCGAGCCCTCTCTTAAACCAGCCCCACATTCAGAAAACCTTCTAGTCTTGGACTCTCGGGACATTCAGATTGCCCTGCTCAGTTTCTCACAATGATGCCCATGGCAATTATTCCACCCAGCATGGGACCCCGAGTTACAGCAGGTGTCACAGCGAATTGTAGGCTTAAAAAGAATCATGGTAGAGAAGGTGGCTTCGGAAGTGCTCTAGACTAGGTGGCCATGCAGGGCAGATGTGGGCCTGCAGCTTATAGAATCTGAGAGACTGCCTTTAACAAAAGGGATAAAAAAATACTAATACAGCCCTGGCTAGTTGGCTCAGTTGGTTGGAGCATCTTCCCATACACCAAAAGGTGGGAGGTTCAATTCCTGGTCAGGGAGCATGGGGGGGGGGGGAACCTATCAATGTTTCTCTCTCTCTCTCTCACTCACACACACACACTCTCTCCCCCTCCCTCCTTCCCTTTCTCTCTCTAAAATAAATCAAAAGCATATTCTCAGGTGAGGGAAAAAATAAATGACTGATACAAAGAGGGCTGTGTGGTGAGCTAGGGACCCTGAAACTTAAATTCCTCATTTAGTGCAGCTTGGTTTTGTTGTTTATTTGTTTCTGCTTTTCAAACTTGGGATCTAGGGAGTGGACAGAAAAAGTAAAAAATAAGACAGAACTCTAGGGGTGGGTGTGGGGGATATGTGTGCCACATTTAGAGTCATACAGTTCTGGAAAAGCAAAAAGATGGCCGAGAGGGCAATCATTCCAAGTCTTGCCTTTTGGATACATGTCCTTTTACCTTAGCACCAACTGTGAGAATTTGTAACGTTTCTCCAGTTGGTTGCAGACTATAAATAAGAGGCTGCCTGAGCAATCATGGAGTCAGGTAGGAAATACAGTCTGCGGACGGTGAGGTGAGGTGAGGTGAGGAGCTGGCTGCTCAGCGCCCTTGCTCCTCTGTTCTCACTTGGGGTTGAGGACAGGGGACATTTCCGAGATATTTTGGACGCTGCCCAGCAGATAGGGCACTTCTGTCCAAATGTCTGTCCCAGGCAACTCATGCAGCACTAGGCTTGGGGAAGCTGGAGGCCATCCTGCTTTACTGTTGTTTAATAACAACCAGGGGTTTGTTCAAGCCTTAAGTGGAGGCTAATTATAGGCCTGGACTTGCCAAAGTGCAGCTGGCTGGCTGGGCTCCCCTGTCTCCCTCATGGACGGATCCTGAAATGACCAGCTAGTCCACCATGCAGCCACAGAGAGCCCTTCATGGTTCTCCTGCAGGCGCCCAGCCCAGCAGAGGCTATGTCCTCTCTGGTGTTAGCAGTGACTCGGCCGCCCCAGTGGCAGGAAGGGCCAGTCAGGCAGCATGATGAAGGATGGACTTTGGCTGAGGTTTAGCATGGGCTGAGGACTGGGATGGGGGCCAAGGCCAAAGGCAAAGCGTGGAGCCTACAGTGGAACAGGGGACATCTCTGTTTCTACCTAGGAAGGCTTCATGAAATCCTCCCTGGGGCTGAGAATAGGAAAGAAAGAGGAAAGGGAAGTCTCACTGACTGACCACCTACAGGTGTACCCAGCCAGTGTGCCAGAACTGGCTGGTACTGGTTTGTGAGAGCATATAGTAAATATTCCAGGAGTTTGGTGAGCCAGCTGTTAAACACAGCCATCATGAAAATTTTAATTATGTGAACTTACAATTAAATATATTATATTAAAAACACAGGTGATAATACTCAAAATGTAAAGGTCACAAAAACTCATTGCTTCTTAATTGTTTTTCTATGTGTAACTATCATTTTTGCTTTTGAGGTTGTTTGTTTCTACTGTATCTGTATGGTGGAAACACTATGATGGTGTGCTCGACCCTTCATTCAATGACAGCATGTTGTTAGTTTGATATCAGCCATGGTTGGAATGTTTACACAAGGGCAATTGGCAAACACTGTTTTATGCATAGATTGCTGATTGTTGAACACTCACTGACTAAGCCCCATGCTCTATTAAATACTTAACATTCATGACTTCACTAAATGCCCCTGGCACCCCTCTGATGTGGATTTTCAACATACCCACTTTACAGATGAGAATGCCGAGGCTCAGAGAGCTTAAGTAAGTTGGCCAAAATCACATAGGTGGAAAGTGGCAGAGCCAGAATGCCAAACCAGGCCAGTGTGACTTGAAAGTGTGCATATTTTTGTCATCAGCTTTGGAAACTAAAAGGCACATCAGAATCAAGAGAGATTCTGTGGAGGATTATTTTCTTTCTCTTATGACATTGAACAGCCAGGACTCCAGGTTTCTATCTGGGCTGCATCATGAAGATAGAGAGATATGTTCCCTGTTGGATATGAGGATGCTCACGAAACCAAACCAAACCAAACCACAGTGGGCAGACTGCCAGATTGTACGTGGTGTTCTGGGAATGCTAGCAGAGGAGGTCCTGTCCTTCCGCCCAAACATAGAGCCAGGATTCCTACCTTTGAGGTGACATGACTTAATGCCAGGTCTGCTAAAAACAAACACTTTGTCACAGCAGCATTAGTGCGAATTGCTGTGCGAGATTAGGTGGTCTCGGGCCTATCCCCTCAGTAGCATTTTTAATTTTATTTATGTATTGATTGATCTTAGAGAGGAGAGGAGCAGGGCAGAGAGAGGGAGAGAGAGAGAGAAGCATTGACTTGTTCTACTTATATTTGCATTCATTAGTTTGTTGATTCTTGTATGTGCCCTGACCAGGGATCAAACCCACAACCTTGGTGTATCAGGACAATGCTCCAACCAACTGAGCAGTCTGACCAGGGCCCCCTCAGCAGCATTTTTAAGTCATTGAAGTCTTCCTGGAGCAGGAAACAGGAGACTCCTTCAATACATAAATGCAGCAGAAGAGAAGGGCAGGGTTGAGTACCAGGAGAATACACATTCAGAGGTCAGAGGTCAGAGGTCATGCTAGGGGGGTTGGTTGGGCTGAGAGGGGTGGTGTGGAGGGGGAAAGGGCGGGGCTGACCACTGGCCTCAGTCAGCTCAGACCGCTCTGGGTGTGCCACGCAGCCCCAGCTCACTTCCCTGGAGCCGCCTTCCCTGCCCCTGCATGTGGAGGCTTCCTTAGCAAACCCTGTACCAGTGGTTCTCAAAGTGTGGTCCCTGGACCAGCAGCACCAACACCACCTGAAGACTTGTCAGAAATGCAGATTCTCAGACGCTATACTCGGATGTGTGACGCGGAACCTCTGGAAGTGGGGCCCAACAAGCTTTCCAGGGCTTACGAGGCACACTTGACTTGGAGAACCCCCACTTTGCACCCACCTGCCTCCATCCTGCTCATGTCACCTCCCAGGCTGCTCCTGGGGGTCCCCCGTGTTCTCATCTGTGCCATTGCCTGTATCTACAACACCTGGCTTTACCACCTCACGCCCCGAGCCCTGCCGCCTGAGAAACGCTGCCCCACTTTAAAGCTCACCTCAAACGTGGCTTCCTCTGGGAAGCTTTTTCTTTTTCTTTTTTAAAAAATATGTATTTATTGATTTCAGACAGAGGAAGGGAGAGGGAGAGAGAGGTAGAAACATCAATGACGAGGAAAAGTCATCGATAGGCTGCCTCCTGCACGACCCCCACTGGGGATCGAGCCGGCAACCCGGGCATGTGCCCTGACGGGGAATCGAACTGCGATCTCCTGGATCCTAGGTCGATGCTCAACCTCTGAGCCACGCCGGCGGGCTGGGGAGCTTTTTCATTCACCCACTCACTCACTCTCGCCTTCGTTCTTCAGCACATGATGACGTTTCCTGTGGGCCAGGCTCTGTGCTGCGTGCAGGGGCATCAGCAGCTACTGTGCAAGAGGCGGTCAGAAAGGCAGGGAAGGACTCAGGAACAACGGAGGGAGGTAGGATTTACTAGGAAGCCGTGGAAAGGTTCTGAGGAGGCACAGGTGTGATTCCCCTGACTCCAGCGGGAAGGGGGATTGTGAGAGGCAGGAGGTGATGCTGAGGCCCCAGCTAGGGGGCTGCAGGCGAGATGCTGGTGGCTTTGACCAGGGTGGTTGCAGGGATGGTGGAGAGAAGCAGACAGGTTTAAGACATATTTTGGGGCTGGCACACAGTTTTTGGTGATGAAGCAGTTGTGAGGAGAGTGAGCAAAAGGAATCAAGAATGACCCCTAGGTTGCCTGGCTGGTGTGGCTCAGCAGTTGAGCGTTGACCTATGATCCAGGAGATCGAGGTTCGATTCCTGGTCAGGGCACATGCCTGGGTTGTGGGCTCGATTCCCAATAGGAGGCGTGCAGCAGGCAGCCGATCAATGACTCTCTCATCATTGATGTTTCTCTCTCTCTCCCTCCCTTCCTCTCTCTGAAATCAATAATGACATATTAAAAAAAAATGACCCCTAAGTTTTAGCCTGAACTACGGGGTACATAGTGCTGACCCTCTTCCTCCCTCCTTGGGTCCTTCCTGCATCTGAGTCCCCCCCACCCCACGGGACATGCCCCGTCTCACCACACTCAGCAGACAATGACAGTTTTCTCTTATTATTGACCCGAGCTCTTCCACGCCCAGGCTTGGGCCAGTTACTGGGGGAACGCTAAGATTTCCTTTCTTCGTCCATAAAACAAGGCCAATAATACGTCCCACCTCCTTGGTGCTTGTGAGAATTAGATGATCCTCTGCATGGACAGGCCTTGGCTGCCTGCCTGGCGCACAGTCAGTCCCTCAGCATCCCATGAACGGCAGCCACTATTATTATTGTTACTTGTCTTAATACAGAGCAGTTGTTCAAAGACTGTCGGACGGATCTGAGGGGCGTGTGCAGTCTGGCACTGTCCGCTCCGCTGCACAGGAGCTTGAACGAAGATTTCTCTCCGGTGGCTTGATTGCCTTCTCCCGGTTTTTCCTGCGCACAGTGGTTTTGAAAAGCCCTGCTCACGGGTGCTCTGAGGATGGGGCTCTAGCGCTTCCCGCGGCCGTCCTCACTGCGGATGCAGTTACTGAAATAAATGGAGCTGGTGGTGGGGGTGAGAGGTTTGCCCATCGCTGTGTTTAAAAAGGCCAAGGGCAGGCAGCATTTTAAACACTGTGATCAGTTGGGCCCAAGGGTGCAATGAAGGCTTTACTTGGAGTTAAAGATATGGGCATCCCAGCGGCGAGAGCTGCGGGCGTGGGGAGGAGGCGAGACGGGGCCCCTGGGAAATTAGGCTCCGCTGGCTGGCGCAGCGGCGGGACGCAGGGGTCCCTGGAAGCCCTTCTCATGTATAAGTGACTTTCACGTTTAGGACAAATGCTCAGCATGACTTGCTTCTAGCAATAAATAAACAAGAAGTCATTATCCCTCCTACCCCGGAGATAGTGTGTCTCCACCCCGTGTCACCCAGCCAGACGGGGGCTGCTCTGAGCTCATCTTGACCCCCCAGCTGCCTGTCACAGAAGACGCACCTTCCCCTCTGGCACTGGGACACCACTCTCTCCCGCTCCTCCTCCCGCCCGGCTGGCCATCTGCACCGACCCCGCCTTCAGAGGTCCTTCCCCTTGCCCGGCCTCTCGGTGCTAGAGCTTCTCACGGTTGGGTCTGGGGCTGGTTCTTCTTATTGTTAAGTGACCTGATCTATTCCCGTGGATTTAAATGGCTGTGCTGATGGCACCTACCAGTATTTCCCCAGCGCAGAGCTCTCTTCTCTACCCCAGACTCACATCACACTCTCCTTGACGTCTCTTCTTGGGTGTTTCTCAGACGTCGCAAACTTAACATGACACAAAACGGAATTTTAGATTTTTGCCTTCAAATCTTTCCTCCCCCAGTGCATCTCCTCCATGTCAGCAGAGCACCGAAATTTACCAGAAACCAGGGGGCCTTGCCCCATATCTCTACAAGTTTCTTGATTGCTTGAGTTACCAGCCACAGACCAACAAAGGAAGATTTAGCTCATTCACACGCCCCTCCCTTTTCCTCCACTCATATCGGCTGTCTTGGCAACTTTAATAAAACTCTACATCCTTCTGCATCAGTTATGGACAGTTTCTTTCTCTTACTCACTCTCTTATAATCACAGATGTTTTATTTTCTAAGGTCAAAGGGAAGACAAAAAAGCCAGTTTAATTACTAAATAACTCTACTGATGCCTGTGTGAAATACAGATTCTTTCTGCTAAGAATTACGACAGAGGTGCCCCTGCCTGTCAGGAGCGATGGGCAGGTAGCCAAATTGTTGTCTTATTTTCCAGCAGAGCATCCTTGGGCCTGCAGAATAATGTCAGCTATTTAATGAATTTTCATGGTGCTACTCTGTCCAGGACATGGCTGCAAACCCCACATGCAACCATCCGGCCTCCCCACCATGCCCGAACTGTGATTCTAACATTACAGAGCTGTTTCTTCTCTTGTAAAACGGGGCAGCTGTATCTTGATAGTACCAGGCACATAGTAATCTCTGAATAGATGCTTGTTCAATGAATGAATAAGTGATACACGTTTAAAGAGCCAAATATGAAATAACATTGAGAAGCCGATTCACAAGCATCAGGTTGGCAAACCTTTGGGGGTGAGACTGTGAAGAAGGCGGAGCTCTCGAATGCTGATCCTGGGAGGGTAAATTTGGGCTGGTTCTGGGAGGGTAAATTTGGGCAGCCACTTTGGGGAGTAATTCGGCAACGCCACGTAAAAGCTAAAGGTGGACATAGCTCATTCTACTCCGAGGTACTAACCTAGACCAGGGTCAGAAGCTTTTCCTACAAAGGGCCAGACAGGAAATATTTCAGGCTTTGTGGGCCTACAGTTGTTGCAACTGCACAGCCCCCCCCCCCCCCGCCCCTTGTAGGATGAAGGCAGCTGTAGGCGATTAGTACGTGAATGCGAGTGACTGTAGCCGATCAAACTTTAATTACACAAGCAGATGTCTGGTTGGATTTGGCCTGCTCTGACCTAGAGAAACTCTCCTGGGTGCACAGGCAGGTGTGTGCCCCTCCTGTTTGTGACAGAGGACTTTGGAAGCAACCGACATCCACCAACAAAAAAATATGTAACCTATGGTACATACACAATGAAATACTACAGGTATAACACGGGCACATCTCAGAAACAAAACGAGGCCCGGCTGGCGTGGCTCAGCTATTGAGTGTTGACCCGGGAGCCAGGAGGTCTCCAGTTCGATTCCCGGTCGGGGCACATGCCTGGGCTTTGGGTTCCATCCCCAGAAGGGGGCGTGCAGGAGGCAGCTGACTGGTGATGCTTCTCTCTCTCTCTATCCATCTCCCTCCCTCTCTCTCTAAAAATCAATAAAAATATATTTAAAAAAAGATGAAGAGTGGAGAAAGCAAGTCACAGAAGGAAATAGTATGTAGGGATGGTTAATTTTATGTGTCAACTTAGCTGGGCCACGATGCCCAGATATTGGGTCAAACGTTATTCGAGATGTTTCTGTGGGGGTGTTTTTGGATGAGATTAACAAATGGTACACTGCTGAGACTGCTGGCGAGGAAGGAGGCGGGGCCGACACACGCCCACATCCTACTTACACGGGACACTAACTACACCCACAGACTGAGGGGCGGCAGCCTCATCCCGGACACGGACGAAGCCTTTTCCACTCACTTTATTCCCTTTAAGTTTCAAAAGGGTCGGGGCCGTGAGGGCAGACAGGGGAGATTAGGGGGCTGGTCAAGGTGTCCGGTGAGCTGAGACAGGGGGGGCTCAGGACCCTGACTCCACACTCAAGCTCTGACCTAAAACCCAAAGCCACAGAAAGTGCACCCGAAAGAGGAAAGGAGGGGATGGTTTCTCCCGTCACAACTGGAAGCCGGAGAGAGTAGGGGCAGGCTTGCCGGCTAGTACATGCAGTCTCAGGGCGAAGTGAAATTTTAGGGTTGATTTATAATCCTCAGGAAATTGGGGGCTGTCGTGGACATTCTGACACGAACACAGCGACTGCAGGGCTGCGTGAATTGTGTGGCTGGCCCCTCAGGATCGGGGTGGCTTCCGCGGTGAAGGGATAATTACAGGCACCCAGAACTTGACACAAATAGCATTTTGCAGCTGGGTGACTAGGGGGTGTTAGACAGTCCCCAGAGCAGCCAGAAGGTGGCGCCACTTGCCAAGAGAACCAGGTCAGAGGCAGCAGCCGGGACTCTCCCACTTCCCAGGGTGTCCCCTGCCTTCCGGCTTGGCTTGGAGGCCGCTCTTGGATTTCCGCCACAAAGTGGGACGCTTCTGAGGTACCACGGGCCCATCCCTTATTGTCCCTGCGCAAATGCTACGTCCTTCTCCCGGGGGGACTGCAGATTTGGCTGGGCAGGTGGTAGCAGGGGGGCCATGCAACCCAAGTAATTACTGTCCTTCTCGTTACTACGAACAATGACAGAAATTACTGCCACAGTGCGCCGGGTGCTTACCAAGGCCGGACGCAAGGCTGTGTACTCTGAGTGAGTTCTTTGATTTCATTCCCAATTAAACTGGCACTGAGTAAATATTATTACAGTATTATAATTTCACAGATGAGAACTTTGAAATTCAGAGAGGTTCAGGAATTCGTTTTAGGTCACAAGGTTGGTCAAGGCAAAGCCAGGATCAGGCTCCACCCTGCTCTGGGGGATCCTCACTGCAACATGAAGGGCGGGCCCAGAGTGACTGCGGTTATGGTGACAGTGTGCGGGGAACAGGGAAGGAGGCTCACTTTAGGGGCCAGCTGTAGGTCAGGCACGAGGCTGGGTACTCTTCCAGTTGGCGATTCCAGCTGTTTGTTGGTTTAGTTTAATCTGGGCTTTTGTGATCTTGGATCACAAAAAGGCTTTGCTCTGTCTCAGTAAACCCCCGTCTAGCCGATTTCTCCCCTCATTGTCGACTGTCGTTTGGCAAGACCTGGGATATATTCTGGCAGGCGTGTGAGTGTGGGGGGCGCCGGGGCAGGGGAGGGTGGTTGTGCTGCTTCATCAATATTGGGGCACAGGCCACCACCTGACCCTTGGAAATGGGGGAGGTGGCCGCACTACTGACCATTCCAGTGACGGCCAGCCAACCAGGGAGCCACAAAGGGCGAGGGCCCTGGGCTCACTGGAGGGCTCTTTCTTTTCCTTAGGCTCCATCACTGCTCCGAGACAATGAGGAGCAGTGACAGAGAGGCCTCTGGCCCGAGGCCCGGAGGTCAGAGGGGTCCACCCCCTTGCTTCACAGAGCAGGAGCTCCAGGGAGAGTCACCGGGGCGCACTGGCAGCCAGCAGCCCGAGGGAAGGCAGCCGCCGGCCGCTGCCCCTGGTCTCCTGCGACTGTGAAGACAAAGGTGACGGGACCACCTGCTCACAGAGTGATGAAAGGGAACCTGGCCATTCCCTGCACGTCTGCAGGGAGATGTCAGGTTGATCCAATCTCTTAGCTAACAACCGAGGAAACTGAAGTTGAAAGAGGTGGTGTGACCTGTCCACGGTCACGCAGCCCCTCAGCGACATTGGCTGTGTCTCTGTGAACAGTATTGCCCCGGGCTCCCGGGCCCATGGCTGTCCTTTGTGAACTCCTTTGTGATAGGATTTGGGATCTGATTTCAAGCGCAAAGGGAAGCCAGGGCGAGGTGGACTAGGTGCCGAAATACTGGTTGTCTGGAACCTTGTAGAGTGAGATTTGAGGAAACAGGACAAAATGTGGCAAATCAGGACTATAATGTGAAAAAACCAAGAGCTACCATTATGGGTTGAACCGTGTGCCCAGGCCAAGGAACCACACCTCTGTCCCCAGCCTCGAGGGTCCTGCGTGCTGTGCGTGGGGCGGGAGACCCTCACGCCTCAGCTCTGTCTCCACAGGCTCCCTCCCACGCTGGGCAGGCGGCCGCCCAGGAAGAAAGGTCACAGCCCTGACGGCGGCAGGAGCAGGAAGGTCACAGGGCTTCACCGGCACCAACGCTCACAGAGCGTCAGCGGCAGCCAGACAGGTCGCTCTGTGACCCTCCTGGGCAGAGACAGAGACAAGACCACCCTGCAACCACATCTGAACAGAGAGGCAAGGACACTCTGCAACCACAAAAATCCCCACTCCCGGTCCAGCCGGTGCAGTGACGGGGGACTGCTGTCCACACTGGCGGCTTCGTGCCTGCTCCATTCCCCTGGCTCTTGGATAAACGGTCAGACACCTGATCATTGAACTGCCCCAAGTTCCGGACGGCACCAAACACAGAACAGGACTTGCCCTTAAACTTCTCCCCGAATCACCCAGCACAGGCCCAGACCTCCTAAGAAGCCCTCCTAACTCCCTGTCCCTGAGATGGCTCTTGTTTTCGGAATGTGTTCCTCCCTGGCGACAGCAGGTGAATAAACCTGATTTTGTCTGCCCATCGGGTGGTCTGCCGGCTTCAACAGGCGCACGCCTCACCCGCAGACCCAGGACGCGTGGGGGTTGGCACTGGGGACCCCTCCCACGGGCCTTGGCCTCTCACCTCCTACTAGATGATGGTGGGAGGTGTCAGGTCACCCTGCCGGGGACACGGATCCCAGCCCAGAAGCCCCTGGCAAGGACTGACTTGGCGTGTGTTTTAGGAGAAGGAGGTCTCCTCCCGCCTCTCAGGTGCCCACCTCCCGCGGTGGAGGGGCGCACCTCTGGGGGCTCCTAAACGCTGCTCAGATAACGACATTCTGCCTCCAGGGCCAACCACTCAGCACATTTTCCCGAGCATTAAAATCACTGAGAAAGGAAAATCGAAACCCCTGGGGGGCTGCCACGCTGTTAAACATTCAAGCCCCAGTCCTGAGCGGCCTGACAAGCCGGAAGCCGCCAGCCTCCTGTGTCGCAGTCGGTTCCAGTGACAGGAAGCTCGGTGAGGATCAATCACTACTTCTGACAGTTTCCTCCACATTAAAAGAGGTGGAGAGGAGACAAAGGAGGCACGTGGCAGAGTTTAAATCCCTCACAGAGACAGGCTCTGCTGATCTAACTCCATCAAACGGGGGCGCTCACAGTCGACGCAAACCCACCCGCCCTTTGGGGCTGGGCTTTGAGGCAGGACTGACACTGGTCTTACAATGAGTGTAGCAGGAGGCTTTAAACAATATTTGGGGGTTCACACAATGCTGAACTGGTCCTGGATGGGGCACTAACTCAACAAGGAACTTAATCTCTGTGGGCCTCAGTTTCTTTGTCTATAAAATGAGTGTTATGGGCTGAGCTGTGTCCCCCTCAATCCCTCTGTTGAAGTCCTAACCCCCAGCATCACAGAATGTGACTGTGTTTGGAGACGGGCCTTTAAAGAGGTCATTCCGTTAAAATGATGCCACAGGGGTGTCCTTGTAAGAGGAGGAAGTTTGGACACAGATGTCGAAAGGGAAGAAGGTGTGAAGACACTGGGAGGAGGCAGCCACCCACAAGCCCAGAGAGGCCTCGGCCGCAGGGACCCTGCCGACATCTCCATCTCAGGCCTCTCGCCGCCAGGACTGTGAGAAAATAAATTTCTGTTGTTGGAGCCGCTCAGTCTGTGACACTTTTTCATGGCAGCCCTAGCAGACTAATGCAGTGGGCATAGCCCCACCTTCCTGGGTGACGCAAACATTGCTGACAGGATCAAATGAGACAGGAGTAAAGCCTCCGGTTAAAGCTCCACCTCAAGGTCTGCAGGTCATAGTGAGAGTGCGGGCGGTTTTATCTTCAAGAGTCTTATTATCAAGGGACGCGACTTTGCCAGGGGACACTGGAGGGGAGGCCGTAGAACCCCTGAGCATTTGTGCCTCTCCTGGGGTATGGCTGAGATCTGGGCAAACACCCCAAGAATTCAGGAGTCTGCCCAGGGCTGCCCACTGAAGTCAGCATCAGGCAGGGCTGGCCTTGGGGGGCAGACTCCGCCCTGGGGGCCCCGGGTGCTCCTAGGCACCTACAGGTGGTCAGAAATCCTGCCAGGAGCAATTCCCTTTGCAGGTAGCGCTCCTTAGGGACAGGGACAGGGGTAGGAGCCACACTCAGTGAACTCGGAGATGCCTCAGGAGCGTCACTCTCCCGTCTCATTTACCCTCCCAATGACCCAGGAGGAAGCCGCTTTCGCCTTCATTGTGCAGCTAAACACACGGAGGCTCTGGGGAGTCATGAGGGTGCCTGTAAGGAGTAATACATTCATTTATCAGATAACCTTCCTCCTCAGAGTTGGCCAGGAGCAGCCCTGAGGGACAGGCTGACCTGGAGGGGTGCAATGGAGGTGATGAAGATGTGGCACAATTCAAGGCCAGGACGACGCCTGGAAGCTCTGGGCAGCCCGGCCAGAAGGGGGGCCGGGGCTGGGGGTCTGGGGGAGGGGACAGGTGCTGGGGTGGGCTGGCAGGTGTGGGCAGTTAGAAATCAGGCAGGGTACTTTGCCTCCTGTATAACTTTGCCCCGAGTCTACCTTTATTTCTTTCTCCACGTTGCAGTATTTCTCCTAAGACTTATTTCGATGATTACTCACTGGCCCTTGAAATAAATAAATAAAAATTGCCAGTTGTTTCCTAACAGCAGGTCAGCTTCGGGAACGGAGTTTTCCACTCTTCATCACCTTCCTGTACCCGCTGAACTCACTCCTCTCTGCTGAAGAATGCATTTGTGACAGCCGGGCTGCGAGCTCCTTTACAACCAGATAAATGAGTCTTTCTGTGCTTTCTGCAGCTCGGCGGACGATAAACCAGGTTTCATTTTCCCAAATTGAGTCCTTCACTTTGTGGATCAGCAGGACCCTCTGGGGGACGCCGGGCCGGCGAACGCTCTGCGTGGCTCAGCCGCTCTCTCAATAATTCCCCGTAAAGAGCAACCAAGTTGGTCCAGACGCTCCCACCAGCCACCTGGATTACGTTTTAATTGAGTTCTGGAGAGTGTCGCACATTAGGCCTTTCCTATTGCTCCCTTAGAGGGATATTCAAATTATTATTATTTTTTTCAAATTAAGAAAATGTTTTTAGTGATTTCTTTTGAGAGAGAAAGGAAGGAGGAGGGAGAGAGAGAGAAACGTCAGTTGGCTGCCTGCTGCACGCCCCTCCTGGAGCTCTAGCCTGAGACCTGGGCATCAGGCACCCTGGCTGGGAGTAGAACCAGCAGCCTCTTGGCGCATGGGTCGACGCTCAACCACTGAGCCACACCGGCCAGGCCCATTGGTGTGTTTTTTTGAGATGAGGCTGTTGAACGAGTGTTCTCCCCTCTCAGTAGAAAGGTTCAGTTGCTTCTGTGAGGCTGCGGGGTCTTCACCTTCCCTGGGCCTCCCTGGAACACCAGCCCCTGCCCACCCCTGTGTTACAAGTTGCTGGCAGGAATTTTATTTATTGCTTCATTTTTAAAAAAAAGGTAAAACATCTTAACAGTGCAAAAAAATCTATGTACAGCTCAAAGCCAGCCTGCTCCTGCCGGTCCTGTCACCCAGCCCTCCCACTGGGCGATGGCCCCCACCCCTTGCCACCCTGCCATGCTTCCAGGGAATCAGCCCGCCCTCCCTCCTTTGTTTTCAAACAACACAAATCGTAGCAGAGCACATTTTCGCAGCCTGTCTTTCTACTCTAAAGTATATATTGGCGCCAGTTCCGCATCGGGATCTAAGGAGCTTCCTTGGTCTTTTGTTACAGCAGCCGGGAGTCTGCGGCGCTGTTCGGCGCTATGGGACCTTCGGGTTGTTCCCAGGGTCCCATTTCTGAGATATGAGGGAAGCGGGGATGTTAAAGAAGCTCTCGGGCCCTAACTTCAGGTTCCGATTGAAAGCAGAGCCCGTCGGTTTTGGGTTCATTTGTTGCCGCCCTTGGTGAGTGGAGACATGCTCTGTGCCAGGCTCTCGGGACAGAGAGGTGAGGGGGATGGGCAGTGACCTGGGACAGCTTGGCCGCTCAGTGGTGAGAACCACAGAACTCTTGGCATAAACGACGCCATTCAGGCCCCCCCCCCCCCCCCACTTGGGGACCTGATTAAACTCTGGCCTGGCTTCCATCAGCCCAGCCCCTGTCCCTAGGATGACCCCTGCCCCTTACGATGCCTGCCTGAGAAAGCTCAAGCTGCCCAAAGAATTTACTGTTGATTATAGTCAAAACCTGACAAGGGGCCCCTGACGTCCCTTTTCTTAGGCAATCACTTCAGGAAACTTGGAGCTGTAAATCCTTTCTCTGCCTCTTTGAGATATAAGCCTCCTGTAACCCAGAATGTTTCTTCAAGGACTGGGAGCCATGTCTGTGACATGCAAGCCCCTGTGGAGATAGACGCCCTTGTGCCCAGTTCCTGTGGGAGAGCAGATGCTAACATTTTTAATTTTTTTTTACCTTGAGGGTATATTTATTAAAGCTGGGGGCAGTGAAACAAGGAAGGGCTTAGCATGAAGCAGCAGGAGAGCCCAGGCAGGGCTGCTTTAGTCCACTGGGAAGTCATTGGAAAAGGGACCCTGGAGCCGGGCCGGGTGTGGCTCAGTGGCTGAGCGACCTCCTATCGACCAGGAGCTCACTGTTCCATTCCCCAGGGCGCATCCCGGGTGTCAGGCATCACTGATGTTTCCATCTCCCTCTCCCTGTCTCTTCCTCTCTCTGAAATCAATAAAAACATATTAAAAAAAAGGGGGGGGGGACATTGGAGACAGGTTCAGAGGATTAGCCCAGGATGAGCTGCTGCTCCCCATTGCTCCCCTGGTTGCAAGTCTCATGGGGTCCCTCGGAGTTTGGGAGATGCACGTCTGTGGGGGAGAAGGAGGGGAAGGGAAAGGCATGGGGCATGCTCCCCAGGGGGAGAGTGTGCCTGATGCTAACTTTGGTGGGTGGCTAGCTCCAATTTACTGCTGTCATAAAGATATGAGAAGTGTGTTTTTCCCTTGGATGGGCACCAATTAGCCAACACAGATGGCCTAGCCGCATAAACCACACCACCCTCTTAACCACCTACATAATTTTTTTTGAGCACACCCCGTGTTTAAAAAGCGCCTGGTTCTGAGGACTGGATGGAGCACAGTTCTACACTGAGATCTCTCTCCCTTACCGCAGTAGGCCGAATACAATCTGTCCTGGCTCATCTTGTACATTTCCTGCCACCAAACCTGGATTCAGCCATTTCTCTAAGAAGCCTCTGTTTTTGTTTGTATGTTTGGTTGTTTTTTTGTTTCTTTTTTGTAGTGAAAGAAGGTAGTTAGAAACCAAAATCTGGGCTAAAAATGCTCATTGTTGCTGGGTTGGCTATTATTTCTAGGTCTTTTCACTGGCCAGAGCTAGGACATAGGTATATATTTATTTTTAATTCCAATTTAGAAAAATTGTCACAAAACTTTATTAGTCTTACAGCGGTATCTCCTTTCACCCACACTAAAAGTCTGTCCTCAGCGACACGTACATAATTACTCTTTTACTTTATCCCACAGAACACACTCACATGTACACACACACACACACACACACACGTACACACACACACACACACACACGCACACACACGCGTGCGCACCACTGTCAGGCTCACAGCACCAACACTACCACCAGCAATGGGACTA
Organism: Miniopterus schreibersii; assembly: GCF_964146895.1. Taxonomy (NCBI): domain Eukaryota; kingdom Metazoa; phylum Chordata; class Mammalia; order Chiroptera; family Miniopteridae; genus Miniopterus; species Miniopterus schreibersii. The sequence continues at coordinate 30,582,010 of NC_138115.1, forward strand.
GTGACACTGATTTAAGATTCTTTTGTAGTTACTCTTGTATCCTCTCTAGGGACATACAAATTACTGTAGTTTAAAGAGTCACTCGGAATAGTTCTTCTCTGTGTGATTATACCATCAATTTGATACATAGTTGGATTCATTTGTTTCCTTTTCTTTTTGAACTTTTAGGGTTTGCTTTTTAAGAGTTAATTTTCTTTGTAATTCTGTAAGATATTTGCATGGTTCCAAAGTCATCTCCACATAACAAGATAACAGAATTCTAGGGTCTGTGCCCTCCCTTCTCCTGTACATGGTCATTTAAAAACATTTATAGTTTGTTTTTACATTTTATTTTCCATTCTAGTTTTCAACGATAAGCAAACATGTATGTATATATTAATAACCCTTCCCTTTTTTAGATAAAAGGGTAGAATGATAGACACACTCCCCCACCTTGCTTTTTAACTCCACAGTATCCTGGAGATCCTTCCATAATACTTAAAAAGAACCGAGGGCTCACAGGCTTCAAAATCCCCAATCTTTGCAGCATATCCCCCTATCTTTTATCATCTAGACTTACTCTCCTGTCCCCCATTCTTCAACAAGGACCTCACACTTTAGAGACCATAAGAGATTTAAGAGTGGCTGAGCCCAGTATTGAGGAAGAGCACAGAGAGGCCCCAAGAAATAGGGCTCACTCTCTCCCCTATTTTCTTTAGCAATTCTGCTCCCCGCCAGACACCCTACATAGCAAAACAAGAGCCCCCAGAAATGAAAAACAACACCCTTCTTAGAAAGCCCTTTAGTGACCACCTTTATTACTTGGCCAAGACCCTTGGGAGCAGCCTCATGCCCCCTCCCCCTTCCTACTCCAATATCTCTTCCCATCTTATATACCCCTCTCTCTAAGAGAAATTCTCCTGAATATATGTTTCTCTGCGTAGTTATATCTCTAATGATACTTTAGTGTCCCTTAAAGCTTGGCTAAATAACTGTCTGAGTGGCCTGCTCTAACCAGATGAATTGCATTTATTAAAAAACAAGTAGAGTGGTTGTTGTTGGGTAAATGTATTCAGGCTTTTGCAGATTCTGAAAGAGCTCATGGTTCTTCCTCCCTCCCTCTTTCAGGGACACCAGGTCCTGAAATGTGAACAGTGACCCTGTAGCCTGTGTTTTTATTCAGTGGAGAGAGATTAGTTCTTATTTCTTTAAAAACAGAAACAAACAACCCTGCTAGGACCACAGGTTCTGTGGGGAGAGAAACCTGGCCCTGACCTAGATTGCCTCAGTTTCTAGCAGTTTCCCCAAACAGGCAAGTCCCCAGGGTATGGGTTCTCTCTGCAAGGGGCTGTGAGCAGCAGTCCCATTTTAAACCTGGCCCATTTAAGTTCTAATCCCCTTGCCTTTCAGTCATTTTGCTTTCTCCTTTCCCCAGCTGACAGCCTTTGCTGCCGGAGGTATAAAGTGCTGTTGTCTCCCATGGAGCCCACTAATTTCGGTGGAAACCTAGGCCCCGGTGTTGCTTTCCCTTCCCCGGGCAGTGACCGTCTCCGGCCCTGGCTCGCAGCTCGTGTTGTGTGGCCGCTGAGCTGCACCTCTCTGCCCCCCCCAGCCCTTCTCTCTGCAGCTCTGAGGCCGGGCAGCTGCCTAATTTCAACCTTGTGTTTGGCCTGTTTGAGGATGAAAGGGCCTGATGTCGCCAGAGTTTATCGGCAACATTCACTCGGCAAGAAAAGTCAGGAGCACTCAGCAAAGCTGCAGAGGGAAGGGCCACCTTCTACCCCAGTGATGGCAGGTGCCCGTGTCCTCTGTAGCCTCTGAGCCACCACCTGGGAATTTTCCGGTCTATTTTCACTGCTTAGCAGGAGAAGTGGCTGAGAGGCGCTAAGTCAGCTGAGGAGCAGGGAGAGAGAGGTTTGCAATCGAAAAGGAATGTCAAGACTGGTTACAGAACTTGTAGGTCCCAGTGTAAAATAAAAAGGCAGAGCTCCTTGTTCCACAAGCAGAGAAAAAAAAAAAGTATGCCTTTCAAGCTATTAAACTATAAAGCTTTATCCTGTCTTCCATGGTTTTTCTACCTGTCATGGTAATTTTGCTATTTAATCTCGCACTCCCTCGGGCACAGGGACACTCAAGGGGCAAGTGTAACCCTTATAGGCACCTGGGGGTCCTGCCCCACCATTTGGGGCACTGCACGGTCCATCAGCTTCTGGGTTACCCATCGCACCAGCCCCTGGACTGATATCCCACGTCCTGGCCAAGGGAGGGGAAGCAGTCAGGCATCTTCGTTTCTACAGACTGGCTGCTCCAACCCATGGAGGGCAGAAGACCCCCAAGAGCACTGAACCTCAGGGCTACTCTGTAGGGAGCCGGACCACGGGTGGGCAAGAGGCTCGTGGAAATTCTGTGACAGCAGATTGTCCTGCAGATGCTGAAATATCGGCATCTTGTGTCTAGTGGTTCACCTGACACGTGTTTGGCATCACGATGTTGCAGGGAGTCTTGGAGGGGTGGCTGCCTTAGACTTGGCGGCTTTAAGGCCCAGGCTGCCCTAAGGGGGCTCCCCCTCAGCTCAGCTGGATGCGAGCGGCGCAGAACAGCAGCCCCAGGCAAAGCAGAGAGGACGGGCTGTGTGTCACGGGCACCTGCTGTCAGCTGGGCACTGACTGACCGCGGAGGAGAAGCATCCTGGGGTGAAATGTGAGGCGGCAGGGGCACACGAGGAGGCCCCGAGTGTGTCTGCTCAGCATCACCCAACCACACACAGACGACGGCTGGCTTGTGACCTCGCCCTGGGGGCTGCGTGATGGGCCCCAGGGAGCTAGGGTCTGAGCTGGCGGTTCCTGGCTGGGTGAGAGGCTGACTTAGCTCAGAGGGATCCCAAGGCCAGGATGTGGTGGGGCCGGGGGAGGAGAGAAGGCAGCCACCCACAAAGAGACAGATGAGATGTGAGATGCTGGCTGCAGTCCCGTGAGAGCAGCTCAGGCTGTAGGCCAGACATGACAAATGAGCTGAGAGCTGCAGAAATCACCCCGGAGAGCAGGTCCTGACTAAGCAGGGAAGAGAGATGAAGCCTCTGAGTCCTGCCCTGTCCATTAGATAGCCACCAGCCCCATGTGGCTACTTAAAGTGACCAAAAAAAAAAATTAAATTCCCCAGTCACATTAGCCACATTTCGAGCGCTCAGTAGCCACATGGGGCTGGTGGCTACCAGGATGGACAGTGTGGACACAGGACATCTCCATCACTGCAGAAAGATCTATTTGAAGATAAGTCATCTCATTACAACTTTATATTAGTTACATGTTGAAATCACATTTAAAATATAATGTTAAATATATTTTAACACAATTAACTTCACCTGTTTTGTTTTTTACTGTGCGTAATAGAAACTTATAAATTACCTATGTAGCTCCTATTTCTACTGGACAGTGCGATTACACATGGGTATAGGAACACACCTTCACTCATTCATTGTTTTAATGCTCCCTCCACTTGATGTTGTTCCACTTGATGATGGCTGTGAAAATCCTCTTAACACAAAGGTTACAGGGGCACCCCGAGGTAATGGGACAAATGCAAACTTTGGAGCCAGAAAAAATCAGGTTCAAATCTCAGTTCCAGCCCCCTACTCGCTACATGATCGTGGCCAAATAATTCCCTTTGTGCCTGTTTTCTCATCTGAACAATGCGATCAGTGAATCAGCCGCTGTGCAGCACTGCTGTGAACCTTAGAAATGGCAGTGCTTGGAGGGGACCCTCGAGGGCCCGGCCCCTAGTATGCTTCTGTTGATGGTAGTCGTTATCGCTGTTATTACTGTCATTAGTATTTTAAGTATGAAAGTAGAAGGGGTTATGGTCAGTTTCTCTGGCCTCAGACCACTCACTCCTCTGCCCCGACCTCCCAGAGATGGTGCAGCAGGCAGCCGTCAGCATCGCCTCCCGACCCTTCGCAAAGCCCTTGGGCACAGCCCGGGCACTCACCTGCTGGCAGCTGCTGGTCCAGGCGGCCCTGAGGGTGCCCCAGCTCTCTGAGCGCCCAGCCTTGCTCTCCAGGTGCATTCGCAGTTGTGCCTCCAGATCCTGGCAGACTTGCTCCAGGGCATGCACCTTGGCCATGTATTCCACCAGGCAGGCCCCCAGGTCTTCAACTGCATCAAGGTCCCGCTCCAGGCCCGGAGCAGGTGCTGTGGCCAAGCCTGAGCTCCGTAGGCCCTGCAGAAAGACACTGCTGATGCCCAAGGCTCGACGGCTCACGCGGGCACCCAGGCCTCCTGTGTACCCACTGGGGGTCATCCCTACATAGACCCTGGGAGCTTGGATGAGGCCACCAGTGGCACTGGTCCTGGAGGCTGGGGGGCTATCCAGGGAGGGCGATGACTGCGTTCCCCTGAGGGATGCCCTGTGCCTCTGGAGGGGACTGCTGGCGCCTGTGGGCACATCCACCACCACCCGCCTTGAGCTCATCACCCCTGCTGCCTGCACTGTGCCTAGTGGGTTTGCAGAGTCCAGCGGCTTTTGCTTTCCAGCCCCGGTGTCCCTACGGCCCTGTCACGAGCCTCTCTGGAAGCTCCCCTGTCCCCAGGGCTGCTTTGTCTGCTGTTTTCCATGAATTTCCATCATTCACTGAGCTGAAAGAGAATTGGCCTCGTCCAGGGCCGCGTGCAGAGAGGCTCTCGCACATTCTCTGCAGGGTCATGCGCCCGACCTCCCAGGTTTTTCTGCTGCTGTTGGTGGAGGCTGGAACCCTGCAGGCTGTGGAGGTGGCTCACCTGGGTTTGTATATTTCACTACCTAAGAGAGGGCAAGGCAGGCATCAAGCAGCCCCTTTCACAGATGAGTAAACTGAGGCTCAGGTCGCAAGTGGAGTGAGTGGCTGAGCCAGGACTCAGGTGTTCCCAGGGCAGAACACCTTACGTGTGCTGTGTGTGTGACTGTGTGAATGTGTCGTGTTCGGACAGGTAACAGAGGATTGAAACATGTGAAGCAGCCATGGTGGGAGGCAGCCCCAGGGTCTGAAGAAAAACAAACCAAGCCTGTTGCTTCCTTTACTCCCCCAGTCCGGGCAGCAGCTTCAGGTCCCTCCCAAGCATCTTTTTTCCTGAGAAAACTGCCATTCATCAGCTGTGTGGCTTTGGCCACGTGACTTCACCTCTCTGTGCCTTACTTTCCATGCACTGCCCCGGGCTCTAACTTTCTAATGCATTCGACAAGGGGCCCTGGGCAAATTCAGGCCCTCACATGCTGGGCACCTATTACTCTCTAGCTGTTCCCTACACATCTGCTTTCCCATCTGCCCCAAAATTAATAAAACAGAGAGAGAGGGCCCCCTGTCCAGAAAGCAGCAGAGCTGGGATGGGAAGGCCTCTTCTGACTCCGAACCCAGTGACCTATCTAGGCCCCCTCTGCCTCCCACCACGGAGAGCAGGGTATCTACCCAAGGTCACCCCGGAGGAGTCAAAGACCCTGGTTGCCTACTGGAATATTCTACGTGCTCTTCCTGGCCGATTAGGACCCACCACTCTTTTCTTTTCTTCTAAGTTAACCTTTTGAGATGACACGGAAGGTACTTTATAAGTGTCAATGTTGGTCATATGATTAACAGATTAAAAAGCCAACTTGATCCAGGATAGGCTGGTGGTACCCCTCGTTCCTTAGACATGGTATCCCTGCTGCGAACGCCACCTGGTGCACCCGGGAGGGCCCCGGTGCCCGTGAGACTGTGTTATGACAACGTCCGAACCCAGGCGATGCTGACCGGGCTGCGGAGGAGCTGCATTCCTGCGAATTCCAGGATGTATCGTTCAAGGCTGAATGAAGGGTTCTAGCCACCGACTGAGTTCTTGGCAGAGGTTGCCTAGGTACCATTACCCTCTATATCTGTACCATATAAATGGTAACACGCACGGCCAGGTTAACTCCAGCTTTCTTGGACCCTGAGATGTTTAAGATGAAGCCCGAGTCCTGGGGAGGGGCAGGTGGAGGAGGGGATGTACCCTCAGTGACACCAGTGTCTCCAAAGACCTGAGAGGGATGATTCTCTCTTGAAGAAATCACAACATGTTGTAAAGGCTTTGTCTTATCAAATAATAAATTGCTAAGCCTATTAGCTCGCCATTCTCATAAAACCCAATTTACAGTTAAAGTAGATTAAAGATACAGATGGATGTTAGGTGGTACTGGTAACAAAGGAAGGCTTAAAAGTTATTTTAAAATGAAAAGAATGCAAAATGTATCAGCAACGTAATCCTCTGGCTAATAAAATAAGTTTATTTATATATACATGGTAGCTGAATTCTGTTGATACAGAAAAATAAGTCATACATTCACATATGTATATATAACATATGCACCTTTGATTACATATATTATATATATAAATTTTACTTTACAAACAGATTTCTGTCTATATATATACACACACACATTGACAGATTAATGTAACAGCTAACAGAAATATCATAAAGATAAAATGCCAGACAGCAGCTCACTAGAGAATGAATCTCAGAGCAACATTTAACCTGCTTCTTTGTGGGTTGAAGTCTTTAAAGAGAGACAACCACCAAACTCATGTTAAGTACGTTCGTACAACATTGAGAACACACATTTTTGAAGGCCATCTTTTTTTGAAAGGAAAACGTAGGAAGAAAGAAAAAAGTCATGATAAAAAGACCACAGCAACAACACAAACATATGGATCAACATTCAAGTTCAATTCCCAATCTGACTATAAGAACATCTATATTCAAAATATATACTATCAAACTATTTTTCTTTTAGAGAAAGGAAGTGTCGGAGCAGTTGTCTTCTGTCCCAGCCACTATCTATAGGGGAGAAATGGAGAAGCAGCCGTCTCCGCAAGCCCCTCGTGCCTCTGAGGGTCTGACGCCTGTCAACCGAGCTGGACGCAGCGTGGGTGGGGGAGGCCGCCCACCGATGGCGGGAGCAGTGCAGGGGGACATGAAAGGAGAGCCAGGTGGCAGGTCCATGTGCTGATCCCCAAGCAGCTCTACAATGGAGGGGGGTGGCGTGGGATGAGTCTTCTCCCAAGCGATTGTGTTGGCCACCTCGTTTCTGTAAGATTGCAGGATAATTTAGAAAGTTACAGGTCCACATGTCAAGGCTTCTTCATAGACATGCTCCTCAGGGGTACGATCCGATGGCCTTTTGGGAAAGCGAAGCTGAACCCCCATGAACGTGCGGTCCTTGAAGGGCCAGTGTTGTCCAGCCTGGGCAGATCCGCATCGACGCCCTCTCTGGAGAAAGGCACAGTATGACTGCAGATGTGGGTGCTGCAGGGGACGCAGGCATGTGTCGGGGGAGCCTTTGTTTGCCAGGGAAAGGTGGTCCTGTGATTAGCACAGCGGAAGGTCCCTGCTGAGTGATGTTAGGGGGACGTGGCCTTAGGCTGCTGATGAACTTCATGGATTATCTGACGGGCTGCTGCTCCTGCCCGGCTGCTCCGATGGAGTTATGCCCGACAGTCAGTGTGCCCATGTGAGGCTCCGGGGCACTCCTCTCCTCCGCACAGGAGGAGGAGGCAGCGGTCACATGGTATCAAGAGGAACCTGAGCTTTAGAAATCACTCAAGGGCCATGCACATGACATTCCCTCACCTGCCTGGGGCTGCTGGGAACCCCACGTGCTCGAGGACAGTTAGTAAGAGAAGCAATCAATGCAACTGCTTTGCTTAGAAATACCTTTATTTTATAAAGCCACGGGTCGTTCTGTAAAGGTTTTTTAACCACACTTATAAAAAAGATGTTGACAATTCTCAGGAAAAAAAGCTGAAAATGTTTCTCATGAAGTCAGGGTTACACAAAGATTATATTTATAATATATATTTGTATATTTATAATTTAGAGACAAAAGGTAGGGAATGGCAAAGCGAGGGCGGCTGCGGTTAGATCTCCGATACCTGATCGTTTCCCACAAACAGTGTTTCTTGGCAGAAGGGGTTCACAAGGACCATCCCAGTGTCTCTGTAGTCGCCATTGGCTGGGGAGCGGGGCTCTGAGAGCTGGTCCTGGGGAGACAGAGGGAGGAGGCAGTGTGAGTGGGAGGACGCACGAGGTGGCCCTTAAAGAGCGCGACCCACAGGGACAACTACTTGCACGTGGGGGCGCTTGGTAAACATTTTTCGTTCTCACTGCCAGAGCCGAGCTGCAGAGCCCTCTCTGCTCTTTCACACTTTTACAGCCGCTTCTAGAAAAGCTCTCCTGCTTCCTGAATCAGCCCGTCAGGTTTCCAGAGATGTGCCGCTCTCCTTGCCAAAGCCCAAGGGCGCGCTCTGCCCGACGCCCACGCGGCTCACTGCCTCAGCAGGCACCCGGCGCACTCGGCCGCCTCTTCTCCCGCCTCACAGGCCTCTGGGGGCCTGCTGCCTTCCCTCCCCGACGCACCGCACACTAGCCCGCGTGCCAGAGCCTCTAGGGGCTAATTCTTCCCCTCCCGAGTCCTCCCAAAGCCTGGCCGGAATCTTTGCCCCATTTCTTGTAGCACTAGAAGAGCAGAGGTGAACGGATCTGAATCTGTGTGATAGCACAGCAGGTGGTGCGCAGGGGCTTGATGTGACCACATTTATGTGTATAAAAGTCACCCCAGCAACTGCAGGGGAAGAGGGCAGTGCATCCCCAGAACCACTCTCTCAGGGCCCACCGCCTTCACTCTGACGGCTGCCACCCTCCTGGGCCATCTCCACGGCATCCGAGTTGATCTACTTTCCATTCGTCCATCCATTAAACCGCCCTTCCTACCCTTCCTGTCCATTCACTGACCATGAATAGAGGGCCTTCACCAGCCATTAGCGTAACAGTCCTAAAACCAGGTCACACAAAACTCAGAACTTCCAAGGACCCTCTGCTGCCCAAGACTAAAGTCCATTCAGCCCCATTCAAGGCAGGGCCTCACCCACCTACCATTCCTGCTGCACCCTGGCCTCCGCCCACCGTCCCTGTGAGAGAGGAAGGAGCGCAGACTGTAAAGTCAGAGGCCTGGGTCCAAGCCCAGCTCTCTCACCAGCCAGGTCAGTTTGGGGCAAATGCTTCCTTCAGCACCCCCCCCCCCCCCCCCCCCTTACTCAGGCTACTTCCTTTGCTGGAATATCTCCTGAAATCCATCTATCCTTCCTGGCACCTCCACTGTGAAGACTTTCCTCGCGGTGTCCACAGCTCTCTGTAACTCTTCTTGTATCTCCCCTAGTTTGTTCTGTTTTTCAGTGGTACTTGGGGTTCATACCTCAACCACATTGAAATCTAGGTTCCCTGAGAGCAAGCTCTCCCCTTCAGTCCCCGGTGAGTGCCTGCCACGAAATGGGTCCTCAATGGATATTTGTTGACTTGTTCCTAGAAACCCGAAGTCCCAGAAACAGTGATTCCAAAACTTTAACGTGTGTACAGAGCACCCGGGGAGTCTTGTGAGGACGCAGATCCTGCTTCAGTAGAGCCAGGCAGGGCCTGCAGCCTGTGGGGTGCTGCTGCTGGCCCGTGGACCACGCTTTGAGGAGCAAGGCACCTAGGTGTGAGCAGATGCTCCACAGCTCTCTTTGGAGCCTGTGACTTTCCCGGTAGCAGGGCCAGCATGTCCAGGGGGCACCCCTAGGCTTGGAGCTCCTTACCTCAGAGGTTTCCAGGGACTGGATCTCCCTGGGCAACTCCACCGCGTGCTTGTTGAAATAGTCCATGGTGATGGCGTTGTTCCAGTAGCTCAGGTTGTTCTCGGGGTTGGCAGCCTTCTTCTTCCTCCTCAGGCAGCACACTGTCAGCAGGACAGCTGTGGAGAGGGTCCAGATTAGAGAGGGGAGGGAGGTGACACGTACGGAGCCAGCATTCCCAAGTGACAGATGTGTCTCCAGGAGCAGCTGTGATGGCCATATGTTCAGCCACTTACCCCATTCATTAATTCATTTGTTCAACAAATACCTGTATGTGCTGAGTGCCTTGTTTGAGGTGCTGGGGTGGAAAAAAAGACAAGGGTGCCCTGCTTTCATAAGCTTCCCTTCTAGGGTGTGTATGGAGTGCAGAGAGGATCAGACAATATATGCATAATAAACAAGATGAATTTATAAGGTAAATTCAGATAGTGACAACTGTTCAGAGAAAAGAAAACAGGGTGAAGGGAGAGAGACAACGGAGGTAGATTGGGGGAGAGAGTGCTTTAGTCATGAGAAAGGCTTCCCTGAAGAGGGGACCTTAGAGCTAAAAATAGAATGGGGGAGGAGCTAGCCACGTGCAGTGTGCTCCACGTAGAGAAAATAGCATGTGCAAAGGGCCTGGAGTGGGGACACGTTTGATGTGAGAAAAGAGTGGCCTGGCTGGAGTGGAGTGAGTACGGACTCACTCCTGGTAGATGAGGCCAGAGTGGTGTTTAGAGTCTGTGTCCATAGGGCGTGGGGCAAGAGGCTTGGATGTGATTTTAGTTATCTGTGGATACAGCAGTGCTACTCCTTGAGTCTGCTCCAGGGAAAGGCCACGCTCATTTGGTGGGACAGGAAAACTGAGACTCAGAGAGGTGAAGTGATTTGTCCAAGAACAAACCCTGACATCTGGTCTCCAAAGTCTGTGCTGTTCACTGTCCATGATTCTGCCTCACAAAACATGCTGAAGACTGAGGCAGCACAGATGAGCCCGATGGGGGCTCTACACAGATGTGTAACCTGTTTGTTTGATCTCTGAGACTCATGGGGTCCCAGGGAGAAAGGAGTACATTTGGATGTTGCTGATGAACCAGGTGGACAGAGTAACTTGGGGAAACAAGAAAGACTTCTGCTGTTGGCGAGCTGGGATGGCCTGTCCAGGCTCACACAGTGGGACAGCTGATGCAATGACAAGGGTGACAGGATCTCTTTTGGGAGAAGCCAGTAGATGAAGACTGGGTGTCTCCTATAAGGTGGCTGAAACTCTAGACCAGGGGTAGGAAGGGCTGTACCCAACATCCTGGAGGTGCCAACCACCTGTGCTGGAGAGAGGGAGCCCCAAGCTGAGCTGGCCAGAGGCTGGCACCATGATGGCAATGGCCACCAGAGGGCAGCAGAGGGCCACCTCTGTCCACAGCAGACTAAGTGGCCAGTACCAGGCCTGTGGGTGCCAGGGTGTGGGGTAGCTGCGAAGGCTGCCGCCCACACAGGCTGAGACCTCAGAGCCCACACCCAGGCCTCTGTGGGCGGAATTCTCCCGGATGGGGGAATTCTGCAGCTCTCTTCCCAGCTGGCATCTCAACCCAAGACCTCCAGACAAGGTGAAGAGATCTGGCAAGGCTCCGTTTCATCCATATGCTTTGGTCAAAAAGACTTCTCATTTGCTCACCATTCTTCTGGGTCCCCTTAAAAAGTTAAAAAAAAAAAATTTCTGAGTGTTTCTGGTGTCTTTGCTCTTCACTGGTACTACTTTCCACCTGCTCCGGAACCGGGATGCTAAAGAGCCTGGGGGGTCACACCGGCCACAGCCACAGAGGGGGCTGAGGCTGCAATGGAGCCACACTGAACCTGGGCCAGCACAGGCTGCAGGATCAAGGTCCCCTGATCCCTTCTGCCACCAGTCCTGTGCTCCCTCTAAGCCCACTCTGCCCTGGCTCCTAATTCTTGGTCTGTGGGACCAGGATCCGAGGGAAGGGTGGCACTGTTGTGGGATGGCCTGGGGGCTGGAACAGGGAGTTCTGGTTCTAGATTTCTCCTTCACATGTTCTCTCTCAGAACTTCTCAGTGCCTCTCAATTGTCATTTCATTGACATACTAGAAGCCGGCCTGGCTATAGAAAGAGCATGAGCTTGGAGTCCAAAGACTTGGGTTCAACAGGAAGCACTGACTAGGTAAGTCGATTCATGAAGGTGATTACTATGGACTTCACAGGTTTGTAGGAAAACTTAAAGAGCCCTCGAATGCAAAATGCCTAGCGCTCTGCCTGACACACAGAAGGTGCTGAGTTAACCAAAGTCTCCGTGTTCTCCCAGCCTCCTCCACAGCAGGGACCTAGAAAGGAAAACTGGGCTGCATGACTGTTGGGTGGCTCAAGGCCAAGGCTCCACCTGTGGTTTAGAACTTTCATTATTTCAGCAACCTGACCTTGTATCCAAGAAGGAAAAGTACAATTCAGACTTATGGAGTCTAATATATTCTCAGTGCCGACTGAGGTGCTTCACCGTCTACTTTTACCCACAAGTGACTGTCCAGGAAGGTACTGCTACTCTTCCCATTTCCAGAGGAGGCACCTGAAGCTCATGGATGTTAACAAAACTGACCCTGCTCACCCGCTAATCACTGGAACTTGAACCCAGGTCTCTGCCATCCCATATTTGTACTGGACACTGGAGGGAACGTACCTTAGGCATATGAGGCACTTTGTAAATACACAGCTCTCTGCAAACACAAGGTGTTAGCCACCTCCTTTCCAGTTTAGTTAAAAGCTTCAACTTCTCTGTTTCTCCAAAGGCAACAGTGGTCAAGACTCTAGAGGAGGCAGGAAATCTCTATTCCCCCAAGTCTTAAAACTGGAGCGAGAATTAAGCAAGTTCTTCGGGCTTCCTAGGAATGTCCATGGGGGTCATCCATAACTTGTCAGATGTGTAGCAGGAAGGAGAAGGGTCACTGATTTTAACGGAGAGCCCTGGGTCCTGTGTTGACATTTCTGGGAGAGGTATGATTCCAAGGATAGACTCACTGTATGACAGGAAATAGAAATGAAATCCTATAGGTCCCTTGAGGGTTCAACCTTTCCAAACACCTGCTAAGAGTGCCTCTCCAGGGCCTGTTGGAGACGCACAGCAAATCCTAACAAGAAGATGAATTGTAACTGCTACACAACCACCACCACGGATTGTGCACCTTCTCCATGGCAGACACTGTGACAGGGCCTTATAGGCATTATCTCTGATTTTCACAGCAGGTCTCTGGAGTGGGTGCTGCAGCCATGAAAATGCTTTGCTCAGATCTCCTGCTTCAGGCAGCACAGCTCAGGGACCTCCCAGCTGCTGCCCTCTGGACCCACCACCGCTTCTGTGCCTTCCTTTACCTATCACAGGTGTTTCCCCAATAAACCTCTCGAGGCCCAATCCTGTCTTGGTGTCTGCCTCCTGAAGGCCCCAGACTAACAGTGAACACTAGCACTCTTCTCACAGGCGAGAAGACATTGGATCAGTGGTTAAGTAACTTGTTCAAGTCTCTCAGGCTGTGAGTGGGAAGCGGGGATGACATCCAGGTGTGTTTGGTTCTCAAGCCAAGTCTTCCTGTCACACAAGGCTTCCTCTCTAGTGATCCACGCAGGTCTATGGTTAGGAAATGTTAGAGAGAACAGGGAGCACTGACATACTTCAGAGTGGCCCCTTCTTTTTGTACATGAGAAATCTGAGACCCCCAAGGGAAGGAGGGGTCAAGAGTGCCAAACCAAGGTGCGAGCCAGGCTGTGGGCAACTGTTTCCCTCCCTGGAGGCTGAGGGACGAGGTCCAGGGGCCTCAGGGTATGGAAGGAGGCCAGGCTGGACATGAGGCCAAGGACCTGATGCAACCAGGTCTGGGGACTGTCTGACTCCCCATCCTGGCCAGTGGGAATAGGCCTGAAGAAGCCTGAGGAAGTCCCCACCAGGGGGTGCTGGTTGGGAGGCGCAGAGCAGAGCTGTGAGCCTAGGCATGGCACTGGCCAGCTGAGGTGACACACCTGGACACCCTGCCTTGTTCTAAGGCTGCTTCCCCCCTCCTTCAACTGGCTCAGAAGCCCCAGGGAGACAAGCCGAACAGTTCACACTTCCTTCTCAGCCCAATCTCTTCTAGTGTTTTCATGGGAAAGAGTAACTCTGACCCAGGTTTTCTTACACAATTAGTCATTTGGGGCCTGTGAGTAAAAGTTATACACATACATTCAGACTTGACTGCCAGTCACAGAACAACTAATGCAGCCAAGAGCCGCGTTGCGCACACAGATAGGTCTCTTTGAATTCTGCGTGGACACTCCAGTGACGTTCACCACACGTGTGGGAGGGAGCAGACGCTCTGGGCAAGGTGCACTTGGGCCCTCACACGGGGGTGGGGAGGTGTGGCTCCGCTTCTGCTTCTCCGCTTCTCCCTTGGCCAGGCTCTGCTTGGGCTGTGATGAAAGCATGCAGCTGGCCTTGCTCCTGCTCTCACCTTCCATGGCCCCCATATCTTCCCAGGGAGGCTGGGTGAAGGCATTCTCAAGGCATGTGCAGGACAGGCCAGGGAGCCTGCTGGAGATACACAGCTGACCTCCTGGTGAGAACCCAGGGGCTGACAGCGGTGAGCGAGGATCCATTCAGTGCCAGGCTCAGGCACTCCCGCAGGAGGTGGTGGCTCTTGTGTCCTGAGGGTGGCAGCAGAGACCAGCTCAGGAGCCACAGTGCTCCCCTGCCCTAGCCCCATGTGGCCTGGATCCAATCAGTTCTGCTTCTCAGCCATCTGAAACCCTGCGTGGCTGTCTCTGGCCTGGCTCAGGAGACAAAGCATTCCGTAGTCCTGGCGCCCACATTCTTCAGCCATTGGGCAGGGCTCAGATCTGGACAGGCAGGGGAACCGATGGCATCCCCACTGGGCAGGCCTGAGGTTTGCTATGATTGCCCCTTGCCTCTGCCAGAGCAGGGGAGTCACCCACCTGCCCAGGCCATCTGAAGTCTGGTTTCTGGAAGATGAAGAAAAGCAGGGCCAGGGCCCATCTGAAAAGCCAGATGTGAGAAAATCTGTGCATGTACTTTGCTACCACCAAGATTGCCCGAACTGCCTGGGAAAATGGCAAAGGAGGTAGCTCTTCATTGAAGGCTGTAGAGTGAGCTTTAGGATAAATGCTGCTGCTGGGAAGGTCTGAGATGGGGGTGGGGGGGTCCCTTTAGATCTGGAAGAGGTCTGCTCACCTGATGACTAGAGTGGGGTAGAGCTATGAAAACAGTCTGGATACTCCCTCATTTGAGCTCTGAAAGAGCACCGTGTTCTGCAGTCTGACAAGTATCCTATCTTAATGTTCCTCTCCTCTGGGTCTTCACAGGTGAAGTGAGGGCCATGGCTGAGGACAGGGAGCTGTACACGGAGGCTGCCAGAGCTGAGGCAGAGCCTTGGTGAGCGAGCTCAGGTGAATGGAAATGCAGGACAGACGCCAAAGGAAGTGGGGTGTGAGGTTCCCAGGGGCTACAACAGTCCACTCTGAAAAACGGTTTGTACCATCCTTGACGAAGTATATGTCCTGTCCCCAGCACCTGAAGGCTGTCAGTGCCAGAAGCATCTTGAGGTGCGGTTCCAGGCTGCGTCCTTGCTTCTATCTAGGCTGATGTTACTATGCACAGCTCAGGCGGCTCATGGGTTTTCTTGCTTTGCAGTAAGATCTGATTTGATCTCACACTCATACATAGCAAAAGGGCTGGAGAAGTCTTTTTAGAATTGCAAAACCCAGGTGTGCACTGTAGGGGCAAAGGCTAGATCAACTCTCTGCTGTCTGGCCCAGGCAAAGAGGAAGCCAGGCGGGGAGAGGGCTCTGGGGGAGCCGCATCACACATCTCTGACTCCCTAGTGCCTGGCACAGTGCCTGGCACATAATGGGCACTCAGGAAATAGTGTTCGATCAGACAAACAGACTCTACCCCCAGATTTGGGTGCACTTGTGTGTGATTGGGGCCTTGGGCAGTCACTTCATCTGGTGACTTACTCCCCACCTGTAAGATGTGTTCCTTGTTTCTGTTTTTATTTTTTTCCTCTGGCCAGTCTGTTTTAAGGCTGGAATGATTAAAAATGGGAATTCACTTTGTAAACTAGAGCCTCTAGAATGGAAAGTTAGAAAGCTGTCTCTACTGTGGTTACTTCTCTGCTTGACCACTATTAATTCTTTATTGGCTAATAGTGCAATATTTCCTCACTATCAGTCTTCTGTTTTAGAAGTGGGCAATCACAGTTTTAAGAATACATGTATGTCTCCATGAGAGACAATAAGGCTGCCTCATGAAACAGTAAAATATGCAACCTGCAAACATTTTCCTTTTCTTTGAACTGGGTCCCTGAGCAGGAGCAGGCTGCCCACCCTTGACATGGAAAAGTTGTCTTTGCTTATCAGCTGGAAGGAGACAGAGAGCTGGGAGCGGAGGCTCCTGGAAAGAATCCAGAATCTAGATGAAAAGGATCTTGTTGGGATTTGATGCCAAGCGGAAATCGTGTTCATGTTAGAGGCACACCCCCTGCCCTGATATCAATGACCTGGCTTACAGCCTCCTCTGTGGGAAGGTTCTGGGGCTTCTCTCCTCTGGAGATCTGGGTGAACCATGGTGGGACGTGACAGTCAACACACCCAACAATGCTGATGCTGGTGTGTGCTGCCTGAAGAGAGGACCCCATCCAATCCCCTCTGGTGGCTGAGCAAGTTGGATGCTGTCCTCTCCCTCCTGGGGGAGCAGGATAAACTGGAGGCAGCTAGAGGGGAAGGTGGTGGGGGCAGGGCAGGGTCATGCAGCCCCGTGAAGAGACATACAGGGACAGGGACAGGTAGCTGGGAAGAGAAGACTGACCCTGAGAGCGCTATTTCAAATGTTTCAGGGGTGGCTGGCTGGCTGGTTTTGTGTAGTTTCAGAGGGCATGGCTTAGGACCATAGCATCAAAATGACAAGGAGGCAAATGACAGGCTCCCAAGAGAGCTGAGTAGCAACCTGAGGGAGAATGGGCTGTCCAAGGAGTGGGGAGCACAGGGCGTTTCTCACCTGGAGGGTTCAGAGGGAGGCTGGATGCTAACTGTTTGGGGGTGGGGCTGAGATCAGGGAGGATTCTTGGGAGGTTATCACAGAAACTCTAAGAATCCAGACTCAGGTACCTGGGGAAGACATAAAGGGAGCCCTAAGGTCCAGAGCGATGACATCAAGTTCTTTATGGAGACATCAGGGAGGAAGCCTCCCAACTCCTCATTAAAGGAGTGCAGGCAACAGCAAGGAGGTGCGGGTCACCTGGGGAGAGTCTTCCTCCACCAACATCAGGGGAAGCAGACGACTATAATGAGCCCACACGTATCCAGCTCACACCATCTGTGAACACATAACACTGAGGGAGGGAAGGGCTCAATTCACAGGTAACTCTGCAGCCTCAGTTTAGCTGCAAGCACTATGTTTTTGCCAGGACTAATAGAACTTCCTGCAAGATCAAAGCCCATCGCCTCTTCTTTCTTGGGGGCGTAGGGAGAGAGAGAGGGGGGAAAGAGATGAGGGAGCAGAGGAAAGACAGGAAGGAAGATGAGAGTGATGCAGGAGAGGGAGGTGAGGGCTCTGCTGTAAATGTGCAAGTGCCCACTTTCACCCAGGCGTCTTGCTGCCCTGTCACTACAGGCAGGAACACGCTACCCTCGAGGGCAGGGTGGTGTCCTGAAAAGAGCACTGGGCTGAGAGACGAGCACTTTGGGCTCTCATCCCAGCCTGCCTCTCACTAACTCTGGGGTCCTGCGTGAGCCACGCCGCCTCTTCAGCTTGGTGTTTCTTCTTGCAAAATGCAAGGTTAAACTGGACTCCCTGCAGGGCTCTCCCCAGCTGTGCCTTTATGACCAGTGGGCACCTGAGTGGTGGCCTGGCAGAGCTGAGGACCAGGGGCAGGGACAATCCGTGATTCTTGTCCTGCCTCCTTGTTTCCTGGGATTCTGAAAAGCTTTGCAGCCCACTTGGTGGGGACTATCCAACCCTGGGGCAAAGGGATTCTGGGGCCAGGCAAGTTGATTTGGTGGAGGGAGAGGAAGGAAGGGAGGGAGGAGTGGGGAGAGGGCACGGCACTTACAGCAGGAGGAGATGGGTACGCTGATGGCCAGGATTACCCAGGCAATGTCCATCTTGCTCAGGCAGATGGTGGCTCTGTGCTGGGGTTTGTCCCCTTCGGCCACATGGGAGATGTTCCCTGCTGTCCCAGGCTTCCAGGTCCCTGCAGGGACCAGGCGGTTGAGGAAGTTGCCTGTGGCCGTGGACACCACTGTGGAGAGAGGACTGGGTACTGTGTTGATCACGGTGGGGGCAGCCACAGCTTCCTTCTCGGCTGGGGAGACAGTGCTTTCTGAGACCCCGGGTGGGTGGGCTGAGGATGTCATTGAGGATGTTCCCTGAGGAAGCCCCTCGGAAGGGGCTGAGACACTGGCATCGAAGGCAGCCTGGGTGGGCCCCGTGGCGGCCACGAAGACCCCCGAGTTGGCAGATGGAGGTCTGCTGGTTCCAGGGGTGACAGTGAGCCAGGAGTCACTGTGGCTGGAGCTGCCATGTGGGTCACCACGGGGGTGCTGAGAAGGCACTGGGGCAGTTTGTGGACTGGCAGGGGCACCTGAGGCTGCTGTGGCATCGGGCTGCGCTCCTGGGCTGGTGAAGGTAGGACCACCCCCTGGGTCTGCTCTGTTAAGGCCTGACTTGTCTTCTGCGTGCACCAAGGGGGTAGTGCTTGGTGCCCACGTGGTCCTGCTGGGCACCGTGGCTGGGGCCACTGTCTGGATCTGTGGTGAGGAGGAGTAATCCCAGGGTGGGTTCCTGGGGGTGAGGGTGGAGGGCTCAGGCTCCGCAGACCCTGTGGAGTTGCCTCTGAAGAACGGAAAGGTTTTTGCCAGGTGCTGCTTCTGCCCCAGGTGTGTGGAGCTCTGGTTTCTGCCCCGCTGGCCTTCCTTCCTTCCCCCGTGGCCGCCGAGTGCAGGGAGGACAGGGCGTGACCCGCCAGCCCCCTTTCGGGCAGAGCCAGGAGGTCTGGGGGGCCTGCGCGTGTTTGCCCGGGGGGGCGCTGTGCTGGGGCGGCTGGTGGTTGCAGCTGGCTTTGTCAGCAGGACGGTGGGCCCAGCCTCCCCCAGGAGGTGGCCCTCTGAGTGCGAGGAGGTGGTTGCCATGGCAGCAGAAAGGGGCTCGGTGGTCTGGGGGCCATCAGCATGGCGGGTGGTCGCTGTCTCCATAATGGTAGAGATGGTGTTTGGGGGAGGATGTCCATCTGGATGGGGTGTCGTTGTTGCCGTGGTGGCTTCAGCCTGTGAGAAGGACCCATCAGGGTGGGGGCTCAGTGTCACCACGGAGGTGGGGATGGCTGCCAGGGATGAGTGTCTGGTAGAGCTGAGCAGTGCTGTCACCATGGTGCCTGAAGGTAGGACCTGAAGAGATTCCCCGGGAGACGGTTCCTGGGCAGCAAACACCAGAGCTTCAGTCAGTGCCAAGGTCAGGAGGAAGCCTTGAGAGGGAGACAGAGAGAAGAGGTGAAATCCAGGAGCAGCTCAGTGCCTGGGCCTCCCTAACCTGGGAACCTGCAATGCGCTAGAACTCAAGGGAAACACTGGAGCATCCTTGAGACCACAATGATGCCCTGAGCCTCATCAGACCCAGATCATGTGGATTTGGGTGGGTCTGTTAGGGAGGTGCCACCCAGCACTGCTGGGAAGAGAACCCAGCCCCAGGGAACAGAGCCAAAGAAACTGGCCAGGCCCATCCTTTCCCAAATGCCTCCTCAATGCCACCAGCCCTCTGCCCGAGGCAGCTCCTCAGAACACTGAGTGCCTGCTGGCCCTCTGCAGCCAGGAGCGGTAAAGGCCAGCTCTGTGGGAGCCACTCTGAGTGGGATGAGGAAGGCTTAGATGGGCGGAGCCAACCGGCTCCCATGTCTTTCCTCAATCTGCCCTTCACGCACCAGACACAAGTGCCAGACCTCTGTCCAGTCAGGCCCACTCAACAAACAAACAGGGAGGGTCTGCCTTCTCTTGGACCCTGGAGGACAGAAGCGAACAGGGCAGTCTCTGTTCTTGAGTGAGCTTGCACAAATCCAGAACAAACCTACAACACAGCACGGATGTCAGGGTGCCATTAGAGAGTGACAGGTAGAGGGGACAGGGGTCCAGAGGAAGGTGACCAGGCCAGATGCCTGCACAGTACCAGCACAAGGGACTGGGAGAGATGTCCCAGGAAGGCCAGCTGGCTTTACGGTGTCGTTGGTGCTACCTGCTTTCCCACGGCACTCACTTGGCTGAACTCTGTGGGAAATCTCTGGTGATGCCCAGACTTTTTGAGAAGGAGCTTTTGAGCATTAAAAGAAAGAAATGGATTTTGCCTGATGGTCAGTGCATATGCTTTTAGTTCATTGAGAAAATGTGCAAAAAGAAAACCATAAATTTAAAAAAATTCTAAATATGTGTGGATTTTATTAATCACAACAGCATGTGCCTATCTTTAAAAATAATACCTCACATAAATGTGAGACACGGATCTATTCAGATGACAGACTGGAAGACTGGCCACCCCCGAACAACATGAGGCCTGGAAAGATCCGGTCCGTCCTGCCGAGGAGTGGCCTCTGAGGCTTGTTCTGACCTGTGAACTCCTGCTTGCTTATATGAGCCCTGCTTGGTCCCTCTCATGCCCTTACCTCAGCCCTGCTGGCTGCCTGGCAATGGTGGAGCAGAAACTGTCTCTATCTGGTCACTCTCTTGGAGCATCTCTCCCCTACCACATTCCAGCAGGGCTGATGGCCGAAGCTGGGCCCAGGTGGTGATTCCTGGGAGCTTGGGACAATCAGCAAAGCTGCTGACTGGGGAAGGCAGGGGCTCTGTGAGCTCCCAGGAAGCAGAGAGGGGAGAGCATCTCCTGGCAGGCCTTTGACATGAGGCCCAGGATCAAGCCTGGGGCCACCTCCAGGTATGGGGTTGGGTCTTGGAGTTGACAGTGTCCCCCTACCCTGTACTACTCAATTTGGGGCTGGGGGAGGCTGAGGGACTGCGGATCCAACAAAAACTGTGGCACCCATGATCTCTAGGACCAGCAATTTGTCCTGAACCACCTATTTTTTCTAAACGTCCATTCACGACCCAGCTTGTACATCGACAGTGCGCTCTGCTTATGCAAGCCAGTCCTGAGAGCTGCTTACTGTGCCCTGCTCTTGCCCAGCCTCTCACACGTGACTCAATCCTCAGCCGCTCACTGGGGCAGAGAACTGAGGCTCAGGGAGATTAGGTGACATGTTTGAAGTCCTGCAGTATCAGAAGTACATGAAACAAGGCTGTATCCCAAATGCATAATTCTCCCAGTTAAACATCACCAATGACATGGGAGGAGGAGGAAGGGGACCAAGAAACAACGTACAGCTATGCTCCAGCCAGCTCCGGCTTGGTCAGCCTCTCCTTGCAGCTTAAAGCACAGGGACGACCTAAGAACTGGTATGGAGACCTCTGATGTTTTGAGGACATTCATTCCCTTAAAAGCCTCTGCTTGGCTCCTGAGTGCCTTGGTTCACGATAAGTGTGGTTATGAACTGAACTGTGTACCCCCACATTCCTATATTGAAGCCCTAGCGCCCCGCGCCTCAGAGAGTGGCTGTTTGGAAGTGGAGCCTTTAGAGAGGTGATTAAGGTAAAAGGAAGCCGTGGTTGTGGGCTGACTGGTGTCGTGGCAACAAGAGGAGATGAGGGCACAGAGACATCAGGGATACTCGAATGCCCATGCAGAGAAAAGGCCACGAGAGGACGCGGCGAGAGGGCAGCCTCGGAAGGTCAGGGAGAGAGGTGTTATTAGAAACCAATACCGTCAGCATCTTGACCTTGGACTTCCAGCTTCCAGAACTGTGAGAAAGCTAATTGCTGCTGTTTAAGCCCCTAGTCTATGGTACATTGTTATGGCAGCCCGAGTAAGTGTCTTACATTAGAGACCCCACAAAAAAGAGAGGTGGAGGCAGGGGCTTGCGTGCAGGTAGTCTATTTTGGGAAGTGATCTGAGGGGACGGCTGTGGAGGTCTGGTCTGAGGTGAGTGAAACAGGAAAGTCAATCCGAGGGCAAGTTATGAGCTGGTTAGAGTGGGCAACTCAAATTCGCCGGGGACCTCTGAGGAGCTGAGTAGATGCACCTCCAATTGTCCATGTAAGAAGAGCACGCACCCTGCAGCTCCCATCCCTACTGCCAAAGGCTGCTCCCTGAAGGCTCATTCCACTGCACTCCCTCTAGCCTGCACCACCCATGGGGCTGAGTCAGGGAGGGGCCGTCTGGTTCCACCTGCACTCAGTTGGTGGCTGCCACAACAGCTGGAGTTAAGATTAAGGGCCCAGAGAATTCCTGGGCAGAGCACCAGATGTGTTGGATACAACTAGAGGCCGGAGGCCAAGGACACAGCGGTCTTGTGGCAGCAGAAAGGGCAGGGCAAAGCTTTCAGAGAGCCCCCAGCTGACCCCAGTGACAGGCCTGGGTGGGACAGGAGCCACCTGGCCTCCAGGACTTTGCAGCATTCTAGAGGCAGAGGGGTTAACCCATCCTGGTCTTTATAAACTCAGGGAAAGAAATTCCCCTGACTTTCCTGCCAGGAGCATCCCAGGGGCTAGAACCCTTCCAGCTGGGAAGTATCTGACTGGAACCCTTCTTGCTGTCAGACTTACAATGTTAGGAAATCTGTTTCCTTTGCATACCCTAAAGTTAGTTTTCTCTCTAGGAGGACAGTTAAATGACCTCGTCACCATTTCTTCTTTGGACTTTAGAGTAAACCTTTGGAACAATGAATGGATACTGCCAACCTGGCTGCAAAGAGTTTTCACCTGGGGGAAGACATGTAGCTGTCACAGTGCAAGGGCCCTGGAGGTATCTTAATTCCATCTCCTCACTCACAGAAAGGATAAGGGGAGGAGTGAAGTGACTTGCCCAGGAACACACAGCTGGTTGGGGACACTGCCCGGATCTTAGCTATTATTTTAAAGCAACTTTTCATTTGCATCATAAAAATGGCTACAATGCTGCACTGTCCAAACACCTTCAACCTCCACTGTCACCTTCAGTAGGGAAATCAGGCCCGGGTTTACTTTGACTTCTCCTCCTGGGCACAACAGAGTGCAAAGGGCAGCCTACTGTCACAGTAGCTGTGCAAGGCCTTCAACCCCTTGACAGATGCAAATTTTGGCCCAAGGCCCTTTGTACTGCCTGCTCACTCTGCTCCCGACCATCTCGGTCTATGGGCCTCTTTGCATGTCATTTACATTGATTTGCATAATGGCCTCTGAGGTTCTAATTCCAAATATATAGGAGAGAATAAAACTAAAATCTAGTTTGACGTGCTTTAAATGTGGAACCGATTTTTAAAGCATGTCGGGATATGGACAAGTGTGTGCGTGGGGTGGGAACCCACTGATTGATGGGAGCCCAGATGTCCACGGAGGCCTCCTCCTACCTAGAATTCCAATGCATAAACGATCCCGGGGCCCAGGGGGAGAAAAGGCCCCGCTCCTTCTGCTTATTTGGTCGGTTGCCCACAGTCCATACTGGGCAGGATGTTTGCATCTGGCATAAGGTAAGGAGGGAAGTGGTGGAGAGAGAAATGGCTGGTATGTACTGAGTGCTTCCTACACACCACGTGCTGCTCGCAGGGCCAAGCCTGTCCTGACACAGTCCTCACAACAACCTGACGAGGCAGGTACTGCTATTAGCTCCCTGTTGCAGCTGGGGAAAAGCACAGACAGGCACAGGAACCTGCCTGCTCTCACACTGCAGGAGAATGGTGAGCTGTGATCTGAACCTGGCCACCTGGCTCTAGGGTCTATACACTCAGCCACTTTCTCTCAATGCCCACCCCGCAGGCTGCTCTGTACAATCAAGTGCAATGACCCACAATCTTCTGGGAACGGATTTTCTATTATTTATCTGTTGACTTTTCTTCCCTCTTACCTGTTTTCTTCTATCTCTATTTCAGGGGTTTACAGGACACATTGGGTGCTCTTCGAACAATCCCGTCAATTTATTTTGCGAGTAGCTGGGGGGAACTCGGGTGGTACAATAAAAGGCTGGAAAGTACTGCTTTACTTCTCTCCTCTTCCCCAAGCCTGGTACCTCATGCACACCAATGCTCAATTAATTAACAGTATGGTTTTTCTCTTAAAATTGCTTACGCACCCACACACACGAGATATATTTACGACACGGATACCTTTCCCCTTACACATATAAACAGAGTTCTAGCTCATTTCCCTTGTAATTTAAAATATGTTCCTCTTCTAAGTAGAGCCCTCCTCCCCATTAAACGAGGCTTCTACTGCCAGTTATTTTCTCCATTCCTCTCACCCCTCCGACGCAATCCAAGGAGCCTGAGAAGTCTTTCAAGCCATCCCCCATCACTAAGCGAGGCAGCTTGGCCCTCCCAGATCCACCGGACTTGCAAGTTCTCTCACCAGGAAGAGGAGTTGGCTTCCCCTCCCAATGAACCCAGATGGGCTGTTGTGGCCTTGTGGCCTCCTCCGATGAACAGAATAAGGCGGAAGTGACACCACATGACATCCGAAGCCAGAGCAGACCAGGTCACACAGCTTCTGAAGGTTCCTCTTGGGGGCCTCAGCCACACATAGAAGTGCAGGTCCCTCAAGGCCCCTATGTGGAGAGGCCACAGGAAGAGGGAGAGGAGGGCCCGAGGAGCCCAGCTGCTCCAGGCCCTGCCAGGCCCCAGGAATCTGAGTGAAGCAGCCGAGGAGAGGACCCTGCCCCAGCCACTGCTGGACAGCAACTGCACAGGAGACCCCCCAGTGAGAGCTGCCCAGCTGAGCCCAGTCAGCCCTGACATTTACGAACAAAAGAATGGTGGTTACTCCTTTAAGCCACTGTTTTGGGGTGATTTGTTTGGCAGCCATAGGTAACCAGAACGCTTGGAAATTTAGCTTCTGCATCTCACGTTTCAACAACACAAGAAAAGAGAATCCATAGCATACAGAGTTTGACCATCAGGGAGTCTGCTTCCTACATGGGCAGTAACGTACAATCTTGCTAGGAAACGGGATTTTCTAATTTCAAGATGACCGTCTTTTAATTGGAATGGACTTTTGATTAGGACTCTCTGGTGTCTAACTCTTTCATTTTATGGATGAGAAGGCTGAAGCCCTACAAAGTGGAATGACTTGCCCTGGGCCACGCCAACTATGCAGGGTTAGGGCTGGGAGGGACCCAGGCCAACTCACTGTCCCCGAGTCTCAACGATGCCCCGAACTTATAGCGTTGTCTTTCCATCACCGTGCCCCAGTATTCCATTGGGCTCCATCCCCTCGACTTCAATGTTCCCTTTCATTTTAAAGACCAAACACAAATTCATTCCTCAGAGCACAGTTTCTCTTACTCAGGAATAAATACACCTCATTGACCTGAGGGTGAGTTGGCAACTGCTCATAAGAGGCACTCATGCCTGTGACCCTGGCTTCTTTATGAAAACGAGTTCTGGATACAGATCTTGGCTGCTGCCCTCTCACGAAGCAGCCACATCCCAAACATTCCCTTCCATCAAGTCCTGCTGGGGCCATGGCTCTGATCACAGGCTAAAGGACAGGTTCTGCTTGTTGGTTAGAGCTACCTGTGGCCATCACCTGGTGGGTTCCAGAAACATCTGGAGATCATTGATTCAACAGTTGAACTGATGGGGTCTATGACTGCATTTCCTAGAGTACAATCTCAAAGCACTGCAAGCAAGAAATCCATGTGAGATGGGGCCTGTGTGCCTCAGACACACCATGGCCTCAGACCAGCGTGAATTTACCTTGTGCTGCAGTTCTGCGGCAGACAGATCACAGCTCCCTAACAAAAACATGCACACACACACACACAGAGCACAGGTCCTCTCCTGGGAGCAGGAAACAAGGCAAAAATGACAAATTTGCCACCCAAGACTTCCCATCATACACATTGTAACACAGGGTTAAGTAATTTGTCTAAGGTCAAAACAGCCACCATGTAGCAGTATGAGAATTTAAAATGCAGGTCACTTTTACCCTGGCTGCTTGAGACCCTAGGGACTCAGAGATTTCTGATCCAAAGGAATATCCTACATGAGCAGGGGAGTGCTTTACAACACAGGCAGACATAACAATAGCAATAGCTGTGATGGTCACAATTAAAAACAGAACTCCCAGTGAGAGGCAGGTCTATGCTCCCTCCCCTTGAACCTGGGTGCATTGGTGACGATGGCTGAGGAGATGCTATGTGACTTCTGAGGCCATAAAAGTGATACGGCTTCTTCCTGGTTCTCATTCTTGGTTGCTTGCTCTTGGAAGCCAGCGCCACGCTGTGAGAAGCCTGAGTAGTCCACAAAGAGGACCATGTGGGAAGGAACTGAGGCCCCTGGCCTTCAGCCCCAGCTGGACTTCCAGATGACAGCCAGCTGGCCATGGATGGAGCCACCCTGAAAATGGTCCTTCCAGCCTCGGTCAAGCTCCCCTAGTGAGTCTCAGTGGAGCAGAGACAGGGATTCCTGCCCAAACTACAGACGTATGAGCAGGATGAATGATTAATATTGCTTTAGGCCAAGAAGTTTTGAGGTGGTGTGTTAGGCAGCAACAGTGGCTGGAATATCATCTATGGAGAAGGTATTTAGCATCAGTCTGGATTTCAGCATCAGTTTTTTAGGGCTGGAGCTCAACAGGCTGATTTTGATTTGTATTCCCTTACTGCCCTCTTTTCCTGCCCAGACTCAAGGAAAGGGAAACATGTCAGTTCTGGGCTCTTTCTACAGCATCATGATTTCTCTGGTCCACAGCTACAAAGGAAGAAAGGAACAAATGCATCCTAGAAGTGCCACGAAGCTCCCTGCACTTTGTGGCCTGGGGGGAGGTTGGAGGACAGCATATGGAGTCCAATGTTGAAGACATGACTTTAATATGTGTATTTCACAGTATATATAGAGAGTATGTGGAGCCTGCATATTGAAGACGTGACCATTTCTTTCAAAGAGCTGCCAACTTACAGGGGGAGAAAATCAACTATGACAGGGGCACAAATCCACACACTGAAGGTGTTCTCTCGAAAACTCTCCCCAAACAAATAAAAATGAAAGTCAGAAGGAGATGCATGAAAAGGTCAACTCGGTTTCTTATAAAATAACAGGATCCTTAATATTCAGGGAACATCTTGCTGACATCACGAGAAAGAACACAAATGCACCAGTCCAGACAGCCCTGTCCTCTCCCAAACTAAAAGGAAAGGCTCATAAAAAATGCTCCATGCTCTACAGCACAAAACCCAACAAACACCCCCTCAGCCAGGTGGTCAAGGTCAACATCAACAGTGATGAAGTGATGGTGAGGTACCCTTGATAAGAAACCTCTGCAGTTTCCCTTCCTCAAACCTACAGCCCCAGTCTAATCAGAAGGAAAACACTTAAAATACCCAATGAAGGGCAATTCTAGAAAGTACCTCACCAATACTCCTCACAGTTGTCAAGGTCATCAAAACAAGGGAAGTCTGAGAAATTGTCACAACCAAAAGGGACCTAAGGAGACAGGACAACTCAATATGAGGTATCCTGGATGGGATCCTGGAACAGAAAAAGGGCATTAGGGGAAAATGAAGGAGATCTGAATGAAGAATGGATTTCAGTTAAAATAATGTATCCATTTTGGTTCCTTAATTGTGACAAATGTGCCATAGCAATGTGAGATGTTAGGGACAGAGGACACTGGGTGCAGGATGCAGAGAAACTCTCTGTTTCACCTTTGCAACTTTTCTGTAAGCTTAAATGATTCCAAAGTTAACAAACAATTGTTCCACAGAGGCGAGACAGCAGGGGCAGTGTAAGGGCCATCCTTTGGGGTAGGTCCTGGAAGGGGACCTAGCTGAAGGGAGGTTTGCAGGCAACTTCCCCAGCACCCTGTGTGAGATCATGCACCCACAGACCCACTTGGATCGTCTTAGAGAAAGAGACAGGGAAAAAATTCCATGACTATGGCTGCATCTATCTATATTCCTACCTGAGTCTCACGTTTTTTAATATTCGCAAAGAGTGGAGTTTGGAGGTGAAATGGTCAGGGAGTCTAACAACCTGAACGCATGGTTTTTTAGCCTGTTCAGATTCTAACTGAGGGGTCAGGGTAAATGTCACCCCTGTGATCTAAACAGTGACAACCTTCTTGACCAGGGAAGTGTCTGCATGAAAATCAGAGCTGATTTATCATCACCACCGGGCTAGACTACCCTGTCCTTTGCACATGGAAGCCAGAGAAGGTGCTGGGCACGGATACGTATATCCATCCTCATCGAACACTTCTGCCCATAGCCCTTTCCTGCTAGGAACCCAACTTGAACTGTCACTTCATCTTGACAAGGTCAGGATCCCTCACCTCTTCTGGACAGAAACTGGGCTCCCTGTCCAGTGTTCCCAGGGCACTCTGTTCCCATCCATATTGGGGCCCGGCTCCCCACAGAGTTCTCAGTCACGGGTGTGGCTGGAAGGCACGGCCTGGGGTCAGTGGGATGTAGGTGCAATCTGGGTGAGTTGGGGGATCTCAGGCAAACTAGTTCAGCTTTGTTTTCCTCAGATGGACAACAGGGATGGTAACCCTAACTTAGGGTGCTGTCAGGGGTGGGAATATAAGACTGAGAGGCAGAAAGGCCCCACACAGTGCCAGGCATTCAACAGTAAGTAACTGTGGTTTCAGTTTCTGCTGCATTTAGGGGACTCCCTGGGGCTGGGAGGTTCCTGAACATTGAGAGCCCCAGAATTCAGCTCACTGACTCATACTAGAAGCACAATGTTTTCTGAAAAATGTGAGAGTAAAAGAATACTTAAGTAACTCCATGCATCGGAGTTATTTGCAGCTTATAAAATTGCAGATGTTTATTTCTTTGTAGACAATGTCAACAACAGAAATCAGTAAGTAATGTGAATCTGGTGATGTGGCAGTATGTGTGTGTGTGCGAGCATGAGTGCAAGGGCATGTGTGTGTTTGCTTGTTTCAGTGATTTACAACTGGTTCAAACAAACATACAACCCATATGAGAGAGAGAGGCAGAGAAGGCTGAGATGGAACCCACTGCCTGCATCTATCTCCCAAGGCCCTCTCCACGCTGCACCCACCACCCTGCAGGTTCTGTTTCTAGTTATATGAGCAAACTGCCCTTCATTTCCTTCCACACTTCTAAAGGACTGGGTAAGAGTGTTTGCCAGGATTTGGGCTTTAGAGACGAGCCCCAGCATTGCTTTCTGGTTCAGGGTGTGTGCTCTGGAAGGTTCTGATGAGAGCCACAGGGACGCAGGACAGACAGGAGGACTTACTGCTGGGAGGCAGTCCCATCAATGGCCTGGGCATTCCTTAGAGAAGCCCCCGTGTCACCTACAAACCCAGTAAAAATGACTCCCCTAGAGCCTGCAGACCCACATCTTGGGGTCTGGTCCAGTGGGCTCCTCAGCGAGCATAAGGGCCTCTGGTACCTGCAAGGGTCCTTGGAGAGTCCTGGGACCTGCGCACACCAGCATCTGTCTCCCCTTTCCTCCAAACTCTCAGGAGCCAGGAGGAGAAGGAAAAGACAGAAGTCCTGGCCTGATCATGCCTGAGGGTCCCTTACCGACAAAGAGCATGGGGGCTTTTAGCTGACACCCTCTGGGGCTTGCCGACGGTCTGAAGCTCATTTCTTAGCCACTGCTCCTCCTCACAAAAGAGGAGAGGGGAGGTGGCCAGCAGGGCCCGTGGCAGTGTCTCAGAGGAGGGGGCGGGCAGGGCAGAGGCCCAAGCAGAGAGCTGACGTCAGAGAGGGCTGTCGCCTGCTCCTGCGCGTCCTGCAGGGCAGCTTGGCGGCTGGCTGCAGGCTGTCTGGCACTGCCCTGTCAGCTGCCAAAGGCTCACTGTCTGCTCCAGTCTGCCTGGAACAAAACGGCTGGGGCCACACAGCTGCGCATCCTTGTGAAATTGCCAAATTCCCCATTTCAAGACAGGATGCCCACACTCTAAGGTATAATTTAGGTTTGGGGCATGAGTTAGATTCCACAATTGAATTTGGAAACGCAGCCTTCTAGGCTGTGTGTGCTTGGGGACTAAGGCTTTCCTCCCCCCTCGTCCCTACTTCTCACTAGGGAAGGTCACCGGCCTTCCCTAGTGAGAAGGACCTTCAGCCAGGTGGGGCAGCTTTGCTCCTGCAGAGCTGGTGTCCAGACCAGAATCCCCAGCTGGCCTGGATAAACAGAGAACAGATGTGGGCAAGGTCTCATTTCTATTTCTCTGGGGTTCCCACACTGTAGGGCAGAGACTTACCCTGTTTATAATAACTCTAGAGGACTGACGTGACCTGTCTTCTAGTTACTGAATACCCCTTCCTCTTTCACTGCTTCCGTTTCAGTGGTTCAGGGCGATATTTCTTTCTTTTTAGAATTAACTTTATTGAGGTATGATTTATATGCAATAAAATCCACACATTTAAAGTGTACAGATTGCTGAGTTTTGACAAATGTACACAATTGTGTAGCTACCACCATATTAAAGATATGGAACATTTCCATCTCCCTAGTAAGTTCTCTTCTGTCCCTCTGTAGTCAAATCTCCCCAACACCCACTTTAGGCAAAAAATGATCTGGTTTCCATCACAATTGGCTCTTTTCATCTGTCCTAGATTTCCACGTAAGTGGATTTAGATAGGATCTTTTGTGTCTGGCTTTCACTCAGCATGACATCTGTGAAATTTATCCAAACAGCTGTGAAATTTGCCCATTTGCTGCATGTATCAGTGGCTTGTTCCTTTTTTATTGCTGAGTAGTATTCCATTAAATAGATATGCTCCAATTTGTATATTCATGTATCCGATGATAAACATTTGGGTTATTTCTAGTGTAGGACTATATGAATAAAGCTACTATAATTTGTTTCCAAGTCTTTGTATGGACATATGTTTTCATTTCTCTTGGGTAAATACCTAGGAGTAGAACTGCTGGGACATATGGTAACTGTATACTTAAGTTTGTTAAAAATTGCCAAACTGTTTCCAAAGTGGTTTACCATTTTATATTTGTTTTAAAATTCAATCATGTTGATGGACAGATTGATTATTTATGTAATAAAGTATGTTCATTGGCACAATCCAAAAGTCAAAATGCAGAAGATAAATACAGTGAAAATCTCCCTCCCAGCTTCAACTCACCTGAAGGTGAGCAGTGTTACCAGTTCTCTATGGACTTTTCAAGAGATAATTGAAACATTCACAAGCAAACCACTACATTTCCCCCTCCGCTTTTTATACAGACGAGTGTGTACCAGGCACATCTTGTTTTACTTACTTAATAATGTATCTCGGATACTGTTAAAGAGCCATTTCCCAAAGTGTGTTCTTGAAGCACTCAGTACCCATCAGTGCTCTGTGAGAAAAGGGTCCCCAAATAAACTTAGGAAAACACTGCACTCTTCGGCTACCTCTCAGAAATTCACAAGGCACGTTAGCTTATTAAAGGCTCTAAGAGGTTCCGTAATTAAAAAGCAGGGTTTCCAACATTATTTGAACTGAGAATCCCTTTCTTCGCAGTAACACTTATCTAATGTTTTGCAGAAACACCTAGTTAGACCAGGAGTCCACAATTTTTCTGTAAAGGGCCAGAGGGCAAGCATTTTAGGCTTTGTGGATATGGTCTCAGTCGCAATTACTCGATTCTGCCATTGGAGTGTGAAAGTAGATACAGACAAGATGTCAATAAATGGGTGTGGCTGTTTTAATAAAACTTTATTTACAAAAAGAGGCGGCAGGTTGTAGTTTGCCAATTCTTGATCAAGAATGTGGTAGGATTTGAGATAGGGAAGGTTTCAGTTACAGTTTTCAAGTGTTTTTTCAAGGCCTTCTGTTTTGTGCCTTCACTTTCTCCCTACGTGCCCCATTCCCTTCCCCATCCCAACGAACCATCCCACCTGGAAGACCATGGGAAGGGAGGAGAGGGGAGGACCAGAGCATAGCAAGAAGGTGGGGGGTGCAGGAGAAGGGAGGGCGAGAGGGAATTGCGGGGAAGGTGTCCTGGAGGAAAGTAAGCAAGGCTAAAGGCTGAATGAACAGCCATCCCACCTGAAATGTCCTCCCTACCAGCTTCTCTCCTTTCCTTCTACTCCTCTCTCTGCCCAAAGTAGAGGAGTACGGGAGATGGGAAGAGGGCACCCATGCTCCCCATTCTCATGGTCCATTTGATTAAATGCATGTCCAGTGACTGAATGGATGCCTTTAGATTCTGGGCTTCATTCAGCATCTCCACCTGCAAGACCATAGGATCCCTGCAGCCTCCTCATTCTAGGATGCCATGAAATCTTTGTCGTTCATGGCAAACCCATCTGAGGATACATCAGCTTGTCGCCAGACTTGTGATTCTGAAGGTGAATTTTATGTTTTCTCACGCTTACAACAAGGCAATAGAGATTATAGTTGTCTAAGAAAATTCTAGTTCTTCTGTTTTAAGTACCATATTTCATTAAATATAAAAAGCAACATACTACTGTTTTATGCACTAATAAAAAACAGAAATTACTGCCAATTAAACTATGACTGCATTTTTACATTTTCAATTTTTATTCTGTAATTATTGAAAGAGCTCCTTTAGACTTATCTAAACACTTTTATCGTATATTTTCACTTACATCGCACTGTGTGCAACTGCCAGTCCTTTTGCAAGCATCTCAGCAACAAAACACACCCCACTTTCAACTGCTCTGTGTCTTCTTTCCTTTAGTCCCATTGAGAACTTGGTTGTCATTTGGACTATGGAATGGAGACCATTCTTACAATGATGAACATTTGTTCCACAAATATCGAGATTCTATCCTGCTGCTCTGCTTTGATGCCCTCTGCATCCACAACAAACAACATTTTGTTTTGTTGATGAGTCACAGTGACTCTTTGTGAAGACATTTTAAACAGCAGTTAATATGCATAGTACCGATGATGCATTTGCCACAAATGAGAGATTACGAGATGGACAACTACAGCTAATATTCCCCCGTGCTTAGACGATGATAACTGTGCCATGAATGCTATCTGGCTGCCAGGCCATAAGATGCACCCTGAGTTCAGAGATGTTTACATGAACAGAAGTTTTCCCAACAGCATAAACCTAGAAGATGTGTGCTTAAACAAAGTCCTACTTTCAAACTTTAGGAGGTAAAGAAAAAAACAACTGCCTTGAAGCACAGGATATTATAGCATTTTTCTTCTTTGCAACCATTTCCAAATGCTGTGTAGCGATATTCAGATAATTTCAACAATGGATCTAACAATGGAACTCTTGTAGGTCCTAACTCGGTATGACCCACAAAACTACCTTCACACTTGCCCTCCCTGCCATGAGCTCAAAAAGGATCTTCTGGTTTACACAGTGAATTATGCACAAGAATGTAATATGCTGATCATTTCAAAGTAGGAAAATCAGAATTGAACTATAGCTAGTTATTGTAACATGTGCTTAGCACATATGCCAAAGGAATGTGTAAAGGAAAAAGCAAAATTAGACATTTATATTGGTATAAAAATGGTTTTATGACATTTAAAGATCTGACAAACTACTGCTACAGTTAAGGAGGCTGCTTGGTGCCTTAAACAGCTCTCTGAGCTGGGCTTGCCAGGTTCAGGCTGGCAGGGTAGGGGCTCAGGGGTCTAGTGAGGCGTGGGTGCGTGTGGGTGTGGCAGGGGAAGACCAGGCCATACTGTGGGCCTCTCTTGGCCATGGACCTTCTCACTCTCCTGTCTGAGGTTCAGACCCAGGTCTGTCTACCCCAAGCCCACATTCTTTCCATCCTCTGCTGTTTCACAAATCTACTGCTAGAATCCAATATCAAAACCTTAATAATTCCATCCTGTACAACTTATTGTACTATAGTAAACAAGCTTCCTGGCAGAGCTCCCTGGAGACAGGGCTGAATGAAGCGATGTTCTGGATGCAGCTCATCCTTCTGTGCTCTCTAGCACGGCAGTGGCCCGTGAGATGCCCAGCCAGATCTCTTGGGTGGGTTCAATGAGCCTGAATCTTCAGATGCAGCTCAGAGCTGTACGGCCACACACCTGACGTGGTGTATCCACGCTCCCACCACAGACGTGGGTGTCCAGTGATGTAATTTGTTTCTGACATATGCCTTTCATGCTTTCAAAAAGGCTTCATGGTGGTTTACAACAGCATGGACACAGACATGAGTCTTGCAGCATAAACATTGAGATCAGTACTTCACAGAGGAGTAGGACAATGAAAATGAGCTGAAACGGGGTGGAAACATATGCAACAGGGAGAAGCAACAGCCACCTGTGCAACTCCCCGCTGCTCACCCTGCTTCCTGTGGTCTCATTGCTAAGCAACCTTAAAGGACACAAGCAAATCAGTGCTTCTCCAGAATGTCAAGGAACAAATCAGGGAGAACACATGCATCTACCTGGTGCTTGCGAAGGAAGTTCGGGAATGGGCTGCATGATTAAACTGGATGGCAGGGGGACACGGCACTATTCTCCTTCTGAAAGGGAGAGCCGTGCACAGCAACTGGAGACGGTGACCAGATTCTCGGCCGGCTGCTCGGCCGCCTCCACATGGGTAAGAAGTGATCGTTTTCTCCCAATTCATTTTTTGTGAATGAAGAGGCAGGAGCAGAGTAAGGAAGGTGAAAGAAGGGCTGCTTTAACCCACGTTTCCCGAAAGAGCAGTCTGAGACAAGGCTTAATTGTGGGTAGTTGACTGTGCAGAGTGATTTCAGGGAACAGGTGCAGAGGACTGAAAAGAGTGAAGGAGAGAAAGAACATGCAAGGTCGTGTTCCTGAGTTGACCGCCATCCACTGGTCAGTCCCTCATTAGTGAAAGGGCGCCTGCCTCTTGGGATGTTAACCTGCTCCCATGTCAGCAGAGTGCGTGCAGCAGAGGGGCCGAGTGGTCCTCACAGTCATCCCATGTGGCAGGGGCAGGGAGGTCGGGGGCAGAACGAGAAAGATGTGGAGCTGGCTGAGGCTGGTGCTGCCCAGTTACTTTTCCATGTGGCTCATTCCTGCAGCAACAGCTAGAGTAAGAGGTGGACCCAGAGGAGGTGAGGGTGGTGGGCCGAGTAGAAATGAATTTGGGCCCGAGGTCTTCAGACCTAACTCAGTGCCTGGGAGATAATGATATTCCCCAGAAGGCTTAAAAATATAGGGGGGGAGTATCATTCGAAGAAAGATGCTATTAAACATGATAACATGTTATTTCTCTGTTCAAAACCCTCTAGGACTTCCAAGCCGAACTAGAGCAAAAGCCCAAGTCTTAATGGAAATCAACTTCCTCTGACGCCTCTTTCCCTTCCCGTCCCTTTCTCTGCTCCTCCAGTGCACCAAGCAGGGTCTTGGAGCTTGTCTCTGCTGTAAAGCCTCTGCCTGCACTTAATGTTGGTCTCTGCCGCGGTCTCATCTGAGCGACCCTGCGACCACCCTTTATGCCCTGATCTTAATTTTTTCCCATAAAGCTTAACACTATCTCGCTCATATTAGATATCTATTTTTTTTTTTTTTACTAATTTATTTTCAGTATCCTCCAGTGGAATGTAGCATTACCAAGGCAACACCTTTCTCCCCACCCTCCCCCACCCCCACTGGCATATCTCCAACATCTGGAACTGTACCTGGAAATAGCAGGTACTTGATAAAAAGAAAAAAGAAAAAAACAGAATGACAGATTGAATGAATGAAGATGTTCATGTCTTGCTGATGCTGAATTTGTTTTTTAAAAAAACAGGATGGTCTAATATTTGTCAAAAGTCCCTTAAATAGAAGCACAAAGGCTGTTAGACTATGTCCTTTTTGGATGGTGATGTAAGTTGCTATAGAAAAGGTGACAGAGCAAGACTTGAGCTTTTTGGATCCGGAAAGGCCAGTGTGTTACTGCTAGGGACTCTGGGGGCGAGAGGGAGCCATTCTGAGACATGCTGTATCCACTATCATCTTATGCCCCTGGTGTGCCCCCTACCTCATGGCTTCAGATGACATTGTATCCTCTTGGCTAATTAAATCAGGTACTTAAGTGAAACTCCGAGAATGTCTAGGTAAGTGTAGGGGTGTGTGTGCAAATTCCCTTCTAACCAATATGTAACTCAACAAAAACTGCAGAGATGTGCTATAGAGTCTTTAGGTGGCAGCTCACTCAGCGTGACTGGGGCGGCAGGATGTGCATGTATCTGAGTGAGAGCAGAACAGCTAGCTAGTTGAAGAAGGCTAAATGCAGGTGTTTTACTGATGAAAACCTTAAGAACTGGAAAAGATGGGAAATATTTAGGATTTTGACAACTTTCTATAGATAATAGTTTAGATAATGAGTCTAACAAAGAGTCATTGAATCCAGACCCAGAGGAAGAGTTAGAAATAGGAGAGGGGTTTGTATTAAGTAGAGGCAATGATCTGATTCTTAAAAAAAATAAAAAATAAAAAAACATATCAATAAATTGATTTCGGAGAGAAACGGAGAGGGAGAGACAGAAACATCAATGATGAGAGTCATTGATCGGCTGCCTCTTGCACACCCCCTGCTGGGGATCGAGTCTGCAACCAGGGCTTGTGCCCTGACTGGGAATCGAACTGTGATCTCTTGGATCATAGGTTGATGCTCAACCGCTGAGCCACACCAGCCAGGCATGACCTGATTCTTAAATGAAGGTGGGTTTATAAGTGAAACTCAAAGTATATCAGTGATGTATGAAACTGCATATAGAGCAGTTGAACTCTGTAGTGGTATTACTTTTTAACGATGTTTTTAATCTTTTGAAATCATAAAAATCTAGCATTTGTGGATTTCAGTACGATGAAACTGGGGTCTGAAGAATCTAAAAATATGAAATAGCAAAAAAACTTGTAACCTGAGCTTGATTTGCATGGATGGAAGGGGGTTCACATATTTCCTAAAATTGTGTGTAAAGTTGTATAGGTAGCCACGTACATTTTTCTGGGAAAAGGGTATAGAGCAGGGTTGGCAAACATTTTCTGTAAAGGTCCAGATAGTAAATATTTTGAACTTTGTGGGCCAGGTGGTCTCTGTTGCAAACTATTCAACTCTGCCCATATAGTGCGAAAGTAGCCCTAGATAATGTATAAAATAATGGGCGTGGCTGTCTTCCAGTACAACTTTATCTGCAGTCCTAGAAGGTGAGCTGGACTCCACCCACAAGCCACACTTTGCTGACCTGTGGAATAAAGTAGTGCTTTCCACAGAGCTCTGCAACAATGAAAATGTTCTATATCTGTGCTGCCCACTACGGAAGCCACTAGCCACATATGGTTATTTTGCACTTGAAATGTAGCTAGCATTACTGGTGTGCTGAGTTTTTAATTAATTAAAATTAAAACTCAATAGCCACATGTGGTTATTGGCTACCATACTGGACCGTACAGGTCTAGAACTTTCATCACAGAATTAGAGGCATGGCAAAAAAGCCACAGGCTCCCTGAGCAGGGAAGCTTCCCTTGCAAAGACAGGTGATGCACCCATACAGAGCTCCCTAGGGCCTTGCCGTCATGGCACATGCAGTCACTCAAATCTTGCCTCAGATGGGGTCTTGATGGATTAGTGTCAGAGGCTAAGGAGGTGGTATGTTTCTATGACACTCAGGAGCCATCCAAATACTTGAAGCACTACAAGAGGTATACTTTCTTCTTTCGCTCCTTCAATTTATCTGCCTGAAATAGTTTGCAACAGTGACACTAATGGTCACTACTTTGCTAATGATTCCTTGGTGGCAGGAGCATACTGTGCAATGTGACTATCAGCTTACAGGATAGGAGGAAGACTCAATCTAAGTGACTGGCCAATGGCTAAAATAGAAGGGCTTTAGGGTGTACAGGGTTTTTTCTTTTTCTTTTAGAAAGTCTTGAAATATGCCAAAAGCTGGCTCTTAATTTAGCTTGGGGCTGGTAAGCATTTCCCAATAAGGTTGATCATCATAGCACCAGGAGGATCTTGTTCTAACACAATTTCATCCCCTCTACTCTAGAGAGTCCAAGCTGACATGGAGATCGCTGGTCTGTGCTTCGCTGCTGGTATCTCCCTCCACATATTCCCCTTCGTCCAGCTTTGCCTGTTTGGTGAACCATCCCCTAGAGCTGGTGGGAATGAATGTGTCAATTCACATTTGGTACTTGGCTTCCAAGAAGTTCTCTCCTGTTGATTTTTGTCATGACTACAGTGACTTTTCCAGATGGTCAGTATCCCTCATTAACAGAAGCACTCCCAGTGGGATCTCTAACCTAGCTTAAATCTGCAGCTTCCTCAAGGACTCAATGGAGAAGCCATTTGGCTCTCTCATGCAGGGCCTGCCCAATACAAGGAGTGGCTACCTCAGTGGCAAACTGGGTACCTCAGCCCCCTCTAAGGATCCTGACTCATCCAGGCAGATCATTATTCAAAGTCCGAGACAAGAAACTGAATTCAAAGTTTCAGCGCATGTTTTTGACACAAATTGACTTCTGGTCCGGTCTCTTGGCTCCTGAGACTATCCATCCTTCAGTAGAATTCCTCTGACAAATATTAATAAGATTGCTTCCTCTGATCCTTGGTAGTTAATTAGGTTTGTGACCAGGGAAATATGTGCATCATGGAACACAGGGGGCTATGCTTCTGGGGAAACCAGAAGAGAAAGGAATGGTAATCAATATGAGTCCTTGGGGGGCCTCATGGATATGCAGCTTGCAGTTTATAAATGGAACTGATAGAGTAACTACGGGCAGACTCCATATGCCTTCTCATCCCCAGAGGGTTCTGACAGACAAAGAGAGGCAATGTTTTGGCTCCTCAATCCACACTGCAGTCTGCGCTGTATGTTTTGCTGATGGTTATAGGAACTAGAGTCATTTGTCTAGTTTCTCTGCCTCTATTAGAATGTTCCATTGGAGGAATGTTTCATTAGGATGGTAAATATCCCCATAAAATAATCAGCAGTGGAAGAGACCAATAAAGTCTGGATCTAATCCACAACCAGGAGTTTCTTTAGTCCAACATTTTTTCATTACCAAGGAGACATCTGATGACAGTGTGCATCCCTAAACAAGCAACTACCACATGTGTACAACTGTTTCAGGTGTACAGCATAGTAGTTAGACAATCACATACTTTACAAAGTGTTCCCCCTGATATTCCCAGTACCTACCTGGCACCATACATAGTTATTACAATATTATTGACTGTATTTCCTATGCTGTACTTTACATCCCATAACTATTCTGTAACTACCAATCTGTATTTCTCAATCCCTTCACCTTTTCCATCCAGCCTCCCAAGCCTCCTCTTTCCCCTAGATTTCTCAACAAATGGTATTGCGACAACCAATTAGGCACTTGAGAAAAATTTAATTTATATATGTATTCCAGTCTATGCACTTGTTATGCCCACCTCCTACCTCCTGCCTTCCCTTTTTCCCCTGACTGAACCTTGCTGCTCTTCTTTTAGAAACTTCCTTGGCTCTTGCCTTTGCTTGCCCTGACAGACTTTAGAATCATTGTGACCTCCACCCAAACACAACCA
This sequence comes from Miniopterus schreibersii, assembly GCF_964146895.1. NCBI lineage: Eukaryota > Metazoa > Chordata > Mammalia > Chiroptera > Miniopteridae > Miniopterus > Miniopterus schreibersii. Next base: position 30,621,128 of record NC_138115.1, read on the forward strand.
CAGAAGTGGGCCTTGCCTCTGCTCTTTCCTTTCGGAAGTCTGGATTCCAGCCTCTGAGCCTCTCCGGCCTTGAACTTCCCAGATAAAGTCGTAATATTGTGATGGGCAGAGAAGATGTAAACGCTCACCCATCCACGCTGAACTTGACACAACTCTGAGGAGGCAGCACCTTTCCAAACACTGCAGAGGAAGCAACAGCCCTCGGGCCTTTCTGCCCGACTTCAGCCAGGAGGACTTGTGCGGAGCTGACTGTGACCTGAGGGTGGCCTGGGGAAGTCACGCAGCCAGGCCCGGGGCAGCCTGGCCGGGGGCAGCCTCCTTACTCAGACAGCCCTTTGGGATAACTGGCATTTTCACGCTTCTGTCTTCATAACAACTTCGACACCATGATATCCAGACTAGGGACCTGAATCAACCAAGTTTTAACATGGTAAAAATGTCATTTGCTTTGAAGAAAGTCCAGTGCTCTGACGATTTCAATTGGAGTTATTTTCCTCTTTCCTCTTAGCACTAGTCTGAGTCACTCATTACAAAACAAATTCCTTTCTCTGGGTGGCTGGCATTTTTCTTCTGAGCAGGGGCACTAATAGCTCCTTCAGCACCTCTGCATAAAGTAGACAAAGGTGTCCTTCCTTTGGGCAGACAGTCTCACACAGGGGTGCACAGCCTGTGGAGTCTACCCAGGTGCCCTTGTGCAGTGAGAAAGCTGCGCAACTGTACCTGATGAGCCTGCTTCTGAGGCACCTACTTTCTAGAGAAACATCTAGTTACCCTCGTCCATTCACCAAACACAAAGACTGCACTCGAGGGCAGTGGGAAACTAACACTCCCTGAGCCCCAACTGTGAGCTGAGTATTTGAATGTCTCCTTTCATTAAATCCTGTCAGTGGGCATCACTGTTGCTATTTCACAGCTAAGGAGGCTAAAACATCTGCCTAAGGCTCCATGGCAGAGAAGCAATAGGCTCAGAATTTGAACCCAGGAATCTGACCCCAAGGTTCTTCCCACCTCTCTATGCTGGGAACACAATGAAGCACAAGGTATGGTTCCTTCTCTCAGGGAGCGCAGTCCAGTAGGGGAGACGGAGATGGCCTAGAAAAATGTGACTCCCTCCCTCTATAGATACCACTTCTTCCTGGGAATCACTGCTGGGTCCTCGCTCACCAGTGCATTTCGGAGCCCAGATTCTTGGGAGGGATCTTTAGGGTTTATGATATTCCATTATGTTTATGCTAGTCTATTCGATCATCACAACTCCTCCAGGCTCAGCAAGTAAAGGGCTTTGCTTAAGATTATACAATCTGATTCCAAGACCATCCTCTTCCCATCATATCACATTGCCTCCCGAGTTCCTTGGTTGAGATGGTCTATGGGGCTGGTTGCATAAAAGCTGCAGACCTGGCAGAGGAGAGTCTATCACAGGCAGCAAGTCCAATGTCTAGGATGGCTCTATAAACCAAGGCAGCCACAGGCAGTGGTATACAAGCTTTGACCACTAGACTTGGTCCTTGCCTCCAGTCTGAGGAGGAGACAGGGTGCCTAAGAAAGTGGCAGGTGGTCAGTGCAGTTCCACAGTCAGCATGGAGAGTGTGTTTTGTTTTGTTTATTTTTTATTTATTTTTTATTGTGTGAGATATAAAACTTGAGAGAATCATATAGCAAGCCCCATGGCCCTGCTACAATGGTGATCAACGCAGAGCCAATCTTGTTTACTTATACTCCCTCCAATGCGTTATTCTAAAGTTAATCCCACACATCATATTCTTTCCCCTGGCAATATGTAACTATGGACCTCTGAAATGACTTCTTAAAAAATAGAGCCCCAATATTATCACACTTAAGAAGTAAAAATAATTCTTTAAGAAAATTTTCAAATACCCTTGCAATTTATTTGCTGACGAAACCAGGTAATTTGCCCTGTACAGTGTCCACATTCTGAATTTTGTTGAATACATCTATATCTGGGAAAGATGTTTAGGGTAAAGAGTGAGGACTTATAAAAACGTGTCCAGGTATAGTGTGAAGATCACAGACAGCGGTATCAGAAAGATCTGGGTTTAAAGCCTTGAGCTGCAACTGTATACATTTGAATTTGAGCAAGTTACTTAAATCTTTATTTCCCAATGTCCTAATTTATAAAATGAGCTTGAAAAATGACAGGGCCTAGCAGGTGGTGAATTCTAAGAACAAATGTTAAAGAGGCAACTGTATGAGTCTATAATGTCCTCAGGATGTAAAGCAATAAGCCCCCCCCCCATGTTTTCCACTGCCCAGTGGAAAGCACCAGTGTGGTCACCTCTGGGAGCACTGACCCTGAAGCAGAAACCTCCCTCTGGGTGACCAGTGGTTTCATTTTACTGGCACAAAAGAGCACTACTTGGTGAATTACTTCCTAAGTTTGAAATCTAATCTGCTTCTTAATTTCCCTTGTGACATATATCGAAGCACCATCATCGACCAGAGCTGTGGGAGCTTGTTTGGGACAAAGATCCCTCAGTCTGACAGCTTCACTTGATGGATAGGGAATGGCTATCAGACGGTGAAACGACTTGCTGGAGCCACCTGTCTCCCACTTGGAAAACATTTCTCTTCTGAAATCAGGGCCACTGGCTGCATTTCTCTCCTTTCCGAGTCGAAGCACCATCCTTCCACACATCTATCTCCTTTTCTGTTCTAGATTTCTTCATTGCGGGTACCCCACTACCATACTCTATATTTTGCTGATATGTACCTATTTATTAGTCTTTCTCTGCTACAATGTCAGCTCCACGAGGGCAGGCACATGGTCTTTTTTGCTTGTCCCGACTCCTAGAAAGGTGTGCAGCGCATAGGAGGCAGACTCATCATATCTGCTGGATTGAGCTATGTTGAGAAAAGCCTTTTCAGTTATTTCTTGGGGCATCCGTACTAAATAACCTCTCTACCAAGATGATGTTAAAGGTTATAAGCAATTACTCATTGTTAATGCTCTTCAAATTTCTATTCTGCTTATTTTCAAATTTTGGTTTGGTATTTACATTCCTGCCTATAATTTATGTTCTGTTTCCAATCTGTGATTCACTAAGCCATCTGGGCAATCTATAAATCCATTACCCACAATTTGGAGAATCTCATTTCTTACAAAAATCCTACTATTGAGATCTGCCAAGATCTTCAACATTTGGCAAAAATCTTCCATTTCCTCCCTTTCAGGTAATGTTTAATTATTCCTTAGCAAAGGTGGTAAAAGCTCAGTATTTATACTGAGAGCCTATCAAGCATCTTATATCAAGGGAATTATATACATGAAAATAAAAGTCATAGTAATATGGTATCAGCAATGCATTTATTCCTTGGGGATACAAATCCCTTTCAATTTCTCTATTGTCGGATTTAGATGGGCAGTAACAGGGCTGTGGAAACACAGAGAATGTCAGTCCAGGAACCTGGAATGCTTTTCAGTCACTCCCAATAACAGCTCCAGTTCACATTAGAATAAATCCTCACTCTGACAAGCTCACAGGGATTTACAGACCGTCCCATCCTGGCCACGCTGCAGTGGCAGATCCCCACAGGGCACCTACTCCCACCCACAACCTGATCTCTGGGGGCCTTAGCTCCCTGGGCTCTGTCTCCTGGCTCGGCACCCAGTTTCCCCTGCTCTGTCTATGCCAACTCACTTGGATGGTCTTCTGGCTTGTGATGTGGCATCTCTGCAAGACCCTGCTTTTTGGTTTGGTCTTGCATATTGTAAACTGAGGGCCAAGTATGCCCACCTCAGGTTTGATTCAGCTCCTGGGGTACCTGGCCAGCTGGGCCCTGTTTGAGTAAAGAGGAGGAATCTGACACTTGGCTCATTCTTAACACATTCCAGAGGCACTGGTGAGGTATATGGTTTGGCCACATCTTTCTATGCACAAAGATGTTTACACGTTTTTATATACCCCCGTCCCAACTTGTAACGGCCAGCCCTCAGGTTCTGAAGTTCAGACCCCTTTAGTTAATTACCAGGCACACTGATGTGCAGTTGATGGCTCTGCGCTCTCACCAGGACTGAAACCAAACGAGGGACCACAGAGCTTCCTAAGCAATGATGCTAAAGATGTGGGCTCTGCAGTGTGTGCCTTTACAGCTGATCCGCTGGGTGCTGATTTAAGAATGTGCTTTCCTCAGTTCCGTGGTAAAATACATTCTGATAGATATGGAGGACACCTATAGAAAGAAGAACCAAACTGAACACAACGCCCACAGTCTCATCACCCAAAGGGAATCACGCAGCCCATTCCTTCCAATCTATTTTTTTAAAGACTGTGAGGAACATATATGTATTTTAAATTTTTTAACTTCTTTTCTCTCCTTCCCTCACATGTGTATTTCCTTTTATTTCCCTGTTTTGCATGATTAATGAAATACCTAATGAAACAGGGACTCCAGAACAGCTGATTTTTAGAAGCAATGTCTGTCTTTGTATTAGTACCTCTTTTGTCATTGTGTGTGTTTCAGGCCAGGTTGCAGGGCCCTAAATTGTCCCAGGATCTTAGTAGTAGGGAGTCCACTCTGAGAATGTTTGCTGGCTGAAGCTGCAGAGTGCGTGTGTGTGTGTGTGTGTGTGTGTGCTGCTCTCTCTTTATAATTGAGTGACAACAGGGTGTGCACTCAATTTTGTATTCTGCCTATTCTCTTTTAATGCTAATATGTAATATAAAAGTGAAAGTGATTATGAAAAAGACTTCTTCTGTGGTGTCTACTGTCAAAGTTGGGTCAAATTTAATTTTCATTTCCTAAAGATCTGAAGTTATAAAACCCACCTCTCAGATACTTCCCTGGTGTTTACTTCTCATGGAGAGCTAAATCTTCACATCTGCTGCTGTGACTGTGGTTGCTGGGCTTGGAGGAACCAGCACATCAGCGAACTTTCCTACTAGGGTAGCTGGGAGCCTGGCCATGTTGGGGCAGTGGGGTTATGCTGTTCCTGCCCTCACTTGACTGGCACCTCATTGACTGTGTCTGGCAGCTATCACAGATCTAAGCTCGCAGTGGGCTTGGGGGCTGGGGTAAGGAGCTGAGCATTTCTGTGGGGTCACAGTCTGGTCCAGACCTTGTTCCATAAATACAGGTGCGGTCCTCAAGGCTTTCTGTGCTTTAAAACCATTTAACGTGATGAAATGCTCAAAAGACTGGAGGGAACAGGGACCCTCACTAGGGACCTAAAGCAGGACTCAAAAGCTCAGAGTGGCTTCCTTCTATCTTAGGTCCCCATCAATTACTGTGTGATCACAGGCGAATCACTGAAGTGCTGGCTTCTACTTCATCCATTAAAACAGAGTATTAATCAACACCTTTACCTCCTTCAGTAGAGCATCAGGATGAGGACAGTCCCGTGTCCAGGCACTGCTCTAGGCACCTGATCAATATTATCTCAGTTAGTTCCTACAATAACTTAAGAGCAAAGAACCACTATTATCTCCATGTTGCAGGTGGTGAAACTGAGACACGGCAAGGTTACACAGCTTTAAGATTACAGTCAGGAGATGGTGATGCTGAGATGTAAACCAAGGCACTGCGGCTATATTGTTTCAAAACAGATATTTCCAAGAGTGCTTTGAAAGGGCAAAGGGCTATGCAAGTCCAGACTGTCATTGTCATCGTTATTTCTCTCAGAGAGATGTATCAATAGTAATGAGCTTTGAAGGGTGGGATGGGTGGGGCTATTTCTAAGGACTGGGCCATTTCAAATCCTAAACTGATGCTATTGCCCTTGCTGCAGTCTTTCAGGCAAAGTCTAATCCATCCACTAATCCCTTGGATAGATCCCATGCATCGAAGCATCAGCAGATCCCCATAGCCCTAGACCACTGTGGGATCAGGTGGAGAAATGGCCTCAGTGTGCAGGTTACAGCTCTCTGGGGACCTTGGCTGCAATACATAATGGGAAACATTTACCCCTTCAGACACAAAAGTGACTTTGAGAATGAGGCTACCGTGAAGACCAGGTACCCAAGCATTCCTTCCCAAAGCGTGCATGCTCCTGGAAGTATCAGTCCTGAGCGCTGGCAATAGGTCTAGAAACTGCATCCGTTCCATCACTTATGTCACAGCTAATAATCTGAAAGTGCTTCTGAAGGCAACAGATCCTCCTATTTGGTTGTGCCTTTAATTAGGATCTACATAATTTAATAACTCCACTGTCATTCTCTCCTGTTAACTGGGTGCTGAGATACTGATGAGAGGTGGCACACGCTCTGGATTTGTCACCATCCTTTCAATTTCCCCAAACTATTAAAAATATTTTTTTCTTCTTCAAGTATTACTCTTTCCAGTGAAATCTGAGCCATTTCTTTTAAACTGTTCTTTTATCTTGATTTGATGGAATAGAAAAAAAACAACAAAACCCTTAAAAATTCCTATAGGAACACAGCTCCATCCATTTATTCAAGAACAAGCATGGAGCATGGAGGGGTCAAATCTTTGGCAGAGATATTAATAGAACAGCGGAAAAGAGTTAATCTTGTATTAGATTACAGGGGATAAGAAGACTGTCATCCACTTCGTAGCAGCTTTCTCTAATTCTAATCATCCATGCATTAGGGAAAAGCCTTAAACACACATTAAAAAGGTCTTCATGTTTTAATGCCATTATGAATGCTCCCTTCACGGGAGGTAGCAATTACTTGTAGTGTTTCAAGTACAGGAGTAGTTCCTCACCCTGCCAGGGACACTGCGGAAAATCTAAAATGCTGGTTCAAAAAGCCAGTAAATGTAAAGGGAAATGGTGGTTCCATAGTGGAGAGACCAAACACCACCTGCACTGGGTGACAAAAACCGTCATCAGTGAGGGGCAGACGGACCCGTGTGCCTCCAGGTGTGCTGCCCGGGGGACAAGCCTCTCCCGAGTGGCTTTCTGATTCAGAAAGCACGGCGTGAACGGAATCAGGAGGAACCACCAGGCAAAGAACATTTATCTTAAAGTGCATTTTAAAATAATTTTTAAATTATACTCAAAATGGCAAATATATTTATTTTCTAAAATCTCCTGACGGTTTTTGAAAATGTGTTTTCCAAACTGTCTGTTACAAAAGGCAAAGAAAGGCTGAGGAAATGTTCCAGGTTAAAGAGACACGACGCCTCAATGAATTGTGCGATTCTGGTTTGGATTCTGTTCGGGGGAAATATGCTACGAAGCACATTCCAATCGGTAAAACTAGAGTACAGGGGACTGATGGCGAGATGAGAGAGCTGTAACAATGTTAAATCCAGTGAAGTTGGTGACTCCTCTGTGGTTATTAAGAGAATGTCATTCCTCCTAGGAAATGGACACTGAAGTATTCAGAGGTAATGGGCATGATATATGCACTTTCTTTTCAAGCAATTTAGAGATAATTACATACATACGTACGTACAGAGAGAATGATAGAGGAAAAGGTAACACCCAGTGAATGCGCGTAATGGGTACATGTGCGTTCTTTGTACTATTCTTACAACTTTTCTATAAGTTTGAAATTATTTACAAATAAAAAGCTGTTTTAAAAAGTCACTCAATTATGTTGAGATGTCAAATCTCCCCAAACTAACCTAAGTCCTATCCAAATCCTAGTAAGCTTTCCTCTCCACCCCCTAGACTGGCTTTCTTGGGCCTCCAGTGTGCAGATGGCAGATCTTGGGACTGCTCAGCCTCTATAATCACGTGAGACAATCCCTCACAATAAATCTCTATATTACATCCACCATATTCTATTGGTTCTGTTTCTCCGGAGAACCCTAACGCAATGCTACAACATGGATAAACCCCCAGAAGAGTGTGCACAGTGAAGAAGCCAGATACAAATGGCTGTATACATTGTACAACTCCATTTGTACGAATGTCTAGAAAAGGTAAATTTATAGAGAAAGAAAGCAGATCAGTGGTTGCCTCGGGCTGAAGGTGAAGGGGAGCTGCTGTGAATATGCACAAGGAAACTTTGGAGGTGATAGAAATGTTCTGTAACTCAACTGGGTGATGGTTGCACAAATCCACACATTTATGAAAATGGGTGAATTTTATGGTATGTAATTTATACTTCAATAAAGCTGTTTAAAAAATCAGTATAGCCCAGTTCAGAAGGGGAATGCAATACATAAGGCTTCCACTGTCAGACCATTCTTGTACGATTACAGTGGAATGAGATGTCGACCACTGTTCTGGAATGAGGTGACCATAGCCATCTTATGGCACATGTAGGAAAGGTAAAGAATTGAGCCAAGCAGTATGTACTAGCCATTACGGTGGTTCCTTTCCTAACTCTATTCTGTTTAATCATCATGACAGCAGTGACGTTGCTAATTACTCCCCTTTTGCAGGTTTGGGCTCAGAGGTTGTTGGGATGTCAGAGTCATGTTAGCAGGGCTTGATGGAGCTGGATCTCCTATCATGAGATGTCTTGGAAGTAACAGCTACCACATGGCTATGCTGGCTTATGTAGCAAGACATGGGAAAAGTAAAGCCCCAGCCAGGAATAGCTACGAAGTCAGAAACTGCATTACCAGAAAGATACTCCAATTTCCTGCTTAGGCAGAAAGGAAACAGCAACCACATTACTATACGACCATTTGTCTTTCTAATAAATTTAGAAAACCACAACTACAACAAAGTAATCAATTAAAATTGGATTTCCTTGATATTTCATTATGACAGCAGTCAAGTTTCTCAAAGGGAACTGTCACATAATTGCGTGTGATTTGATCTTCATCAATCAACCTTGGGTTAGTAAATTGACAGTATTCATTTTCAGGGTGCATGTGGTTTTTAAATGACTGAGGCAGGCCTTTGTGTTTCATTAAGGTCGCATAATGAATGAGTAAACAATGACCAGATTCCTCCAGTGCTTTAGTTTCTTGACTCTAGGGGAGGGATATTAGGAAGCTATTTTCAGAAGTATACTGACTCAGCAACTTATTACATTACCTTTCTATACACAGTAAAATGTTTAGGAAGGCACCAAAGAGTTGTTTTTGGCAAATCTTGATAAAGTTCATGGTCCATGAGACCATGAACTAGTTACTATTATGAAACATTTCCTTTGAAAGGTCTAAGACTTGCCCACTTGCTCCCTGGGAGTGACATCTGCTCCCTGTGCGAACGGTGACTGACGTGGCTGATGTAAGACATGTATGTATGTAGTATGTATGGCCCCCAAATGATGGTTACCATTAAAATGTATGTAACAATGTATTCAAAATGACAACCCTAATATATAAATATATATACAGAGATTATTCTTGAGATATTTTCCACTACTGTTGGCTCTAAACATCTGTTTCTAAAGAGATATTGTAAAATTGAAGATGGGTGTCATGAAAGAACTTCCCATAGAATAGCTTTATCATCAAACAAGCCTCTGTTTGAGATCATGTTTCCTGGACCACTTCAGCCCCTACTAGCGGAACCTGTCAAGAGACAGTTAAAATACAGGACAGAGGGGTATGAGGTCCACTGTTCTGTCTACGACCTCCCTTCAGTCTTGAAGATCCACTGAGAGCACAGTAAGAGGAGGATGAGGTTTAGTAATATCCTTCTCACATGTGAGGACAGGCATGACACATGTGTGGGGTGTTCCAGGGACAGGCAATGTCATGGGATAATGCTGACCTTTAGAGGGTCAATATTACTTGAAGATTAGAGTAAAACACTCTAAAATTAAATGTGAATTAGAGTAAAAGATTCAGAAGACGTATGAAATTATATATATATATATAAATTAAATATATTTATTGATTTTAGAGAGAGAAAGGGAGAGGGAGAGACAGAAACATCAATGCTGAGAGAGTCATTGATCAGCTGCCTCCTGCACGCCCCACACTGGGGATTGAGCCCGCAACCCCAGCGTGTGCCCCAACTGGGAATCGAACTGAGATCTCCTGGATCCTAGGTGGATGCTCAACTGCTGAGCCACACCCGGCCGGGCAAGTCTCAGTTTTTACTGAGATAACAAATAGAGAGATGCCTGAAAGCGCTCGTTCCAGCTTCAGACAAAGTGGCAAGATCATGGATTCATTGGGTGTGAGACCCTAGGACCTGACAGATGCCATGTTTCCTTTTCAGCTCCCTTCCTCAGCCTCCCACAGCTAAGGACACCGAAGCTGGAGATACAGCGCAGGTCCCGGGGTCATCCGTCATGGCAGAGGGAGGACAGGGAGCCAGGGTCCTGCCCTGCGGGGGGTGTGCGGGGGTGGGGCACTCACAGTTGATTTCTGATTTTCGGCCACTTTAGGTGCAAATCAGGGCACCAAAGGACAGTGAGGAAGAGTGAATAGTGCAAAGCTTAAAGCATGGTTTTACCACATGGGTGTTATCTGTGGGACCATGGAACCAAATGCAGGGAAAATGACGGTCAGTCAGCACGGGCTTGCAGAGACTTGTCGCTTCCTTGAATCCTATCTGAATCACCACTTTCATCTCCTAAATATGCATTATTAAGAATTCCCCTAAGTGATTATTCACAAGTGAGCCAGCCAGTGCTTGTGAACCATTTGACAAACACGAAAAGCTCCGTAAGCGTTCGCTCTCATTCCTGAAGCTAATCCAGCAATGGCATAACAGTGACCCAGGCAATGCTTCATAGCAGAGTTCATGTGCGTGATAGGCTGTGACACAGCTCAGACCTGAACTCTGGTTAAACCTGTCGGCTGAGCTGGGGAAATGCATTTTCCACTTTTCTGTGTTGAGACAATGAAAATGACAGGACATGAGTCCTGCGCTGCTAGAGTTACCTTTTCAAGCCTGTGTTTCGTGGACCACATGCTGCTACTGCAGAAAATGCTTCAATGTTCTGCGGGTCCCACGTGCAGATCTTGAAAGAAGGACGGCTTTTCTTGAGGCACCTTGGTTGGCATTAGAATGGACTGTAGGCTTGCTCACTGTGCACTTGGGCATCAAAAGGACAGGCAATGGGATATCTTTCTAGTGTTGCTCTTTAAGGTTCCTTACATGCTCTGGGAACACCAGCCGCTAAAACATGGATACCTCTTACATCTCAAATCAAACAGCAGACTCTGCTTGTGTGTATCAGGGTCTGTATAAGCTACATTTCCTTATTTTCTGTATTCTTATGCTGTATCTGGGGCCTTGTAGGCCTGAGGAAGGACAGCCCCTGCCAGAGTTAGCTAATTCTTAGAGATAATAAACTTGCCTGTGAGTCTGCCTTGGATATGCTGAGTCCATACTCCCATTCACTTCTATTTATTAACCCCTAGTAATAGAGGATGCTACCCCTCTGCCCTAATCTCCCCAGAGCCAAGTACTAGGCAACTAGGAACCACTCCTATAGGCCAAAGCCCAGTAAAATTATCTAAACTAGCCAATCCTAAACCTGCATACCCTGCTTACCTTGCCTCACCCATCCCTTCTTCCCATGAAAACCACAATAAAGACTCTCACCCATGCTTCCCCTTGCTCCTGACTGACCTGGTGCCTCTGTGTGGCACTGTTTCTAGGGGTCTGTGAGCATAAATGTCTTTCTTCATGGCAGTCCTTTGCTGCCTCTGTGTGCCTTACCGTTCCCAATCAAAACAAATTCTGGGTATATTTTAACATAGAGTCCCTTATCCAGTTGTCTCCATAGTCAGCAAACAGTAGAGGTGGTAAATTTGCTTTTCTGAACATATCCAGTTTCCTTTTGCTGGGACTCTGTTGCTCTAGGGCTGGCTGCAGGTTGCCAGGCAACACCATCAAGTGTGCTGCATACAGCCCTGGACCTCAATCACTCACTTTCAGGTCTTATTTACTTAGGTGTTTATTTTATGTTCTTAAAATGTGGTCAGGTCAGGACCAACTTCCTCCCCCTCTCCCCTGACAGAAGAACATTCCTTATCTTTTGAATAAACACTTCTGGAGCTTTCAGTGGCTTGATAAATGATACAGTGAGCTATGGAGCAAGGGAAGGCATGAGCCTGTGAGGTGGCCTATGGATTCTAACTATGCCATTAACACACTTCATTAAGGCCTCATTGGCCCACTGTAATTTCCCAGAAACTTGGGGAAAATCAGCTATTCTTATTTTCTTCTCACTCTGACATTCCACCTTTTTAATTTCTGTTTTTCAGATTTATCACTTCTATTTGATAGGAAGCCCATTTTTTAAAAAGGTGCTAATAATATATGATAATGACATGTAATTGGGGAGCAGATGTATGAATGCTAATATTGGGATGGTGCAGGAGAAGTGTGTGTCAGGTTGAAGATGTACGTTGGCCTGGGGAAATGGGGACCATATTCAGGTTTTGCTATTTATGCTACCACTGTAGACAAAGAAGAACATGTGTCATAAATGAGAAAAAGCAAGGAAATGCCCTATGATCCACTAGGGTTTCTGATGGTTTTGGTCCAGTGTCATCCAAAAACCTTAAGCATGGCTCGACTGACCCAGTGGTGGGGCAAGTAGTGGAGGGGGCATAATTTCCATGAGTTCCCAGCCATCCTCTAAACAAATGTACTGCAGAAGGAAAAATCCATGCTTGCTATACAAATGCAGCTTCAAGACAAGTTCCCTTAACATTCTATTCCAAAAAGCCTGCCAACCCCATCTCCACCTGTAGAGAAATTCTGGAGAATTGGGCTTTACCTCTAAATCAACTTCTGTCTACAGGATGTTAAAATACCCAGGCTTAAGGAGGACGACTTAAACCCACCAGCTGGCTGATTGATCTACTGCCACTAAGTTAGTCTGTCTTTATTTCCCCCCTCACTGAAACAAAGACAATTTGCTTCTCTGGTTTCAAGAGTGGCTTTATGGCTCTCAGGTCACTGAGGGGGAGCTGATCAACAGTGGGCTGCAAGGCATCGTCCAATATCTTAAGCCTTTACTTTCACTAGGCTGTGAGCTTTATAATTTCCCTTATTGTTCCTAGGTTACACTGGCCATGCTCAAGCACTAACAACCTCACAGGAACGTGTTTTTCCTCCCCACAGTTCTGATTTTCCCAGTGCAGGAAGCTCTCCTGGAAACCTTTCCTAAACAAATAATCCAAAGAATGAAAAAGCCACGAGCAACAGGATGTTCTTTGCAGTTATATATCATTCTAACACACTATATGCAGCCTAAATGTTAAGCAATAGAAAGGTAGTTAAATAAAATGTCAGCACTGCATAGTGGTATGAGCACAGAGCATATGCCTGTCTCTGCCGCTCTCTCACTGTGTGATCTTGGGCAGGTTTTCTAACCTCTCTGGGCCTTTGTTTCCCCATCTATAACTTGAGCCTAACAGGGTTGTTAGGAGTGTGAAATGAGTTAATATGTATTGTAATGTTTATGTCCCTAGAGTGTGAGAAGCACTATGTAAGGATTTGATAAACAAAGTGGTACCTTTTCTAGGTGGAGAATTTTGCAGCTTTTACAAAGATCATTAACAAGGCTATACGGCAACAAAGAAAATGCTTATCATAGGAAAGGTCCCATAAAAATCACTAGTACTCCATATAATATATGAGTATGAACATTTATCAAAAGACTACATAAAATGAAAACAGTTGTATTGGAATTGAGAGGACATTTTGTTTTCCAGACATTCTGTATAGCTTTTATAACTTTTAGGAAAGTTTTGATAAGGTTTGTTGAGGGGTGGTGAGAGGGATGGGAAGGAAAGTTCTTCCTGGTTGGAATGAATCACCTGGACCTTCTGGCAGACCTGGGAGAAATGTCTGCTCTACACAGAATTAATAGAAACCTACTCATAAGAACATCTCCAAAGAGGGAGATAAATAGGGAAAGAGAGGTTTCAGTAGCCAGGACGCAGGAAGAGGGACTAAAGTCAGCGGGCTGGCACTTCCTTCCTACACACTCTCTGATTTGCTAGTCAGGTGGTCTGTCAGGGGAGCGCAGAGCTCAGAGCATCTTGGCAGGTTAGATGCACAAAGACATCAAAAAGATCAAGGCATTTGAGACTCATGAGGTAGGAATAAAATTTGTCAGGCACTTGTCCACAATTAGTGAAATAATTCTGACAAAAGGAATAAACACCTATACCAAGCATCCCTCCCTCTTCTCCTCTGATCTTTAGATCTCATCATCTTTACCAGGAGGGCACCTGCTTCCCCAGGGTAAAGTAACATGGATACAGCAGTCCTTCCCATTGTGTTCACCCCAAACCCCGTTTTCTCCCTCCCTTCTCTTTACCAAGATTCTCGAGTCTAGAAAGAAACCGTAGAGATGGCCTCACCCAGTAGCTCTTATAGCCTACTCCTGGGGAGCTTCCTTAAGAAGTAGTAGCTCTCAGGTGGATTCCAGGCTTCTGCTCTTTTAATCTTTCCCCATCCCCAAGGTGAATCCCAGTCATGTGTGGGAATCATAAATAACGTAGATCATTTTATCGACAGAAACAAGTGGCTCAAAGCTCTCCCTCCTTCCTTCACCGCTCAGTCACTTCCTATTTTTTTTCTCCACCTTCAACCCACTTCTGTCTTTCTCTACTTCTCTCAAAATCTTTCTCTCTTTTTCTGAGCTGGGACTGGCATTTTAACTGCAGTAATGAAAATCCCAACTGGGGGAAGGGAGGCTGACAATCTATTGCCACTAATAAACACACTGGCATTGCTCCAGCAAGGCTCAGCGTCCCGACATCTGTCTCAGGCAGAGAGAAGCATGCCTGGGCCATGCACACATCTGTCCTGGCAACTACGCAGGGGTACAAATGAAACACTCCAAATTAAATTCAAGTGAACGATAGGCCTAATGAGCGTTATTAGTGGATTTGCATGCATTTAGGAAAAAGCAACTGCTAGCCTGATATTGTTCTGACCTCCTTCAGAGACCAAGAGGGTCTGAGGGTTTCAGCTCAGACCTGGGCCTTGTTATTGGCTCAACTGGGTGTCTAAAGAGTAGGCCTCTCAAGAAAGTGGGGATGGCTGAAATCACCAGGCCATCACTGTTGCTGGTTTGTACTCATTTCTTCCTCCTACTTAACTAGAAAGCTGTTTGCTTAGATTCTCTACCTTTGAATCAGTTACATGTACTTTCATTCTAACCTTGTTTCTAGCAGTTTCCTTGATCTTTCTGTGCCAGCCCTCAGCCCCACTGTCCGTCAGTGGCCCCCAACAGCCCCTGTTCTACTCCACCGGCCCTTGCCACATCTGTGGCCTTGGCTCATGCAGGTCCCTCCTCCAACTTGTCCACCTCCCCATGAGGAGGGGGTCAGAGATACGAACAAACACAAGGCTTAATGAAAATGTCAGATTATTGCTTTTTATTAGTTTTTTGTGTTTTTTTCCTGCAGCTTAGCAACCTGGAATAGTTTAGTACTTACATGCTACTTCCTGGTTAGCATGGCTACTTGATATCTTGTGTTCTGGAAACATAGGCAGAAATGTGATCTCTTTGTGCGTTAGTTTTCACGCACTTTGTTTGTAAATATAAATCCCCACGAGAGTTGTAAGTATCTTGCCTCCAGTGTGCGCCTGTAATTCCTGCTCTAATGATGCAATGGCTATTTTACATGTAAATGAGCTCAAAAAAGTAAGGGCTTTGGAGGCAGGCACTCTGAGATTTAAGTTCCAACTTCCCTGATTTGATCGCCTTAATGTATCTTTTATTACTTTGGCTTAGTTTGTTTTCTTTTTGGTTGCCTTTCACATTTAGTAAAATTCTTTTGAAAACAAACATGACTAAGAGAAAACCAGAAAAAAGGGACTTGTGTTAATGTTTGAACCAGAATGTTAGGATAGGCACACACTCGAACATTAGACTAGCTAGGAGCAGCAGGAATGAAAATAAGATCAGGGAGAACTTTGAAGACACGGGAGAGTTTAGGCCAAAGCCCTTCTCAGTCTTAAAACGCTCCATCTCATTCTTTCATTTTAGAAGGAGCAGCTGTTCCCCTCTAGTTAGCTCTGTTACGCTCGGTTGGCTAGAAGATGTTTGCTCTCATTCGGGGGCCTTGGTGGGCGGTGTCCCTCACACCATGTGGCTTTGTCTTCCTTGGTGGGCCCAGCTGCAGTGCTGACGCCGCTTATTCAGCATCACCACCTCGGGCCTGTAATTATTGATCCCTCTGTAGCCGATGAGGCAAAGTAGTGTCACCAAGTTGCCCAGCAGCAGGGGTGGCCCCAGTGTTGTGCACATTATCTCCCTCCTGGCCCTCGGCGTCCCTGAGAAACAGGAAGAACTTGGACTGGATGTGGGGATACCCTAAACTCCAGGCCTGGTTTTGCCAAAGAATGCTCCTGGGCAAGTCACAGGACACTTCTGCTCTTCATCGAATAAAGGATGCGGTTTTCTGGATAACGGTATAACAACAACTCACCCAGACATTGGGCTTTGTATTGATAGCTCACATAATGCTTTCAGATTTTATTTCATGCTCACAACTTGCCAGGTAGGCATATGTATTGTCACCATTTCCATTTACAGATAAGGAAACTGGGTCAAGGGGCCCCAGGTCACATGGCGAGACAATTGCCAGCAGGCTCTACTCTGCCCACTTTTCCATCCCTCCCTCTAGAGCAGTTGTTCTCAAAGGCTCCTTCTAGGTCCCAAAAGCTATGATTCTCAGGGTTTGGGGCAAACTATTTTCTGTGTCAAAACTTTTGGATAACTTGTACCAGTCTCCAACCTCGTCCTTTTTATAAAACAAACATGAGAAAAGTGCTTATGGCCTGTATGTTAATAATATATAACCTCAGCATCCCAAGTTTTCTCTTTTTTTTATAAATCTCCCCATGGTTTATTGTTACAAAAGTACATAGTGGGGAGTAGCTGAAAACATAGCCTTTAATTAACTTGATAAGCTACAAATGCTTTCTGCTCACAGTAACAGTCTTAGCGTCAATGAAATTTGATTTCAGGAAAGGAGTGTACATTATGCAGTTGGGTGTGCTCTCGTTAGATTGAAATGGCACATACATTTATTCCTTTAAAAACAACTCTTCAGGAAACACTAAGGACATATGGATGCCTAAAATCACATAAATCTGAAATTACCCCAATTGTGAATCAGACAACATCGTTAAAGGGCATGGGCTGGCCTACCATTTCCTGGACTTCGCCATCTCAGTAGCAGCCATTAATAAAAGCTGATGTACATTTACTTTTTATTAGTTTCCATCAATAGTGATAGAAGTTTAAAAAAATCAAGCAAAGCAATAAAAATACATCTCAATATTGCTACTTGGGAAGTAAATTGGTTCTATCTTTTTGCAGAGAATTATCGCAGGAGGCGAATCCCCCATCTTCAGAAACAACCTGTATACCAGTATTTTAATTAAATTGTCCAGAAATAATCATATTTGAAGGAAGTAGAGAAAACATTCTGCGATGAGTCATCATGGGGTGATGGCTCTGTGACACAGCACTGTGTGTTTCTGTGGTTTTATAGTTTTCTTCAGCTTCTCAATTCTAAATTAAATTTTTTTTAAAAAGCAAAACAAATAACACAGAAATGGTTCCAATTTTATTACCACATTTTTTCTGAGAAGTTCAAAGAATTCTGGAGCCATGTTTCTATCAGCTCAAAACAGCTCTAGGGTTGGAAGATTTTTACTGGACAATAACATTATCTTTCTTATGCTTAATACTGTCAGTTTCCTTCTGCCTGACAGTGCCCTGTATTTTTGTTTTTTTGGTGAACACTCACCCCAGTATAATTTTGTTAATCCTCACCCCAGTATATTATTTTCCATTGATTTTTAGAGAGAATGGAAGGAAGGGAAGGAGAAGGGGGCGGGGAGAGAGAGTGAGAGAGCGGGGAACACTGATGTGAGAGAGACATCAATTGGCTGCCTCCTGTATGCGCCCCTGACCGGGGCCAGGGACCGAACCTGCAACCCAGGCATGTGCCCTTGATCGAAATTGAACCCTTGACCCTTTAGTGCACTGGCTGACGCTCTAACCACTGAGTCACACCAGCCAGGGCAGGACCCTGTAGTTTTATAAAGAGAAGAAATACAAATGCTTATTATCCAAAGAAGCACTTCTAGTAAATTAAGTGCACTCAAATCACATCAGAAATGGCACAGAGGACTAAACACAGAAGAGAAAATTAATATTCAGACATAACAAATCCAAGATCTTCTGCGTACTAGTCTGGTCCATCTTTGGCAAAAGGATGGCAGTGCTCCAATCTGAAGCAACTGCCTTCCATGTACTGGAGCTGATTTCTATCTTGTTATCAGGTGCCACTGGAAGGAATTCTAAAATTCAAGTTGACAATTTCTTAGCTCTTCTGTTGTACTCTGAGATGACTGTCCCTGCTTCCAACCTAAACTAGATCAGACTCTATAAGAAGAGTCTTCAATTATGTAAAAAAAAACTTATATACACAAGATGTGGGCATGTTCTACTCCCATTTCATTTAAGTGGAGAAAGAGGAAATGGACTTTAGCTGCACGAAGGATGCTCATGCTGATGAGTGAGCCACTCCATGTCATTCTCAGGAAGGAACTAAAATTAAAGAGTCCTAATTTGTTAGGTGCTTAAAAGTTGGCTCTGAAGAAGGGCAGGAAGTTGGCAAGATGAATCCCTACCAACCATTCCAATTCAGGAATGTGTTGTATTAATCTTTGGCCTGAAGTGTATCAAATTCAAAGCTAGATGGTGCCCAATCACCCTTAATAACCAACGTTGGTTAAGGCTTACTATGTGCCAGGTCCTGTGTTAGGCTTGGGGACAATTACAAAGAGGGCTTCTGCCTTTGAGAAGTGCGATAAAGGCTTTCATGGAAGGAAGTGCTGCAGCCAATGCGAATCCAAAGGCAGGCATGACTGACTCCTTCTGTGGATTCGGTGTTGAAGAAAGCTGGGGACCAGATCCTTGGATGAATGGCAGACGGTCTAGATTTAAACCCTTTCAATGAGAGTTAACGTTTCCTGAAAGGTGCCTACTGGTAAAGCAATTCTTTGTGTCTCAGAAAAAGCAACTTGTCTTACAAGGTTAAATTACAGAAGGTTCTGCTTGCTATTGTTCTTAAGACATAGTACCACGTTTGTAGTATAGTTCCATTCACATAGATCTCATCCATTATTCCTGGCTGCAGAGAGTCAAGCATGCTATTATACCAATTACACTATATATAGAAAGGGAAACTGAGATGTAGAGGATGTCTCATTTGGCCAGATTATTTGGCTTAAGTTAAATAAGTAAGTAGCACATGAAATAGAACTGGAAGCCAAGTGTCTCCAGTCTCAAGCCCGGAGCTCTCTGCAAAGCTTTGTTTGATCAAGTTGATAATAAACTCAGAATTCTCCAATAGGGGTATATGGTTAGGGCATCTGTCTGAGTGGAAGAGGAGAGGACCTTGGTGTTTGAGATATGGGAAAGATGCTTGAGAAAAACTTGATGAAAACTGTCCCCAGGTTTCCCATGGTGGGTAGGCTCAAAAACACATACACTTCCTGCCAATTGCAGAGCACTTGGGATGGGTTGCTCCTGCCTGACACATTTTATCAGCAGTCAAGCACCAAGTTCCAGCTATGTTGTTTCTCTCTTATGATGACAATCGGCGCCAAAGCAAAGAAGGAACATAAGGTAGCCGTGGTGAGATCAAAGGAAAGCTTGAGATCAACCCAGCCCCTGGAGCTGGGCCTAATGAGGACTGGGCGAGGAACCCATCACCCGGTGAGGCTGAAACGGCAGAACTGGAGAGGAGCTCAGCAAAGAAACCTTCATTAGGAGAATTCCTATTAAGAGCCCTGATATTTACAAAACAACTTCTTCTTTACCCGAGCACTTTTTTGGAGCACAGTTTGAAAACCTGCACTTTTTTGAACTTGCTACACACACTCCCTCATCCATACTTGTACACATGGCATTTTACAATCCATGTGTAAAAAATATTCTCTTCCTTTTGCTAATCTGGTAAACTTCTATTCACCTTTCAAGATTCCTATGAATTGTTATCTAACAATCATCTGAGGCACCTGTTAAATACATAAATTCTTGGGCCTCCTCCCAGATGTACTAAATGTAGATTTCTTTTGTTATCAAGCTCCTGGGGGTGACTCAGATGAACAGGCAGGACTGGAAGGAACTACTACAGATCCTGCTCTGTGAAATGCTTTTTAAAAAAAATATACATCTTTATTGATTTCAGAGAGAGGAAGGGAGGGGGAGGAGAGAGAGACATCAATGATGAGAGAGAGTCAGTGATCGGCTGCCTCCTGCACGCCCCCGATTGGGGATCGTGCCAGCAACCTGGGCATGTACCCTGACTGGGAATTGAACCGTGATCTCCTGGAATCCAGGTCGATGCTCAACCGCTGAGCCACGCCCAGTCGGACTGCGAAATACTTTTTAATGTGATGATCTACAGTGGGATTGACTCCAAACTTTCTGGGAAGGGGAGAAGGTGGTAGAGAGATAATCTGGGTCTGTAACTTGCCAAGAGTCTGGAACTGAGAAAGACCAAGATGGGAAGCAAAGCAGCTGAAATGGTACCAGTTCCCTTCAGGAACCCTGCCCTCTGAGTCTGATGGTTTTATTAAGGACACAGAAGGGAAACAACAAGCGAGATGAACATGAAACATCCAGCAGGCTTATGGTGGATGAATCTTTAATTTTCTCTTGGGCAAGGCTCAGGGAAGTTCCACAGCTCCATGAGGGTCCCATAAAAAAATTCAGTGGTGGTGATTTAAACTTTTAAAAAATTCTGATATTCCCATTTTCAAGGTTTTTAAAGGGTATCATAAAGAAAACAACCCACTGCTTGCTTGATTGATGGTTCTAATTGCTATTAACATTTTCCGTACTGACTTCTGTATATTACTCATCATTCAATTAAAAAACCCCCCTATGGCCCTCCACTCCCATCTTCATAAAACATCTCGATACAAAAGCAAAATATTATTATAAGAGCAGCTGGCATTAGTATAGTGTAGATCCCATTAAAACCTCCAAGCACTTTAGCTAGTGCCATGTAGCCTCTCAAATCACAACAACATGACTTATTTGCATAACATCTCCAATCCCTTCTCCATTTCCCATTGTAAGGGTGGTATGGTACTGAGGAGGTGCGATTATTTATAACCTCTGTCCCCTCACCTTCCAAGTTCGGGTTCCACCGAAAACAGGGGTGTCAGGTAATCCACAGAGAAGTTCTACACTGTTTTTGTTTTTTCATGACTTTATCTGATGTAGGTCAGTTGTCATTAATTTTCTTTTTATGGTACAACTTAACTCCAGGGTTCTGTTTCTGAATTATTACTTTTTTATTAAGATATAACTAAGTGGCTGATAGTCCTCTCTTACTTCTTTCAAGTCTTTACCAAACTGTCACCTTAGTGATGAGGCCATCCCCAGCCACCTTGTCTAACATTCCACCACTTCCCTGCCCCACTGCATTTCCTACCCCACTGCACTGCTTCTGTGCCCTTTTGAGCACTTATCACAATATAAAGTAATGCGTATTTATTGTTTGTTAATTCTGATGATTTTCTGTTTTTCCATCAGCATATCAGCCCCATTGGGACAGGGATTTTTGTGTCATGTTCACTGCTGTATCTCCTGCCTAGCACAGCACCTGGCAAATAGTAGGTGTTTCTTGAGTGTTGGTTGAATGGATAAGGGAAAGAAACTGTCTTGCTTTTAGTGATGAGGCTGAGCTGGCACAGGGGACCAACACTCAGATGCTCCATGTTGTAGCTTCCACATCTTAGGCAGCATTGTATAAGTGCAGGGGCTCCTAAAACTTGTTCACAGGGCACTTAGTTAGGTATAAACAGCTTCACAAGTATTTATGTCCTAACAACTTAGTAGCCATTTGAAAAGAAATACACATGCATTGAAAGAAAAATATTTTAATTTTATTCTATAATATCCATTATTTTCTAATGGGATGTGTGCATGTATTAGGGACTGCACGACTTTTTAAACCTCAGAATCAAACTGGAGACCACATTGATTTTCACATGGTACTTGCTTTTTATCACAAGTGCTGAAAAGGCAGCTTCATAAAGATATGACATAATCACAGGAACGTAGTTCAACCTAACATGGAAACTGTGACTTTGGGCGACTAGTTCAGATGGTCTCTGACAGATGTGGAGCACTGCTATGCTTCTCTCCATCCATGATTAAAATATCCTGCAGCACCCAAGTGCTGCTCAGTGCTGTACCCGGAACCTCGGGCACATCAGTGAGATGCATACCCTCGGGGGCTGTGTGAGCCTGGGCACGGTTTCCCATCTACAAGGAAGAGAAAATGACAGTACTACCTCCTAGGGTTTTATTTTTATTTATTGATTTGAGAGAGAGGGAGAGGGAGAGAGAGAGAGGGAGGGGGGACAGAGAATATCATTGACTTGTTGTTCCACCTGTCTATGCATTCATTGGTTGATTCTTGTATGTGCCCTGACTAGGGATCAAACCCCCAACCTTGGTGTATCGGGACGACACTCTAACCAACTAACCTATCTTGCCAGGAGTATCCCATAATTTTGTTTTGATTTTATTATGGAGAAATTTCAAACCTATGTAAAAGTACGCAGAATAAAACAATGAGCCCCATATCCCATCACCAAGCCCCAAGAACCATTCAATTATGGCCAACCGTTCTGCCACACCCTGTATTTTCTGTTCCCCATAACTGGGACATAAATCCCAGATTTCGTCTGTTAATATTTCTGCACCTCTTAGTTTTCTTTTTGTGAGAATTGATGAGTTAATATATGTAGAGCATTCAGCAGAGTGCTGAGCATCCTGATGGGTTAGGCACCAGCAGCTCCACTATATATAAGCACTCAGCGCTCCCCCTCCAGGGATAAGTCCCCAACATAAAGGAATATCTGCATTCACAGGGAACAGGGCTGCTGCAAATGTACTCTCCACCAGTAGAACTGAGCAAACATCCACTCCACAGGGATAGCAAACACTCCACAGGGACCTTCTGTGTGCCACCTTGGAGAACACACAGGATGCAGTGGAGTTCTGCTCAGTTAGGTGTATCAGAATGCTGCTAACCTATTATAGCACAGTTTTGGAAGAACTAGGAAAATCAGTTTAGAGACAGAGGTCCAACCTTCTTGCAGCTGCCCTGCATACACATTTGACTGTGAAGGGCACAGCTGCTAATTTATCCAATTGTTCAAGTATGAGGTATACAAAGATTATGAGGGCAAGAAACAATGGCTATTTTTTACTTATGACATCACATAATTCTCCCTTCCCTCCTGGGGCTTGATGAAGCTATAACTTAAATTGTTCCTTTCTCAGGGCCTCCAGGTCCGTCACCCTGAGCCCAGCCCAAGGCTCCCCAGTGAGGGAGGGGTGATGACAGGAACATCAAACCCTCCTCTAACATTTATGCCACAGCAGCAACATTCTCTATTCAGCTCTCCTGAGTTTGTTTGCTATGGAATCGAAGTGCTTATCTGTGTTCAACAAAGTTGAACGCATTATTGATCTTGTCTGGTTTGCTGATCTGAGAGAAGCCCTAAAATTCTTTGGGTTTCATTTAGCCCAAGGGCAAAATTTACAATGAAACCATCTATAACTAGTGTCTACTTCTTTTAGGCAATGAGAGTATTTTAGACTTGGAAGTTGTTCTGAAATCTATCAGCGTACTCTCATACCATTCATTTTATCATAATCTGCTATCAATGTGACATCATAAATTCAATCTAGCTCCTCCAAAGTCGACTGGCAAGCTCATACAAAAGACCAAATAAAAACATTCTGCTCAACAGACCGAGGTGGCTAGAAGGGGCTCTATTAACTTCCATGCAACTCAGGAGGGAGGGGACTCAATACAATCACATTTGTCAGTAGTGTGTTCAGGGAGTAAATACATGTGAGAAACTGTATTATATACTTGAATACTCCATGGTGCTTTGTCTAAACAGTTCTTACTAGGTTAATGGAATCACTGACTGAGTCACTCATACCCACAGATATACGCAGTCTCGAACTATTTCTAAAAAAGGCTTTATAAATAAGGTGTTGGGGGGATTTCAATCCATATTTTTCATCAGTGATCTGCTCATTGTCTCCTGAGCCTCAATGCATAAAACTGTGTAGAGCAGGTGCATTGTTAAGAAACGAAGAATCATCTTGCCAGCTACACTCTCATTTCCTGTGGCAGTGAGGCAGGGCTGTGCGAATGCACACTTGTCCAGCTTCCCTGACTACTTTTAAAGCAAAGAGGAGCACAGGAATCAATGTTGGAACTGGAAAAATAGAGGGTATTAACTAGACAAACATCTGAGAAATACACAGGATCAGGGAAGCAGATAACTGTCTATGTGAAGAAAATCCAATCCATCAAATATCTGGTCTGTCTCCTGCTTTTCTGTTAAGAGGAGCTGTCTCGGTCACTAAGGCAGTGGGGATCCAGAGACAAGACCTACCTATGTGTTCACTGGATATGCAGCAGGGCCTTGGATAACGTTCAGTTCAGCGTCCTTACGTTATGTTGATGAGGTGCTGTAGGAAATTAACTCTTGTTTATATCAATTAGCCTATGATAACATTGGCTTCATTTATACATCGTTTCGTTTAAAGTTGTAGAACCTATTGATGACGTTGAGGACTTACTGTGCAGACATGCTCAAGACTGTTCAGCAGCCAAGGGCCAGTGGTTTCACTACTGCTTTGTTTCTCTTGCTACTGTCCTATTGTAGCACTAGGCTGATACAGGTGGAAACATGTGGATCCATTTGTGAGTCATGTTCAGGATCCTTAAAAAGTCAGGTACGGTAAACAAAAGAGGGCTAAAAATTATTTGCTATTCCACTCAGGGAAAGGTGAAGTCTGACTGTTTTTAATAATTGGCCTTATATCTGGGTCTGCCTTAGAGACTTGTTTAACCAATAGAATGCCATGTAAGTGATTCCTGGGACTTCCAAGGTTAGGGCCACAAGAAGCTCTGCAGCTTCTGCCTGGCTGTCTTTCAACAGTCTCTCTGGGAGCCCTGGGATGCCATGTAAGAAAACCCAGTGCTCTGAGACTCCTGCGCAGGAGAGGCCAGATGCAGTTGACAGTCGGTGCCAAGCTGAGGGGGCCAAGTCCTAACCACTGGACTATCAGGGAACCTACAGTGCCAACCTGAGCTCAGCCTGCCTGCTGTCCATGCTGAGATATGAAAGCAAGGTCATTTTCAATCTTCCAGGCCAACCCACTGGCCAGCTGACTACCACCAAGCGTTCTCAGTCAGTGCCACATGAAGCAGAAGAATCACCAAGTTGAGCCCTACTCCCCAATTCCTGACCTATTCAACTATGAGACAGAATAAAAAGACTGTTGTTTGAAGCTGCCAAGTTTAAGGCTAGTTTGGGTCACAGCAGCAGATAGCCAGGACACCAGGTATACTGCTGGCCGCACCACAGTGTAACCACCGCTTCTAGAATTAGAGGCCTGGGGGATAATGGACGGGATGCTGTTAAATGACTGTGAACTGGGTCAGCCAGGCGCTCTCAGGGTCATGGCCCGTCTGGAGAACACCACAGAGTGATAATGGCTTTGCTGAAGGGAAACCCAGACCTGTGAGGGGTGTCAGGGAGAGTGTTCGAGAGGAATCTGAGTGTGTGGAATACATTACTTTAGTGATTTTGGGGGAGACACAGGAGAAGAAAGATCCAGAAATATGATATTAGCTCCCTATTTTGGATGCTGAAGTTTTTCAAAGATTGATCATCTTTTGGAGACAGGAAGAGTGGGGCAATGAAAAGAAAGTATAAAATCACTACTGTGGTCCCTTACCTGAAATATCAACACAGAAGTGAGCAAAATAAAGATGACACTTGGCTGTATGTGGGAATGTTTGTCTTTACATTTGATATTTCATATATCCATTCAACAAATATTTAATGAGAGCCTACTGCACTGTGTTCTTTCATACCTGTGACCAAATGCTTGGGGGATGATGACTGTGGGTGTGACAAAGTCTGTGTGTTATGATTAGAAACGCTTTTGGAGAAGGCAACACGTGGCATTAATCTGGGATGGTCTGAAGAGACAAAAGCCATTTTTGGAAAAAGGTCAACTCAAAACATCAGCCAGTAGGTGGTCTCAGTAGCCATTGAAGCAGCTGTGACCTTGCAGGCCCGCTGGAGCTGAAGGCAGCAACACCTGCCCCGTAAGAAGGCGAAGGGGAACCTCAGTC
Organism: Miniopterus schreibersii; assembly: GCF_964146895.1. NCBI lineage: Eukaryota > Metazoa > Chordata > Mammalia > Chiroptera > Miniopteridae > Miniopterus > Miniopterus schreibersii. The sequence continues at coordinate 30,647,162 of NC_138115.1, forward strand.
ATGACCAGTGATGGCAGCCAGTTGAGGGCAGACTGAGGGACCAAAGAGATCTGCTGCTAGTGCTTAGAAACCAGTTTCCTAAGAGAGGAAGGAAAATGACCTCAAGGCAGAAGGCCTCAGCCATGTGGGCTCCCATAACCGTCTTTCTGTGCGGACATTAACAAGACTTTGGGGAGTGCTGGGAACCAGGAGAGCCACAGAAGGGGGTGGGGGATGGAGCAAAGGGCTAACTCTGCAGAGCTGAGCACGAACCAATCTGCTGATAGAGACTGATGCTGCTGCTGGAAGAACTGGGTGACAGAGCTGGGAGGGGCATGGCAGGCTCTGCAGGGGACTAGGTGCTGCCTCTTCCAGCTGTCTTGGAGCTGAGGACTTAACACAGGAGACCCAATGGGAGGATGAGAAAGACTGGCTGCAGGGCAAGCTAGTTCCTTCTCTGACCCTTGAGTACGTTGCAATCTTTAACAGCCTGCTGACCAGGAAGACTCCCTGTCAGATGTGCTAGAACTGTGTTGTCCAGTACAGCAGCCACGAGGCACATGTGGCTAGTCCACACTTGATATGTGCAAACACTCTGCACAGGTCTTTTCTCCTGCGTCTCTCAATTTGGAGATGCTATTGCTGAGTTTTCTGGGTACCTGAGACGCACCAAATATATGGCATATGATTATAATTTTCAAAAATCATAGAAGGCAACACCAGACTCCACCCACAATTTTTACTGTCTTCGAAATTTCCAAAGTTGCCTTAGGAAGTTGTAGTATCTCACTGCCATTGTTATAAATATCAGTTATCAGCATATGGTGCTGTGATTGCTGGAGGTATAAGAAATTAAGTCATCTGGACTGACCCCATCACAGAACCTGAAAGGTGTTTTTGGAAGAGTTCCCTGAATTCAGCCTCTTGTCTGTCTCATTTTCAAAAAGCAGAGTAGAGAGTTAAAGCTGTTGATTGTACAAGCTTGCTGGCTGCCTAGATTCTGAAGAAACAGTGCTCACCTATAATTAAACTGTAAGGAGTTAATTGTAATTAAATTGCAGTGTGTTTAAGAAAAGCTGTCACTTCTTGAAATTAGTCTGAGGACAAAAGTGAAATGACGGAGTAATTACAACCTGCAACGCAGACGTTCTCAGATGGCTCTGGTCCATGCTAGAATATGCGGGCTTCTCATTTCCCCACACTGGTGGGTCAGGGAGATGACAACTCCTCCACGCACAGGGCGCTGGGTTATTAATCGAGAAGGAGCAAGAAATTTCTTCCTACCTTTTGTTTCTTTTCTGACATCCAGAGGCGAATATAAACCATCGCCACTGAACTCTTTACAAAAGTCTTGTCAGAAATGTTTATAATTGCACAAATAAATATGATTTTGTTCTTACTATTAAAAATATTAGTAATGCAGATAAGGCAAACATCCTCACTACTCTCCCCACCCCCACCTGCTCTGTCGCCCTGAGGAAACCAGTTACCTATGTGTGTCCTTCCTGAGCAGTCCCGCCTTGTTTACCAGGTACACCTCCCCTGAGACACATAACCTTTCCATAAATAATACCTTATTAGATGCATTGTTCTTGTTTTCCCATTGATGAATCTCTTTTGGAAGATACCCCATGTTAATAGCAATGAGCCCTGCTCCTTTTAACCACTACATGGCTGGTATATTCCCTTGAACAGTGGTGCCTTGTTTTATTAATATTCCTCCCTGATGGGCATTTAGGTTCGTCCTACTTTTCACTGTTACAATGCTGCAATGAACTTCATGCTTTATAAAAAGGCTGAATGGATATGGGGACAGTAAACACATTCTTAACTGCACAACCGGTAGAGAAAAAGAAATGAAACTACAATGGGCCAGTGGAAACGCATAACCTCGGAACAAGGGTATGTAGTTTAACCTGTGCTAGGCACCCTCTGAAGACTTCTGGGTGATCCAGTTCACCAGGGCATTAGAATGTCAAATCAGAGGAAGTTTTCTAAGCATGTCAGGTATGAAGGGGTTCAAGCAACAAAATGACTATGTTGAGAAGTGCAGACATGCTGTGGGGGTGGGGAGAACCGAATTTGGGATCTCTGGACTCCAACAGGGAGCCCTGTATAAAATGCCACTGGGAAAACCAGGAAAGAGCGAGTCTTCTAAATCTGTGTAGAGCCCCTTCTCATTCTAATTTGCATAATTACTTTTTTATCTCTAAGAAATTGGATTTGACAGAGAGGCCCACATGTAGCAAAACTCCACTAGAGTCCAGGATTAGAATGGCCCAAAAATAAGTATTGCTTTTTGGGATAAACGATTATGTGTTAAGGTATTCAGCCCAGAAATCCTAATCCTGCCATTGGAAGGAACCATGGAGATGATCAAACCCACTTTTCTATTTGGTACAGGAGCTGGTTAGCAGCAGAGCCAGGACCAGGAGCAGAGTCACCTTGGACCACAGTATCCCTCCATCGCCAGCCAGTGAGCAGAAGCACTGCAAGTGCCACCTCTGCTTGCCACTTTCTCAGACAGTGGACTTTTTTTTTTCTTTTGTTTAGACCTCTCTGTCCTTGGTTACAGTGTATAGAGAAAAGATGCCCAGTCGGCCACGGTTGTTCCCAGTTGTCTGTGGTGTCTACTGCAGGCTAATTTTTATCAGATGCTATACCTCTGCGTAGCCTGAAACACAGCTGTCTGGAGAAACCGCAGCCCACATACCTTTCCTACCTGGTCATTCATTTTCTCATCAAAACCAATTCTGCAGAATCTAGTAGAATGATCAGGCTCTGGCTCTCACTCCTCCCCCCAGCCCCTTTGTCTGGCTGCATTTAAATATGTGACTCCTCCGACCCCTATCTTCTCTTCTTTGGCCCTGGCAGTTTAAACCTCAGTAACTGATGTCACTCAGGGTTATATTTCTTTGGTTGTGACTCCGGTAGATGGCAAAATGGCTTCAGTTCTTTCCTTCGCAGTATTTAAGCCCCCTGCATGTGACTTGGAAGCTTTTCCCAGGAAGAGGTGAAGTTTATTTCCTCACCCTTCTCATCTGGGCTGCTGTGTGACTTGCTTTGGCCAACAGAATGTGACGGAGGTCACGGTGTACCAGCTGAGGGTGGACTTCCAGAGGCCTGGTGTTTTCCTGCTGGTTCTCTTGGACACCTGCTCAGCCTCCATGTGAACAAGCCTGAGCTAGTCGGTTGGAGCATGGGAAACCACACGAAGCAGAGATGAGCAGTTCTAAGTAAGGCCATTCCAGATCAGCCAGCACAAAGGCATGAGTGAGTCCAGCTAACAGTAGAACAACCGCCAGCTGAGTCCAGCCCACATAGCTGACTCATAGAATTATAAGTTAAATAAATGTTGTTTTAAGCCAAAAAGTTACTCTTTTGGGGGAGGGGGGCCTTGTCATGTAGTCATGCAGCAAAAATGAACTGACATAGATGCCTTTACTCTTGTCTGCAGGGATATTTATAAAACTGGGCCTCTTAGAGCAAAGGGACATTTCCCACTTGGTTCTGTACATTATCTAGATGAGCAACTGAATGGAAGTTTGGGACAGAATTATTTTCTTGAGGGGAATAGGGAAATGGGAAAGACTGATGAAAATTTGATTCCCATGTTCCCCCTACACTCGGCCCACCCCAACCTCAACAGCCTGTGATTAAGGAAATAAACAGAAATCCACAAAGTGCAGGGCATGCCATTAATCAATGCTAGGCTAGCAAGACAAGCAGCAGAAAATTCTCTCCTTACAAAAGATTGTACAAAAATACACCAGGAACATTATCCAGGGACAGGTTGACAACCCTATAATTTTCAAATGTCTTGGCTTCCCTGGCTTTTGCTGTGGCATTTCTTTGCCACTGTTAGGATCTTACCTTTGAGCCTGCCTCAGTCCCTTCCGAAGGCAGCAGGGTTAGGGTGGGGGACTACCTACCTGGCTGCTATGACCAGTCCTTCCAAGCCCTAGACACTAAGTTTTGGAGGCTCCATCCATCCACATTCAACATGTTAAGATGTTCCCACATCTCACAATTTAACATAATTTATACAGAACTCTAAGAGTCAAGTTGCACTTAACTAGCTGACATATTACCAGCTAGTCTCATATTTTAATGTTTACTTTGCAGTCTTCTTTCTGGATTTTGGAGTCATTAATTTTGTTGTTGATCTTCACATCTGGAACATTTTCATAAGCCCTTGAAGAGCTCACAGGTTCTGGGCTCTGTGCCTATAGGTGCCTAACAGGATAGTCCCCCTGGGATAGTCAGTCAACTAATAGCTATTTATTGAGCACCTAATATCTATAGCACATTGTGCTGAAGTCTTCATCAAAGTCATTCACTGGGCAGCCATTTACCATGTCCACCTACTGAGCTAAGTCCGAGAATCATGATAAAGGCCCTGCAGTTCCTGTCCTTGAGAGCTCTGAGTTGGCCAAGCCTTGTAAAGAAAATGAAAAGAATTGTGGAGTTAGGATCTGTTCTGAGGTCTTTCCTTTAAATCTACCTTAAGGGTGAGCAGAGGTCATTTGGGGTCATTACCACCTTCTACAAAGAAGGGAGACTGGACAGACAATCCCAGTTCCCACTTGTAGCTGACCTTGCGTTAAATCCTATATTTGCTCCCTAGCTAAGGATGGTCTCATGATGGACATGGTGGTCTCCAGGCCAAAGGCAGGACTTGGGAGGAACAGGTGTCCTAAAACTCAGAGTTGACTTATAAGGTGATAGTGGGGGTGGCACAGAGGACTCATTCCATGAACTTGGATGTGTGCTGAGGCAAAAGTTGCATTAGAGTGTCCAGTGTGTTTTCATGTTCATTGGAGACTGTGCTGGTTTTCCAGACCCTTGAAAGACAACTTTATAGTCTAAACCGGCAAAACACTGAACCACCAAGGGGTTCTGGTGGTTCCAGCAATTATCAGGCCATTCGGAAGGTCTAGTTTTAAGTAGAACTCAATAGGCCCACCAATTAATTAATTAATTATAATCCTTACCCAAGGATATGCTGATTGATGGGGGGGAGAGAGAGAGAGAAGGAAGGAGGGAGAGAGGGAGGGAGGGAGGGAGGGAGGGCACATTGAATGGATGCCTCCCCTATGCACCCTGACTAGGGACTGAACCCCCAAGCTAGGTATGTGCCCTAACCAGGAATCGAACCTGCTAACTTTTGGTGCATGGGAGGACACTCCAACCAATAGTAGGCCTTTTTAAATGTACCACCTTAAGAATCAGCTCAAGCATGGCGTTTATTTCAGCTTCTCAAACTTTCCTGTGCACATACATGTCCTGGGAAGGTTGCTAAAATGTAAATTCTGATTCATTGGGTTTGGGGTGGCCCTGAGAGACTGCGTTCCTGACTCCCCATGACATGGATGCTGAACCCCACTTAGAGCAAGGCTTTATGTCATATAGCCTTTTATAGTGTATCAAGAGCCTCCACATACTCTGTCTCTCTTGATTAATTCACCAACCAAATGGAGCATGAGCATCCTCTTCTTACCAGTAAAGCGACAGGCTCAGAGTGGCTGCCTTCAAACCACCCCCCCAGTGAGTGACAGAGTCGGCACTCTAATCCCAGTCCTTTGATTCTTGGTTTGGTGTCACTGTCATTCACTCATGCCCCAGATGTTTTTCTTTTTACTTTACCGCCCTTGTCGTGTGAGGTCATTTGTCCCAACGTTAAAGTCCAGAGTTAATTTCATCATTTTCAAACCTTTGCGCTGATACTTGATGGCACTTCTCATACTGCGTGGCAGCTGGGGAAGAAAAGATTTTCAAAAGCATTCTGGAAAGGGCTTGCAGTGGTTCTGTCTGAAGTGATTATGCCTGCTAGGAAGCCAATCATGCCTGGAAACACTGCTCAGAGCAGCTCCATGAATAGGCTCTCCCCCAGGCTTTTCAATTAGAGGGTTCCAAGTGGGACAGAGTCCGAGTCTCAGGTCCCAGACTTGGGGACAGACTGCTGTTTTGTTCCTAACTAAAATGAAAGGCTGTGGAGCCAGCAAGCTATGGTCTTTCTGTGGAAACAAAATATATTTAATTTGAGGGGAGTACCTACTACATGCCAGGTACTCAGCCAGGGGCTTTGCAAACATCACCTCCAATCCTAACAGCAAAGCTGTGAGGTAAGTTACAGCACCCTCATCGTACAGGTTAGGGAACTAAAGCTCAGCTGGGCTAAACAGCTGGGGCACTGCAGGGCCTAACAGAACGCCTGGGGTGAGTGTGTCTGATGTGTGGGCTCTTACCACTATGCAATACTACTTCTGGAATTGAAAGTGAGGTTAGAGGCCAGACAGATCTACAGCTACTCTAATTCAGATAGCATCTGATTTAGGGAGTCAGGGACCCTCTCCCATGGTTACCCCTTTGGAACATCTGTTTTTAGATTGTGTAAGGCTGCCATTCTTTTCTTTTTCATTAAAAAAATCTTACTGAAAAGTTAAAGAATAGTACGAAGAACTTCTGTACCCTTTGCACAGATTTACCGATAGTTAACTTTTGCCGCATTTCTGTATACAAGATTGAGAGAGGATTATTTCTTTCTGAACCACTTGAAACCATAAAAATAACCTTTATCCTTAAAGATTGGGAAACAAAGGCATTCTCTCACATATCCACAGTACAATCGCGTCAGGTTTCAACAATGACAAAACTATTGTCAAAAATGACTTATATTCAGGTTTCACCAGCTGTCTCAATAATGTCCTTTATAGCAACTTTTTTTTCTGACCCACGGTTCAATCTAAGATCACACAGTGTGCTGACTTGACACAGCCCTGAGTCTCCTTTAATCTGGAACTGTTCCTCAGTCAGGCCACAGCTGTTGACTCAGTGCTTTCACAAGTCACTGGAAAGGATGTCACTTAAGTTCCAGGGATCCTGAGTGCACCCCCTGAATGAGTGGATACCATGCTGCCCTCTCTTTAACCTGTCAAACCTGTCACCTGCTTCTGCTGACTGAGAGACAAGGCTCCCAACTGGGCACAGCGTGCTGGGAACGATGCACTACTGCAGGTTCCCCACCCTTCCCAGTACTTGCATATATATAAATATTTTTTCTTTACCACTTTTTTCATTTCCCAGTTATAGTTGGCATATTATATTAGCTTCAGGTGCACATCATACTGATTATTCATTCATATAACTTGCAAAGTGATCACCCTGATAAGTCTAGTATCCATTGGATACCATACATAGTTATTATATTATTGACTATATTCCCTATGCTGTACTTTACATCCCCATGACTGTTTTGTAACTGCCAGTTTGTGCTTTTCAAAAAAAATTATCTTTATTGTTGAAAGTATTACAGATGTCCCCCTTTTTTCCTCCACTGACCCCCTCCACCCCACCCCCACCCCCTCACTAATATATTTATATGAGTTCAAAGATCCAGAACAAACTGATTTATGTAATTTTCCTAATTACAAAGAGCTGGGTAGAAAAGGGGAGGAAAAGCAAAGACTGACACATGAGACTGACACATGGCATGTGATGACAGTGGCACTTGCCAGCCGCAGACCAGGACGATGTCATACAGTGTACTTGTACTTAAGTGCAGAAACCATGGGTGGTGGCCCCCTTGACCATAATGCAATAATGGATTTCCTGGCAGACATTTACATGTGAGGTCCAATAGTTAGTTGGCTCCCACATCTGATCCCTGAAAGACAATGTTTGGAAAGATCATCTGGAAATCGGGACGTTTTCCAGAATGTGCATTATCTTGCAGCTTTCCAAATCCCTGCTTATCATATTATTCCATTCTTCATGGCCTCTTTTCTAAAAACAGGTTTTCTGTTCTCCAGACTCTGAGACAAAACAAATAAGCTGATTGGAAAATAATGTAAAGCTTTATAACAAGAAGAATTCCGTACCTTTCCTCTGCTGGCACCATTTACATGATTATAGTTTATAATAAAAGAGAGAGCCTTCTTGTTATTAGATTATATCACATTAGTGACACTGTGAATACCCATGGCACTCTGGACTCATTTTGTGGATTCAGGCAAAAATGTTTACAATGCACTTTCCAGCTTTGACTTGGGAGTCGATCTTCTCTCCTCCCCCCTCCCCTTGTCTACATGCAATTACTAATATTGCTACTGCACCTTCTACAAAAGTACTTCTCAAACACTTAGGTCCATGTGGATTAGATTCCATTCAGTATGTCTAAGGTGAAGCCTGCATTGCTACAAGCTTTTAGTTGACACCAGCGCTGCTGGCCCATGGACCACATTTTGAGTAGCAAAGGTCGACATTTCTATACCACAACTGCCTCACCTGGGCCCACATCATCTCGTCAAGATTTTGTGACAGCTCACTGGCCCTTGCTCCATACTGCCAAGAGGCTTTCCTAAAATGTAATTCTGACACCATCAATTTTCTCCTTATGGTTTCTTCAGGGGCTCCTATAGAGGAAGTCTCAGCTCCTTACTGATGGCTTTTGGCTACTTTAGGATTGGGCACTGTACCTTACCAGCTTCTCCCACCTCTCCCCATCTTAACCTTGATGTCCTTGTGGGTAGCCAGCTTCCAAGATCTCCTCAGTGATCCCTATTTCACACCCTTGTATAATCTCCTCCCACACTGCATAGGGCAGACCTGTGCAACTACTAGAATTTTGTGAAAATTCTAACATTATGTCATAAAAGACATTGGAGTTAGTCTTGTCCTATCTTGGATCAACCTGGAAGAAGCCAGCTATCATTTCATGCAGATACATGGCAGACCTATCAAGAAACCCATGTGGTAGGAGCTGAGGTCTCCTGCCAATAGTCATGTGAGTGAAACATTTCAGAAGCAGATCCTCTAGCCTGTCAACCTTCAGACGACTGCAGCCCCCAGCTGATGCCATAACTGCAACCTAATGAGAGACCTTGAGCTAGAACCCTTCGGCTAAGCAGTTCCAAAATTCCTCACTCATAGAAAGTGTGAGATAATACGTGTTTATTGTTTTAAGCCACTAATATGGATAATTTGTTATAGAGTAATAAATGACTCTTCTTGTACACAGTATGCAGCTTCCCACACAGTGCTGGCCCCTCTTCTGAGAATACTTTTCATCTGGATAACTTCTATTCATCCTCTGAAACCTAGATATGTAGATGCTTCCTTCCGAAAGCCTCCATGGCCTTCTTCCCTCAAGATTTGGCCAGATGCCCTTCCTTTGGGCTGCCGTAATGACCTGGGCATGTCACTGTCCCCATATTTATTACCGTGCCTGGTCATTATTTATATGTTTGAAAGTCCTCCTCAACTGTGAGCTCCTTAGAGGCAGAGACTGTACCATTTTGGTATCGTCAGTGCCAACCATAATACCCTGGCACATAGGAGGCACTCATATATGTTGGCATGAACAAATGAATGAAGCCAACTTCCATGGAATCAAGACTTTACAGCAACTATATCCTTTACACTAGAAGTTCTTTAAGTGCTTGCCACTGCTTGCTTGACCTGCCATCTCACTCGGGTAAGCTATGAGTCAGTCTGCTTAATTTCCAGTTTTGTTTTTGTTTTTATCCTCACTTGAGGATATTTTTTCCATTGCTTTTTGGGGGGGAAAGGGGGGAAGGACAGGGAGAGGGAGAGAGAGACACTGATGTGAGAGAGACACATTAATTGGTTGTCTCCGGTACGCACCCTGAGGATCGAGCTTTGAGCCTACAATCGTGTACGTGCCCTTGGCTGGAATCAAACCCAAGACCCTTCTGTGGGCTGATGTTCTAACCATTAAGCCAAACTGGCCAAGGCAAGTTTTTAAAAAAATCATACCACTCATTCACTGAGTTACTTCAATGGCTTTATTTAGGAGAACACATCAGAATCACCTGTGGAGATTTAAAAATATATATACATAGCCCAGTCCTGCCCCAGATTCTGATTCACTAGACGGGACGTGAACTCCAGACATGCATATATTAAAAGTCTCCAGAGGTGACTTTTCTTACCCAAGTTGATAATCATTGATTTATTGATATTTAATCTATGTCCAAAAAGAATAGGGTATTTTTCAAGAACACAATTACAAAAACAAAACAATAAAAAATGAAAACTCTTAAATATAGTAAAGTATACTAGCAAGAACAAGTGATGATAAGACTGTGTGGTAGAGGACTATTATACCAAAAATCCCAGGTGAGGGAAACAGAATTTTTCTAGAGCTTCTTTGGAGTCAAGGCAAAAAGAGAACTGAATGGATTATACAACTCTCAACATTTGAAAGAGGTAGCATGCTTGTCAGTAAAGACTTTTGCCCTAGTTTTAAATTATAAGAGGATTTTTCCCTCACAAGTCTTTATGTAAGAGACATTAAACAACACAATAAATACAAAAAGTATCTTTGATACTTTTTTTAAAAACAAAAAGTATAGGAAACTTTTATATATAGCCACTTTCAAGGAAAGCCAAAAGTAGAATGTTAAATTCTAGGTTGGTGAAGGCATTTCTATGGAGAGGCAAATAATAAAGTATGTAGCTTCCTTGTCATCTGTCTTGATATAAAAGAATTATAGAAATTGGAAGAGAAAATAGCATGAATAGTCTATTTACTTTCAATGGTCTCATTCAGGCTTTTTGCAGAAGCTCAACCAATGGCAGACATCTCTGCACTCCACCTCCTTACTTGACAGTCCAAACCTGGGATATTCTCCCATTGCAGCCGTGCTTGCCAAGGACAGAAGGTGGAGACAGAAAGCTTGTAGGTGTGGGATGAGTGCTAGAAACACTGGTTTACAAAGCCCCCCCAGGGCTCGGAATCACAGCACTGCAGCCTCAGCAAGTAATGCAAGGATAGGTATTTTTCATCTGCAAGTGAGTGCTGCCCTGTAGCTCATCTACCAACATGTTGGAAGCTCAAGGACAATGTTTTAAATGAATCATTTCGAGGCTTCAAGGTAGAACATCAAACCTCAGACACACAGAATGTTACAGACAAGAAGACGCAGCTGTCTGGAAGGAGTAAGTTAAAAAAGACCATAAAAATAAAAGGATCCTGCCTTGCCTATGTCTGGATGTGATGATTCCTAGTGGATCTATGCCAAGTGAGTCCATCCAAGAACACCCAACTGCTGATTAATGGTCAACTGGTCGGCAAGGTATCAAACAGTCACCATCATACTCCTGGCTTTTCTTGCCAAACACAGAGGGCAGCTTTGGAGGTCACGGAAAAGCCCCAGGACTACAGGTGCAGACTGGAAGAGGACTGGGGTCCTAGAATAAAACTCGAAGCCATCAACATTCCAGAAAACATGCAAAGGTTGTACAGAGTTTAGAGACAGGCCTACAAGTTCTGATTCACAAGTGAAGAGATGATTTAACAGTGGTCTAACAGAACTTATTGCAATGATGGAAATATTTTATATCCGCACTCTCCAATATATATGTGGCCACTAGTTGCATGTGGCTATTGAGAATTTTAAATCTGATTTAATTTAAGTCACTACGTGTGTTAGTGTCTATCATACTGCATAGCATAATACTGCAGGGTATGGAGACCAAACTGCTCTCTTCTGGAACTGCTAACTGTGGGTCCTGACTTCCCCAACTGGTGAGGGGAATCCCCAAGTAAATCTGTATGTTCCGTGGGCAACCCAGTCACAACCTGAGCCCCGAGAGAGTTGGCCGCAATCTTGGCCAAGGCAGCAGGGTCCCTCAAGCTAGTAGTGTCAACTTTAAGCCTCAGGGGAGAGCAATCCCTCTGTCATTTTGGGTCTCTGGGTGCCATTAAAAATCAACTTGTCAAAAGAACTCTTGGCAATGAGGGCTGAGACAAGGATTAAAAGTGCTACCTCACACGTAAATATCAAAAGCAACAGAAACATAACTAGACTTTAGCAGGCACTGTGTTAAGTACTTTCCTGCTGTGGGTAATAACGTGACTTGATTTTTCCAGCCTTCATCCCGCCCTCCCAGCTGAAGAGGTTGAAAAGCATGAACTCTTGCTTCTCAGCCTCCTGTGTGCAGCAGTGATCTGGGTGTGCACTGCCTGCTGTGGGGCGTCTCTGGAAGGCAGAAGCAGGTCAGAGGCCACTGTCCTGCTGCCACAGCTGTTGCAGGTCAGCTCCTGTTCAGAAAAGGAAGCAGTGACGCAACGTATTCAGTGTTTCCACAGCCGCGTCACTGCGTTGTTGGTACTTAGGGACCACTGTGGTGGTTGCGGCAGTGGCTCCTGGGGTCAGGCAGGAGCAGTCCCTGACCTCTGGAATGCTGCTACAGTGCTGTGTCCTTGGACCTTACAGTCCCTGATTTGACTGTCCCAGCCTTTCCAATGGTTTGGTAAGCGCTTACCTTCTTACAGACAATTGCTTTCTGCTTGAAATACCTGGAGTGGGTTCTGCCACCTGTACTGTTTTCCTGGCTGACATACCTGCATTATCATTTAGTCTCTTCAGCAACCCTCCCAGGTAAGTAATTTCACCATTGCCTGTTTTACAGATAACCATCAAGTCCAGTTCTGTTTGTGGTAAGTATTTTGCACATTCATGGTCTTATCTTTTTCTCCAAACAAATCTGGACCTATATCATGTCTCAAAAGCCAGGGCATGTGCTTAGAACATTGATGCTTCTTTTTGTGATAAATCTGTACCCAAAGCTTTTTGTGATAATTCTGTGAGAAACAGAATGCAATGGCAACTTGCAGAGGAAATGGTGTTATCTTTGCTAGAAAATGATGTTGTCACCGGTAGATATAAATTCAATCCCAAACTAGCTGGCTTTCTGCTGAGAAAGTCACAGTTCCAAGTTCATAAAATGAATCTCTAACCCCAGACAAGCAGTGACAAACAAGGTTCTTGCTCATGAGCAATCTGGATCAGAAAATGTGGATGGCTGCAGTAAACTACTACCAACTGGGAGACCAACCTAAAAAATAATCTTCATTGGCTGAATCAATACTGTTACCTACTTCTCTAAAATCAAGCATCTCAACTCCAGATCCCCAGTACTCCATAACTCATTTGGTTTTTCTCTCTGCAGAATAAGACACTGGCCATTCCATGGACATATAAAGTAACTGCTCTGAAACAGTTTGTCCAGGCCTATGAGGAAGAAAATAATTTCTCAATTGGCAGTGACTTTTGCAGATGGCCAGCGCCTCACCCTCTAGCGGGGGTCACATGGTCGGACATGACTGACTGACTTTTCTACTTCGCCCCAATGCTGCCTGCGAACTTTGATTGCAGCTTATCCGTGTCCTTCTCACTCTTGGGGACACCTGATAGTTTAAAAGTCCATCCTTCCAGAAGCTGGTATTCATGGCCAGAATTTAAACTCAAACCAGTGAACCTAACTTCTTGGTATCATTAGAATCTCTAAGTATTAATACTAAGAGCTTCATTTCATCTTTCTAATGAGTCACACAATAGAGAGGCAATGATCAGGCATCTGGGGGAGGTCAAATTTTAAGAATTTATAACATCTTATTTTTGTATGGCTTTTTCTCATTCACCACAGAAAGACTATGCAGAATTGAGTCATTTTTGAATTTAAGTGAAAGGAACTATTACACAGAAATCCTTTGAGAGAGGAAAACACAAGATTATAAGCTACTCATTTAAACCAATAAACCAGCTACCTGTTATTATCAGTGAATACTCTTTAATGTTTACCTTTTAATAGCTCAGAATAATTAGCTCATCTATGAACCAGGACACTTGAGATCTATGAGGAAATTTCACAATGACACTTGTAAGTCAGGTTCTCCATGCACAGAAATTATTTACTTGACTCTGACCGTAATTAGGACAGACAGCAATGCCGTGAACAGCACCTTATGCTGCATACCAGAAGACCTGATAGAGCTTTCAGAGGTAGCACACACTCAAGCAATAACTTAGCTTCAGGTGACATAAATGTTCCCTGCTACTTACTAGCTTATGCAGAAAATGAAATTCAGCTAATTTCTCACTTGTCACTCCAATTCATTCCCTGTAATTTACCACCATAGTATTTTGATTGTTTTTCTCTCTAAGAAACTACAACACTTCCAGTTCACCACTGTCTGGGGTTCTTATAACATCTGTGCTCCCCACCTCACCTGGGGCGTCCTCAACAGTTCAGGATCTTTGTAAGATAACAAAGCAATAGGTTGGCAAAGTTTTATAAACTATCACCTCTGATCTGTAACAGTAGAGAACTTTCAAATACATGAAAGGCTTGTTTAAGTATTTTAGATAGAGGATCTCATTTCATCCCATTGGCAGGGCATTCAGGACAAACATTTGTTTTTTAATCATAAACCAATAGCACAGTTTCAAGAAATTTGGAAAAGAGGATGCCTGGCAGTGGAGGGCTTCTATTTGAAATTTTTGTCAAGAATTTTGCAAAACATCCCTTTTGTGTGAAATGTGTTTGATTACTAGACTATAAGTTCTTTGAAGGCAGCAATTATATCTTCTGCTTGTATTCCCAGCAGCCAGTGGGGCATGACACACAGTGGGTGCTTTCTAAGTATCTGATGAACTGAGTTCTCAGAATTCACAAGTATTACAACATCCATCTCTAACGATAGTCAATAACTTTGGGGACAGGGCTCCCTGTTTTCTCCAGACCCTCTATATCGGTTGAAGAGATCACAGAAACCTAAGGCAGGGAAGATGAAAGCTCAGTGCTGTCTCTCTTCCATTTTTGTTTGAACAATCTTTCCATGTTACTATAGTAACACCTGGTACTGGGATGCTCTATAAATGAAAGTGGGAAGGAGGAGATCATCATGAGTGATGCAGTTCATAGAAAAATCTGCCCAGAGGGCAACCTCTTTGGCAATCTGCAAAGCTTGTGTGTGTCCCACTTTATAATAAATACATTTAAATAATACATGACAATATATGGAATAGATACAAATGTGTTGAAACAGAGATCCACCGAGTCCAGGAAAACTGTATTAAGTCTGAGATTATAGGTAAGTAAATATTTTAAGACATTTGAAAATATGCCAGAGGGAATTTAGTCCACAGATGATAAACATTCTCATTTCAACACATAAAGGTAATAGCTGTGGAATTCTAAAGATGAATACACGAGGCCTTGCTGAATGGAGGCTGGACCTTAACCTGGGACCTGATCTAAATGGTGAACTGGTTACTGCAGTTACAAAGGGCTGGGGCAAACTAATGAAACAAAGACATCTGTTAGTGATACCTGCCCTCTGATGTGTGCAACTTTAAGGCCAGGTGTGGCCAAAGCTGGAGCCAGAATCTGAGTCGGGGAGTTGAAGAGGGCAATGCAGTGTCTGATACTTGAACCACACAGTCAAGTTTCTCCACATCACTTGTACGCTGTAGAGCTTATTAAAACCCAAGCTGGCAGTGTTTCCGCCTGCCTGAAGGGGGCGCGACAGCACCATAGGAAACCTATCCTGCAAGATAATTTTGCATGAGGACATTTGAAGAAAACTGCTAGGACTTCTTGATTTACGACTTCATTAAAATGTTTGGGTTTCGAACCTCCATCAACACGTATTGGAATTAACAGCTTCTTAAAATGGAAATATTCAATGATAGATTAATGCAGCTTGGACCTTGTGAGACAGAAAACAGAGTGCTCTAGGCACCCTTTACAATCCTCCAGGGAAAGAGCGATACTTTTTGCCATTTTATGCTAGGAAGTCTCAGGAAGGAGCAGGGAGAAGAGGTGAGTGAGAGCATGAAAAAATCTACCAGGATTCACAGCCAGGAGGAATGGAGATGCTGGCATTCTTTTCAGAAATGCATTCACAAAAAGGTCTAAACTGTGCCTGCTGCGGAAAGACCACAGACGACTCAGAAATCAAAGGGCCACTGTGTGTATTACAGACATTAGCTGACTTGAGATCCATAGAGATCTCCATTTAAAAATGTGACTTTCGGGTGGGCTGTTGGTGAAGATTCCCACAGGGACAGAAGAGTGCGAGCCTCCTAAGTAGCTCTAACTCATCTTTTCATATTCATAGCGCTTAGCTACTTCTAGCAGGTACTACAGAATGATGAATGAAACAGCTACCACTTCCAGAGAGCCCCAGTTCTTTCCCTGTGCTTTCCCTGTGCATTTTGTCCAACTATCCCAGGATCTAGAGATGATGTGGTATTGCCATCAGCATCAACTCCACAAAGTCTCACTTGTCTGCCTGTTCCCCCCCCCTTTTTTTAATAAACTCAGGTGTGAAAAAACAATGGGGACGTTTGGACCTAAAATCTTCCTGGTTAAGACATCCTTTACCCTGTTGCCTGCCAGGGTTGATTAAACGTGACCTCCTCGCTTTGTATCATCCAATCCATGAGCAAGTCCCACCTATTTCCGAGACGTCTGCTGTTCTCTATACTTCCCCATCTCCACAACCACCACCCTGGTTCAAGCTATCATCTGCCTGACTACTATGACCACCACCAAACTGGCTACCCTTCCTCCAGTCCCGAACCCCTACAATCAATTCTCTACAAAGCAGCCAGCTACCTCCTTAAACACAAAGCATATCACGTTATTTCTCTATTTAGACTTCTCCAGTGGCTTCCATCACATTTGAAACCCGAGCTGCTTGCTCTTGCTTACCCGCCCCCTGTACCCCTCATCCCATCCCACCGGTTCTCTCACTTACTGCCCTCCAGCCACAACTGGCCCTCTTGCTGCTCCCAGCAGTTATGAGCCTGTTTCCACCTCGAGGCCTTTGCTCCTTTTGTCCTTCTACCTGGGATGTTGTTTTTTGTTTTGTTTTTGTTTTTTTAATTCACCTTGTCAGGTCAGGCTCCTTCTTTTCGTTTGGATTTCAGCCTAATGTCCCCACTCCCAGATGCCTTTCTTGACCACTCACTCTAACTAGCTCCCCAGTCACATGCTGTCACAATAAACTTGTTACATCTCTACATAGTAGGGCTCTCTAATGTTTTTAAAATTTCCGTATTGTCTGGGTTTCCCAGCTAGCCTATAAACTCCAGGAGGCAGAGATCTTGTTTATCTCATTTATCATCAAGGATAATGCCCAGAATAGTGTAGATTCCTAATACTGTTAGTTAAATAATAAGCAAGTCCAAAATAGTCACAGGTGAGCAGCTTTGCAGAATGCAGGTTCCTGAACCAATCCAGGTGCTAAGCAAAGGCACTTGACGCCTGGCTTCCAGTGTACATGAGCTGGTGAGCGGCACAGTTGCTTCCACATCTGCTGAGAGACTCACCCCTTGTACCCACAAAACCAATTCTTATTCTCCTTGGCTCTGGGCTCTGTTCTCACAACAGATTTATCTATCTGGACCCTAAAGAATCTGCCATAGGCATCTGCCTGTTCTGTGCCAATTATTCCTTCTAGTCAGATGAGGAAACTGAGGCAGCTAGTAAATGACAGAACCAAGATTTGAATCCAGGCCTATCAAAGCTCAAGAGGTGAACTCTTGTCATTAGTTTATACAGCCCACAATCAACTCATATTAAACCAAAGTAAAACTGGCATCTTGGATACTAGAAAATAAGGCATAAACAGCAATATTAAAAGTCAAATTGATGTGGCATAATATTAGAGTTTGGTTTTCTTCCTCATCTCTATTCATGCTAAACAGAGGTAATAGGCAGATGTATAGAAGAATGTATAATTTTTTCTATTGCTAGAGAAATTTCAACACAATTCTTTTGTAAAATGCAATTGCTACTTCTAACCACCAGCACCTGCAGCATTTATGGACTAAAGGTCAGGCAGAAAAATTCTGAAAGACATAGAAAATAGTATTTGAGTGTTTCACATTTAGTTGTAAATGCAAAGACAACAGGAAAGGTAAAATTCTCTGACTATTTCCAAGCATGTCTACAGGCCTGTTGGCACAGAAAGAGTCTGTTTTAACGCTTTCTCAGATGCACCAACAATCAGCTAATCTTGAAATGCTTTTCATACTCTCCAAATTTAGTCCAAGAGGCTTAAATGACCACAGTTTTTTAAAAACAGAGATGTCATTCCAACACATAAAAGAAACCCTACCCCTCCTAAAAACCAAACCAAAAAAGTTCCCCTACATAATGCTTTACCCTTTGTAAACAGCATGAGAAGATGCTTTACAACCCCTTGCGCTCGCGCTCTCTCTCTCTCTCTCTTTCTCCCTCACCCTGCCCCCTTCCCCTCTAACTCTGGATGTAGAGCTCATTTTGCTTTCCTCAGAGTCTTGAGGATGGCTCCTGGTGGAGGGGAGGGTCTGAAGAGGAGGCAGAAGAGCAGCAGGTGGCAGCGGTGATGCTGGAGAGAGCTGCTGGGGATGCTGGGGAAGCTGGAGATGTGGCTCTGCCCCCTGAGCTGCACGGATGGGAGGGGAAATGGCAACAGCTGCCTCAGAGACAAGATGTGATACATGACACCTGAGGGACTCCTCTGGACTTGTACTAATCTGGTTCATCCATTTTTACTGAGACGTGGCAGGGCCCAGCAGCCAGCTAAGCTCCTCTTGGCCTGGACTCACCACATGGCCCTCCAGCCTTCACAAAATGCTTGACGAGGATGGGTGTGGCTGGTATTTTCACCACGGGACCAGGGGTATCTGAATCCTGTCCTACCTTTTCACAAGGTCCCTGAGGGAAACACACCAATCCACTCTTCCTGCAGCTCCTCATATTGGGGAGATCCTTTCCTCTAGTACTAATTGTCTGGGCCTCCGACTTCTTCCCAACAGGCACAGCCCAGTGTTATGCACTTGGAAAGTAGGTCACTGCCTAGAAGAAAAGTCCCTGCACTAATCTCCCTCATCACCGGGAATAGGCCAACGTTACAACTGGGCTGCATCTACTCTGCCCAGTTTAGATAGACTATCTAATCCTAGGGAGGGATTTTCATCCCATTAATCTGCCCTGTACTCAGGAACAGCTCTCACAGAGAGGGGAGGAAGGAGAGGCCAATCTTTTTCACTTCAACCTAACTCGCCAACTCAAGCTTTAAGATACCACTGGATAGAGGACAGGCAGATCTGAAGCATTCAAAGGAAATAAAAGAATATTGCTTTAGGCTTTGTTTTTTTGGGGAGGGTGTCAAGTTTTAAGAGGCAGTGATGATATGAGGTCAGGTCTGACTGTTGCAGTTTCTTGATACGAGCAATGCTCATACCATGTAAAAATGTATTGGTTTTCTAGGGATTATTAATAATACATTTGTCACTACTTCAGAGACTGGTTATAAACTTTCAGAGACAGAGCGAGAGTGTAATCTGTCCACAGCAACAGAGATGAATGACTTTGATAAATTCTTTATGATGTCGCCTCATCTCCTGCAACTCTGGGATTGGTTAAGAGTCTACGGTTAATCCTTCAATAACTCCCACAAGCACCTCGTTACTCATCAGGCTGTGACATCCTGGGTCGTAACAGAGGTGCTGTTCTATAACACATGCACTGTGTAGCAGCCTCAGGTCATGAATATTAAGAGACAGCCACAAATGAGCTGATATCAATAAAGATCTCCTGCCAACCTTTACCCTAGAAATAAACCAGGAGAAGGCACAGTGTGTCCTTGCAGGTGTGACAGATGCGAGCATTGTGTCCTTTGCAGCTTTCATGATGGCCATCCCCCCCATCGAGCCATGATTTTACAGTTCTGTTCATGGGTAAGATTGACCCAGTAATTTTCCTTTCTCATATTATCCTTTTCTGGCTTTTGCATTAAGAGTATAGCAGTCTCTTAAAGTGTGTTGTGGAGCACTTCACTGGCTAGTTTAGTTACTGACATTTATTGTGTTTACTGATATTTATGTCTCCCTTGTCCTATTTGTCCAACTTTCTCCCTGCCCATTTCCCCCTCTTTACTGCCTCCTTTGGACTTTTTTTTTTGTTTTTTTTTTTCTTTTCTTATTCCATAGTTTTTGTGCTCTACTTGTTTGGAAGTTATTTCTATTCTTTTAGTGGTTCCCTTAAAATTTTGCCATGCCTACTTAACCTGACACCACCTAAGTTAATTGATATAGTTTCCTTCCTCTCACACTATGAGGAATGCTTGATTCTGTTCAGCCCTCTCAACTTAAGTGCTATTACTGTCCAGGATATTTATTATTTTGTTTCTTTTAACCCTACAAATTAGACATTATTATATTGTTTAATACAGAAAATTATTTGCCAATTTCTTTGATGTCTGTTCTTTCTTACATTGGAGACCTTCCTTCTGAGAAAAAGTTTCTTTTTCCTGAAGCACATCTGTTAGAAGTTCTGTGAAATGAGGGCCTACCCGTAAAATGCTCGATTAAAAAATCCAAAAATGTCTTTATTTTGCTCACATGCTTTAAAGATAGTTTCATTGGATCCATCATTCTAAGTTTATAGTTATCAACTACCAGCATTTTAAAGGTATTGTTTCACCATCTCCTGGATGCCACAGTGTCTGTTGAGAAGTCAACTGTCAGTTTACATGTTATGCCTTGATAAATAACCTTTTATTCTGGCTGCTTTTAAGACCATCTCTTTACCTGCAATCTCATTGTTTGTATGTGTAGGTTTTTCTTTTTAGTTTTTCTTCAGTCTCTCAGTACTCCTAGAATCTGAGTATGCATATTTTTCATAAATCCTAGAAAATATTCTGAGCTATTATGTTTCCAAATATTTCTTCTCTCTCATTATCTCTATTCTCTCTTTAAACCCCCAACCACACCTATGTTAGGCCTTCTCACACTATCTTCCATGTCTCAAGCACTCTTTCAAATTTTTTACCTTCTCACTTCTCTATAATATATCTCAGGTAATTTCATAAGCTCTGTGTTCCAGTACATTAGTTCTTTTAAAAATATATTTAATCCATCCACTGAGTTTCAAATTCTCATGATTACACATTTAAAAAAATTCTTTAAGTTCTAACTGTTGTTGGTTTTTGTTTTTTTTTCAAATCTAACAGGTCAATTTTAATAGTCTATTATCTCATGTCCCCCTATACCATTTTCATCTTTTATTTGTTCAAATATTTTTACTTTTTTTTTTTTTAATATATCTTTATTGATTTCAGAGAGAGGAAGGGAGAGGGAGAAATATCAGTGACGAGAGAGTCATTGATTGGCTGCCTTCTGCACGCCCCCTGCTGGGGATCACGCCCATAGCCCCAGCATGTGCCCTGACCGGGAATTGAACCGAGATCTCTTGGATCCTAGGTCGATGCTCAACTGCTGAACCATGCCTGGCCGGGCCAAATATTTTTACATTTTGTGACAGATTATCTTTTATTAAAGTGGCTGCTACAATATATCATGCTCCAAATTCCCTCTCAGAACCTTGCTAACCCTCATCAAGAAGTGAACTCTGTTTTCCTTCTCCTCACCCTTGTTAGGCCTTTGTGATTTCCTTGACCAACAGAATGCAGTGGAAGTCATTCTGCAGGATTTTGAAGCTAGGTTGGAAAAGGTGATATAACTTCTTCCTGGCTCTCTCTGCAGATGGCCTGGGAACCAGCCACCATGCTGTGAGGAAACCTGGAGAGGTCACATTTGGATGTTCTGGCTGATAACTCCAGCTAACGTGTCACTCACAGCCAGCAAGAACCACCAGAAACAGGAGTGATGAGCCTGCAGAGTATTGTAGCAGCCAGCTGCTGAGTAACCCCAGCCTTCCAGCCAACCAGCTGAGGTCCCAGACAACACAGAGCAGATGCAAACCATTCCCCCTGCAACTGAGTTCCTGACCCACAGGCTCCATAGCATAACAAATGGTGGTTTTATGCCACTAAGTTCTGGGTAATTTATTAAACATCAATAGGTTACATGAATGAATACCAGTAAGTTCATAGTCACTATCTGATAATTCCAACATCTTAAGTTCTTGTCAGTCTAAATAAATCTCTCTCTCCCCCCTCTTCTCTTTCTCTCCTCTCTCTTTTGCTGACTCCTGCTATAGCAGCTTGTTCCCTTATATATCAACCACCTTTCATTGAGATCTCATATTTGGCTAAAGTTAATTTGTAGGTGTCCTGAGGCCTCTTGGTTGAAGATGTTTTCCTACCAATAGAATTTCCATTTGTTTTGGCTGGCTCCCAGAAGGTGCTACCCACTGGAATGATTTTTATTTATATTTCTCTTGGAGTTACCCATACTGCACATGTAATATGGATTCAAAATCCAAGCAACAAGAGAGCAGGCCTATGGTTAGGAATTGTCAAGGGAGGCTACTGTTACTACTGTTTTCCTCCACTAACAGCCATAACAATGACTGATAGGTCTGTTCATTGGCTGCCTTTGTTGCAGGTGGACTTTTCCTAGGTGCATTAATTCAACCTACAAATATTTAATGAATGTCTTCTATATGCTCCTTTATAGGAATATGACTTGTGTACCTTTACATGACATGATTAGGATCCCCGACAGCACTACAGCCAGGTTTACAATTCAGTTTTTTAAATTACCCTTCCAATCACCTACTTCCCACACCTCCTGGAACTAACTAGAAGTTCTGTGAGATCAGGCCTATTTCCTTTATTTCCTTGACTACAGTTGTGAGTACATGAAACACAGAGTTTATTCTTGTATTATTATTTATTAATTATTGCATATGTTACGTACAAACAACTGTAAACCTAACTTTGCCCACCCTGTGATGCATTAGATATCTATAATCTAGCATAGTCCTATCTAGAACTAAGAGTACTGCATTTCTAGATTAGAAGTTACTCTACTGACACTCCAAGAAAGCATACTTTTTGAAGCTTAAAAATATATATTTAAAAATATATATAACCCCTATCTTACCATACACAAAAATAAACTCAAAATGAATTAAAGACTTGAACATAAAACCTGAAACCAAAAAAACCCTAGAAGAAAACATTGGGAAAGGCTCAATCTCGGCAATAATTTTTTTTTCTTTTTTTTTGGGATTTGACACCAAAAGGAAAGGAAACAAAAGCAAAAATAAACACATGAGACTACAGCAAATTAAAAAGCTTCTACACAGCAAAGGAAGCCATCAACAAAACGAAAGCACAACCTATAAAATAGGAGAAAATATTTGCAAATCATATATCTGATAAGGAGTTATTATCTAATGTATATAGAAAAAAAATCAGACAATTCAATAGCAAAAAATATTGGGCAAAAATATGTGTAAATATTTTCCCAAAGAAGACATATAGGTCAACAGGTACATGAAAAGGTGCTCAACATCAGTAATCATCAAGGGAACACACCCAAATCAAAACCATTAGCTATCATTGCACACCTGTTAGAACAGCTCTCATCAAAAAGATAAGTGTTGGAGAGGGTATGGAGAAAAGAGCACCCTTGGGCACGCACTGTTGGTGAGAATGTACATTGGTACAGCAACTATCATCCCTTTTCTAATTCCTGTACTCCTTTGTCTGCATTTCTTAATTCTGTGTTACTCTGAGGTATTTCAAAATATTTTTATCACCTCTCTTCTGGCCTGCCTCACTGGGACATATCATCCAGACTTGAAATCAGAAATTAGAATTAGAAAGCAAAACAGCTTTTTTTACTGGTCCCATGACCCTATCTTGCATTTATTTTTATCTCTCTTGAAATACTGTAAATAACGAAGAAAATGATCTATGTTGAATGGGCTTGGCAGGAAGGCATAGCAGCCTCTCAGCAATGAACCAGTGAGGATGTGAAGGAAGAACCAAGACTGGGCAGGAGGAGGAGCTGGAGAAAGTGAACCAGCTCCAAACAGTGCTGCTGCTGACACCCTGAGAAGTCCAATGGGGTGTATAACAACTACCTGGCCTTCATCTGGACAGGGGACGAGAGCTCAGTTGTGAAGCTCAGGGAAGACCCAAAGACTCCAGACCAAGTCAGCCTCCCTGTCACAGCTCTGGGTGACGAGTCTGTCGAGGGCAGGTCCTCAGTGCTGAGGACTTACAGAAAATAGAACCCAGTTCCCTAGGGGAAGGCGCTGTCAGACGCGCAGGAGGCAATCCTGAGACGGGCTCTGGCAGGGTTCTCATGTCCACAGGAAACTGGAGTGCCAGGGGGAGAAACCAAGGCAGAAGTCTGAGATGGGGTGGGGGAGGGCACAGCATGTCGGGGGCAGATGGCTGCTGTAGGACCCAGGAGGTGGCAGTAAAACATCAGTTTATGTCTTTCATGCTCAGAGTATTCTCTACTCTCATTTTCCCACTACTATGCCCTCAAAGCTTTTCTATAATTAACCGGAGTGTGAGAGAAACAGTTTAAGGGCTAACCCTCCCTGCCCTTCGCTGCACTGATGCTGCCCAATAGTTTGACATTTATTTACTTCCCGAATTCCTCCGATCCATGCTGTCCCAGGACTGGCTCTGCCTCTTGTCACATCAGCTTGAATGAGGCTTAAGTGCAGTGACTAGGATATCAGACTCAACACAAATGGTTAATGTTTCACTTGGCACTGTGAAGGAGATGTCACAGTTACCCATGTTTTCTACCTGGTCTTTTCCACCTCTACCCTCCCGCATCCAGCTGGTACCCAGAAAGAACAGCTGGGGGAGGAGGAGGTCCACCAGCACCCCGAGACCCCTCTCATCACCTGCTGGCCTCGGCAGCAGCCGCACAGGGTAGCAGCTTTCGGTCAGCAGCCGGGCTGGATGCAGCATTTTTTGAGGGCCAGATAAAGACAAATTTAATTCAAGAAACAAGCAGGATGTATCCTGGGAGCCAGATTTCTTTTCCCATCCTTTTTCACAGTTGCTATAATAATCTAAGACTTCTAAAAATATAGCCATAAGGATGGCACAACCAGAGCTTGCTAACTCAAAAATAACGAGGCCAAAAGAACTACAGATTCATAGGCTTACGAAAGGAACGGCCTGTCGCCTTAATGGGTTGTCACATTTCTTTTCTCAAATATTTCCCAGCCAATATTTGACTTGGGAGCCCAAGCCTCTCTCTATTCTGCTACTGGTTGGTTTATTTCTTTAAACAGATGCAGGGGGCAGGGGTAGAGAAGACAGAGGGCCAGGCACCAACGCTGCTGATACAAGAGAGGCATGTTGCAGGGCAAGGCGGGGCAAGCTTACTGACAGAGGGCGAAACACTCCAAGAAGAAACACAATCAGATGGCACAGCCAGCCTAGTAGGTCACAGTTTTTCCAGTACAAGGACTGCAACTTAGGTAAAATGTGGGAGGCTGTGGGATTCTGAAGCAGACATTGGACTTGGAGTAAGAAGACCTGGGTACAAGTTCCGTGTAGGATTTTGAGCACAACACCTGGCTTCTTTGGGTTTCCATTTTCTTAATGGTAACACGGTCATAAAAACGATGCCTATCAGCAGGGCTGTTGGGATGACTAAATGGCATTTGAGGTGGGAAAACACTTTTGGAAGTATAACAGGCTTGTTTTCATCAGCCTCCTTTGGTTGTGGGGCTGGTTAGGGGGACTGATCACTGCCTCTCGCAAAGTTTGGAACCAATTAAAATGCACATGGAAGAATCAGCAGTTGGGTTTAAAGTCATCTTTATTACTAGTTATGTTGGATTCAAGAACATGGCTTCTCATTATATCCTATACTGTTCTTATACTGTTCTTTCCATCTTCCGTACCTGTCTTCTTGATTATACTATAAGCTTCCAGAGAGCAGAGACTGCGCCTTACATCTCATTGTATCCCCAGAATTTTCCACAGAGCCACACGGGTAGCAGGCTCACCGTCTGATAAGGGATCACGATGAACCACATTTGTACTCTAGACTCTGTGTAAAGCCTGGGAGCTCTTGGAGGGAAGGGGTCATATCTTTTCATTCCCAGTGCCTAGCATAATGCCTGACACATAGTAGGTCCTTTAAAAAAGTGAGTCAAAAG
The DNA here is from genome assembly GCF_964146895.1 of Miniopterus schreibersii. Taxonomy (NCBI): domain Eukaryota; kingdom Metazoa; phylum Chordata; class Mammalia; order Chiroptera; family Miniopteridae; genus Miniopterus; species Miniopterus schreibersii. Next base: position 30,672,839 of record NC_138115.1, read on the forward strand.
GTAGTGAAAACAGAAGGGTATGCTGCATGGTCTACCCTGGGCCCGCAGAGAAAGATTTACAGTAGGAATGTCTCCTAAGCATTCTGTTCTTGAGAGCGTGTTCATATGGGAAGAGCTCTACTTCCAAACTGTTTGTGATTTAAGGATCTGAGCATTTTCCCCAGGACAAACTTTCGCTTTTGCCTACTCATCAGCCATGCTGGCTATCTTGGGCACTGAGAGAAGCAAAAAAAGTCTGTTGTTTAAGCCATCAAGTTTGTGGTAATTTGTATAGCAGCCAACACATAGGAAGCTAATACATGTTACAGGGGGGACCTGACCAAGATGTGAGAAAATGAGCAGTGTGAGTGGCCACAGCTCTTAGGGTGCCTGAGTGATGCTCTGGTGCAGCCAGAGCAAAGGCAAGGGACTCTCCTATGAGGAGCTGTCAGGACACCTGCAGCAGGTAAGGATTTATTCCTGGAGGAGGAACTGCAGAGGGAGAAGGGTAGAGGGAAGAGAGAGCCCGGTGATGGAAACGGCCCAAAGGGAAGGACCGAGAATGACTGGGTGAGTAGAAGAGGGAGGCAGCACAGAAACAGGCACCGTGGCTTAGGCTTTGGAATTCTTCTTGGTGTTAGCCTAAAGAATCTCCAGTGTCCACCACATTTGTAAAGGCAGTGATTAAATGTTTCATAAAACTTTCAGAGAGGTTTTCTTACAAAGCCAACACGAAGTTGCTGGAAAACCCCCACCCCCTTTCTTCATTTAAAACATTCTGCTTAAACTTCTCTTACTCAGAACAGCCTTCCAGAATTTTACCAGCTTCCAATAAGCTAGAAACCCTCTTGTTAGATTAGTCCCCATTGATGAGGTTCATGTGCATTAATGGGGGTTCCACTGAATTGAAACCTGCGTGAGGACATGCTAGGCTGTCTTCCACATTTCTTTTTTTAAACTTTTAAGCAGGATTTGCTAACAATAGTACAACACAACAACAAGAGAAATAATTGAGTTAATTAAGACAGTAGTGAAACAACCACCCATGTTTGGAAGGCATTTTACAACTTTTGAAATATTTATACTCTTCTGATTTAACTCTCAACAATCCTCAAGGTAGGTATTTATACTACTCATCAGTGCACTGGCGCTAAGGAAAGTGAAGCAGCTCTGGGAGGTTAAGGACTCTGTACAGTCACATAACTACTAAGAGAAGTGAGAGCTCAAAGTGCATCCTTTTTACCCAAAAACTATGCTCTCTCCCACCAAGTCTTAGCAAAAGCACATTCACATAGAAATTGGAATTCACTCGTTAAGTCAACATTTAAATTTGCATTAGTCAACAGCTCTCCTAAGTGTAAATATGACTACCCTCAGAATGTACCAAAAAGTCATAAAATTCAGTTTCTTTAAAGTATTTTATTCTTCAGTCTTCACTGACATTGCTACAATAAGAATGTCTTATTAAGGTTTGTTTAATCTGCATAAGAGTTGTTGATTTATGCAAATTAAAAAATTACAAGTTAAAATGTAAAAGACATTAAATTGACATGACACCTTTAAGGACCCAGTATGCCGAAACTTCCTGGGTTAATGTCACATTACAAGGTGTTACTTCCTCAATTTTTCTGTGTGAATGACATCTTTCAGAACCAAAGAGACCTGTTCTCCCTAGAGGACATCTGCAAATCTTTTCATAATGAAAAAAGTCAATCCAGCCTCAAATTCTTGATTTGCAAAAGAGTTATCCAGCATAAAGTGAGAAAGAAATAGTCCTATAAAATCAAGTTCTAAAATGGGCCCACATCAGTGAATAGCCAAGGGCCACTGTTGTGAAACCCTAGCTAGTCCATTCCTTGTGCTCGTCTCATCCTTAAAACAGAGTAAAAACTCAATACTGTTTAAAATGATACCAACTGCCTTAAGAAGGTAAAATTAATTTCTTTAAAAAATGCAAACATCTCTGAGTTATGGAGAAGCTTAACTCTCCTTAGCCAATAAAGCACACTTTGGCATTGAGTAGTCAGACTGCTTTGCATCTAAATGGAACACTCGAGAACTTCAGATCACAGACCACTGCAAGACAGCTGGCCTGGGTAGGTACCCTGGTGGGAACGCTGGGTCTACTACAGGGTAAAGATAAGTGTGGAGGAAAGAGAGAGAGAGGTGTTAATTCCTTGTGGAAGATATTACTTATATGGATATTTCTAGGTTAAGAAATGACAGGAGAGAAGAGTCGGCTCTGGGTAGCTTGTTGGTGAGGAGGGATAGTGAGAGTTGAAGAGGCACCAAAGACAGTTTGCTCACTGTCAAGCATTTTAGGGGCATCTGCTCAGTTCCAGAGATCAGACGAGAGGCAGAAACGACCTCGACATTCAACTATCTTCTCATTATGCCTGGAAGAGTCTAGAGAGATGGGTAACATGGAGTTTGGGGTGTGTGTGTGCATAATTCAAGTCTGAGATGGAGTCACAACCCCATGCCCCCAGTAATGAGAGAAGAAGATGGCATTCTTTTCCTTCCAAATCGTACACGCCAGGGGCCCAAATCCGCACCAGGAGTTCTCTTTCTCTTCCTCTTCCTGAGTAAACTGGGGCCTCTGGACAGTTCTTCAGGCTGAGCCAAGGGTTACTTTGAGAGGTCAACACAGTCGAGTATGTGCAGAGGGTGCAAAAGCAAGCAAGATGTACCAATAATAATCCAGAGCATGATTGAGAAATATAAATGCCTGTGTACAGAGCCAACCCTTACTTATTAAACCTAATCACTCCTTAGCTCTGAGTAAGTAGCCAAACAACTTTGATTTGAATGAACATTGGTATATAAAAGCTTATTTTCATAAGCTTGTAATAATTGTCTTAGTCTTTTCATCAATGTAGTAACACAGAGATTGCCAGTACGCAGCACCCAGGCAAAGACCAAATCCGCTAACTTGGGACTCAGCGCCTTCCCAGCAGGTCATGTTCTTAAAGGTTCTCGATGATGCTCCTTACTTAAAAAAAAAAGAAAAAAAGTGACATGGCCTGGGAAAGGCAGCCTTGATCATGTTGACTCCCTCCTCTGTAGAATGGGATCAATGATAGTTAATGTCCCACTTGCCTTGCAAGGTGTGAGGATCAAATTCTATGAAAATGTTTGGTGAACCAAAAAGTCCAATGCAGAAGTTATTTAGTAGAGCTCCTGGTTAGGTTGTACCCCTATCTTCCAGACAGAAGGCCCAATAAAGAAACTGGCACTTGTAGGTCTCTATATGCCATCTTATCTCACTCAGTACCATCTCATGTAGTGGGTGGTACTATCCCATTTGACATATGAGGCACATGAAGTTAAATAACTTACCTAACATGAGCCACCTACTAAGTGGTAGGGCTAGGAGTTAAACCCTGGTCTGCAGCTCAAAAACCCAGGCAATCTTAGCACTAGCTTCACATCTACTTTATGACTTAGGTCTACAAGAGAAAAATGACAGCAGCGTTTGATTTTTACATAACCATGAAGGTTCTCATCACCACCCTCATCCTCAAGCTTATGGCTGTTCCAAGGTACCATATAAAATGTGCTAAACCTTCCCAAAGGGCTAGAAGAACTGGTAATAGGAAACAGACAGTACTGCACTGTGGAATGGAGCCCAAGAAATAAAACAAAGGTGGAGACAGTCAGTTGTAATAAAAGCAAAATATTAAAACCTCAATTGCCCTGCCTGCCAAAGACTGCATCCCTCAGCTCCTATCAGGCACACACAAGCCTCAAGGACTGCTGATTGTGATGCAGTGATCCAGAGAAAGCCTGGGAATGTTGCTGTTTTAGCCTCATCTGACATAACTAATAAGTTGCACACGTTACCGATTGTGGGTTAGAACCACCCTTGTCTAGCCATCGGGACAGCAAAGAGCCCACACTGCTGGTTTTTCCTGTGTGTGGTAGAGGTGCCAGGCAGGGGGAAAACAGGCATGAACAAAGAGGTCAGAGAGACCTGGGTGTGAATTCCAACCCCGTCACTCTCTACCTGGTCACCGTGAGCCAGTCCTTAACCTACTCATTCGTAACACTGCTTCATCTTGAAACAGGCACCTCTAAAATAAGTGACGATGCAGGTAAACTGATCAGCAGGTGTCTGAACTCGCAGGCTCTCAAGAGGGACCAGGTTCTCTGACAATTATCATGACTCATGAGCTGGCTCATGCCCACTGGTAAGTAATTGCTTGTTTGATTTTAACAGACACTCTCTGTGGTAAACTAAAGATGACTACAAATTCTTACTAATTTTCCCTTTGAGAGGTGGAGTCCAATCTCTCTTCCCTTGAATCAGGGTTGGTCTTAGTGACTTCTTTGGCCAACACAATGTGGCTGAAGTACTGTTCTGGGATTTCTAAGCGTAATTCATAATAAGACTTGCGGGTTTTGCCCAGGCCTCATAGCCGTGAGCTGTCATGTAGGAAGTCTGAGCACTCTGAGGCCACTGTGCTGTGAGGAAGCCCCACTATGTCATGTGAAAAGGCCTCAGGGAAAAACAGATGCTGGGCCAGCCCCAGCTGTTCCAGCTTCCAGCTGTTGGAATTATTCCAGCCCAGATCCCAGACACTAAGTCTCTGCCAACCCCTGCCCAAATTGCACATTTGTGAGCAAAATAAAAGACTGTTGTTGATTTAAGCTACAAAGTTTTGAGGTGGTTTGTTATGCAACAAAAATAATCACAACACTTGCTTTATCAGGTTTTTCCCTCCTCAAAATTAAAAACATCAATTTGCTGAGTTATATTAAGTCACATATTAAGTTTATGTTCACTCTGTAGTTCTCAAGTCTATTTTAGACACTGAAAAACATTTTGTTTAGACACTGTTAATCCAGGCATAACTTATTAATTGGCTGACCAATGGCATATATGAGCTATTATGTACATCCAACTCCTCTCATGAAAAAAAAAAATGCTACAAATAACAGTCCTTCATCTCAATGAATTTGTGAAAATCATGCTCTGAAGTCAGACTAATTGAATCTAGTGCCTGAGTGCCCCATCCTCCCAGCTCTGTACAAAGCTGGGCTCCAGCCCCCAACCAGCTACCTAGTGACCAGAGTGGTTGATCGAAGGCCACTACCTGCCTTCCTCTCAACCAGTAGGAAACTGCTCACCCTGGGCTGCTTCCATTGCTAGGCAAGCTTGCAAGGTAAGTGTTAAGACAAAGTAGATTTGTGCAGCGATCCAGATAATCTTTGAGGAAACCCCTTCAGCTTCCACATATGCTCCACTTTGGAAGGGCCCTGTTATAGCCTAAGACTTGACTATGAATCCGAGAATACTTACCTGATGCCTTTCAGACAATATTGGACCTTATAATATTATGCAAACTTTGGGGCATATAATCAGCTTAGGTGAACTCAAATATTTTGCTGCCTCCCAAATCAGCTACACCCTTTTTCATTTCTCTGTTCTTCTGCCTGCAAAGCCTGTCTCCCCTTCTTGCGGCTGTGTGTGTGTGTGTGTGTGTGTGTGTGTAATCTTCTTTACCCTTCAGATGTCCCCTCTTCCAGCAAGGCAGAGTTAGTCATTCTGTAATGACAGTGCTTCTTCAATCTGTGAAGCCTTTTCTTTAACAAGAAAACTTATCATTAAAAGGAAAAAGAAGAGGGAACAGCAACCCCACAGCCCTATAGAATTCACGGCGAAAGAACACAAGAGAGACCCTATGATTCCTGGCGACATTCCACCAGGCTGAAAACAGGCTGGTGTGATCTGTGTTTCAGGGATTATAATTCAGCAGCAGAAATGAGTCAATTAAAATACCGACCAGAATGCTGCCTGCAGATAAAGTGTTCTGAACTGGGTGCAACATAACCTGAACTGCTAAATTCTAAGGGCCAACTGGACTGGTGATTGGCATCTCAATCTCTTTTCATGCTATTTTCTTGGCAAAAGTTAACAAGGAGCCACTCAGCCTAAGAGAGATAGGTCCTCTATTTACCTTGGCAAGAACCAGACAAACACAATGAACTCCAAATTTTCCTAACTCAGTGGCTTTGTTTGACCTGGAGTGGGCAATGCCTGTTGTCCCAAGTGGGTCAATCTGAACATCAAACCCACCAACTGGTATTGGTTTTTACATTCATTCGTCAACAATTCCAGTCTTAAAGGCTATACAGACACTAAGCAGCACCTGGCACTTTGCAGCACAACCCACAAAATACATGGACAACGTGCAGAAAGTCATAATTGGACACTCTTTGCTCTATCACCAAACCTAAAGAAATTACACTTTCAACACTCATTATTTAAGAACATGCAAAACTATGCAAAACATTCCAAGCCAAAAGCTGTACAAACACTGAATGGTAGTGGGTCCCACAAAACGCAACCTACCATTTCCTCTCCATGGGAAACTCACAGAGGGTCACACTGGAACACCCTTTATTCTGCCATAAAAACAAGAGCAATGATGTTTTTGACACTCGCTCTTGAGTTAACTATGCTGAACATGTCAATTTAGAATTTTTGTAACAGAGTCTACATTACAACGGACACCCAAGACAATAGAACAACTTAATGCTTGATACTTTAAGTACCCAGATGAAGCAGAGGGAAATTTTACTGCCCTCTCTCATTGACCAAACCCTAGTCTTCCTCCAGGAAGTATATAAGTTTCTTGCCCTGGACAAACAATAACATTGATATGTTCTAGGAAAGAAGAAAGGAGATACCAACTTACTTAACAGTTGGCAATAGAGGGCCTGTAAACTTCTCTTCATGGTATCATCTGGTCCTGCTTGTCCTCCAGTTTATTCATGATTCTGTCTGGGAAATTGGGAGAAGAAAATTGTTACATCCGGGAACATAATTCAAGTCAATAATCAGAAAGAACTCCACCTCACATGATCCTGGTTGTAAAAGCTAAAACATCTGACTCTGAAGAGGAAAATGCTTGGAATGGATACACCACAGTTTAATTTACAACAGTGTGTGTTATAAACCTACTGATTAGTCAACTGGTCAAATCCTGAAACTATGCACACCATGGAAATAAATTTACTAGAGAGTAAGAATTAGGCTTTGGAACTTGAGGTTTCCAATGAATCTCCCCTGAATAGCTAATCTTGAAACAGGAGAAACAAGAAATTGCTAATCTCATTTCTACTATGGAGCTCACCAAACAAACAACCCAAACAGCTGCACTACACTTGAAATTATGCTATATTAAACAACTGTTCTATTACTTTCTGTTAAAAAAGATACCTCTAATCCAGAATATTTGGAAAATACAGCTTAACAGAAATATAGATGAGAATATACAAGAACATACAAATGACCCATCTCTCTAGCCTGTCCTTTGTGTACTTTTACTGGCCTGTCTCATTTATGGATTATACATTCTAATTTCCTCCTCTAGCAGCAGAAACATCTTCCTGTGTTGTACCTATTACTTTGCTAGTTTATTTTAAGTGGCACACAGTATTTAAGATAAATTCCTAGAAATGGAATCACAAGGACACAATTTATGGCTTCTGAAATATGTTGCCAAATTGACCTTAATCAATACCAGTAATATGAGGACATCCATTAGACTACAACCTGCCCATTAGACTACAACCTGCTCATTTTGCCAAACAAATAGGCAAATGTTCCATCTCATTGCTTCAGTTTGCATTTTATATGTTTATTTGACATTTGTATTTAAACATTTTTAAAATTCACCTTTGACACAGATTCTTTAGTCAGGCTCCTGAACCTTCTTCTTAGGCCCTTCCAGGCACTTCCTTGTCAAACCTAGTTTTAGCAAGAACCCTGCTAAGTAAGTTTAACCAGACTCCCCTCCTCCCCCCATCAACATCTAACCACCCTCACTATATGCTCGGGTCCCTCTTCCTCCACCACTAGCAGGGATGCTTACCCCAGCCTATCTTCAGCAAGAATCCTGATAGGTCACGTTAGCCAGGACGTCTTGATGTTTGCTCTCAGTATTTTCCATCCAATGATCCCCAACCCTGCTCCTTGCTAAATTCTCACTTGCCTACACTGTATTAGGGTTTGAACCCAATCTCTCTCCCTGACTGTGAAATCCCATTGCAGTGGTCCCTATAACCATTTCGGTGGGCCAGAATACGGTCTGTGTTACCATCTTTAACAAGTATCATTGAATACTTTTTTCTTTAACACAGTCTCTAACCATTCTCTACTGGCATGCTGGGATTTTTTTTATGCTACCCCAAATAGAATTGATTTATCTTAAAAAAATAAAATAAAATAATCTTTGTTGATTTCAGAGAGAGGAAAGGAGAGGGAGAGAGAGAGTTGAAACATCAATGATGAGAGAGTCGTTATTGATCGGCTGCCTCCTGCATGCCCCCTACTGGGGATCCAGCCAACAACCCGGGCATATGCCCTGACGAGGAATTGAATAGAGATCTCCTGGATCCTAGGTCCATGCTCAACCACTGAGCCATGCCAGGCCAGGCTTAAAAATTTTGAATTGAGATATAATCAAGTATCATAAAATTCAACCTTTAAAGCATACAAGTCAGTAGTTGTCAGCGTATTCAAAAGCTGTGCAACTATCACCAGTACCTAATTCCAGAATATTTTCATCACTCTAAAAAGGAACTCCTATGTTCATCAGCAGTCATTTCCCCTCTCCACAGTCCCTGGCAACCACTGATCTACTGTGGATTTCCTATTCTGTACATTTTACATAAATGGAATCATACAATACATGGCCTTTTCCATCTGGCTCTTTGATTTAGCATAATGTTTTCAAAGTTCATTCATGTTGTAAAGCATGCAGTTTTTTCCTTATTTATTTATTGTAAGAATGATACACACACACACACACTACTATGGCTAGAAAGGCTTTCCTTAGTCCAGGATTGCATACATAGTTGCCTGTACTTTCTTCTGGCATTGTTTTTACTCCTTTTAGATCTGTTTCCGGACTTCGTATCATGTTTTACTCCTTTGTTTGCTCAGTCTCCCTCTATAACAACTGTGTTTAAATTACTCTCAGTAGAATCAGTTGTTCATTTTGACTCTTCTTTTTAAGATTTGCCTAGTTCTCTGAGCTTATTTATCCCCCCAAATTAACTTCAAAATCATTTCACCAAGTTCTAGAAAAACAATCATTGGGATTAGAGTTGGAATTATCTTCTACTTGCTTTGTTTATTTGGAAGAAACCTTACCTCTTCAAAATCCAAGTGTGGTCAGGAGAAAAAGAAATGATATTTAGACTGTTGCTCCAGATATAAGAAGAATCTTCTCAGAGGGGGAGAGTGCTCTTTTTTGGGGGTGGGTGGGATGGCTCAGTGGCTTCTTTGGTTAGGAAAACTGAAGCCTCCCCAGCCCCCAGTGTCATCCGGATGAATAAGAGGGGGAGAAAGAGACAGTGAAGCTCCTCTCCATTATAAACTAGCAGGAGGTTTGAGTTCCCAAAGACTAAAAAGGAGGGTTAAGTGATCCAGAAATCAGAGGGGCGGAGACGATAAACAAAAGATGTCAAGAGACAGACAAAAAGAGGCAATTCTAAAAGACAGCAGCAGGTGGGAGCTAAGAATAAAGGATACAGTGAGAAATTCTCCACAGGAGATGACCCGCTAACTTTAAGATGTGTGAGATTTAATTTTTCAATGCTTCTTTTTTATGCTCTTTGTATTTATATACTGTATCTGTCTCCCTTCTCCCCACAATGCTTATTCACCATTAGCAGCGTCAAAACCTCAGCAAAAGTCTTGTACAAAGCAGCCCTGTATTGGTGGTGCTCAGCTGGGCAATGAAAGAAAAGACACGATGGCCCAAGACAAGGGTGACTGGGAACAGAGGGTGGAGCCACAAGCAGTGGTTAGTGGACATCTATGGAGGGCTTCGGACATGCTAAGTACTCAATAAACGTACAGTGAATAAATAAACGATCAAGTAACAGGAGAGCAGAGAAACAGTTGTAGTTTACATTGATCAAGGGGAATATATGCCCCTCCATCGTCTCTGGAAGCTCCTAGAAATTTTTGAGAAACTGTCAGACTTTCCACAAGGTGAGAACTAGAGCCATTTTATTTACATATCAAGAAACGGCTGAGCCCATAAATCTGGGATGCTTGGGATCATCTGGGTCACATAGGACTATCCCAACTACAAGCGCCATATGACCTAGTATGCATTCAAAACTAATGTTTATTTAGGCCTCTCTGTGGAGTTCTGCAGTGTTTCTCCTTCATTTAAGCTCTATGGTCTTGTTGAGTTAATTCCTAGGCATTTCATATTTATTCATTTTTGCCTCTGTGATGGCATTTATATTCCCATTATATTTTCTAATTGCCTCTACATGAAAATGACTGAGCTTTATATATTCGTTTTGTGACCTAACTGAACTCACTTACTGTTATAATGATGGTTTCTTGGCTGAGTCTCTTGGGTCAATTGTGAGGCTTTGGATGGATGGAGAGGCACAATGAGATCCCATCAAAAGCCTCTTTTTAACCATATAGTTGGAAACATTAATTGTATCTGGTGCTTCAGGGAATAATTTAGGAGCTTCGAGGATGACAACTAATTTCTGGAATGAAATCTTAAGAAAGTACAGAGTTTTACAGCCAAAAGGCTGAATAAAAGCAAAAAGAAAGAGGAAGGAGATGAAAACATTTGAGACAGAGACAGTGGCAGAGGTGGAGAACTCGCTGATTATTAGCTCAGGAGAAACAAGGGGGTGCAAGTAACCTGAACCCCTCACTCCCTAAGGAAAGTGAGCCTAATGGAATCCTGCCTCCCCCACTGGCTTAAATGGGACATTATATCTGTTCCATAGAATCAGGAAGAAATGTCTCCTTTGTAGACCACTGAAAATTTTCTGATTAGAAATGTCGATGTAACAAGGAAAAAGTAATAAGAAGCCCAAAGAAAAGCTCTGATATTTGATGTGCAAATTGACTTGAAATGACAAGTTCATAGAGAACAAATACAGAAGAAGAGCTAGAAAAATCCTGGAAAAAACAAACAAAAAACTTCCCAACAAGGTGGGGTGAGGGGAGGAAGGAGCTGCCAGCCTACCAGACATAACATACTCTAAAGCCTCTACAATGAAAATAATTTGATATTGACATACAAATAGACTGGATTTTATATGGAAATTCAGGATATGATAAAGGCAGCATATCGAATCAGTGGGCAAAAAGATAAACTTTTAAATTAATGTTGCTGAGAAAATGGCAGAGTAATGTGAAAAAAGGTAATTATGCCCATTCCAAATACCACACACCAGCATAATTTCCAAATGGACGAGACATTTAAATGTAAAAAAGTAAAACAGACAAGTACTAGAAAAAAATATGGGGAAATTCTTCTATTATTTGGGAATAGAGAAGCTTTTCTAACTTGGAATCAAAGTTTGAAGCAATAAGGAAAATGATAAACTCTATTACATACACAGTAAAAAAATATAATTACATAAAAATACAAATAAAAAAACTAGAAAAATGTTCAACTTATAACAAGCAGAATTACTATCCCTAAAATTTATTTGTAACCCTCAAATCAATACTCATGGTGCTTCAGCCATCATTTGCAGACATATGCAGAGTAGAGAAAATTTTGAGTTGTCCAACATGCCATGTTCCCAGCTGAGGTCAAACAAGGCAATGTGTCGTCTTCTTTCAGATCTCATACTGTGAACAAGTGTCCTTTTTCCAGGCCCTTTAGTGCCATGTTTTCAGCATTTTTGTGCTTTTTCTTTTTTTTAAGTTTTATTATTGTTTAAAATATTACAGATGTCCCTTTTTCTCCCCAATGACCCGTTCCACCCCGTTCCTTCCCCCTCCCCAGTCCCTCTCCCCACCATTGTCCATGTCCTTGGGTTGTGCATATATGCACATAAATTCTTTGGTTACTCTCTCCCCCTCCACCCACCCGCCCTCCTCCATCCCTCTGACATTCATCAGTCTCATCTATGCTTCCATGTCATTGAATCTATTCTGTTCATCACTGGGTCGAACGGCAGCTCCATTTTTAATTTTTTGAGGAACCTCCATACCGTTTTCCATAGTGGTTGCACCAGTCTGCATTCCCACCAGCAGTGTACTGTGCTTTTTCTTGATATTTATTTGAAATGGCCCCCAAGCACAGTGCTGAAGAGTTGTGTAATGTCCCTAAGTGCAGCAGACAGTGATGAGCCTTACAGCCAAAACACGTGTCTGAGATGAGCACGTTATAGTGTTGTTGGCCTGGAGTTTCAAGTTAATGGATCAACAATATATATTAAATAAGGTATTTCTAAACAGAAACACACAAAACAAGTTTATATATTGATCAGTTGACAAAAATATGACGAGAGACTCATAGGACCCTAACCTTATAATTCCCTTAGGAGCAATGCTTTAGTATTCGCTAATTCAGTATTTGGGACAACTTTACAGAACATAACTACCATGAATAATGAGAGTCAACTGTATTTGAGTTGAGCTTTAAAGTATTTTGTGAGGCAAAAATGAAGAGGACCAACAATCCAGGTCAATAGCAGAGCTTGAACAAACAGAACAATGGCTCCCATCTCCCTAGGACAAGGGGAGATCTGATTAACCTGGTGGCCAGCACACCGTACAGTTGCCCACTGGGAAATTAATGAGGGGGGAGAGGAATAGGAGAGTTGACATATCAGCTAACATCACAGGTCGGCAGAGAAGTTTGGAAAGGAGCATACTCCTCCATTTTACAGGTGGGGATAGAAACACCAAGAAGTCAAGGTCTTTGCTCAAGATCAAGCTGCAAGACCTTGAGCTAGTTTCTTGACTTCTCTGAGCCGTGGATTCCTTATTTGTAAAAGGAGTAGGAACAGTACTAGATGTGCTTGCTGCAAAGACTGAGACAATGCATGCAAGGCACTTGCCCCATGTCTGGAACACAGAAAGTGCTCAGCGCAGTTAGCAGCTCTTTCCCAATAGCAGAAGGCAAGATAATGAATGACACATTTAAATTGGATTTAGAAATTACAGTTAGGGGTATAAACTGAAGTTTAAGGTTCTTATTTATAATTTACACCATTGCCTTCCTTAAAAAGGACTTAAGTAAGCTTACTGCTAGATGCAACCTGTACAACAGAATTATTAACATATCAAAGTACATTAATGACATCAGAAAGAGAGACTCAAAATTACTGGAGGAAAGGGGGGATTAATTTTACCATCAGATGGAGAGGGACAATACATTTCCCTTGGAACTTCCTGAAAATAAAGGCATAAAGAATAGCTAGCATTATTTTTCTTCTGGCTGCATAAATGGAAGTATATTTTTATTTTGTTTAGAAATGCAAAACTTTTCTGCCCCTATGTCTAAGAAAAGATCATTAGACAGATCATATTTTGATAAGCACTAGTAACCTAAATAACAGTTTTATGGAGTATAAACAGAATATTCTTATCATGGCTACTCCTTATCAACCCACAATATAAGCCGAGGTCATTGTGTTAAGTTACAATTCAGGGAAAGCATTTTAAAAAGCAGCAGGAGCACCACGGGAAAGAATCAGGCAGGCCTGCCATTGAATAGCCTTTCTCTGAGACCCTAGGCAAGCTACTTAACTCCTCTGAGCCTCAGCCTTCTCATCTGTAAATGGGGCTGACACCTAAATTAGAGGACTGCTGAATTAAATAAAGTAAAGCACCTACTATGTTCCTGACACATTGTATGTGTCTCTCCCTTTTCCCTGAGCCAATGGTGTACAGATAGGCTGTTTTTGGTCATTTGTGGATGAAGGGAACTGGGAAAACAGAAGGAACCCACTGATATTCAGCAAATCACCCCAGGGCTTAAGCATCCTGAGTGTTGGAACACTTTAGAAAGGTAAAATGAAGGTGTCTCAGGCACACTTATACCATAAGTAACAAAGAGATGCATGTGTCCACAGGGCTGGATTTGGGTTGTAATGAAGCTTTTAGTCAAATTCTTTTGATACAGATGTGCCTTTTAAACATACAAATACCCTTCCCTCCCATACAGAAATAGCTGTTTTCTCTCCTTTTTTCTTGAAAATTGTGGCTCTTCTAGTCTATCTTCCTAACCTTCTCACTTTTGCACAAGAAATATTTCACTTTCCTCTGAACCGGTGATCAACAGAATTAGCACAATGACAGTGACTGTCACTCTGTCTCAGGCCTGGGAGCTTATAAGAAGTGCTGAGACTCTGGTGAACTAGAAAGAACAGGGAATAGTGCTTTTTGGCTCCAGGCAACTATCAGCAGAAAAATGGGTCTTTTTCCCCTTTTGTTTTGTTTTTCTTAAGGACACTGAAAGTCCTCTCAAAAATGATTTCCCTAAATTTTCAAGAGAAGCCAGACAGACTCTTTCTATGTTAAAATATTAGCAATTAATTCATGTGGGCCAACACTACAAGCCACAAGAAACAGGACAGTGTGACTTCTGATGTATAAGGCTTTCCTGGTGCAGAACCTGTGTGAATCCCTTTCTCCCAAACAGGACCAGAGTGTCCATCTGTAAGAAACACTGACGGAGGAGGCAGGCAGATCTACCCTCCAACGGGCTCCCTTCGGCCAGTCCTCCAGCAGCTGGGCTCCAGGCTCTCACTCAGTAAGCTTTTAAAGGGTGAAAAACACCTTCAGTAGAGCACCCTTCCTCTCTTCCCCTTTTTATTTACTTCTCTGGAAAATAAAATATTAGAGGTTAGGCTGTCAAATCCACTGAGATACTGAATTCCAAACAAAAGGGCAAAAATTGTTCATCTCCTGCTAAGGAAAAGCCTACAAAAGGGAAGCAATTACAGGCAGACCTCGTTTTAGTGCGTTTTGCTTTATAGTGCTTCACAGATGTTGCATTTTTTTACAAACGGAAGGGAAGACCCCCCCCCCCCCAGCAAAAAGATTATGATTCACTTTATTGCAATACTCACTTCATTGCGGTGGCCTGGAATCAACCAGCAATATCTCCGAGGTCTGACTGTCATGTGGACTGTGCTTGGAGGACTGAGAAGTAACTACCTGACTGCTCCTCCAGACCGGCTGGAGTTTATTCACATTGGCTGGGGCGGGGTGTTCTGCTGTCACAGTCACTGAAGTCAGCAGTGGTGTAAAACTAGGTCAAGGAGCTCAAGGCTCATTAGCATGACACAGACCTCCCTGTTCTGGCATAAAGGTGTATTAAGACCGTTTATCTCATTTGAGGAGACACAAAGGTGTTCCTGCAAGGTGAAGAACACATACCACACTTTCCCTTTATGGTTTTGGTATTAAAGACTGAACATTGAGGTCTGGGAATTAAATGGTACTGTAGCAATGCCAAATACCGAAGGAGCATGTTCTATCATTTTGACTGCACTGCTTATGAAAAAGATTATTTCTTGTTCACAGAAAACTAATTTTTCTTTAATTTTGCAGCATCTGAAAAATGTCTTCAGAAGTTGAATTTGGGGACCTAAAATTATGTGTATTTCCTTTGGGCAGCAGGCATTTCTTCTGAAAGATGTGCCACGTTATTACAATGAAGAGGGGGGCAAGGCCATAGGAAGTACGCAAAACTCTTATCAGAATGTTTTCCATGTGGAAAGAGCATTTAAACCCACAAGACATGCTTTGAACACACAATGCATTTCAGCATGTGAAACTATTCACAGCGTCAGAGAATGCATTACCCTTCCTGAGTCTCAGCATCCCTACCTGTGAAACTGGCACCACACCTGTACTGCAAGGTTGCTTTGAGAATGAAATGACATTTCTTCAGAGAAAGAAAAACATTTGTTTTCTGGAGAGTAGCAGGGCAAAGTTTTTGAAGGAGACAGAATCTCAGCTAAAGTTTCAGGGTTAAGGGTTTTGAGAAGATAAGGGTAAAGGTGCAAAAGTACAATGGTGTCGGGTGGGGACAGCGCGGCAGGAGTCTGAGGACGAGTACCTTAAACAACAGATCTGCCACTGCTTGCAAATGCCCAAACGAGGCAATTTTGGATATAATGTGACTGGCTCTCCAGCTTCTCAATGTTTAAGGTTGGGCCAAAGGTCTCATCTTCTGGGGAAGGGAAGGATATATGGAGGATCCTGAGGACAAGACTGATAGGGAAGCAGGGAGATGGAGGCTAGGCTCCCAAGGCTCAATCTTCCCAGATGAGAACAAAATAAATGCCTACTAACCATGAGATAGCTGGAATGCCACTGTCCTTGAAGTCCCAGACAGCTACAGGACCCAGAGTCATCTCCACTGATGTTCACACAACATTAGACAACCACCAGTAGGTGGTGCCTAACCGCAGTTTACACTCGGATAGAGCTGGATGGTATAGCTGGACTGTATAGCTGGGCCCTCCCATCTCTAAGCTGGCTGGCTATGTAGGCTCATCCTCACCATTTCAATAATCTCACAATAATGTAACCACATGGTTTATGCCAGTGGTTCTCAACATGTGGTCTTCAGACCACCAAGCACCCAGGAGCTTGCAAGAAATGCAAATGATCAGACTCTGCCCTAGACTCAGTGAATCAGAAACTCTGGGGGTGGGGCCTAGCACTCTGTGCTTCAGTAAGTCCTGCAGGGTGCCAAACCACTAGAGTTTGAGAACTCCTGGTTTGCACAAGTGAATTTCTGAACCCATTATTATGTTATGGCAGGATTTTACAACTGTTTTCTTGGACAAATCATTTTCATCTTCAAAAGACCAGTAAATGAGGAAAGAGGGAGTTGGAGCAGAAAGACCCATCACCAAGGTCTCTTTCAACTATAACTTACTATAATTCATTGATTCACCAGTGGGGGAAATGTTTACAGTTCATTAGTTCAAGGGGATTATTGGTGTTAGCATTCATGGCTCTTGTTGAGAGCATTAGTAGGGTACATCTGAATTCTAATGGCTAATTTAGAAATACAACCCACTTCCATTATTCCACTTTTTAGACTAGTAAGATTAATGCTGTATGAGTAATCCCATATGGGGATGGTGTATTAAAACATGGGTTATGTGATAGGAAAACCAACAAAATAATTGCAATGTATATCTTGTCTCTGCTGTGGTTATACACAACCAGTAAGAACTAGGTCTTTCACTGAATTAAAATTCTAAACACAGGCAGCCAGAGTTGACTTAAATGATTAAATCCTAGAACTACTACTTTCAAATAAACCTCTCACCCAGAACCTGAAAGACTTAGCAGTGGCAGCCAATGCTTACAGGTAAATCAAACATGTAAGCTATTTGTGCCCTGCAAATCAACCCAAATCAGATGTCTAAAATTCAGAGGTCTAAGAGGTAAAGAAAGTTGAGCAGTACCTCAAAGAAGTCAAACTGGGGATGAGCCAGAATTTTAGAAAACAATTAGCCATCTCCGTTCCAGTGCTGTTCTGCCTCAGCTATTGACACACACTGACATTTGGATGCAGGCTTTCTACATTAAAATGTGAGTCTGAAAAGGCAGAAATGTCGCTGCTGTATCCTCAGTGCTTAGAATATGGTCAGGCACATAGGAGGTGTTCCACATATTGATTAAATAAGTGCACGAGTGATCCTACAAAACTGATGTAGGTGGCACTGTCAAACAGAATTTTCTCGGATGATAGAAACGTTCTATACATTGTATTGTCTGATATACTAGCCACTAGCTACAGGTGGCTACTAAGCACAAACCATGTGGCTGGAGTAACTGGGGAACTAAATTTTAAATTTCAATAGCCACATGTAAAGATGACAGTGAGCAGAGCTGCAGCCCTTCCTTGCTGGAGTGCAGCACGAGGGAGAAATAAAATTGCAGTTGTCATCTATTGCTGTTTGTTGTTGTTGCTACCACCACATAAGTCAGCCAACCCTGACAGATACAGTGACTTTAACAAACATTTCTCAAAACTTCAAAGGAGAAGAGGCCTATTTCATCCTACCAGAGGGGAAAGTTTGTTCACTAAACAAAGATGGTAAATAGTGGGAGAAAAAACTTTGGTAAATTTAAAACCTGGTTATAAAGGCTTTGGAGGGGACTAGGCTTTGTTAAAGGGGATTTTATCTCCCCATCCCCCATGTTTCTCTTAAAACAACAATCTCGGATGGCTCTGTTATGGCATCCACCTCCTCAAATTCTATTTACAATGGTACTACTCAAAAATATATTCTGTTACTTCCTCCAATGAATTCTAAATGGAAAATGACAAGGTTTTTGATCATTAAGAATAAAAATGAGCCCGGCTGGGCGTGGCTCAGTGGCTGAGCATCAACCTAGGATCCAGGCTGTTGGGGTTTGATTTCCAGTCAGGGCACATGCCCAGGTTGCGGGCTCGATCCCCAGTTGGGGGCATGCAGGAGGCAGCCGATCAATGACCCTCTCATCACTGATGTTTCTATCTTTCTCTCTCCCTCTCCCTTCCTCTCTCTGAAATCAATAAAGATATATTAAAAAAAAAAAAAGAATCAGATTGACACATTTAAATTTTTTCTTTACAATAAACCACTGTTCAGTTGAAATACCAGCTCTGTCAACAGCTTTGAAAAAATCGTAACATGTTTGGCACCAACAGCTACAGACTGCTGTGTTGAACCCTTAGTTTAGATCCTCCTGGAGAAGTGACACCCAACATGAGCCAATGTCCCTCTTGGTTCACAAGAGCAAGGCAGACAGCACACTGTGGTCTCTGAGTACAAGCAGCCAGCACAGTGTCCAGCACAGCGCAGGTGGCCAGTAAATGTCTAATCTCCTCTCATTCCCAGACTCCTCCTGGCCTCTTTATTGAAGGTGTCTGGCTGATCAGACTTACTGTCACCTTAAAGTTTTAAAACAGATGGCAGGACATTTCTCGCTTCTAGAGAAGCTCAGTTTTCTATACCAGGGTGGCCAGGTGTCCCTTATAGGTCTGGCTGCACTGTCATAAGAAGCTAATGACAGCAGAAGGGGAACTCAGGAAAAGAAGGTAGTCATGTCCAACAGAGATTAATCTGATTAGCTCCATTTAATTGAGGGAAGTTAAACAAACTGAATTTCCTACTCTTCTACCTGTGAGATACCTCTGGAACTAAAAAAAAAAAAAATCATTGTTCCTGGGTAGGAAAATGATGTCTTACATGGTTTAAGTGTCACTTCTTGCTCTGATGTAAGTAAAATCACAATTGACATATTAAAAGTCCTGAAAGCCTTCAGCCTGGACATTAGCCCTTTGGCCCAGATGCTCCAACAAAACCCTGTTGCCAAAGGTCACACCCACATTCACAAATCTGCAATCTTTAAGGCTAGAGAAAAAATATTTTTTCATTGGATATCAAGTTAAAAGTTGCAATCGTTGTTGCCATGGAGATGGGATTTTTCTTGCAATGCTGGCCTTTTGCTGGCAGCTAAAGCCCGTACAAAATTATAATCAATAAGAAAGCAGTACTTCATTTTCCACATCCCTCTTAAAGACAAAATTCCAAGTAAAAGCATATAGAACCATATTTGATGGGCCCTAAATGTCTGTAGGTAGAAACTTCCCCTGTGAAATACTAGCATGCCCAATAAAATGCCAGTCTATGCCTTCACCATGCTTTGCTAAAGGACTCCCTGAAAGTTGAAGTATACAGGCCAATCCTTGACTCCCATCAGTTCCCTGTCAATGTTTCTCTACTTCTTTTGGCCCTATCTCAACAGTCCTTCATATGTTAGAATTGTTTCTTAATCAAGAACCAACTTGAGTTGAGAATTCCTTAGACCCTGAATTCTGGAATAAGGTTAAAGGGCATAAATGAACCTCTCTAGAACACTGTAGCTCAAATTGTGCCAAGTAATCTTCTGTTACTAGATATCTTAGTGACACTTCATTTGATTATCATTTTAGCTGAAATCTCTCTGGATTTGTTTTTCTTTTGACCGTCTGGTCTCTGGAACCCTGTAATTTTCTCTTCTTTCCCACAAAGGAGCAGCTTGGTAGAGAGGAAAATACCATTTAAAGCTTTTCCTAATATGATAGATAAATAAATGAGCTCTCCTCTTAACTTCCCATGTGTATATGTTGAATAGTCAGCATCTACTCCCTGAAGAATTCCACTTTGAAAATACGGTGATTCAAGCAGTGCCTATATTTATACATGTTTACCCCTGACAGTGGAAAAGTCCTATTCTATGTGCAAAGGTCTTCTCCTTTCAGAGAAAAGTAAATGGAATAAAAAGAGGTCAGATGGATATATGCCTAACCACTAGATAAGTCAAAGTAAATGCCTTGGTATCATCACAGGTAGACTAAGCCAGGACTAGTGCTGCGTGCACAGACAGGTATGGGTGGGTAGCAAGAGGAAAGGGAACCAAGGCAGAGTCAAAACAATGGGTTCACCAAACACATTTCTTCCCTCTGCAGGACTGAGAGCTAAACAACACGTCCCAAGTTCCCCTGCAGTTAGGTGGGACCATGTGACTGAGTTTAGTCAATGGCCTGGATCTCTATCCTGTAGGATCCTCTGCTCTCTTTCTCATTTTCCTTCCTGGAAGATACAGAGAAGCCACTGGAAAGATGCTGAATCTGAGAAGATGGCAGACTTACATTATAGAGAAATTCTAGGCCCCTAAATGACTATATGGAACAGGACCCTCTTCCACCTCACCTCCCACCAATGAACACTGAGTTAGGACGTGAGTGGTCAATAAATGTATGTCAAACCACTGAGATTTTTACTTTTTGTTAAAACAACTAGCATTACCTACCCCAACTAAAGCAAGAAAGCTGAATGGATCCTGAAATATTGTTCTTCTATATGTTCAGCTCACCTTAAAGAGCCAAACAGTATTTTGAACAAATCTTAAATAATTCACAGTAGGATTTTGAGGCAACTTTTGGTAGATGAACATTGTTTATTGAGCCTCTGAGCTTAAGGGCCAAAAAGCAATATCCTTAAGAGTTAGTGCAAACTTGGACTTGATGGCCAAAAACATAAATAAAAATTCTCCCCCTTCATCCCTCAAACCTGCTGAATCTCTGAAAAAGGGGAATGAAATAAATGGAACTGCCTCTAAAAGCTGGAACACACAAATGCCATTTCAGGGTAGGGTGGGGAAGGACAAGGGAAGGAGAAAGGACCATCTACAATATCCAATCCCTTTCAAATTATTCACTCATCATTTATACAAAGAGATTATCTTCCTACAACACCACTTTTCATTTTGCAAATGTGTGGTGTGCAGACTTTCCTGGTTCGATGGGAAAGGTTTCCAAGAAAATTAAATGTCAAGGCTGCCTGGCTTATTGGTTTTGTTCTGTATAAATTCCCTTTTTAATTCAGCTTTGAATGATTATATTCCTCATTGTCAATGTGACAAATTAGCTTCAGTCTTAATAGGGTGTGAGAATTGAGAAAGGAGGGGAAGACTAGCTCTGGTTCTCCTCTTAGCAGCTTAGAAACAGAGTGTTACGTTTCAAAGGTAGCCTTTAATGGCTCTTAGGAAAACGGGGCACATAAGGTACAAGATATATTTGTTAAAAGTGTGTGATTAATTGTACCTGTGTTTTTCTTTTTCCAGAGCAGGTGCCCTAATATACGTAAAGCTTAAAGTGAGCTAGCAGGACACTGCCCTGAATATGGATGGAAAATTGCTGGGAAAGCTAGGCTGTCCTGTTAGATCCCACTCAAGGCCACTACTTCCGTTAATGAGATAGTGAGCAGCTTGGGAGGCTTGGCCCAGAATGCCTCCTCCACCTCTCACCCTGCATTAGCTGCCTGTACCATGATGCTGTTATATAACTTCCAACTCAGAGCTGGTACTGGTGGGGTGATGGTGAAGATGTGTGGGGATCCCATAGATTTTAATCTTCTCTTAACCTGCCCTCTCAGTTTACATATATTAAAATAAAAAACAAAAGTTAAGAGAATAGTCCTTGTGCCTATGGGAATCATATTATTCCAGGCTCTCAGAGATACACTTTAGTCTATGTTATCTTCATGTGCAGGGCACACGTAAGCATATGATCTCAAAAAGTAAAGGGGATCATGAGGTACAAACATCCAGTTATAAAATAAATGAGCCATGGGATCTAACACACAGCATAGAGTCATTAATATTGTAATAACTATGCATGGTGTTGGACGGTTACTAGACTTATTGTGGTGATCACTTTGTAAGGTACATAAATGTTTAATCGCTATGTTGTGCACCTGAAACTAATATAATAGTGTGTGTCAACTGTAATTAAAAAAGAAACAAAACTCTTTCCCATTAGAATAAAAGAATGCTTAATAAATGAAATGCTTAAGATAAATCATAGTGCTATCCCTTTACATTACAATTTGAGAAGAGAGCCCAGAGAGGTTAACTGACTTGCCCAGGGTCTGGTACTCTGATATGACCAGATTTGATATGATATCTCTCTCTCTCTCTCTCTCTCTCATACACACACACACACACACACACACACACACGAGAAATGATATAGTAATTTGCATGTGAGACCCTCAGATGTCTGGAAGCAATATGATGCTATTTAAAATATCATATCCTCAAAGCATGCATCATCCAGCAAACTTATTCTTAAAGACTTGAAACCCAAGATTAGAAAAGCTTTTGCCAAGGTTTTGTCAAAAGGAAATTTGGATTGGGAAGACTTATTTCCTTACGTGCTCTTTCCAGGGACAGCAGCACAAATCAATGGAGGGCACAATTCCCACAGGTTTGTCACAAAATGCTCTCAACTAATATTTCTGTATCTACTTGCAAAGACGACAAAGTTTTAAACCGAGCCTTGATTCCTAAGCCTTTCTGGAGTATTAAAAATGGACCCTCGCACAGTGGTTGCTGCTACGCCTTTTAGAATCACTTGACACGTCATAGCTTTGCAGGCATGGTTCAGAGCTGGGACAGTAAGGACTAAATTACGAGCTGTGTTCTGTTTACAGTGGGAACAGAACAGCAGTGTCAGTTCAAATGGTTTGAGGAAAGTTAACCAACTCCCACCTCCAAAGTTTTGAAAGTAAGATTTAGGAATGTGGCCCAAATGGATCACAAACAGTAACTAACAATGGGAAGCACCCCTTATCAGTTCCTAATGAACTGAGCAGTGTTGTCTCTAGAGGAAACAACACCAAAGTAAAACAAAACAAAAAAAGTGGGTTATTTCTCTTTATGCTCCAGCCTGGGAAGGCTGTTACCTCTGTTTTAGAGGCTGCATCTTCCAACACATTGGAAAAGTCCACAATTCATGTACCAAAAGCAGTGGAAGCACCCGTTCTTTATTGGGTGAGAGTTTTCCTGTAGCTGGAGAAATCAATGGGCACTTCACTGAAGTTCTGCCCCCTGATCTGCAGTGAGGGGTAGCCTGTAGGATCTCTGGCTCTGCAGACAAGAAGGGGAACACATGCACAGGGGCAGAATGTCAAGGAACAGTTAACCAATTCTCCCTTCAACGGGCTCTGCTGCAGTTCAGGGGGCCATAGGTAGTTGGGTAGGCTACTGCGTAAGTAGTGCCTGAGCATGAAACAGCAGAAGCTGGCGTGGTGCTGGGCATGATACAGTTAACCAGGAACACCTTTGGAGATAGGCAGGAGTGCAGGCAGGGTAAAGGGCAGAGAGAAATATGATCATTAAATAAGCACTCATATGTCCATTCCATGGGAGAAACAACTGTTTCTAGCTTAGACCTCCAATCAGGAAGTTACTTTTCCAACTAAAAGTAGCGTAAAACATCCCCTCCTATTCAGTCTATGGTCAGAGCAAAGAGGTCACTGCATTGAGAGAGGACACAGATTAGAGAAATGTAGACAGAGGCAGAGCAAGGGTTAAGTGGTAGAGCAGGCAGCCAATTCTGGAGAGTTTGTGGCAGGAAGAAAACTTTACACACACAGCAACGAAGCTCATATTTTAAAGGACCCTTTGAGGAGGTGTGTAGGCAGAAACTAGGATAAACACAGACAGGAAGAAAAACCTTATTGGTTTACTCACCATCATACAATCAGGAATATCATGGAAAAGAATCAGCAGAAAAATCAGTGTTCCACTGATATCCTTTTACAAATTAGCTACAAACATTTACGGTTTAATTAATTTATTGCAGGGTGTATGTAGTGGGGTTTCAAAGTTTAACCCACAGTGCCTGCAACTTAGAAGTATAGGGGAAAATGCAATTTTATAAATGTCATCTATAACTAAGCTGGCCCTCCTCGTGAGCCCTGGCCCTCCTCGTGAGCCCTTATCTGCTATTAGAGAGAAAACGTTACACTGTGCACACTCTGAACCTGTCTCCATTTAACTGACTTGCTGAATTAACTGGCACCCTCCATTCCCTCTCCACTTCATGCTAGCCAGTTCCCTAGGAACACTGAGAACTCGTAGGTGACAGGGTTTCCTCTGAGGTGTCTCTATTTTGTGTGTTTTCAAGTCAGTTGTGTCCCCAAATCTATAGGTTCAGTTATGTAATACAACTAAATATAATGCAAAATGAGAAAAAAGATGATTGTGAAGAGAGAGCTGTCTGTATGAAAACGAAAATGCTCTAAATTTAATGAGGGCAAGCTTCCTTTAACAGTGCCTTCAATGAGATATAAAAGCAACTAGAGAACATTTTTAAACCATTATAAAATATCTAAGATTCTACACGAAAATTTCTTTGCAAGTGTCTTGAAGAGTTATTGATCTAGTAATGAAAATATGACTAGAAATTGTAGATGAAGCATTATGGGAGATTTATGCCAGAAGTAAGAACTCTAATGGAAGACCAATATGCAAAGCAAAGGTCTTAGTCCTGCATTAAAAGATTGCTGTATGAATGTACATTGACATTAAATTAAAATCAAATGTTTAAGATATGTACATACATAACTATTTATGATTCTATTTTAACTACTTTTTAAAAAATTAGTCCTGATCACATCTGCTGTAATACCTTTTAGTGTAATTAAATGTCTAATCCTAATTAAAATTTAGTTCAATACAGTAATTGAAACAGTTCCTTCAGACCATATTCAGGCTCCCTGACAGCTTCCCCTCTTCCTATAATGGCATCCAGCCCTTCTAGTGTCTGCTGGGGTGTGGGGACAGTCATCAGGCATTGTGCCAACCCTTTCATATGCACTGCCTGGCGCCCAATGGTCTGCATTTATGCCCCTTGTTTCCCTGTCACCAGGTGCTCTTCTGGCCTCTGATGGTAAAGCACCAGGTTGGCCCTTTCTTTCACCTCCAGCAACGGTCCCTGGTAGGTCTGTCCAACTCCCCTTTGCTGTTCAGCTCTCCCTCAGCTCTGGCTGGCTGCAGAACCCAGAGTGGCCCCAATAACATTCAGGCCCCAGTCCAAAGGTCGGCCCCAACACCTGTTTTGGTGCTTCTGCTTCTCACCTTAGCATCCTTGCTGTGTGGGTGAGCTGCTCCATACTGGCTTAGAGGCCCCTGAACAGTTCTCCCCACTCCCCAGGCCCAAGAGGAGAATAGGGAGAGGACCCTGCACCTGCAGTGCTTCCCATAGTTCCTTAGTCTCTCAACACCAAAGCTCAGACGGAACTCTAGAGATGCCCCTCTTGTGCCCACTGTCTGCCTCCCTCTTTCCGGCCTCCTTCCCATCTTTACCCAGGACAGAGGCAGAGCTGCTTTTATTTCTTTCACATCTTCTCCACCCTGTAGGAGAACCCGCGTGTTAGGCCCCCCAGGCTTGCTTTCTCTGTATCTCAGAGGCAGATAAAGGAATTGAACAGGCCTCGTCACTCCTCATTGGGCCCCTTTCAAGCCCCCCACCTTGCCAGTCTCCTGCACTGGAGTCGTAGGCCCACTGAGCCTTGAGAATGAAGTGCTGCAACAAGACAAGGCTTCAAGGGGACGAGGGAAGGTGTACTAGCTTCTTATCTGCAAAAACATACATGTATTTGTTTTTATTTATTTACTTATCGTTCCAGAATGAGAGGTCAAACACTTCCAGCTAATACTTTTGTTATTCTTATAAAGTCTCCTCTCCCTGCAGCCAAAGATGAACACCTGCTGCACAGTTGTCTGGACAGGGACAGCACAGGAAGATGCTGGTGCCAAAGGACAAAACCGGATCAGGTGCACCTTCCACAGAAACGTCATCTTATGAAGACATACTTAGTCTGGGTGCTGTGACATAGAGGTATCTGCCTGGACTCCAGAGGTGTCACTGAAAGGATGTCTCGCTGGGCTCTATGCTCCTGGCACAGGGAAGAATGAAGTTTTCTGGCCGAAGCAGTTTCTTCAGCACAGGCAGGCAAACAAAAGCATATGGCAGTGTGTTGAAGGCTACAAGACTATTAAAACTTGGAAAGAAAATGCCTTCCCATGAACTTTCAAACAAGCAGACATAAAAACCACAACATGATCACAGTATACCACCACCGAGTGACCCTCGGGTTCCTACGATTCCCCTCTCATGGTCTGCTAATGTGAAGACGTGGCCAGTGATAGAGCCATATTGGAATCTCAGGAGCTTCCCTCCAAGGGTGATCCCCAGCAAGTCTTTCTAAAGAGCCCACTCACTTTATTTTTTTTTTGAGAGGAAGGAAGGGAGAGAGAGAGAGAAACATCGATTTGTTGTTCCGCTTTATTTATGCATTCATTGGTTGCTTTTTGTATGCGCCCTGACCGGGGATCAAACCCACAAACTTGGCGTATCGGGACAACATTCTAACCAACTGAGCTACCCCACCAGGGCCAGAGCCCATTCACTTTTAAGCTCAGAGTAATTCAGTGGGGAGAAATAAAACCTATGCATTTTCCTAAATAAAAGAAAAATTTAATCTTTTATATTCTTAGGACTATTAGTCCTGAAGAAAAACTTAACCTTCTCTGCCCTCAATGCAGCCTGATTACTCAGTCTACCAATGGGAAGAAAGGACTCTGCTTCCATTAAAACTGGAATGAAAAGCTGCAGTCAAGTGCATGCAGAAATGGTTGGAACCTGACACATCTGACAAATAAATGGCAGGCTGGTGGCAGATCAAGTCAGGTGAGGTTGCCTAGACAGCATGAGGTCTACTAGGTTGGGAAGATTTGGAGTTCAGAGGCAAAGGTTATTGCCACAGGTTCATTGTGGCTAAAACTATCTTTGACTCAATGTTCTGGGCAAAAGAACTTTTGAATATTTAGATTTTGTTTCAATATCAACCATCTCCAAAATTTCAGGGTCTAAAGCATAAAAGCTGAAGTTTAATGTTGATCACTGTTGAGCTACTTGATAACAGCACTTTCCAAGAGTGGTCTCAGAACTGTTTTAAATTGGCCAGCCAGTCAATCTCTATTCCAATTATCAAAGTCCAAGGTTAGTATGGTGATAATGAATAATCTCTTCCTCCTCTGTTTGACTGAAATTTGTGCTTTCAGATTTAGTCTGCTGAAATCTTAATTTTCTTGGAGCAAAATCACTCCCTGAAAACCTGTACATGTTCCACTTAAATTTGCAATGGAGTCTCTTCATAAGAGGATAATCTCTGAGTTCAGGTTATGGGAGGGGCAAGTTAGTGACAGAGAAGTGACCCTAAGCATTAGGTATTTGGAAACAATGCAGATTTTGCTCTCAAAAGGCATAGAATGAAGGAAGGAAGCTGTCAACTAGAGTGAAATTAAACACGCACGCATTCCAAGTTCAGAGCAGCCATAAGGAACACTGTAGTCCCAATGTTACTACGAGAAGAAGGGTTCTCTCTTTTCTTGCAATAAAGAAATATGGAGTGCTGGAGCACAGGTAAGGCCATTCAGGTCTTCTTTTCTGGGATAGAACAAATGACCATAGATGAAGTTCCTCTATACCTTTACTGACCGACCCTTGGCACCATGAACTTCCTATGGTTGGCTAGCTTCCTGTGTCAATACTGGACTGAAGATAACTTTCAAGGACACACTTTATCTAATATAGACTGTCTTTCTCAGAAAACAACTGGAAAATTGTTTTCAGAATCTATTGAATCCTGCCAAATATGCCAAGTGAATGCCTTGGAATGAAGAATAGATTGGGTATTTTTTGGGAAACAGAACTGCCCAATAGTACCACAAAATATCCTTTATTTCACGCAGGATATTCATAACACAATCATAATGAAAATAATTGTAAAAATCTTTCAGGGCTTCATTTTATTTCCTTTGTTAGCCAAATAATTCTCTCTGGAAGCACCTAGTGTGCTGATGGTCTAATTCTACCAGATCCTCATTTGTTAATGCTGTTCATGTGACTCAAGCAGTTCTGTTATATGACTGCCAACAACTTCATGAATTCTAACCCTGTAAATTGTAAATGTTTAATAATTTCTATGATGAGAAACAGGAAAAGGTGACTGGACTCTGGAACAAGATGGCCCAGGGTCCAATCTTGGTTCTGTCATTTCTAAGCCATGTGCTCTTGGAAAATTACCTGGAACTCTCTGTGCCCCAGTTTCCTCATCTATAAAGTGGAAAAATGGGGATAACTGTATCTCACAGGGTTGTAAGAGTTAAATGCAAAGCACTTAGAGTAGTGTCTGGCACACAGTAAACACTATGTTGGTTCTGACTATCCTCCTCCATCATCATCATCATCATCATCATCATCATAAGTCTGTAGAACATCTTTAGCAGCAAGATTCCAGGTTTTCCTAAGTCATGGGAACCTTTGACACCCAAAGTGGTAAATGAGACACTGAAGTAGGTGAGAAAACTAATGGTTCTCTATCATGAAGTTGTGAGAACCTAGCTATTTGATTTCCTTTAAACTGTTCTCAATGTTGAATTCTCAAAAACAGGATAATTAGTGTTTTATGCTTGGCTCGTTTAAGAGTTAGGCTTTTTCAGAAAAAGTATAACTGAATGAAGGTCCTTCATAACTATCACTAAAAGGACATCTACTTAACCAAACTTCATGCTATTTTTCTTATGTTCCCAGGCAGTGCTTATCAATCTCATCACAGAAGAACGTCTAATAAATGAGTGAATATACTACCCCCACCCACCCTAATCCCACATTCTGGGTATAGTGGAAAGTGGCCTCTTTATGCAGGAAATTTTCTTGAAATCTCTTGTTTTGTCTTTAAAAATCATGCACATTTTGCTTCATATTTCATGATATGTACATATCACTTCAATATAAAAATGATTTTTAAATTACCATAAATAAAAGTTTACGTTATTTTGCCCCCAATAGCCTGAAGCAAAATTGTTACTCTCTAAAAGCACATCACATTAATCTGCTCAAACTTTGCTAACTTCTTTCATGTACCTAGTAAATGCGGACAAACTACAAGTGAAGGCACCGATTAATGTAAAGCCAGCTATCACCATTGCCAACTATAGGTGGTGAATTACCTAGATGTCAGGGAGAGGAGAAAGCTGAGACCAATGACCTTAGGCTCACAAATGAGTAAGTAAAATAATGAAAAAAAAATCAACGGATGATCAACTCACCTCACAGAGCTGCAGCTTGCTAATAACACCCACACCTTTTAGTTGCCTAATCTTTATCACTTACCTAAAAGTTAGGAACATGAGCCAGGGTGATATGAAGTTTATTGGTTGATTATCTGGAGTGGACAAATCAGCCTGAAGATTAACCTACCCATGTCTAAAAGGTATGCATAGGTAATGCATTTGTCAAAAAATAAAATAATCACAATTCAGCATGACATATCTATATTTTTGAATGTGCTTATTATTGGAAATATATATTAGTAAATAGATATTATCTCTTATCACATCTTGGGGATCTTATCCCTCTCTACAAAAACAAAAACAAACCAGTAGTATATTTTAAAAGACAATCTTTTTAAAAACTCTGTGATTTTAATATTTTGATCATTTCTTTGTTGAGGAAGTAAAATGATGTTTAGTTGCTGACACACCATCAATAGCTAAATTATTTACGCTTTTGGATGATATTTTAAAATGTTCATGTGTTTCTGAATATTGGATACATTTTGAACTAAATATGTTTACAATTAAAATTTTGGTACCACATTTTGACTAGTTTTGGTTTTATCATGCTTTTAAATTATCTGCGGTCTTTCCTCTCCATACTCTATACCTTAGTTAATTGACAGCTGGAGATCCTGGAGTCTATAGCAGGGTTTTCAACAGGCAGCATCTGAGAAACTTCTAATGTGTTTAACTAAGCAGCAAGGAAATGGTGGCCAAAAACATCTGGGTGGCCTTCACTGTCTTTTTCCTTTTTATACCACACAGCCCTATGTGTGCATAGGTGGACAGTGTGAATTAGTTTTTCATAGCAGTCATAGATGGAGTTTAAAATGCTTAGTTTGAAATTCTTAAAAAAAAACAAAAACACAACCTGAAACCCAGGAAGCACATAGTACAAGTGGATGGAAAATAACACTCCCATCTCTTACCATAAAATTTTAAGGAGAATGTTATTTTAATAAAAATGAGAATGCTGTGGTGTACGTTCACCCTCTATCCACGTCTCCCCACTGTTAACATCAGAGTAGTATTGAAATAATGAATGCATTGTTAATGAACCCAAGAAAATAAAACCACTAGTATCCCGCCCCACTCCTGTTTCCAGTGCATCTGTGCTGAGAGGCCTGTTGTTATTCAACCAGCTAATCACATCTTTTGTTCTCATCACTGTGTTTTTACTCATCAGGGCTAATCTACACAGCCATCTGGTATTTGATAGATAATTGCCTTTTCCAAGTCCCAGGAGCCCCTGAGGCATCTCAGGGGAGACTGAACTAGATAAAGCCTTCCCAGATAAATAGCAATTACTGGAGCCAAGACCTGAGGGAGGTTTGGAGGGATAATTCTCAACTGGAGTACAGATTTTGCCCCGTGATACAAGGAACCTGGAGTTTATGTAGGAAATGATGGTTTTGATAATACTCTTTAGTATGGCTTAGTCTAGAATCTGCTTCCACCTTCCTTGGTAGCCTTATCTCCTACCAGTCCAGCTGAGTCAGCGTCTCCAGGGGTGAGGCTCAGAAAACTGTAATTCACAAATTCTCTCAGGAGATTTAAATGTACAGTCCAGACACTGGGGGTAAAATAGCAAACAGTACACAGTCCCTTTCCTGCATAGATACTTTAGAGTTTTGTTTATTTTAATTAATCTTCTGAGTATAAAGATGAGCCCAGAACCATATCACCCAATGATAACCACAATTAATATTCTATATATACACCCACAAATACTTATTTTTCCCAAAAGATCATATGTACTAGACAGTCTATAGTCTTTTTATTTTTTCACTTACCAATATTGATTTGTAAACTCTCTCTGTAGTTAATGATTTTTAAATGCTCTTCTCAGTTACTTTTTTTTTTTTTATATATCTTTATTGACTTCAGAGAGAGGAAAGAAGAGGGAGAGAGAGAGATAGAAACATCAATGATGAGAGAGTCATTGATCGGCTGCAGCCCGCAACCCGGGCATGTGCCCTGACTGGGAATCGAACCCTGATCGCCTGGATCCTAGGTCGACGCTCAACCACTGAGCCATGCCCGGCCGGGCCTTCTGTTACTTTTATTCATCCAGTGTGCACTGCGCCTAAGTCTGCCCAGTTCTAATCCCCCTTTGGTATTTCTTCTCTCAGGAGGATTCCTAAGGGCTGTCTTTCCAGCCCCGAATAAGCAAATAAGCCTTCAGAAGCCTCATCTCCAGGAAACGGTGACCTTAGGACAGTTCTCAACTCGTCCCTTCAAACCATTTTGTTCCACTGCTTCTGACCCTTTTAGGAGTGATTGGAAATATGCTATGTGAACAGAGGCTGCCCTTTATAAGCCTGCAGTCCTCCCAGGAATTGATGAGAACTCAGAAAAAATGGCTTTTAAGAGAATCAAGTGGAGTTTCATGAAATTTATTTTAAATAAACACCTTCTATCCCTCATATCAGTGGCAGCAGTGCTTATACAGTTTGCTATTATACAGGTACAAATGCATAAAAAAATCTTTTCCCCAGGATAATGTTTGTTCCCCATCTACACTGCTATGTGTACTTTTTCAATATGGCACCCTGGTTGGATACATTAATGCTCTCCCATGTGAACTTTAAAATATATTTGTTACTAACTTTATTTTCAGTACAAATAAAATTTGTATCATGAACTCTTAAACTTAACAAAAGAAGTGACTCTCACAAGAACCCCTTGCCATAGCCAGAGTTGTTACACATAGCTGCAAAACTGCCATTCACAACTGTATCAGTAATGCCAAGCATAGTGCCTGGTACAAAGCAGTCATTAACACTGGAACAATATCAGGTAAAAGGTCTTGACCACGTCATATGGCCAATAAGTTGGCAGTGAGGATGCTCCCAAACCCAGGACTCTCACAAGTTCAGTGTTCCTTCTACTATGTCACACTGCCTCCTGCTGGTCTCTTAAGTTCCAAGACAAAGCTTTTCATTTATTCTCACCAATGGGTCTGAACTGTTTTGCTCAGGGACTCATCCACTTGTTCATAGCGTTAGGCTTTCCATACGCGGCTCATGAGACTGGTTGGGTTAAGGGCTGTGTTAAATCACTGGTGTGGTCCATGACCTGGAAAATTAGCCTGAAGAGGAGCTAAAAAGCTTCTTGGTGTTAGGTCAAGTCAGGGAGAAGTCCTGGCACCCACTGTCCTTTTTGTGACTTGACATTTGGTATTATCTGCGGCTATTAATACAATTATTCTTGCCACATAGTAGAGAAAGGCACTAGAATTCACGCAAAGGCAGACACATAAAGATGGTTGTGATGGTTGCTCTATAAATCAATCTGAAAGAGGCCAACCCTAAAGCAAGGAGAGGAACAAGGGTGTTACGAAGAGATAAACCATGCATCTCTGATTGGAAATTATAAGATGAAAACTAGGTAAGGGTATTTACTAGAAACAGGCAAAATCCTAACCTGGGATAGTGAGAATATTGAAAATTAGGACCTTGAGACGAACACATGGCTGTCAGAAAACAAATCCCTAGCGTGGAACAGACTAGGGCCTTCAGCAGCAGCCCTAGCTGTGGAAGCCAGGTGGCCAGGCTTCTCTGATGCACAGGGAGGAGAAAGGTGAGAGGAGATGGCACAGTTCTCCAAAGACTCATAGATCCAGGCCATTGAGCATCACCCCTCCCACCCCTCAGGGAGGCAAAGGGCTGAAATATCCTCCCTCTCCCACAGCCTTCAAGGCTGCAGCTGCCATTTCTTTTAATCTGAGTTTCTGGTGCAGAAAGATTTGGGGCATCAGAGGAGGTGGCAGTGTCTGTCCCCAGGGCAGAGTCCCTGATGGTCTGGCTAGGGCACACAGAACAGCCTTTCCTTCCCTCACCCCTCCACTGTCACCCATGACACCCATTACTGCTTGTAATTCTCTGCTCTCCTTATCCCACCCTCCTTGACTCCTGGAGTGTATGAGGGATTTTGGGGGGCAGTATACCCATCATCGGTGAAAGCTGAGCTGGGAAACACTGTGCCACAAAGGGAATGGCACGTGGGTCCCACACCTCTCCTGACTGTTGACTTCCACATCGCCCTGCCTCTCCCCCACTGGCCGGTGAAGATAATGGCCACTTTACATGTCCACTTACTCTAAGAGGCTGGGCGGGAGGAGAGGGAAAGCAAGGCAAGAAGCCAGCAGTCCATCCCGGAAAAAGGGTTCCCCAACCTCTGCCTTCTGAGTCTCTTTCTCTCTTGACTATTAATGTATATAACTCCGTCCCTTGACACTCTCTGGGAGATGGCAGCTGAGAGGCTCAAGACTGTGGAAGGCAGAAACGGGGGAATCGACAGGCATGTGATGGGAAAGCGGGCAACAGCCATTATACCCAGATTCCCTGAATGCAGAGCTCCGACCATAATCTAGACGGGGCAGGAGAGAACCCCAGCTCCAAATGTTACTGTAAAGCTCACATCACCTTTGGAAACCACACTCCCAGTAAACTGTTTCATACGCTTCCAGAAATAGATGGAATGCAGCTGGGAGCCCTGAGCCCTGCAAGTCATTTAGCTGCATACAAATGATAGCTATTATACAGTCAGGATTCCCCCAGGGAAATAATTTCTATTCCCAACTTCTCTTATAACCTGATGAGTCAGCTGAGGTCAGGTGGCGGGAGCGGCATGTCAAGGAAGCCAAGGGCTCGGGGGCGCTGCTCTGGAAGACCTGGCGACCCTGACCCTGCGTCTTCCAGACCGCATCCAGTGATCCTCAGGGTGTCTTGCCAGTGCGTGGTGGACATACGGAGCTTAACAGAGGAGAGTGGTTCTAGAGCCAGAACCAACCAGTGGACAAAACAGTCAGAGATCAAACGAGCCCTGGCCCCCACTTTAGGAATCAGGGTCATTGCGAAGCTGCGTAGTGAGATCATTCTTCACGTTGGTCTCCTTACATCGCCAGGCCGTCAGTTCCCTTCCCTTTTAGGTTCGGTCTCTAACCCACACTAGTTAAAAACAAAATAACAAAGCCAGTTAATAGCTACATCTAATCAGAGTCAACAGGTTCTAAAAGAGGAGGAACTCTGATGGTGGACATCTCCTATCCAGTGTCCACAGCTTTGTAGCAGGGAACTGAGAATGAAGGGATTTACCTTCTGTGTGTTTGGTTCCTAATAAAAAGTTCCCAGGACCTGGTTTTTCCCAAGTAGAGCTATTTAGGATAGTCCTTCTGAAACACCATTCTGTTTAAAATTCACTAAAACCATTATTCAGTTTCCCTTTTTTGCTGTATATGGAGTAGGTACAAAGCTGTTCCCTATGAGTATCCCCAGCCTCACCCCCATCCCAGGTTTTAAGTGCCCATGCTAGACTCCTGACTTTTTGTTATGCTGATCGAGAAACAGGCCCAATACCTGGAGGAGCTCAGCTAGGCCTCCTGTATTGGAGGAGGATTCTTGGCATGGCAGTTAGCAGGGAAATTAGAAGGTGGAGTTGGTGGAGTGCTGGCTACTATCAGGCAAGACAAGATTTTAACAAGCTTTGTTATAAGTGAAAAATACACCCTCCACCTTGGGCATTTTCCTGAGGGAGTAAAGATTTTAGATACTTTCAGTCATATTTTTCTGCTAGACAGCTATTTCTCTAAACACATCACAGTATCAGGACCAAATGGAATCCCAGTTTTATTTAGGTTTCATTGTTTTTGGTTTTTCTTAATATTATAATTAATTAATAATAGCTAACATTTATTGAGCACTTACCATGCGTCATTCATTCATTCAAGAGATATTAACTGAACACCTGTTATGTTCTAGGCACTATTTAGACACTGAGGAAACAGCAAAGAACAGGACATAAATGGTCCCTGTCTCCATGAAGCCAATGAGAGTAGAGAGAGAATGAACAAATCAAAGAGCAAGAGACAAAGAGCGTCCACTTTAGACGGGGCAGTTAAAGAATGCCTCCCTGAGGACTGACTGTGGGACCTGAAGCTGGGAAACGGCCGGCCATGTGAAGGTGAATGGACGAGCACTTCCGGAAGCAGAAACAGCAGCTAAAGGAAAGAGGCCCTAGAGACACACTACCTGAGTCTGAACCCCAGCTCCGCCATTTTTAGCTTTTTGACTTTGGGTAAATTATTTAACCTCTCTGTGACTCAGTTTCTTCATCTGTAAAATGGGAATAGAAATAGCACTCACTCATGGGGTTGTTGAGAATGTTAACAAGAACATGTGGAACTGCGTCTGGCCCAGAGTTAGAACTATGTAAGCGTTCATTTATCATCATTGTAATCCTCACCCTCATTGTGGCTTTCTTAAAACTGAACGTCAACCCTGTGGTTCTACTCCTGGAAAGAATTATACCAAATAAGGTACAAGGACGCTCAAAGAGTAAGTAGTCAAAGGGGCGGATCCCCTTGAGCAGACGGAGAACAGTAAGTCATTTAGAGCATGGATAAATGCAGCTGAGAACTGAGAGAACCGTACATGTGCACAAATGCTTTAGCATATCTAAATTCCAGGAAAACTGGCTGTGGGGATTTACCTAACTTAATTAAGAAAACTCATCATTGTCAACTGGTACAGTATGTGACACAAAGAAAACCTCACCACCTGGTTTAGATAGGAAAAAATCACAGAAGACAATCTATCAGAAACAACAGGATGATGTCACAACTGAAGATCTGGGGAGGAGATGAATGAAATCTGGGAAGAAACGAGTGTTCTCTCTTTGTGTATGGCAAGCCTGCATTTTTGCTGTCATTTTTCAGGTGACTCATCACATGCTCCAACCGATACAGCATGACCGTGACACTCCCTGTACGGGAGAAGCTGGCCATGTTTACAGCCTGGTGAATATATCTACAGGCTGAGCTCTACTCTGCGTGCTAGCCAACTTTTCACAAGCCTTGATCAGTAGCTGGCTGACATTAGCCAGCTGGGGGAAAGGTCAACAGGAGACAGTAACCAGGAACACCATACTGTGATAGAATCTCTCATGACTGCCAATTTACTGAATTAATTCTCCTGCCCCTCATTCCAGAGATGTTCTGTTCTCCAAGTCCTGCTGGAAGAGGGAGAGTGCTCTCCCATTTCCTTCCAGGGCATGACAGGGAGCAGGAAGGGGTAGCTTGCCTAAGTATCAGCAATGGCTCACCATGTGTAGTTGAATTATGGGCAATTTCTCTCCTACTGATTCTGCAGCATTTTTCAATTGTCTATGAAAAACATGGCACCTTTATGATGTTAAACAAAGAACTAAGATGTTTGTTTCCTTAGGCCAACCTACTTCACATCTAACCAATCTCTAAGATACATGAGGCACAACAGAGATAAATGTGGAGGGCGGAACTCATCTGTTTTTTTGTTTGTTTATTTTTGTTTTAATCTGTAAAGGGAATATTAAAATGATGAAAAGAAATAACTCATTTGAAAACGCCAATACCTGGCATATGGCATGTAGGATTTGCTCCCAAATGATGGATTCATCTGTTCAGTCTAATGAGACTAAATATTCTAAAGGTTCATGTCATTGCCTCCAGCGCTGGCACCAGCCAGCCTTCCAGCAGACTCAGACTGCCCAGGGATGGGCTAATTGTCCATCTAAGAACAAAGAGAGGGCCTCATTCACCTGGCTCATACACACCTAGAGAAAGCTACACTCCATGGGGTACATCTGAATCTACATATTAATCAACGGCTTAAATTCTCAGGGTTAGGTACTACTACACTGGACACTTACTATATTCCTTAATGCAAAAAAAAAAAAAAAAAGTTCAACACAAAACAGTTCTGTCTTAGGCCCCATCCAAGATGATCTGTCATCCTGAAGTTTTAAAAAGCACTTTTATTCTAAATGCCATTATTTGCATGAGTGTCAGCACAGCCTCCCAGTCATGTGGTCTAACATGGGTCCAATCTTCTTTCGCCAAGTGGAAAAGTATGTCAAGTAGAATC
Source organism: Miniopterus schreibersii (assembly GCF_964146895.1). Taxonomy (NCBI): domain Eukaryota; kingdom Metazoa; phylum Chordata; class Mammalia; order Chiroptera; family Miniopteridae; genus Miniopterus; species Miniopterus schreibersii. The sequence goes on from NC_138115.1 coordinate 30,709,991, forward strand.
AGAACTTAAAATCTGAGGAAGAGTTTACTTTGCCTAAAATAAGACCCAGGTATTATTTTGCTGTAACTTTTTAAAATAAATAAGTATGTACAATAAAGGTAAGTTGTATTTTCTTATTTTTCAACCATTCTTCCAAATAATGTTATGATCAAATCGAAATCTCGTCTTGACCAATAACTTTTCTCTTCAAATAAGCTGATTTTGAGAAACGAAAGTAGATAGACAAGCCTAGTTCTATTTTGTTCTGCAGATACCTTAAATACCTGACAGGAAAGATGAAAAAAAGACATGACTGGTTTGAGACCAACATCTTTTTTGAGAAACTGAAGTTAGCAAAAATACAAGCAACTCCAATATGCAACAGAGGTAATAACATACCTAGAGTCTGAACAGACAGGTACTCAAGTGGGGATGAATGATACACATTCTAGTCAGAGTGCGCTAGGAGATTATGTGCAGTGATGAACAGGCCCAAATTGTATTATTTGAACACAACAGACATTTGTTTCTTGTGCATGCTCTATACTCAACATTGTTTGGCTGGGGGCTTCGCTCACCCGGCCACTCAAGGGACCGCAGGTTGATGAAGGTCCAACAATGCTGCCAGTGGCAGAGCAAGAAGGGAGAAAGGAGTGGGTCACACATGGGCTGCTAAAGCTTCCACCTGGAAGTGACCAATGTCCACCTGGGCTCACATTTCACTGGCCAGAATAAATTACACAGCCATACCCAACTTCAAAGGGACAAAGTAGTGCAATTCTACCATATGTCTGGAAGAAGGCACCGAGCTGAACGTTTCCAGTGAGCATCATTAATTACTAGCCCAAATGACAACATTATCTGAGAACTTGGCAAAGTTCTTTCACACTCATTATCTCATTTGATTTCTACTCCATCTTACAGTTTGGGTTCTATCAGCACCCTATTTTACAAATGAAATAACCAAAGCTCAGAGAGATTACATGACTTGCTTAAATCATGTAAATACTAAGTCAAACAGCTTTTAGAACTCCAAATCCTAGTCTTTTAGTTAAAAAGCTATTTAGAAACAATCTTTGCACCCATAATTTGCAGTACATTCCAATTTGCTATTTATTTGTACTATTTATTAAGCACATTATTGGACATTACTTATCTCATTATGTATATTACATATATTACATCTCTAACTAAATTTTGTTTACTGAGCACATATTGTCATATCATTCTTTGTATTCTCCACAGCATCCCAGCCACCTGAGAATCATAAAAGGCAATATATTTGTAAGTGTATCTTGGTTGATTTGTAAAACACTTACAGAATCACTATTTTCTGAACACCAAGGCTGTGCTTTGAGCACCTCAGGAGAAAGATGCCAACTAGATAATCTAAATCAACTACTCTATTGTTAGGGAGCACTTAAGGCTGCTCTATTTGGAGCTGTCCTCCAGATGTCACCTGCCTTTACAAGTGCAATGTTTCACAGGTGTGAGACTTGACATGCACATGCTTCCCTTTTCCATCACATCAAGTCACACCATGTACCACTGACAACGCGTCATTTTACAATAACCTCCACACATTTGCTCAAACTTCCATTTGCCTTTGTTTCAACACTGAAAGTTCCTCTCTGTAAAGTCACTAGAAGTCACTTTGCCATGATGATGTCATTTCCATAGACTGCCATATGCAGAATTCCTTCTGAAAACACTGGAATGAATGCAGTGCTCCTGCAAAAGAGCAAGATTATAAGACTCAAAAACCAAGTGCTTGATTAGCACCTGAGTCTGAATGAAAAGCAGAAGTGCTAATGGGGAAAGCAGTTCTCTAATAGCTCGTCTAATTTGCCTTAATATAACCACAGACTGAACTCACCCAGGACATGCTACTTAACTTTCTTCAATTTCTTCTTTTGTAAAAGTTAAATAATACATATAATAATGATACCTACTATATTGTGTTGTTGTGGGGATTCAATGAGATAATGCAAAAACCACTTACAAAATGCTTAATACCTGGTAGGCACTCACTTGATGTTATTACTTTCCTTTGAATTTTGCCAAATGCTTCTACTTGAGCCAGCTGAGCTCAGATATCAACATATAATGAAATTTAGGGCTGGAAGGGACTTTGGAATCCACCTGCTCCAGAGAAATTGAAGAGAATTATCTGGGATCACATAGTTTATGATGGAGCCAAAGTAGAACCTGGATCGCCTGGCTGTAATTTTATGTCTAGCTGGAACATCTTGTTTGGAATGGTGTTTGACACGGTAAAGAAGCCGTGTACTTGATTCCTCATGAATCAAACTTTGGTTAGTTTTCATTTCTTCTGAAATTCCACCTATTCTATAAGTACACAGAATACAATAAGCCCCCATCACTATTAAATTCTGTCCTGAGTACAAAAGGAAACAAGAGCAAATATTAAATCAAAGCTCTTTGCAGCCTAGAGGAAGGGCTCACCTGAAATTAGTTGTATTTTGCTCACCAGCTTAATGATATTGTCAGTTGTTTTTTAATTAAGTCACCCTTCACTGCTACACTGCACGAATTTTAAGAGCTAACGGAAATGCTTGCTGTGTTCCCCATGTAGTTTATAGTGAAATAATTTGAATTGGTTCTCTTTTAAAGGTTGAGATAAGGGCATTTCACAAAACAGCTTATAAGTATTTTTCCAGGTAATGACACTCAGGAAATTCCTGCAAGTTTCTAGGCTCTAAAAGAATTCTTGTTCCTCCATAAGCCATTAAAATTCTTTGTGAAATAGAATCATGACCCTTGTAAACCAGAGGAGATACAGAGGAGCTGTGTGACAAGGCATTACCCAAATAGGTGGTGGCATTTTCCAAAACAACTGTAAAGATGGATGTCTTCTTTTTATTTGTTCTTTCCAGAATCAAAGCAGTATTCAATGGAGAGCAGGTGTACCATCCTAGTTTCTCTTCTGCCCCTAAGAAGGTTCACTTGAGATACTCCTTAACCAAAATAGATGAAGTAAACCAAAGTCAGTATGTTGCCATTAAATTGGGAAACAAAAGAGAGAGATTGGCTCCTTCTGGGGAGAGAATCTGATTGAAACAATAATGTGAATTTCCAGCAAATCAATTGTTTCTATGAGAATATAATACTGCTGTTCCTTAGCAACCAGTGCTGGTCTTCAGCCGAAGCACTGTGAATGGTGAAGTAAGCTAAGTACCTTCTTCTGTCTCTTGTATCTGAACTGTAACTTGAGACTCTAGTTAAAATGAATGTTCTACTGACTTCTTGGAACTATTGACACAACCGACAAAGTTGAGAAATCAGATGCTGTTTTGGTCAATGGAAGTCTCCAACAACCAAATAAATACATTATCACTTTATTTGTGCAGGTCAACTGTAGATGCATACAATAACATCTGGTCTATTCTGGTTGCATCTACCTTGACATTCAACCCCCATTCTCTTACCCAGCCCACTGTTCTACTCTGCTACGAGCACTAAAAGAGACAACTGATGTGTGAGGCATCTGAGATACTGAGATGTGTGGAATGGTTAAACAAGCACTAAAAGAGACAAATGATGTGTGAGGCATCTGAGATACTGAGATGTGTGGAATGGTTAAACGAATAAACCTCTACTTAAAGTAAGAAGATATCACAAAAATTAATGACAATCTGCAATTAAAAATATTTAGTAACTGCTATGTAATTGCTCTAGTGCTGTTCAAACATAAATAGAAAAGATCTGTCACTCAAATCATTAAATTAGCTCAAATTACAAGACTAGTTTTATTGTAGTGCAATAGACTCTTTGTTACTAATATTTATTTCCATTGCTTAAAATCCTGGTTTTAATGCCTATTATTCCTCCCACCCCCCAACTTTCTATCAGACTCTTCTTGGAATATAAGTGATAAAACAACCCTCTGAAGAACATTTAAGCTTCAAAGGTGGGTTGTAATTTGATTTCCATGGTGTTCCCACTGAATATCTCTGGAGTGGACTCTGGAAAATCTCCTTGGTAACCTATTTCAGCTTTAATATTGCTCATTTGTTCATTCATTCACTCAACAAGTATTCATTGAGCATCTTGATGACAGGAACTGTGTTAGGTACTAGGGATGCAAACAAGATAAAAGTGTTCAGTGCCCTCAGGCTTTCAGTCCCAAGGGGGTGACAGAAAATTAGCAGCCATGTACAAGGCCGCATGTCAGGTGCTAATGCTAGAGGAGGACTGATACTAAAGGAGCACCTAGCAATGTACTCTTACCCAGATCCAGAGGGGGCTCGAGAAAGACTTCTTGAAAAAAATAGGGACGAGGCTGAAGAGGTGAAGCAGTAGAAAAGCATTCTGGGAAGGGGGAGGATCAGTACATAGACCAGGAAGAGAGAGGACATGGCAAGTGAAAGAAATGGAGAGAAATTCACTATTGATTCAGTTGGGTTGGAATAATGAAGTCAAAGAGGTAAACTGGAGCCAGATTATGAAAGGTCCCAAGTGAAGGAGTCTGGCTTTATTCTAAGAGTATGGGGAGGCAGTAAAGCTTGAGAGGGGAAGGTGGGACTGCTCTTGGACTGTGGCCTCCTGCATCATGCTACCTGTTAGAGTGATGACGGTCTGTGCCATTAGACCACCTCTCCTCATAGACAATGCCACTTGACTACACCCCACTTTAGAAACTATTACAGACATTTCATAACCACTGAATGACTATAACACCTCTGTTAAAATAAAAAAGCTAAGCCATCAGTCTGTCATGTTCTTGATCCAGAAGGTACTTTAAAGATCATATATTCTAACCCCTCTCACTTTTCAGGTAAAGGAACCAAGGTTAAGAAAGGTGAATTGTCTCATCTGAGGGCCTGTGAGTGCTGAAGACTAAGCAAGGCCTAAGCCCATGACCCTGCTGGGCATCCCTCTCTGCAGCAATCAGATAGTGAAGCCTAATTTGATTTAGACATTTTTCTTCTCTTTTCATATAAGCTGGGTTAGATGCATTTTTTAACCTTACCAGTATATTTGAAAGCTAAGGAGCTCTCCTGAATGATGATCTTCAGAAATGTAATATAAGAAAGGCTATGATGGTGCCCTATTCATAATGTAGATTTATATTTTGAACGCACAGAAGACCTTTAAATGAAACCTCAGGGCTTTCTCTAGTGTTGGCATCATCTAATTAAAAGCATAGTCATATGATACAACCAGTATTCTCATGGAAGATAATTTAAAAAAAAATAATACCCCAAGAAACAAAAAGATAATAATACACAACCTCAACAAAACCAGGCTCTCTGGCTCCAAAGTTATCCTACACACTTCCCAACTGCTTTGAGAAAAACAGCTATTATACAGACTTTAATGACTGCTTTTAAGGATTCCTTGAAAACTAACATAGTAGCCATAAACTTTTCAGGTAATGTACATCCCGCCATCACAATGTAATTACAGCACAGGAGGCTGAGCTTTATAACCTGGGAAGCAGTTGGCTAGGAATTCCAGCAGCTGTGTAATGGCTTCTGCTAACTTAAAAACCTTAAATTTTTTAAAATTAGGAAAACATAGGCAAATATTACCTCTTATTTTTATCTATGGTAATACATATAAACAACTGTCCATATCTTTCCAAGACCTAGTCCTTGAGGATATTGTTCTACAGTTTACCATATGCACACAGTTGAGAAAATGGTGCCCTGTTGTCTTAAAAATCATCTAATAAACAGCCTAACTCACCCTCAAAGGAAGGTATAGTTGAAAAATACCTTTAAAAAAACCTAACAAACCTGCATGTATTGGATATATACTAGGAGTATTTCAATAATTTTCCAGTTTTCTCAATCAATTTCCGTTAGCTTATCCATTCATTAAAAAGGAATATATTTTAAGAGAATTATATATGGAACTAAGGAGGTTACAAAAAAGTTATTTTTTTTGGTAATGCTTATATAACTGGGGCAGCATATATATATCTGAAGGATCCTAATTCCTAGTTAAGATATAAGTAGGTGCACTGTGGCCTTGTGAAGTTTGTAAATGCAAGTACTGATAAATGCAGGAGAAAAGTTGTTAAAATTATTTTGCAATAGTTTTAGATTTACCAAAGAGTTGCAAAGACAGTACCGGGTTCCTGTATACCCTTCCTCTAGCTTCCCCAATGCTAACATTTTATATAACCATGGTGTAATTATAAACCAAGAAATTAACACTTGGACAATATTCTTAACTAAATTACAACTTCATTAGAATTTCCTCATTTTTTCCCCTCACAAATGTCCCTGAAGGAATTCAGAACATGCCACCCCCAAGTATGCCACTTTGGCATATGGACTATTTTGAGCTGAGGGCACTTGAGAAATAGCAGATGCAGGAAAAGCTCTTTGACTTTCCCTTTTCTACCTAGAAACAGGCCATAAAATTTCCCATGAGAAAGGTGTCCTCCCTGTATCAGGAAGAGAACATCTTCATCACCAGAGACTGAGAATCAATGCTTAAATGGCTCTATACAAACAACTTACTATAATAACCCTTACCTTCTACTAGTTTCTCTCCCCCGCCATATGTCTCCTAGTCACTTGCCTACAATTTACTGCTCCCTGGCCCAAACCCCCCTGTCTTGTCATTTCTTCATATATCTATCATGTCTTTGCCTAAGAAAAAGAAATGCTTTTTGCTCTGGTCACTCTCCAGGTCTTCATTCTCTTGTGAAGGCCCCCAAGTAACTGGAGAAGTTTAATACAACTCATATGCTTTTCTCCGGTTAATAGTCTTATGTCAGTGTATTTCTTAAGCCCAGCCAGAAATCTTAAGATGGTAAAGGATAATTTTTCCTCTACTACATACTTTCTGTTCCTGGCTCAAGTCTAGGAGTCCACATTGCATTTAGTTCCCTCCATCAATCCATTAATAGTTCCTTGGTCTTTCCTGTCTTCACTTGTTTATGACCTTGATACCTTTTTAAAAAAAATATGTCTTTATTGATTTAAGAGAAAGGAAGGGAGAGGGAGAGAGACAGAACCATCACTACTGGGGATCGAGCTCACAACCCAGGCATGTGCCCTGACTGGGAATCAAACCGTGACCTCCTGGGTCCCAGGTCGATGCTCAACTGCTGAGCCACGCCCGGCCTGGCTGACCTTGATGCTTTTGAAGAACACTGTCAGACATTTTGTAGGACACCCCTTGATTTGTGGTTGTGGGTCTTAGGGAAGGAGACCACAGAGGTGAAGTATGATTCTCATCACCTCATATCAGGATCAACATGGTTTATTACTGGTGGCGTTCACCTCGGTCACCTGGGTAAGGTGTCTGCCAGGTATCTCCACTGCAAAGTCACTAGTGTTCCCTTTCCATTCTCTAGTCATTAGAAGTGAGTCACTAATGCAGCCTACACTCAAGGGGAAAGGAATTAAGAAGCTTCATTTACTGGAGGGAGAAGTCTCAAAGATTTAACAACACATGTTAAAACCATGACAGTGGTAACTATTTCGGGAGAGAGACTTTTTGAATCTATGCAAATATACCACTTCTCAAAGTTCTGCCCTGGTTTTCGTATCCACGGGCGGGTACTGCCTACAGCAATTTACTGTGGTGTTCTAATGATGATTTTCTATTTCTCTCCTCTCTTCTCTATTTAATAATTGAAATTCATCTGTAAGGAATATTTACTCTTTGTCCCCATCTATTTATATTAGTTAGGTATCATTTTAAACTTTTATTGAATTTACTGGGGTGACATTGGTTAATGAAATTATATAGGTTTCAGGTGTACAATTCTATAATACATAATCTATATATTTCATTGTGTGTTCACCACCCCAAGTCTCCTTCCATCACCATTTATCCCCCCTTTATGCTCTTCTGCCTCCCCCCACCCCCCTTTCCCTCTGGTAACCACCAGTATGGTATCATTGATATTTATTTTCTCTGGATGATATTGTACTGATTTATTTTGTTGCTAAAATTGCTCCAGCTTTGGCCGCTGAAGGTTTTTTTTAGATTAGATTCTGTGTCCTTTTAACATGTTCTCTTTTTTTTTTTTCTTGAGCATTTCATTACTTTCTGGCACTAAAAGAGTCTCTAGGCTCATTTGGTATTTTCCTTTCCCAGCCCTAGACTCAGCCATTTCTCCAAGGAGTACTGGGTCATTTTATTGGAAAATGATTCAGGTAGACCTCGGAGGTACTGTGGTTTCAGTTCCAGACCACAGCAATAAAGCAAGTACCACAATAAAACAAGCCGTAATCTTTTTGCTGGTGTAGAGTTTTGCCTTCAATTTGTAAAAAATGCAACATCTGAGAAGCATAACAAAGCACAATGAAACTAGGTCTGCCTGTGTTTAAAAACCAAGGTCTAGGTGGGGGAGTGGGTGGGGAGAGATTAATCAAAGAACTTATATGCATACATGCATAACCCATGGACACAGACAATATAGTGTGGTGAAGGGCTGGGGGGGCATGGGTAGAGGGGATCAATGGAGAAAAAGGGGGAGATATCTGTAATACTTTCAACAATAAAGATAAATTAAAAATAAATAATAAATAAATAAATAAATAATAAATAAATACCAAGATCTATGCACTAGGCATGCTCACTGCTGCAGGGGTGTTACTGTTTCTAGGTCCTGTCAGGGGGCACAGCTAGAAAACATATGCATGTATATTAAGCTATGTCTCTATCGATACCTATATTTCCATATGTACATTGAAATAGACATGAGTTCATACGGAAATCTTTAATCCAGTACCAAAGAATTCATTCAAGCATTCACAGCAGGGAGTTTCTAATCAGAGAAAGGTTTTAGTCAAAGAAAGATTTCTCAAAACAGGTGAGTCTTAGGCCACACTGAGAAGAGAAAACACTGAAATGGTCATTAATTGATTTTTAAAAATAAAACCTCCTCAGCAGGTGGTAACAGAGTTACTGACTACATTTTATAGGTGAGAAAAATGAGGCTCTAGAGAGGTCAAGGAACTTGGCCAGTATCTAACATACTGGGAACCTTCCCCTACACTGTGGGCGTTCATACGTGGAGTATCAGAGGACAGGAGAGGGAGCACTGCGAGTGGAAGTACAGCGAGTGGAGGCAGAGAAGGGCCTGCATGGGGCTGGCGGGGGAGGGGGTGCTCCCAGTCCAGTGCCTCCCCCGCAGTACAGGGCAGCACACCGAGGATCTGCCCAGGGGCTGATCCTCACCCCTGCTTCTGCCTCCTTGGTAAATGGCTTCATCTCTCTGTACCCTCGTTTCCTCATCTGGGAAACGATCACAGTATTTTTTTCACCACACCAGGCAATAATATAAGGTAAAGGAATGAACAGACGAATGTATACCGTTCTGCCTCACAAGCAATGTTGCTTCTGGAGCTGTTATGAGGATAAAAATAAACAAGGAAATAGAAAATGCACTTTAGAAATACCAGGCATCCTTATTTTTACAAGTCTAGATGGATACAATGTACTTTAATACCAGGCAAAGTATGACTTGAATGTATTAGTCCATAAAATCTGGGAATGAGACAAATTCAAAAGATCCTACTGAAAAAGATTCAGATTAAAGCAAGATAAGTTTCTGGTACTTTGAACATATCCAGGTATTTATCCGAAGAAAATGAAATTACTATCTTGAAAAGATCTCTGCACCCCCATGTTTGCTGCAGCACTACTTATAATAGCCAAGACATGGAAACAATCTAAGGATCCATCAATGAATGAATGAATGAATGAATGAATAAGAAAAATGTGGTGTGTATATGCACAATGGAATATTATTCAGCCATGAAAAAGGAAATCTTGCTATTTGTCACAACAAGGATGGACCTTGAAGGCATTATGCTAAGTGAAATAAGTCAAACAAAGACAAATACTGTATAATATCTAATATGTGGAATCTAAAGTCACACACACACACACACACACACACACACACACACACACACACTCCAAACTCACAGATACAGAGAACAAATGTGTGGTTCCCAGAGGCAAAGGGTGGTGGGGCTGGTGGTGGTGATGGGGAATGGACAAAATTTAAGGAGGTAAAAAGGTACAAACTTCCAGTTACAAGATAAGTAAGTCCTGAGGAGGTAACGATAGCATGACAACTATAGCTAACAATACTGTATTGCATATTTGAAAGTAGCAAAGAAGAGTAAGTATTAAAAGTTCTCATTACCAAAAAAAAAAAAATTGTAACTATGTGTGGTGATGAATGGTATCTAAATCTGTTGTGGTGATCATTTCACATTACATACTTCTATCAAATCATTATATTGTATATCTGAAACTAATACAATGCTATATGTCAATTATAACTCAATAAACACACACACACAAAACACCATTTAAATGTTCTGGAAATTGACCAAAAGCATACAACAAATTGAGGATTTATTCAAGAAAACCTACTGGCTCTCAACAAGAACAGTGGGAATCTGTGATATTTTAGCCAGGGACTGCTCCCATCCCTTACCCCTTTCACCTCAGCTCCATCACTGGACACTCTGCCCCAGCCTCAGCAGATGGAGCTGTCTGTGAGAGCTGGCAGTTCTGCTGCCCTGCTACAGGGAGGTGACTTTATTTGGAGCAGAGCATGGAAAAAATTCCTGCCTGGGCACTATTGGAAACAATAGTGATCTCAGTGGCAAACAATAGGGAAAGGCTAACATCGTGGGTAGCCAGACGTGTTGATACTGGTTGAGACACGTATAATAAGGCAGGCCAGCCAGAAATTTAATAGGGAGGTCCAGGGAAGGAAACAACCAGAGAGTCTGGCTAAGATCCCCCTGTTTCTGGTGGTCTGGAAGGCTGTGCATACTCAGCAGAGATCAAACAGAGCTCTAATGAGCTACGAACTACTTGCTACTTGCCCTTGGCTGATTTTCTCCTAGTCATTGTGTGTCTAGCACATAAAATGATAATAAAACTCATTTATATCTACCCGTAGTGGTCACAAATCATACAACACTGCAGACCATCTCTTTTATTACACAGGTGGAAAACAAAAGCCTCTGAGCAGTTTAAGAACATAAGTTTCTAAAAAGTTGGTAGAAAATCATTATAAACATGGGTGCTAGGGCTTTGCCAAAATTCATTTACCTGCAACAAGGTGGCATAAAATTAACAAAAGCTGGCCAGGAAAGTTTGGGCGACCTGTGCCAGATATACATAAAGACCTTCCTTAACTTTTCTCCTACATTTATTCCTTCCTTCTCTTTGTTTTCTCCTGAGAACACTTTTGAAGGACAAAAGAGTAACAGGGGCTCCAGGTAGTCACTCCCTGTGGCTTCTCAAACAGGTGATAATCTCTACACTGGGGAGTGTGTCACACCTGTCCCATGAATGACAACCTATGTTATGGTCACTGCTTTTAAGTGATCCTCTTACCTTCTCTTTCGTTTTTTCATAACTTACAACTTCTGGTTCTAGCTCTTCATTTTATGTGCTTTGTGGGTGACAACTTATGCTAAAAATACTCTAGTCTTTTGATTGGGTGCCTGTAATTCCCAGGGAAAATGACCATGACATAGATACACGCTCCAGTTCCAATTGCTATTAAAAACTATTAAGTATTAACATTTTCACCTTTACAACATAGCTTCTTTCCATAATAAAAGGCTACCCATGCATGTCTTCAAGCCCTATTATTGTGTATTCTGCTTGTTCAAGCAAGTGATTATGACTACTCTTGAAGGCAACAGAATATTCCATGTGAATTAAAGGCTGTTTTCTCCAAGGTTGGCAGAATGCAGAAGCTACTTCAGGTTGGTACCAAGGAAACCTACTCCCGAGTCAACCTTTATATGTTCCTGGCTTTCTTGACATTTGGCTCATCCTTGGCATTTAGTCAATTTTAAATCGCTAGGAAAAATAAGGGACAAATCCCTCTGTTTATACAGCTGACACATTTGCTGTTCAGAATCTTGTGTAATCTGTCCTTGTGAGAAAAACAGGCAGAAATTTTAGCAGCTTAAAAACATCACTGACTGATGGCCTAACAGGCATTAATGAAAGAAGACAAAGCGAAGAACGCTGGCTGATGCAAACTGGAGCCCCTTCTTCAGGTTTTTTCCCTTGTAAAAATTGTTTTTTGTTACTTGAAGACTGCACCTGGGGATAGAAGGCTGGAACCTGGGGCAGGCATGGAAGGATGGTGTCTCTATCAAGGGAAAACACCTGGTTAAGACTAAGTCATCAAAGAAACCACATTCGGTAAATGAGAAAACAATAAACACCAAAACATGCCTGGAGACAGTGTGGTATGAATTTTGCCACCAGTTATACCTGGGTTTGAACTGTGGCCACCATGTACCTGCTCAGTAACCATGGGCAGCTAGCTTCTTTACTCTCTGAGCTTCTATGAGTTTCAATATTGGCATAACACATTAAATGAGGTAATTTAGATATAAAATGGCCAACACTGTTCATTAGTGCTCACATATGTCACCAACCACCCCTCATTTTCTGCCTTATCAAAGCCATCCAGAGGTAGGTGCTAAGGGTGGCAACCTGTCTCTGCAGATATGGGAATACATTTTCTTATCATAATCGTAATTCTGACAACAAAAAATCAAAGGACTCATTCTGCAATTTAATAACTCAAATTTTATTATTATTGTGGGTTGGTTTTTTTTGGCCAGGATGAAATGATTAACTTTTACTTGGCACTTTTCCCACTGAGTCACTGAAAGATCAGATATTTCAACAGCAGCTGATCCACACAGCAGGATCCCATGGATTGGTGACCACCACCATCATAAGAAAGCTAGGATTATTTCAGATCATCGGCATGCCAGATAGAGTAACACTCCCCAAAGAAAACATTTTATAGCACATAAATTTTACCCCCAAACTCCATGGCCAGTTCCTTCCTCTTTCTTGACAGTTCCTTGTCAAGAAATGCCTGGGTGTGATGGGACCCTCTGTGTGCCCAAGCCCAGTCTACTCCATGAGGGCACCAGGCAGAAGGTGAGGAGCCGCTCAGGTTTCAGGCTGACTTATCACACCTGCTGTCAGAGCTGCTTCACACCCTGGCAGGGAGAAGCTCCTCTCAGCAGCACCCACTGCAATTGCTACATGAGTGACAAGTCTTTGAATCACCATGATGACTCACATCAAAAAGAAAGCCCTCACCTGGGCTTATGGGCCAGGCGGCAACCTCCTGGAGAGAACCTGATCTTACTAACTAAAAACAGCAGGCAGGAAGCATAAGCCCTGCAAATACTTTTTTAATTAAATGGAGGATTCCCCCCTCCTCTCCTTCCTTGCTCTGCTTCTGTCTTCCTTCTCTCCTGTCTTACCATATGCTCTTAGGCACTCTGGTCACATCTGCTAGATAAAACAAGATAAAAACAGACCCCAAACAAGAGGTCCCACCAGCCAAGAGCAATCATTGCTCAGTAGCAATACTTTTGCAAAGAGCAGTGAAGACAGTTCTACATTTCAAATTACTGACCTAAAATGTAATTGAAGTCCAACTATTAATTAATACTTTATTTATGGGTGAAAATACACTCTTTGATTCCTAAAGCAGAGATCTTCCTATTCTAATTCAGAAAGCAAAAGAAGGAAAAACAGTAATGAGCGGAACCAGACAGAATCAGAAAATGTTGCTGAGTTCACAGCACACAGATATTCCTAATATCTTAAATATTGATCCTTCTAAAACCAACCCACTATTTGTCCTAAAAACACATCCAATGGTTTACGTTACAAACTAAACTCACTCTCCTTCCCTAATGGCATCTCCCCCCAACCCCAAACATGTATGCCACCCCCTCTCAATTTGCCAGCTCTCTAAATTAGAGTCCCTGGAGTCCACTCTCCAATCCTCCCTGCTTTAAATCTGCCATTAAGATTTTACCTTGTCTGTATCTTTGAAAATTTCATCGCTTCTCTTCGTCACCTTTGCTTTGCATTGATTTAATCACACAGCTTCTTCTCAGGTGAAGACTGCAACTTGTGGCCCTCCCTGCAGTCAGGCATTTCACCCCTAAATGTGCATCTAACCACGTCACTCCACTGCTTCAAATCTCCCCCAACTGTCTGCTGCCTTCAGTTGGGTATTTAAGACTCTTCACAACCCACTAGCTGGCTAGCTAACCTCTCTGGCGCCAACCAGGGTTTAAGCTCCAGCCCGCTAAGCTAATGAATTTCCTGCGAACACGCCCATAGCCCTTCGCCCTGAGCCCTCATTAACTTCAGGTCTCAGACGCTCACAGTCCCTCCCGAGATGCTCCCTGCACCAAGCTTTCCTCTCCACGCTCACAAGGCTTGTCGGGGACTCTGATTTTGTACTTAGTTCACACGGCAGTTACATGTTTCACTGCAGGGGGTCTTACTCATCTCTGTAGCCCTGACATGCAGTAGGAAGTCTTCGATTAAAAAGACCCACTAAAGAAATTCTGAAGGAGATACTCCAGAAAGGAGGAAAACAACTGCAGACGGAAACCCTGAAAGGGAAGAAAGTAACAATGAGGGGAAAGACTGGTAAGTAGATGGGTAAAACGAAGCAAACTTATTCAAAACGATAAGAAAAATGTGTAATTTGTGGAGGAAGAGTAGAGAAGATGAGAAGAGGTATGTCTTTAAATTTTGGAGTGTGAGTGGTAACATGTTCATTAAATAGAAACTTTTTGAAGTATGCCTGTAAAATAGCAAGAACCACTACTAAGAGAGTAGACATAAAACATATAACTTCCAAAGAAGTAGGGAGGAAACTGGAATGGGAAAAAAGAATCAATTCAAAAGATGGCAAGATGAGAGGGGAAAAAATATAAAACACCAATAAATAAAAATACACAAAACAGTGATAGAAATAAATTTAAATATATCATTAATTGCAATAAATGAAAATGGACCCAACTTTCCAATTAAAGGTAAATATTTAGACTGAATAAACAAATCTAGCTATATGTTGCTTTAAAAGAAACACCTAAAACTTGGAACAAGACACACACGCAAGAATGATAATCTGTATGTGCCTATTAATATTTCTAAATATGCAAAGCAAAAATTGATATGGTAACTAGAAGAAATGGACAAACCCATCACCAGAGGGAGAAATTGCAATACAGCCCTCCTAGTAACTGACAGTTTCAGCACATAAAAATCAGTAAGAACAGAGAAAATTTAAATAGTATAAATAATAAGCTTTAATAACAGAGAATATATACAGATTGTTGAATACAACAATTACTGATACATTCAACAATTCTAAAAATGAACCAAATTATAACGATAGCCTCAATACATTTCAAAAGATTTTTTACTATAATGCAATTAAATATTAGAAATATATTTTTAAAAAATAACTAGAAAATTCCCATACATTTAAAGTTTAGGGCAGGGGTGGGTGCTGGGTGGAGGGGATCAATGGGGGGAAAAGGGCGGCATCTGCAATACTTTCAAGAACAAAGATACATTTTAAAAAAAAAGAAAAAAGAAAAACATTATTTCAAAACAACTCACAACCAAAGAAATAAAAATGGAAACTGAAAAATTCTTAGAACTAAACAATAATAAACTGTCATATCAAAACTTAAGGAATGGAGCCAAATCAATACTTACAGAGGAGTTTATAACCTTAAACTGGACAAGAAGAAAAGTTTGAAATTAATGAGGGAGGCATCCAACTTACAATGGGAGAGAAGAAAATATTATTAATGAGAGATTAACCAAAGAACTTATACCCATATATGCACAACCCAAGGACACAGACAACGGTGTGGAGAGGGACTGGGGAAGGGAGTGGGACGGGGTGGAATGGGTCACTGGGGAGAAAAAGGGGCATCTGTAATATTTTGAACAAAAAAAAAAAAAAAAAAAAAGGAAAAAAAGAAAAGAAAAGGAAAGAGGTTCTACCAATAATTTAAAAAAAAGAAAGAAATTAATGAAAAATACAACAAATACAGGAACTATCCACAAGGCCAAATATTGGGTTTTGGTAAAAAAGTAAGAAACTAGAGAAGCCTCTGGCATGATTAATGGGTGGGGGGGAGGGAGGAAACATACCCAGAAGGAAAGCATAAATAACCCTAGGGCTGAAAAGACAAAGGTAAGTATAAATGCTACAACTAATGAACAGGAAGATATTCTAAATAACTTTAACCCAATACATTTGAAAACTTAGGTGAAATGGGTAAATCTATAGGAAAATACAACTTACCAAATATGGCTTAAGAAATAGAAAACTTGAATAGTCCTATACAACCTTTGAATAAATTGAACTGGTAATTTAAAATCTTCCAGCAAAGAAATCACTGGGCTCAGACAGCTTCTTTATCAGATTGAGTAAGTTCTATGAGACATTCACAAAACAGTAACTCCAATCTCAGTCTTCCAGTCTTCCAGAGGATAGGAATAGGAAAAGAAGGAACACTCCCCAACTCATAACCTTGATTCCAAACTAAAATAGGAACAGAATGAGAGGGAAGCACTATAACTCAATTTCACAAAGGCGGAAAAGTTGTAAAAAAATTACTAGTCAACAAAACTGAATGATGACCAAATGGGGTTTTTCATAGGAATGGAAAGTTGATTAATTATGAGAAACCTGGTTAATGTCATATCATTAGCTACAGAAATACTGATAATATCCAACATTAATTCACAATTTTTAAAACTCATCAAACTAAGAATAGAAAACAACTCCCTTGATCTGATAAAGGACACATGCCAAAACAAAAACAAAAAACAAAACCCACAATAAATATTAAATACTTCATAATGAAAATAAGGAAAACAAAACCATTTATTTTAAAATCAGAAACAAAGACCAGGTGCTAGTTATTATATCTGTTCAACTCTGTTCTGGAGAGCCTGGCCAGGGTAAAAAGGTAAGAAAAAGAAATAAAAGATATAAAAATTAGACAGGAAGTTACAAAACTGTTATAGATAACGTTTGTTGAAATCCCAAAAGAATAAAAAAATGAATTATAATTTGTAAGATTTAGCAAATCTGATTTTCACAAAATCAATATCTAGAAATCAACTGCATGCTATATTCAGCAACAATGAGTTAGAATGACACCATTAACAACAGCAACAAGAATATAAAGTACCTAGGAAAAATCTAACAAAAGATGTGCATGTACTTTATGTAAAGTGTTTTTAATTGAAATGAAAAACCATTGTACAGAAGATCCAAACAAATGGAGGGTTTTACTATGTAGATGGTAATACTGTAAAGGAAAGAAAGAAGATTAACACAAAAGGCAGGACGGTTTGACCTCTAGGGGACAGGGAAGGTGATGGTCTACTTCCTAACTTGGATGGTATGTACATGAATATTCTTGTTTTTAATGCTTTAAACTGTACCTCTGGATTTTGTATTCTTTTATATGGATGAAGTATTTTTCAGTTTTTTTAAGTACATAGGTCTGTTGTGTGCCATGCCACAGGATTCCCAGATTTTATAAGTAGAGCTTGAGAGAAGATACTAATTTTGTAAACTTTGAGAAATGTGTCTTGAATAATAATTTCATCTCCAAAAGAGGAGGCGCCAGCTGCTATAAAATGCTAGAGCAAACTCCTTCAGGAAACATTCAATTTTAAGTGCAATTATCTTCACTTTTTAGTTTCAAATGGAGAGGTTTCTATGCATAGCTGTTTACATAAATACTCAGCTATTTACCTCTGCACATAAGGTAGAAAAGCAGGTACATGTATGAGGACAATTCAGGAACATTAAACCGGCCAGCTCAACAATGATGGAAAATTTAGGAAGAGTCTCAACTATCTCCCTCACCAGACTAATCCGCCAGTGTTTTACAAGTAATTTGTTTCTAATGGTAGAGGGCCAAAAATTTGCAGATGATTTACTTTTTTGAAAAGTGTAAATTATGGTGGGTTAAATTATAAGGAAATAAATTACATTTCATTTGCATGTCAATATGCTCCCTCGGGTGGAAGAGAAATGCCCAGAGATACATCTGGCGTGGGTACCAGCATATAACCCGTAGCCTGGCTCATCGGTGCAGCAGACTGTATTTCCCAAAAGTGGCCACTGCAGTATTTCCAGTCCACATGCTCTTCCAGAAACTTTCCACTTCCCTATCAAGAGATGGAATCTATTTCCACTCCTATTGAACCCAAGTGGCCTTTGTAACTGCTTCAATGAACAGAATGCAGGGTAAGGATGCTGTGTAATTTCCTAGGGTGGGTCATAAAAGATAAGATTGACTTTCTCTCTCTTGGGTCATGAGCTTTGAGAGCACAGAGCAGCATAAAAGTCTGGCTACCCCAAAGTTGTTGTGCTAGAGAGATTACAATGCTGGGGGAGCCCAGCTGTTTGGTCTTCCCAGCCCAGGCTCCAGACCTGTGAGCAAGCGAGCTTCAGATTATGGCCCCAGCCTCCAAGCCAACCTAGCTGATGCTGAGTGGAGCAGAGATGAACTGTCACCAGTGAGCCCTGCCCAAATTGCAGATTTGAGAGCAAAATAAATATGGTTGTTGCTGTAAGACACTAAGTTTCTTGTGCAGCATTAGATGTCTAGAACAATTGTCATATGTATGGGAAGGACATTAAGTGCAAATATCATCCTCTCATGTACTCAAAAAATAAAAGACTGAGAACCACCAACCCAACATAGTTTCTTAAAAAACAAGAAGATGATACTGTATTTCATCCAAAAGGCAGCAAGTACCACTCCTGAAAGTTAAATTTGATTTAAAATTCATTACATCTTTTGTCATTGATCAATGACGCTGATTAGTGGGTATATTTATAAACATATTAGTTGCAAAAAAAATCCTTTATATTTTTGTTTTTAATACCTTCAAAGGATCTCTGAGATGCAGGTTAACAACCTTTGCTTATAAATAAAATTTACTGCATTGCTGTATCTACCTTTCTTTTTGGTTTATTTATGTTGATATCAACAGCGTGATATCGGGTGTCCTCAAACTCAGTAGAACCAAAATGAAATCACTGAGGTCTATGTATTGCCATCTTCTATTGGATGTTAGTGGAAAGTAATAAGATTTTAAAGCCAAATAAAATCTCTGCTCACTTATTATGTGACCCTAGGCACACTACATATCTTTGCTGAGCACATCTATTGATCTGTAAAATGGAAATAATACCTATCTATCTTGCACAGTGGTTATAAAAATAAATGAGCATATATATTAAATACTTAGCATGCCTGGTATGTAATAAGCCATCAATAAGTTTCCTTTTCTTGGCACCTCTGTCATTTTTTTTATTGAATGACAGGCTAAAGGACTATGAAGGCCCCTGGGTTTGCCCAACTAAAAAAAGCCCTCCAGAGAAAGGTTCCACTTCCTGTGAGTGTTGCTCCAACACCTGGAAGTGGGCCTCCAACCTACCCTGGAAACTTCATTAGAAGCAGCCCACTGGGACCCTCTGTTCTGCTTTGCTTTGTTTGTTGTGGTTGTTGTTTAAATGGTTAATATTTGGACAAATTTAATTCTGCATTCCAGCTACTTTTTCCTTTGTTATCATGCATCTTCAGCAGCAAAGAATTGCCATATATACTCATATACAATTTATATAAATAACACATTTTTATTTCCTCACTTAGATGTCATTGGGGGACTTTATGCCATAGAGCTGTCTGAGCTGAATTACTGACCAGTTATATGTAGGAGGCAAAAACAGGTTTTGCTCACAACCTCAAAATATGAACAAAATGAATAATTATGGGGTAAACATTACCAGCCCTCATTGTGGATATCATCTTTTAATTCAAGCTTAGCCTCTAAGTGCATGATGATGCTCCTTGGGGTGGACAAAGCACATGACCGTGAGAACCACAGGCCTGCCTCCCGCTTGCTATGTGATCTCAGGAAGTGACTCTGCAGGCTTTGGATTCTTCATCTGAGACGCTGTGGGATTAGACTAGATGACCAAAACATATGATGACTGAGAGGGGTCTCAAGACCACCTGTGTAACACTCTCACTTGACAGGTACAAAGTGAGGCCCGGAGCAACTCACTGGCCTTCCTGATGTCAGTCCTTACAGCTGATAGTATAGGGACTGGCATCCACCTGCCACTGATGCTCATTCCACGAAGCCCTGTATCTGATTCTCATGGTAATGAGGGAAGGGACGCAATATATACACCTATCCAGAGTCACTTAAAATGATTCAACAGGTCGAATATTTCTTAATTTCCAAGCTAGCTTTTGCTCCAAGGGAGGACTTGTTACTGTCTTGGATAACATACCATTCTCTAGACCTGGAAAACTTCTTTTTTCACTTCACATGTTCCAGAACATGGAGGGTAAATTTCTACACTGTCATTGGTGATGTCCCTCAAAAGTGGCAGGTACCCAACAGGAACTGATGAACTTCTGTGCTCTGTAACCTCCTGGTGATGGGGTCACTATTATACTATGTGCCAAATAAGTTTCAGACCAAGGCAAGGTGCAGGGCAAAAAAATCCTGGCAAGGCTAAGGGGGTTCTTTACCTATGTCCCTACCTACCTAAGTATCTCTTCCTCCTGTCTAAGGAAAAGAGAGGCTCTTTAAGATTAACAGCTCTGACCACAGGTGACTATATTTAAGGACCCCGATTTGCCCCCAAAAAGATACTTCCATGGGTAAGGGGGAAAGTAAAGTTTCCTAGCCCAGCCGGCTCTACAAATCTGAACAAGGGGCAAAGAAGTAAAATTTTCTTATTCAAATTAACATAAATCAACCACGTTGACCCTGATTTAGATGGCCTTAATTAAGAGCTACGTAAACTGGAATTTGGACATTCGAATCCTTTGCTGAGGTAAAACAGAAAAGATAGCCAATGTGGAAAATGAAACACTGAGAAAGAGAAAAGGGGCCTATAACCAGGAAATGCACTGATGTAATGGAAATGAACCGGCACAGAGGGGGACCAGAGGAGCCCATGGAGGTGAACGTCAGTGTTGGTGAGTTTCTATCTGCTGGAAGGACAATGGGAGCAAGGGCGGAGGCAATACGCGTCCCTCAGATAGATAACTCCTTCCTTCCCAGTCAGGTTGCAACACAGCTTGAATGGAAATTTCCTTTTAAGAGTATAACTCTTTGCTTATAAAGTGAGATTCTCTCTCCATTAGACTTCTCAGACAGCTCTCCCAACCTGAGGCACGTGGAAGTGAGGGAAAGAGCTAGAGAAAAGCAGTCCTCTCTGTGCTGTCTGATATGGAAGCCACTACTAGCTGGCTGTGTTACTGAGTGCTTGAACCATGGCCAATATGACTGAGGAACTGAATTTTATTTTATCTTAAATTTTATTTAACTTTAGTTACAGTTAAATTTAAATTTAGAAATAGACACTGATTCAGTTACTGAAAAACAGATATGCATGTTTGGAGCAACTCAGGTATATAAATCCAGATTTTCAGCTGTAAATTTTAATCTAAATACAGATGTGTTTTCTGTGAAAATCTAGTGTCCAAACTGAGATGCAATGTAAATGTAAACTGTAAACTGGATTTCAAGTCTTAATATGGAAAAGAATGCAAAATCTCAATAGTGAGTTATATTAAATACTGTTAAAATGGTAATTTTTTGATATATCAGGTTAAATAAAATATATTAAAATTAATTTCACCTATTTCCTTTTACCTTTTAAAGTGGCTACTATAAAATTTAAAATGCATTTAAGGCTTATACTTGAGGTTCACATGGCATTTTAATTGAATAGCACTCTCTAGATTCTACAGGTCTAGATAAGAATATCACTTTTTAAAAAAAAGAACGTTATAGGTAGTATATATTTTGGCTTCTTTGTAAAAAGCAAACTAGAGAAAGGTTATTCCATCGGAAGAGTCCAAATGCAGTCTTTCTAATTACACTCTTCCAATAAATTAAAATTTGGCACTTGGTTTACAGATTTGTCTCAGATCAGTTAATTGTGTAAACCACCCAACATCAATTCTAAAGTGAAAATGATACTGAAGTTCCAGACCAAAGAAACTGACCAAAGGAATGGGCCCTGAGACAGAACACAGTGACCCCTAATCTGGGTCTTGTGGCATCCTTTGTATTTATGTATCACTAGAATTCAAATATTTGAGAATAAATATCCATGTTCTGGTAGTCTTCTTTTACATGACCCAAAAAAGAAACCACATATAAAGAAACAGTTACATATATCCCCAATGTATATAAATATAAAAATATGTATATGTTCTAAAGAAGAAACAATTTTAAGTAACTTGTGAATGTGAATGGCAAATGATAATAAAGTGATATATACTTAGTATGTACAAGTAAAACTTTATCAGTTAAAGAAAGTTCCTCTTAAGACTGTAACCTGAAAATTAGAAAACCTTTGGCCTAAATTACTGAAAAACAAACTAAATCTGTCATTATCATCACAGGTACCCAGGGACCTGATACCACCCCCAGAAATTACATTCAGTGAGGGCAGCATCTGAGCCCACAGTCTTCCAGAGAAGCAAGAGTTAGCTGTCACCTCCATTTTAAGAGCTTGGTAATCAATTAATAAGAGAGAAGTTAAATAGCATGTTCAAGGTTTAACATTTGCTAACAGCTGCTTATTTCTGCTTGGGCCCTGAGCTGTCATTCTGCAAGCTGCCACCAGACGCGTAAGGTGCTTATTAATGGGGCAGTGAGCCCAGCTCAGAGGGTCTCTTTAAGGTTTGATACTGGCAGCACACAATTTTATCAACTGTGCATTTTTTCCTATTAAAACAGAACTCGATAAATGCAGCAGTATAATTCACTAACAAATCTTTAATCACTGCCTTTGTTTTAGGAATTAAAGACATAATTTAGTACATATTTACATAAATAAAAAATACCCACCTTCAAATTAAGTATCTTTTCCCACTAAATGTCATATTTTAAGGCTCCATCTAATTTCAACCTGGGTTTATTCCAGAGTCTAACTGAAATTCTCCATGACTTAATTCTGGACTGTAATTTCATCAACAAGTGTAAGGTCTTCAGAATGGCATGAGAGTTCATCACGTAACTTTCCTGAAAACCTATTCTTTCTTCTCCCCGTTTCAGCTTCAGAAAGGCTTTAAAGGGCATCTAGGATTTCATCTGCTGAGTCCCTTCCTCCCTTCAGAGAATGCACTGTCCTTAAGCCTTTCCCATGCCCTTACCCCGAGAGAGAACCTTGGGTTTCGCTCTTCCGCCCCAGGCTTACCTCGGCTCCACTGCCCATTATGGGCTTCCATTGCCAAGCAGAAAGAACCACGGATATGCCGCCTTGCTCTCTCCACTCTGTGGTCTTGTTCCAATCAGGGAAACATTCCTATGGCAACCAACATGCACCACCATCTCACTCCCCTTCCCTGAAAGTTCCCTATTTGCAAGGCAGACATTTGGCAAGGACACTGAATTACTTTAACTTGCCTAGCAACTACTAACCTGTTCCAGCCCCTTGAAAGGGGCTTAGCTTTTTTCTCTTTATCTTTTAAAACACACTCAGGGGCCAGCTGGCTGAAAAAAGGGGCAGCTGCCAAGTCAGGCTCCCAGGGCACTGCCGTGTAGCATGCACAGCTATTGGGCAAACTGAAGACTCTTCTTGCCCCAAGATAATAAAAATGTCCCTGGGTTCAAGGCAATGACCCAAGAGTAGACAGCTCTAAGGGACTGACTCTGGGCTAACTCTGGGCAAATTCCAATTCCTAGAGAACCTCAGATCTCACTCACCCTAGCCTATAGAAGAGTCAAATTACCAGTATATCTGCCTTTGTATTATTAGCTTTTTTAAGCCAGCAGGTTTTTCCCCAATTAGGTATATATACCCTGTAACTAATATAAGGAGTCTCTGAAACCATCCACAGGTCTTCTGGAGAGTGAGAAACTGGGGAAGCAGAAATAGCAGCTCACATAAATTCTTTACAAACCTTGCACTTTTAATGGGTTGGACATAGTCAACCTATAAAATTTTATGAGAAATTAAGAAATAATATTAGAGCCATGTAAGTTAAAATTAAAAATGTGAAAACACATTCTGCAATACTCAGAAAACAAATATCTCTTCCTAATGCTTGAGTTGGTTTTTTTGGGGGAGGAGGGAGGTGGAGGAAGCAGAGAAATAACTACTGCTGCTAAATTAGAAATCACAAGCCTCAGAAGCCCCGTACACATCAAATAATTAAGAAACAATAAGCTGGATCCAAGAACTGGAAATGATGTTTAATCAAATAAAAATACAGAAAACTGCAAATGTGTCTTTTGAGGCACATTACTTAAAAGGCAGGGAGGGGAGCTGATGAGGAATTTCCCTCAGTCCTTTTTAACTCCGTAGCAAGAAAATGGGAACCATGGTATAAAATTAAATTTTTTCAACTTCCAAAGATGAGAAAGAACCCTCCATTTTTAAAAGCATTAAAGTTCATTGCCTCATTATTTCCAGCCTCTCAAATATTTCTACTTTTTTTTACAAACTCAAGAGAAAACATTTCCCTTGGTATTCATTATGAAAGCCAGGATTCTCTTGACATTGCCATTTTAACTGCCTATTGTTCCCCTAACTCCAGGAAATCTCGGGAAGCCAGACATAATGACTGTTGTGACGGTTTTCAGTAGCAAGAAGTGAAGTTTCTTGTCAAAAGAAGTGCTCTCTCCATTTCCATCGTATGTAAAACAAGATGACTCCCGGTGCACCTTCACAGACAGGAGATTCTCCGAGACTCCGAAAATGTACTGTAAGGGGAGGAAGGATGAATCAAAATGACAGATAAACTTGTGGGGGTTTTTCTCTTTTAGTCATAGGAAACTACGTGATTTATTCTGCAACTAGTACTGATTCTTTGTTCAAAGAAATGGCTTTTCACTCTAGAGCTGTAAAGGGCAGATTCCAGATATTAAGCCAACAAAGGAGCAGAAAGAAAAGTTGAGAGTTGGTGCTTATTGGAAATATTCTGCATCTTAGACCAAATGGGATGTGACGTGTGCTACATTTATAATGCTCTTCCAATAACTGCTTCAAGTCACCAAGATCCCAAATCTCCCAGAATGCCTGAGAGGCTCGAGTATTCAGTGGAGATTGACCGGCCAGATGAGCAGAAAGAAGGCAGGGTGTTTCTGGAGGAAGAGTCATGGAGCAGGATTCAGAAGCCCTAGGTTCAAGTACTGTACAGCCCTTAACCTGTGGAGCCATCGAAGGCAAAGGCTCACCTTCATTTGCCTCACTTCTCCCACGTAAACAAATGGACGTGGATGTGTCAGACAAGCAAGGGAACGTATGGAAACAATTGAAGAAAAAAAAAGGCCTTACTATTAAAAAGAGTAAGAGTTTGCCTTTGTGAAATTATCTTGTGCAAATATATTCCTGTGTGACTCAGTTTCCTTAACTGTGAAACAAAAACAATAACAACACTCACTCCATGGCTACTGTGAGTATTAAATAAGAGAATATATGAAATGTTCTTGGAAGAGTGTCTGGCACGGACAGAGCAATCGCTAAAAAATATTAATTATTACTTTTAGTACAAAAGCTACTTTATTTACTGAGAACTGTGGACACCTACTCATAAAGAATCCCTAGATGTTACACAGTTGTAGCATAAAGTGAAAAACAAGAGACAGGAACATAAAGCAGGGATCAGCTACGCCCATAGCACCTACCTTGTTGTAACTAGTGACCCAATCAGGCACAAAGTAATAACCACAGGAGGGTGCCTGGGATAGGACTTGGACCAAGCACACAGCTACTCTGAGTACAGTGAAAGGGAAAAGGCTGTATCAACTGCTCTGCTAAAAGTTGAGTGGCTGTACATTAAATAGGGCATGCACTAAATAGTGGCAAGAACTTTATCTCTTCTCTATACCTGGCTGGTTCCATAGGTTTCCCCAAAATATTTGAAAGATAGGCAGGTGGATGGATGGACAGGATGAACACAGGTAGTGCTTTCAATACAATCCTCTTGCAGAATTCCTATCATAGTACAGCCTGCTTGATATTAAAAGACAGTATATATGAAAGACAAGGGAAAATCCCAAAGATGTATGTACTCTCATACCTTCATTCATTAAGTATTTAATCAATATTCACTATAGGTCAAGCATAGTACAGAAATTTTATGAATAAAGGTTTATGCAGTTACAGAAATCTAACCAAGTTTTTAGGGGAAGCAGTTGGACACTAACTTGGACTGGAATCTTGTATTAGTGGAGATAATTAATTACCTCCTTCCCTAGTTGGCTTCTTACAGGCACATCTTCTCTGCATCTGAACCGTAGAGATGCCATCTAAGTGTCAAGACATTTTTAATCTTAAGAAACCAAGGGAAAATGAAGTCTTGTTCAAATGATGTAATTGTACCAGATGGTATCCAAGGGATGTAAGGATGTAATTAATTAAAATAATACCTTACAACAAATTCATACTGATGGAAGAAAGATATGTGTGACAATATTGAATTATGGACATGCTCTAAAGAAGTGGAATTTTATTAAAATAATTAAAATTAAATGCTAATAAAATATTACCAAGTAGAAATTCTCATAAGACTACTTAATGACTAGAATCACTCATAATCAGTACGTAGTTAGGATGCAAATAGATGCATCTCAAGCAGGTTGATATGTTTCCTAGCAAACATTTACACTATTCATCTGCTCTGTGGGCCCTTTTTTCTTTTCTTTTCTTCTTTTAATATATCTTTATTGATTTCAGAGAGATAGAAACATCAATGATGAAAGTCATTGATTGGCTGCCTCCTGCACGCGCCCGACTGGGGATCGAGCCCGCAACCCGGGCATGTGCCCTGACCAGGAATTGAACTGGGATCTCCTGGATCCTAGGTTGATGCTCAACCTCTGGGCCACACCCAGCAGGGCGTGGGTCCTTTTTTCACAGATAAAACAAAGTAAACATCAGGTTTACCCTAAGGAAATTATTAAGGACCATAAATTAATGGGGTACCAATGGGTGGCATTGCTGAAGAGAAAACCAAGGCTCTGTCAGATGGCTGTAGCCAATTACATCTGAATTTATTTTTAAGTTATACTCCACTGTTCATGCGCATTATC
The DNA here is from genome assembly GCF_964146895.1 of Miniopterus schreibersii. Classification (NCBI taxonomy): domain Eukaryota; kingdom Metazoa; phylum Chordata; class Mammalia; order Chiroptera; family Miniopteridae; genus Miniopterus; species Miniopterus schreibersii. The sequence goes on from NC_138115.1 coordinate 30,736,904, forward strand.
ACAAGAGGCTCTGTCACTGCATGCAAAGCAGAAAAGAACTGCTGAATGAAACCCATGTGCTGAATGGAGCAGTAGAGTAGGTGGAGTGGAGTAACTACTTTTCCCTCCCCCGCCTTCCTTTTCTATGTTATTTTCTCTCTTCCCTCTTATCTGGTATTCTGGGATACACTCTCACAGCTTGTTCAGACTGAGGAGCCTGAGAAAGATGCACCTGACGACCTAGACTCAGGAAAAGCACACATGTGCATGCTTTTTCCAGCCTGTGCAGGATCTTCAGACCTCGGTGAATGGAGCTAGCACATTTCCAAAGCACTCCAGAAACTGCAAAGAATGACCAATGCTACCCATTTGATACAACCACCTGTGAGACAAGGAAGGCAGATGTCTTCATTTTACAGACAGGTTACTGACATGATCAAGGCGACACTGTTAGAAAATACAGAGTCAGCATTGAGTTCAACCTTGTCACTCTTGGTCTGCAGAGATGTCCCCATACCCTACTGCCTCAGTACATAACAAGGTTTTTAAATATCCCTAAGATAAGTTGACAACCCCTGGCATCCGATCTATTATATCTTTTGGAAGCAGAACCCTGGGTGGAGAAGTCTTACTATAATTTCACAAGGGACATAGTAGGTTCTGGAACAGCTACTTTTCAGATGTCAAGTAAGTCTTATCTGTATTGGCTCTTGTAACTAGTGGAAAGCATGGTTTGGGGGCAATGCCCAAGGCAAATTACCTGTTGTTCTGAATCTTATTTCTCAGCAAATCTGAGATGCACATTGGGGGTAGGAGTGAGTAGTCTTATAAGAGAAGCAACAGAAAAGTATTTTGCAAACACAAAACTTAATATAAATGTTTAATTAAATTACCCCCTAAATTTTAGATGGATGTTCTCTTTCCCTTCTTTTTGGAAAGAATAAATCCATTTAAAGGCCCATGATACTCTGCATCCATAAGTAATTATTAACATGGGGGAGATTGTTTTCATTGGAGACAGCAAAAATCTGATAAAACTATAGTATCAGTTTACGTTTGGGGAAGTCTCAGGATTGGAAAGTCTTAAGAGAGTCTTGAGATTATACCATTGAGTGGTTCCCACACCTGGACAATGGGTATCAGAATCCCAAAGAGGGGCTTATACTCAGCTGGGTGTGAGAACCACTGATCAACCAACCCCCAGAGACTAGACAACCTGGTGAGTAGGCAGTTGCCTGTCAAGTCCATGCTGCTCCCTCCCCCAGAAAAGCTTAATAATAAACCCTAAAGAAGTGTAGCTACCCCCTCCTGGCCAGCTGTTGGGTTTTGTGGGTTGGAGAGTTGCAAACATCACTCACTCGCTGATTACTCTAAGGAGCAGCTGGAACTGTTGAAGAGACAAAGTTGCCAGCAACAGAAGTTTTAAGGACTACATTTTGACAGCTGCAGAGATTTGCAAAATTCCTCATACCTTTGTTTTTTTCTAGGCCCAGTGCACTTAATCAAACCTCACAAATCTTCACTTAGCATTTATTATGTGCAAGGCACTGGTGCCTTCTGACTTTGGGATCAGAGTAAAACATGACAACTTAAACAGCCCCTAGATACACATACACACACACACACACACACACACACACACAGCCTATGCAGTATAAGTGAACCCGTTGAGAATATCATTAGGAAGGACCTGTGAGGTCAGCAATGATTACCATGGCAACAATAGCCAATGGCGTGCTGTCATTTTCAGCTCCAAGTGCAATGATTTGAGATCCAGGTCTCCCTTGGGAGCTTTGGCCTTTGTAAGAAGCCTAGGTAGACTTGCTGTCTTCCATTGGGAAGTTCTGCTTTTGTCTCTGGCAGAAAGGAATGCTCTCTTTACTAAAGGTGTTCACAGTCCAGATACAAAACAAGGGACAAAGGTTCAGAACTATATTGTCCCTTGTATTGTTCACTGATTTACTTGAAACTGCTCAGCTCTAGCCTATTAAACGCCATTCAGTCACTCACATGGGATGGTTTCCTAGTACAAGAGACCAAGTTCCAACCTCACTGGTTCCATTTGGGACCAACACTCAATGCCGTGATCTGTTCTTAGAGTAAACTACCAGGCTGTGAAATGGTCTGAATACACTTAAATGATCTCCAGCAGAGCAGAACAAAATGATCACTATTTGAATTAAATGCAAATAAGCCCAATACAGATATATTTTCCTTTGAACGCACTAATTCATGGTTGACACTAAGAGTGCTCAGCAAACGTTCTATGCTATGCTGAACCCAAGTCAGTTGGAAACTGACTGAATTTGACGATGTGGTACTCACCCTGAGGGGAGAGTCTTAGAATTGGAGGGCATCTTAGATATAACTTAGTACATTTTCATAGCCAGGATACAAACGAAGAGTATATGTAGAAACACCCCACTTATTTATGGAAATAAATATTTGTGTGTGTATACATGTATATATACACAGACACACACACAATATACTAGAAGAATGCACACTGAAGTTATAACTTATTATAAACAGAATTGTAATTTTCTTCTCTTTTTTGTTCTGACTTACGGTTTCTAATTTTTTTCTCCTTTCAAGGGCTTGAGGTAATCATCATCCTCAGTTTATGGCACATTATCATCACTGTTCTTGCAAGATTCTCCCGGCTTTATTATTTCCCTTTGTATCCCTACTTCTCCCCCTCATCCAACCCTCAGAGAACCATTCTGATGGGCTTAACCGGTATCTCTTTTATAAGTATCTTACAAATGCATACCATTTTATGTGCATATATTTTTATTTTGGGAAATGGTTCTGTGCTGTATCTTGTTTTTCTTACTTTTTTCACTTGGCACTATGTCCTTAAGGTCCATCCATGTTGGTACATGTTCATCTAATCAATTGCTTCTAATATTGGCACAGTACTCCTTTACGCTCATTCACCAAATTTCAACTAACCATTTTCATTGTGCAGGATACCCAGGTTACCTCCAACTCCCTCTTATCACCACAATAATTCTGTGTTAATATCCACTTATGTCCTATTACGGTGTTTTAAATAGGCATATATACACACACACACACATATATATGTGTATTGAGGTACGTGTGTGTATACATATATGTAAATATATATAAAACAAAGATATTTCATACATCTCCAAGGGTGTCATGGGGTATGAGTGGCCCTAGTTTGAACAAGTATACCAAATGGCTCCCCAAAATAGTAGGTCAGCCTATGCTCCTATTTGCAATGCATGAAGGTCCCCACAGTCCCAGAAACAGTTGGCATAACTGAATTCTCTAAAATGCTATGATGGCCTTTTGAGTTTCCTTGTTGTAACTACCTTTTCCAATCCTTTGCCCAAATTTTCTACAAACAGCATGCACTGCTTTAAAAACACTCTCCCGTCCTAATGAAATCAGTTGAACAAGACAAGCAATAGAGACAAGAAAAACCCACATATGAGAACAGATGACAGTTAACCCATCTTCTGAAAATGGCAGTGACTCTGTGTCAACAGCGAATTTGAGAATCACACAATAACAAGAGCGGAGACAGCAAAAACGAGTGATGCTATGTGAAATGTATCTGCTGTGGTCCCTGGCTCATAGTAGATAGTTCATTGAACACTTCTTCCCTCCCCTATTTTCTTAGATTATCACAACAAATCTGTGAGCAAGGAAAATCATGCATTATTTTTATTCCCCTTTAGTGGGTAATAAAACTGCTTGGAGGGATGCCATGAGCTGCCTGCCTCAGGAGAGAGGCAGGACAAAGGCAGGTGTGTCTATCTTCTCTAGAAGAGGAAGCCTGAAAGCAGTGAGCCCTCGATTTGCATCCCAGCTCCTCAACTTGTTAACTGGGTGGTATTAGGCAAGAAAAGCCACCTCTTTGAACCTCAGTTACTCGCATCCATCAAATGAAGTAATAATGACAACATTTTCCTCATGGGGTTGTAGTGAGGATTAAATAAATGATTCCCTAAAAGCCACGTAGTGTCTGGCACCTGGTAAGTGCTCAATGAGTGTTAGCTGTTGTTTTTGTTGTTGTTGTTGTTGTTATTCCGCTTATCTTTGGGGCATGGAGATTGTACTAAATTGACACGGTAAACAGTATTTCATATTAATACCCTCCAATCATGTGGTTTTTAGAAATCATTTTGAAGAGTTAAAGGCCACGTAATAGCATGTGAACACTTTAAGAGTCTCATGCTCTACCGAATGAGCTAGCCGGGCACCTGCATGTGAACACTTTATATCTTAAACACTCTATTTTGTTCTAAACATTTTTTATAATGCATTTTTTTCCAATTTGGTTTTTAAAAATACCTTGAGGAGTTTTTCATTTTTCCCTCAACATTTTCTGAGGTGTTTTTCCCCAGGTCCTCACATCTCCAGTAACACATCTGAGGACTTCACTGACTAAATAAAACAGAACTGCTGGGAAATGGGCCTCCATATGGAGTAGGCCAGCACTTTTGTCTTCCTAATACCAGGATTTTTCTTATTCATATTTCTATTCATGGAAGTAAAAAAAGGATGTCTACTAAAGAAATAGAGTAACTAGGGGTAACCATGGCCTGTATACAAGTCACCCTTGTTTTTTTCAGCTTTAAAAATAAAACTAAATGGAAGTGGCAGACAGGGGAATCAAATAAAGCAGGTGTGACAAACACCAGGGTTCAGGGAGCAACAGCAAAAAAAATGAGGGCTGCCTGGATTCTTAAGTGGTCAGAACTCACTGAATTACAGAAATCAATGCTATGGTGCGAAGAGAACAGCCTGGAGCCCTAGTGCTTATGTCCTGGTTCTATTATAACTAGCCTGGATCTCCTGCTACTACTGCTTCTGTAGGCTTGAGTCCATATTTATTGTAAGATGAGGCATGAAACAAAATATCCTCTCTATATTTCCTTCCAGCCCTAAATCCTAGAGCCTTATAGTTTATTCCTCTATCTAGATTTTTAAAAACTCCTACATGTTGCCCTAGCCAGTTTGGCTTAGTGGTTAGAATGTTGTCCTGAGGACTGAAGGGTCCTGGGTTCAATTCCAGCCAGGGGCACATACCTTGGTTACAGGCTCGATCCCGGCCCGGGTCAGGGCGCGTGCAGGAGGCAACCGATCGATAATGTCTCTTTCACATTGATGTTTCTCTCTCTCTCTCCCCTTTCCTCTCTCTCTGAAAATCAATGGAAAAAAATATCCTCGGGAGAGGATTAAGAAAAACACATTCCTCCGTGTTTGTATGCATACCTCCTACCTGAGCAATTACATTAGTGATGCAATGTTCATCTCTGTAATTCAAATGCACACACGAGAATCCAGCTGCCATGTCTAATTGGAAGACAAGGATTCAACCTGTAGAAAATAACCAGGTGTTCCTTCCTTCAAGGACATCATTTTGACTATGCTTTTCCCAGCCATGGCTTGTCTGCAAATGTAGGCTCAAAGATGTGGAGCTACTTCTTTCTCCATGTAGATTTCCTCCTCTTTACCAAGGGGGACCTAAAAAGGGTAAAATACCCAAAGAACCCCAAAATTAACCATCACAAATATTCTGCATGCAGGATTGCTGAGAAGTGTCAAGTACACACAGCCATATCCTAAAGTCAACAAATGAGACCCTGGGAACTTCCCTGAGACCCACAACAAATGAGTATATATACTTCACCAAACAACACAGAACTACTTCAACAGGTACCTCCTAGGACTATCAGTCAAGGAAAATATTCAGGGAGACCAGGCTCAGCTCAAAGGTAGGAGTGGGGTGCGATGGGGTGAGAACATGTCATCCTGACAAGGCCATTTTGATACATGGAAGATTTTTATGGGGCCTAAAAAAAAGAATTAACATTTGTTTTGTGAAGTTGGAAGGGGGATTTTACTCATTACTTTATATTTTTAAATATCATCTGAAATATTATAAAATAAAAGAAATGAATATATGTAAAAGAGCCATCCTCGCCTTGGCCTGGTGGCTCAGTTGTTTGGAGCAGTGTCCCGTACACCAAAGGGTTGTCGGCTCAACTCCCGGTCAGGGCACATACCTGAGTTTTGGGTTCAATCCCCGGTCAGGGGCATATGGGAGGCAACAAATCAATGTTTCTCACATAGATGTTTTTTCTTTCTAAAATCAATAAACATATCTTTGAGTGAGGACAAAAAAAGGAGCCATCCTCCTTGGTACCCTACTCTTCCAGATGGCAATCAAATACGATAAAACAAGGGGAGGGAAGAGTCCTCCGAGAACTGACTTGTAAAGTCAGTGAGGCTACAATGCTTGTTTTGAAAAGACAAATTTGTTTCAATGCAATTAATATATTAGGAAACAATCTGAGCATAGCGCAAATTTCATATCTGCTTATGAGCAATTTCATCCACGAGAAACACTAGACAACTGCAGAACACCCAACGCAGCTGAACCAAAGGGTATGCACATCTGTGCACGTAACTCCAGAGTCATTTTGTTCCTGCGGATACCTATGAGCACCTGACCCCCCTTCTTATCACCATTCCTTCTGCAACCCAGCTCCTTGTTTCACTACAGCCTCCAACAGCAGATGCTAGCATTTTTGTTTTTCGTTTTCCCCCGCAGTGGACAGAGCTGTTTTATTTCGGAAAGGAAAGAAAACAGAACAGAACCCCACTACATTGCTATTAACGTGGATAAAGCATATAAACTCAGCGCAGACACTCTCTCAAAGCCCTCAGGGCTGTTCCTACTTTCTAACAGAGTGAATATGTCCATACAGACCTGCCAACTGTCTTCCACCAGCACTAAATGAAGCCCTAATCTCATGGAGAGGCACTGGGGAGAACGGGAGGAGGGAAGGGCAGCAAAGGCAGTTTCAGCTCCATCTACTAATGGCAGTCAAGGGCATGGCTGAAACCTAGGATAAGTCTATGGCTACCAAAGAAACACATTTTCTTAGACTTAATATGAGGTATAGAGGAAAGGCTGCTCGTGTATGGATGACTAATGTGTGTACACATGGTTCACTGTACCTGGGGGTATCGTGTAATCCCTGCCTTGTTCTTAAACTGCTTTAGGGCAACTCCCAAAGATGCATATTATACAGCATGATAAAAAATACATGCAAAATAATAAAAATAAAACAAAGGAGCATCTGTGTGTGTATATATATTCATACATAAATGAATCCACACATATGTATAAGTAAGTCATAATTCAAACCCTAATTAAAGAGAATCTTTATAATCTTGGCTACATAAAATTGAGGAAAAAGAGTAGTGAAAACCCTCAAAATGGAACCCGGGAGGAAGAGACTCAGGTGAAAGAAAATCAGGCTCTGGAGCCAGTCTTGGGTGGAAATATCAGTTCTGCCATTTACTTTCTGAGCATGTAATTTAAACTTTGAGTTTTAATTCCTCACAGGTAAAAGTGAGAATTGTCCCCACCTGAAAGTGTCATTTTCAAGATTAAATGACAGTGTTCCTCAGGTCACAGGAGATCACAAATTCTGCCCTAAATCTCTGGTTTTATACTGTGTTCAGAAATTCAGAGTGGTTGGGCATCCCAGAGTTCAGACAGTCTCAGTTGTCTGGGACATTATGGATCTGAAAGAAAGGATATGAGCACACATCCATGACCCCCAAACCCTGGGAACAGTGGGTCAGAGCCAAGCCGGCTCAAAGGACTAAAAGGATTGAGAAATCAGAGGGACTGTAGCCTGATTTCAGATGGCTCCCGGTTGGGAGAACCCTTAGGACAGAGGTTCTCAAAATGTTGTGCCTCATCCACATTGCCTGGGAACTTGTTAGAAATGCAAATTATTGGGCTTTATCTCATACTCACTGAATGAAAAAAACTGAGGGTGGGCCACAACAACTGGATTTTAACAAACCCTTCAGAAGATTCAGATACACACCAAAGTTTAAGAACCACAGCCTCGGGAGACTGAGTTTTGCTCCAGTAGGTTTGAGAGTTTCTGTCTCAAGTTAGAGTTTTAAAAAGGTCTGAGAGAATCCCACATCCCTCTGCCCCTGTTCTGTAACTCAGCAAGGAGTACACACCACCCTCTGGCTATGGGAGAGCAGGATACTGGTCACCCAGCAACACTTGCCACCTCCTCAGACAATTAGAGGTACGGTCAAATCCTGATCCAACCTGAAATGTCACAAACAGCTGATTGAATGGCACTGGAGGGCTTGTGGGCAGAAAGCAATGGAGCATGTAATCCTCTTAGAATGAAAGGAGCATAGAAAAAATAATAAGCTATTGGCGTGTGTAAATAGGGTCCACAGTGGAAGGACTGAGGTAGAAATACTTCCTTTCACATACCCAGCACCAACTACTTATTTCTGTTGTCATCCCATCTGCCCAGTGTCTTAAGTTGTGGTTGCACACTCACCAGGGCCAGCTGCTAGACCTAGGGACCACCTTCACTACCTCCACTCCCCACACTCAAATCAACTCCAGAATCACGAGAGTTTGATTTTATGTAGCTCTTACAATATCTAGGCCCCTCAATTGTCTTCCTTTTCATTTCTCCCCCTGCTCATCTGATTGCATTTTCCCCAATCCCCTAAAGAATGGGTGAGCAGGAAGAGGAGGGGGAAAAAGCAGGCAGAACAGGCTTGGGGGAGAAGCCCTGCAAGCACAGCTGAAGCTAAGATCCAGGATCTGTGGTTAATCAGTGGACTTCAGTTATCCTGTAGGGTTCTGTCAGGGTCCCTGCCTCCACTTACCAGTCCTGAAAAGAACACCTATAATGGCTACACATCCCAAGCGTCCTATTCAATACTAATGTTGTACCAGAACTACGATCAGTCTGATTAGTAGGCAGGAGGCTGCACGTCCTGCACAGTATTAAAAAGATGCTGTAAATCATAACACTTGATTAAAATTGCAATTATTAAACAGAATATACAACACACTGAACAGTGTCTATGGCCCAGACTCGCTTGCCTATTCGTGCCTTATTAACACGAGCCATGGTAGGCGGCCTTTTCAATTCTCCGCACCATAAACTTTATGAGCTTTAGAAATTAATTCTTATAATTACAAAGGAATACTCATGTTACACAGAAAACTCAGCAAATGGATATCCACTGCATCTAACAACAGTGTATAAAGTTTCCAAGCAACATTTTTGGTTATATTTGTCTTACTCCCTTTAGAAACAGAGTCAGCTTATCCCTCTATACTCTCCCCAGAGATACATAGTAATTGAATTTTGATGGAGAGATTCCATAAAAGGAATCAAGAGTCATGGAATGCTATAGTTAGAAGGAAGCTTGGGAATCATCTCATCCAACTCTCCCTCATTTTATGGGCAAGGAAACTGAGACCCAGGGGGATTCAACATCTGCCCAAGACCACACTAGTCAGTGGTACAGGCAGAACTGGCACTTTCATCTCTGAACTCTCCAGTCTACTGGTCTTTCCATGGCATCGTTTGGCCTCTGTGCTTGAGGCAGAACCAACCATGGCCCGGCTGGGCTTGGATCAGTGGTTGAGCGTCAACCCAGGATCCAAGAGATTGTGGTTTGATTCCGGGTCAGAGCACGTGCCCGGGTTGCGGGCTCCATCCCCAGTGGTGGGCATGCAGGAGGCAGCCGATCAAAGACTCTCTCATCATTGATGTTTCTCTCTCTCCCTCTCCCTACCTCTCTCTGAAATCAATAAAAAACATATCTAAAAAAACACCAACGATGGATGAAGTCTCTGAAGTCGCCTACACAACCAACTGCACATGGTACAGAAAGGTCACCTTCAGAGACAAGTTCTCCATAGGAGATCTATTAGCCCTTGTTACAATGTTCATGCAAAATCCTCAGATGTGGGGTCACTTTAGGCCACATCTTCTAAAACTAGATTTCACTTCACTTAAAAGGGAAGCATTCACTCCACCAATATCACTCTCCTGAGAGGGTTGTAGCTTAAAGGTCGTGGCTGTTCACTGACAGAGTTTAGGTAGAGGGCTTCCAAGCCCGTAAAGTCTCAAAGAGGCAGGACGTGTCACCTGACCCTTCCTACGCATCCTGGTGAATCACAACCAACCACTCTTCCCTGCTTGCTATGAGCTGATGTCAAGATTTTGCTGGCAATTAAATCCCTTTCACAATGTGACTCCACCAGAAGGCCAGAGAATAGAGGCTTCAGAGCAGAGTTTTCCCGCCACACACTTTCCCCTATGCTTGTGTTGGGCTGAAATCTAATCATCACCTGCTTTCACACCATGTACACTTGCTGCTGGTGGTAACACACCGATGTGCCTCTAGCACATTCTTCGGACACGCCGCGCTGTCTTTCAGGGGTCCATGCTAGCCTTGTAGGAGTGCTGGAAGCATGAGGCGCTCTACTATTTAGAAATATAAAAATAAAGTATGATTCCTAGGGTTGCAAAGAGTCAGACACAGATCTTAAGATTTTCAGACTCAAAATAAAACAAGACAGATGTATTTGGAGAGCATTTAATCCCTTAGCGACTGCTTTGCAGGTCCAAATGGCATGGAATGCAGTTAATTTGTAAATACTCCATATGCAAGAGACTCTCCAATAATAGTCTATTTTTCCAAGCACTCTGCTGCTCAAAGCCCTTCAGTGTCTCTCTTATGCTTACAGAATAAAAAATTAGGTGCTTAGACTCTAGAGCAATTTTTTACACCACCATTTAAATAAGATTAATTACTCACTCTTTTAAAACCCATGCTGTATTAGTTACCTATTACTGAGAAACAAAGTTAGCCTAAAATTGAGCGGCTTAAAACAACAATAAACATCTCACACAGTTTCTGTGGGTCAGGAGTCTGAGAGCAGCTTAACTGGAGGATTCTAGCTCAGAGGCTCCCTTGGGCTTGCAGTCATGATGTTGTCCAAGGCTGCAGTCACCTGAAGGCTTGACTGGTACTGCAGGATCTGCTGCCAAGAGAGTTTTCATGTGACCTTGTCACATGGCTTGCCCAAAAGAGAAGCTCATCTTAGGACATGGCAGCTGCTTCTCCTCAGAGCGAAAGACAGCAACACCAACTGCAAACCACAAGGTCTGCTTTGACCTAGTCTCGGAACCACACAACACTATTTCTGCAATATCATGATGTTTTTTATATACAAGGCTCTTTTCACTGCCCACTATATCTAAGAGCAAATATTGGAGACAACTTGAAATTTCCAAAATTAGGGAACAGATAAATGATGGCCCATCTAAATAATGGATATTTCATATATGTACATATGGCAATGAAGAAATGTTCTTAATTTAGGTAAAAAACCCAAGATTTCTATTTTCAAATTCAAAAGTTATACACACAACTAGGTATAGATGTCTAGATATAAACATACACAAAACAAAGCTTGAAAGGCCAGTCATGGTGATTAATCATGATTATGATGAACAACAATGACATTTATGATGCGGAGTTACAGGTTTTTTCTTTTCTTTTCTGTGCTTGCCTATATTTTCTGTATTTTCTACAATTGACATTAGTTCTCTAATCAGAAGAATATTAGGAAAAAAATTACTTCCAGGTTTCAGATTTGACAGTGGAATCTAAGTACTAATGCTTATTTAAAGGTGTTTTGTTTGTTTGTTTTTTAAAAAAATATATCTTTATTGACTTCAGAAAGAGGAAGGGAGAGGGAGAGAGAGAGATAGAAACATCAATGATGAGAGTCATTGATCGGCTACAGCCCGCAACCCGGGCATGTGCCCTGACCAGGAATCAAACTCCAATCGCCTGGATCCCAGGTCGATGCTCAACCACTGAGCCATGCCCGGCTAGGCTAAAGTTTTAAAGTGTACATTTTTAGGGGTACCGAGGAAGTCCTAACTCTTCATTATTTTATTGCCTTAGATCATGTATCGTGTTGGTAAATATCTATTCAGGCTTAAGAATTCTCCTTTTGTTTTGTTTTTTTTCAATCCATCCTCACAAATAGCCCTTCTCTGTCCCTGATTTACTTGGTCTCCCAAACTGAAACCAGAAGACTGAAGGGAGACACCGAAAGCCAACACCCCCACATCTGGCATCCGGCTGCCAGCTCTCCATAAAGTCATGGAGGAGTTAACTGCCGCATCCACACACAGTAATGGATAGGATGAGGCACACCTCTCTACTAATAGAGCGAGTCCTGAAAACTATAACAGGATACCACATTTCTGTCTCTCTGGATAATAACCTCAATGATACCAGACTACACATGAATTCTACATAGGAGTCTAACATTCGGATAGCAGTAAAGTAACAAAATAGGTCACAGATATTAATACAGCAACAGATAATTGTAAAGCACCCTCAGTGCCACCTGTATGCATATGTGATTACTAGATAGACAGAAAGGCAAAGCGATGAGAACTGGACATGAAAATATATTTTCATTTTATAATTAGAATATAGTAAATTTATAAGGCTGTTTATAATTTACAAAGTAGCTTCACATATATTTATTAGTTCATTTAGCTCTTATGATGAAGGTATCATGCCATTTTATAGATTAAAAAAGCTCTACTAAATATACGGTGTTTTCTAATTTTATCCTTTAAAAGGCCACAGTGTTATTTTTCTAATTCTTTCAAAATGGACAGATTGAGGGGTGAGAGGGTTACAAATATGCAGAGTCTGCATCTGGAAATCAATTCAGAGGCTTGGTAAAAGCACCCAGGCTGGGATACTATCAACAACTCCTCTGTGCCTATACTTAGAGCGCAGACCCACAATAAAAGCTTTCTGGAATCACCACAGGAAGAACATTAAGACATTAACAAAAATGGTTATGTTTTCACCATCAGCAGTCTAATCCATGAGAAATCTACTTCTTTTACTTTGTGTCTACTCCTTAAATCTGAAGTATACTTGGAATGCATTAACCACAGAACACTGTTGAGGTTTTTCTTTGACTAAAAGACATTTAAATTGATTCTTTAAATACCAAACACCACAGATGCAGAGAGCTATTAACCTAGAGTGATTGCTTTTCTAAACACACTGCATTCTGGAGACAGATCAAAGGCTGTATCTTGCTGCCACAAGGACCCATGGTCATGGCCTCTACACGACTTCAATAACATTGTTTAGAACAGTTAATTAAACCAAGCTTTAGTCACCCCCACCCTCCAAGTTATATACAATGTTTCTTACATGCAGGGGTGAAAGGAAGGGGAAGGTACCTGCAGTACAAACACAGACAAATGGCATCTCCTCCACGGAGATACCTAGCTGTCTCTTCTTAGGGCCAGTTGCTCAAGGTAAGTCGAATTTTGCCCTGGTTTCATAGCTGTCATATTTGCAAACCTCCTTTCTCTCATCACTAGTCACTCACTGTCAGTTCACTCATGGTGCTCTGCTGCACACCACGTTATTTATACACACTTGGTCTCCTAGGATCTGAGAAATATAATCCATAGAAAACTGCGGTGACTGGATTAAATGAGAGACCAAATGGCCACAAAACAAGCAGGTCTTGAGAATCTGTACTGCTCTTTACCTGCTATCGTCTGCTTTGACATATGTTATAGGACATGGTGTGGGTGAGGCAGAGCCCATAAGGTGAGGCCAGGCCGTTTAGATATAATCCAAAGAGATAAGAAAGCCTGTGCTGTTCACTAGTAGAGTCATTCTAAGAGTCTCCCTCATCTCCCAGTCTCATTGGAAAATGCCACCTGCTGCATCAAGAGTGAAGGTAAGTAAACGCTGCTTCATGTGCTCCTGGAAGATACTGTGCACAAGGTTAAGAAGACTAGATTGTCTTTCTTTGGGATAACCTCTGACAGTTCCTTCTTCAGTGTAGCCTACAGATTCACAGCCAAGATGGCAAAAGTAGAATCACTGCAGCTGAATCCAAAGAAAATTCCCCCTCCCTCATCCCAGCCAAGATGCCTGACATGGAAGCGACTTCATATGCGATGAGGAGGGCTACAACCTGGAATACTTTGAAGACAGTAACTCTGAGCCAAACGTGGATTTGGAAAGTCAGCACTATAACTCCAAAGTGTTAAAGGAAGGTGGCCCACGAGCAGCGTTAAGCAGTCTCCAGAAGATTCTGGAACTTGAAGGGGAAGAGAGAGAATGGGGATTTAAAGCTCTGAGACAAATGGGTAAGATTAACTTCGAGTTGGCAAACTTTCCAGAAATGATGAACAAACAATTACTGACCTATATTCGAAGTGCAGTCAGAGGAAATTATTCTGAAAAATCCATTAATTCTATTCTTGATTATACCTCCACTTCTAAATGAATGGATTTACTGCAGGAACCCTATGAAACAACACGGGGGACTTTAAAAGATGAGAAGAATGAAGGACTGTGGCTTACGACAAATACAAAGCTTGGAAAATTGTATTTAGAGTGGGAGAAATATGGAAAGCTTCAAGAACTTTTATGCCAGTCACATCAATCCTGCCGGACTGATGGAGAAGATGGCCTGGAAAAGAGTTCACAGCTATTAGAAATATATGCTTTGGAAATTCAAATGTACATGGCACAGAAAAATAACAGAAATCTTAAAGCCCTCTTTGAACAGCCACTTCCCACAAGGTCTGCCATCCCTCCCCCACTGATCACAGGGGCCATCGGAGGGTGTGGTGTTAACATGCGCTGGAGAGAAGGTGAATTTGAAAGGCACACACTGGCTTTCTTTAAGTCTGCAAGAATTAGGATGAGTCAGGAAGTCCAAGATGAAGCACTTGCTCAAACTTTTTGGTCTCAGCAAATATGCTAGTGAAATTGGGAAAAAATCCATTTGAATCACAGGAGGCCAAATCATACAAAAATGATCCAGAAATTCTCGCCATGACGAATTAAGTAAGTGCCTGTCAGAAAAACAACATTGCTGAGTTTGAAAAGATTCTGAAGACAAATCACAGCAGCATCATGGATGACCCTTTCATAAGGAAACACGTGGAAGAGCTTTAGCGAAACAGCAGGACACAAGGGCTCATAAAATTAATTAAGCCTTACACAGGGATACATGGTCCTTTTATTTCTAAGGAGGTAAGCATAGATGTTGCTGATGCGGAGAGCTCGCTGGTGCAGTGCCTAGTGGATAACACTATTCATGGTCAAACTGATCAAGACAACCAACTCCTTGAATTGGACCATCAGAAGAGGGATAGTGCCTGATGTACTGCACTAGATAAATGGACCAACCAGCTAAATTCTCTCAACCACGCTAAATTCTCTCGACTGGCTTAACAGAGAACAAGCTTTTACACACATACTTAAAGCAACAGCACAGAGATGCAATTCTTAAAAGAACAGGGAATGGCAAAAAGATTACTGGTAGATGTGTCCTGAAAATTACTGGAGTTATGGCAGAAGTGCTTTTTTTGATCAACTGGTTTTTGTTTTGCTGCTGTGTTTATCCCAAGAAAAACAGCTTTAATCTCCAGAAGAAAACCAAAATGCCATGGGATTTATGTTGTATTGACATATTGCCTTAAACATACAACATCATAGTTATTTGTCACGGGCAACATGACCAGAGAGGAGATTTTTTTGGTCATGATTTTAAATACACTGACATGCTGCTGTTGGTTAAATTTAAACATATTTTACCTGCAGAAATTCTCTCACAAATAACCCACAATAACTTGAAATGCATACCCTTTTGAACACTGCCTTTTCTCATGTATAAATTAAAATGTTTGCTGCATTTTGAAAAATGTCAATTCTCAAAAAAAAAAAGAGAAAATATTTACAAGAGAACAAAATAGCAGCTGTTGGCTTTGCCACAATTAAGTGTTCTATGGAGAATTTTTGTTTTGCATAATAAATTAAAAGTGCAATACATACAAATACAGAGGTTGAGAGTCAGTCACCTGCATGGTAGATGGAACCACCTCCTGTCCCTAGATACATACACCCACACACCTCATAAACCTCCAGGAAGAGGTCCATTATCTGAAATGTACACCATTAAAGAGTCACGCCTTTGAGTCTGGTATTAAAACACAAATTCTTTTCTGAGCAGCAACATATCAGACTATCAGCTATTAAAAACCTCTCCATTAATTAATCGGAAATTATCTAGAAAGGGCCTAAGGGAGTGATGGGAAAATCAGTGTGATTCATTTATCAACCTTTATTGAGGGTCTATTACTGAACAGCATAGTACCATGTGGGGATACAGTGAAAAATTAATTCACTCATTCACTCAGTAACATCCTCCCTCATTAGTTCATTCATTCACTCGCTCATTCTTTCATTCATTCAACATATATACCAGGAATTGGAATAGAAAATCTTCCCTCAAGGGACTACAATTCAGTAGAAGAAACAATATTTGCATCTACAAAGCAGAAATAAATACCATGAATTTAAAAAATGAGATATGTGCTATGGAAGTTAGCAGGTAGGAGAGATTAATGCTAGATGAGGGGATCAATATGGCTTCACAGGGAAGGCACTGAACCTGAGTGTTGAAGGATGGCTGGCATGTCAACATGCCAAGTGAGATAGATGGCTGAGGAAATGGCATGAAACTGCTAACCAGCTAGGGAAAGGGTCCAGCCAGCAGGAGGCAGCAGGAGTGTCCTGAGTGCCAGATGCTGGGGGAAGTGGGAGGAAGGGAAGTGAGTGATGAGGTGAAAGGGAGAGGGAATTCCAGAAACACACAGCATGTCTTGTTTTACCAACGTGCCTGGGACCAGCCCTGCATATATTTGTGTCTCAGGCCTTACTCTTCTGAAAGTGTAATTTTGTGGATCTTGTGGAGGTTCTCTAGCCAAAGCCCTCATTTTACAGAGGGGTTTGATAAATTATCCAAGGTCACAGAGCTAATAAGCGGTTGATCCGAAGATATAACTGAGTTGCTCTGAAATGAATGAAGCTAGTCTCCTTTCCATTTGTACCAAGGGTTATCAACTTGGCCAACAGTGTTGTGTGTGTATACGCAAGGGTGGGAGGAGGGAGAGAAAATGACTGAGGTCAATCAGGAGGGACATGGGTTATGAAAGGGGTAAGAAACACAGATCTGCATATTTCACATCATGAGAGAGGTTTCTTCTGGAAACAAGGACTGAACTGGAAACCTGGGCTGCAATATTTGCCATCTACACAATAGCTGGTCTATGATACAACTCAAGCTTCTAATTAATACCGTCTTAGCTACTCAGGTTCCTGCTTCACGCCTCAACGTCCCTCAATGTCATTACTCTTGCCATAAGTGCAAATGACAGGTTCATGGACAGCCAAGAATTGACTTCTCAGCAGCATAAAATGGAACCGGCCTGAAAGCAGTCACAACCATCCACCACTTGAGTTGTCAATGAATTGACAGCATCTCTATCATGGCCAGATTTCCAATTTAGAAAGAGATGCTGTTTTAACAGTAAACACGAAGTGCCAGGAAAATCAAAAACCTTCTAAAGCAAGTTGCATTGGGCCTCTATCCATCTGTTCTGGGAAATTACTGCCTCTATCAGAATTAAGTTTCCTTTACCCAGTTAAGTCATTAATTTTGCATAATTCCAGGCCACTTGGTATTGAGTAGAAGCAATGTTTACAAAACACAGAATTAGAGAATGTTGGCAAGTACCTTAGACATCTGATCTGACTCTATCTGTATGAAGTGAAGAGACTTGGCCAAGGTAAGACACATGATAAAAGATGGAGAGCCAGTGTCAGGCCTCCTGCCTCCAAACATTGCCCACCTAGGGCCATGGAGCAAGCTTTCTTGTTCTACTGGCCAAGCAGGGGGAAGATTTTACCCCCTAATCAAGATCCAGTGGACATAAAGTTCCAGCTTTAATCAGGGACAGTCCCAGCTCCCCACCTCAAGTCAGACTCCATTCTAACCTTTCAAATCCCTACCTACAAATATAAAATATTAAAAGTGAGATGATCTTTTTCCTCCCAGGCCACTGACATGACAGAGTAAATTTTTCAGATACGTCTGAGTGAACTTTGTTAGATACTTACACAGCTTTGTGCCGTGTCCTTCTGGGTCATTCCCCTTTTCACTTTTAAATATTTGATGCTTCTACGAAGGGATGTATTATAATACAAATATAGCTTCAGTGAGTACTACAGAATTAGAAATGGACTGTTTCCTCTTGTCTACCCTCCCTACCATTTCAAGTTATCAGAGAGGAGTGTCTCAGTCTGGTACCAAAGGAAAAAACTGCAGTTTCCTCCCAACACACACCCGCCCTGCAATTGTGAAGCTCCAAGTTGAAGTCAGCATACTTTACAGACTCAGTATTCTCTTAGATAGGAACAGAATGGTTGAAAACAGCAACAGAAGGTGGTGCCAAGTAATGTGTATTTTCAGAGAGACTCAAAACAACCGAGGTACATTCGTGTTCTTATGATACCACAATGGTTTTTAAATGTCTCTCCAGTCAGAGAAGTATCTCTCTGTCAGGGTTTTAGAGAGAGAGCATGCTCTTTTGGGTGTGAGCCAAGCTTTGTAAGACTTTGGGGCTTGTAAACAAAACAGCCAATGTTAGCTAAGACTTACTCAGTTCATAAACCTGAACCCTTTAATAAAATAAAAAGGGTAAATTCTACAATAATACCTTGCATTGCTATACTTTATAAAAAGTGTAAAAAGTATTTTCATATGTATGCTATGTATCCTTTATTTTTTATGAACACTTCTATGGTGAGTAAAGCTGTGATTATTACTCCTGTTTTATGGATGGAGGATCTAAGGCTCAGATAGGTTTGGCTTGGCCAAGGTCATCCAAAGAGACAGGATTAAAACCATGTCTTCAGACTTACCCTAGTACTCTTCTCTCCCTCTCCTCTCCCTCTCTCCCTCTGTCCCTCTGTCCCTCTGTCCCTCTGTCCCTCTGTCCCTCTCTCCCTCTCTCTCCCCTGCCTCTTCCAGCCTAGTTTGATTAGGCTTTGACTAAAAGCAAAAACATGAACTTGACCTGTCACAGTCTTCCTCAGGCCAAAGAATCTGAAGAGGTCACTGGTGAATAAGTAGAGAACAGTATTTAACAAAATACGCAATGTTTTACAGCATGATACTAATGAGTTTGTAAGTCTATAATTAAAAAAACTATTCCACTCATCAGATAGTTTTCTTAATGACTTACTAAGCCATATTATGTACCGTAATCAATAAATGTCAGGAGAAGAATTAATAAGGAACAGAAAGTTAGGACAGGTGTGCATTACTAGACATAAAAGCCACTGATCTAATCAGCAAATCCATAAGAATGGACTCTCTTTGCCTGGGTTTGCAGTTGGCTCGGAAGTGATCGCTCTGTCACTCATGCTCGCCGGGAAGCCAATCTGCAGAGAGGATCATTTTCTAGAGGGCAGAATAAGCCAACTGATAAATACAAGTACACAAATGCATGGCAAAATTCAATTCCTTGGGTAATCAAAAAGAAATACAAATTAAAATGAGATACTATGTTTTATCTATGAATCAGCAAAATAGTTTTGTAACAGTAACACAGTGTTGCTGGAACACATGCAGTCTCTCATCATCCTACAGGAAACAAACCAGAGTCAGCTATTCAGAAACATTACGGTGATGTTTATTATAAATGTATCTTATGAATAAACTTTACTTAATTTTTCCTAAAAATTCACAAAAACTCATCTAATAAGCAAGGATGACCATCATTGTTTTATGCACAGAAAAAATAGCAGATAACCATCATTAAAAAAGGGGGACATTAATAAATTCTGGGACACCCATATAATAAAGTACTATTCAGTCCTTAAAAATTCACATTCTCAAAGAATATTCAATGACATAAAGGATATATTCTTCAATACAGTATGATCACAATTTTATAAAATTTAAAAATATATCCATATGCATGTAAATTATGCTGGAAGGGAAAATGCCAAATTGTTAACCAATGGATTCCTCTGGTTGCTGACGCATGGAAGATTTCCTTGTCTTGTGTTTTTTTTTAAATCCTCTTCTGAGGATATGTGCGTTTTTTTAAAAAACTGATTTTAGAGAGAAGAAGGGAGGGAGAGAGAGAAACATTGATGTGAGAGAGAAACATCGATCGGTTGCCTCCTATACCCACCCCAACCGGGGACTGAACCCACAACCTGGGTATGTGCCCTGACCGGGAATCATACCTGCCACCTTTTGGTGTACGGGATGATGCTCTGACCAACTGAGCCACCCATGCCAGGGCACCTTGTCTCACTCTTACAATGAAACTTTGGAATTTGTTATAGAATCAATATGAGAATGGTAGTACTTTAACTTCTCAAACTTTATTTGTTAATATACGAGCATAAAATAGCCTTATAATGGTGAGAAATGACTTATTGATGGATATTTTTGTCCCAAAGTCATCCTACCCACAGCTGAGATGGGAAGGAATTAAGATACAAAGACCTCAAACCCTGATATACTGGACTCCAACATAACAGCAGCTATGTGTTATTTCCTTTTAAAGTTAAGTTGGGGGAAACCATTATTCAGAAGAATTGTTATGTTTATCAAGCAATGAGGATTATATCACTGCCTTGAGATGCTAGAGAGTTCAGAAATGCTCGTTGACAACCTTCTGCCTGGCTCCAGGTGTTTTATATGAAGGACTTTAGGGAAGTTATTTTGTTTTGTTTTTTCAATGGGAAGGACTACAGATCCCAGGGTGAGAATCTACATGTTCTAAAAGCAATGATATCTCTCAGGTAACATGTTTCATTTTGTAATTAGGCATTTGCCACAAGTTCTCTGGGGTTTTAGTAACATGCCTGTGAGACCTACCCATGTTCTTCATCTTTGCTGGTCTCATTTTAATCTGCTGTTTATGCTCAACCTATAAAGTTGGCAGAGTATGAGTTTGCTTAAATTCCATTAGTTGAGCTTTTTATTTTTGTGTAGTTGAGTTCAAGAATTCTACATATTGAACAATGCTAAACTGACATTTGATTGAACTTGGGGTCTTTACCAAAGGCTTGAATTCAGACAGCCAACAAGCCTGTTTTCAGTCTATTCAACACAGACCTACCTTCAGCAGGTCAGCTTATGAATGAACAAGATTTCCACCAGAACATTAGCATTTTCCCCTAAGAGCCAGGAAATGTGAGCCTACTCACACCTCTGAACCACAGTCTGGTACAAATCTGGGATTAGGAAAGTTAGATATTCGTTAAACTGGCCTCCCTACAGCTCCTGAACCTCTTCTCTCCTCTCCTTACTTGTGAAGTTCACTGCCTACTCAGTCATTATAAATATGAAGTGACAACCTACATTAGTGTCTCCAAACTTACCTGACTATAGAGCACCATAGCTGTATATGAGGCATATTCAGATTAATGTGAACAAAAAAAGCTATCAAAAATGAATTACAGCAAAAATATAAGACTCACGTGCATTTTTCTTTTGAAGAACAAAAACAAGTCTATTTTTAATAAAAATTCAAAATATAATAAGATTATAGAAAAGGTATAGAACATAAATTGGCAAATTGACTAGATGACTGACATCATTCCAACGGTGACCAGCGCTGCACAAACTGTATGGCTGCTCATGGCATTTGCGGCCAAGGCACAGCCAATCTTCATTTTCCCTCACTGATCCTAAATAGCAATGTCAAGTGCTGTCCTAACACCACAGTTTCATGACTCTTAAAATCAATCTAGTAAGTACCTATTGAGATGTCTATTATGAATCAGAAATGTCCTTTAAACAGAGTTATTAATGTCAATATTTATTCCAATGCAAACATTCAAAGTGTAAATGTACCACCAAAGTGTAAATGGCCCCATGAATCATGCAAAATTTCTTCTTTGTGTGATTAACTGCTAACACAGATTCATAAAAATGAATTGCAATCAGTTAGGAGGGGAACATACAGTAGCTTAAAACTTTGCTACTAAAAAAAAAAAGTGTGCTGTAAAACAGTAACTGTGTTATACCGGCAGCAGCCCCTTACATCTTGTTTCTACCACATTCTTGATTATATCATTTTCTTTTGTGCTTGATTCAACCTCATGTTGTTTTGTATACAGTAACATGCTGCATAGGTTGTAGCCTAGATGCAACAGGCTATACCATATGGCCTAGGTATGTGGTAGGCTAAACATCTAGGTGTGTGTAAGCACAAGGACGAAATCACCTAACAGTGAATTTCTTAGGACATATTCCCATGGTTAAGTGGGATGTGCCTGTAGTTCCCAAAGGCACCAGATAGTTGGACCTTGACTCTAATGATACAATAGGCAATGACCTGACCTGCTAAATGATGGCTAGGCAAAAAAAAAAGGCAAACCCAAGGGTCTTCTCTGACCACCACCACACATCTATACCTTTCAGATGGATGACAACACTAAGGGCTCAGATGTCAAGAAAGTTGGCCATGGTCCTTACTCTAAAGATATCTAGAGTCTTGTTAGGGAGACAAGGCCCAGAGCAAGCTAACCGGCAATGCCAGTAAGTCCAAGAAGAGTGCAATGGTGTGCAGAGAAGTTTTCCTCACCTGACAGCAGGTCAGGGAGATGCAACGCAGAGTGACAACCTAAGAATATAATACGGGAGGAGCCCAGAGGGGAGGTCAGTCAGGGTGAGTGAGGTAGGAGTGTAGGCTACTGCTGGAGACTGACACTGAGTGACAGTTGAGCAGAGCGAAGATCGTCAAGTTCAATGTTTGTTTTCAGGGATTCCCAACATTCTGAATTTCCTTTTACAAGTGGGAGTTTAAGATTTCTGGGGTGAGTACAAGGGTGTCTCAACATCTTCGTTTTCCCAAGCCATTTTGTGATTTAAAAAGTACAAAGTGGGCCAGTCTTTCCATAGCCATGGAAGTGGGAGGTGGGATTGTGTGGCTAGTGCACAGCAGTGCCCAAACCATACAGTGCCAGTCAAAGAGCTCTCTCTTCTGCTAACAAGGTCTTTGCTGGATTTGGGCCAACTTAATTTAGCTAAATGAAATGCCATCTCTCCTTCCCATGTCTGACCTAAGGAGGTCAGTACAAAACTGTACCTCGTCCAAAGGAAGATGAGGCCGGTTTCACATGTTTAAAAGAATGCTCATCTTATAATAGTTCCTTAAATTATAATTACTTTATGCAGCTTTTATAGTTGTATTATATTTAGCAACAAGAATGTTTAGAGAAATGAGGCAGATACATACCTTGCAGGTGTATATGATACGAGGTAGAAGGAATTTGACAAACACTGAACCTTTGCTTGGCTCAGGTCCTGTACTTACACTGTGTAAAATTTGTTGTTTACTCCCCACCTCCAACTTTAAAGGGTGGTTTTGCTTCACTTTAAAGATGGAAAAAAAGAAACTTGAATGCTAAAGAGATTAAATGTGACTTCAGGCATTTCTGGCTCTGAAGAAAGATACTTTTGCCTCTAGCCAGTGCTGGACAGGTTAGGGGGAGAGGCACGGGGAGCAGAAGGTCACGGAGGACAGCAAGCACAGGGCACACAGTCCTCTTCACCACGCTCTGGGCAGGATCAGTATCAGAATCCCAGAACCCTTCTATTTCTTTTCATGTGACATTGCCTTAGTAAGCAATTATCAGTGTGTTCTTTTTTCTCTCTTTTTTAAAAATGTGGCTCAGCAAAAAGATAAATGAGTGGAAGAGTCAAAAGAAAAGATAAAATTAGTAAAAAATAGAAACCCTTAATTTAGAAAACTTATAAATTCCATTTCCCAAATAAGGCTCCACTCTAAAAATATTCCTCATGAAGGTTGAAATACTTTTATTATTTTTTAAATCACAAATAGTACATTGATCTAACTAATGGTTTTCAAAAATTTTCAAGGATTTCTAAAATCTATCTAATCTAAACCACTCTTATTATTCCACAAAAATTAAAATTTTACCACCTCCACATCCCCCCGCCGAAATCTAGCAAGAACATACAGCATGACTTCTTACTGGGACACCGTATTGTCGCAGAATGCAGGAAAGGACTCAGTGACTAATGGAGTTACGGCAAAAAGACACAGCAACCCGACTAAAGAGGTTTCCAGTAGCCAAACTTGGTCAAAAAAGAATTACTGTAATTGACTGTAACACAGCAAATATATAAAAACTCATGAGTATACAGTAACATGCATTAAAAATAAAAAGGGAACAGGGAAGCCCCTATAATTCAACCATGTCCCCATCTCTATTGCAGCCTCTGATCTGAGAATCGGGGCGATGGGCTTCAGTGTTCCTTCCACATTGAATGCTTGCTCTGTACAGCCTTTTCCATTGGAAATGTGAGCAATGCCTTTGGTGGCAGAGAAAGAAATTCTCCTTCAGACATCAATCACTTTTTGATGCCTTAAAGTAGAGGAAATGCAAAAAAGTAATGAAAACATTTTATATGTAGGGTCTCACATGAGGAGGCAGAAAACTCTTCCGTCAAGTCTAACTGACTTTGCACCATGTCTTTGTTTTGTTTTTTTTTTAAAATATATCTTCATTGATTTCAGAGGGAGGAGGGGAGAGGGAGAGAGACAGAGAAAAACATCAATGATGAGAGTCATTGATCGCCTGCCTCCTGCACGCCTCCGACTGGGGATCAAGCCCGCAACCCGGGCATGTGCCCTGACCGGGAACTGAACTGCGATCTCCTGGATCCTAGGTCAATGCTCAACCTCTGAGCCACGCCCGGCCAGGCCCACACCATATCTTGAACAGGTTGTATTCTCTAAATGTTTGCAAAGTTCCGTAATTTGCAGTTACAATTTTTTTAAAAAGCAAGAAATATTTCTGGAAGGAAGAGATGATAAGAGAATTATCAATCCTAACAAAAGCTGAAAGAGAGAGAACAGATGTCATGAGGCCTCCTGAGGTGCTCTGGCAGTGGAGACAGCTGCTGATACAACTGAGACACACCAGGCCCAGGTCAGGGTTGCTGAACAGAATCTTGGCCCCTCCACCTACCAGCTGTGCATTGTGGAAAAGCCCCTCTACCCCTGCACGATGGCTTCCTTGACAAAGGAGTTAGTCTCTATGACCTTCACGCCCACTCTATGATCCCATGAGTGTCTGAAAGTCTATCTCCCTGTCCTGTGTATCCTTGGGTGAATTAACTCCCCTGGGTCTCAGGTTTCTCATCTGTAAAATGGGGATGTTAATGGTTCCTGTACCTAACTTGGTTGCTGTGAGAATTAATGAAATAATATACGCAAAAGTGCTTGGAACTATGCCCGGCATGTAGTAAGCATGCCGAAAATGTTAGCTATTGTCATAGTAATAAAAATTGCAATTATTATTTGTTTCACCATCCATCCAAAAGCCTCTCCAAAAGGTAATAATGCTTCAAAGACCAGCTCTAACGTCTTCATCATTCAGGCAGGAACTGCCTCTATCTGCCACCTTGTGTTTATAACACCGAGTCTTTTGCCAGCTCCTGGATGCCTACGCCATTTCCGGATGAGATAACTTCACAGATTCCTGCTTCCAGCCATGATGTGAGGCCATTCCTCTCCAGGGTGGGGGGAAATGGGAAGAGTGGCTGGAATAGGTCTAACAGATTGAGAGTAAAAGGAGTCTAACGAAAGGGAAACAAAGCATTGGAAGAAAACCAGTTGACCGGAGAGCCTGACATTTGTGACTCCCGTAGGCAAGTCTGGTTAGGAGGTCAGCAGAATGCAGACAGTCGACGATGGGTACACATGGTTCGTGATACTATTCTCTTTAGTTTGAATCAGGTAAAAATCCCTAATACATTTTTTAATCATTTTTTTTTTTTTTTTAATCTAATGGTTTTGAAAATAAACTCTTACCCGTCATGATACTGGGTTGTGCGTTGTGCAGATGACTGAAAGCTTCCTGGTCGAAGACTAACCTCCTGGATGCCCTTTCTCCACCCCTGTAACCACGTCAAGAGCTTCCTCTTCCATATCTGAAATTTTATTTATTTAGGAAGGTCTTAGCCATGAACACAAAGGGAATGTGAAGTTTTCCAAATTAACTACTATATGCCCCCTTTTAGCATTACCCCAGGACTAGCCCCTATGGAAGGAGAGGACAAGCAACAGAGGCGAGGTGAAAGAGCCCAACTGTCCTACCCCTTTGAAAGTCCCTTAGCAAAATGCAAATGTGAAGTTTTTAAAAATTATATATTCCTTTATAACAAACCCAGAAATTCTGTCTTTGAAATGCCCTCTGGGTTTGAACTATCTAAAAATAAAACATTACTTCAGGGACACTGAAAAGAAATATAAATTGCCCAACGAATGTGACAAGGAGAATTGAACAAAACAAAGGACTATGGGGCACACTTCTTTCAAAGACATCCCTTATTAGTCCTGTCCCGTAACTGCCTAGGTCTGGGGACAGTATCAAGCCCAGAGGAGAAGGTAAATAACCTCTGAAGGTTGGGTAAGGGCAAAAACATCTAAAAAGGAACAAAATCACTCACCCAAGGGCCTGTTCCAGCTTAATGGTCCACGTGGCACACATCAATGACTCTCTCATCTGTCTCGATCCAGTCATTCAACGGATTTACTGAGCTCTCAATATGTGTGAGAGTCTCCAGTGCCCTCACAATGCACCATAACAGAGGCACGTCCAGGATATGACAGTATCACACAGGAATCAGCCGGGGCTGAGGCGTGGAGCCGGGCATCAGGAGGGGCCTTCCCAAGTACAGCTTATGAGAGGCAAGAAAGCCCGGTGGTTGAGAGCTCAGACTCAGGGATGGACTGCCTGGGTTCAAATCCCAGCACCACTGGCTCCATGACCTTGACCAAGTTATTTAACCTCTGCCTCACTTTTCACACTGTCAAGCTGGTAAACGGTACAGCTGATCCTTGAACAGCATGGGCTTGAACTGCACAGGTCCACTTACATGCAGATTGTTTTCAATCAATACTGGAATGTATTCCATGTTGGTGTGGGCTTCCTGGGGGAATCACCCAACATGAAAGCAGAAAGATACAGTGAAACAGGAGTCAGAGCCCCCAACAGTATGCTGAGAAACTCGACTTTATGCTGGAGGTAAAGTAGCACTGAGCTATAGGAAAGTGGTGATATAGCTACACTCCACAAACACCAGCGTGGAGAATGGCCTGAGAGAGCGGCACCATCATTTTCCAGGGAAAGATCCATGTGAGAAATGAGGAACGTATGCATGAAGAGTGAGCAGTGACAAAGCCTAACCAACATGTGCCTTGGAACTGTGCAAGAGAACTGTAACCATCGCCACTTTACGGCTGAGGAAACAGGTGCAGGGGGAAGTAGAGAAGCCACTCAAGTCACCCATGCCCCTTTCAGCAGGCCACTCTGCCTCCCAGATTAAAGAACCCAGAGAAACTTTAAGGAACTAAAGAGGAACTTGACAAGTTGTTTCATATATGATGAAACCTCATTTAAGTCTGCCTGGATACAAAATGTACATTCTTATAGCATAAGGTCCTAGTATTTTTACAAAGTTTGAGAACATACCTACACATTATGCACAGGGATGACAGTACTTCACAATGTCAATACTGAACTGTACTGGACTTCCTCTGCATAGACCTGTCTCAATCACCGTATGGCACTGAGTATCTACTATTTCTAGCTTCTAAGTGTAAAAAAATTACTACAGGTATATGCAATCTATCCTTAAGGATCTTAAAATTCAGTAGAGGAGACAGAAGTTCGTATGAATAACCAAATATAAGGTCATAAGAGACATGAGCAGAGAGCTATGGGAGGACCTTATTTTGACTAGAGCTTGGGGAAGGATTATAGGCCAAAAGTGTTTGAGTTGGGCTTTGAGACAGAAGCCTGCATTAGGCAAAGCCTTGCATCCCTGAAGTTACTGTCAAGCACCAAAGGTCACCTACAAATGCCCTTGGAGGCCTGAAGAAGGTCAGGTAAAGATGCAACAGAGTTTCTTAGTTTTGGTACCACAACCCACATAAATCAGTTATTTAGAAGTCCTTGGAAATTAATTACAAACCAAAGAATCTGAAATCCACCATGCCTCTGCTTTCAGATGCTCATTCCTACTTAATCTACTACAATGGATGGCTATGAATGGGAGTGGGAGGCGGCAGACAGTGGACACTATGCCACCATCTTCTACAGGTGGTTGCCATGGCTCTGGAGAACGTGGTGAAACAGTCTCCAGTCTGGGCTTTCTTCTGGGCCTTTTTCTTGATGTACAGAAAAGGCAGCTCACTTTAGCATACAGAGTTCTGTTTAATCAACCAACTCCCTTGGACAAGATGACAACAGGTACAGTATGTGGAAAGAGTCTACTTCTCCTCGTTACTCTTTGGCATGCAGCAAGAAAACACGGGTGCACATCTCAGGCCTCACAACCCATGCAATGGGGTAAGGCATCTGGCCTTGTGCAGAAGCACCTAAGCCTATAATCAGAGGCTTCTCTGTGCCTCTGCTGAGGCCCTACCTTGAAGAGAAGGTATAGCCAGCCCCTCAGTCCTCACAGGTGAGCAAGATGCCAGCAGTGGGCAAGTACTTTTCCCTACTTTCAAGCTTTGTGCTTGCCCCATCTGCTATTTACTTCAGAAGGATACCTTGCTGGGGCCTTTCTCACCACAGAGGTACTGTTAGCCCTCATGACCCTGCTGTTCCTTAGCTGTAAAGGAGAGAGAATGCTGAGCATCTCCAACAACCCCCAAAGAATCACTGGGGGGATTTGGACGATTTTGCTTTTGGAAAGTCCTTTGTATAGACATCTCAGATAAATGCAATATGCATTGAATATATCCTCTCACCTGACCAAGCTAAGAGAACCCATTTATTTCCAGGGGAAAATAAAAGATTTGGGAAAATGTAGCTACCAAGGATCTCTTTCCCTTCTTGTCGCAGCTCTGTGTCATTCTTCCAGGCTCTAATTACATATCGCTGATACTGCTTTTTGTGTTTGCCTGTTATATAACCCAAATGTTTTCATAATATTTTCCAAGTTTGTCTTCTCTTCCCAATTTAACTGAAAGGTTCTGAAAGGCAAGCACCATTTCTTAAACATTTTCCCTCTGCCCCTCACAGTTTTGAACAGAGAGCCACACCCAAAATAAAATTTAAATATTTTTGTTGAAAAAATGAATACCTTTTGGGGTCTTTGAAAACTATCAGTCCCTTCCTGTCTTTTCTACAAGACCCAAGTGTGATAACGTAAAATGCATGCACGCGCACACATTTGTGTGTGTATGTGTGAGGGTAGAGAGAGAGGGGAGACATTGCACACTTGGTAAATGAATAATTTAGTCTTATTTAGCACAACTTTTCTGACCAAATAAATTCTAATCTTAAAACTCCTCCGGTTGAACATATTCCAAATTTCTAATTACTTCCTGCTAAGTTGCATTTATGTTTCAGTTGATTACTCACTTTAATTACCGAGTCACCATCAATAATTAAAAATTGAAAATATCACTAGTAATTCCATGGCTCCTCAGAGGGTGACAGACTTGTAACTATGGCTTTAACTTTTCCGGACTTCTCCAACCCCTGATTCATCTAACCTTATACCCTCAACTCAGCAATTCAGAGAAGCTTTGTAGAGCATCACTCAATTTCCACAAGGGGTTCAGTCAGACATTGGCCTATTTGGGGGTAACCTGTCTTTTTTTATATTTAAGAGCTGGGAGGAAGGCTGGAGCTGTGCCTTGGGTGATATGAAGTGAGTGAATGTCCCAAAGGATTGAGAAGAACGGTGTATATGCCAAGCCACCCACAAGACGACTCAGGGCACATCTGTGGGTGGCCTGAGATACGTGCACACATGAGCCCCCCCCCACCCACTGAGCCAAGGTAAGCAGGTGAGACTGCTTTGCCCCATATTCCCTCCCACTTCCGCTTCCTGCTTTAGCTTAAGGAGCTCTTTTCCTCAAGGCTGATTTTAGTTGGTATAAAAGTCTTAGCTTAGAAGACACAGCCTCCAGGGTAATTCCTCTGGATGTCCCCAGGGCTGCTCTGGGAGGACACATACCACCTGCATCCTCAGGACAGAGTCAGCTTGGGATCAGGAGCTCCAGGAATCCTGGCCAGCTTCTGTCCACTCCTTACATAGAAGACAAGGATTCGAGGCCTCTGAATGGACCATCCCTCCTGCACTCTAAGATGCAGGCAAGAGAAGGTGGCTTGAATAAGCAGGAATCCACCTGGTCACAGGAAGACTGGAAGTGCAGGGGTATTTGGGGGGAAGCTGAAGTATTTTTATTTCTGCCTTATCATTTAGAGACCTTTTGTCCCCAGAGAGGAAATGAGACTCATACATCCCCCTGGGAGACACAGTTTACCTTCATTTTTCTTCAGAGTTTCACAAGACCCATCCTTGCCTGCAAGGAGAAATGCGGGGGAACCTAGCGCCAAGCATCCTGGGCCAGCTGACTCACCAGAGCCCTCCTGCACTGGGCCCTTGGTGCGCCAGGTGGCCTGGGCACCCTGCCGCGCTCCCTGCTCCCTGGCATCTCCTCTGGGCAGCAGCCCTCCCTTATGTGTCTAGCTGTTCTCTAAACACAACTGCAATCACTACAATAAACGAGGGGGAAAAGGAACAAGAGAAACACAAAGCACACTTAAATAGACACTTTTTCTCCCTGCAAAAATCAAGTCTAAGAACTTATTCATTTTTTAGTGTTCAGTTTATGAAACACTAGCTGCAACCCTGCTTGCCCCCTTCCAGCTCAGTCCCAAGCAGCTGGGCACCCACTTGCTCACTTATCTTGCCTCTTACCCAAGTTCTTGGCCCAACCCGTCCAAGAAGGAAGAACTACAGGAGCCCAGCCCCCAACCCCTGGTCTCTGCTGTGGATCGGTGTTCCTCTGTGGGCAAGATCGTCTGATATGCAGAGCCAAGACAGTGCCCCCGGCTCTTCCAGTTCCGAATGCTGTCATTCCCTTCTTTGGTGTGGTAACCTGCTTCTGATTTCTTGGCCTTGGCCTTGATTGCTGTTCCTTCCATTGGTTTCTCCCTAGATGTGGATCTCTATTTCTGACTTGAGCTAGATTCCAGGTGGCTGGGGAAAGGTGATGTAGCAAGAAAGAGGCCAAGCCCCTTCCCTTTGGAGGGATCAGGCAATTTAGGTCCCACCCACTGCCAAGGACCCTTACATTTCAACTGGGAGACTGCCTTTGGCCTTCAAATAAAGATAGAGAAGAATATCAAAAAGGTAATCAGCTCTGACAATCTAATTCTAGATTTCTGATTCTGGAAAAAAATCTGAGGGAACAAATTAAAATGGAAGGTTATAGGACATAAACTTTAAGGGTAGAGTAGTATAGTTTTTTATTATACATTCTTGCTTCTGCAGTTTTTCTGTTCCTTTTGCCTCCTTCCTTTTCATGTTCTTCTGTTTATGGCCAACTGCTTGTCCCAGGCACTCCCCCCTCAATCTCCAGTATGTGTTACAGAGATAAGCAATAAGCTACTCAAACCCCAGGTCCAGTCTCAGCTTCTGGAGACCTTGAGGAAATCCCTCTCCCCATCTGTATCTTAGCCTGGTTGTATGCAAAGTAAGGACGGCAATAATATCCTTCACTCCTCCAAGTGCGAAAAGAATGCTAAACTGTAGACTAATAAACACATCCAAGGATCGTTATTACTACTTTAGCACCATTTCCTGCCTTTACAAAAAGTTCTATTTCCTTTTGGCTTTTACAACTCTATCAATGACTACTGACCCTTCCCTCTGCTCCCTTTCCATAGGAATTACTTCCATCCTGTCACTGATTTTAATCTGTTGTCCATCTTAACTTGCACTCTAGCTTCTCAATTTAGCTCTTAAATGACTGAGTTTTCTAGACTCAAAGACTGGGAATCACCGGTGGAGAAGATGCCACATAAGGGATGCTAGCCAAGACCAGAGCTGTCTGATAGAGAAATATGCTGAGGTCCTCAGCCCCTTGTCAAGTACTGCATTTCACCTAACATATCCCCCTGGTTTTTAACTTCTCCCCTGGACCATAATTCCCAGCAACTGCCATTGCTGATCTCAAAAACCAAGGGGGAGTGATTCAGAAAGCAGCTGTTTCCAGAGGACCCTGGCTGAAAGATAAGGTGGATCAGGTATCATTAGAATCCACATATTGTGGGAAAGGCAAAAAAAGTGACACTGGAACATTGATATTGCAATAGAACCTCTGAACTAAGACAGTAGACAGCTGCTGCCCTGGGCTGTTTCCCCCTTTGACTGGTTCCTTGTATTTCACCATCTCTGACTTCTTTGTTCATTCTTTTGGAAGTGTGATCCTCAACTCGACCCTCTCTCCCTCTCCTCCTCCATCCCTTCCTCCACCACTTTGAGAACTCGCCCAGCCCCCATCAGTCACTGTTACTGATCACAGTGTATCAGAGGCCCCTGCTCCGTGGGCAGCACAGAAGCTGCAAACCACTGAATTAGAGCATTCACACGACTGCAGGACATGCTGGAGAAGTGTATCAGTGTCTTCCCTCAGGAAAGAAAATAAAAGCTGGGCTACTAGACTGTAAGTCCTCTGGGAACTGATACTATGACTTCTGGCTTCATTGTATAGAGTACATTGCATACACCCCAAGGTCAAGTACATGTATTAAAAGATACATGTAGTTTTTCACTACATATATTGTCATAAAAAGTACACATACTAAAAACTCTAGACCCTTAACTCCTCTCTCTGCTTTCTTTCCTCCCCAAATCTCAGTGAGTCTCCCTCTTTCTTTAGCCCCACAGCACCGGGAGCTACATTCCTCTCTGGATCATCTCTTTCTTCCTTTGGACCTTGGGTCTCCAGACACCACCTGACCCCCTTTCTAGCAACCTGTCTCGTGCTTCCTTACTCTTCCAGCCTCCTTTACTTAGAGGCTTCCCCATGAATGCCCGTTTTTAAGGAGCATGACTCCCATGTGGCTCCATGCCTTTGTCCACACCCTTCAAACCATCTGTTGCTTCCTCTGTGACACACTACAGGAGAATCTCCTTGTTTCCCACAGCAACAAAACACAGGGCACACTAGATAATGTCCTGTCTTTTCCACCACCTCACAAAGGGTAAGGTACAAGGGAGGGGGACTGTGACCAGAGAAGTTAAAACCATAGGGGATGTGGTAGACATGAGAGGTGATGAAGGAAAGGGTGACAAAGCAGATTCCTTGAGGGTTAACTTGCTAGAAATGACAACAATATGGCAAAGGGTGTTCAGTCCACTCACTGGTGATCAGAGAAATGCAAAACAAAATGAGACTTCACTTTATACATAGTAGCCTGACAAAAATTAGAAAGTGAGATAATGCCAAGCATTGGTGGGACTTAGGGAAACATGAGCCCTCTAAGAAGTGATGGTGGAGGGACAGTCTGACGCAGCCATTCTGGAGAACAATACAATGCTTACTTAGTAAAATTAAGCATGGCCCAGCAATTCTACTCCTGTGTGTATATGTACCCCAAACTAATGCTCATACATGCAAAAGAAGTCTTTGCATGGCTGGTGGGGAGGTAAATGTGGCAGATGTATGTGTATGGCAATACAAAATAAGTGTGGAGCCTAAAGAGCAATACGAACACTCAAAACAGAAACAGACTCAGATACAGAGAACATGCCAATGGCTGCCAAAGGGGAGGGGAGTTGGGGGAGAGGGTGAAACAGGTGAAGGGATTGAGAAGTACAGATTGGTAGCAGGATAAATGCCCCAAAACTACATCTAAGCAAATCATGTTTAAACTGCAGAAAAATCAAAGACAAAGGGAAAATCTTAAAAGAAGCCAGAAAAAACCCTTTAAATATTTTCATGGATACCTGGTAGCACTAGACACATGTGATACATTCCTATAAGCAAGTAACCAGATCCTTCACAGATTCAAAATTAGCAGCTTTTTATGGCTACAAAACCTATTCTTAAACTTTGACAATGACATGCATTTTAGAAAAACATTCCAGCAATAGTTATTGCTTGTTTATCAAACGACTACAAAAGCACTATGTTTACCTAGTGAAAACTCAACATTTGGATGGTTTTTAACAAAACTGCTCATTGCATAACAGTTTACATCAGAAAGGAGAGAAAGTAACTCTTGGGAGGAAAGAGGAGCTCAAGGTAAGAAGAAAGGCAGAGAGAAAGGACAAGCAAGCCTGAGTTTCGAGAGGGAAGACAAGGGAGCAGTTGGTTAGACACAACACGTGAGACAGGTGAAGACACAGGACTGGAAAAATGCTGCTGCTGGTCATCATGGTGGGAATTCCCCTCTGGTTCCTGTTCGAGAGACTTCAGGGAGGATTTAAACCATTTTTCCCGGCATGTTCTGGATGTCAGGCTGTTTGCTTTGATACGGAAATGCAGTGACAGGCTCAAGAAGCCACTCAGCTTTACGTAGCTCACAGAAACATTCAGTATGTATAATGTCCACTCAGCCAAAGTTGAGGAGGTGCTGGGGTGGCATCAGTCCAAGAGAAATCTCGTGTCCTGGTAGAGGGAAATCTATCAGAGTTTATAATAAAAAAATGCAAAGGTGCTATTTGTAAGGAAACTGTATTTCCAGTGAAATGTAAACTAGAGCTGCCGGCTACATCCTCGGACGGAGATGTGAGGCATGTATCAATTCACTACTCCACTAATGGTGCATCTTTAGGGAAGAGAGGTCTTTCAAGGTCTCTTGTAAATCTGTTGACAGCTTTCCCTACCTCTAAATTCCCCTCCTAGCCCTCCCCTGCTCTATCCAAACAGAGGCCTCTTCTCTGCTATTTACTTCCACCCACCCTTCCAGGTCCATACTGAATTTGCCCCAAGAAGCCTTTCCTGCCTGCCAGTGATCTCCTCCTTTCCAAGCCTCTAAGGCATGTCTTCTTTGTACAGCAAACTAGACAGTTAGAACTATCAATTGTCCTATGTGTCTCACCACCTCAATAATTACATAAGATTTCAGGAGAGTAAGGACCACTCTTCTATCCTCACAGATAACCAGTGCCCCAAATGTTTATAATTTTGTGTTTCTGTGAACATGCTTGCTGTTCCTTAATCCGTTCTTCACTGATCAAGCTACAGAAGAGGTAAAGTAAGTGGTTTGTTCTTAAACTAAGGGTAAGGTGTCATGGAGCAGAGATCCATGGAGCAGAGATCCATGGCTCAATATGGCTACTGTAAGGCTCAAAGCCATATATCTGTCTGCTCCAAAGCAAGACTATCAGTCCCTATAACCTGCAACTTTCTTAGCTTTATTCAAGGTTCTATTTTTTATTACCCTACCTTCTTTTCTTTCATTTTCGCTCTTAAAATTGAATTTGTTGTACTTTGTGCATCTTCGTAAACCACTCTAAATCTTTTCTAGAACAAGATGTGGTATAAAATCAATGAGATATCCATTGGAAATAACATGGTGACACAGAACAGCTCGAAGGGAGCGTCCTGTAATCAGATACACAGAACGCAAAATACCAGCCGTACCAGATGGAAACAAGAATGAAGTTGGTAGTTTCCCAGTACAATACCAATTAAATTTCAAGCTCCAGGAATGTCCTTACTTCACAGAAAAGGTAAGTAAATCAACGAACATACAGGAAGGAATGTCATGCTTGGCCTGCCAAACATAGTGTGGTAATTGGACGGTAAGCACACGTGAAGAATTGGGATCACGGTAAAGACAGAAATCACGCTAATGAAGCACAGATGAGTTGCTTTTCATAGTTGTTATGATCGTTTTGAATCGGTACACTTGACTTAGAGACTATATTTACCCATTACAGAAAACCTCAAGAACAGTCGAATTCCTTGTTTATAGAACCAAAATTGCCAAGCATTAATAACCCTACAGCTATACTGAAAAATTCAGTGTGATCCCACCCACTTTTAGCCTTGAAAGCAGCTGAACCATGCAGGAAAAGGCACACGCTGGTACTGCAACTTTCATTTTAAAATTACATTTTTATTCCTGGAGTGCTATACTCTTTGTACTATTTGTACTCCTAATACAAATACTCATAACCACATGAATGCCATATGGACAAAAAAAACCTCTCATTTTAAAACTGGTCCAGTTATGAATAAAACAACTTGCTAGAAATAAGACTGAGGAGCCATCAATTAACTGCATCACGGAGGATTTTAATTAAGAAATAGGCACCCTACGCTGAGGTGCTTTCATTTTTCTGGAGCATGAAAACAATTGGATTTCTCTGTACTGACTAGGGCTTAAAAATGTCAAAGCCACATCAGAGGTGAAGGGATTAGGCTTCAGCCACCAGGAGACAATGCCACCTTCCCCTTCCTGAGCTGTCTGATTTTGACTTCCTTAGACCTGGTTTTCCTATACATGGTTGTTTCCTCTATGAGGCAAAATGTTTAAAAACTGGCAAAATATAACTACATTTACAGTAAGCTTACTGCATTTACCACAGCTGGGAAATGGAACATTCTGGCTAACTGAAAATTATGTTAGCTAAAAGTCAGGGTGTTTTCTGTTTATCCAAGTACCTCCTGTGTGTGAGTATGTATTGTGTGTGTGTACCTGTATATGTGTATATATGTACACAGCCTTACACACAGCCAAGCATTTGGGCTGCTAGCACCCACAGAATTAGAAAACAATACACAGTACTAAAAGAAAATACACTGACCACAATTTAATTAATTCAATAAAAATACAATGAATACATTTATATTCAAAGATCACATTACTGTGGCTTTGGCATCTAGGACATCCCCAGGGTGAGATCATGTCCCCGAAGTCACAGTATAAGATATCAAAAGCCTGGTCCTGCCATGGAGAGTTTGCAGTCTGGCAGGATCTGGTTTACCTCTGCTGTCTCAGGACTTGCAGGATAGGGCAGAGACTGCACTGTGACCATGACTACACTACAGACATGGGAAAGTGTCAATGGAAAGTTAGGGGGAAAGGCCAGTAAATCGACGTTGCCTGTTGTTACTTACACAATGTGTAGGTGATCTGCAAGAATGGATTTCTTTGTAAAGAAAGAATGGGTTCCTTTTAAACCATGATTTCCCCCGTGCAGTCTTCCCGTTTCAGTCCATCTCTAAAACCTCTACCATGTGCTGTAATTTTCCACAAGAAAATGTGGAAAATTTAGTTTTCACACATTTAGTTTCCTTCGCTAACCTTTATGTTCACATTTGCTCCCTCCCTTTGTCTTGAAAATTATGATTCATATCAGAGAAGTTCCCCTACACACAAAGTAGGCCTTTAAAAGTGAAATGTTAAAACAACTCAGATGTTCCATGAAAATGTCAGTTCTGTTCAAGGTAGCAGGATTCCAGAAAGAGGAATGAGAATTAAAATTAGGTCCTTTTGACAAGTCTTTCTTGGATCTCTTTATATGAGTGTGTTTAGGGCTTAGCAGACTGTAACACAGAGAATAAAGACGCTACACTTGTCCATGGGGAGACAGCACGGACTTATCAAGGAGTTCGTTTTGAATTTTACACCCAGTGCTCACATTGTTAAACACAAATTAATTTCCCCAAAACAGATCACTTAAAGGCCAGTTCACACATTTAGTTTCCTTTGCATTGCTGAGAAGAAGGGATGAATGAATGCCTTCAGGTTGGCAGAAGTGACCCCTGGCTTTAGACCAAATGCCATCGTGCCGACAGCACCTTAACTGAGCAGAGCCCTACAGGGCACATCACAGTTGCTGTGCCCTCAGACTGGCATACGCTGCAGCTTCTGTTGGTCCAGGCACAAGCAGTTTGAACGGGTAAGGGGGCAGGAAAGAAGAAACAAAGGAGGGCTCTTCATCAGGCACAAAGAAATCAGCAGACATACGGCACAAAGGGTACACTGTATATGTGGTGAAACATGTGAAGTGATCCACAAAGATGAATGAAGTAGGAGAACCTTCCATGGCCCTCTACTGTGCTTTACACTTCCTTAGGCAGGGTAAGGATAAGCTCCAAGTGCTTGCAATGAAGACAGCTCCTCCTCTCGCTGGGGTTAAATGCAAGCCCCATGCACTCAGTAAGACTGCCTGTCAGGCACGAGCCTGTTTGGAGACCCAGAACCCTGGGTGCTCAAATCTCCACATTGCCTGCCTCCCATCCCACTCCCTATACTCACAGCTCGGGGTAAAGTAGGACTAATTTCCTCACACCTTTCATCCCTGCTAACAGCCCACACAATAAGCCTAGGTCTTCTCATTCTTCCACCTTTTATGGCCATATGGCTTCTTCCATTCCTTTTCTTGACCCTACCTCCCACCCCTTCCCAGGGCCTGAAACCCGTATCCTGTATTCTCTGGAACTCACGGGCAGCCATAAGCAAGATCCTCTATATCCTTGGCCCTCTCTCTGAATGCTCTCCACATACTCCTCTAACTTACCCTGGTTGTTCCCTGAGGATACCGCACCCCTACCCCCAGGCCTCTCAAGGGGTGGCTGTTTTCTCCCCACGTTCCTTGAGCCATAGGGTTTACAGGTGGGGTCGGTGTCCTTATCACTTTTTATCACACCCAGTCCCTTGTCCCTCCCTTCCTCTTCTGTAAAACTCTGAGCTTAAAATCGCACAGAATCAGACTGTACCACCCATTCCTCTCATTGTGGGAAGATCTGGGCTCCTGGCTCCCTGTCTTTCTCCACTACTGTGGCCATCACTCTAAGTGAATCCTGTGTCCACAAAGATGATCCTTCCAATACTCTGGCCTCTCAGCCCGTCGTCCACCCTAACTCCAAGGTCACATACCAGTTCTTAACTGAAATCCCTCCATGTTACCCACCAACCACCATCATCATCAATGAGACCAACCTCAGTGACCCCAGTGAGACCTGCCAGTCATTGATCCCACTTTTCACTTTTTCTTAACTTCCTCATTGTCTGGCCTCACCTCCTCCTCGACCGGTTTAAATTCCACGTTCAATTGTCATACCCACTCCCTTCCTCAGTGGGGAGGGAGTATACCCTGAACTCTCTCCCAATCTCATGTGGATCTGCTCACTTGACAAAACCCCAGCCTGGTTAACTTTACCACTGCACTCATTCATACACGGGCCCAGAGAGGAAAAACACACAACTCCGCTGAATGCTCTCATTCTAAACGCGTGGCCTCCAGTGAGTCCTTAACATTCTCTACACAATGGCAGAAGTCCCAAAAAGTGTTGTCTCCAATCTTCCTCCTTCCATTGTCTCTTGAATGCAAAGGGACTTGATAAATCTTTGTAGAAATGAATTGATATTAAATAATGTCACCAGATATTCGACTGAAACAAAAGTAATTCTGTGAAAGTAAATTTTACATGAGATTTGCTTCAAGTTTCTAAGGTGGCACATATGTCCTGAGTTAGAATATGTTTCCAAATACTTCCCTTAGCACAAATTCTTATAAAACAGAGAATGGATGACAGAGTGCATTAAAGATTTAAGCTCACCAACCAATTTTCTTTAAACCTACCCTGAGATTCTTTATAACTCGGGCTCCTACTCTTCTGGCCCAAAGGAATGCCTATTAGCTGCAGACAGGTGTTTTGATGGTCTAAACCTCTGGGAAATTAAGACCATTTTAAATAGTGAGATGTTAATGGAAAATAAAATTATCAAAAACTCTAAAAAGGCTTGGTGGCTATTTTTTGCACATTGGGTCAATAGGCTATGATTTTCCAATGTCAAAACATAATATGATGATGCTAGAGGAAAACAGCC
Organism: Miniopterus schreibersii; assembly: GCF_964146895.1. Lineage (NCBI taxonomy): Eukaryota > Metazoa > Chordata > Mammalia > Chiroptera > Miniopteridae > Miniopterus > Miniopterus schreibersii. The sequence continues at coordinate 30,776,303 of NC_138115.1, forward strand.
ACATCAGAAAAGGAAAAACCGGGTTAAGGAATGACTCAGCACTCATTTTATTTTCAAAGCTAATTATGACCTTTTCTTCTGGAATATGCTCTCTCTGACCTTCCAGCGCTACCATGGAGAAGACGCAGTGTCCATGCTACCAGATTTAAACTACAGGTGCTTAGGATGCCGAGGATACCTAATGAATTGCCAATGAAATAGACTGCTAGTTCCTTCTTAAAATAAGTGCCAAAACTGGTAGCAACACTCAGTTCAATGGTTCTGGAAGTCTACAAAATTATGCCAAAATAACTCCCTTCAATGTGAAGCACTCACTGATTTTCCTTTTTTATTTGGGCAAACACTCAAGATAAAAAAATACATCTGAACACCCAAGCCCCCTTGGAAGGTACTTACATAGACCAAGCCATAGAACTGTATGCCTACTAGATACCATATTGCCTTGGAATCATTCTTTTAAGCTCCTAAGAACTAGGCACCCTTCTGTGTTCCTATTATCTAGTGTCACAGTGTATATACAGTTGAACTTTAACAGAAGTTCTATAAAAACAATATCCAGTCCTTTCCACCCATTTAATGTGCTGCCTTATTTAGATGATGCTACAAACACTTGATCAGCAGAGACAAGCATGTTTTAAGTATTATGATTTTTAAGAATGAGACATGCTCATTGTACAAACTTTCAAACTACACAGCAAAATACCAAAACAAAAACCACTTGGAAAAAACACTACTAAGATTTCCTTGAATAATCCTTGTGTGTTCACATACATACCTATATACATTTACAAATAATTTTATATAAATGGGTTCGTATTATCTGTTGTTCTGTAATCAGAACTGTCCTTACTAATATGTCATGAATATCTTTCTATAAAAATATAAAGAATTACTGTATCATTTTTAATTGCTATATAATATTCTATAGTAGGCATATCTCTTACTAATGGATGTTTAGGTTATTTCTAGTTTTTTCTTACCAAAACAAACTTGCAATGGTTATCTCTGTGCATACATCATGTAACAGCCATGCAATTGCCTTCTCTAGACAAATTCTAGAAGTTGAGTTGCTTCATTTTTATGTATGGTGACAAAGTACCCTCCAGAAAGTTTATAACATAGACCCAACCAGCCACTGTGCTCCAGAGGTCTTAGCTCTTCTTGCCAACACCACTGTGCTGAACTTTACAATCATCACCAATGTGTTTCTACTTGATTGTTAGAGATAATTAACATGTTCTAAATTTTCAGTCACATATTTGAATTTTGTTTATAGTGGTTTTTATTATATTATAAAATATATTTTAAAAATATTAAAATTATTTCTCATTTTCATGACACGTATGGAAAGATTCTATTACTCCAAACTTTTAAAAATGAGTATTTTCAGCTAATACCATTCTTAACCTTTCTGTGATCAGAAACTCCTTAGAGAATCTGATGAAACCAGAACACCAGAAAAATTCCCTTAAATGTAAACATTTTGCAGACAATTTCACACAGTTCAGGAATTCATTAACCAGGTGTGTGACCTTGCAAAATCGTATTTTCTGCATTTATGTCCTTCTGCAAACTGGTGTAGAATGATAAAGTATTTCCCTATCTTAGGACTACCTGTACAAGCATGATGCGGATCTCCATTGTATCTAGGGTAAGTTGGCTCCTCCTAATGTCTCCCTTCCTGAGGACTCCATCCACACTGCCTTGCTCCTCATGCTATGCAGATTACATGAATCATTGGTGAGTAAACATGTAAAGGGGAGTTCTCTTAACTTTCTGCCAGTTGGCATCTCCAGTTTAACCCACATATGTAAAGAGGCTCAAAGAATTAGGGAAAAAACAGCAAAAAGATTCTCTTTTATTCTCTACCCTTGGGGCTCATCTCAGATATCCTCTTAAGTTTATACTGAAATTAAAAATTTTTTTATTAAAGTTCTTACTACTTATCTTTTGGCTAATCTCAATTTCTTTTTTTTTTTTTTTTTTAAATATATCTTTGTTGATTTCAGAGAGAGGAAAGGAGAGGGAGAGAGAGAGAAACATCAATGATGAGAGAGTCATTGATTAGCTGCAGGCCGCAACCCGGGCATGTGCCCTGACCGGGAATCGAACTCCAATTGCCTGGATCCTAGGGGTTGCCTGGATCCTCAACCGCTGAGCCACGCCTGGCCGGGCTCAATTTCTATAAATCCTGAATCTTTAATTCTTACCTCCCTATAGAACAGAGTTTAAAATAAAACCCTAATGAATTAGGGGAAATTAAACAAAACTTAAAACTTATGAAGGACATAAACTATCACAGAATTGAGAGAAGCTAATACAAAGGGAGTCAATACCTACTCTTGAAAGAGGTCAGGTACTAAAACACTGCATACTGCTTCATAAGTAGCAAGAAAGGAAACCCTATATAAGATTTCCTCATTATAAAATTATAAGTAGACAGTATATTATCAAAACGTAAGCTATTCAATAGCTAAGCCGTATGATCCAATGAAATTCAGAGGATCAAAGTACTCTAACAATGAGTGTTTTTGCAGCATTCTCACAAAATTCAGAGGAATGAGCCCAGGGCAGGGTAGAAATCTGGATTAGAGGCCAACCTCTGCTACACATGAGCTACTGACTGGCCTTGGGCAAGTCACTTCCCTTCTCTGGTTGATAATCTTCAGCTTAAACATCACATCCTCACAAAAGCCTCCTTGGACCCTCTGGCAGCCCCATCGTGGGCTTCTGTAGCTCTAGGTCCTTAGAGTTCTCATAAGACTTCTAATTATTTGTTCAATGTCTAGCCTCTCCATTTGATCATAAGCTCCATGTGTATATTCACCTCAGCTCCCTGCTCCATACACAGTGCCTGGCACAAAATAGTGAGAGGGAGGGGTGATGCATGAAGAAATAACTGAATCAATAAATTGATTTGAAAAAATAAGATGATAAACCAGATGACCTTTAGGGTGTGCTTAGATGCTAATGTAGTAAGAAGCATTTCTTCCTGTTGAATTCTATAAAGGCTGGGGTTTAATTAGGTTAAAACGTTTATGGATCACATAATTTGAATGGAGGCTCATGCTCAGTCTACAGGGAGATAAAGGGTGACCAAGGGTACATGAGAATTAGGTCTTGTCCCTGCCTTTCAAAGAAATGGGTCTGGTCAGGAAAAAAATTGCACTAAACAACTAGGACAACTTAAATAAAAGCAATGACTGCACCAGCGTGATGGAGAGCCCAAGTGACAGAGCAAGTGATCCCAGTAAGAGGACTTGGGGCGACTCATTTATGAGAGCATACTGCACAGAGAGCCGTGCTGGCTCCTCTGCCGCCACACAGCCAATTTAAGTGAGACCGGATGGAAAAGAACCCGAGCCCCTTCCATCTCCTGGTAGTGAAGGGAAAGGATGCCCCTTAAGTCAAAAGTGGGGCTCATGTTCCTGAGACTACAGGCTCTTCCAGGGTTACAGCAGAGGAAAAAGCAAGATTCAATTCAACAGATAAAGTCAGAAAGGCGAAATCAATCACACTGTAGACAGCTTCGGAGGCATGAAGAACTTGAATTCATCCAGGGAGAACCAAGCAAGTGGTTACTGAATAAAAATATAAGAATGGTAAGTAAGGGAAGGGAAGGGAAATGAGAAAGACAGGCTACAAAGAGGACCCACGGATGTGATGAAACCCTCACACTCTGAGCTCCTGCCAGGGACCTCCCCCAGCACAGGCAACGCAAAGAGTGCAAGAGCAGCAGCTCATGGTCCACGTTCCTGGAGGCTGCGTTGTCTAATTGCGGAGAAATATGTAATTGAGGGGGAAAATTCCAATAAGTAATAAAGTCTCCCAGTCCCCAAATGTGGCCTCAATCTTTACTACCCAAAGAAGCAAAGCTAGGTAAAGAGGGAGGCCTGGGGTAGAATTGTGAAGTAGGGCTTTGTTTGCTCCTGGCACCTCTGGGTGTCTTCTCGTTGTGCCTCTCAGCCCTCAGGAGCATTCCTCTCCCATCTTTTCTTGGTGCACCCTCCCTTTCTTTCTCCAGCCTAAAACACTCAGACACGGCTTCCCTCCATTGGTGCTCAGGGAGGGACAGGTGGGGAGGCCCTTGCTGCCTGCCACAAATCTCTCCATTCAAAGAAGTTAGACTAGATCATCTTTCAGATTATGAGGGGAAAAAAATCTAAATCTATCTTAACTCTTCTCCGAAAGAGGAACCTGGGGGGAAGAAAATGTTGCAATGGGTCCTTCCATACCACAAATACCACAAACATTCTCATGTCTTTGTATATATTTCCCTCAAAAGCCATAGGTAAAAAGAGAGGCACCACAACATTTGGATGACTGGTAAAGGTACAATTAGCAATATACATGAGTAACCAAAAAATGCAGGAAAAAATCCAAGCAGTTGTACTTATGTCTCTCACCAATAAACTCATGAGCAAAAAAAGAGACAAAATTAATTCATTGAGAACCACACATAATAGGAAATGACACTCATATTAAAAACAAAAAAACCCCAAGTGGATCAACCTAGAAAAGCAATACAAGCATTTAAGTTATTCTTTCCTTGAGTAGAAAAAAATTTAAAAACCATATTTTGTGCATGAGACAGTAAGAAAAATGGAGAAAAGGGAGAAAGAAAGAGTGAGAATAGGCAGGAGGGGTTAGGTTTTAAGAAACCAAAATTTATAGACCTAACATACGCCTTAAATCATCTGAGCAAGAGGTAGAAAACCATAATTTAAACGGAATGAACAAAAGCAGCACTGATATGCCCTCAGCTACACAGTGGTAGAGGGGCAGAGCTGCCGGAAGAGTATAACCATTGTCTGGGAACACTGGCAGGTTCATTCATGCTAAATATGTTAAAATTGAGAATCAATGTGGGGCAGAGTCTGACTCAAAAGGGTTTGTCCAAGAAATCCTGTTAATGTCATATTGCATTTTATTAAATCATGTTTGGAATAAAAAGTCTGCTCGTTGGGCCTTAGAAAACTTTCCTATAGAGTAGACCTTATAATGACAGTTATAATCATAGCATTCCATTTCCATGAGAAATCTCACTATACGTGAGAGACAAAATGCTACGAGAATGAATTGGTGCTCAAGGCTGTGCAGAGTGGCCTTGAAATTGCTGTCAGTGTCTGCTGTGGGCAGATATACCAGGGCACCATGAGTGTCCATGAATATAAGTTTCACAATCACAGGTGGAGGGATGAGAATGTATTCCTGGGTGCTTGCTGATAGGGTTAGGAGTACGAGGGTCTTATCAAAGATATGGTTAGAGAAGATAGGGAATAGTAGGCAGGGCATGGCAAATCGAGAACTGGGATACAGGCCGGCTCTGCAACTGTGATGCTCAGTAACTGCATCAGCAGGCACATGTGATGAGCCTGCACGCAGAGCTCTGTTGGGCAGGCAGGAAAGAAGACACGGGCGGGAAAGCACCCCCAGTGCCATGCTCACAAGCATCCCATAAGGTGGGTATTATGAATCCTACAATTAGGAAAATCGAGGCTGAGAGAAATTAAATATTTTACCCAAAGTTACATTTCTAAAAACTGATAGAGACAGGATGGAAATGCAGACCTTGCTAGTAGGCCAAAGGCTATCAAAGCTACTAAAACCAAATGGTCACTGAAAAGAGAAAAGGGGAGCATTCTATGCAAAAAGAGAATGGGACCAAGGACCAGTTTGATTGTCATGCACAGAAAGTCAGAAAGGAAGTTGGAGTCAGATTATGGATGGCATTCATGCCTAGTTAAGAAGCTCCCTGTCCTGCAGTCAGCTGGGAACCACAGAACTTTGGAAATAAGACAAAGATGTAAGAAAGTGGCCAAGGAGACTAAAGGATCTAAGCAAGGTAACAGGGTTAATGGAAGGAGGGAAAAGATGGAAAGGCATCTGGAGAAACACTAGGAGGAACAAACAGTTAAAATCAAGCACTGCCCTAAAATAGGGTTTTAGTCTCACAAAGTAAAAGCCTTATTTTCTAAGTTGGAGGTGGGGGGATGTCTCTAAATAACGTCCTATTGTTTAATGCTTGGGAAACATTTTACTAATGTTACTGACAACTTAAAAATTCAGAAGTGATCCAATAAGTGTTATTTCCAATACACAAGGGACAACTTTTGACAGCTAAGGGAAGCAGGTGCCTGGCTGACCTCTTTCGTGTCCATCAAGCCTCCTTTAAGGGGTTGTGCTAAGGAATGTTCACATTTGAGGGCATTACATCAGCCAGAGCTTCACTTCTTGGAAAGGTGAAGGTCAAGACTCAATGGTGGGCTTGGGAAGGAAAGGGCTGAGGACTGATCACCCCTTCCTGTGGCTTAGGGGATGGACAGGGCAGTTAACCATGGCTGGAGGTTTCAGCCCTACTCTCAAGTGTTTGTGTCCACAATCCTTGCCCCCTGCCCCCATGCACATTTATCCCCCAGGAACCTAACAGGGAGTGGCCTATGGCAAGACAAAAATCCCAGGATTCAAGGTCCTGGACTCTCAGCCATCTTTTAGAATCTCTTTATACCCTGGAGAGAGCACAGGTCTTTGCTCTTGCTACAGAATTTTCATGAAAAGGCTGCAAATTCCTGACTCTATGAGAATAAATAATTTCATTTTTGTAAAAAAAAATAATGCATATGCACCCTGGCTGGGTGACTCAGTTGGTTGGAGCATCGTCCCAGGCACCAAAAGGTTGTGGGTTCTGTTCCCGGTCAGGGCACATACCTACATTGTGGGTTTGATCCTCAGTCAGGGTGAGTATGGGAGGCGACTGATCCATGTTTCTCTCTCACATTAATGTTTTTCTCTCTCTCTCTTTCTCTCTAAAATTAAAATAGAAGATTTTAATTTGACAATATGTGGCTATCTATACACATATAAATCTTCCTGCTCAGAAGAAACACAAATACATGTTAATACCAGTTGGGTACAATCCTGTATTTCCCCTTTCTTCCTATTATAAAAAAATCCAATAGAGGAGATAAGACTCTTCAGAGTCAGAAGAGAAACTGGAGCAAACGATTCATCTCTGCTCTTTTCATCTCTGCAGTTAGCAGCTGGGTGAGAAAGCATATCCTGATCACCCCTCAAAAACAGACTATATTCTTTCTTCAACCAGTAGTTGCAGAAGCCCCACTGAACTCCTCTTCCGCCTCTTCCAACAAAAGCTGCATCGCACTAAGAAAATACTGATTCTCTGTATGTGGCACCACCGTGCTTGAGAAGCACGAGAGCCTTAAATGAACTCAGTGAACAGATGGGCTGTTTGTGCTGCCACTGATCACACCATTCACAGCTGTGTGGGCCCATGGAGAGGGGCCATTGTTCTTACCCTCACACAGAATCATAAGGACAGAACCTTCTGCAATATGAGAATGCATTTCCCTGTGAAGTCACACTCAATCATCAGTTCAAGTGAAACTGACTCTCCAAGATCAGGGGTAAATGCACAAACACACTATAACACAAAACATCGTTAAGTCTATTTTGTAAGGCAGTAATCCCCCAAATGACAACATCTTTGTGGAATTTATTTTTGGAGTCATAAGCCAAGTTATTTCCCTTTGCCAGAACTGGACTCTTATACATCCAGCTGTTGAATAACACCTGTCAGAGATGTCAAAACGTCTTTCAACATTTAGACAGCCACCTAGCCATTATTCCTGTGGGATACATGGGTGGCTGAGAGAAGTGCATTTGACAGACACAAAATACAAGATAGCCATACAAAAAATACAACTCCTCATTTCCCCATCATCTAGACCAGCAATTTCCCCACCATCCTGCACTGGGATCCAGCCAGTCTTCTCAAAAGAATGGATTCAGGCTTTTTCATAATTGTTACTGAACAACATGTAGGCTTTGCGAACAATCTTCCAATTTGTATGATACACATAACCCACAATACTGTTTATACTGATTCCAGGAGTTAAGAATTCAGGGTCCTTACCCTACAGAGATCTCATGTTCTATCAGCCTATGCCACCATTGTTCCCTTCTAGAGAAACTGCCAGGATAATAGTCCTCACTAAAGCAGGCAACCCTCAGGCACAGCTGTTTGGACCAGGATATGGCGTCAGCACCTCTAAGATTGCCTGGTATAAGACCAGTAGGGATGATACTTAGTACAGAGCTACTGTATTCCTCTTTTTCTTGGTCCATACACAGATCATCAGTTAGGTTGTAGAGACAAAGAGTGGAAGCAGGAAGGAGGACATGAGGAGAGAAGCCAAAATGGAAATGCTGAGCCATGTGAATGGTCGAGAGGTAGAACACGGAATGGCCAACATTGTCAGTGCAGATTTATCCTAGAGTTGCAACAGATCAGGAACGCTCTTCCTGGTCCTGAGTTAGTCCCATCTCCATGAGGTCTGGCCAGACTACAGCTCCCAAAATGCCCCAGGGATTCTTCCCAACTCACCTCACATCTGACATTCTGTTTTATTTTCTCATGCATCCTTAAGGTAACTCGAATGAGTTCCTGCTCTTGTGATAAAAGGTGTTTATATGGACCCTAGAACAAGATGTCTGTCTGAAAGTGGTCCTCTTCTCTTTACTAACTATAAAGCAATCTCAGATCTCCCATCTGACAGCCAACACATAACCTCATACATTTAGGGGCTGTTTTGCCAATATCTGCAATTGCAGAGAAAGAAAGGAAATGGCTTGCAAAACCTATCTCCCTTGGATTGTCATTAAATTGCCCTGTTAAATTTTTTTATCTCAGTAGATCACTGCCACATGTGGACCACAATGTACCTTGAGTAAATGCAAAAGCTTTAGTTACAGAGAGTCAAGAAAACCCAGCATCCTATTGGAGTCTTAGTAGTCTTTCCACCCCCTGTGTCACTGATAGATTCCCCTGTGGCTTCTGGGTTGATTTCAAGGCTCGGGAGCCAAGTTTTGCATTGGCAAAACCTGATTCTTCTGGTCCATATAGAATAAAATTGGCTCCCCAAACAGGTCCAGCTATGGAAAAGGACAGGTCATATCAGAAATTAATGAGCCAGCCCCTTGAAACACCTGCACCTTCTCCAATTCTAATTACTCCTCCCTCCCCTAAAAAGACACCACTCATTTTTCTAGCAGCTAGTGATTCTCAATCGCAGGTATTTGGAAATACGGGGGGTGGGGCCTGTTGGTTGACTTCTGACTTGGTTAAAGTAATATGGGCATTTAGTGACCAGGGATGCTAAGCGTCCTGTAATGGACAGGAAAGTTCCACAGGATGGTAAGCCAGTCCATCAAATGATGACCTATTCTATCAAAATGCTAACAGCACCACCCTTGAGAAACACCAAGCCCCCTCATTCAGGGCAGACAAAACCAGGAAAGAAAGGTAAACTGAAGAGAGGAGGGCAGTAAGAGCACACGCAGCACGCCCCATCAGAAGTGAGGCTGGCCTGCAGAGGCTGTCCAAAGGCCAGCCTCAGCCTCGGCCTCCAGCCACCCCGGCCTTCACCTCCAGCAACAACACTCATGGCACACAAACTTCTTATTCTCATTCCCTCTACCATGCAAAACAATCTCAGGCTCAGGTAAATTTAAATGACATCTTTTACAAATTGTCTTCATTTCCACATCTTTTCATCTGTTCTAATTACCATGGTTTCTGAGCAACTAATATTGGTAATAATAATAGATAATATCAACTAGATATTCTTCCATGTTGCTCAAGGGCTTAATTACTAAATTTGTGCTGTAATATGTCTGTTGGAAAATTTGCTTTAGAGACTAATTCCTTACAGGATAACTCCTCAGAGGTTACTCTACTGAATTAATACTCTCTTATGAAACACGTTTCAGAGCTACACTGGGACTTGGAAAAAGGGGAAGTGAAAATTCTCCTGCCACCTCTCCCAGACTCTTTGTTAAGCTCTAGGCAGTATTAGGAGGGACACACTACACAAGCTTCACCACCAAGGGTCAGGGTGGGGAGAGACCACATGGAAAGAGACAGTTCAGTAGCCTCAGATTAAAGGGCAAATACTTTAGAGGCACTACACTTGATTATGTCAGAGAGACAGGCTCCTGGCACTTTCTGTAACACACAGATGCTGCAGAGCAAGGTAAAAGGTTCAGCAAGACACACTCATAGACTGAAAGGCTCCCCAGGATGGTGCTATCCAAAATGCAGTTCTGTTTGAAATGAACTGAGGCCTTGTTCTAACAAGAGCACACTATCATTACAAATGTGGGTTTCCACAAAACAAGATCCTTACAGACTAAAGCAAAGCTGTCCAGTGATCTTCCCCTGATTATGAATGTGCTTTGTGTCTACGCTGTCTAATATGGTAGTACAAACCACACATGGCTACAGAGCACCTTGAACTGTGGCTAGTGCAAATGAAGGACTGAATTTCTAATTTTATTAAATTGTAATTAATTTAAATATAAACACAGTGGTACCTCGGTTTTTGAACGTCTCCATTGATGAACATTGCAGTTTACAAACACTGTAAACCTGCAAGTAAATGCTTCGGTTTTCAAACATGCCTCGGTAGGAAGTCGAACATGCCACACAGCTTCCGCTGAGGGCAAGATCCTGAGGCCTAGCTGTCGGCTGTGGATCCCTCGGTTTGCGAACGTTTCAGAACTCGGTCTTCCTGAATGGAGTACATTCGAAAACCGAAGCACCACTGTAGACCCATGTGGCTAGTGGTTCCTGTCTTGGATGATGCAGGAAATGGCTTAGACCATGGATTGGGGAAATGATCTAAGACGTTATCACAAGAAAATCTTACATATCTTCTGACCGCCTGGAAAAATACTTTCTCAGTTCCCTTCCTGCCACAAACAATTCATTAAGATGTCACTACAACAGAAACCACGAGAGCAGCACTTCTCAACTTTCTGCACCTACCGGAATAACCTGGAGATCTTGTTAAAGCACAGAGTGCTGGGCTCAGTCCCAGAGGTTCTGACCCAATAGGCCTTGAACACCTTGAACAAGGGCCCAGGTGACTCTGATGCTAACAGTCTAGGCCAAACTCTGAGTAGCACCAGAATAAACAGTTAACATTCAAACGCCAGCCTACCTCTATCAAACTGGAGCATCTTTCACCTATCACCTTTCTGCTATACTCAAGTGCCTCTTCAAGGTACACAGAACCTACTTCAACATTCTTACGAGGTTTGCTTAAAATCTATGACTCTGAGTGTAAGTAAACAAGACTGTTTAAGACGGCTTCTCCACACATTAGATCCATGATAGAGTGCATTTGTTGTAAATTTTGTGAGTGTGTCTAACAAATAGAGGGACCAGAATCTCAGCAAGGCTGAGTTCAAACCTGCCAGGACAGTTTACATCTAATTCCTTCTCTGGCCCTGTCTTAGAGTCCAACTGGGGTTTTCTATGAAGATAACATAATACTTCAGGTCTAGGCCGGGGTTATGGCCTCTTTCCCCATTCCAACAGAGTAATATAAGAGTATCAAAAGAACACATGTCATACTAAAACATGTTATTTATCATTCAAAGGGCATATGTTGAAGATACCCAAAGAAGAGACGAAACAAATGTAAAAGTTCTAGAATAAAAACAGATTTCTCCAAACAGTCTCGGGTTTTTACTGTATAACCTGCAAAACCTATTCTAGGATCCGTAATCATCTGGGAGGATATTTTTCTTCTGTGGTTTACTTCTCTATGTCCTTTGTTCCACTTATACACGAGTCTCTCTAACATTACAAGAAAACCCGTCAAATGTAATTTCCTTGACTGCTCTTCTGAATAGCCTTCTTTCTGCCTCCTCCACTCTCCCATTTCTTAACTTTCCAAAAGAAAGCCTTCAACCAGAATATACTGTTGTAATCAACTAGAACAGATAGCCTTCAGATGAAATCAGAATCCAGAACTGTTCATCATCTCCCACACCACTAACCTTCTGCCCTCTTCAGACTCCACTGTTCCCCAATTACTGCCTTCACAAGGATTAACAGGGATCCTTGGGTCCTGGAAATCTGGGGAGCCAGGTGTTGTTTCTTAGCATTTATAGAGCCCCCAAGTAGTCACACAGTAATCTTTGTACATCACTTTCTTAGGCTACTGCGTTATTAATACTGTGTCTATTTTACAGGTAGGAAAGCTGTAGCAAAATAAGGCTGCATGATTAAAATACAATCCTAGGGAAAGTCAGAGCAAGATTAAATCACTGTGTTCCTCCAGGAGTGGTTCTCAACCAGGGGCAATTTTTCCACTCAAGGAACATTTGGCAATATCTGAGGACATTTTTGATTGTCATGACTGTGGAGGAGGCACTACTGGCATTGACTGGGTAGAGGCCATGGATGCTGCTAAACATGCCACAATGCACAGGGCAGCCCCCCCTGCCCCAACAAATGTCAACAGTGCTGAGAATGGGAAGCCCTGACTCTCTGGCATCTCTAACATTACTTTCTTTGGTCCCCTAATCAATAGCTAATGAACGGCTCCCACTACAATTTGATCCTTATACAGTATTTACACCGAAACATGCCAGTAGAGTGCTATTTCGACATGCTATACTTTTTAGTTCCTTTTAAAGTAGAAGATAGTCAGCTACCCATATTCATGGGTTTCATATCCATGGATTTCACATCCTCAAATTCAATCAACCACGGATTGAAAATACTCAGGGGGAAAAAATCCCACAAAGTTCCAAAAAATGAAACTCGGATTTGCCATGCACTGAGCACAACACTGATTCCACATAACTAAAGTGCTAGGCATACCTTGCTGTAGCCTATATGCAAATGTAGGTCATACGCAAATACTATAGTACTTTACATAAGGGACCTGAGCATCCACAGGCTTGGATATCTGAGGGGGTCCTGGAACAATCCCCTACAGATACTGAGGAATGATTGTACATGGGAACCACAGAGGAAATGAGGAAAGATGGCAAAGTCCAGCTGCTTTCCTCTCAGGAGAAAACCTAGAAAAGACCAGGTCCTTTCATTAGAAACCTCCAGGCCCTGAGCTAAGGTCTGTGTCTGGTTGCTTACCTAGATTCTTCAGATGGGCTTTGCAGCTGCCTTCTCCCTGCTTTGCTTATCTCTGAGCATGTGTATCACTCCAGAGCAGTAATGATGTATGGGAATCTCCAGAGCGCTACAGCCCCTAATTGTCTATTTTGTTCAGTAAATTGTACTCATTACTGAGCCATGTGAAGCACCAAAGGGCAACAGCCTTTCTGGGTGCCCTCTGTCTGAGTCTGGGTAATGGGACATTATCTGACAAGGGCTCCATAGTACTGAACTAAGCTGCTTAAACAACCCTCCATCCAGTTTTTCAGCTGAGTACTTCTTTTTAACCCTGTCCTTATTTCCCAACCATCCTTATCTCCACTTAGACTTGTCTTAATTATAGTTTTCTCTTTAAGGAGTCTGGTTTTAGTTTAAGCACCAGAAGGCGGAGAGCTCAGAAAGGATGTGATACCCTTTCCATCCCTCCTTTCTGGACCTCCACCTAGACTCTGAAGACATACCAAACAGCAAATTTCTCCTTCTAGTCTCAAAAGTCTTCAGCACAAATGAAAATGCAAAGCCAGCTTTGGTTATAATGGTCCCAACACCCACATCCATAGCCCCAGGCACTGCAGATAGAAGGGGAATGAGTGGACGTGTGACTTCCAGTGACACTGGATAAAATAAAACGGATGGGCAGAACCACGTGTTTTGCTAGTGCCATTATCTACCAAACCTGGAATCATCAGCTCCCTGGTGAGCTGTCTCTCCTCCTGGGAAAAAGTGACTGATGAAAGACAAGTTAAGAAGTGATCCATGAAGGGGGAGGATCCTAAGAGAGGGGAGTATGAGCCAGCAGAGCTAACAATGTGACGTGGCTACAAGAACAAGAGTAAGGCCTAGTTCCCTTCTCAGGAAGGGCCAAACCACCACCTCCCCAAGCGTGTATATCACATCCCATACAAACTCACTAAAAATTCTTGTGTTGAAATACTTCTGTGCACAAATACCATCCCATTGCCCTGATTATGGTTTTATCTTCATAACTGTTGATTTTCACTGTGTCTATGAATTGAATCAATAAAGGTTTTGAGAACGTTCCATGGCAGGGCACCCCACTGCACCGACTCCAAGAAACTGTTGAGACAAGAGCCTTTATCACTTAGTAAAACCAGAGAAATAATGGCAGAAAATGCCTTTGACTTACCCTGGAGTGGAGGGTGTGAGAGCCTTCAAACACACTTACATCCTCATGACCCATCAGCTCTGCTGCTTTTCACCACTCACTTCTGCATTTTGGACGATGACTGATTGATCACCAACTGCCAAAGACAAAAAAAATGAATGAATGCATTAGACCAAAAGATCAATAACTTCAAGTCCCAAGCCATTGCTCAAGTGAATTTGTTCAAGTAGGCTGAGTGCTTAACATAGACTCAAACATATGTAATGGCTCAAATTCAATAAAATTTTATTTCTGGTTCCTGTATACATGTTGGGCAAGTGAACAGGTCAGTCAATGGAGTGACCCTCCCTGATCAGTGATCTAGGCACCTAGACTGGCAAAAGTCCTGCCATCTTCTAAACATGATTTTCAAGCTTGCCCTAGGGGTCCTCTCCACTCCAGCCTGCTAGGAGTATAAAACAGCATGGAGGAACTCACATGTTGTTCTCTTTCTGTTTTTGCCTAGAAGTGGATCGCAACACTTTTGCACATCTACTTACATTCTGTCGGCTAGAACTCAGGCACATGACCACAACTAAACCTGTGGGCTCCTGGGCAGCTAGTAATTAGTCTCTATTATACACGCTTGACTCCAGCCCAACCCCAAGAAGTGGCAGTTCTGGGTGAGACCCTAGCACAGTAGCCCTGATTACTTACTTAACAACTGAGTCATTGTTTCCTGATTTCCTTATCTCTAAAATACCCTGCTTCCCTCATTGACCCAAGGGATCAGGGTGAGACTCCAAAATGAGATATGGCACTCTTTAGACTTTATTGTGCATGCAGAGCACCTGGGCATCTTGACAGAATGCAGATTCTGATTCAGTAGGTCCTGGGGGAGGCCTGAGATTCTACATTTCTAACAAGCTCCCAGATGATACCAATGCTGCTCTCTGATCACACTTTAAGTAGAAAAGAGATGAAGAATTAGAGAACATGTTTGTAAACCACAAAGTGATTTCCAGATATAAAGAAGTATTATCCTGGCACCGACTATGAATATAAATGAATTCCCAACTAGCCAGTATAGCCAGTATATTTAGGACATGTTTAATCTAGGAACCAAGGAGAAGTTCAGAGTCATAGGATGTAGAACAGGAAAGAATTTCAGTGATCACTGCTCTCTCCTTATATTTTCCAGACAAGGCAGCAAACTCAGGGAAGTCAATGATGCATTACAAATCTCACAATAACTCAGTGTACTGGGACCAGAATTCATAAATTTGAGTTTTGTTCTGTTATTACATAAACTCAACTGACAACCTGCTGAAAAAGGGTAATTTTTATTCTTTTTTTTTTTTTTTTTAACTTTTATTGACTTGAGAGAGAGAGAGAGGAAGGTAGAGAGAGGGAGAGAGACAGGGAGAGAGAAAAACAGATTTTGCTGTTGTTCCATTTCTTTATGCATTCATTGGTTGATTCTTATAAGTGCCCTGACTGGGGACTGAACCCACAACCTTGGCATATTGGGACAATGCTCTAATCAACTGAGATACTTGGCCAGGGCTATTCTTCTTCTAAAACAAGAACAAATACCACTCTGGTCTATACCTAATAAAGGTACCAGAAGGTGGCATTCACCAGCATGTGTCACCATGGTACCAAATGTCAACAAAGTGCCACAGGACAGGCATCAAGAGATTTTCAAGCAGATGATCTTCAAAATGTAGTGATCTCCAAAGTTATGACTCACCTGTCCAAAATGGACACAAAATTAACTTCTGTATACCTTCTGGGAAAAACATGAATTTTTATTTCCCATATACACAAACTCTGAGTCACTCCTATTTGGGAAAAATGTGAAAAAGAGAGAACCTGGGATTTGAACAGAAAGGAAAATTAAAATAAGTAGCCAAGAAGGAGCAGTGTTTTCTGTGGTAAACCCGGGAGATAATAAAGGAACCTGGAGATTTTTTATCCCTGGCCTATAAATTATTTTGCATCTCTGAGCTCATGGTGAGTCCTAGAAAGTAGAATGTTGAGGGCCTCAGAAGTGAAGACTGGAGTAAAAAACTCCAAGTCATCTCAGAAAGGCACTGACTTATCTGGAAAGAAGGGAGGTTCTTAGTATGCATGTCATCTCAAATAAAGCAATGTACATGGGAAAGTGTTTTGGGAAATGAGGAGGAAGTACTTATTGAGCAAGGAATGATACATGGACATCAATACTTGCATAACCACTATCAATTTAAGATGAGTAAAATGCTACTGTTAGCATCTTCATTTAGTGAGCAATTTTATACAGTTTAATGAAGGTAAAATGTTCTAAGAAGGCCGATAGCTTCCTTCTGTACTCCATCCCCAAACCCTCTTTTACCATAATTTCTTTAGCACCTCAAAAATTCTCCCATCCTGGCAATTTTCCAGAACCTACTGTAGAATTTTTATGTCATTTTTGGGCCTTGGGCCCCTTTGGCAACCTGTTGAAGTCTAAGGACCTCCTCAAAGTGATTTGTTAAATGTACAGAGAAAACATATATGATTACAAAGGAAGTCAATTATACGGAGATACTCTTCTATCCACACAGCCTTCAGAGGGTCCATGGACCCAATTTAAGAACATCTGATTGGGGAATGACTCTTTTTGGATAATGAAAGTTTTTACAGGAAATTTTATACAGAAAAGTTTTAAAAACCCAACGATGCATAGAAAAGAATCCTGCTCATGACCAGTCAGTGAAGAAAAGAATGAGGTACAGAGAGAAGACTGACCTTGAATTTCTACCCAAACTCAACATTATTTGTGCTGTGGCTTTAAAAGCCTACATTAAGTACTCAGAATTCATTGGCTCCAGCCCTATACACACAGCATATTCTGTGTACTGATGGCAGGAGAAGAAAGGCAGCACTGGAGAAGGGAAGACTGAGATGAGTCTTTGCTTGGTCCTAATTCTCTAACCAGTTCTCTGCCATTATAACTAGCTCTATTAGCTTGGTCAAGTCACTCAGCTCTAAGTTGAAAGTCCCTGTCTAGCAAATGAGAAGGTTGAGTTAAACCATCTCTAGGATTTCTTCCAACTCTGAATTATTAGGATTCTGAGGCAACAAACAATCATTTCTCTAAGAAGAAATATTAGTGAGATTTCTTTTTGTCCTAGGCTCACAGTATGAAAATATCTTCTAGATGAGAATTTTTCAGAGGCTTCAGAAATACCTGATGAGAATCACCTAACCATAGAATTTTAGACTCGGAAGAAATTTTAAGAGCCACGTGCCAACTCACCAATCCCAGCGAGCAGGTGAGAAAACAGGTTCAAAAAGGCAACAAGATTGACTTGAGGTCACATAATGAGGCAACACTAATCGACTTGTGACTGCTGCCATCTAGCACAGGCAGCATTTTAGGATTAGGCATTGGTAGTACAAACCAGCTCATCAGTTCACTTGATGAGAGACAGAAATAAACCTCAAATAAGCTGAGCTATGGGAGGAGAACTGCACGAGGAAGCAGGTGACTAGGGTGATGACACCCAGCAGCAGTGCCCTATCCCTGGGATAGGGTCAAAGCTGAGGCCCTCGTATACACTATAGCATCACTGGCAACACTTCCCACCTCCCTCAAATACCATGGCTACAAACTCCATTTCAAAGAACAATCCATTACACAGAATAAAGAATAACTTCTTCAAAAGAAGGGAATGGATGAATGAACTCTGGCTAATAGGGTCAATAAAACCGAAGTTCGAGATTTTGGATTGTTAATGCAATCCTGAAAGGACAGCATTAGCTAAGAAAATCTAAACCTTAAAAATCCCTAACAAGTATTTTAAGAAGAAACTGATTCAGAATAACTTTGACCTACCTCCTGTGGACAGTCACGAAGTACAGTAACTACATAACCAGCATTATTTTTACTAACACCCTCACCACTATCTTCAGAGCATGTAAATGATCGTTGATATTGATCAGGTTTAAAAGTCATGTGTATATTTCCACAGTCCATGTGTGCAGACTAGTTTTACATGCAAAGAATTAGTAACTATGAAATTGTTGGGAGTTTTTATCTAATCGTGATTTCACCCTCATTCAATTAACCAACAAGATGTCTGCCACATGCTTTCAAAACCTGTGCTACGTAGGATGCTTGTCAGTTTACCCTCTGCCTTCTCTCCTAGGACACACACATACAACCAGTAATCGCACCCATTCCTCAATTCCCCGCAACACACATAATTCCTACCTTATATAAATAGTTCTGGCTTTCAGAACTTTTTTTTTTTTTTTTTAAGGATTCTCTTTGACTAAGATCTGACACAGCCTTTCAAAATCTTCTAGACTGCAGGCTACACACTGCTGGTTGGCCAGCCCGGTGTTTCAGCTCCTCCAGGAATTCCCAGAGGCAGCAGTGCCATCTACTGGCAGGGACCGCACAACTTGTTTTCTGGAAGCTCGTGAGCGACAGGAGCCAAGGCAGCCTAGATTTGCGTCTTTGTGAGCCTTTTTCTTCTAGAGAACATTATAAGCATAACTGACACCGATAACCTGAACCACGGAAACTCCGCAAGCGACTCATTTGTGAAAGGCAGGTCTTCTGGAAGCCATTTAAAGCCCAGCCAGGTTAGCCAATAAGTGAGGCAGCTCTGCCTGGAAATGCCCCCTCCAGGCTCCAGAGGCAAGCAGCAGAGCCTTCCCGTGTTAGACATTTCCTGGCTCTCCTTAGCCCCCAGTGCCTCTCTATTGGATGATCTCACCCATGCCCTGACCTGTGGCAGTGTTGCTCAGCTCTATCTCACAGCAGGAGCCCCAGGGAAGGCGCTCCGACTCTTCTTCACAGGAAGGCTCTTACAGTCACACAGTGTGACACAGATCCTGCTCGAAGGACACGGCTGCTTAGGCATGCAGGTCGGGCTCTAATCTCTCTTATTCACTCTCCATCCATCCCATCCCTGACCCAGGGGACAGAACCAATGGAGAGGAAATGGTTTTGTTGTTGCTTTGAAAGCAACACCAGTGGGCTTTTATCAAATCCGAGACTAAAACCCTGTCCTGTAGGTCACTGAGGTATGTTGCTTCCTTCAAAATGAACTAAGCCTGCCAATCTTCCTGTTTTCCCTTGAGTAACCTAATAAGTGTTTCCCAACCTTTTCAAAACCCCTGCCTCGCCTTCCATAGGCTAAACATAAACAACTGCATGCCCTGTGTGTAGCTTATATTAACAAAAATGACGTGTGAGAAAAACATGGACGCGTACCTTTCAAACTGTATCACCCACATTCAGAATTCCTTCCTCCCCCCATCCCATACCAGCTAAAAAGCAAATCACTGACAAATGTTCAAATTATTCCCACTAATTTGCTTTGTGCTCCAATCTATCAGGTGATAATACAGACTTCATGTCACCGGGGTCATGTGCTGTATTCCTAACAAGCTTTGCAGCAGTGTCTCTTACTTTCACTCACCTCAGAAAACCACCAAACGTTGATTTGTTGCAGCTGATAAGTGTTAGCGCTGATTCCCCCTGACAAATCTAGTGTTCCTTCTTCAGTTCGTTTTAACTTGCAAAATAAATTAATTTCTCAGCATGTGTAAACATTTCATAGGCATGAGGGATATGTTTTAGATGTATGAAAAAATCACATTGTTTCCTAAAAAAACACACACACACCCAAAACTTTGTGCAGGGAAGGTAAGAGTACTAAAAGGGCTTTGAAGCGGTTTGAGGATGTCTTGGAGAAATCGGGTACAAGGATTTTCGTCCATCTCATACCAGAGTAAGTTCTAAGTGGATTACAGTGAAACTCCAGAACGCAGTCAAATCCTCCTAATGACAGTTCATGGAACCATTTCTTACCCAGCAGATGACTAGATACATCAAATAAATGAACAAATCAGTTAACCAGTGGAAAACGGAATGAACTTTTCATGTTTCATTATAAGATGCACGGTATGCCCTTGCTGTTATTGCAGGTCTGGGGGGGGAAAGAGGAGAGCCAGGCAGGGGATGCCTTGCACATGCCCTTCCTTTTTAAAAGTATGACTTTAAAAAGACATCCCCACCTCCAGCACACACACACCACACACACACACCCCGCATTTGGCACCCAAATGGTCTTCTTTAAACACCCACTTTTCAAAGAATTAAGGAGGTCTGAATACGAGTAATTTAGACCCTGCCTTCTCTTCTCCCTGCAGCCCATCAACACTGAAAATAATTACTCGCTTGGGCAGCCCCAGGAAGACCTCAGTTTACAGAGATTATCCCCCTAAAGCCCCTGCCTTCTCGGAGAAGAGCCTCCACGCGCTGGTCTGGGCTGCAGCTCACTGCAGGCATTGCCCTCCACACGCTTTCCCAGTCGTCGGTGTCACTGTCACAAGTCCTCTCTGTAGCCTCTCATTTAGATCTGCTCTACCGGTACCCAACTGCTTAAAAAGATAGTAATAAAACGTCCTGCCTCTTCACGAAGACCTGAACTCCTTCCGCGGGCGCAGCGCGCTGGGTGTCGGGGCCGCTCCGGGCGCGAGCTCGCGCGCGGGTCCAGGAAGCCGCCTGCGGGGCGGCGCCCGGGCTCGGGGCGTCGGCCCTGCCCCCGGCCGCCCGCCCGCCCGCCCGCCCGCCCGCCCGCCCGCGCTGCCGCCTCAGGGATTCGGCTTCGCTCGCCGCCACCGGGTGAGTTGAGTCCCGCGGCTTGGACAAAGTGACACTACATTTTTTCTTCTTCTTCTTCTTCGCTCTCACATGTGGCAGGTCCCGCTGCCTCAAAGGCAACCCTCTCCCCGGCCCCAGCCCAGGTCCGGCGCCCGGGACGCCCCGGCCCCCACCACCCTCACCCTTTACCCGGGGAGGGGGCCGAGGCCAGCATCCCTCCCGGCGGGAAACAAAGGCGGAGGGGAGACTGCCAGGTGCGCAGCTCCCCACGGGCGGGCCCGTCACCGCGATGAGGGGGATGGGGAGGGGCGTGAGAGGGCAGGGAAAGGGAAACCGAGGCACCGAGAGGGGCTGCCGAGCCGGGCTCCGCATCCTCCCCGAAGACGGGGTCCTCGGGCGGGCTGACCCCAGACCGCCCCCCGCCAGCCCAGCCCTCCCCACCCCGCTCGCCCGCGCCCGGCCACGCGGAGGCTGCGGGCGGTCCCGCGGCGGCGCTCACCTCGGGAGAAGCGCTCCAGCTCCCTCCGACGGCTCCGGAGAAAGCCCCGCCGCGCGCGCACGCGCACTCGCACTCGCGTCCTGGCGCCCGCACGCCCCCGTGCGCGCGCCCCTCCGACCAGACCCTGTCCGTCAGCAGCCGCCGGAGCCAATCCGGTAACGCGGGAGGCCCCCCAGCGCCGGTCACGTGGTAGGCGCAGCCAATCGCAAAATTGCCCTCGGCAGCGCCCTCTCCCGGGTCCCTGGAGGTTGGGTTGCTACCCAGTGGAGCGGGTGCGAGGCGCGCACAAAGGGCTGGGTCTCTGCTTTCGGGGGCTGAGTGGCGCTCAGTGGAGCAATCACTGGATCAATTGCTATGTCAGGTTCCAAATAGGAATAGGAATTACCTGGGTGTCTTGTTACAAGGAGGATTCTGATCCAGCAAGTCTGGGGTGAGGACCAGAGATTACTGCTAACAGCTCCGGGGGGTGGTGATGATGCTCCTGGTCTGAGACCACCCTTTGAACAGCAAGATTTTAAGGGCACCTGTGAGAAAATGACGCTATAGCCCCCGCCCCCTGTTACCTGTTTGAGACCTTTCCTTTGCCTTCCCCCAGTGATGGGATGCATTCCTGTGACTGACTACACATGGGGTGCCCTGGTGAGGCTCATAGTTTGGGTATCCGATGAGAGAAGGCCTGTTTAATTTCTACATCATCCACCCTTAGCCTACTGGGCAGAAATAAATCTGTGCCACTTTGGTGGTTGGAGTGTGGAAACTAGAAGTGGGGACTGCATGCTCCTCCTGGAGAACACCAGGTCATCCTAGAGCAGGAGCAGGTGCCTCTGAGTCGCACTGTGCTATATACACTCTTGGCCAGAGAGAAGCAGCATAAGTGGTTTCTGGAAACTTACAATATGTTGTAGAACTACCCAGGCAAACTCAGGAGGAAGCATATTGGAAACACATGCAAAAAGCTAATGGTCTCAGCATCTTGGACAATTCAGGCATAAGCCAGAAAAGTTGGAAAACAACCTATCTCAGCAATCTTAAAAATTGCCCAGGCTGTGGCTATAACAAGAGTAAAGAAATGGCTAATCAAGAAAAACATGTTGGAGAGTCTCAAAGAAAGTTTCTTTTGCTGTCATGAAACCAGTGTTTCTCCAGCCTGACTGCACAGGAAAGCTTTTAAAGAAAGAGATTTGGGGGTCCCTGTGCCTGGAGATTCCTATTGAGGTGCCGAGTGGAGCCTGGGCAACGGTAGGTTTAAAACGTTCCACAGGTGATTTGTAGACACCTGCATAAGCTGCTAGATCAATGGACTCATTCTTTAACAAGGGAAAATCACTTCCACAACAGAAATCGTGAATGACATAAAGACTCTGAAAACAGAGAAAGTGTCCATGCAATTTGTGAGAATAGATTTTTTTTTAAGGCCAAAAACAATGCACGGGTAATAGATACTCCAAAGACTACTCATTGGAACAAATTGAAAAGCCAGTTCCATGACTAGGTTTAATTCCCAGCTGATTAAGTAAATACTTCAAAACGAACCTATTACCTTCTGTTAACTGTACCAAACCGATCAACTCTCTGGTTATATCTTCACTTGTTTTATGCCCTTCTTAACTAAAAGCCAATTTCTATTTGAGCGCTGTAGAGTTAGTTTCTATTTCCCAAAGTGTATAATGGAATCACCCGGAGAACTTATTAAACTGCAGGTTCCCAGCTGCCCCCCCCCACACACAAACCCCCAAACCTCCTCTAGCCTCTCTTGCAAATATTTTGAAGCCAATACTGGCTAAATTTGAATCCAAGTTGTACCCCGCGATGCAGAACATCTAAATACTATAGGCAAAATCTCAAGTAAAACTAGCTGTGCTTTTAGTTTTCTTTGCCATACTAGCTAAATAAAAAAGGTGAGTCTATTTTAAAGAATTTAAAGGAAATCTCAATTCTCTTTATTGGGGTTTTACCAAATTCTGTTATTTTGTGAAATAAAGTGATCAGTGTCTGGATCTTGGAAGGCTATTATTGCTCAGAATTTTTCTATCAAGTGATATTTGCTGTAGTGGAGTATGACCTAGTTTTTAACTGAATTAGTGAGTTCCCCTCAGAACACTCTGCCAGCAATTGCCATCTTGCTAGAAAGTGACTTTATTTGCCACAACAGAAGTATGGAAGCCGATGTGTGAGCCTGAAAACTAGCTTTCCTCTGGCTCTGACACTTTTAAAAAATATATTTCACAGCATTTAAATGGGGGAGAAATTTTTTTTCACTTTGTAAACTTGTAGCTTTATCTACTAGGTAAAATAAGGGCAGTTTTCAGTGATATTTAACTAGCATGAGCAATTAAACTTTTAAAAAATATGTTTTATTGATTTTAGAGAGGAAGGGGGAGAGGGAGAGGGAAACATTGATGTGAGAGAGAAACATCCATCAGTTGTCTCCAGTATGCACCCCAACTGGGTCTGAACCTAAAACCTGGACATGTGCCCTGACCGGGAATCAAACCAGTGACCTTTTGGTGCATTGGACAACGCTCAGCCAACTGAGCCACACTGCCAGGGTAATTTAAATTTTTAACGAGAAAAATAAAGCATTTATGTTTTTCTCTGTGAGTGTCATCATTACAAAAGGAGGCAACAAGAAACAAAGAGATTCTTGCTTGAGGAATTTGAAAAAGAACATCCAGGCTGTCATTCACTTTCTGTTTTTCAGCCTGCTTACCTCGCATATAACCCGGCCATCCTATCTCAGGAAATGGATACGTTAGTATCTGATAAAAAACCATGACTCAGCTTAAGCAGCCCCCCTCCCTTACTCCCTAGAAATTGCTTAACAAGATTAGGTATATTTGAAAAGAAAAGAGAGATAAGATATAAGCTGCCGAGTCTCCAGAAATTCACTCATTGCTCCATTACAATCAGAACCCCAATAGACTGCTTTATAATTGCTAATTATGTTTTTATCTCTCTAGCAATAAATAGCTTCCCTAAACTTAATTGATTTCTTTCATGAAGACCTACAGTAACCCAAGATTCTAGTCTTCATTTGTCATATAAATCCAGCCAGGATAACATTTTAAATCTATATATCTGTGTTTTAATAACTGGTACCTTGTTTTCCATTTAGTGTAACTGTATACAGATTTAGCCTAACACATTGGACATATTTAAAACTTTATTATATTTTTATTGATTGACTTCAGAGAGAGGAAGGGAGAGGGAGAGAGAGATAGAACATCAGTAATGAGAGAGTCATTGATCAGCTGCCTCCTGCATGCCCCCAGCTGGGGACTGAGCCTGAAACCTGGCATGTGCCCTGATTGGAACTGAACTGCGATCTGGATCCTAGGTTGATGCTCAACCACTGAGCCACACTGGCTGAGCACATTGGACATTTTTAGATATGTTTTTATTCCTTACATTCCTTATATTATCTATAAAGAATACAAATACTTTTTATATTTTATAATATACTTCAGACTTTAACCATGTGTATATAATGATATTATATGCCCATCTATACTTCCCCCAACATTATTAATGCAGTCAAAGCCTCCATGTACCCCTTCCAACAATTTGATTTTCTTAGATGGAGATACCACACTTAGCAAGCTTAGCCACAAAGGAGAGCGGAGTTCATGGAAGGAAATACCGTATTGTATACCTATAATAGAAAGCATAAGTGTAAATGAGCAAAATTTGTACTGAATAAAATGCTTGGAAGTTCTAAACTGATATAAGAAAAAGGTAACAGAGCTGGAAATTCCATGTGGTCCAACTCTGGTGCAGGTAACTTTTAGAAGACAACATGAGTAGTTTGGAGCAGGGGTAGGGTTAGGAGTGAGGTCTCACTCATTCAATAGACACTGCATGAGTCCCCTCTTTTAGCTCATTTTCAGTTCAGCAAGCCATCATAATTCCAAGTAAAAAGGGTTATATTACAAGTGGGGCACACACCACTAAAAGAAAGCACAAAGAAAGATCTCTGGCATGTCTCACCACATCACCTCCACCCCTCACCAGCCACTTTTCTGATTTTATTCCCAGCTCTCTGTCCCTCCATGACTCAGCTCCACACACACTGGCCTTCTTAACTATTCCTCAGATATACCAAGCCCACTCTTGTCTCCGCTGACATTCTGTGCCCCACCTCCATCCCCCACCCCCACCTTGCATTTGCAGGGCCCTCCCTCCCTCACTGAATTCAGGTCTGTGCTCAAAGAACTTACTGTCAAAGAAAACTTCCCAGGTCAAATGATCCAAAGTAGCGCTCCCTTCCACACTGTTCCTCTCTAACCCAGACTTTCTCAATCAGGGGTCCAAGGGAGCATCAAGGCCTACTACAGAAAATGATATCCATGACTGCTTTCTCCCACCTCCAAGGATGGTACACAGCTGGCGTCATTCTAGCTGCATAGGAGAGAAGTTAATTCATTGTATATAAAGAGTGCCGTAGGGCATTCGAGCTTAATTCTCTGGTAGAGCTGGTAAAGAAGGGCTGCTCTAAACTATCATCCTAAGTTTTTTCCCCTCAGCTCTTACCAGCATATGACAAATTATTTCTTTTTTGTCTACACACCCCACCCCACCCCTCACTGGAGTGTAAGTCCATGAGTTTTGATTCTGGTCCATGCTTATCCCCAGTGTCTAGAACTGGTACACAAAAAAGTATTTGTTGAATAAATCTCAGGATAGATTTGTGCGATGGCTTCTTATACAAAAACGTTTCAATTGTAAAAACAATTCATGTGAAAACTTCTCCCTATAGAAAAATGCATATTATAAATTACCCAAGTGAAATGATAAGACAGAAAATGTTGAATGGAACTAGGAAAGCTGACAACATTTGTCCATGTAATAATAACGGAAGGCTTCAACGATCAAAACACAAAGTAACCAATTGCTTGATCAGGATGAGAGATGCGGGTGGGGGTTGGAGGCCTTGGGCTGGATATTAATAAGTTGAGGACGGCTTTCTAAATCCCACAAGAAGGGCAATAAAACTTTCATCCTAAACAGGTTCAGAAATGGACCCAAGGGATTGCTGTGGGTAAGCCACTAAGCAAAAATTAATAACAAAATTAAATTCTACACCCCCGTGGGAGAGGGGAAACCAAGAAACCCATCCCATACATGCTAGATTTCTAAAAAGGGAAATGTGATAACTATAAGCCCCATTTAGGAGACAGTTGAAAGGAAGGACTTAAAAAAGTCAATAACCCACAAGAAAAGCCAATATACCTTTTCCTTGTTGGCTTTCCATAAAAAACATATCCCAAGGAATGACAATAACAAGCATCAGAGGTAGGAGGTAAAAAGGGAACTGCTAGAGCCATGTAAATTATCAGCAAAGAAGAGGGCATTTCCTCCAAAGTCAGTAAGGGAGTTCACGTGAAGAAAATTAAGAAACCGGGTTAATTATAAATGAGGAGAACAGTAACAACAACAATAAAAAACACTTTGAAGAGCATATTGCAAGTGTCTCTGAAACCATTGAGAGGAGATCATCTTAACACATCAAAGAGACAAAGTCAGTCAAATGGGAGATTTTTAAATTTTTTTTTTACTTCAGAATGGTGAGAGCTAAGAAATGGGACAATAAAAATCTCTAACATCACAGAGGTACAGATAGGTTGATCACCCAATTCTGAAACCCTGGAGTGCAGAGGCCTCTTTGAAACTCGAGTTTAGGAAGGTTTATGAAGAAAGTACCTCTTCGCTCAATGGGTGTAATTTGCGGTACTTGGAACCACTGAGAGTGATGTAAGGAAAATATAGTTAAAATATATTTTGTCAAATAGATGAATTATAAAACCATAAATTATTAGCTTTTTTGGTTCACAGAAGATAGGGCGATTGAGCTCCTTATCCCATGCTCCCTAGAGCTGTCTTTGGTAAGGAAATATGCAAAATCCTCCTTGAATTTTGCTTTGCACTGCAGTGCTAACCCTTAAGATCAGATGAGCAATCTAAGGCCTTTGGGTTTCATGCGGTCCACTCCACCTTGAAATATGGCCTGCCGAAAACCGTGAAAGGGAGTAAATACAAATTGCCAATTATAAAAATAGTCACAGGGATGTAAACTACAGCATGGGGGGAATAGACAATAATATTATAATAACTATGTATGGTACCAGATGGGAACTAGACTAATTCTGGGTGGTCACTTCATAAGATATATAAATGTCTAATCACTATGTTGTGCACCTTAAACTAATATAATATTATATGTCAACTGTAATTAAAAAATAATTTTTTGCCTGCCCGGATGTGGCTCAGGGGTTGAGCGTCGGCCTAGGATCCAGGAGATCGAAGTTCGATTCCCGGTCAGGGCACATGCCCAGGTTCCGGGCTCGATCCCCAGTCAGGGGCATGCAGGAGGCAGCCGATCAATGATGACTCTCTCATCACTGATGTTTCTATCTCTCTCTCCCTCTTCCTTCCTCTCTGAAATCAATAAAGACATATTTAAAAAAATAATAATAATAATTTTTTTAAAAAGAAAAAAAATATGGCCTATAGTCCAAGTACAGAACCAATAACTAAAAATATTACAGTGAGTGAATAATTTACTCACACCTGTTCCAGCTTTGGTAAAGCCCTCCCTGGGCACGGTAATTTAGGCATTCCTGATAACTGTGAGTTTGGGGACACTTCTGCCACCCTGGGCTAAGGCACAGGCAGATAAAACGTGACCTAAGACAGAGGGGAAAAGGAGTGGGGAAAACACAGCTATGGCTTAAGACAAGGTACTTATTTATTTACTTAATTATTTATTTTTCAGAGAGACTGAGAGAGACATCAATGTAAGAGAGACACATCGACTAGTTGCCTCCGGCACATGCCCTCACCGGGGATCGAGCCTGCAACCGAGGTACATGCCCTTGGCTGGAATCAAACCCAGGACCCTTCAGTCTGTGAGCCGATGCTCTAACCACTGAGCAAAACTGGCCAGGGGAAGGCCAGGTATATGAAACAAAAGCTTGCAGGGCGAGGCAGGTGAAGAGTGCAGCAGAGGATAAGATAATAGGAAGAAGTGGGGATCATGTCATTACTGAGTTGTAACCTATTACTGCAATGTGAGAATGTAAGATGGATCATATCTCATCATTTTTTAAGATCTAATTTTGTGGGGTTTTTTTCTCAAAGAAATTTCGATGGGCCAAGGGAAACATATCTGCAAATCAGATATATCAGATATAGGCCACAGATATGCATAGCCCTTATCTAAAAAGATCAATTCCTCATCCTAAAATCTCTCAAACTCCTTCTCTGAACTATGTCATGTGATCACTGCTTGGTGTAAGGGAAGCTGGGAAATGTAGTGTTGTTTTTTTAACAGGGTACACTGCTGCCATGAATAAAATCTGGATTCTGCCACTATGCAAGAAAGGAGACTACACATGCTAAAGAGGAAAGATGCCCCATGCTTTGCAACACTAGGTCTAAGAGAATTCCACAAACATTCACCTTGTCAGCAACATCCTTTCACCCTGCTTTTGAATGATTCTTGGAAGTGTCTAGATCAATCCATTAGACTGAATATAATGTGACCTGTACTGTTTTATTATAGAACTACATTGCAATAATTGTGCCAAATGTGGCCATTTTCAATATAGCACAGGTCTGTGTAAAACAGACAAATGGGGAGGAAAGATGCTAGAAATTCCAGGTGCACAAATTAAAACTTGAATCCCTGCTTTTGCTAGGGCTTTTATAATATGACAGATAGACTTCTCCTGTCATTGCCTCAGTCTCAAGACAAGTAAATGTGTTAAAAGTCATTAGATTTAAATTACTTTAGGAAATATCCTTGCAGTCAAAAGCTGAATGGATCACATACACATTTCTCGTTATCATGTCAATGACTGTCTTATTTGAAGAGTCAGCTGTATTAATTTTAAAATGCAGAAAGAGAAGGCAATAGTCTTCTAGTAATGATGCAATGGCCATGGGTGAGGATTGATTAAGCCTTCAGGATTGCCTCTGCATTTTTGGAAAAGAATACCAATTTCAGGTGTTCTGTAGTCTCAAGAGATCTGGCTTCAGTGGATTTCACCTAGAATTCATTTTCTACTTATTTTATGATGACCATATTCCATGCACGGGGAAGAAAATGAAATCATTTGCCTACATTTTACTTTTTGTTCATTTCTGGCTTTTGTTTGCTTTTTCATTTTGTGTGTGTGGGGGGGGTTGATACCTATGATGAAGTGTTCTTGATTGACCATCTCCAGTTATCAAGATTTTCTAGAGCTAATGATGCCTAAGAAGTTTGGAGTTTGTCAATAGCAACACAAATCCACCTTTGAACATTAAACCCTCAGTGCTGGAGCTGTTGACTGGGCCGCACTGACCAACTCTTCCTGTGGCATCATCTGTTTTCATTGAAGAGGGTTGCCAGCTGCTGCAGAGCCAATATTTGTATCTCCACCTAGCTGAGTCTCTTTGAAGTTCATGCTTCATTACTCTTCCAGCGAGAAATGTCAAGGCCTTGCCCCTTCCTGCAGCTTTAGGGAATGGCTTTTCCTCATCTTTATATTCCAAAGCAGGAATCAGATGAGATCTAGTTTGTCCTTGTCAATCTAGTTTCCCTTATACGGCGTTTGCCTGCAGCACCCCAAGCCAAATCTCATGAAGCAATCCTTCATTCAGGCTTCTCAGCCCACGGTTCAAGATATAAAAGGCCCCTCCATTCTGGACGGGCATTGCTTTGGGCTGAGCCTGTGGGAAGTACAGCTGCTGTGGCTTTAAAATATCCTGTCACGTAACAAGAAGTCCAGAGGTGGATTGGCAGAGTAGCTGCGTAAGGTGGCTGTTGCAGGTCAGGTTCTTCTGGAAAGCAACTGTGATGAAGACTGCATGGGAAATTTATTGAGGAATGCCCTTGGGATTAACGCCTGCGGGATGACGAAAGGCAGCAGGATTCAGTAAGAGGAAGAAGTTGGGCTGTGGTGTGGTCACAACAAGGCCTTAGCCAATCACATGGGAAGCTCTAAGGCTGGGCCCTCAGAGTTCTTCTGTGTTGGGGCAAGGAAGCAGGCCTTCATATCCTCTCATCAGCCGGACATTGAATGCAGGCCGTCTGCTGGGAGTGTGACCTGGGATGGGCATGTCTGTCTTCAGCTGAGGACAATTCCCAGTGAGGGCTGACCACTGAGGGACATCAGCTATCTACAGTCTCAGCAGTGGGGATGAAAGACTTCAGTCCCGAAGCTGATCTAGGCAGTTATAGCACAAGGTACACCACAGTTGTCAGTGTCCCAGACTCCCTTTTCCTTCCTGATCTGCTATTCTAAGCACGTGGCTGTCATGCTCATGATTGCTTCATGATCTCAAGATGACTGTTTCATCCCCAGCCTTACATATGCACACTGGACAGGAACAAGAAGGAAGCAACATGGAAGAAAAGGTGGCACTTATATCAGGAAAGCAGCTATTTCCCAGAAATGTCCCACAATCCTCCATTATGTCTCATAGGCCAGGGCTTGTCACATGGCTATGATAGCTGCAAAAGATGCTAGAAAATGTGTGCTTTAGCCAGACACATTACTGCATTGAGCAGAGATCTCTTCTTTTTTAAAAAGAAGAGAATGGATATTGGCGTTAACAACTACAGTTCTCCCAAACCATCTGATTTTCAAGAAGAGTTAACTCTCATTGGCAAGGAATTAGTGACTCTTTATAAACCTTAAGGATTTTTTTCTATCCAGTTATAAGAACTTGTCTATCTTAATTGTATACTATAGTACTACCTCCTTCTGCAGTCACTGGAGGTTAGATTTCATTTTCCAATAGTCATGTGTATCTCAAAATAGTAATTCTTAAACTTCTTTCTGAATGATTCATCACTTCTCTTTCTTGCTCTTTCTGTCTTTCACACATGCACATACACAGAAACACACAGTTTCACTACTGCTGTGCTGTGGAGAGAGAGTGAGGATAACAATCATCACTAGGTTCTGGTCAGTGCTGGATCAGCTAAGTTCATCTGGAGATAAGGGAAAAGACTGACCACTGTCAAGAGGAACACACAGAGAATAGAGGTATAAGAAGTCCAAGATGGGGAATCCTGCCAAAGAAGAATCAACCATGAGCAGGGTCACCAGATTTAGCAAATCATAATAGAGGACATCTAGTTAAATTTCAGATAAACAATGAATAACTCAGTATATCAGCAATGGTCTGAATGTTTATTTCCCCCTAAAAATATATGTTAAATCTTAATGTGATGGTATTAGGAGGTGAGGACTTTGGAGGTGATTAGGTCATGAGGGTGAAGCCCTCATAAATGGAATTAGTGCCCTTTTAACAGGGACCCCAGAGAACTCCCTTGCCTCTTTCACCATGTGAGGTTATAGTGAGAGGATGTTCATCTCTGACCCAAGAAGTGGGCCCTCACCAGACACTGCATCTGCCAGTGTCTTGATCTTGGACTTCGCAGCTTCCAGAACTGAAAATTTTCTGTTGTTTAAGTCACCTAGTCTATAATATTCTGTTAGATCAGCCTGAATGGACTAAGATTATGTCCCAAATATGTCATGGGACATACGGATCCTAAAAATGTATTTGTTATTTACCTGAAATTCAAATTTAACCTGGTATCCTGTGTTTCATCCAGCCACCCTAACTAAAAGAACTGGCATCACCAGCACAGGGTTAGATCCTGCCTTGTGCCCATTTCTGTAGTTACTGACTTCACCCTTCCCTTGGAACTTTCCCACAAACCTCTAGCCTGAGAACCACTGTCCAATATTTCTAAAGACTCATCAATCAATGCGGCTAAAGCTGAAGCTCTTTTTGTGCAACAAATTACTTTTCTAATATATCCTAGGGCACAGACCCCCTAGGCTACATGGGTAAGTTTCAAGCGGGTCTCTGAATCTACTGAAATTGTATGGAAAATTCTGTGTCTATGGACTTATGCACGTTGTTCTAGGGAGGAGGCCCATAGCTTTTATCCCATTCTAAAGGAAGTTATGAACTCCAAACAGTTCACCCCAGGCAGAGCAGCCTAGGAATCCTTCTTGGCTATTTTATATGGGGACAGAGATAGAAAAATCAGTCACAGAACAAATGCTTTAGAACTCTTCTTTTGGGGAAATTTGGAACAGATATGAGGAGAATCTTCCTCTTCTTGACCAGTCCAAAATCAATTACAGAGCTGGACATTAGTCAGAAGGTGTCTCAGCCAAGCCTCTCAGAAATCACCCACACTGTCTTCTCAGCACCTCTGTGGGCGAGGTTTCTCTCCTTTAACTGTTGAGCTGTTTCAAAGAGTAGAATAGATATGAGAGGTCACCACACTCGCTTCTCAACCCTTTGTCTTTGGAGGGGACAGATTAAGAGGTGCGTCTGTGGTCAAGTCCTGTCGACATGATCTCGCCATGACTTCTTTCCCTTAAGTGTCTTGTCCATTCAAGTGCTAGACAGCGAAGACCTCCTATTCTAATTCTTTGCTTCTAATCTGCTCTTCTCTTTAAGGAAATGCCGCAAAGTAGCCAGCACAGAGGCAGCCTTGGAATCTAATGTAAGAAAGCAGAATACCCCAAGCTTCATTTTCCCTTCAGTTCCCAGGGCCATGGCATGTCTAACCCTCGAAGCACCGTGCTCTCCTGACAGCAGTTTTCCGAATTCCTGTGTTCATGAATGACAGGCTCACTGTACCACGACAAACTGCCAAGAAAGCCCACAGACACATTTGCAGGATTCTCCAAGGGTCCCTGGCACAGCACCATTAACTACATTCCTAAGTGGGTTATGTCCAACATCCCATGGGCATCTTAAGGGAACCACATCTTATTTGACCTTTCCCCCCTGGGTCTAGTTCAGTGCCGTGAGTACAGTAGGGAGCCGTAAATGTTCATTGAATTACTGAATGAAGGATAAATGGATGGATGAATTAATGAATGACTGAAAGCTGTATAGGAACAAGGAACCACAAGGAACAAGTTTTAGGTGTCTTGGGTGTGGAATAATGCCAACCTGCCCTCTTCTGGATGCAGGCTTCTCCCCTGAGAACTCAGTGCAGGATGACTCCATTCCTCCCCAGCCTCTAGAGAGAAGCATACTTAGAATTTGTATGCTCCCGAGGGATTTTATTATCTTTCATTTGTAATACTCTGGTGGATTTGTTTGAGAAAGGAGAAGAGAAGAGATTCTAAGATCCTAGATCCAGCTTTAAAACACAGCCTATCAGGGTCACTGACCCAGAAGAGACTTCTAGGTGAAAGTGCTTCCTGAGACATCCCAAATGAATTAGTTAAGTAAATGGAATAATGAGTTTTGGGGCCAGAAGAGAATCCTATGTTCCAAGTAGAGAAATTATATATGGGTGCTGTAGTCCAGGGGTGAGAGACATCTTGGCACAATTAAGACAGATCAGAGTTAGTAAACCAAATTAAGAAGTACTTAGGTGTGGACAAGTTCCTTAAACACCCCCAGTCCTACTTTCATCCCCCTGTCCCCAGATTGGGCCCATGCCTCAAAGGGTCCATGCTTTGAAGGGCCTTTTTTGAAAATTTTTAAGTCCCCTCTGGTGTTTTGGACCAGTTGGGTATGACAATGCCATTTGGATGGGGTACCCAGAGCGCAGACTCTCTGTTTCTCTCTTCAAAGTGCTTTTACTGTTCTGCCCCATGGGGGGAGGGGACACCAGATGCTCCAGGACTCACACTATGGGGTTGTGTTGGGGCCTCAGGACCAGGCCCTGGTTTCAAAATGGGATTCTGACAAACAGATCACTCCTGCTGGCAGGTGCAGTATTTTTGGGAGGATCACATTGATTGGGCTGCTAGCATGGTGCTCACAGGCTGATTTTTATGTTTCTACAGACAGGGGACCCCCCAAAAAATGTTTTCCCAGGGCCTGTACACTTTATGGGTGGCTTTTTTAAGCAATTTGGACTTTACCCCAAGCGTAAGAAGATGAAACTACATTACCCAAACGATCATTTTGTCTAAATCTTTTTTAATTAAAAATATTTTTTATTGTAGTAAAATGTATATAACATAAAAGTTACCATCATCACTATTTCTAAGTGTATAGTCAGTGGTATTAACATTGCTGTGCAACCATTAAACGTCTCATTTGATATAGTAAAAAACTAAAGCCCAGAGAGGCCAGCTGACTTGCCCAAGGTCACAGCTGATCTGGAGAAGAGCTCTGCATCGTGCGGTCAGTGCTTTCTCCGCTCTTCCAATGCACTCATTTTATACATAATGAAAGTGAGTCCAAAAAGGCAAGGTGGCCTTGACCAAGCTAGGAATAAGGCTAGTGAGATCTCCAGGCCTCCTAGGCCAGTGGCCTGCTTTCTCCACCTCAGTACTTCAGGCTGCCCTAACCTCCCTCACCGTTTTCCTTCTTCAGCTCTTTCCACCAGAAATTCTAGGCCTCCTTGCACCAAAATGCGATGTGACTTTCACACAGCCAATTATCACCTAAAAATAATTTTCTAAATTGGTGCTCAGGGGGTGTAAGATCCATTGGCTGCAAGATGTCTTCACACCAGACTTTATCAGTTGTGGATTAAAGAAACTACTTGCCACCATTTCCCATCACTGCCAAAGTCCTTCAAACATTGTCCTGGCTGTAAATCAAGTTTAAGGAATTGGTAGAGTAATTTATACGATTTCCAATGCATTATATATACTGGGCTTAGTTTGCTTAAATATATGGTCAGTTAAGAATGTCTGGCATATGATAGGTAATTAGTAAATATTTGTTGAAAAGGTGAATGTCGGGATTGTTCATTGATTTCCCCTCCCCCATTTGAAAAATTAAGGTATAATTTACATGCAGTAAAATGTATCCTTTTAGGTGTACAGTTCTGAGTTTTGGGAGGTGTTTATAGTGATGTAACTTCCACAACAATCAAGATTTAGAACAATTCTGTCATCCCCCAAATTCCCGTGCCCCTCTGTCGTCAGCCCCTACAACCACTGATCTGTTTTCTGTCCTTCTAGGTTTGCCTCTGCAATAATGTCATATAAATGAATCACAGTAGGAAGCTTTTTGAGTCTGGCTTATTTTACTTAGCATAATGTTTCTGAGGTTCTTCTATGTTGATGCTTGTATCAGTACCTCATTTCTGAATACCACTCTGTATTGTACCATGTAGTTCATTTATCCATTCCCCTGTTGAAAGGGATTTTGGCTGTTTCCAGATTTTAGTATGCATTGAATTTTAATTTCAGTTTTTGTTTCAAGGCCTATCAGCATCTGGGGCTATAAGAAGAAGGCTACGTTTAGCTCATATTAGTTTACATGTTTGTATGGTCTGTATTAGAACTGATAAAGATATTAGAGTTAAGACAAAGCCCAAGTATAACTTTCTGACACAGAAGCAAGAGGTAGAAACAGATACTGAGTGGTGCTGGACCCTCATCCTGGGTCTGCTTTGGAATCTTGGTGGCATTTGACCTTTTTCTGTCCAGCTGGCATCTTGTGAATATCCTGCCCTCACGGGGGGAAACATGCTAAATTCTGAGACTTGTCCTGTTTTCCCAAGTTCCTTTGCAGCTGCAGCACCGTCGCATGACCTCAGATCTGTCAACACGATGCCACAAAGGAGACTTTGGTTTGTAACAGAAAAAGGAGATCCGTTTTCGGGGAGGATGGCAGTAGGGGCGTCTGGCTTCTGGAGGCAGTGATATGGTGGCAGCCTGGCACTAAGCTCGCATAACTGACGCCCGTCGTCTGTGATGTCTGTGAGCAGTAGCGACACTAAGCTGAAGAGGGGTCATTTATTGCAGCTAAGGACACTCTCTCAGCAGAAAGGGCCAGTAACGGAGCCTCTGTTATTGTTGCCTCTTCTGTAAAATGGATCAAAATTTCCAACTTGTTGAGGGTGTTTCTCCCTATATCACACAGGTATGATCTTTTTGGAGATCCATCTGAAAACTGCACTCAAGTCTCAGTACTTGCTGGGCTTCCCCTATAGATGCGCTTTTATTCTTACAGATATCATGAATCATGTTTGGTGTTTCCCTTATCTTTTGGCTGTTAGTGAGATGAGGCCAAATACATGGCCCAATATTGGCAGTCGCTTAGACCTTAAGACATGTAATTTGTATTTCAAATTACTCATGCTATCATTTAATTTTTCTACTTTCTTTTTAAAGTTTTTTTATTTTTTTAATCTTTATTGTTGAAAGTATTACAGATGTCCCCTTCCTCCCCATTGGTCCCCTCTACCCCGCATCCACCCCACCCCCAGGCCTTCCCCATACCAATGTCTGTGTCCATAGGTTGTGCATATAATCATATAAGTTCTTTGATTAATCTCTCCCCATCCACTCCCCCACCCCCACCTTTCCTCTAAGATCCCTCAGTCTGTTCCATGATTCAGTGTCTCTGGATCTATTTTGTTCATCAGTTTATTTTGTTTATTAAATTCCACATATGAGTGAGATCATATGATACTTGTCTTTCTCTGACTGACTGATTTTGCTTAGCATAATATTACTAGATGAATGAATAAAAAAGCTGTGGCACATTTACTCCATGGAATACTATGCAGCTGTAAAGAAGAAGGATCTTGTACCCTTTGGGGCAGCATGGAGGGACCTGGCGAGTATTACACTAAGCGTAATTTTTCTACTTTTTCAAAATCCTTATTTCTGGTTCCCTCACTTTAAAAAGTTAAGGAAAAAAACAAAACATTATCCCACCACCCAGATAACTTGCTGTATGCAATATATGCACACATATAAAATTATTACCTCAACATACATAATAAATCAAACTGTAATGAAAGGTACAAAAAAAAACCCCAAAGTTTCCTACTTTTCCTAAAGTTCATTTTCCCAAAGATAACCATATTTCCTTCCAGGAAAAAAAATGTGCATCTCTGAGCATTTATTTAAAATTACATTTATTTCCATATCTTGCCTGTTGTAAATAATGCCACAATGAACATAGGGGTGCATATGTCTTTTTGAATTAGTGTTTTAGATTTCTTCGGATAAATATCCAAAAGTGGGATTGCTGGGTCATATAGTAGTTCTATTTAAATTTACACAAAAGAGATCATACTCTATATAAATTTTCTGCACTTTTTTTGTGTGTACCAAATAATACATCTTGGAGATCTTTTTGATATTAGCATAGAGAGAGGAGCACTTCTTTTAAATATGTTCATAGTATTCCATCTTACTAACCTATCAAAATTTACTTAACTGGTCCCCTGAATGAAGAACCCTTTGTTTTTCTCCAGTTTCTTCAGCATTACAAAAAAATTGCAATGAATATTCCTAAATGTATATCTTGGTAAAAATTTTGCAAGTAAATTGCTAGCAATGAAATTGCCAGACCAGTTGATACTTGACACTATTGATGCTGCTAAATTGCCCTTCAGGAAACTGGCACCAATTTTCACTCCTCCATGTGTTATATCAGCATTATCCCTTCCACATACTCTGATCATCGCTAGATATCATCGATCTTCTACATTTTTGTCAGTGGGGGAAAATGGTACCTCACTCTAGTTTTAATTTCCATTTATTTAATTAAAATGTTCAGAGTTTAAATAAATCTTTGCATGTGTATATTTTGGAACCTATTTCAAAGTCTTTTTGAAATAATGTGGACTATTAAATAATTCTATATATTGCATTTATTTAGAGCACTTAAACAGCACTGTCCTGCTTCTAAATCAGTAGTGCTCCATCTTGCTGCACATTTGAAACGTGCTTTTTAAAAATACTTTTGCTTGGGCCTAATCCCAGACCAATTAAGTCAGAATCTTTGGGGGTAGGACCCAGCCTTGACATCTTTAAAAGGCTCCTCAGGTGATTTTACAAGCGCAGGCAAGGTTGAGAACCACTGCTCTAAATGCATTATAATGGACGCTACAAATAGTATATTTGGAAGGTTTAAGGCTCAGGTCCTCGGTGGTACCAGTTGAATGTATAAAAGTGAAACATTTTCTGAGGGTCTTCTGACATACTCATAATGGTGAAGTGACAGTCCCCTTGCTCAGCCACCCACCCTCCTCCTCTACTCCACTGCACACCCATCTGTGCAGCCAGAATTCCAGTAAGAAATGACAAACTCGCGCTCTACAAATTAATAATTGATATGACCAAACCACCGAGAATCACTGGCAGAATGGTGATTAATATCTTTATGATCAAAGGTGTAAAAGCCCTTCCAGTTGAGCTATGGCTATAATTAGCTCATCCGCCAGTGGAGAAAGGAAAAGATTATCATAAAGAAGGAAAGCCATTGCCACCCCATGTGAAGGAGGCCCTTTAAAGTTTTCCTGTCATTCTTCAGCTTCCCTGGTTCCTGTGACAAGTGTGTCACAAGCTGTCATTTCATTTGCTGGAGCTAAACCATGATGGATTTTTCTGCCAACTCAGCAAATATCTCATAGGAGAAAAACTCGCTGGGGAAATGATCCAGTTTATTGATTTATTTTGAGTTTTCTATGATGTCAGGGAAAGATCAGATAAAGTGATAACAATGACTTCTTACAAGAATTCTGAATATATTTTCATTTTAGAATACAAAATAAGGTAATGTGAGTGGGAAAACAATTTTTGAATTCTTATAATTCAGTTGCTTTTGATTTCCTGATTCATGCTAATATCTATTTTTTCCTGTTCTCTAAAGGAATTAGATTAAATTTTCAAACAAAAGTTGATAATGGGAAGGAATTAGAACATTGAAATCTGTTAAAATACATTGAAGAATTTAAACCTAAGACATCACCACTAATATTACAATTTTTGACAGAAAATATTTGGAATTTTAGTTTCTCTCTTTAATGGAATTGTGTTATGATTTATGTACAGTAAACTGCACATTTAAAGTGTATAATTGAATTAGTTTTTAACAGACAGACTCCTGAAACCACTGCAATCACGATAAAGAACTTATCCATCACTTTTGCAATCCCTCCTTCTATCGCTGGCCTCCAGGTAATTTCTGCTCTGCTTTCCATCTCTATAGATCAGCATGCATTTTACTTTTATATGAATGTAACTATACAGTGTGTGCTCATTTAGCGTGGCTGCTTTTGCTCAGCATAAAGTCTGGGAAATATATCCAGGGGGCTGCACGTATCAGTCATTCACTCGTTTCTGCTGCAGGGCACTGCTCCATTGCATGGATGTACTCCATCCAGTTTGCTATCCTTTCAGCTGATGATGGGCTTTGGAGTTGTTTCCAGTCTTGGGCTATTGTGAGTAATGCTTTTATGAACAGTCTTGTACAAGTGTCCGTGTGGAAATAAAACAGACAAGATGTTAACATTAGTGTGTATATAGTTTAAGTTTTAATGCATAGATATCGTTTTGTTGATTTGGGGGGCATTTTCTAAAACTCAGATACTGTGATTTTCGTGGCAGATGAGATGCCCCTCAACTCTGCCAGTCCTCTTCATCCCTAAACAAAACACCTTTCAGGTAGTACACGCACGACTCTACTGGGTGCCATTTATATTATGATGTGCCATCTGCTCCACTGCATGTGGCAATGCGAGTCCTTAACTAGTTTTCTTTCAGTGAGGCCAGAATATTTCCCCTTGCCTGTCCATCCCCTGGTATTCATCCTGATGGGCTCATCTTTCTCGAAGTCACTCCCATCATTATCTGTCGTGTTTAAGAATACTCAGAGGCCCGTCCTTGCCACGTCCCCACAACCAGGTAGTGAACGATGGGGCCGTATCAGTCCAGCCTCTCTGCCACCCATGAGCTATCATCACATCTCATGGGTGCTTTTCCCAACCCTGCTCTTTCCCTGCCTGTCCAAATTCCTTCAAACCCTCTTCCTGTCCTCACTTCAGTGCCTGAATTTGTGGACTTGGTCTTTCTCTGGATACCTAAAGTCCTGTTATACTGTGCTGTGTATCCTAGCACTTGCTCTTTAGTTATTTCCACACATATGCATCATTTCCTGTATTATATTTCAATTTCCCTAAGGCCATGGACTGTATCACTGACTTTATATAAATAAAAAATGACAAACTTGCAAAATAGATGGGTGTCTGTGTGTTCCCCCGAACCCTTACTACTATACCACTGTCCCAATGGTCACTAACCAGACCATCTTTGACTTAACTTTGAGCATGCGGATGATTTACTCCACTTAATGTGAGATCCCTTTATTTCCCAGTGCTCAGTTAAGCTGGACCGAAATTGAGCCACAAGCCACACTCTAGCTCCTCACTTTGAATTATCGTAGCCTCTCCTTGGATGGAAAAGTAAGACGATGATTATCATAAGAGTTTTGCAGAAGCAAAGGCCACTAACAGTAAACCTTTGGAGTCCTTGTGGGCCTGCATCAAGCACAGGTGTATCCCATATCCAGGGAGAGGCAGAAAGGGGGAAGGAAAAGGAGGGACCTGCTGATTTCAAGAATTCCTTTTAGCAGAGTGTATCGAGTCCGAATAGATGGAAAGGCTATTTTTAAAAGCCCTTCACTGTGTGCCTGATTTATGGGCAGACACTAAAAATATTAATAAGTAGAAATGGTGCTGATCCACGAACATGATGAGCTTTCAATTTCTGGAGCCACAAGGTGACAGACTGCCACGAAGATGCTTGCATCCTCTTAATATCCTAGAGGGATTCAACTTTTAAGAAGAAAACACTGGTATTTTAAATCCCACTTTGGCATTTAACTGTGTTAAGTCATTCTGTTACATTGGCATTACTTAGATAGCCTTAAAAAAAAGAATTAAAAAAAAAACAGATTGTACTATGCCTCACAGAAGCTCTAAAATAGATGCTCTAAGCCCGAGGGAAATTATGTCTTATGCAAATTATTTCCCTGATATTGGCTTTCTTCTGGGTCCCCTAAGCCCAACTTGCATACAGCTATATTGATACAGGTCAAAGGTTGATAAACAATGACTGTATTATTGGGGCCAAGGCAAGAAAAATAATGTATGAAGTAGTGTATCACTGGAGGAAATTTAATCAAGGAAAACAAGAGTTGGCAAACAGAATGGTTCCCATACCAATTTACCAACCTGTTCTTGCCAGGAAGACCAGGTGCAGGCCTAGCCACATGACTTGGGCACACCATTATAATAATTAAAAACAGAGAAGCGCAAGCATGGCATAACCTCCTTGGAGAAAGTCTGGCAGTGTCTAATAAGGCTGAAGATACACGTGCCTTAATGACCCAGGCAGCCTATTCCCAGGTATGTACCCTGCGCTAATGTGTGTTAGGTGCACCAAGAGACATATAAGAATATTCATAGCAGCGTTCTTTGTAATTGCCTTTGTGGAAACAACCCAATGTTCATTCACAGGAAAATGGATAAACAAATTGTGGGATAGTCTCACAATGGAGTATCACACAATGATATTTTAGGTATGCTTGTTACATTTACAATTTTGTTTTTAAAGAATGAAAAATGGTAATAATTTATTTTGGGATGGTTGACGAGATTATTTTTGCCCTGCCCATGTCAAGGGAATTTAGCAACAAATCCACTGTTATATATCTATGAGTGTGTGTTATTTTTTTTACTTTTTTAATTTATTTTTTTAAATATATCTTTATTGATTTCAGAGAGAGGAAGGGAGAGGGAAAGAGAGATAGAAACATCAATGATGAGAGAGTCATTGATCGGCCACCTCCTGCACGCCCCCTGACTGGGGATTGAGCCCGCAGCCTGGGCATGTGCCCTGACGCGGAATCCAACCTCGATCTCCTGGATCCTAGGTCGATGCTCAACCACTGAGCCACGCCTGGCTGGGCTGCGTGTGTGTTTTAAAGTTGAACTGTTACTCACTTTTAGAATTCTCCTCGAAAATATCTATTTAGTTCTGTTCTCTAAACAAAGTGATTACAGTTGTCAAACAAAACTTAATAGGATTATAACACGGGAATCTTTTTAAAAATTGAAAACTATCACAGTCCTGTATCTAAAAGGAGGGAAATAAAGGTAATGTTTGGAAGCTGTCACTTGAAAGCTGTCCAAGGATTTACATTTTCTAGACTACTCAGCAGGGACCAGCCTGTGAGACCAGGGACCCTCATGTGTGCCCCTTTCCTTTTAGTTGACCATCCATGTCAAGACACTTCCTCTGTTACTGACTTCTGAGGGACATCGAGCATGAAGAATGCACAGGTCATTGATCTAACCATAGGCCTGAGAGAGGGACACTCCGAGTCCCTGACCCTGCAGGACTGCCGTCTACTGAGTATCCGTGGGCAATACTGATTCAAGGTCTCACTTTTCTCTCCCTTAAATTGAGGTCATAACCTACTTAGTGTGCTTTGCTATCTCAGAATATGGAATTATTGTGTCAAGACCAAAAAAGTTAATTTCAATTAAAAATGTCTACTTTTATGGGTAGATTTAACACATTCATGAGAAGGTTTTATTTTTCAGCTTTTGTGTCTTGGGCATTTTGAAGGATTTTCATTTTAAAAACTGACTTCACTGGCTCTCTCCTTTTCTTTCTATATCCTCTGGAGTTTGGAATTATATTTGATGGGTGAGAGAGAAAACAAGAGAGTTTCTACCTAAACAAGAGGGGAGGAAGCAGAACAAGGACAGAGATGCAGATGTTTTATAGGTGGATGTACTTTGAACTTGAAAGGTTTAGCATGAGACTCTATGATGCCAAGAAAAGATGTCACTTTACAACTTAAAATGACATTTGACTCTCTATACATTTTTTCAGTGCTATTTATGTATGCATCAGACAGACACTTTTCCTTTTTTTTTCCTTCAAGATAAAAGGGACAATGTCAAGCTGGGAGAGATCCAAGTTAATTATGCAGAATGGATTCAGAGAAATTATAAGAAACCTCAATACCTTAATATACAGAGTCAAGATGTTTGATTTACAGAAAAAGCTCAGGGATCAAAGACAAACAGGCCTAGGTTTTCCTTTCTATCTACAACCAGTTTTGAGTTATAGACACTGTTGAGGGTCTAAAGGAAGTTGTGAATGGTACCTAACCCCAGAAATTGTACATAGGCAAAAAATTTTACATGTACTACCAGAGAAATCACAGATATGCTGAAGCTCATCCATCTACTGCAACCCATGGACTACAGAGCCGAAGCTCTAAAATAATGCCTAAGGTACTCCAGCTGATAGGATGTGGAGACCAGGAGGCATCCCCTTTCCCTTCTAGGCAATTGGGGCAGGTGTTTTGTTAAGAGAGCAGGAAACAGAAGAGCAGGCACCATTTTCCACCTGTGTTTTCCAGCTACGTGAGCTGGGCTCTTCCTCTTCTCTTTTTAAAAATTTATCTTTATTGTTGACGGTATTACAGATGTCCCCCTTTCTCCCCACATTGACCCCCTCCACCCTACTCCCCCCCCCCCAGGCCTTCACTGCACTGTCGTATGTGCCCATGGGTACCGCACATATGCGTCTAAGTTCTTTGGTTACTCTCTTCCCCCCTCCGCTTCCCTCTGCTATATATCAGTCTGTTGCATGCTTCATCATCTCTGGGTCTATTTTGTTTGTCAGTTTATTTTGTTCATTAGCTTCTTCTTAAAGATCTGGAGACCTGGACTCTAATTCAAAGAGTCAGGGGGTTGATTAAGACCCCTCCACATCTTTCGCAATACTGGTTCGGGGGCCTCTTCTTATTGCAAGGCACAGTTTTACTCGTTATGGCTCAAGGTGAATTCATGGTGAAAAGACCTGGGGAAATTAGCAAAACAAGAACCTCACCCCTGTGGCCGGCCTCACTCAGCTAGACTGCACACGGCCAAGCCTGGCGGTGTCATGGCCATGGAGACGTATTCACGGGTTGGAGCCCTGGAGGTCCCGTAGGCCTCAGAGAGGCTCCAACATGACCCCTGTGGCTTAGCCCAGTGGGCACCCGCTGAGTGCCTCTGTTTCTCGTCCCACCTCACTGTGCTCTGCGGGCCCACTCTTGTAATCAGCTCGCTGACTCTCTGAATCAGAGTCCAGGCCTCCAAATCTGATTGCTTCAGAGGATCACTGTCTGCTGTAGATGGGCGCTCTTAGGGTCAGATTCTCTCCCCTCAGCTAATTGCTTCGACCTCCTTTGACTTGGAAGAAGTGTCTCAGAAAAGGGCTGGGAAAGGCCAGCCTTCTCAAGTTGGGCCTGTCTTCCATTTCCCCCAAAGATCTCATGACCCTATATGAAAATAACTCCGAGTTTATACCTGTCAAGCTAGGACTTGGAGGCAGTTCTAAACAATATGAAAATAAAACTCGGTTGCACCTAGGGCCACTATATGCCAGCAATGAGTCAATGGTA
Source organism: Miniopterus schreibersii (assembly GCF_964146895.1). Lineage (NCBI taxonomy): Eukaryota > Metazoa > Chordata > Mammalia > Chiroptera > Miniopteridae > Miniopterus > Miniopterus schreibersii. The sequence goes on from NC_138115.1 coordinate 30,820,740, forward strand.
AGCTGAGACTAGAATTCATCATATGGATAGAACAATGAGTTGCAACTGGTGTGCCTCAAGAATTTTTAAAATATGTAGTACCTGACTGTTTAGTTGGAGCCCTCACCTTTTTTCCCTTAGGTTGTCAAAGAAAAAAATGACAACAGCCAACACAACAATAGCCGTCAGTATGAATGAGTCAGAGAATACCTTTATTCCCCCTTGGTCAGATCAGCAAAAAATAATATATTTTTTGGTGTGCTGCAGAATTTTAGTAATTCGTTTATATGTGCCATGACATGAAAAAAGTTGAAAATTTGGGGGAGAGAATATTCTGACTGTGGACTTCTGTGTCCATTATTAGTGTTACACAGAATAGGCCTTTTGCTAAAAAGAACTAAAATGTTAAGCAAGCTTTGTTGAAATATTTAAAAGCCTTACTTTAGTGATTAAAATGTATCAGCGTAGGTCCATCAGTTGTACCAAATGTGCCACCCTGGTGGGAATGTTGATAAGGGGAGGCTGTGCAGGTCTGGGGGCATGCAGTACATGGGGAATCTCTTCCTCTCAATTTTATCTGTCAATCTAAACATGTTCCCAAAAAAGGTCTATATAAGAAACAAATAAAGCAAAACAAAAATAACTTTAATAAAAAGACTTACATTGTTATTTTTCCTAGTAGACCATCTATTCTCAACCAATAATATATTACCACTGGTTTTCCTTAAAGTTAAGTGGTATCTGTTGAATTGTACTGAGAAAGGAAAAACAATATGAAGAGTAACTACAAGGAAATCCAGTTAGGTTTTTCCCAAGTAATATATTTGCAATAAACTTTATAAAGTTCTTTAGGAATGGGAAAATTGTGCCTAAAATATCCATGAGAAATGAGAGGGTTTGATTTTAGCTCCTAATGATGTTGGCCAGCAATTCCCAGAATGCGGAAGAAAAGAGTTTTATGAGATTCTTAGAGGGGAAAAGGTGCCCTAAAGACAGAGCCCCTTTCAAAAAAAGTGTAGGAAGTGTGGGCAATTCTTTATGTTCTATGTCCCACGTAGAGCTAATGCACATTTGCGTACTAAATCTCTGAACAGCGCTATGGTTAAAAAATATAAGTTGAACCCAGTATTTCCCAACCTCATTTGAAGATCCAGTTTCTCCAAATAACACCGATGAATATATCTATAAATACCCAAAGAACACATGTTGGGAAATACTGCTCTGGATCAATGTTTCTCCTTTTTCCATTGAAATATATCTGTCCTGTGTTCCATTCTTTCAGCTCCACACCTGAGAGCTACTGCCTTGAGATGAAGGGAAGGAACGCATCTTACAAACTGAGATCTGTATTTCTCAGTTTGTATATTTTCATATGGTCCTCATGAATGAGTCTTCTCCAAATATAAAATGAAGATGACAATCCTCTTGCATATCACATGGCAGTGTTGTAGGGAAAATATCACATGGCAGTGTTGTAAGATAAGGTACATGGGAGGTTTCTAATTATCAGAACATACAAGGCATTATGATCATCACCTCAGATCAGGAGATCAGCAACCATCTGTTAGAGTCTCTTCAACTTCATTTTTCCTCATTCAATTATCTCTGTATATTACTGCCAAACTAATTTCCTAAAATACACTTCTAAAAATGTCAGTCCTCTACTCAATTACCCATAATTGCTCCTTATTGCCAAACACAGTGTTTGAAAATTGAGTTCTACAGAGCCATCGAGTTCCATGTAGCTGACTTGGATCATCTAAGGATGAGAAAGGTACAGCTAGACCATGGGTCCCCCACTCGCACTCTACCTGTCTATGTATTGGAATTTCCAAATAACATTTCATATCAAAATACTTCATCTTCTAAAAATAAGTCAGAAAACTAGCAAGCCCAAGTTGATCTCTCCTGTGAGATTTCCAAATCTCCAGACCCAACTTTATTTTCCATATTTTTGCAACAGCTACCTTCCTTTCCAGCTGGATATCGATGGATTGGTTCCTCGAGAGGGTGGATCAGTGCTGCATCTGTGCACTATTCTGGGAACACCACACAAAGAGAAGGGAACAGGGGGTTGTGGAATTGTGCAGGACACACAGCAGGGTGGAAGCCATCACACTTACAGACCAGATAGATATGCTGCTTCATTCTTCATTCAGACACCTCTCAGGCTGCAGGGGGAAGCTGATGGAGAGGAGGGGGGTCTGTGTGTGTGTGAGATGGGAGGAGTGGAGCAAGACAGTAATGCATGGAGTTTGAAAGGTATGGGTGATAGCAGACCTTAAATTCTGGTGCCATCTAGGCCATTGACCGATACCATGTTAAATGAATTAACATATGAAAATTACTTACGAAAGTGCCTGGGACCTAGTCAGTGCTATATAAGTGTTAAGGATTGTTATTATCAGCAATACTACTACTGTTGTGGCCAGTATAGGGCACGAACAAAATAGGAATGTAGCTCTACCAGAAAAAATTAGCTGCAGGAAGAAGTTGGTGCCTCGCCTTGACCCTGTCTGCACCCTGTTAAGCTCTTTCAAAGCACTTACCACAATTTGTAATTGTATATTATTCAGGGTTTTTTAAAGTCAATATATTATTTATGGTTTATTGTCTGCTTCCTCTATTAGATTTTTAAGTTTCATGAAGCCAAGGACTAGGCCTGTTTTATTCAGAACCCTATATCCAGTGTTGGGCACAATGCCTGGCACAGTCAGCATTTAATATGTAATGATGAATGAATGAGCGAATAGGTGGATGGATGCCAACTGGGTGTAAAGCAGGCTTCCTCCAAGATCCACAGCCTCAGAGGGAGAAGTTGGAAAAATCTTCAATGCCCAAATGTCCCAGGTAAAAGAGAGCCAGAGAGGCAGGCTGAATTCCTGGGTGTTTAAATCCTAGACTGAGGAGAAGACTCATATAGTCCAACAGTGGGGCTAGCACTGTGGGCATCTGGCTCAGGCAACCTGTTGGGGCTCCTGGGAAAGGGTGGCAGTGGCCTGAAGGTGCCTGGGTTCTCCTTGCCAATAGATGGGATGGGGTTAGGAGAAAAGCTTAAACTGATCAATTTCTCAAGTTCTCCAGATAAAATCCACAACCTTTTTCCTAATGTGAACCTCCTCCCTCTTTGACATAAGCTCAACAGTATAATTTTTGCCTTATCGCCTATTCCACACACTACTGTCTTTAAGACAGTGACTAGTTTTGAGTCATAGATTGAACTTTAGTTACAGACATTTTGGAAGTTTAAGGATGCCAATTACACCTTGTATGCGGTCTGAGTTCTTAATCAATTGATTAATATAGCAAGGGGCCAAATGAAGCATTGAACTCACTTGGTTTAATACTTACAAGATTTGATAAGAAAACATGGCAAGTCCTTCTCTCTCCCTTCTCTGCTCCTATCTAGGGATCCGCAGAATCCTAACTTACCCACCCACATACAAATAGAGAATTTGAAAGATAGTCTGTTGATGCAGGTGCCACTGGGTTTTCTTTCCACATGAAGAAAAAACAAAAAACTGCACAAGCTCCAGTTACCTATTGTATGTAGTTTGCCTCAGCCTTTTTTCTAAGGGAGGAAAACTCAGCCCAGTCTGAGTTTCAACACAGTGGCCTGGGAGCTCGCCACACTTTGTCCCTTGGGGAGGAAAGGGTGAGGGAGTGTAGAGTGAGAGATCAGAAGTCCTTTGACACTTTTCCTTCTGGTGGTTGGCATAGATGTCCTCTCATGAGCATATGCGGAAAGCGAATGAAAGCCCCTTTTGCACTTTTACATCTCACACACATCTACACGCACGCTTGTTTGCTGAGCATCTTGTCAACCCTCTGGGTTAGCCACTATTTCAACATACGCAGCACACTGTACTTTCCAAGGATGGCCACGACACTATCTCCCATCTCCCAAGGCTCTCCTGGAGCCTGGGCTTTCCTTCATCAAGACATAGAATCTACGTCTCTTCCTCTCGACTACCTCAGCCAGCAGAGAGTGGCAGAAGTGACGTTAGGACTTCCAGGGCTAGATCATAAAAACGTCATGCTCTTCTATCTTGTTATTTTGGGACACTTCCTCTTGGAAACTCAAGAGCAAAGCCCAAGCAGCTAGCTTGTAGAGAGGAACTGAATCCCTTCGCCTACAGCCCTGGCTGAATTCCAACCTGACAGCCAGCGTCAGCTTGCCCGTCATCGGAGTGGGCCACCTTGGAAGTGGGTCATCCAGCCTCCAGTCAAACTGGCCCAGCTGATGAGCCACACCTGTCAAGCTCTGCCCACAATTCAGATTTGTGAGCAAAATAAATAACTGGGGGAGGGGGAAGCTGTTGCACAGTAATAAATAACTAATACAATATCTAACCAATATAAATCTTAAAGGCAAAAGTACCAAAGATGAGCTGTGAGAATTAGAGTGAGGCATCTTACTGAATAACACGAATGACTTTGAGTACGCGAGAATAGATCTTCTGTCTCTAAAGCAGTCCAACTACTGTTTGATTATTAATATAATAAGCACACTGTGCTGCCTTATTTTCAGTCATTTAAAAAAAAAAAAAAAAGGTTTGGGGGGGACTACTGCAATTAGTTCCTGTACTTGGGAACTTTGTAAAAGGGATTTTATTCAACCAGGGATAATAGATGAAGTGTAGAATGTCAGATCTGAGCTCAAAATGTCTTTATTTTTTTCAGAGTGCCTCACAGTGGGAAGTCAAGCGATCTTCTTCACATACCCCAGTCTTGTCACCAAATCCTGCCTGGATAAGGGTTTCAAAAGGCTAGCTGTAATTTTTGACTTGTGGGACTTCTGAAAGGCATGTGGCCTCTCTCCTGGGCCATTTGTACATCTCCCTCCCTTGCTTTTCAAATGGCCTGTTAGAGTCCTGCAGGTTTTTGACAGGTCAAGAGAGTCACAGAAATAGACTGTGTGAAAGCACTTCCCAGTGTAGACTGGAAATGACGCTATGAATGATTGGGACAAGAATGAGCCCAGTAGTTTACTGGGAATTCCAGAAGCATCCCATGGTCACCCCTCTGCATAGACCAGAGGGTTCAGAGAAGCCTAGGAAAATTGAGAGAATCCATACTTATGAGCCCCCCTGCATCAAATTTCAACCACTATGAGGTTCATCATCATTTTTTCCCCAGGCATAAAGCTGACAACTCCCCCTGCCGATTCCTATCACTGAAATCACCATTGTTTCTCTCTCTCATTTTTATCTAGGTTATTAGTCAGGCAAAATGTCTAAATTCTCCTTAATAATTATTTATAGAAAGGCCACACACACACACACACACACACGCAAGCGTGCACACACTCACACACTCTGGGTTGGAATTCTTTGGTGAGCTTTTAAAATAAAGTCATAAGTGAGAGACAGATGGAATTTCACAGAAGAACCCACCCATATAACCACAGCTGAGATCAGCAAGTAGCATCTGTAGTGCCCTGGAAGCCTCCCTCATGCCCCCTCCCAGCCATTACTCAACACCACCACCTGCAAGGGTGACCAATGTTCTACCAAATGTTAGAATTTGATGCCCAATATTGTCTCCTTCATGAAACAATTCAGTGCAGTGTATGTTTTATTTTGCTCAGGGTTACACTGATCCCTTGGATTACTTCCTCTCTCTTCCTGATCCCTCCTCCTAATTCCCAGGGCATGGGATGCCACCCTTAAATTTCCCTTAGAATTCAATGGAGAATGATCTCGTGAACCAAGACAAAGAATTAAATGTCAGGAGAAGACAAAGACAAAGAATTAAACATCATGAAGATGAGATAAGCATTTCCACTGTGCCCTTCTAAATTCCTGACCCAAAGGATCTATGAATATAGAAAACTGTTTATTGCTTAAGTTGCTAAGTTCAGCAAGCTTGTTACATTGCAGTAGACAACCAAAACACAAGCTCCAAGTAGGGGGACGTGCAGTACAGAACGTCAAGAACAATTTTCTCACCCAGATTACATTTGATCACATTATTACGCGAAACCTACTGGGCAGCTGCCCAAGGTCTGGAGACAGAAACTGTACCAGCATTATACCCGCGTGTAGGAGTATTAGAAATGGGTAATGGCCCTGATTCACTATCTCCCACTTACCAAAAATAAAACCCCTGCCAACTACTCCAAAAGCCAGATTGAACAGATGCACTCAGCAATCTGGTTCTTCCCTTTATTAGCATTAATTACAATCATTTTGTTTTTACTGGCTTTATTTTTATTAATATCTCCCCAACAAGCCCTCCCCAAAAATAGAACGAATGCCTTCATACACGGGCAAGCTTCCACGGGCTCAATGATGCAAGCTAGGTATGTCTCAAGATAGGCATGACTTAACCTTCTCCACATACCCAGCACTCGTGTCAAAAATGGGTTGGGACTAAGGGTTCACACTGATTGAGGAGCAAGCGACTTCATATGTGGACTCATGACCACCTGTCGGACTATGTTCCACTTTGGGATTATGATTCTTGGCTCATCCTCCAACCCTGAGCTATGGAGCAAGCTTCTCATCAACTTCTCTCAGTCTATTTCTCACACTGAAAGAAGAGAAAAATCCACTGAGTGATGACAGTCAGCATTGCCTTATATTCTCAGAGCCCAAAGGAAGACATCAGGCAACAGTTCTGCTAGAAATAGAATAGACTGATTCTCTCTTAGTCCCCTTGTGGTTTGAAGGTTATAGAAAGCTGCATTTCTATTCATCCATCCATCTACCCATCCAGTAAACACTCATCGAGAATCTGCTCTGTGGCAGAACCTTCACTGAAGGCGAGACATACAGGGATGAATACTAGAAAAGACTCCATTTTCAAGGTTCAGCCCAAACACGGTTGCCTCTGTAAAGTTGTAGTAACAACAGTGCTGTAGTATTCATTTCATTTTCCTCCTGTGCTCTCTGGAAAACTAACCTCCCAGTTTCCCTTCCAGTTAAATTTGAGTCATGTGACTAAATTCTGATCAATAGAAAACCTGGTAAGTGTGACACCTGTATGACCATCCTAGCCATAAATCCTCTGAGGAGCTCTCCCCATGCCTTCTTTTCCTTCTGGGGTGGTGCTTGAGGCCATGTGTTGAAGATGGTGAGTTCACATGATTGAAAAGAGCCTGAGTCCCTGAATGACCCTATGGAGCAGAGCCACCCTTTATTCACTTTTATTGTGTGAAGCCACTGAGATCTAATGTGTTTGTTCCTTCAGTTCTTTACTCCCTCTCTGTGCCTTCCCCACAATTAATACAAAAGTTTCTTTAATTGCTTCATGATTCAGGGTCTGCTCAGGAGACAGAAATAATACCAGTTGTTTTTAATGGTGGTAAAATACACATAACATTTACTATCTTAACAATTTTTAAGTGTACAGTTTGGTACTGTTAAGTATATTCACATTGTTGTGCAACCGATCTCTGGAACTTTTTCATCTTGTCAAATTCAAATCTGTACCCATTAAACAACTCTCATTTTCCTATCCCTCTGTCCCCTGGGAATCACATTCTACTTTCTGTTTCTGTGAGTGTGACTACTCTAGCCATCTCATATAAGCGGAATCATGCAGTATTTGTCTTTTGCATCTAACTTCATAGCATAATGTCTGGATGGTTTAGCCATGTTGAGACATATATGTCAGAATCTCTTTCCTTTTGAAGGCTGAATAACATTCCATTTTATGTATATACCACATTTTATTCATCTATTTATCTGTCAATGAATACTTGGGTTGCTTCTATCTCTTGTCTATTATGAATAATGCTGTTATGAACATGGGTGTATAAATATTGCCTGAGGCCCTGCTTTCAATTCTTTTGGGTTTATACCCAGAAGTGGAGTTGCTGGATCATATAGTAACTCTATTTTTAATTTTTTGAGGAACCGCCATACCATTTTCCCTAGCAACTGCTCTACTTTTGATTCTCACCAACAGCGCACAAGGGTTCCAAGTTTCACATCCTCGCCATCACACCAGTTTTTTTAAACAGAGAGAATTTAATATAAAAATTGTTAACTTGGTAACTGAAAGAGTAAAAAGGAAATACTAAGGTTTTAAGAAGGTAACAACTGCAGGAGGCAGCTAACCCCCCTAGGGCATAGATACTTAGAGGAGTCTCCTGTGGGGCCCAGATCCAGACCTCGGAGGAGTGGGTGTAAGCAGGATGGTACTGTACCTCTGAGAGGTGACAGTGAGGCTGGCTGGTTCTTGATGTTGGAGAGACAGCGAACTGGATTCAGCTGCTGCTACAGGAGTGAGCTGCCATCGTCAAAGTGCTGCTGCCAGGCTGAAGAAGCATTGCAGGAGTGATGCGCACAGGAGCAGGAAGCAAGCAGGTGAGGCAAATCCCCTTTTCCTTCCCCTGCTCTGCAGTCTTCCTCTAGCGCCCCCTATTGGCAGAGCCTAACACAGCACCTGAAAAAGCGGAAATGTATTTTGCCGAGTGCCAGCCTCAGCATCAGAAAGCAGAGTACAGGAGAGGGTAAGCGGGGGATAAACAGCAACCAAAGGAGACGACTTTGGGTGGTGAACACACAATGCAATATACAGTTGATGTATTATTAAATTGTACACCTGAAACGTATATAATAATATTAAGCAGTGTCACCCTAACAAATTAAATAAAAATTAGTAATTTTTTTAAAAAAAGAAAGAAAGCAGAGTATGGAAGGGCAGGTTTGAAGCTGAGAGGCAATCGCTTAATAACTGGCCTACCACACCAGGAGTGACCTCCTTGCATTGCACTCAGCACTTTCCCTGCTTTGAATGGGAGTTTATTGGAGATGCCTGAACTCTCATCCCAATATACATTCCTTTAAGATCAGTGGTTAACTGATCTCTGTATATCTTCCTGATGCCCCGGCCCCACCAAAGCCTAGCACAATAATTATACATAGTTGGCATACGATGATTTTGTCCATCAATGATTTCATGATCGCCAGTAAGTAGAATGGCAGTGGTTAAAAGTAAGCAGGAAGTGAGCCCAGATGAAGCCCAACCAAAGTGAAAGTCACTGCAGACTTGTGGATTAAATGATATTTGGGCTGAGGTACTTAAAAATGTTTGTGAAAAGCAAGGTCACACCAACGCTTAATTAGATTTATGTAAGATTTAAGATGTAGCCCAGCCGGGCATGGCTCAGTGGTTGAGTGTCGACCTAGGATCCAGGTGATCCGGGTTTGATTCCCGGTCAGGGCACATGCCCGGGTTGCGGGCTCGATCAATGACTCTCTCATCATTGATGTTTCTATCTCTCTCTCTCCCTCTCCTTTCCTCTCTCTGAAATCAATAAAGATATATTTAAAAATTAAAAAAAAAGATTTAAGATGTAATTAGAGGTATCCCAAAAACCTGCAGTTATCTTGGTATTGGAATCTTAACTCTGGCAAGAAAAGAGGTGGAAAGCCAGAGAACGGGGCTGTCCCAGGGCCCTCATATCCTCACAGGCAGCCTGGTCTTCCCAGACTCTCTTCATGCTCTATTCACAATACTCCAGGCTGGTTCTCAGACTCTACACAGAAAGATCTGGCAGAGACCTGGGAGAGTTGGTGGCCCTGTTATTATTTCTGCTTAACTAATTATCCCCAGATTTAGTGGCATAAAACAACCATTTTATTATGTTCGTGGGTTCTGTGGATCAGGAATTCAGAATGAACACAGTGAAAATGGCTTTTTTTTTTTTGGCTTGAATATGTCTTGAGTCCCAGCTGGGAAGAGTCTATGGCTGCAAGAGACTTCCTGGGTGCGAGCTAGAATAATCTGGAGACATCCTCACTTACACGCCTGGAGATTGACGCTGACCATCTGCTGGGACCTCAGCTGGGGCAATCGACTGGGGTGCCTACTTGTGTCCTCCTGCAAGGCCTGGACTCCTCCCAGCATGGCAGCCTCAGCGTGGTCAGGCTTCTCACATGGTGGCTCCGGGCTGCACAGCAAGTGTCCCAGTAGGTAAGGTGGAAGCTCTCACGTCCCAGCCTCAGAAGTCATGCCATGCCACTTCCACCTCATTCTACTGAATACAATTGTGTCACAAGCTCACGGATATTTAAGGGGTAAGGACACAGACCTCATCTTAATCAGTGTCAATATGACCCACTGTGGAAAAGCGTGTGGGATGAGAAGCACTGTTGCGATGTTTTTGGAAAATACAATCTGCCACAACTCTAAACCCATTCTCACATTTTCCAGACGAGGGTCCTGGGGTCTGGAGAACTTGGCAAGGAGCTTGCAAAGGCCCTGCAGTCAGTTCTCAGAGGTAGCGGAGATCCCAGCTGTGTTCGTTTGCTAGGGCTGCTGTAACCAAGGTCCGCAGGCTGAGTGGTTTTAAACAGCAGAAGTATATTCCCTTCTACTCTGAAGGCTCAACGTCTGAAATCAGGCTTTGGCAGGGCCCTGCCCTCTCTGACTGCTCCAGGCCATAAGGCTTCCTTGCCGCTTCCTCCCTCTGGCCGTGCCAGCACCCTCGGAGCACCTTGCAGACACTGCACTCCAATCTCTGCCTTGTCGCCACCTGGAATCCTCTGTGTGTCTCCCTCTAGGCATGCCCACCTCTGTGTCCGAATTTACCCTTTTCATAAGAACAGCAATTATATTGGATTAGGGCCCACCCTGATGACCTCATTGCAACTTGATCACCTCTGTAAAGGCTCTTTCCAAATAAGGTCACATTCTGAGGATTTGGGACTTCAACAGTATTTGGGGGGGGGGGGGCACAATTCAACCTACAGACCATCCTTCATGAAACCCATGGCATAGGAGAACTTAGAGATTCACCTGGCTGAGGCTGGGAACACAAGCAGCAGCCGTGCTGAGGGAATTTCTCTGCCAGGTAGGCTTGGGCCAAGGCTCTGAAGGGGCTTCAAAGAGAAAAGGGGACTGGAGTTGTTTGAATGCGCTGGCTTCATGTCACTGAAACATCGATGGCAAAAATAAATGGTGGGTGGAGAGTGCCGCTGGAGGGGATGCTAGCAATTCCAGTGAGAGATCAGCTGCTGGGCCCATTCCCCTTCGCCCATGCTCAGGGGTGACGATGAAACTGCAGAAGCCACTGGGGCCCCAGCAGCTCTGGCTTGGCTGACACACAGTCCACTGGCAGGCAGAGGTGGCCGGCGGGGGACGAATAAGCAAAGGCTATTCTTGCGCCCCGGCTCTGACTTGGGAGAGGGGCTTTCCCTTCCTTCATCAACACAGTGACACGAAGCACATGACACGGAGGAAGACAGTAAGGCCGTGGGGCTTTAACCAAGCGGGAAGGAGCCCTGGGCTTGGGGGAAGCTGGATTTCACCTTGTCTGCCAGTGTCCTTTCCCCCAGGGTTCAGGGGGATACAAAGCGTTTCACCACAAGCTCATCGGAAGAAGCACAGCAAGAATGGTTGCTCTTTACTGGGGGCTAGTGCGGGCCTCACACCTGCTGAGTGATCTGTCTACACCGCCTGCGGCTGCTGCAGTTCTCATTGCCCCTCTACCCCCTCTACTGTTTTCTTTCATCTGGCTTCTGGTGTCACTTTTAGTCCCCAAACTGCATCTTTTTGCTTTTAATTTATTGATTTTTAGAGAGAGAGAGAGATGTGAGAGAATCGAACCCAGAACCCTTCGGCGCATGGGCTGACACTCTACCACTGAGCCACCCCAGCAAGGGCCACACCTGGGTTTTTACCAGAACAGCGGATCAGGAAGAGACGGTCCTCCTCATGTTCCCGTCCCATGACGAGACGGTCCTCTTCATGTTCCCGTCCCATGACACGATGTTTTGGACTAACGAGCGCCCTAGGTCCTTTGATGCTCCTTCCGTTAAAGGCCAAGTGGGGTCTGTCTACCTTCCCCTTGAACCCGGCTGACCCGGGCCAGTGTGACAAATAGATGACAGCAAACGTGACCTGGGAGGCTTCTCGCAGATCTCACACAGCGGGCTTCCTGAGGCACTTCGCACACGCTCATGTTACAAATCATGCCACACATCACACACGCATTGTGTTAACATCACACAGAGCTGCTGCCAGGGCAGAAGGCACTGTGCGGATCGTGAGCTTCAGTCAGACGGGCCTGGGTGACGTTCACTAGCTGCGTGACGCTGGCCAAATTATTTACCTCTCAAATCCAAGTTTTACCTACACACAAAACAAAGATTGTCACAGCAACCTCGTACAGTTGTATTGAGGATCAGGGTAAATAATGAAGAGAGGTGATGAGTAGTTAAGCGAGCATTCAGAAACTACTACTATCCTTACCCAGAAAGCTTTTCCTTTATAAACCAACTCACGATATTATTTGTTGTCTTCTACTTACATTTTAATTGGTTTGAAACAAAAATTATGATTCTAAACACAGCCTAAAGAACGTATAAATTACAGCACGCAGAGTGAAAGGCCGTGCTCGCTGCTCCTGTGAGTTCACCCGAAAGTAAACATTTGCCCTGTCGCAGGAGAAAGCGCATGCCGCACACACACCTCCCTCCACTGAGGCCCCGCCTGCCCTAGAAGACAAACACGTTCCATGTAGACCCCGCAGGTCTTCCAGCTTTAGTCTGAGGTCATCTCTTCTGTCCCCAGAAGCTTTTGAAAAGAGAAGCGCAACAGAGAAAGAGGCCTCAGCCCTTTCCACAGTGCACTCAATAAGCCAGGGCCGTATTAAGCTGCTTCCATCTCAGGAACCCTGTGTCAGTCCGTCAGCAAAACACTGTCGTCACCAGGAGACTGAGGGCCTGGGCAGGGCTGGCTCTGCGGATGCTGAGCGGCATAAATGGCCTCGGGACATCAGTGCTATTTTGGCTTTGAATTTGCTCAGCACTTATACCTCCGAGCTTGACTGCTGAGCAGCATCTGCCCTTCACTTTCTCCAGGGTGGGGGCCAGGATGGAGTATTGGGGTCCAAGTCTTCCTCATGTCTAATTCCCGGCTCTAAGGACAATACCAAGAAAACACTCAATTAATTATATTAACTGAATGAGAGATTCATGTGTAAATGATCAGCTGGGCTTTGTTTGTTTTCCACTTACATTGACCTCCACCTCTGACATTGTCACTCGGCACTTCTTAAATTTGGACTAAGGAGTGGGCAGAAAACAGAATTTACCAAGTCCCTACCATCTACACATGGTACATTCTCTCACTTCATTCTCCCAGCAACTCTATTTTATGATGCAAAAGGGACATTCAGAAAAATAAAGTGATTCTCCTAAGTGCCCACAGATAACGGGTGGCAATTTCAAGATTCAAATTCCAATTTGCTGACTTAAAAGTTCATGATCTCTCCACAATACAGTGACCTTTCTCAGAATTAGAGGGAGGTGCTGGTTGGTATAGAGAGAAAAAAAAGGGGGGCTAACCTTTGAATTAAACTGTCTTTCTGCTGAATAGCATCCAAATAACTTTAAAACATATTTTTATTGATTTTTAGAGAGAGAGAGGAAGGGAGAGAGAGAGAAAAACATCAATGTAAGAGAAAAACATTGATCGGCTGCCCCCTGCACGGCCACTAACAGGGATCAAGCCCACAGCCTGGGCATCTGTCCTGACCAGTGATCGAACCAGCAACCTCTTGGTGCATGGGACGATGCCCAGCCAACGGAGCCACACCAGTCGTGGCTCCAGGTCACTTTGACAAATGGGAATCTATTCCTGTCACAGACAGTCTGGAATGGGGACCACCATTCACTCCACAAAACTTGACGGAGCAGCCCCTACATTCCTGGCACCGCCTGAGACAGATAAATTACCCCCCAGAATCAGCTCTCAGGGATGGCCCAGGAAAGCTCCCTTGACCTCTCTCTTAAGGAAATCATTCAAAATAAATCTGTGTAACATACATAACATTTTTGCAGCAGTAGCAGTGGTGGCATTGAAAGAATAGCGAGTCCAAAAGAAAATGGATTTAATTTTAGACTTTTCATTCACATCAGAGGAATATGCACAGGCATCAAGATGGCTATCAGACGTGGGACAATGGTAAGAAGGCTGAAATTCCTAATAGTGTCAGAGGCGTGTGACGTGCTCCTCTGCAAAGCCCAGATTGCTGACCCGCATGCGCCTCTGCGTCCCTCCTCCTCAGTGTCCTCCTCACACAGGCCGGAGCTCTCATGGCCCACGGCCCGGCAGACTGCTGGCCCTTAGTTGACAGATGCTAAGTGCAAGTCTCTGCAGAGAACAGCACTTGAATGTCAGCAACTGTTACTGGCCCCAATTCATTTCCTGCCTCACCTGAGAAGCTGATGTGTCTCCCTCACATCAATGTTTCTCTCTCTCTCTCTCTCTCTCTGTTTCTTTCTCCTTCCTTCCCCCTCCCTTCCACTCTCTAAAAATCAATGGAAAAAAATATCCTCGGGCATGGATTAACAACAACAACAAATAATTAAGATGGGAGGGAGGTGTGGGTGACTGTAGCACAGGCGAGCCCCGAGTGGAAGGAGAGGAAGCTGGTTTTCAACATGAAGGCCCACCGGTTACGGGGGACCACACGGGGGCTGGCTGTCGCCTGACTTTCTGTTGGAAAAGCTGCTTGTGATGTGATGACTCAGCTCCTCTCCTGCGAGTGGATCACTCGTACATTTCAACCGCCGATGACTCTGCTCTGTGCGTTTAGAGCTTCCTCCATTCCAGCCTCATTCTTGGGACGTTATTTCATCCTTAAACTTTCCAGTTTCCTCCCGGTTTCTGCTGACTCTTTCCCCAGGCTCGTATTCTTCAAAGGTGACTTCCAGTTTTTCATATTCCTTTTGAACAGAACTGAGCCTGTCAAGGAGTTCACACTTTTTTCTGAATCAATGTTAGCAAGCTCCGGGGCAAGTTTTTCCCCCTGTTTAATAAAAAGCTGGCTTTTTATTCAACCTAAATTTCCTGAACAAAATATGAGACCTGGGAAAAATGTGACTTGAGCTCCCATAAGAAGCTGTAGAAGTGAAAGTACAGGCAGGCCCTCAGGCAGCGTGGCCACTGCCTCGCACAGCTTGCTGGGGATCAGCCAGAAGTAAGGCTTCAGGGAGGTTCACAGCCCCTCCGGGCCATCCACACCCCCTGAAATCCACTTTCAGCAGCAACAGGTCCTCTTGGTGGGAACCTGTCTGCCTCAGAGCAGCCTGTCTAATGCCAGCTAGATGACTGCACCCACATCTTTATCTTTTACCCTGGGAGTTTTCTCAGGTGGATTTAAACGTCCTGCCTTGTTAGCATCTCCCTGGCACCCTCCTGGCTGCAGGCCCACCCTCCATGCAGATGTGTGTTCAGATAAGCGAGCTCATTTTAATACAAACATAAGCACATGTAGCGACGTCAGAGCTGATCTGGCTAATTGGCGCCATTGTTCCACTTCATTGAAATGAACCGTCAGGGTGGATGGACCTGTGCACACTCATCCAAACAAACCCTCCTGGCCGTCTCTGACCCATGGAACTGGAAAGAACTTTCGCTGCAGCCCAGCTACTCCCAGAGTTTCGTGCATCGTCCCTACTCAACACTACGCTAGATTTCTTTACTGGTTTGTGTCTTTTTTGATTGTTTTATCCTATAGTTTACCTATAGGATCTTCCTCTTATGGGGTGACCATTCTTGGTCGCCAAAGCAGCTGGCATGTCCAGTAAACAGAGTGAACAGATTCGGAAGGAGAGAGTGGAGGGGATCTCTGGAGAGAAACAGCACTATCTGCAGGACTGAATCTAAGACACACAGCTCAACGGACGAACAGTCTTTTTCAATTATCTTCCTAAAGGCATATGTCATGAATGTAGGATGCACTGTATGTGTTCAACATTCCCTGAATCCATGAACGAAAAAAATAAATCAATAAAACAGGAGCTCTTCTTACCGCCTGGTTTCACCTCTGCCCTGCAGATCCGTGCCTGCCCCTCGAAGCTAAATCCAATGGGCTCTCACGGCCTTGACCCCCGAGCAGCATTTGACAAGCTGACTGCTCCCTCCTCCTCGACGGGAGTTCTCTTGGCTTCACCGACACCACTGTCTCGCTAGTTGCCTGGCTGATTTTCATTCACTGGCTGATTCTCCTTCGCGTTCCCAGCCTCCACGGTTCTGAGTGACCTAGGGCTCAGTCCTTAATCTCTTTCTCTTTTTTAATATACACTATTCCCTTGTTGATCTCATCAAGGTCCGTGACTGCTGGCTCCTCCAGGCATATCTGCAGCCTGGTCTTCTCCTCTGGACTCCCAGTCTGTTTATCCAACCACCTAGTTCTATTTCCACCTAATGTACAAACTTAACCTGACCATCAGTAAGCTCCTCATCTCTGCTCCTCCTGCCACCCTCCTGTTTCAGCTAATGGCCCCTCCATTCCCCCTGTTGTTCAGATCCTTGGGGTCATCCTTGCCCTCATCACCCAGGGGAAGACAACACCCTAGAGCCCGGTGGAGCCACGTGACAAAAGGAACCCACTTTCCTGAATGGCCCACAGCTGCCCAGCAAGGCGGGGCGACCTGCCTCTGGAATGCGACAGGCAAGAAAGAAGTTCTAAGTCATCTAAACCACTGGATTCCTTCGTCACAGCAGCTTACTTAGCCTGTGCCCTAACACAGGAGGTGAGGGGCTGGAAGTTGTGAAGGTAGAAACCATTCTTTTAAGGAGTCTGAGCATGCAAGGAGGAGAGAACCGAATAAGACTGTTGCTGGAATGTTTTATTGAAAAGACTGTAGGAAGACTTGGCTCCAGGGGAAGCTGCTGAAATGCAATCAGTTCACTGAGATACAAGCCTGGCTCTGAAACAGTAAATCTGCTGAGCATCTCCCCGAGAATTGGAGCCCCTCGGGACTTTGGGGGTGGAAGGGGAGCTGGGAGGGCTTAGCTATCTGAGCCCTGTTTAAAACTCCATTCCTTCTTGTTGAGGTAATATACACGGTGCACTTTTAAATAGTGGCATTGATGACCCAACAGAAGGAAGCACAGATTGAGGTCTTTAGTCCTTACATGGGTGAGATTTTTGCACTGAACCCTCTGTTCAAGCCTTTAACACATTTCTGTGGAAATTCTAAAAGTCCTGTCAACCACCTAGAGTAACTCTCCTGGAGATACTGTGTACGGCCCAAAGGGGGCAGACCAGTTTCCTGTAGAGTCTGGGGAGCTGTGGCTGTGGCTGCTCCTCTGCAGGGACCTTTGGAGGTGAGGGAGTTGATATGGAGACATCTGTGGGGACTCAGGGGGACTGCCCCTCCCAGATCCATAGCTGTCCGGGGTTTCAATTGCACAAGCCTTGCATTTCAACACTTTATTTCAGGGAGCTGAGAGCACCCTAGGAATGCATGTTTTGCCTTTCCTAAGGTTTGATCAGCAGTCAAGAAGGGAGCAGCCATGAACAAAAAAGAAAACTCTGCAGGGAAGTGACAACAAAGTGGCAATCCTGACAGATGGAGCAGGAGCGATCAGACCATGGAACACCACATACCAGACACACACACACACACACACACACACACACACACACTATGCAAACGCAGCTGCCCGAGTGGCTGGGCCCCAGGAGTAACTCTGCTAAGCCCTTGTGCCTTGGCACTCCCGATACAGGTACCCAAAGGGACATTATGTTCGCATCCTAAACACTGATGGGCGCCACCACGTGACTGCAGCTGCCACCCCCTCTCAAAGCTCTCAAACGGAGAGCTGGAGGGAGGAGAGGAAGGTAAAAATGGCAAGAGTTAAACATTTTTCTTTGGAGTAAATGGAACTGTGCCGACTCCCAGAGCTACCTGCGTCGCTTTGACTCATTTGCCAACACACTTACATAGCGGAATTAAGATTAGCATCCTTTCCACTTATTAAATTGAAATCTCCTCTGTAGCCTTCGTGCAATTTGGCACCGATATGAAAGACTGCAGTCAAAGAAGGTGTAGCTGGGTAAGATGTGTAATCAAATGCTAAAGATAATCATTGTTATTAGCATAATGCCAACTATCCATCATAAGATGATAGAAGTGAAAAGCATGGAAATTACATCCTGAATCAAGGGCCTGTCTCTGACTAGACAATGTGAGGACAATTTCACTCTAGAGCCCACGGTCCATCTTAGAAGGATTCCACTGGTGGTGGCAAAGGGATTAAGGTGACAGGACACCCGAGTGGCTCTATACAGAGCACTGAATATGCAGAACGTCTCTTTCAATAACATAAGCCAGTGTTCAAGGCATTACCATGTGTTGAGATAAAAATTTTTACAAAGGAAAAAAATATTCTGAAATTCAGTAATCCTTTGCCAGCTGCTGCAGTATCATGATTGGCAAAACTTAAGTTGGCAATCACACATTTTTATAAAAAGTAGGGGTTAGGAGAAAAACTATAAAAATGGTATTGATATGCATTTTTAAGCTCAAAATAAAAAGAAGTTCTAGAAAGCAGCCATGTTCCAAATCAACCAGAATTTGTGGCATAATTGGTTCTTTACTCTTCAGAGAACATGGCCATGGCTCTGTGCCCTGAAGAGACAGGAGTGCCCACACATTTTAAGTTACGTGCATTCAATATCTCTGCAAAGTTTTTTGTTGTTTTGTTTTTTGTTTGTTTTTCTCTGCAAAGTTTTAATAGCAGCCCTTCTGGCTTGAAATTGGATGCCTTTAGTACTTGCATTCTTCTTAGTTTTACTTTTGCAAGTCTCAGCAAAATACTTTTGTAATCCCCAGGCAAATTCACAAATTCTGGTACTGCCCAAGGACATATTTTCTGGGCTGACTCTCCTATCCATAAATTGGGGATTGGAACACGAAGAGGCCTCAACCCATAAACTCTCTCATATAGTTTACAGCATGGGGTAGCAGGATTTGTTGTCTTCTTTGGGGACTGTATTAATCAGGGTTCTCCAAAGAAATATAACCGATAATTTATATATATGAAATATCATAGGAATAGGCTCACATGGTTATGAAGGACAAGGACTCCTGAAGTCTGCTGTCTGCAAGCTGGAGAACCAAGAAAGCTGGTGATATAATTCAATTTGAGCTCAGACATGTAAGAATTAGGGGGCTGCTGGTGTAAGTCCCAGTCTGAGTCCAAGAACCAGGAGTGCTGATGCTCAAGGGCAGGGGAGGATGGATGTCTCAGCGCAGGCTGAGCGAGTGAATTCACCCTTCTTTTGCCCTTTTGTTCTGTTGGGGCTTTGGGTCAACTGGGTGCTGCCCATCCATACTGGTGAAGGTTACCCTCCCTATTTAGTTCAAATACAGGTTCAAATACTAATCTCTTCAGGAGACTCCCTAAATACACACCCAGGAATAATATTCCACCAGCCATCTGGGCATCGCTTAGCCTAGTCAAGTTGACACATAAAAATAATCATCACAGGGACTACAGTGAACTGCTCAGATGTTGGCCAGCCCCTTATATCACGAGTTAAAGCCACGCAGCTACGACTCAGAACTTCTAATTTTGAGGCCAGGGATCTTTTTTTACTATGCCCAAGATGGCAAATACATTTCCTTTTGAGCACCAAATCTGACTGGAAAGGGCTGCCTGGAGCCTCTATGGAGAAGGTGTATCAGGATTTACCAAAAAGGGGCGCTGTGATTGACGGGGGGTGTCTGGATGGCTGAGCGATAGGGAGCGTGAACAACAGGGAGGGAGTCTATTTGCTGAGCCTAATCAATACTGTCTTCTCTACAAAAGTTATTTTTTCAGTCCAGCCCCCTACAGAACAATTAAACCATGATTTTATTTACAAATAACTTTCCACCAATACATCCAGTTGACTCTTACATATCCTCTGGATCTGCTCAAACGTGGTTTTTTAGGGAAGCTTGCTCTGACAGTTTTTAGGTCATTTTCTGTTATACATCCCCATTGTACTAGGTTTCAACCCTTTAGCTCCTGTAACTCAGTTGAAATATCTATTCATTAGTTTGGTTATTGGATTAATAACTATGTATTTCGGTCTCCCAAGTAGTGAGCTCCTGAGAGCCAAGGCCACGTGCTGTTTTGTTTACCATTGCCTCAGGCCAGTCATGTTATCTTTCACTGCATACCCTTTCAGGAGACTAAGGCACATGCATCCACACCTACCTGACCCAGGTTACAAACTTGGAGACACTGGAATTCGAAATCCTGGGTTTATGAGTCTTTATTCTGCTCTCAACTACAGTTTCCTCTCTGCCTATATCACACAAATGACCTGTGCTGCTCTCTGAAGGTGCTCATTTTAGGTGACAGGAAATGGTGGCAGAGCCAGGAACAGAAACAAAAATCTTCCCATTTCAATGGAGGCAACATGGTGTAGCGGAGGGAGGGCCAGACTGGGGTCTACAGACCCGCCCGAATTGGTCACCTCGCCCTGCCAAGTATTAGCTTAACAATCTTGGAAAACTAAATTCATCTCTTTCCATCAGTAAAATAAAGGAGTAGAGTCAGTAGTTCTTAAACCTGTTTTTTGTGTGTGGAACTGTTTCTTCCATGACATTTCAGAAATCGCAGGCAGGAGCACAGAAGAAGGGGTGAAGGGGGCTCCTCGGAGCGGAGGCGGGAGGAAGGGGCTGCGCCCGAAGGTTTGCTCGCCGCCTCTCCTGTGCCTCCGGGGAAGCTCCTGGACCAACACGGGCACCCCATTTAAAAAAACGTTAACATTTTGAAATGATAAACTGACAGGAAGTTGAAAAGATAATACAGAGGGATCCTTTATACCTTCACCAGTTCCCCCCAATGGGCCCTTTTAAAAAAAATGTTCAGCACAACATTGAGAATGTACTTCATTCCACTGAACTGTATACTTAAAAATAGTTAAAGTGATAAATTTTGTTATGTACATTTTATCACAGTGAAAAATGTAAATGCAAAAGCCCATTGGCTGACTAGTAGATAATCCTCCTAGGCTCGTTCAGCTCCAAATTCTACGACTGCACGGATCCTAAACGTTAGGTCATCCCCACTGCGCTCTACAATCCTGGACTTTCAGGGCTTGAGCGTCACTTAGACATCAGCCCGCGGATGACACAGCTCCAGCCTTCCGCCTCTTGAGGGCTTCTCTCTGCCATGGAGTTTAACTAGAGTCTTGAATCAGGCCTCTAACAAATGTGCTTCACAGAGTGGTTTTTATTATTTCTTTATTTTCATTTTTTCCACTAGTAATTCCCTGTTGACTTTTTTTATGAGCTGCCGGAGCTGGTTCTTCTGGCTTACTTAACTCACTTTGATTTATCTGGTGGCGCAAGTGCACTCTTCTCCATCCCTCCTCACAGTGGGTTTGACAGTCCTGCCTGATTTTCCATTTCCAATGTCATATTACAGAGTTCTTTACGGCCACACCACAGCACACAGGCTGCACGGAAATGGCCATGGGCTCAGTAAAACTCATTTCCCTTGTTCTTTTGTTCTTTTCTTTCTTTTAAAATATTTATACATGTAAACATTCACATGTAATTTCACATGGATTCAATACATACTGTTTTAAATGCAGTTTTTAAGTTGGCTTAGCTTTTCCCCTCCCATGCATCTGTACTCTCTCAACCTCCATCATCTCCCCCAGACACAAAGTTGCCCATGTTAGCCACCTACTGTATATGCTTCCATGCTATTCTTTATGCTCATGTATTCCTAAATAAATGACTGCACATAATGTACATACATATTCATAATGTATATATTTATACACATATACATATAGAAAGGTTTTGTCATTATTTTGCAAAAATTGGAACACATATTTTTGAATCTTGCATTTTCTCAACCATAACTCTTTTCTAGTGGCTGCATAACATCCTGGACTGTAATGTGTCATAATTTATTCAACCATTCTCCTATCGATGGGCAAAAGGTCCTACTTTTTGCCTCTAAAATAATGCTGCAAGAAACATCTCTGTATACATGTTCTATATCTGTGCTTTCATTTCCACGGGTCAGATGCCCAGAAGAAGTATTTATGCTTCAAAATGTATACACATTTTAAATTTTAACTGATAGTATCCAAATGCATTCCAACAATAGCTCAGTTCGTCTTCTCGCCAGCTTTGTATGGTTAGTACACTTGGCCCTGCTTTCCCATCAGCAAGAGAGGTTGTCAATCTTTTTAATTTTTGCCGTCTGAAGTGGTGACACTATATACCAGCTGGAGAAAGCTTTCCTCTATTCCTTGAATAATGGAACCTCTTATTTTACAATGAGTTTCATGTATCCTCTTGTTAATTTTTCATTCTTTTGCATTAGAAATATCAACCCTTTGTCTATTCTCTTGTTGCATATATTTGTTCCACATCTATTATTTATTGGTTGACTTTGCTTATAGTGCTTTTTTTGTGTGATGACACTTACTGTGCGCCAGGCATTATTCTATGTACTGAGGATTCAACAGTGGACAAAACAGACAAAAGTCCCTTCCCTCTAGAATCTCATATTGTAGATAGGAAACGCAGTCAATTAAATTAACACAGTCAGTTAATATGGTTTTTGAAAGTTGTATGTGGTCAGATAGGCCTGACTTTTCTCATAGCCCTCTCGATTGCCCGTCTCAGTTAAGAATGCCTCTCCCATCCCTCAGCTGTGTGTCTGGTCTCCTAGAGTTTACGGCTCTTTTTGGTTTTTAAACATGGCTCTTGTAAAGGTTATCCCCAGATTAAAATTAGGTAATATCTTTAATTCTGAGAATTTTGTTGATTATTTAATCATAATTATATCAAGCTTTCCCTTCCTGTTCCAGTCTTCAGAGATGCCTCTCTATGTAATTCATCAAGGGTGCTGCCATATATCGGAGTTGTCATGAATTATTAGATTCAACCATATGAAACTGCCATTTTCATAGATAAAATGGTTGACTATCACTGCATACATATGTTTCAGTCTATAGATAAGAAGTGGAAAAGGAACATTTTGTGTACAAAATTTTAGTTAATTTCCCCTCCAGCACTTTGAGGTAGGTGGTATTAGAGTCATTTTAAAAAGAAGAAACATTCTTATAGAATTAAGGCATTGCTACCTCAACATTATTAAGAGGAAGAACTAGATTAATCTCCTTTGGTTGATACAAAAACCTACATGTATTTCTTTTGGCATCAGAATTTAATTCAACAGGAACTTATAAAGCACTCTCTCTATAGGACTTGGAATAGCGCTGAGGACCTTATATGCATATGTGCATAACCCCAGGACACAGGCCTTAGTGTGGCCAGGGACTGGGGAGGGGGGTGGAGGCGGGGCGGAAGGGCTCACTGGGGAGAAAAGGGGACATCTGTAATATTTTGAACAATAAAAACAAAACAAAACAAAAGGTGCTGGACAAGTTTAGTACCTAGAACAGTAACCAGTACAAAGAAATACCCGATAAATGTGGGTTAAATGGAATCCTCTATCCTATAAGAGGTTACACTGCAATGGGAAAATAAAACATACACAGAAATCAGTGTAAGAGAGATTTCAGGTGTCTGATGGCTGTTATAGATGAAACATGCAAGTCTCCTTTATTTTATTTTTTAGAACAGTAAACATTACTTAGATATATGCGTACCATAGTACCTAGCACATAATAGACATACAGTAAATACTGGTTTATTCAATTAATTAAATAAGCCAATTCATTGTAAAAATATTTGGCAAATAACATATAGAAAAGAAAATTTTTAAATAATCTATAATCCCACCATTTACACACATACCGATTTTAAAAATCCACTCCCATCTATTTTTAATTGCATAATTTAGGTAATATAAATAATTTCTATCCATTTTAACTAGACTTTAGATATTAAGTAGTTGTCCATGTTGTTAAATATTCTTATTAAAACGATTTTAACAGCTCCAAGTAATTTTTTGCACAGGTGCACTGAATTTAATTACTCATCACTTCTTTTCCCCATAAACATCTTAGTTGTTTCCAAATTCTTGTTATCATAAATAATACTGCGATAAGCTTCTTTGGACATAGATCTTTGTCTGCTTCTCTGAATATTTTCTTAGGATAGATTATTTAAATTGGAATGGCTGAGTCAAAATCTATGAGCCTCATTTGGGCTGTTGCTACATATCACCAATTTGCCCTTCAGAGATATGGTACCAAGAAATGATCCATTGAAAAGTATATTGGGATACGGGTATGAATTCTGGAAATACATTTTAAAACCAACTTGTGAATACTTAAATTTACAAAAATCAAGAAGTCATTTCATTTCTCCCTCATCTTGATGCTCCACTCAACTCCCTGTATCCATTCCAAGGTATAAATAACCATCCATTTTTTTGAACCAGTTGCTCTCACGCTGGGATCCAAGATGTGCCCTGACAAGTCCATGGACCCTTGGGTATTCTATATGCATTTAGTGTGAGTCTGCAAATGTGTGGAGGTTATTTTCCTCTAGAGAAGATACTCATATCTTTTATCAAATTCTCCAAGGGGTCCATGACTCAGAAACAAAGAACTTTACCTCTACAGTGATGTAAACAACTGAGCCATAATCTCAAATTCCCTATAATTTTTGCAGCAGGTGGGAGGAAATGTTAGGTTCCAAAGAATTTCTGCCTTTGAACTGCAGGCTATGTAAAAACTAAAATAAACATGAGATAGTAATAAAATATGTGATTAAACAGTGTGGGCACAAATTGGAGATATTTGCTTGCAGACAAATTGAAACTTGGACAGCAGATTAGTGAAGTAGCCACATTTTATGACCTTCTGGTCTTTATTAAACAGTGCCATTTCCTCCCCCATTTTCATAGAGAGCATTCTTCTTAAACCAGTACTTCAAAGCTACAGGCCTTTTTCTCATTTTACCTCTAACTCAGACTAATTACAAAGAAATGAATATTTTATCATTTTTCTTATGATAACCAAAGGCTATTGAATTTTAGAGTCAGAACCATTTAATTCTATCATTAAAATATACTATTGAAAATGACTCCCTTCATATGTAAAAATGCACGAGCATTTAACAAAATTTCATGATATTTAAACTATGAAATAGGATTTTCTTCTAGAGAACCAGTCACACTGAGACACAATTCAAAAGGTTGAATCCTTCATAGTCACCCTGATTAGGTATCCCTCCTCTTGGCTATCTTCCTTCATGGCTACTTTTTAATTTGTTTGTACCTAAGTCTAAACTTGGCCTGAAATTCCCTCTTCACCCTTTTTCTGAAAAAACAAAAAAACAAAAACCCACTCAGCTTCATCTCTCTGCAGCACAATAGCACCCTTGGGTGTTCTACAGAACCACAAATGTCCTTCAACCAAATGCCCGGGCAATGCATTGTCATGGGACAGCTTTCTCCTGATACTAATGACAACCTCTGAGGGTCAGGTTGGCGTGTCCCTCCCGGGGAGATCTGCTAATAAGCAATCAGCAGCTCGGATCAGGGCAGCCCGCATCCTACCAGACAAGCGCCAACACGAACTAGCAAGCAAACAACAACGACAACCAGAAACACTCACACCAAAGACAACCAACCAAACAAACGAAACCACGCAAGCATCGAGAAAATTTTCCCCACTCAGCTCAACACACCAAATAGCTCCGAGGCAGTCATCTGTCCTGGGGCCTGATCGCTCAGCGCCATCCGGCAGGGACAGGGTAAGAAATCGTGAGGGTGGCGGCAGCCACACACGCCTACCCGTGGGGGTCCCACTTCATCAGCCGCGTTCGTTGCCAACTGAACCCATTTCTTTAGCTCCTTACCTCTTCTGCCTGCACAGCCTCCCTCTCCACAGGGTCTCTTCAATGTACAGATGTTCTTAAGTGATAAAGCTGCGGGAGAGTTACTTGGTCCTTATGTTATTTTAAGAATATAAGGAGACATATTATGGAAGACTTGGCTAATGTTTCTAATTTACTACCCAACACAATGTATCACTTCATTCTCAGATGGAAAAATGATTACAGTGATGTGGTTCTGCTTTAATAGTTACTATTTATTTATTTACTTTGTGGCCCTTATATGTGGTTAATGTACCTTGGGTTCATTTAAATCTTGTGAGATATATGTTCTTGTGTCTATTTTACAACTGAGAGAACTAAGCCTCGGGAGGTTAAGGAACAGGCCTAAGTAGGCCAGGAAGCAGCTGACCTTGGATTTAAAGCCGAATCTTCTTGACATTTGAGGCCATGCTCTCAACTCCGACTGTACTATAGCACTTTGCATAGGACCTCACCTCCAGGACTACCCCCCATGAGGGCAGTGAACTGGCAATTTGCCCTGGGTAGGATCGTCCAGCAGAGCGAGTCCTTTGAAAGGGTCCTTGTACAATCTTATGTAGAAAATGTGTCAGGATCCAGTCAGGGAAGCAGAACCATTCTTAACGATGTGGAGTGTGGGATTCGTTCTTACCCCGTTGTGGGATCTGGTAAGAGGTCTCTGGAAGGCTCCTGCCTCTGCAGGCGATGGTGGGCCTGAAGCATCTGCAGATCAGGGGGGCCGGCAGCAGGGAAGAAAAACCGGAGAGAAGCGGGGAAGAAGGGCCAACTGGAGTCCACATCTGTCCCACCCCTGCCGACCCTGATGACAGCGAGCGCAGAACACGCCGGGACCCTCCGCGATGCTGCTGCGCACGCCCCGGGCTCGGGCCTTGGAGAAGCTGAAGCCGGGGAGCTGGGGGAGCTGGGGGAGCTGGGGGAGCTGGGGGCGCTGGGGGTGCTGGGGGTGCTGGGGGAGCTGGGGGCGCTGGGGGCGCTGCAGGGCCGGCTGTGAACCCCGGCACCAGATCAGGGGCGAGGCGTGAAGCTGCAGCGAGCGGTACATGCTCACTTGCACTGACCTTGCCGCTTCGCTTCCAAATCTTATGCAAGTTCCCCTTGCGGCCAGTCCTAACCCAGAGCCATATAAAGGGAATGGGGGGAAATGAAATTCCAGCTCAGTTAAATCGACACAGTACAAAACCACGAGATACTTCCGACGGGTTTCATGATCAGAGACTTCTATTCAGCACACACCCACGCTGCCAAATCACCTTTTCTACTCAAAATGCCTTTCCTCCCCTCCTGAAACCCTACCGACTGCATGAATGAGACAGACTGTCCCTGATATCACGGAGCTTATAAATGAGCCCAGACTGCTCTGAGAACCAAAATAGTAAATCCATACTTCGGGGTGAATTTGAAACAGGCTTATCATGAGTGAAGTCCTTTTAAT
Organism: Miniopterus schreibersii; assembly: GCF_964146895.1. NCBI lineage: Eukaryota > Metazoa > Chordata > Mammalia > Chiroptera > Miniopteridae > Miniopterus > Miniopterus schreibersii. The sequence continues at coordinate 30,847,716 of NC_138115.1, forward strand.
TCCATGGGGGTGTTAAACACATTGGTGACCACTGATCTGTGTTCTGGGAGAGCCTCCCGCTCTGTCTTTCACAGAAGCCGCGGAGAAAGCACCCTCCCATTGCAATCAGCTTCATTCAAAGGACTGATATCCTAGGTGGCATTTTCCCTCCTGCACGCCCCTGTTTTGGTAATACATAATGGAGCCTATGCTAACGTCTCTGAGTAGAAAAGGTTTCTCTGATTCCAATCAGGAGTTCTCACAAGACGCTGAATGAGTTCAAGCAACGCGAGTGACACGGTCGTCTTTGTCTTTTAAGAAGACTTATGTGGGGAACAGGGAAGGGCTCGAACAGGTGCAGGCTGGGGGAGGGCTGACAGAGCCTCGGAGGTTGGATGAGAAAGATGATGGTGAAAATGGAGAGAGGTAGGTAGAGTCCAGGAATATTCGAGAAATAAGAGTCCATAAGATCTGGTGATAAATTAGATATGTCACGGCAGGAGGAAGAGTTTCAAGAGTGGCTTCAAGGTTCCTGGCCCTTGTGAACAGGGGGATGGAAATGCTAGTCGCTGGGATACAAAACATGGGGTTTTGGGGGAGATCATGAGGTCACCCATGGACATGTTGAGATACTCAATGGGAGGAGCTTCTGAGGCATCCAGATGGAGATGCCAGTCGTAAATCCCGGGCCTGGAGCTCAGAGGAAAACTTTGGGCCCAAGATGTGAACCCAGGTGTTAAGCATAGGTAAGTGGTAATTAAAGCAACGGAAATTAAGGCATTTTCTTAAAAAGAATGTGGAGTGATTATAGTGTAGTGAACTTCTTTTTGGCCGCCTTTTCATTTTGAGGGGAATTATCCCTGCAGGGAAACCCATGGGATTAGGATTCCCTTGCCTACCCCTAGAAGGTTAGGGAGCAGGTAGAAGACCTAGACTCGGCCATAGGATAGTTTAACTCTTTATAGCTTGACACAAAGCTGTAGAGACTGTTGGGAGCTCACTTGCAGCGGCGACAGTGGGAGTGGCAAAAGCCCAAAAGTTGGGTGGGCAAGTTTTGCCAGTGCCAGTGTCCCAACCAGCGTGTCCCTGTGGGGTGGTCTTGGACGTGCTCTCAGCTACTTGGTGTCTGTTGGATTCTCCACGTTTTTGAAGCTGGGCCTTTAAACCTCCTTTTGAATCTATGAGTTGAGTGATATCCTATTAAACTATTTTATTGCTTAAGTTAATCAGAGTTGGGTTCTGTGGCTTTCAAATAAAAATCCTATTTATATAATGTGTGTCATACACAGGTAAAGTAATCCTATAGGAATTAAGACATTACATTGCAACGACACATTTATACATCTGCCTCTTACATCAGACTAGTGTTTTAGAACTACCTCTTGATTCAATTAGTGGCTTGTAATATCAATTTAGTGGGTCGCCACCATCATTTCTTACAATGAAATATAATAGCATATTATTAAAAAATTAATAGGAAAGGATGGAATGACTAAAAAAATCAGAATAAGTATTGTTTTTGGAAACCTGTCTTGGCTCCATGTATTGAATGATGCACTGGTTGTGAATATAAAATGTATTACCATGAGCCACAGAGACTCCGTCTTCTCTTAGGAGAGAGGAAGCTGCCAGAAAGCGCCGGTCCTTCCTTAACGATGAGAAAAGACTGGGTAATCCACAAAATCCTAACTATTCTTGAGCCCATCCCACAGGTGAGGCTGCAAGACAACCATGTGAAATGAATGACAGAGGGTGAAAAGAACTTCAGAAGTTCATGGGACCCATGAACTGATTCCCTTTGGGCAGAGCATGAGGGAAGGAAGATAAGGTCATTGAGTTCCATTAGAGGACAAGCGAAAGCAAGCAAGGGACGTGTCCTGACGAGGTGGAAGGTGAGTGGAGGCATTTAAATACCCTGCCTGTCATCGGAGACCATGCTGCTATGAGGTCTTCAGCGAGGAGACTACATTTCAACCAGAATAATGTAATTGACAGTTTATTAAAAACAAGATTTATAAACACCCAGGCAACACATGTTTTCCTTTCTACAGAACAGATGTTTTCCCAAAAAGCTGTGTGTAGTAAAAAAAAAAAAAAATTAGTAGTAAAAGCAATTTCCCCTCATTGTCATCACTTAGCGATATTTTTTCTTAATTTCTCACGAATTTTCAGTTGACCCTTAAGATTTCTCTGTTACCCTCCTCTCCAAAATTAATTAATCATGAAAGCATAAGGGATTTTTTGATTGAAGATAATTTTTTTCTGTAAAGTGAGAAATGTTTTTAAAGTTTCTTAATTTATATTTATTATATATATATTTAAAATCTCTTAATTTGTATTATTAAAACCGAGAACATCAAATCTCACATTAAAGAACTATAAGTGGAAATTCTTGGGTAATAACATATTTGTTCTAAATATGAATATTTACACTAAATATGAATCCATTAAGGAAGAAAGAAAATGGAAAGAGGGGTAGGATACATTATTGTGTGACCACCATGTCAGGCCCTGTTTTAAGCTCTAGGGACAGAGCAATGAACAGAGATCATTTTTATTTATTAATATTTGCCTCTTGGGAGTACGGTGCTATGGAATAGCCAGTTGGAGACACCTGAAAATTCATAAATGGACTTAGGTCGACAGAGCCACATGAGCAAACACACTGAAAATATTCTTATAAACTTATTTCTTGCACAATCCTTACAGCTTAACAGCTCTCTCCTTATTAAGGCATCCCCCTTAATCTACTGTTAAAAGACATGTGCTTTCTGCCCTTAGGAGCTCTGCAAAGCAGCACAGTTTAAAGATCATGCAATGGACAGAGGGAGGGCATGTGTTGTGATCCCTACTGAAGTCTTTTCAGCCCTAACAGCGCAAGAGAAAAATCCCCAGCAGCACAAGTAACGCTCGAATGTGATGCGCACATTGTTGATGTGCAGAGAACACCCGTTAGGTGCGAGACTATGCTGGGCACTTCCACGGAAGCCACCCCCTTATTCCAAAGACGCAGCGTTTTCAACCCGCAAATTATTGAAAACATGCCAATGAGGCAGCTCGATTCTACCAGGAAGAAAAATGTGTATTTTTTCAAATGAGCCTTAATAGACACATTCCAGTTCCATGTAATTTCAAAATCAACTTTCAAAGATGGATGCCAATAAAATTTCAACAAGAGGTTACTAATTTTTTTTTCTGTGATTAATTATCCTTCTGATATAGAGAAACAAAATCACAAACTAGAAACTAGTGGCAAATTACCAAGAGGTCTTAGCTTTCCCAACACAAGTATATTAACAAGTATATTCAATCTTTTATATGACATGAGCCCGTTCTTGGCTTGAATTTTTGGATCTCTCTCTGTTACACTTAAGCCAGAAGGAGAAAGCCAAGTCGCAGGACATTCTGTAATGGAATGGAGAGTCAAGGGTCTTTTCCCCGGTGACAGCAATAAAGGAGGTCAACAAAGGGGCATTTTTCAGTTTCTTCTTTTGCTCTTTTATGTTTTACAATTTTTCTAGAATGAAAAGGCATTGCTTTTATAATGCGGGGGGGAAATAAGAAAAGGACAGGACGATGGAATTATTTTGGTAAAGTCTATTAGAATCTCAAATATAAAGACTTACAAAAAACAGTTACTAAAAATCAATTATTGATTTTTTAATGTAATAAAACAACCACAGCTATGTCATGCCTGGACTCCTTCTGCTCATTTACAATCAAAGAGTCCTTCAGGGCGAGTTTGAGGTATTAATTGTCCTTGCTGCTAGCTTTCCCCGTCTCTCTCAAATGGTGCTAATGAAGGTTGATTTATATGTTCAAGTCCATTTGGCCAATACCTGGTCTTGATGTAAGACCTTTTGTAATTACAGGGTTTTTTTAAACAGCCGTGAGCCTTGACAAGACTGTTTCTCTCAGAGGCAAACGATCTATCCACTCTTTCCCCAAAGACCCAGAACTCTGAATATCTAATTCACCATCTTCATGACTAATGGGCTATAAGAAAGAGCCAAGATGTGTAGAAACATTAAAAAAAAAAAAAAGAAGCCTGCAAAAGATCAGCTGTATAAGCAGGAATTGAATTCCGATGACTCACAGGAGAAATCTAAAAAGAGTCGAGAGAAATGACGTAGGCTTCGGAGTCAGACAGGCCTGAGTTTGAATCCCAGCCTTGTCACTTACAGTTAAGTAACCAGCAAAGATTTCTAACCTCTTTGAACCTCAGTCTCTTCATTAGTGAAATGAGGCACAGAACAAAGTGGCTGTGAGGATTAAGTGAGATGACATCTATAGCACAGGCACATGCAGATGTAAATAGAAACCTCACTCTCATTTTGGAGGGTGACCTGGGGGATTTGAAATGACACACGGAAGACACATATCACAGCCTGCCACACACTGTATGCTCAGTATATGGTGTGGTGATGAGCGTTCCATAAAGTCCTCAGGTCTTCACTCATCTGGAAGTGGGTAGGCTGAGCTATTGCCCCAGAGGATACAGAAGGCCAATTTCAAAACCCAGAGTTGCTGACAAATGATGTTGGTCCAGGTCTGGCTAAAAATAGCAAAACCCCAGGCAGACAGAAAGGAAATATTCTCTTTATACTTTTTATATTTCTATTTCTATGGGCCTCAGATGAAGGGGAGCATGTAAACAAGTGCCCAAGACCAGTTAACATGAGACCCAAAGCTGAACGTCATTTGCAGGTGACCGAGTCCTACAAACTCTGTCACCTATATCTGATGGTTACACCAGAGCACTATGAGCTCTAAAGATTGAGGGGCCCTTCAATAGGACCAAATGGAATGAACTGTAGGCACCATCCACCCTTCCTCAGTAGAGAAGGGATGAAAATGTCGATGAGATTTATTCATTTCATCATTTATTCAAACCTACAACCTGCTTATTCTGTGCCAGGATGCCAAAATAGGGATGCTGAGACTTTCTAATGCAGGGAGGCTGGTGAGTGATTTACATTCTCCCCCAAGGGCCCTCTCAATATAAATGAATGGATAACTATATATGTGACATGGTTACTGTTGCTTATATATTAGAAAATTAAAGTTCTGAAGATGGATGGCGGTGATAGTGGCACAACAATGTAAGTGCACTTAATACCACTGAACTGTATGCTTAAAAATGTTAAGACTGTCAATTTTATATTATATATTTATATAATTTTAAAAATTAAGATTCATTTTTCTTTTCTTAACATTATGCATTGACATCCACATAGACAAATAATTGACAATAAGACAATAGTCCTCCCTGACAACAATACAAAACAAAGTTTACATGGAAAAAACAGTCATCTCAATTACATTGAGATGAAAAATAACAGGCATAAGGAAAATGTGGGTGCAATACTTCTGTAATTCCTTGTCAGCGATGTCAGTAAATTTAGGTTTTACAAAGTCAAGTCACCTCCCCCAACATAATCGAGCCTAAAATGGCTCCAAGCTATTGAGAGAACATGGTAGTCGGTACTCAACTGCATATCAGCTATACTTGGCCAAATTTTGCTTTACACTCATTATGAAATTGTAATTTTTAACTAATGCATTTTCATTAGTATAAGAGAATTCGAGATTTCCATTTTAAATTACCCAACGTAAGCAGTGATCCTATTAGTAGTTCCTGGAAGTGCTAATACATAATTTCTATTCATAGACTTATTTGAAAATTCTGCCAGCATCACAGAACTAAGAATACACTAACATTCAGATCCTATCAGTAGGACAGGACACTGAAGGGACACAACAAGGACTCAAACATGTCCCCAGTGATTACTTGCTTGCCAGCACCCAAATGGATCTCAGAACCATTTCCCCTAAAGCTGTACTTCTGGGCAGCTTTGTGTCCAACCCACAGGGAAAGGGCCACATCCCCTGTTCCTGGGTTAGAGAATTTGGGCCAAGTTTGAAGGGGAATATGTGGATGAAAGACTGGAAAAGTCATTGTGGGGTCATTCCCTAGAAAGTTGTATTTTCTCTGCCAATAGCGTGTAGATATGAAAGCTGGCTCCATGTCTGTTTGAACATGGACATTGTTACTTAACTTCCAGATTTATCAAAGTGCATAAACTGCATTGCATTTTATATCAGGAATTTTTTTCCTAAGAACTACAGGAAAATAACAACCCACTGTGAATGGTGAGTAGATTTCTGGCAAGCGAAGAAGATGATCTTTACAGGCTTCGGTCATTCTCAGAGGCCCCATCCATCACAAGCACAGCTGCGTCTTTCCCCAGACTCAGTTTTTCAAGTGGAACTCGACGGCCACCACCGTTGGAGCCACCAAGCTCCAACTCTGGCCGTCAGCATCTTCTCAGAACAAATGTTCTCTCTTTTCAGCCCCATTTGATTCTTTTCAAAAAGTCATTGAAATCATTCATAGTGGAAAGGGAGAAGTGTTTTGTCAGTGTTTCGAACACAAAGGAAGAACAAAATCATCCATGGTTTCCAGGACCTGAACTTGCCCCGTTTGTACACCTGCAATTGCACTTAGATACCTCACCCTTGTGAGATTGCTCATTTTAGTGTTTAGGAGCATGGACATGGAGCCAGACTCTCTGGGTTCAAATCCGGGTCCTACCACTTACTCACTGGGTAACACTGAGCAAGTTTACTGAACATCTTTGCACCTAGATTTCCCCATCTGTAAAATCATGTTAACAGTATCGACCTCACAGGTTGCTAAGATTAAATGAATTAATGTCTGTAAAGTACTTAGAACAGTATTTAACAAGTACTTACGTGGTCCATCATAAGTGTTATAGAAATAAATCCTCACTCTGCCCTCACACAAATCCATCCTACTTTATCTGTTACCGGGTCTCACTGATTTCTCTTTCTCCCCAATCTGTCCTCGCCTTCTGACTCCCAGAGCGAGGGTTGGGTTCAGACCCTCATCACTTCTTGCCTGGGCGACTGCAACCCCCCCGCTCCTACTGAACACCAAGGACACCTTTCTGCAGTCTAACAGCATCACTCTCACGCCTCCGGTGGCTCCCCATCAACCTGCGGGGGAAGGTTCAGACCCACGCGCGTCACCCCGGGCCCTTCACACTGGGGTCCCAGCCTGCTTTCCTGGACTCATGTCAGCGCCCTTTCTACCACCCTCTGCGCCCCCATCGTGTCGACCCCTCCCGCACGCCATGCCCGCCGCAGAGGAATGCTTTCGCATGCGGGTCCTCTGCCCTGGATGCCAGCCCACGCACCCGCCTGCTTCCTAGCCTCCTGCTGGTCGCGCAGTCCCCCACCGCAGGTGGCTCTTCTCAGTGGAATCGTGCAGAATCACTTTCTCTTTCTCTGTATCCCACAGCTCTTTCCATCTTGACGACTAAGCTACGTATTACATTGTGATGTAATTACATTATCTATCAGACTAGAAGCTCTTTGAGCACAAGGATGTCGCTTTCTTATCATATATTCATTTATCCAATCATAGTAAGTAAAGCTGGGGACAAAATTATAAACAAGGCACCCTTGATCCAAGTCTTTGTGGAGCTTATAATCAAGCCAGGAAATAAATCAGCAAACAAAAAAATGAAATAATTACAAAGTACAGTGAGGACCGAGAAGGAACATACGTGCTGATGTGATGGAGAAAAACAGGGAGTGACATTTCTCTGTCCTCAGCGCTGATCACGGTGTCTGGCTCACAGGCCCTCATCAATGCAGCCAGATCAGAAGAGATGTGCGATTACTCATTTTGGATCGATTCCATTTTCAACTCTAATCCCAACTCCCTTACAAATATATCTGTAGCGTGAGACAGAATCACTATGGCAACTCTTTCTTGCTGCTGTGAAACGGTCACACGGCCTGGCCATGCAGCGAGCTAGATCAGGCAAAGTGCTGATGTATTGACCTTGGCATCCGAGTGATGGAGACGTAGAGGGAAATTCCGGTCCTTCAGAAAGGACCGTGAGTCTACATCATAATCAGACAGAAATTTGTGGGTTCTTAATCCTGGCCCCACAGTAGCACCAGATCTGAAGGACATCTGCAGTGAGCAGTGGTTCTCAAAGTGTGGTCCCTGGACCACCAGCAGCATCCCTGGTAAACTGTCAGAAAAGTAAATTCTCAGGGCCTGCCTCAGAACTCCTAAATCAGGAACTCAATTGGGATTTGCCAGACTATTCTAGAATCTCTCACTTGAATTTGAACTAAGAGGCATCAAACGGATCATCAGTTTGCAATGAGACATAAAGCTGGGAAGCGATGATGCCCCACTCTGTATAATTGTTAGAAGAAAACAAAACTGCTTGAAAAACACTGTATTTAAGTGAGATATTTAAATATTTATATAGAGATTTGCATTTCAGTATTTAATAGAGGACACGCAATACATCTTAGTGGAGAAAAACATTTTTTAAAAACCTATATAGCTCTTCTTACATTAAGTCTTAATATGAAAATTAAAGCTTAATCCAACTTTGAATTTGTCTTCAGATCTTATTATATGTGCTTTTCTTTTTCTTCCTTTTTTTGTTAAGTCACTAGCATGTACTCACTTATGTCTGGGGCTGGAATGGGTAACAGCAAGATTGTGGATAAAGGGCGCCATCAGTGCTGGCTTCCCTCTTAGCTATTGGCTGTGAATACACTAGGTTATCTCTTTTTCAACAGTTTTGAAAATGAGGGTCTGGTCTTTTCTTCTCAACCAGTGGTTACTGATCTGACAGCTATCTTCCCAATATCAACTAGCAAAAGAAAGAAAAGCTAGGAACAGAATGCCGCGCCTGCTCTCCTTTGCACAGCTCTTATCTCCCCTGACCTTTTCTCCAAGCAGCAGGAGGAGCGGAGTGAGCCCTGCAAACCACGGCTCTGCCTCGCGGGGAAAGCTGCTTTCAGCCCTCCGATGGGAGTCATTTTCTACTCTATTTAGAGAATAAAGATGTCTTTTTTTCCTCCTGAAAGGTGTCTCCTGCTGCTCTTCCAGATATTGCTTGAAATGAAATTCAACGGTGGCATCTTTACTGCTGAGGCGGCCCATGCAATTTGTAGCTTTTATAGGTTAGGCCTAAAAAAAGGCTTTTAAGAGGAACTTCAGGGGTTATTCTAATTCAATCATCTTGAGGAAGAAATTTGCTTCTGATACAACTGTTTAGTAAGAGTTCCTTCACACTAATGTTTTCAGTATTTCGAGGATATACATGTGTGCCCGATGCGGGTGTAGGAAAACATTCTGGAACAGAAGCAGTTCTAAACAGATTTATCAGTGTATAACCACAGGGGCTCGAGCTTTTGTGGGCTCCAGAACCACGTGGAGGGCTCATGGCAAAGATCATCGCCTCCCCCTTCCCCTCCCCCCGGCCCCCGTTTCTGATTCAGCTGATCTAGATGGGGGTGGAAATCCACATTTCTAACAAGTTCCCAGGTGAAAGGGGTGCTGGTGTTGCTGGCCCAGGGACTACCCTTTGCGAACCACCTTTCTAGAAGCGCAATTACTCTACCTGTGGCCCAAATTCTCAGAGTCACTGTTACTAACTGCGGTATTCAAATAAATGGTTGTCCGTGGGAATCTCCTGAATGAAGAAAACTCTGAAACCTTAACTACTCTAAGTGCTATCTCCCTTTTTTTCTTCTTTTTTTAACACGGATTTTTGTTGCCTAGGGAACAGACCGAGCTAGAAGAGGGTTCTTAACCAGAATGTTGTCCAGTTCAAACTTTTGTTTCCTACAAGCCCAATAAATATCTTCAAGCAGGTGATTTCTTTTTTCCATGTCTCTGCTACCCAATCTCTATATAGGATTACATATATTCATATGAATATATATATACATATCCTTATCACATAATTCTTTTAAAATAATAAAAAGTAATATAATTAAATCATTTTATAGGAATTTAAAACAAGGTAAGGGTGTTACAGGACATATGTTACTGATTCTCACATTTGTCCTTTGTGTGGACATTATAAAATTGCATAGTATTTTATCTTCTCCTCTCTGTGCTTATGGGGAGTACACAGTCAGAAAAGTATCATCATGCAATTAACAGGATATTGTAACCTGGAAAATTCTTAGTATAGGTTTGGCTTTATAAACTAGAGGTGCTTCTAAAAAATTGAGTATAAATGAACCTGGATGTCAAATCCAATTCTCTTACCTTTGTTTGTTTTGAGAGCAAATGAAGTTTATTGTTGACACTACTGATCCAGTGACACAGGGTAGATTCAGATGTTTTCCACAAAGTATTTGTTGATTGATAATACAGTACAATGATGTTATAACCATAGGATTTAAACACTTTACATTTTCACAAGTGTCTTACCAGTTTTTATTATGAAATTAAAGATAGGCTCCTTTGGGGAATCGAATTAGCTCTAAAACATAATAAACTCAGACCTAAGAATATAATAAACTATTTAAATAGAAAGATGGTAATTTTCTGATAAAAATAGGCATAGCCAATGTGCACCACAGATTATGAATACTAACTAGTTAGAGTCACCCTTATGCGTGATACACTTGATTAAAGGTCAGGGTTGGGGGAACTGTCAGGCTAGCTGAAAAGAATTTCCTGGACGAAAACATCACAATGAAAGTCAGCAATGACAAACTGCAGCAATAAACCGGTGCTTGGGATAGCACATCCATTAAGGACACTCCTGTGTCTATGGAAGGTCAGGACACCTGAAAATGCTTCAAAGCTAGTTAGTCTGGCACAGTTTATCAAGTTAGTTCTTTGGAATTAAAATCTTAATAGAGAATTTCTTTTTATTTATTTATTTATTTATTTATTTATTTATTTATTTATTTTTATTGATTGATTTTAGAGAGAAAGAAACATCAATTTCTGTTGTTCCACTTATTTATGCATTCATTGGTTGATTACTATATGTACCTTGACCCGGAATGGAACCCACAACCTTGGCATATCGGGATGATGCCCTAACCAACTGAGCCACACAGCCAGGGCTGAGAATTTCTTTTAACAGCAGCACAACAAAGTGGTAAGACAGGCTCATAATCAGACAGCCTCGGCTATACTCAGAATTTTGCAGCACTGAGGTGGCATGACCAGGACCTTGCTGTCACAAACCACAGCCTTGGTATCACTTGGGAGCTTGTTGGACATGCACATGCTCTGCCCCAGCCCAGACCCACTGAGTCAGAAAAAGCAGTTTTTAAGATCCCTGAATGATCCATAGGCACACAGGTAGTGGATGTGGGATGCGCTACCCAGCTCCCCCTTCGGGACTGGGACACTGTATTTCCCAGTGTCTGAGGACACTGTCCTTCTCTGGGGAATGTTTTGGCTACAGAGAGCTGCTTCCCCAAGGTCATGCCCCATTTTCCAGGGGCAGCCGTTCTCCAATGACTGGTCAGTGTGGAAGTCTCGGCCCTTCGTCTTACTTGGAACCACTCTGCAGGGCCACCTCAGCTTCAGATGGTGCTGACGAGCACTATTTCTAAGACTGCCTCTGTCCAAGTTCCTTTGCTGCCCAATGCCACTTTCTTCTCTCCCCTTATACAGGTATTTGTCCTGAGAATATTTCTCATTATACTTTGCACATAAGGCCCCATCTTGGGCTCTGCTTTCTGGAGAACCCCGCCTGCAATGACGTTAGCATTTGGAACGCCTGAACTGTGGCCATGGACATTAACCTAGCGCTCTTCAGTTTCCTCATCTGTAAAATGGGGAGAGTAACAGTATCCTCTCGAGGTGTGCTGTGAGGGTTAAACTGCCTAATATCCGTAAAGTACTTGAGCAGGGACCGGCTCATGCAGTGTGAGATCGGTGTTAGTTATTGCTACAGAGAGGCCTGTGGATAAAGAGCGAACATCTGTTACGCTCAGATACCTTGTTCAGAAAACACTAACGAGACCCAAGATGGCAGCGGGCTGAGTGCAAGCTACACTGACACTCTCCCGGGACCAAGCTGGATTTACAACTAAAACATAGAAAAACCATCCTGAACATCATCCTTAAAACCAACTGAAGACGAGCTGGAGAGCACCCTCATAACCAAAGAGGAAAAGTGGAGACCGCAAGGAGACTGGGAAGAAGTGCGGACGCGAGAGGGCTGGCTGGGCCCCCTCAGGCAGCAGCTGAAGGTCTCGAGGGACATCTCAGCTGTGGGGGTTCCCACTGAGGACTCTGGGGCCTACACCCCAGGCTGGGCTTCCCTGCCCAGAGCACCAGAACTGAGAAAGGTGCCCACATAACATTTGGCTGTGAAAAGCAGCCGGGGAGAGGCAGCTGGAACTGCAGGCACCCTCTTAAAGAGCCATTGCACGACGTTTCATGTGCAGCCACTTACCTTGGGCCCCTGGAGGCGGAGGCGGAGTCGGAGTGGACTGGAGCTGTGTGGGGAGAGTCTGGGGAGAGTCATTCCCCTAGACTGTGGCGGACATCATTCTTGGGAGGTGAACTTTTGGCTTTTGCCTGAGAGGGAAGCAATTGCCCCACCCTGCCGGAGAGCCTCTTGCCCTGCCCAGAGGAGTTTCTACAGCCTGAGGCTTGTTAAGAGACTGATAACAATCAGCCACCCCACCCTGTGGAGCTTCTACAGCCTGAGGCTCATTAAGAGGATCAGATTAACAAGTCTGCAGACTGAGGCAGACCTCATGGTGTTTTGAGTTTTTGCCTGATCTGTTTTGGGACCCACGGCTTAGAAAAGCAGACTTTGGTGTGCATCTCCGTCCTGTCCAAATGCATCAGCCCCAGCAGTGGAGACCTCAAGCCTGGGGTTGTTGATAGCCCCAAACAGGGTACTCAGGGCCAGTCACAAACTGCATCTGACATTGGCCTGTAGCAGAGACCCTCCAAAAAGACTGAGAATCCTAGCAGATCTACCTAACATTTATCCAAAATGGGGAGACCAAAAAACAAGCCCCAAATGAAAGCACAAGAGAAGTCTCCAGAAAAAGAGCCAAATGAAACAGAGATAAGCAACCTCTCAGATATAGAGTTTATAATACTGATTGTAAGGATGCTCAACAGCATTAAGAAAGATTTGGAAACTATGAAAAATGACCAGTCAGAAATGAAGAATGACACAGCAGAAATAAGGACTACATTAGAAGGAATAAACAGCAGATTAGAAGAAGCTGAGGATCAGATCAGTGAATTAGAAGACAGGGTAGAAAAAAAATCACTCAATCAAAGACCCAAAAACAAAAAACAATTAAAAAACAGGAGGACAGTCTAAGGGAGCTGTGGGACAGCATAAAATGTAACAATATTTGTATTATAGGAGTGCCAGAGGAGGTTGAAAGTAAGCAGGGGTTAGAGAACCTATTTGATGAAATAATGGCAGAAAACTTCCCTAACCTGGTCAAGGTAAACAGCACACAGGTTCTGGAGGCACAGAGAGTCCCAAGCAAGAAGAATCCAAAGAGGCCCATGCCCTGACACATAATTAAAATGTCAAAAATCCAAGACAAAGAGAGAATCTTAAAGGAAGCTAGAGAAAAGCAAACTGTTACCTACAAAGGAGCTCCCATAAGGCTGTCATATGACTTCTCATCGGAAACGCTACAGGCCAGAAGGGAATAGCATGAAGTATTCAAGGTAATGCAAAAGAAGGACCTGAAACCAAGACTACTCTATCCAGCAAGATTATCAATCAAGCTGGATGGTGAAATAAAGAGCTTCCGAGACAAAAAAAAAGGTTAAGAGACTTTATCACTACAAAAACAGCATTGCAGGAAATGTTAAAGGGACTACTATATTAGATGTAGAAATAAAAAGAATGAGAAACAGCTATAAAGAAACAAAATGTCAGTAGGTAAGTATCTTTCAATAATAACCTTAAATGTAAATGGATTAAATGCCCCAGTAAAGAGATGTAGGGTGGCTGAATGGATAAGAAAGCATGACCCAACTATATGCTGTCTACAAGAGACCCACCTCAGAAGAAAAGACTCACACAGGATGAGAGTGAAGGGATGGGAAAAAATTTTCCATGCAAACGAAAATGAAAATAAAGCTGGGGTAGCAATACTCATATCAGACAAAATAGACTTCAGAATGAAGACCATAATGAGAGACAAGAAAGGTCATTATATAATACTAAAGGGATCAATCCAGCAAGAGGATATAACCCTGACAAACATATATGCACCCAATACAGAAGCACCTAAATTTATTAAAAAACTTCTAGAGGACTTTAAGGGAGAGATCGACAACAACACAGTCATACTCGGGGACTTTAACACCCCATTGACTTCACTGGATAGGTTTTTCAGACAAAAAATCAACAAGGAAACAGTGACCCTAAATGACACACTAGTACAGATGGATTTAATCAACATTTACAGAACATTCTACCCCAAGGCTGCAGAATATACATTCTTTTCAAGTGCACACAGGACATTCTCAAAGATAGACCACATGTTAGGACACAAAACAAGTCTCTATAAGTTCAAGAAGACTGAAATCATATCAAGCATCTTCTCAGATCACAATGTCATGAAACTAGAAATCAACTACAATAAAAACACTAAAAGACATTTAAACACATGGAGACTGAAAAGCATGTTTTTAAACAATGAATGGGTTACCAAAGAGGTCAAGAAAGAAATAAAAAACTTCCTGGAAACAAATGAAAATGAACACAATAACTCCAAATCTATGGGACACAATGAAAGCAGTCCTGAGAGGGAAGTTTACAGCACTACAAGCCTATCTCAAAAAACAAGAAAAACTTCTAATAGACTCTTTAACCCTACAACTCAAAAACTTAGAAAGAGAACAACAAGAAAAGCCTAGAATAAGTAGAAGGAAAGAAATAATAAAGATGAGAGCAGAAATAAATGACATAGAGACTAAAAAAACCAATACAAAAGATCAATGAAACCAAGAGCTGGTTCTTTGAAAAGATAAACAAGCTTGATGAACCTTTAGCCAGATTCATCAAGAAATAAAGAGAGAGGACCCAAATAAACAAAATCAGAAATGAAAGAGGTGAAATAACAACTGACCCAACAGAAATACAAAGGATTGTAAGAAAATACTATGAACAACTATATGCCACCAAGTTGGACAACCTGGATGAAATGGATGAATTCCTAGAAAAATACAACCTTTCAAAACTCAATCAGGAAGAGTCAGAAAGTCTAAATAGGCCAATAACTGCTGATGAAGTTGAAGCAGTAATCAAAGGGCTCCCAGCACACAAAAGGCCCGGATGGCTTCACAGGGGAGTTTTACCAAACATTCAAAGAAGAATTAACACCTATCCTCCTCAAACTATTTCAAAAAATCCAAGAGGAAGGAACACTGCCAAACTCTTTTTATGAGGCAAGCATTAGCCTAATTCCAAAACCAGATAAAGACACTACAAAGAAAGAAAATTATAGGCCAATATCCCTGATGAACATAGACGCTAAAATCCTCAACAAAATATTAGCAAATCGGATCCAACAATACATTAAAAAGATCATACACCATGACCAAGTGGGATTTATTCCAAGGATGCAAGGCTGGTACAATATTCGCAAATCAATACACGTGATACATCACATAAACAAACTGAAAGATAAAAATCACATGATCTTATCAATAGATGCAGAAAAAGCATTCGATAAAATCCAACACCCATTTTTGATAAAAACTCTCAGCAAAGTGGGAATCGAGGGATCATACCTCAAAATAATAAAGGCCACATATGACAAACCTACAGCCAATATCACACTCAATGGGCAAAAACTAAAACCATTTCCCCTAAGAACAGGAACAAGACAGGGGTGTCCACTTTCACCACTCCTATTCAACATAGTACTGGAACCAAAAAACACCCCGAATAGCCACGGCAATCTTGAGAAAGAAGAACAAAGTTAGAGGGATCACAATACCAGATATCAAGTTATCCTACAAAGCCACTGTAATCAAAACAGCCTGGTACTGGCACAAGAACAGACATACTGATCAGTGGAACAGAACAGAGAACGCAGAAATTGACCCATGCCATTATGGTCAATTAATATTTGACAAAGGAGGCAACAACACACAATGGAGTAAAGACAGATTTTCAATAAATGGTTTTGGAAAAATTGGACAGATACATGCAAAAAAATGAAACTGGACCACCAACTTACATCATACAAAAAAGTAAATTCAAAATGGATAAAGGACTTAAACGTAAGGCATGAAACCATAAAAATCCTAGAGGAAAACATAGGCAGTAAAGTCACAGACATCTCTCATAGCAATATGTTTGCTGATACATCTCCTCGGGCAAGAGAGACTAAGGAGAAAATAAATAAATGGGACTGCATCAAAATAAAAAGCTTCTGCACAGCAAAGGAAACGATCAACAAAATGAAAAGGGAGCCCACTGTATGGGAGAACATATTTGCCAATGACGCATCGGATAAAGGGTTAATATCCAAAATATATAAGGAACTTATACCACTTAATAAAAGGAAGACAAACAATCCAATTAAAAAATGGGCAATGGACCTAAATAGACACTTCTCCAAAGAGGACATAAAATGGCTAAGAGACATATGAAAAAATGTTCAACGTCGCTAATCATCAGAGAGATGCAGATTAAAACCACAATGAGGTATCACCTCACACCTGTCAGAATGGCTCCATCAACAAGTCAATGAACTACAAGTGCTGGCGAGGGTGCGGAGAAAGGGGAACCCTAGTACACTGCTGGTGGGAATGCGGACTGGTGCAGCCACTATGGAAAACAGTATGGAGGTTCCTCAAAAGATTAAAAATTGACCTGCCATTTGACCCAGTGATCCCACTCCTAGGAATATATCCTAAGGAACCCCAAACACCAATCGCAAAGAACTTATGCACCCCTATGTTCATAGCAGTGCAATTCACAATAGCTAAGATTTGGAAACAGCCCAAGTGCCCATCAATAGATGAGTGGATAAAAAAGCTGTGGCACATTTACACCATAGAGTACTATATGGCTGTGAAGAGGAAGGACCTTTTGGCCTTTGGCACAGCATGGAGGGAACTAGAGAGTATCATGCTAAGTGAAATGAGCCAGTCGGAGAATGACAAGTAACACATGATCTCGCTTATATGTGGAATATAATAAACAAAATAAACTGATGAACAAAGTGGATCCAGTAACACAGAAGCTTGGAACAAACTGAGGGATCTCAGAGGGAAGGCGGGGAGGTGGTGTGGGTGGGGAGAGATTAATCAGGGAACTTGTATGTTTATGGGCATGGCCCATGGTTGTGGACATTGGTGTGAGGAGGGCCTGGGGGTGGGATGGATGTGGGGTGGAGGGGATTAGTAAGGTTAAAAGGGGGACATCTATAATGGTCTCAACAATAAAGATAAAGAAACATTAAAAAAAAAAACTACCACTAATATGCAAAAATTAGGGTCAATTTATTTATTTATTCAGACACTTTACAAGGGCTGATGGAAAGGAAGTACAGGAACACAAACTAACATGGTGTCTGAATTAGGATCGAGAATATCAAGCTAATAAAAGCAAGTAGGTTACACTGTTTTTAGAACATAGGCAATGAAATTCTTATTTCCCCTCAGGCAGAGAACAGTATAAAGCAGAGAAGAGCTCTATGACAAGAATCCAAAAGACAGTGATACATGGAAGCATTAGAATCAAACAATTTCAGGAGAGCAGGAGATCTTCTCTATCTCGTCCAACGATTCATGCAGGAGTAGATAAATCTAGTTGCCAAATCTAACAGATGTATACACACCTCATCTTACTTCTCTTGCCTGCTGTTTTGAGAGGGTTGACTGTTCTGCCTTCCAGAAACCAAACATACAGACACGCACATGCACGCTCACACATGCACACTCACACACGCACACTCATGCATGCATGCACATGCACACTCACACTCACACTCTTGGAGTTAACGCCCTTGGCCCTGGTGTGTTTCTCCAGGCTTTGGCCCATCCATGCCGGGCTTTACGAGTCAGCTCTAGTAGGAGAGGCGGTTCCTCCTGTCCTGAGGCTCCACTGGGCTGTGAGGTCATATTTGTAAGGCACAAATCACTACGGCTCAAGTCTCCAACTCATGTGATGGCATAATCTAGTCTTTGCCAGATATCCCTTCAAACGTACTTTTGGGGATTTTCTAATTAAAAAAAAAAAATTACTAGAGAACTTCTTAAAAATATAATTGAGAAAGACTCAAGTTCTCAGAATGAGGAAGCGTGCTATATCTGAGGAAGGGTAAGTTTAAAATATGTATAAATGCTGCCTAGTCGCATCATAATAAAATTGCAGAATATCAAAAACAAAGAAATTCTTAAAAATAATCACCACGAGAAGAGAAATTAACTACAAAGGAACAAGCAGACTGACATCAGATTTCTCAGAGAAGAGAGAAAATATTGTTAACCCGGAATTCTGCACTCAAGTAAACTAGCACTTAATAGTAAGGGTGAAAAGTCCTTGCCGAAAGTTCTTTAAATGTATATAAAAAAGAGAGAAGTAGAATGCAAGAAGAGATGTAGAGCAAAGACACTGGTAGGCATGCGAGTCAAAATAAATAAGCATTGACTGGTAAAATAATAAACAATAATGGAAGTTAAAATAAAAATTCAACTAAAATACAGGACCTCAGTGACATTACAAATTAGAATCAAGAGGTTCTAAAGTGTTCAGGAGGAGAGTCGATGCACTGATCAATTTGACTGTTAAGCCATAGGCAGAAAGTAGACATTTGCAATGCACATAATTAAAAAAACAATTTGCACACAAAAATAGACCAAGAACTGTAAGCTAATAATTAAAAACAATCTAATAGAAAAGTGGGAAAGGATTTTTTTTAAAAAGGCAATTCACAGGGGGAGAAACTTGAATTGCCCATAAATAAAGATACTTCATTATGAATTCAGGGAATGCAAAATAAAACAACAAGACACAATTTAATGCCCATCAGATTTATAAAAGTTTACAAATCTTTTTTATTAAAGTTTAAAAATTACAGTGGACTTCTTGTTAGGAACAATGCAAGGAAAGTGTAGAGGGAACTATTTAAAGCAGGGGTGGGGAAACTTTTTTCTGCCAAGGGCCATTTGGGTATTTATAACACCATTCGTGGGCTGTACAAAATTATCAACTTAAAAATTAGCTATGAGAAAAGCTCCTAGATTTTTTGAATTTTGAGTCCTGCCTGTGGTTGCCTTGGCAGGGCCGGATGTTCCCCACCCCTGAAAAGAGTTGAGAAAAAACTCACCAGGCTAGAATTCTATGACCAGTGAAATTATCCTTCAAAAGCAAAGGAGAAACACTCTCTCAGACGAACGAAAACTGAGGGAATTCATTGCCAGATCAGCCACCCTGCAAGAAATGTTGAAATGTTAAAAAAAAAAAAAAAAATGTTCTTCAGAGGGAATAAAAATGATGAGTCGGAAACTTAGATCTACATAAAGAAAGACCATCAGAGAAGGAATAAATGAAGATAAAAGCACCTATTTTATTTTTCTTATTCTTAGTTGATCTACTAGATAACTGTTTGAGGTAATGATAGCAACATATAGGACATATATGTAGATTTTTTTTAAAGGACAGCAATGTTGTGAGAGATAGGAGGGAGGAAATGGTATATATCTCAGCACCTTTGCCTTGCTGAAAGAAACTCTTTAACTTTTGCTGTCCCTCACTTTGGAAAATGGACCTTTGTAACTGACTTGATAAACTACTGGAATATTTCCACTTTGGGGTCTGAATTTAGTCTTCAGGGATTTTTCAGACATCCAACCTTTCCTAACTTTGATTTGCAGCACAAGTATCTCCACAATCTTTACGAAAGGGTCAAATTCTGTGCATTGTCAAGTCAATCTTTATTTCTCCATTTTCCATAATCCTATGTCTGGAAACTAGAAGGAGCTGAAATCTCTGCAACTTGAACTCAATTCTCAGATTTTCTTTTCGTAAAATTGGAAATCAGGTGTGCGTGGAGGTTACCCGTTGTTGGAAGGTTTTAGGTGCGCTACACTCAGTTATATCATTTTGGCTGGATTGGCTATTAGATCGCTTTTATCACTGTGTCTAAACTACATTTTATTACTTCTAATAAATTATCAGTAACAAATCATGTTTATTTAGTTCTCAGTAGAGTCTGGGTGTAATAACATAGTACCCTTAAGTTATTTACACTTTAAGCTTTGAATCAAACAAAGTTACATTTGAACAGTTTCCCTTAGAGCACATTTTAAATTCCTGTTACTGCTAATGATTTACTCTAACTGTTTTATCCACAAATCAAAAGTGGTAGGTAGGCTAGTTTTTCTTTTTAAAGCATTTTTTTCCTTTGTAATTTTCCATAAATAAGAATAGAATTGAAAATCTATCGCCTTAGCAATCTTTAAAATTATATAGTTATTTTGCCCCCATACCAGGGAGACAACATCACAAGCAACTTCCTTTCGAACACCTGCTAAAATATTTTTATTTCCATAAAGGTTATACTTTTTCTGCTGAATATTTATAAAAATAAGTAAACACATACACTACAGTGAGACAGCCTCTTCTCATGAAAACACAAAGGAAACATGCATTAGAAGTAAAACAACAACAATGAAAACAAGACTCCAATTCATTTCATTTTCTGGATGGATTTGTGCAGAGTAATTCACATTTTTAAAAACATACTATTAGCAAATCGACTGTTTATTCAGGAACTTTTCAGCTTTAAATGTTTTTCCCTATAAAATACTGTAAACAAACGGACTCCTTGTGATTTTGACAATTGGTTCTTCATTCTCCATTCCCTAGGACTCAATTAACTAGGTTTTCTATCTCATTCACATGGCACATTATGTTCAGTTTGGAATTATTAAGAGAAGAGGGTTATATTCACCATTTATTGGGTAGTAAATGAAGAGTCCTGCATAGATGTTATTTCAAGTCAGCCCCTCTTAATGTCAATAATCTGGGGCTAAGTGGGTTTATACTGGGTATTTAGATCTGCTCCAAAAGAACAAATGTCAACAGTGCCTGGCACAGTGCTTGGTTCATATAATTACCATTACAATAAGATGCACAATTCATGGTATAAATGATCATCTAAGGAATACAGGCTGCCTGCCCCTGAAGATCCCCCAGTTGGCTATATCATTTTGAGGTTTTTCATGGGCAGTGACTGAAAAGTGTCCTGACAGCGCTGGCCCTGGGCTCTGTATCACAGGAGCCGGCCTGGTACATTTCATTTCCCAGGCTCCCAGTCAACTGGCTCTGGCTAACAAGAGGCACTGGAGGGAGAAGCCAGGGTACATCTCCCCCTCTGCTTGTCTCGAGCAGCCGTACCTAGGCAGCTAGGTCTCCTTCATTGCTCTTGTCCATGGTAGACAGGTCTACTGAGGTTCTGGCTTCTTCCAGGTAACACCATCTCCCTTGGTCCCTCCAGCTTAAGGGTGAGAGTAGCTTCCTGCTATGGCTAATCTCTAGGCTGTTTCCCAGGTTTGGGTTGGCTTCAGAGGTCTTCTTTCACCTTTTAACGATCCCCCGCATCTGGTCCAGAACACTTAAGTAGCTTCAGTTTTGCTAGTTAGAGCTGACTAATACATTGACTAACTTGAGAAGGTAAAAGGCATTTTTATTGCGAGAGTGCTGGAGTCATTTACAAATTGAAGAAAGATCTGAACAAATAAGGCTTGGGAATACAGGAACCAGGTCAGTTTTAGGAAATGCAGTGTCAGAAATTCAAGGACAATCTCTTGGGTATTGCCATCATATGACTCAGCTCCAATTACGTTCTGCTCATGTGTATCCACTGGAGATTCAAATTTCTAGAAGAGGAAACTTCATCAGTCCAACTTGGGGCACAGGCCTACCCCTATGATGGTGGTGGTTATGACAGAGAGAGCCAAAAATTCCTGAAAAATGGAAGGCAGAACTGTTCCTCAGAGGATGGGATGCTGAACAGACAAAGTAAAAAATGTCCATTTCTGTAACCCTGATCTTGCCATGGTCAGATTTTGGTCCTGGACCTTACGGGCTCAGGACACTGATTTTGTGGGCATCCTAAGAATGAGTCCATGTCCCAGCAGCAGACTCATATTATTAAGGTTTGCAGAGATTGAGTCTGTCAAAAAACTAATTTACTCATTTATCATGAAAACTACAACTGTCAGGTGAACTAGATGTTTACTGTGGCCTGACCGGTGCACTCTTTCTTTTTCAGGCCAACAACATGGAACCCAAATAGGAGAATATTCACTTGTGAGCATGAACTCAGTCCAAAGATATTATATAAGTCACTTCAAAGAACACATGTCTTAAATGTTGGGACATCCTGAGGGGAGTCTCTCCAGTAATTTGAGATAATGTTGCTGTTGCAGGCTGGGTTCTCTGGCAGCAGATGCTGAGACTGTTTGAGGTAACTGTATTTGTTAGGGATCGTATCTCTGAAAGGAAGAGGGAAGAAGCAGGATGGGGTAAAAGCAGAAGCTGAACTATGAGGCAGGCCGAGCAAAGCCTTGGCCCACACAGCAAAAATCCTGGAGTAAGTCCTACCTATCAGAGTTGTCTAGTGTTGGGTGGAGAAATTCAGGCCTTTGCATTCCTGCCTTGCTTGGTCACTGAGTATGGCCTGGCCCAAAAGGGTCAAGACCTTGGGCTGGCAGCTCCCTGTGGTGGAGGTAGACCTTAAGGAGCAGGGTGGCACATCTGTGTGTGTACCAGACTCACTGTGAGCATTCTCTTGGCTCTGGAATCAACACAACTCAGGGCCACTTAGCCAAAAACTCTGCTCTTCTTTTCAACAAAGCCTTCGTGATTTGCCAGCTCTACTTCTTGGATGGTGCTTCCATGGGCCCTGCAATGTCGGCTTCGCACTCCCCCGTTTTACCCCATCTCTCTCTAAAAGAGGGTATACAATGGAAATAATTTCTGCTTGGAAATATCCAATCACTTTGAACTTTTATCACGTTGAGATACCTGCTGGATAACTGTGATTAATATTTTGGGTGTTTCCAAACTTTCTACGTACACAGGGAAAAATCTCTTGTTTTACTCTTACTCCTGGCAATCCACCCAGTGTGGTGGGTGTCACAACACTGACTTTGAGGACAGCTTTGGTTGCACTGACTAAGCATTAAAGATCAGTTTCTTCTTCCCCCCTTTTCCTATTTCCTTTCTACTTTTCTTATATATGGGTGTAACAGAACATTCAAGAACAGACTGGATCCTGTGATAAATCCTACCTTGGCCTGGTGTCCAGTGGCCCTAGATTGAGGTTGTACTCAGGCTGGATGCTGCATCACACCCTCTGGATTCAGCAGAACCTGAATAAATTATAAAGAAGAATAATCCTTATCACATCAAGACAAAAGAATCATAGACAAACTACATGTGTTAACGTGGTGGCAGTGTTTGCATTTCAAGATACGCAGTCAATGATAATTCTAGTCACTGTCAGTTTAATAAATACAGTTATTCTTTTCTTATCCATAAAATCTACCATAAAAACCCAAGTTGAAGTTGACACGTCATTACTTGGTGAAGTCATTCTAAACGCCTCAGGCATGATTCACAACGCAAGTTATTCATGGGTTGCAAAGGGAAAGGGGGGATTGGCTGATTGTATCTCAGTTACTTTCAGAAATCAAATTACAAGCTATAGTACATACATATATGTATGCCCTAGAAGAAAAAAATGGACTACTTAAAGTTAAATATCAAATTAATATATATTCTATCCCAATTCAGTCTAAGAAGCACTTCTGATGTTGTTATTTGTCTATGCCTGTCATCATCATGAACATTACCCACCATTCAATCTGCCTCCCCTCCCTCCCCTCCCCTCCCCTCCCCTCCCCTCCCCTCCCCTCCCCTCCCCTCCCCTCCCCTCCCCTCCCCTCCCCTCCCCTTCTTTGTTAGACTGCATAATGTCTTCTTTCCAAATAGCCAATCTATGCTCTTGTGAGCATTTCAACTAATCAAGACAACAAATCTACACCTTGCGGCATTTCCCTAGGCTGAAGGAGAGAAAACACCCAGGACTAACTTCCTCTGCGATCCGGTGCCCCGTCTGCCTCAGGCTACAGCACACAGGCTTTGCGTGTGCGTGTGCGTGTGCGTGTGTGTGCGCGTGTGCGTTCTCTGTTCATACAGGCCTCCCTTTATGCTATTTTGTTGTAGTTACACAGAAGGAAGTCATTTCAAAGTAAATTCAATAGTCCCAGTTCGGATCTGAATGAAAGACAACGCTAGTATTTCAGGAAACTCTAGGCCCTCACATAGAAATAGAAATAGCCAGAATATTCAAAATACTCAATGGCCCTAAATTTTAAAAAATCGCTGCATTAATTCCTCATAAATTTTCTCTTACCATGAACAGACAGCCCCTCCTGCAGGCTGGATCTCACCAGCTTGGTTACCTTCTTTCATCTTAAAAAAACCAAAGCCTGTTTCCAACTTTCATCTCTTTCTACTTACTATCCTCCCCGCCCCTTCGCAACCATCAAATTATTTTCAAAAAGAGCTTTCTACACTCACTCTCTCAGTTTCCCATCCAATCCAATGATCTTGCCAGTTACTACGAAATCTATACCCAGCAATCCTAAGAGTGCTTGGCCTTTTGGGAAGTGCTGGAGAAAAACTACCCAATGATTAAATGAATCTGGTTGTCTGTAAGCACACATCCTTAATTCTTTCTTTTGCTTACCCCCCCCTCAGTCGCCCACCAAGTCTTCTGGCTGATGCTTCCTGAAGAGCTCTGGTACCTGCCGCCTTCTCTCCATTCTCGCTGCCATCACCTTAGTTCTAGTTTGAACGACCAGCAGCCCTCACCTTGGTTGTTGTTACAGCTCTCCAGCGGGTCTGCCCACCTCTGGCGTCTCAGAACACAGCAGCCAGAATGGCCTCTCACAGGACTATTTCCCTGCTTTAAAAAATGCTACTTAATGGATTCCTATAGACTCCAAGATCACATTCAAATTCATTACTAGTATATACATCATTACTCTGCACTGCTCCCTGATCAGAATCTAAACTCAGAACATACTGGACTAGACTTTTCCACACAGGCCCTGTTTCTCCTGCCTCTAGAAATTTGCACCTGCTCCGACTTCTGTCCAGGTGCCCTTACCCTCCTTTCCCCCCACTCTTTCTACCTGGCTAACTCTTACCTACTATTTGAACTCACTGATTCGCTTTCCCCATGACAACCCATACTCATATGCATATCAGCGCTTATGCCATTATTTTATAGTTTCCTGTTTACTTGTTTGACTGGTCTATTGAACGAGTCGAATTTGGCTTTGTTTTCTCCCACCAGTGCTGTCAAACACTGGCAGATCTCCCTTCTTCCTGATAACACCTGGGGCATATCTCACTGCTCTATAATATCTTCAGGTATTAAAGAACAGCCTTGCTTTCAGATAGTAAGAAATGCAGTCCAATTCAATATCAGTATTTCCATCTTTCATCCAGTTCTCGGTTTCTGCCTGTGGTGCCTCCAGGACCGGGGTCAGGAAGAGGAATGAAAAGAAAAGGGGTAGAGATCTATTTATTTAACTGGTACTGTCTGTCGCTCTCCTTCGGCTGTTGAATGCCCACCCCCGAATGCTGGCTCTCTCATGGGGCACGCTGCTAGATTCTTGAGTGATCCTCGTGGGGATGATCTCACTAACTAAGCTGTTCTGCGAACCTCTTCACCCTTCAGCTTCTGCCTTCCAGCACGATGCCTTCAGGGCTCCCTCACCCTGGCGATCAGCCCTCTGAAACTGGAGCCTTTCACGATGGCCCCAGCTTGGCTCCCTTTCCACACAGTCTGCTGGGCCCACCAGTACACCTCCTGCACCCTGCTCTCACAAGCTCTGGAAGTGTGGGCCACTCCTTTTACAACCATCTCTCTTTTTGAAGGACATTGCTATTTCCTCCGGCAGCCTCTAAATGAGGCCCAGAGCAGTCTCTATGCCTGTTGAAGGCCAGGCCACACATTTCTTGTGCTCCTGGTGCCCCGCAGCTCCAATTTGTCTTCAAGGGAGACAGTAGGTAGCTCCCTTTTCTCCCTCATGGGGAATAAAGAGGAATCGCCATAAAGCTAAGCTCTGTACTCCTATGAATTACCTTCAAAGAAGATATTTTTTTTCTTAACTATCTAGGCTTCTCTTTAACAGGTTGAATTTAGATGAAGGGCCAGGAGTCACAGGCTTGACTTCGCTCTCTCTTGGCCATTCCCATGGAGACAGCCCTTGTCCTCACTAGAATATGCAGGTACATTGAGGCAACAGGGGAAGTCCTGCTTGACATGGTGTTGTGTCTGCTTGTCTTCCTTTGTGGACCAGGCTGTGGGCAATGGGAGCTTATAGTCCCAATGTCTGGCACAGAGTAAAGCTGTGATAAGTTGCAGCAAATAATAACTAATTGCTATACATATTGTGACACATTTATGATAGAGTCATCAGCAATATGGTTTGCTACACAAGTAGAGACTAGCCAGGTTACTTGAGGATGTTGAAAAAGATGCATAAAAGTGAAATAGTCTCTAAAAATATGTGCCTTACATCATTCATGAGTCTCTAAGGAAAGGTATAAAGTTTTCTTCTCTATTTTCAACTAGCTTGTTATAGTATTGTTTTGTAGAGGAACACACTGAACATAAATAACAAATGTCTTTTTAAATTCTCCACCATCTCTTTAAAACACCAAAATGAAGAGTGCTGCTCATATCAGACTTGTCTCAACTTAGTGTTTAAAACAGGAATGGTTTTAGTTTCAAGTAAACTGTTATAAAAGGCAATTTCCAAAAGTATTGTCTAGGGCTTTTCGTGGTTGGAAGTAACAGAAACCCCTTGGATCCTGAAAAGGGAGTTTATTGTAAACATAGCAATGGCCATCATGGCCAAAACCAAAGGCAAAAATGTAGCTGATTCAGGAACACACCGGAGCCCAAGACCACTCTAGAATGTTCTGATGAAGGCCCCCAATTTTCTCCCATTCTGTTTCCCAGTTATTTTGTTTGGTAGTCCACATGGCTTAACAGCACTGCTAATGGCCTCTGAGTTGACATATTACTAGTTTCAGCATCCTTAATCTTGCTTGCTCTCAGTCTTACTTCCAAATTCCTGTTTGGATCAACCATGCTTTTGCCTTTACGTAGATGATGGCCGAGGACATTTCCTAGACATAGAAACAGGTGCCTGGACTTCTAATAGATAAATTACAAAGACAGATATTTCAAAGGCTTTGCACTCTATGTCAAGAACGTTTTCATCTCAGGATTTTGGCTATTGATTTAGCTATTGAAAAGAAATTATATTGACTCTATTACTCTGAAATAACTTATATTCTATTCAAAGATTTGGAAATCTCCTTGCTCCTTAACAAGGAAACTTATTTTTATAATCTCATTGTCACTTCTACCATTAGTTTTGGTTCATAGTTGCTGTTGTGTTTGAAATCAGAAAAGAGAAATAACAACACAATGTCTCTAAGTATAAATGAATCTCAAAAGCAGATTTGAAACTCAGCCAAACTCCAATTTTACTGTGTTTCTTGTTTGATCATAACTTGCTGGAGGGCTCAGCAGGAGTTTAATCAGAAATTATACTTGACCCAGAAAAAGCTAACCATGTATTCTTTTTCATTTGAGGATATATATAATGTAGACATGTGGCTATCTGGGCAATGATCCTAATACCTTTTAAATTAAATTAGGCTCTATGACTTTTAAACATTAATGAATAGGCTTCTCCTTTGTATCGCCATGTTAATTTCTGTGGAACACGCTTATTTTACCTCCATCAGACTGTTCATTAACATTCCTGGTGTCTTCCTCCAGCTCTCCTTCCTCCCCTGCTGTGCACATATTCGCAGAGCACATAATTCTAGTCTGCACCAAGGAAGCAATGGATCCCAGGGTTTTATAAATAGTGGGAGTGAGGAGAGTTCAGAGAGGAGGGGGGCCCTGGGGAAAAAAATAGAAATGCTATGGGTAGTTGAAGGCACACAGAGTTCTTTCCATTCCTAGTAGGGTTCATTCCTATAATTAAGTTTCTTTTCTTCATTCCCAGGTAAACATGGTAAGTGCAGCATAATCTCAGAAGGTATCAGGTGCTGGGTGAGTGTTACGAGAAGGTACAACCACAGGGGTATGCAATTCTAACAATCTTATTTACACTAACAGTACCATAAATAATGTTTGAGTTAATGAATTTTGTTTATTTCCACTGGTGCAATCAACAAAATGCAGTGTTAGATCAGGACACATTTAACTGCTATACTCACAACATATAGAACACCCATAATTTGCTAAACATGGGACTGAATGCACAACACCCCCCCCCCCCCCCCGGGTCTTCATGTTGATGAGCATTTGTCTGAATCATTCAGAGCAGTAATAATAGCCATGCAGCCGAACCCTAATCCTCTCAATCATTTGGTGAGCAGACCTGTTTGTAAAATAACAGTGCACAGCCAGTCATTTGAACTGAATCTTTGCTTTCAAGCTTCTCATTCTGATGAATGTAAAGGAGTGGAAATTTGCGAGGAGGCTGTCATTTGTACGCTGTCCAGTTACCTGATTTTACAACTTTCGTCTCCCTCTATTCCCCAGTACTCCCAAATGAGAGCCTGAAGCTGACTGTAACACACACTGTGGTCTTGTTCCAACACGTTTTCGTTTTTTTAATTGTAGGTCAGATCAAGTTGACCTATTTCTATTTACGGGGCATCTGTCACTGTAAAAATCCTGGCTAAGAAAGAATGGATCAGGCTACGGGAGACAAGTCAAGATAAACTAATTTTCTCTCACTTTCTTGGGGCCAAGAGAACAAAATCTCTCCCAAGTGAGAGGGTTAAGGGTTTTTCCCGAAAAAGAATGGTTGTTTCTCCTGCTACTAGTCCTGAGATAAAGAAAAGCTTGAGGGAGGAGGTTTGACAGCCTGGAATGGGAAAGAGAGGGAATGCCTCATC
This sequence comes from Miniopterus schreibersii, assembly GCF_964146895.1. Classification (NCBI taxonomy): domain Eukaryota; kingdom Metazoa; phylum Chordata; class Mammalia; order Chiroptera; family Miniopteridae; genus Miniopterus; species Miniopterus schreibersii. The sequence continues at coordinate 30,876,536 of NC_138115.1, forward strand.
TCTCTGGCCCTGACCCAGAGCCCTGGGAAAGCAGTTACGGTGGAGGGGTGAGGTCCGGACCTGGGAGAATGTTGCTGTCGCCTGTGGCTGCCCAGAAACTATAGCAGGACCTCCAGCACGGAGAAGGGGCCCCGGGGAAGGCCACAAAGACACCTGGTGGTGGACAAACTTCTGGCAAGTAGGCCAGTGGGTGCATATATAGATAAAGCTGAAGATATTTGGGGTAAATGCAAATATATATTATTATTTGCTATCATTAGTCAAAGACTATTTGCCTACATGAGGATTTTTTAAACCTTTATAAGTAAGTATTAAGACACCATTTTCCATAGTTTATTTAATCCATAAATAATAGATGCCCAAAATCCAAAACTTGCACTGGGCCATCCCCCACTTTAGGCAATACCTTTGGTGAGTTGTCATTTTGATTCAAAGCTAGATTCTGTACTTTATTCCACAAGCATCCTGCCCCTAAGAAGCTTACAATCTTTGAAACTGTGTCAAAAACTGTATTTATGTATGCATGTATTTATGTATGCATGTATACTAGACTGTTAAGAATTTAAAAGTTGTGTAGGAACAATTTCTTTTAAATATTTTATCCAATAGCTGTGATGTGGCCATTAAAATTATGGTTTCCAAGAATATTGGTGGCCTGGAAAAACATGGTAAGTGAAAGAAAAAACAAGACAATTTTGTATATATAGTATGATTCCAATTTCTAAATCAATACTATATATTCATAGGAAAAAGCACTAGAAAGAAATGTAATAAGTTGTTAGTACTGGTTCTTGCTCAGTTGCACAATTAAGATACTTTTTATTTTTTCTTCATATTTTTTCAGTTTGTATTTTTTAATAATAATGTTTTACTCTGTTAACACAAAAAAGTGATTTCTAAAAATCTAGCTTTAAAGATTCTAAGTAAAAAAGTGTGAAAAATAAACAAAGGAGAGTAGATCTAGGAGAAGGTATACTATAATCTAAACAGCAGTTGGATTAAGATGGTGAGATAATAGATGACTTCATAATTTCTCAATTTCCTTTAATGTCTATACCTCTTTTATAATGTAAAAGCCTAAAAAAATAACTCTTTAATGTATTAAAATTCTAATAAAGCATTGAATAAAAATTAAAACAATAAAACCTTCAATCTAATTGGTAAACAGAGTAAGCACCAAGAAAAATTATAAAATTCTTTCTCTACAATAGGAATATATAGGTAATATAACAGAACCACACTACCTCGGCACGGTATCTTGTGAGTGAGGCGAAGTAGCCAGGTACTAAAAGATACCTGGAACCAGGGTGGGAGCATGAGCCAGCACAAGCCTCGGGCCAGCCTACCAGGGCTTCACTTCTGAATCCGTCGCTAACTAGCTGAGACACCTTTGTAAATCCCTGGATTTTCCAGGTGCTGTTTTTCTCACCTGGAAGGAGCTGCGGTGGTAAATGCTACTCTCAGGGCTGTTGTGAAGAGCATGATCAGTATATGCGCACAAAAGGGTTTTTAACCTAAGCACATTTTTAAAGTGCTAGCGGTCTGCCACCAACTCCTACGTAGTCACATAACTGATACATGCTGAATGCAGGAAAGGTCTCCATCTTCCCACAGCTGGGCCCAAAACTACCCACCATATGGATTCTGAGTATTAATTATATAAAAACTAATTTTAAACTCCATGGTGACTCTAGAATCCTAATTACTCCTGATTTGTTATTTTAATAAATTTTAAAAATTGAGGTGTATGTGTAGAAAAGTGTCTAAACAATATGTGCAAACTCAGTGAATTTTCACAAAGTGAACACACCCCATGTAACCATTATCCAGAAAAAAAAATAGCCCTGGCCAGTTTGCTCAGTGGTGAGAGTGTCAGCCAGCGGACCAAAGGGGCCCAGGTTTGATTCTGGCCAAGGGCACGTACCTCGGGGGCAGGCTCAGCCCCGGTCGGGCACGAGCAGGAGGCAGCCAATTAATGTGTCTCTCACATGGATGCCTCTCTCTCTCTCTCCCTCCCCCTTCCACTCTCTCTAAAAGCAATGGAAAAAATATCCTCCTCGTGTGAGGAATAAATAAATAAATACGCGAATAGGTCGCTGCCAGCTCCCCAGCGGCCACCCTCGCGCTCCCTCCTAGTCACTCCTCCTCTCCTCCCCAACAGGAGCCATTATTCTGACTTTTCACGGCAGAGACTGGTTTCCCCTTTATAGCGGAATCACTCAGCTTCACGCTGGCGAGGTTCACTGGCGCCGTGTAGCGGTAGTTTGTTCGTCTCCCTCGCTGTGCAGTTTCCTTACGCGATTGCGCCGCAGTGTGGACCACCCTCCTGCAGGGGCGCTGGGATGTGAGTGGCCCCACACGTAGTGCTGCCGGAAAGAAACCTTCCTGCGCCTGTCTTTCGGTGGACACACGCACTCGGTTATCTTCGGCATATAACAGTGAGTGGAATTGCTGGGTTCCAGGATATACTTAAATTCATCTTCAGTGGATGCTGCCAGATAGCTTTCCAAAGTAGCTCCGTTTTACTTTTTAAAAGATTCCCCCTTAACAGCCCTTGGCTACTGCCATCCCACTTTCTGTCTCTATCAACTGGTATTTGATTTAGGTATTGGAATCTTTTAAGTATGTTTGGGACAACTTGGGTATGTAAATCTACTTTTCCCCGTGTACATTTTATGAAATCTAAATTCGGATCAATTATTTCCAACGAAAATTTCGTATCCAAGTTGAGATGTGCTGCAGGTGTAAAATACACAGTGGATTTTGAAGACTTAACACACAAACAAGTAGAATATGAACGATATCATTAATAAGTTTTTATATTTATTACATACTCACTGATAGAATATTTTATTAAAACCAATTTTACCTGTTTCTTTTTTTAATGTGGTGATTAGAAAATTTAAAATGGCATAGACAGCTCATATATTTCTATTGGACGGTGGCTTAGCACATTGTAAGCACTATACAAGGTGTTGGTGATCACTGCTGTGCTGTTTTCTATACTAATACAGATAACGTTTGCCTTACAGAATCATAAAAGGATGAAATGAGGGGCTATGCACAGCTCTTAGCACAGTGTGGGGCTCATAACAGGGCCTGAGTAAACGGTGCCTATCATCGGTAGGCAGGGAGGGCACCGTGTTCTGGGATGACAGAACTGGAAAGCTAGGTGGGGAGTGCACATTGCAGACAGTTTGGAAAATCTAGCTGAGAAATTGGGGCTTAATTCTCAATGCAGCCGAGAGCCACTGAAGCGCATGATCTGAGATGTGTTTTAGAAAGATAACTCTGACAGCATGTGTCCTCAGAGGGGGGACGTGAGTTTTAGAAACAGTCTAAGACGTTCAGAGAGAAGTCTGCTGAGTAGGTTGGGTGATCAAGCTGGGAAATGCTGTCTGGGGTCAGACACCAAGCCTCAGTTTGACTGATGAGTCTGGTTTCACGGGAAGCTTATGATCCAGCTTCGCGGGCAATTCCGAAAGGGAAGCGTCTCAGGCATTTTTGAAAAGTGACAGACGGCATCGAGGGTTTAAGGAGATCTCCTTCCACTGGGCCTAGTCCAAAATGTGTATGCTTTTGTGTGCTCGCACAATCAAGCAATAAATGGCCTCATTACACTTTAGTTTGTACACCAGATAAAGGACTCCCTTGTTACAGCCTAGATTTTTAAAATGTCATGATCTCAAACACCTGATCAGTTCTCCAAGTTCCTCTTTTGTATAAATTTCCCGTCATTCCCTGGGAAATGCGCAAGTATTGAAACAAGCAATATCAATATCCTTTTATTAGCACTACCCTTAGATCAGGCAAAAGAAGCCCCTGCCCCAGGCCCCACACCTTTGAGGGTTCTGGGATGGCCCTTTTCTGTTGCCCTCCTCTCCTATATTAGTTATCTAACGTGGCATTTTTTAAAAAATCACTGCAAAATGTGGTGGCTTAAAATGAATAATCACTGACATCTTTTATGGTTTCTGTGGGTTGTGAATTTGAGAGTAGTTTAGCCGGGCGGTTCTGGTTCAGGGTCTCTCATGATGTTGCCATCGGATGTCAGCTGAGACTACAGTCATCTGAAGGCTTGACTTGGACTGGAGGAGACACTTCCAAGGTGGTTCACTCACAGGGCTGCCAAGTTGGTTTTGGCTGTGGTCAGAGGAGCTTAGATCTTCTCCACACGGGGAGCTTGCTCTCAAGATGGACTGGGTTCTGAGTACACCAATGGATCATGGCCAGGCCATGTGAGAACGCAGAACTCTGACCCACAATACGCAGCAACCAGGAACTGAATTAGCTGGTACCTTGATCTGAGACTTCAAGCCTCCAGAACTATGAGAAGGTAGATTTCTGTTGTTTAAGCCGTCCAGCCTGTAATATTTTGATAGGGCAGCCCAAGCAGACTAACACACTCATTTGTGTACAAGGCCCGCCACCGAACAGACTAGAACTAGGGATGAGAAGAGAAGGGTAGGTGGGCCACTGGCTGGGGCCTCTTCTCCACTGCCATCTCATTCCAGCATGGAACCTCAAGGGATATAAACTCAAACCTGACCTCCAGGTTGTTATGAAGGTATAGATGTCAATATAGAGGAATTTTGCTAATTTTATTTTATAACTTGTTAGCTTGATTGATAACTTTTAAATACTCAGATATATGGTATGTAGACCTCCATTCGTGCTCTTGCATTGGACCCCACAAAAGTTAGGGGTGCACAAGGCTTTAGTTTACATGGTTTCTTACTCTGGGAAAGAAAAACGTATGTGTATGCTATGTTGCATCACTATTATTGTTAACGAAAACATGAATTCCAAAGAGAAGGGTGCTATATGTCAGGTTCAATCTAGTGGTACAAATTGGATGGAGAAACTTGCTTTGCCTCAATGTACATTTCATAGACAGAGCATTTTTCAAGACTCAGACTCTAATGCAGATATCAACAGCACATGGTATTTTAAGGAGACCACTTGAGTCCCTGAAAAGAAAAGACGACCTTGGATAGGCTCTGGAATGAGGTACTGTAGTAGTCACTGTTGTGCTCACCTGGATCCCTTGTACTGGGCTGGAACACCTGCCTCTCGGATAATTCAAGTGTTGGCTGTTTAGTTCAAAGCTTGCCCCCTTCTCTGAAGAACTGCCCTTGGCTGGCAGGAGCCAATTCATCCAGGAGGTTATCTCCCCTACATCCCCCAACTGACTAAGGCCAGTCCCTTCCCTTCAAGATGGGACATCTTTGTGGTGTTAGTTATGGTCCACTGATCCTACATATCAGGCCACAGTTAGACTTCACCCGAGACCACATCTTTCCTTAACTTCTTCCCCTGCCCTATCCTTATGTACTCCACCCCCTATAGGTTTCTCCTGAGAGCACTCTCGCAATAAATTCTGGGACCTGAATACCTGTCTCAGGCTCTGCTTCTAGGAAAAGTGACCTAAAACCATTGAATATGGTAAGGTGCAAGGACTGAGAACTAATAATATCTTTCACATCTGCCTCTGCAAACCCACTTTGCTGAGTTTAAACTCTCATCTAATTTAAAATTCCTCCTTTGTTCGGGTCTAACAGGTTTGAAATCCTACAATGGGGCAGAAAGATGGGGTAGGGTTGGCTTCATCATGATTTCCACACATTATTTACCTGTTCTTTCTCCTCTCACCCACAATTCTCCTTCAGGCTTCCCCAGGGGGTGAGATAAAGCAGGAAAATGAGAAAAAAAGATGTTTCTTTCCTTTCAAAGGTACAGTTGCAATCTGGTACCAATGCCCCCTGGCGGGGTGGATGTCCAAATGCTAATTCTTCTCCCTCTTAAGGACATTTTTTGAGTTCCTTAAGACACTTCCTCCACCCCACCTCCTGCTGACACACGCACGCACGCTCGCATTCATGTGCAACCTCCAACTGCAATTTTCTGGTGTGCTGCTGCTCCTTCCTGCTGGCCATTTATGACTCCCCACCTCCACCCTCAGTCTTTGCACATAGCAGTCATCCTCCAGCCCCTTTCTGCCCAGGTCACCTCACCTTGGAAGGATACTCCGTTGAGAAGTATCCTTTTCAAGACAACTCATGGCAGGATCCCTTCCATGGTGTCCATACCTTTGTGGGCTCCCTCCCACCCCAAAGTGGCCTCCTTCCCTATGCCCCTCTCTATTCTACAGCCTCTCCCCTGTAGATTTTCCCAGATGTGTGTCAGGGAACTTTCCCCACATCCCTAAATTCTAGGAGATACAGGCCAAGCTCCCTGGGTGGCTTGCTTGACACATTCTTCTTACTTGGCTTTAAGTGACAGAGAAGTGCCTGTGTTCCTTGGAAAGTGGAAGTTCCGCAGCCTCCAACAACTCTCTCCAAAGGAATCACTCCCCTCCACGTAACTTCAACCTCCCTGACTGGCACAACCAGGCTCTAGCCTCCCCCTTTGCAACACAGATGATCTACACAGACGCTCTAGCTGGTTTAGTGACTCGCATTGGACGGAGGGAGTGCTTGACACCCACTGTTTTCAGCTCAGAGGCCTCAGCTAAACAAACTTCTGAGGTTGTAACATCCTATTACCTATTATAGTAATAGCTAAGTTTATGTCATGTCTGCTACGTGTCAGTCCTGTTCTGAATCGTCTCCCTGCATTAAATCACCTTCATCCCATACTGCTCTACAGATAGGTACAATTTTCACCTCCATTTTACAGATCTGGAAACTGAGGCACAGGGGGTTCCAGATTACCCAGGGTGCACAAACCAAATCAACATCTGAGCCCCAATACACATGCTCTAAGCCCCCTTAACAGACTGCCTCCATTCAGAACTCAGCTCGAAGGCCTCACATTCTGTGCTGAGTTTGTTAGTTTCTCTGAGGGTGACTTTTCTTTCAAGTGACCCCTGGAACAGCAACCCTCATGCACTGAAATGCTCCTGGAAACATTCTACTGTTTTTCCACCTGGTTTATCTTTAAATAAAAATGCTCATCAGCAGCTGGCACATGAAGACAGTGACTACAGTTTTTTATAAGTTGAAAAAAAATATTTTGGGCTGTCCTTTGAAAAGTCTCTCTTTCTAGATCAGCGAGTTCTCTGAGGAATGTTCCCTAACCCACAGGGCTGCTGACGGTGAGTACCCGGATTCCTGACCACACAGAAAGCGACCCTTGTGTCTCGGTGACTTTGGGTTGCAGAGCGAGCCATGCCCTTGGCTGGGGCAGCTGAGAGTCCTTCTGGAGCAGGAGAAGGACACTTTTGTCACTCCCTCCTTGTTTGGTTACTATTGTCCGCAACTCCCTGATCCCAAGGGCCTTTGTGGACTTAACACATTGTAAATGCCTGCATCACCTTGGCGACAAAACCAAGCCTCTCTGTCTTTTTCCTTACCCTCCATTCCCACAGATGATCAAGCCTGATCACTTCTTCACCTCTCCACCTTTTTCAGACACCTTCTCCGAGAAGGGGCAGACTCTCATCTTCGCCTACCTAGCGCTTCCTGCCTTCATCGTGTCCTTCCTCACCCGCTATCCACTGTCCACGCTGTCGCCACAGTGGCCGCTCCGAGCTACCGCTCGCTTCCCTGTTCAAAACCATTCGCCGGCCTTGCTCGCTCTCTCCCCCGAAGCGCTGTGCCCTGCCTGCCGGTCGTTCCCCTCCTGGCCCTTCCTCAGGCTAACTTCCCCTCACCCTTTAGGGTTCAGGAGGCACGTCATTGCTCCCCATTCTCCTGCGAGGCTCCACCACGTAACCCCACTATCCCACTACCCTTTGTACCACTGCACTCAGTGCCTCGAGTTGTAACCGCCTGTCCCCCTCACCGGGCTGTGGACTCTCTGGAACAGAGGTGTGTTCCATCCCTGTCACCCAGCAGAACGCCTGGCCCATCCTAGCTACTTCAATATTTTAATTCATCCATATTTTCTCTGGGTCCAAAAATGTCATTGATCTAGAGCAGAACACAGCCATGACCCAGCCACCTACTCTGTTCAGTGAAGCCTAATGGAAATAGGCTGAAATGCACCCCAGTGCCCCAGACAGATGCCAGGGTCTTCGCTGGGCACCGGTATCTGCATGTGGCAGACACTGAGTTGGGTCAAGTAGATGCTCACCAGCTATTTGTGGCAGAGCCATTCTAACAGCCATTTCTGTTTCCAAGTGAAAACTGCATATGGCAGATGCTACATTAAGATAATTATTTTATACAGAGTGTAATCAATTTGCCTGTATACTTTCTCTCCAGAAAATGATTCCGTATAAAGCAAAGGCTATTATTTTGGCCTGGCTAAGAGGCTTTTTCTGGCATGGAAAAAGAAGTGCTCTAGAAACCTTGCCAGAAATTTCCAAATATCACTGAGTCTTCGAATATTGCACTATGCTGATCGATTTTCATCAACTTCCATTTATGTAGTTGACTTAATTTCTTTGCCAATCATTCCCTTCTTTTTTTTTTTTTTTAAGAGTAGTTTATTTATTGATTTTTAGAGAGAGAGGAAGGGGGAGAGAAAGAGAGAGAGACAGAGAGAAACATTGATGCTAGAGCAGAACATCAATAAGCTGCCTCCTGCATGCCCCCTACTGGGGATGGAGTCTACCAACCTGAGCATGTGCCTTGACTGAGAATCGAACCAGTAACCTTTCAGTGCGCTGGGCAACACCCAACCAACAGAGCCACACTGACCAGGGCGCAAATCACTCCCTTCCTTAGACCTAATATTTCTCCATTTGCAAAACAAAAATGGTGAATGGGTTTTTTTAAAGATCTCTTTCCAGCTTTTAAATAAGACGATGCCAAGATTCGTATTTATTATTTCACTTTCCATTTGGTTTCTTGTTTTAAGTCAACTGGTGGTAGAGAAATTTAGCAGTAAAATGAATAAATTAGGAAATTATTCTTTGTATAGAAATTATTTGCTGCTGTATAGGATTTACCTTTAAGTATCAAATTCCCTAGTTCATTTAAAATAAATTTTGATGACAAGTACTTGACCTTCACACTGCCTGCATTGCACAAAGCAGCATTTAGATCCAGGACCGGCTACATAATCTGTGGGAAGCGGTACAAAATGAAAACACTGGGCCTGTTGTTTTTGAACTTAAAATAAATGGAATCATATGGTATGTCTGCAACTGACTCCTTTAACCCAGAATTATATTTTGAAATTCATCCGTGTGTTGTAGGTCTTCTGTTCTCACTGATATAGTGCTCTGTTGTATAAATATACCAGAGTTGAATTACCATTCCATTGATGGGCATTTGGGCAGGTTTCGTTTTTGGCTGGTCATGTGATTCTATAATTTACTAAAAACTTCCACCATTCCTAGTTCTCAATAATTTTAGTAGGATTGAAATGATGTTTACTTTCTTTGATTTTTATGAACAGTGAGGTTGAAATGTCCTTGCATAGGGATTTCAAAAAGCCTTGTACACATCATTTAATCCTAGAGGGAAGCAATGAGCAGAGGAGAATTCTTGTCCCTCTTCTAGCTCAGCTTCTGCTTGACATTTCAGTCACAGGTGACACTTACTAGCCTGTAGAAGAAACAACTGTCATTGTTCATTAGCATCTGACCCACTCTGTCAGTGATGGCAGAAGTGGCTTCTGAGTATATCAAGAAGAGAGCCCTCCAGGGTTCGGGAAGATAGAACACACCTGGTCAGACCAGGGGATGGCGGAGTGATGGGAACAGGCGACACCTGCCAGGAGCTGCAGGCATTTGTATACTGGACAAGGTACAAGAGATGGTGGTGGTGGTAGGTGGGAGAGAGCACTCCAGGCAGGCAGGTGAAATATAGTCTCAAGAGATATGGGAATAGACCAAAAAAATGGATAAAATTTGGCAATGTAGGCAGCTGGTCTGTGGCTGGACAGTTCATCGGAGGACAGCACATAGATCCTCCCCAGAAGGAACTCAACAACAGAAGTTACGAAATCAGGCCATCACTTCAGAATCTGGGCAGAGGCTGTTCTCAGGGAGAGCTGGGAGGCACTGCTTCCCCCCAAAGGAACTCACAAGAGCAAGAAAAGACCAGACCAATGGACAAGTGACTGCAGCTCAAGGCAGGTTACCCAGGCAAGGACTCGGGCCGCTTCCTGGGACCTACCTGGTAAACTTGTCACCAAAACCAAGACACAGAGTAGACTCATTGGTAAGATTAAACAGTGGTGCCGCCCACTAATGCAATAAACAATTATTGAACTCCTGCCCATATGTCAAGCTCTGCACTAGTGGATGGTGGTGAACAAAACATATGTGGTCCTTACATCAGTTAGGATGCTTTTGGCTGCAAGTAGCAGAGTACACAACTAAAAGTGCCTTAAGCAAGAGGGGTTAATTAGTAATCTCATCTACAAAGTCTCAAAGTAGGCTGTCCTAAGGTTGCCTGAGTTGCTCACCAATGTCAGGACTCTGGCTGGACTTATCCTCAGTTTCCCTCATGGTTACAAGGAGCCTGCAGTGGCCCCGCAAATCACATAATAGCGCTGAAAGTAGGCAAGAATACAACTTCTTCTTTGTCTGTTTTTTTAATCTGAGAGAAAAATCTTTTCCAAGAGCTTCCCAGATGAATCCCTCTTTTATCACCTTGGCCAGAACTGGGTCATGTGACCACAACTAAGCCAGTCACTGGGAAAAGGAATGGGATGACCACAGTTGCCTAGACCAATCATAATGCAAGCCCTGAGGCTTGATGTGCTGTGCCCTGACACCTGAACAAACTCAGGGCCACATCAGCAAGGAAGAAGGATGGCTCTGGGGTAGACCAAAACATTGGACTTTCAAATTCCTGAAAACTAAAGTCAAAGAAAACACTTGTCTTGCTTCTTTGTATGGTACTTGCTTTGTAAGTGTGGAGCATTTTCTAGTTGGGCAAGTGAAAATTTGTAAAATGATTTGGGTTTTTCACATGGGGATAATGGTGTATTACATAAGCCTAATAAGAATAATCCGCAAGTGGATACAACTGATGTGTTATTTTATTAATCATACTGAAGTCTAATATTAGCATAGAATTAGAAATGAAGGAGCTCAGGAAAAAATTCAAATCTGCAACACTATGCCCACATGCTCCCAGGGAAAATGATCATTCATAACCAGATATGTATTTAACGCTTTCATATAACCCTGATCCTCTCAGCTCACTGAGTTTGGATGACGCTGTTAAACAAATAGGCCTTCAAACAATAGACCCCAAAAGCATAGGTATTCATGGGAAACGTGAAGAATATCTCACTTTCCCTCCATCTATAGAATTTGGGATTGTTGAGATCTGATCATGACCTATTTTGAAATATAAAAATATATGATAAAAACCTCATTGAACAATGTTTGAAAATTGGTTTTACATATAATGTACAGTGGTCTGCATGGGGGACTGGTTCCAGGACACTTGGGGATACCAAAGTCCACAGATGCTCAAGTCCCTTGCACCATAAAACAGCGTAGAACAATGATGCAGTCCGTCCTGCGCATCTGTGCATTCCCAGCACTGTTTGCCATCTGCAGTTGGTTGAGTCTGAGGATGCAGAGCTCACAGATACAGAGAGTCAGCTGTGTTATCCATTTATGCCCCATATCGCCATCTACCATGCTGCCGTATTGATTTGAGAGAGGAATGGTACTTGTGCATTGGATTTGGAAAATTATAAACATTTTGAAACTTGTTTTCTAAAAAAAAAAAAAATCAGAATTGCTTTCTCTGTTCAGGTCTTACTGATTCGTGGTCGGGTCTTCATACACTCAAGTAAAACTCAGTTGAGTTTAAAGATTAGGAACAAACCTGATGCCAGAGGTTTGATGTGTCTACACTTAAGATGCTCATTCCTGTCAACGACCCTGGCCCACACCCTTCCTGCCGCCTGGAGGGCCCTCCCACCTTACTCTCAGTCTAGCTGAATCCAGCATTCCCTAAGAGGCTGCTCTCTGGTTGCTTGGCCATAAAAGCTTGGTGAACAAGTTATCTCCTCCTGCAAACCCTAACAACACTCACGCATCCATAGCACGTCATTCAGCACCTTCCTGCGCAAAGATACATCTGTTACCACGTCAGATGTAGTCAGTCCTATGAGGCAGTTCCGTTTGTTGGGAAGAGGAAGTATGGGGGGGGGGGGGATGTATCCAGAAAGTCACACTGATGAGAACGGGCAGGGAGCGAGTATTTCAGAGCAAAAATGTGATTATCTACTAATCCAAAATAACATAATCCTTACAGTCATGTTTTAAAAGGTTGGTTTATACTGACTAAGACAAAGCAATGCTGTGTGTTGCTATGGCAGCCTTTACTGAGGCTCTGGGTTTGGGTAGCAGGGCTGCAGATGGTCCTGGCTTTTAGTTTTCTTCCCCAGTTGAAACATCTAATTCCCAGCTTCCAGGCCTTTAAGTCCATTAAACACATAAATGCATCAAATCAATTAAGAAATATTTAAAGATATTCCCTAACACTAACCACCACTGCTAAGTAGCTAACAGCAGTCCATTCCAAATATTTACTGAAGGGCTCCGTACAAAGCCCTGGGGTAGAATCAGAATGTTTAATTCACAGTCTTTCCCTTAGGCATTTTGCAACCCAGAGAGGAGAATGGGAGAGAGCTACAACAGAGGCAGTAAATGCTGCCCCTTGTTAAGAAGAGAACCATGAGATATCAGAGGAGGGCCTGGCCAATACTGACCGGGAAAATAAGAGATGATTTCACAAAGGAGGTAAGTGTAAAGATGTAGAAGAGAGAATGGGAAGGAGAAAACCAGATTTGGAAAGGTTCAAGCACAACGTAGGCTCCACCTCACAAAGCCAAAGAAGGCATGGATTTCATCGGAAGGGATGAGATGGTCCTATAAGCAAGTCAAGAATAATGATACTAACCCATGGCCACTGGATTTAGTCTTCAGTAAGCTGTTTAATAGAAGTTCCCATTTGAACAGAGAAGTGGAAATAAAAACCAATTGTAAACCAATCCCAGAATTATTAAGACACATTTGACAATGGGAGAGAGTCAGTTCTATTTGTAAGCAGAAGAAAAGAATTTGGAGTCAAGAGAGAGATACAGTGTATACAAAGGTCTGAAAGATCATGTGAAAAGACCACCTTGCTCTGCCACCATTATAATTAAGGGTGCACATTGCATACACAGTCAGAGGGGAAAATACAAGCAACTTGGCACCATGAGATGACCACAGAAATGAAAAAATCAGAAACATGATGTCAAAAATCCTAGTCTTCAAAATAAACAAATCCTGAGCCCCTTCCTGAAAGTTAAAAACAACTTTATCTCTGACTTTTATAACTTTGATGTCTTCAGATATATAACGATCCTTGCTGATATCATAATCAAGTGAAGAACTCTTTCTGAGCAATGAAAATAATAATCAGACTGATTGCGACTTCATAGTATTTTTCTTTAAATACCCACTTAATCCTTTATTCAGGATGTCCCGTTCTTCTGAAGGTTGGGCAGTCTTGCAGACATTACAAGGAACATTCCTTATTGCTTGAATCTCCCTCTAGGTTTTCCCTTGACAGTGCTATGTGGCTGGGATTGCCTGAAGTGAGACTAGAGGAGTTCAGTAGGGGTCAGCTCACAGAGTCCTGCAGGTCACATTCAGAAGCCTGCCTTTTCTTTGAGATCAAGGCAGAGGCCATTGTGGGTAGTGGGGACATGATCGCTTACACTCCAAGACCATCACTCTGCCTGCAGGGTAAAAAGCGCATGAAAGAGGGACAGGGAAAGTGCAAGTGGACAAGTTAGGAGGCCACTGTGGCAAGCGAGTTGAGAGAAGATAGAGGCTTGTCCTTGGGTGGTGATGGTGGTGGTGGAATGGACAGAAGAGAATGGAATGGAAAGCCCGTTAGGTGGTGAAATGAACAGGACTTGGATTCGGGTCTGGAAATCAGCTGGATGGTGAAGCTGGGCCCTGAACAGAGAAGTACTGGAAGGGGGGTCTTGTGTAAAGTGTGAGTCTCGCTTTCCAGGGATTGAGGGATTCCTCGAATGAATTTTGAACCACACGGTGCCTTTCCAGCATCCCTGAAGCCTGGTGTGTAATCCATTAAACCCTCTGGTGAGATACACAGAATTCATTCTTTTACCAAAGCCACTGTTGTATCTTCTTGGAGAACTCATACAAATGTATACATCTCCCCAGGGCCAAGACAGATGAGGCACTAAGCCACAATCCTCCTCTTTAAAAAACCCTTTCTGTTTACATGGCATTTAAAAATTCACAAGGTGCTTTAACATAGTGCTATTCAAAGTGTGGTCTCCAGAAGGCAGCATCAGTACCACCAGGGAGCTCGTTAGAAACGCAGACGCTCAGACCTTCTGAATCAGAAACTCGGTGTGTATGTGTTGGGGGGTTGGCAGTCGCCTCTTAACAAGCTCTCCAGGTGATTCTGTTGCACACTCGAGTTTGAGAAGCACTGCTTATCATATACCATATCTTCCTTGCTTAACAATAATTGTGAATGGTGAATATTATTGTCATCCCTGTTCTAGTAAGAAAGAACTGAGGCTCTGAGAGATCAGTGACCTGCTTAAATGTGCAATTGGTGGTGGCAAAGGTAGAAATCCAGTCCACAGATCTTCTAAATCTACATTTAGAGTCCATCAGAGCCTCTTACTTGAAATGAGTACAAGGACCTTGACTGAACAGATGTATAAGTGTTTATGGGGACTGAGGGTGGGAAGGTGAGTTTAGAAGAAAGACAGAAGAATATCCTATCTTACACCAAATAATAAACAACCAGATTATATTCTCTTGCCTAGGGAGGGTCTCATAGGTGGGTGCAGTGGTATGCTGGAGCTGGCTGGTACTAGGTCATGAAAGCCAATAATGCACATCTCTTCTAAATTCTGTGTTGGGGTTGTGCTGGTAGGTTAGAATAGACTGGGATGGGAGAATTTACACCACAGAAAATGGCAAACACTACAGATCAGGGCTCCTCACCCCTATGCCCAAGAACTAGTTGTTAAATATTTACCAGCACACTCCTGGAGGGGAGTCAGAAGATCTCAGAGACAAAGTATCATAAGACAGGGAAGGAGTTGATGGAGACATGGGGCGGGTTCACTGTGATCAAGGTAAAGTGTTGCTGATTATGATTATGAACTAGATGTTTCTTCTATGGATTACTATAATTGGCAACAAATAAACCAATCTTAAATCATAAGCTTCTAGCCTAACTAACCAAATCAAGATGGGGAAAAACTTACTGAATACACTTATGTGTGAGACAAAATAACAAACATTTTGATACAGGGGTCTCTTTTTCACTAAATCTAAACAGCAACATGGACAGGATTTTCATAATAGAGAGCACTTTTTCAGTCCCTTTTCCTGGCATCAGCTTGGAGCCACTCTTAAGAACTCTTGAACAAAACGATGACAGGTGCCATTAGCAAGACCCGCAGAATCTGGAGAGAAATGAGCTTTTGCCAAGATCAGGTTTGAGTTACATTTCAGTTAGAGTTCAGATTGAATACAATTCTGAGCATTTTTCTGAAAACCCAAGAAAGAGAAACTGTAATTACATGGAAACATAGATTCATTCTGAGAGGCTCATTTAAAATGGAACTTATCTTAGCTAAAGTTTGAATTATACTTTGATTTAGAAAACCAAGAATGAAGACTTCTGACATTGGGGTTTTAGCTCACAATATCGCAGAACTTGGCTACTGCAAGCAATTATAGGAATCACTTAGACTCCCTTTAAGCCTGCTGAGTCTCAGCTTGGGTTACACATCAGAATCGCTTGGTGTTTCAGGCCGTTGTATACACTGTATCTCTTCTTTATGGTGCCTTGGCACACGCTGTTCCCACTGCCTGGAACAGCCTCTGTCTTTCCCCCTAGTTATCTCCTATTTTCCTTCAGATTATAGCTCAATTATCACTACAACAGAAAAGCCTTCTCTGATTTCCAACCTAGATCAAATCTCCCTAATGTTGCCTTGCATAGTACCATGTACCTCTGCCTTGGGACATTTATCACAGTTAAAGTTTACATTTGCTTGTGTGTCTTAAAACTTAATATCTAATTTCCCCAGTAAACTCAAGTAAACTCATGTGGGAAGAGACTTTGCCTATTTTTGCTCCATCACTGCATCCTGATGCCAAGGTAGAGTCCATGGCCTACAGTAGGTGCTCAAGAAACGATTTGAGGACTTCCACAGCAGAATCCCTTTTGATTGTTATTTGGTTCCCTATAAGGTAGGTAGAACATACATTGTTTTCCACATTATTCCCATTTGACTGATGATAAAAATCAAGGCTCAAAAACATATGTCGCCACAGCCTACATGAGTAAGCAGAGGAATGGAAGCTCAGTCCCTCCAATGGCTCTAAGGCTCTGATGAACCCTTCCCAGTGAAGGGTCAGATGCACTGCAAATTCATATAAAATATTTCCAGGTGGGGGGGAATGAAAGGGAGATGTGGACTTCCACAAGCTTCCTCAAATACCTGGTTTGGAAATGTCAAATCAGACAGTCCTGAGACCTTGAAAAGGCCAGAGACTATGAACTCGCAATTATATAACCAACGCAGAAACTCGCAGATAGCTGTTCTTGTTTTCTCTGCTAAACGATACGTGGACATCAAAGCAGACTGACAATATTGCTTCTTGTTTAAAGCTTAAAGTTTAAGGAGTAGGCTCCTGTTTGACTTCACATAATAAAACGTTAATTGAACTCCACAGTTGAAAGAAGTAAGAATACATTATTTGCATAATGGCAGATGTGTCAGGTCTTCAATAAATCTTTGATATTGAGACTCCGTGCGGAGCTCCATGGTTACAGTGGCTGGAACATCTGAAGCAGCATTTTCTCCAAGCTTCCTTTGAAAGTATCAATTCTGGACTTAATCCTATGGGCTGCTCTGTACTTATGGTCTGTGATTTGATGGGGAAGCACAGTTTGCCCTAGTTTTGGCTTCAACAGTGTCTCAAAAACTCTAGTCTCTGCAATTGATATTCACCTACAATGCAAATGACATACACTTATGCTTAATTGCCTCCTTGTGTTGCCCAGAACTTAGTGCCTAAGTTGATTAGAAGGAGATGGTGCTGATCTCATTCTGCTTCAAGAATTCTCTGATTTCATTCCTGGTACCTCCCTGCTGACGCTGCATCCCTGTGGGTTCATGGGGGGAGGGGCAAGTGAGGGAGAATAGCATCGTTTTGGATGAGTGGAGACAGGTGCAGTGGGAAGTTGGGGTGCTCCAAACAGTTGTCCCAACTCCAGGTCCCCTGGGTTAGAAAATCCAAGGACATAGACCCCCCCCAAAGGATAGCATGGGTCATAACAGTTGTTTGGACATGAACACCCCTTGTCAAGTAATGGGTGAAGTGTACTTCCAAAGGACACTGGGACATGGTGGGGGCACAGACACAGCTGGCACACTTCTAAGGGCACATAAGCTTATAAAGTAGAGAGGTACCCATAAGGGCCCCTGAGGCACCATGGTCTCAAGGACAGTTTTCCTTAAAATGTTCAAATGACCCCAAGATGCCTGAGAATGTAGCTGCAGATGCAAGTTACACAAAGTAAGCCTTACAAAGAAGACCAAAACCACTACGGGGATGAAAATAGCTGAACAAAGCGTTCAGGAAAGTCTAGAATTTAAATGAAACTGCTTATTTAATTATTATTATTATTAAGGTTGTACTGCTACAGTGTGCTCCTCAGCCACACTCCCCATATATTGTGGGAACTGCCCACCTCCCCAAAATCCACATGGGGCAGCAGGAGAAGAACCCCCCCAACCTGGGCCAGCGAGATCCTTCCTTGGACACGTGGAAGTGAAATGGGAGGCTCCAGTTGGTCTAGCTCTTCTGTCTGTAATTGGGGAGATGCAAACCTGGGAGTTGCTGGCAGTGGTTATTCTGCCATGTGGACTGGAAAATAGAAGACAGGTGGTTTGGACCAAGAAGAAAGAATTAAGCAGATGCGCAGAGCAAAACGGGGACAAGAGACACAGTGGAAAAATTTCCTGGTTCCCAACGGCCTTCCACTCCTGGGATCCTGCCACCCAAATGGCCCCTGCCCTTGGGCTGTCTGAGATACCTTGAATTTTTATAGTCATTCCGGTTTTCACCTGGGCGAATCCCAGTGGGATTCTGCTGTATGATATTCCTGGTTATAACAGAAGCCAAAGGGTGTCGTTTCTATGTGCAATACTGGTTACAAGTCAAGAACGATAGCACTGTGGAAATAAATGAAGACCACCCACTAGAGAACAAAGAGAGGCTATTTATTCAGAGGCTGGCATAGCAAGGGAGTCAGCCACCACCACTTGCACTTGGCAGGAACTCAAAGGCAAGCAGTGGAATAGGAAAGCTTTCTCGTGAGAAAGGAGGACTTCAGGGATGCCCTGTGGGGAGGGTGTCTGCATGAGATGCTGGAGGTGTGCTAACTAGAAACCCTGCATCCGATCGGATTTGTTTGGGGAGCATGTTTGACTTTCTATAGTTGGTCCTGGAGGGTGGGGTGGGAGGAAAAAAAATAGGGAAGCTGGCACTGACTGACCGAGCCCTGAGGCTGCCAGGTCAGCTACCGCAGAGGTTGTGGCTCAGGGTTCTGTTGCCGTCTATGGTCTGGCCGTTACCTGTTAGTATATTCAGTCTCTCAGAACAAATATCCCTGAATACCTCTTCACTGATGAAATACCTCTTCACAGGCTCGCTCCCGGCTGCAAGTTAGAATCGCCCGGGAAGCTCTAAAAGCACCACCCTGGACCAAAGAAACCAGACCCCGCGGGAGGGAGCCCGGGCACCGGCATTTTCAGCAGTTCCCCAGGCGATCCCAAAGCACAGCCCCGGTCAACAGCCAAACAGACGAAGAGCTGACCCAGCCCCGGGAAGGCTGCTCCCTTCTCCAACCACCCTCTTCTCTGGAAGGCACATCACCGGCAGGGCTCACGAAAACTCGGCAGAGCGGTAAAACTCGGAGCCGTGAAACAAGAAAAGTGGCTTTACCAGGCACGGAGTAGCCACTTACTGGTTTTA
The DNA here is from genome assembly GCF_964146895.1 of Miniopterus schreibersii. Classification (NCBI taxonomy): domain Eukaryota; kingdom Metazoa; phylum Chordata; class Mammalia; order Chiroptera; family Miniopteridae; genus Miniopterus; species Miniopterus schreibersii. The sequence goes on from NC_138115.1 coordinate 30,895,494, forward strand.
AAAATAAAAGCATGTTCTAGAATGAACACGTTTCCTAATATTTGTGTGCATTTGTAAGGCTAGTCCCTGCTAGCAAAGGCTCCATGGGATTTTTAGGTGAAGATCTGGAGGATCTTACATACTAAGGGCTGTCGCCTATTCGTCACATTTCATGTTCTAGACATTACGCTGAGCACTTTGTGCACTATCTCATTCAGGCTACACCATAATATCTTATAAGTTTAAACAGAAATGCAGATTTACTCCAGGGAACAGTATTTGCTTCCAAATTATCATCGACTTATTTAATTAACAAGCATTTATTAAGCCACTACTACGTGCCAACACAGTAGTCTAGGTTCTAGGGATATGATGGTGAGGTAATCAACATGGGTTTTGCCCTCCTGGAGGTTAAAAAATAGTGTGAGAGATTAACAATAAAATAGTCACATGATCTAGCATTACAATTTGTATTAGGGTTTTGAAGGAAAGGTATAGGGAGCTAATGATTGGCAAACTTTTCCAGCAAAGGATCAAAGAGTAAATATTTTAGGCTTGCGGACCATACAGCCTCTGTTGCAACTACCCAACCCTGACACTGTATTGCAAAAACTGCCCTAGACAATATGTAAATGAGCAGATGTGGCTGTGTCCCAATAAAACTTTATTTACAAAAAACAGGAGGCTGGCTGGATTTAGCCCAAGGGCCACAGTCTGCAGACCTCTGGATTATAACACTGAGATTTAATCTACTTTGAGGAGGGAGGAAAGATAATTTTTTAAGAAAATGACATATGAGAATTGATTGCAAAACTTGTCTTCAGTATTCTGGCGTCCAGTGTATCTTACAATCTTTAAGTACCAAGATGTTCGCATTGTTGTTATGAATATTCAAGATGCTGTTATGCTGGCATCTTGAGAAAACGTGATGCCAGAATCATATGTCTTGAGAAATACCCAGAGTTGTGTTCTGTATTAAAATTTTGAATCAAAGTTGCAATCACATTGAAAGTGTTCTTTATCCCTCCAGGGTACAAAAGAAAACAGTGGAAATGCCAGCAGACAAAGACCCCAAAAAACAGAATAGGAAGGCAGTAGTTTCTGTATTTATAGATAACTTTCCATAACCTATCATCAAGATGCCTTTAGGGGGGGAATCAGCTTCGAATGGGTGACCATCCCACACCCACCCATCCCCCCACCCCCAGGTATCTCAGGCCCCAGGGATAGCAGGACCTTGCCTTCCCACCAGTGTACTTTTTCAAAGGGGGCTTACTCTTGCTAAGGGAACCAACCTGTGTATTTTGACTCCTCGATTGTTACAGTAAGTGCAATCTGTTGTGCCAAGCTACGCTCTCTATCCCATTTGCTGACAGGAAATCAGTGAGCCTTCCCAAGCTTCCACGGGGGTGGGGGATCCATTTCATTCCCATAAAGGGGGTGCCTCCAAACCCATGCAGTATTCGCCTTTCCTCTCCTAGACGCCCTTACATCACCCACAGAATTCTCACGTCCAAGTCTGACTTTTACCTTTGGATTCTGTTGGCAATGGGTCTTCTATAGGGTGGTCTCCAGACAAAATAAACACGATGCCTGGATGCAACCAGCTAGTGTTGGATGATGCCGTCATTCGTTCACTCTTTTATTCATTCACCAAACATGCTCAGTGCTCACTACACATCAGCCACTCTGAGAGACAGAGAAGAATACACTATACACTCCCATCCCTCCTCAGAAGCTCAGTATTTAGTGGAGGGCAGACCCTTCAAAGGACAATTAAAATACAACAATGACTGTTTGCATCCTGAATTTTAGATCCTATGTGACACCCTGTGCAATATGTGTTTGATTTTATGGCAAACATTATATTCTACGTGTTTGTAAAAAACATTCAGCATCAAAAATCTTGGTGAACAATTAATTGTTGGGTCTTTCTCTCCCCCCCCAAAAATGGAAGCTGAAGCTAGAACAAACAGCCACCTTAATATCTGGCTAATTTATCATGTCATGGAACAGGTGTGGAGAAAAAAATGACTGTCTGAAGCAATCAGGAAAACAATCACGTTAAAAAAGAATTAATAAAGGGAGCCCACTGAGAGGACTAACTGAGGTGTTTTATTTTGGCCATTAATAATCATAAATAAATGAGCTGAAGGTTGCCAAAATAATCAAAATGATTAACCTTCTGCCAAGCCAGAAGACAGTCCAACGCAGCTCTTAGGATGTGTAACAAATGTAATTCAAGAGGCCACCTCCAAAGAGCTTAGTTCAAAGACATGAGATGTGGTACTATGAAGAGTTACAATAAATCAAGGTACTACGAAGCGATACAATAAGTTAAACAGCTCCATGTAGACCCGTGGTTCTAAAACCTGAGCCCGCATCAGCATTATCTGGAGGCTTGTTAAAACTCAGATTGCTGGGACAGCTCTGAGTTTTAATAAGCCTCCAGGTGACAGTCTTGTGAAGGTGTGGGGTGGGGTGGGGTGGGGGGTGCAAAGCAGAAGGGGTCAATGGGGAAAAAAGGGGACATCTTGTAATACTTTTAATAATAAAGATAATTTTAAAAAACAAAACACTCAGATTGCTGAATGCCACCCCACGCCCTAAGTTTCTAAATCAGCAGATCTGGGATAAGTTACCTGATTCTGCAGATGCTGCTGGTCAGGGACCTACTGTGGTTATGGACCACGGGGAGCTTTTTACAAATTTGCAGGCCTTCACAAAACAATTAAATCCTAATTTTTCAGAGGTCTTTTTTGAAGTTCCACAAGTGATCCACTGTGTAGCCAGAGATGAGAACCACTAGGTAGGGTAAATGCCAGCCATAAATATTAGTAACTCAGAAATTATGTGAGGATGATTATGTGGTGAGCAAAATAAAAAATGAGAATTTAAGCCCTCAGGGCCTCAAATCAAAACCCTGAAAGGGACCTTCAGAAATGGGTGTCATATTTTGGGGTAACTTAGAGTTTCAGAAGTTTCCGGTTGAAAACAATTTAGCATAGGGATTTTATTTAAATCTAATTTGCAATAGAGAGAGTGGGGAGTGAATGAGCACTTTGCATTGGGTAGCTATGGAATTAGGTAGCCTGGAAAAAATGGACACATCTCCTCCGAGTCCAAAGGGCGGGTTCCCGAAACATCTCGAGCTGCCCCAGGTCCCAGCGCCTCTCCACCTCCTGGCTCCAGAAACCCAAGCCCACTGTGGGGTTTGCCTGGCAGACCCCATCCGTCTCTGTCCCAAAGGTGCTTTAGAATAACTAGCCCAGCTCTGAGTGACCTGAGCCCCTGCCGCTCTTAGACGAGAGAGTGGTCCAGGTGGCAGGAGCCTGTCCCTCAGGCAGGGTGTGGCTGATGCTAAGACCTCGCTTCCCTGTCCCCTCCTTTCACATCTGTGCCCATTCCCTCTGCGGAGCTGCGATGGCATGTTATGGGCATGTCTGGTGTGAGGGCAAGTTCTGTTTGTTTAGGAGGTTTGGGGCCTCTGTCTGTTTCTTTGGCTTTATTTTGGACCCTTTTATACCTCATAGGATTGTGAAGAAGGTGGAGTAGGTAAGGAGTCAGGCATTTTACAGAATCGTGTGTGTGCATGTGCATGTGTGTGTGCGTGTGTGCATGGGTGTGTGCGTGTGTGTGCATGTGCATGCACATATACTCTGAAGTCACACTGCCTGGGGTCAAAGCTCAGCCCTACACCTTCCTAGCTGTGTGACATTCAGGAGGTTACTTAACATCTCTGAGAGCAGGGGGTAATAATAGAACCCTCCTCATCTAAGTTGGGAAGCACAAGTGAACTGTTTATGTGGAAGCCTTAGCCCACGGCCTGGTACCGGGTAAGCATTCCATCAGAGCCAGCTATGATTACTGCGCAAATACAATAGATTATTTACCCACTTGAAGGGCTACCTAAAGAGGAATGGACTCTCACAGCTAGAAGTTGGTAAAAGGGCCTCATGATCAGATTGGCCTCTCACTATAGGTCTCTTACCTGTAACTATGAGTTGAGTTAAAGCTGCAGTAGCAAGAAACCATCTGGAACCTTCGGATAAGCAGCAGTGAATCATTTTCTGGCCTCTGAGGGACTCTGTGAGCCTTCATCTAGGAAGTGAGAATGCCCCGTGGGCAATTAAAATACAGTCAAGAAGATAAAAAAAGCTCCACTAATTAAAACATAGCACATGTGGTCACAGGGGACTCATCAACCTACCTGTGATTTCACACTTGCCTTATCTACCCTGCAATTTCAAGCCCTAGCCCTGCCTTCTGGGACAGGATACAGGCATGTGAGGTTCCAGGAGGGGAAAAAACAAGCGAGAGAGGCCCTCCAGACATAAACCCTTTAATCCTGACATCAGGCAGCAAGCAAGCCTTCTTCAGCAAGTGAACTCACACAGTCAAAAGACCTGTGCCAAATCAGTGACTATTTCTGTCTTTAATGACTCCAAACATACAGAAGAGGGAAGACATGGCTATGGGAATGCCTACATTTGCAAAGCTCCTGGAAATAGAGAAGTAGGTCTTCCTAGGCCTCCATACATAAAAATCTGGGCTGCCAGTTCTTCTAGATTCTGATTCTTCACATAAAAAATTAAATAATTTACTTGACAAATGCATATTTTACTGATTACAATAAACTTTCAGCATCCCTAAATGGATGGGAGAAAGGTTTTCATGTCTGGATTGCTGAACAAATTAGAATATAATAAATAACATTTTCAGCTTTAAAAATGAGCAGAATAAAATAAAATGTTGCATGACAGATTATAGTTGTTTAGACTAGGATGGTAAGAACTTTCTGTTGGAACTTCCTGTGCAGAAGCAGTGTCCTATATCTGTGCTATCTAATACGGCCATTAGCCACAAGTGTAGCCACATAGGTAGCTAAATGTGGTCACTACAACTCAGACACTGAACACTAAACTTTACTTAATTTGTTGTTGTTGTTGCTAATCCTCACTCGAGGATATTTTTTCCATTGATTTTCAGAGAGAGTGGAAAGAAGGAGGGGAGGGGGAAAGAGAGAGAAAGAAACATTAATGTGAGAGAGATACATTGACTGGGTGCCTCCCGCATGCACCTGGATAGAGACCAGGGATTGAACCTGCAACCTAAGTATACACCATTGACTAGGAATCGAACCCTGAACCCTGAGCAACACCGACCAGGGTTTACTTAATTTAAATTTAAATAGCCACATGTGGCTAGTGGTTACCATTTTGGAAGATGCATAAAGATCAGAGATTGGGTTGAATCAGGTTACCCAATGATGTGCCTTGCATGTGATAGTTCAGAATTAGCACAAGTTATTTACCTATCATTTGTCTTCTCAAAACAGAAAAATAAAGTCAGAATGCACAGCAGCCACTCCCCAAACTCATACAAAACAAAAACTGGTTATCTGAGCTTTCTGATTAGCTTAGATTTCAGATAAAGAGACATTTGCCATGTATTTGACTGTCAAAAAGTTACAAGAGTCATAAAATTCTAGAATTAGAAGAGACATTAGAGATAAGGCAAAGTGATCAAAACTCAGATTGTTTGTAAATATTTGGGGATATTTGGGGTTGTCACAAAGACTAGGAGGTACTACTGGTCAGAGGCCAGAGATTTTAAGCATCCTATAATGCGCAGGACAGCCTCACACCTGGAAGAATTTTTTTGTAACTGTGAGCTGAGCAAAATGCCAATTGCTCCCCCACTGAAAGTACTTTCCAATTGTCCAATTGTTTATTTTTAAAATTAGGTATTTGCTAAAACAGTGAACAAAGTAAGCATTTGATTTTCAAAACAATAAAATAAAATTAGGAATTTGCTTCCAAGAAAATTAAGTGATCTGCTCTGGATCCCATAGCTAGGGAGTTTACCTAGACCATAACGTAGGAGGCCAGTGGCACTTGGGGGTAAAATGTATTTGTGCAATTGCTCTGCAAGCTGCACTAGATTGTTATGAGAAATGAATGAATATGTAGTAAAAGAAGATGTTTTCTTATAGTTCACTGTCCTTAAACTCAAATTAAAATTGAAAGAAAAATCTTCACACCCAGGACTTATGATGCCTCCATAGACTGGCACCTGGGCATAAGAGCTCAGACCTCCCTTTACTACTATGGCAGAGTTGAGTAGTTGTGACAGAGCTTGGCCTGCAAAGCCTAAAATATTTATACCTGGCCCTTCCAGAAAAAGTTTGTCAACCTGTGACATCAATTATTACTCTTTAGTTAGTGTGTTAATTAAGGTAAATAGCCAAGTGCTATGGGCATCAAGGAATTAGTAACTACATGATCCAAGGAAAGCTTCCCAGAAACTTGTTCTTGAAAGATAAATAGTTGAAGAATATAGTATGTTTGGGCTAAACTATGTCACCTCCAAAACTCACATGTTGAAGCACTTTAACCCCCAGTAACTCAAAATGTAACTTTATTTAGCTGGATAGGGCCTTTAAAGAGATGATTAAGTTAAAATGAGGCCATTAAGATGAGCCCTAACCAATCAGATCAGTTTATAAGAAGAGGTGCTTTGGACACACAAGGAGACACCGGGGACACACAAAGGGACAACCATGTGAGGACAAAGGGACGTGAAAGTGGCTGTCTACATGGCTAGAAGAAAGCCCTCAGAAGAAACCAAACCAGCTGACACCTTGGTCTTGGAGTTCTGTTGTTTAAGCCCCAGCAGTCTGTGCTATTTTATTATGGTAGCCCTAGCAAAACAATATAGAGTAGAAGAGAATATTATTATACAGCAGGAAAATCAACGTGGCCAGAGCCTCGGGGAATAAAAAGCTATGACATTTTCAACAAATGGTAAAAATGTGTCTTTGGAGAATTGTGACTACTTATACTGGAAGTGAGGAGAAAGACATAATGGAAGAGGAATTCTAAATGCTAAAGCATTTATTTATCCCCTGGGCAGATAATGAGCTTGTAGGATTTGGTTTCTAGAATGGTGATTCTGACGGTAGATAAGAGAACAGTGCCAGAAGACCAGTCGGGAAGCTTGAAATATAGGCACCAGAGATAAGGAAAACCTGAACTATGGTACTGCCCAGGGGCACAGAATGGTAAGCGAATTTAAGGGACATTTCCGAGGAAAAACCAAAAAGGTTTTCTTGGCCAGTTGGCTATGGAAGAAAAGATACAGTAAAATTCTGGCCTCAGTAAAATTAAAAGTACATTGAAACTGGTCCTCTACCCAGCTGTATACTCATTTCTAGCCCAGGAATGACAGAAAATGCTATTTCAAAAGGCCAAGTAAACTGTGCTTTTTAAGTTTCAAGATGGATACAAAATACTGAATGACTTAACTTAAAAGAGTTTCTAGATAGAGAAAATCAGGTCTCTTATAAATTAAAGCAGATTGGTATCTGAGTCCCAATCCTGCCCTTGAGATCTGCGACACAACACAACATCCTTGCTTCAACTACTGTTACTTGGCTTTCTGTCATTTGCAGCCAAAATAGTCTTCATTAATACAATCAACTTCTAAAATTATTTATCCAACTGCTATATTACTGAAAGATTTCAAAGGGGAACAAATTTGTAATGGTGATTGCTTATGAGTCACCAAAGAAAATAAAATGATCAAAGTAGAACAGAAGATAGAAAGAATTCCATGATGACTAATTACCCACATAATGCAACTACAAGAAAAGGAGTGATTCCAGATTTTCTCTAATTTTTGCCTGTCCTGGCAAAAGGATAGAACCATATGGTATATACTACTTACTCAGAAGGGAGCAATAGTAGTACAAAAATAATTTAAAGCATGCTATCAAGTGACTAGAATCCCAACTTCAGCATCCCTAGTAGATGGCAAAATTTTAGGGATTCCCTCCTCCAACGCTTGATTTACCAGGACCTTTCAAGGAGTCTACATATTGTATCTCAGAAGTGTCCGATGTGGGGACAAAAGAAGAGCCTTTATCCATCTGCTCCTCTACCCCAATGGTCAAGGGTGATTCAAATAAACTTTTGGGTTGCATATCTCAAAGTACAAAGCAGTATCCCATGATATGATACCAGAGAAGCCATAGGGCAAGAAACTAGAGGTACATGGTCATGGCATGAGCCCATAGCAAGTCTCAGTCTAAATGCCCCTGAACAAAGCAGATTGAAATCTGCAGGAACTTGTTTCCACAGAAGTAGCTCAAGCAAGAGGTTGACCTCACAAGTATTTTAAGTAATGCACAAAAGCTGTCCAATCAAATAAATAAGATCAAAGAATTTGAAATAAAAAGATTCATATTCAAGGCAACTTTTAGGAATGCATTTTTTGTTAAAAAATGCCATACATCTGCTCATGAACATGCTCCCATCATCATCGTGTTAACTAGAAAGAGGATGAGAATTTCCTCTGTATTGTCTCTGCCACCAAAGAGAAATGTACCAGCTCTGTCTAGCATACTTTCAGCAGCTGAGAGTAAGAAAGACAGATGGCATATTTATAAAAGATGGCTTGACTATTTGGAGGAGAGATAAAAGACAGCATCATGAGCTCAACAAATACAAGATCATGCACTGCTAAAAATATACAGCAGCAAACTAAAAAAAGTAGTAAGAAGGTCTTGAGTAATCATTATTTTTCATAAAGAGCAACTAAGAGTCTCTAGGTCAAACCATTCTCAAGGTTTAAAAGCATCAAGACTCCCCGGGGTTCAGCTTGAAATGCTCTATGGACATCATGTTCATGTGGCCATCCCATAGGAGAGGTGCAAATATTGACAAGACGCTCTGTACAAAAATGAGGATTTCTCCTAACACAAAATTCACCCAAGACCTCAATCAATGTACAGCCCAAAGATGTGGAAAAAAAGAAAATTTTTAAAAAGTAAAGTCTTTGCATTTAATCATTTGATCCTTGCGAGTCTTGAAATAAGCCATGGCTGTGAGAAGACCATGAAGGAAAGGAGGCCATGGTGTTCAGGAAAATAAGGCAGCTGGCAGACGTAAAAAGTAAGGAGTGTGTTTCCCATAGGGTTTCCATGGAAATTGGAGGTTAAACTCTGAGTTTACTTTGCCGCAGGTAAATATTTTATACATAGTGTTGCATAGAGTGGAAGGAGCTCCCTGGGTCCATCCACCAACCTGAACCACAAGGGTTGACACAAGGGCTGTCCATGCCCCTCAAAGGACTCACCACACACTGGAGGCTGCTGGACTCTTAACCAAGTGAATCAGCAAGTAACAAGATCAGGCCAGTAGGCAGTAGGCAGAATATCCAGGGAGAAAGGATTTTATCAGCGCTGGTGTAATCACCTTGGAACATGCGAACCTGAGGTTTTGTTCTGCCCTTCCATAAATTACATTCACCGTTAAGGCCAAGCCATGAGGTTTAATGGCTTGGGCAAGGAGGCAGGACCACTTAGGGCAAAGACATCTACAAATGAATAGGAGAGGAACTGGCATAAAGGAAGCTGCCACCAGACAGAAAGGGCAGGTGGCTCCCTATCTGAAAGGGGAAGAAAACGCTGGGGGAGGGGAGAGTGTAGAAGGAAGAATTTGTTGGTCCCATGAGGGCCCAGCGCTCCTTTCTCTCTGATCCTTACCTCAGGTAGTGGGAGCAGACGGTGAAAGAATAAAAATCTAAGGCAGACAGAGAGGAAGCAATAAGAAAACGATTCAGACAAGCCTATAGGCCAACGGGGGTGGGGAGATGAAAAAAAGCAGCAGAGGATAAGCACTGTCAAGCTTGCGTGGTGCTGCCAGGGAAAGGTAACTCCAGGTGGAGGCTGGGCCAGGGGCGGACACCCCAGGCAAGGCTACTGGGTGGGACTTGGCCAAGACCTGAGGTCTGAGGGCCTGTGGAGCATAGAAAATCTAGGTAGGGCTGAGTCAGCAGAAGTCCCAGCCATGAACTTCTGCAGTCAAAGTCAGCAGGGTGTCCAGGGACCAGGAAAGGCATAAATCCCTCTCCTCCCTCTGCCACAAGGACAAATGAACTACCCTCTATATCTAGATACCAAGTAGGCTGGGGAAAAAATCCTGAGAGGACTGAGCTTTGAAAAAAATTATGTATGTGTATATGACTATAATCATTAATTGGCACATTTAAGTCCCCTTGTCAGCCTCCAGCAAGATGCAGTCTTGATGGGAGAATGAAAGAAGTGATAGAAAACAATGCATTTGCACATCTGAGTTGTCATTCAGGATAGATTAGGTTATGCTGAGGTAACAGCCCCCAAATCTCAGTAGCTTAACACAATTATTTCTTGCTCTTGTGACATGTCCATTTTACATTACCAGGGCCATGAGTGGCTATTACTTTCTAGTCCATGCTATCCTCACTCAGACCCAGATTAGTGAAGGCTCCATCATCTGGAACATTTCAGGTTCTGATGGAAGACGAAAGAGAGAATTGGAGGGTTTTAGAGCAGTAATTCAATACTTTGGTTCTCATGTCATTTCTGCACACAGCCCAAGATAGTTACATGGCCCTCTCTAAACGGAAGATAGACGGACAAGAGTAACCTCCTGTGGACCAGGAAGAAAGAGAAACAGGACAGGGTTAGCGTGAAGTCTCTACCACGTAAGGCAGAGACTTGCTCTACTACATAAATTATTATTTCAATTCTTTTTGAACGTTTGAATTACCCCAAAATGTAAGTCCACCGCCCACCCAGGTCATCTTTTCTTTTCAAAACTTATTGCAAAACCAGTCTGGGCTTCTTCATCCCTAACGCAACCTCTCTTCCAAATCCCCTCCCCTGTGCCTCCGTGAAATGACCCATTCCTAGGGAAACTAACTTCTCTATTCCTGATTCCTTCACTTCCCCTTGACTGCCAAATACTTTCCAGCCTTTACCAAGCCAACCTGGACCCTCGGTGCTCTCAGAGCACTCACCCTTCCCTTGGGTGCCTCTGCCTCTGCAGCCCCCATGCAGCCAAACTCCAACATTTGTAGAAACTTGATAGTTCATCATTCTAAGGTTCCAATAGTCAAAGCTGGTTAAAACAGAGCCAATCAATAAAGTTCAACCTCAGCTGTATACTTTGAAAATGGCAAAAATCGGGTCCATTTTAACTGCATTAAAGTTTGAGATCAATTCTAATATTTTATGATCTAGGTATTTTTTTAGTTTTTAAATAGCTTTCTTCCTGTTTTGTGTCACCTTGCTCAGGAGAACTGATAGGGAGACTAGAACTTTCTTTGATTGGACTGTATATGGGCAAAGCTGGAAAATATCACCTGATGTCAGCCCTCATAGCCTAGGCACTGTTTGGGATTTGCAATCATCTCCCCAAACTCCCCAAATTTGGTTTGCATATTTGCATGCACTTCACTCTGAGCCTTCCTAACACCAAGGATTTTAGTCATTTCCCTCTCAGTCTTTATCTAGAGTTTGTGAATCTTTTAATCTATCCTCTAACCTGGACCTAGCCACCAATCTCTCCTAAGAATGGGCCCAAGGTACTGACTTTGTTTGTGGTGTAAGAAGAGCTTTCCTGCTAGATCTAAATCTACACAGGCAAATGGTACGACTTAACCTGATTCTCTCTGCACATGTCTGGAGGGAAAATGGTGGAAATTAAGCACAGGGTAGATTAGGGAATTCACTGGTCTCTCGTCAGGGGAACAGACTCATAGGAAAGCTTCTCTCTTATCTCCTATGGTTGATGCCTGCAAACTCCCAAGGGCCTCTGGTAATTGTTTGCAACTCTACCATATGTCAGTTCCCATGTCCTTCTGAGAGCCTTGTCATCCAGTAAACTGTACAAATATTATCCTCATGAGACTGCAAACCTGAGATACAGATACACACAGACCTCTTCCTGAAGCAACATTTTTATGGTCTGCAAAACAGGAAGGGAAAAAATGGAACAAAACATTCCTAAAATTAGCAATGAAAGCTCTTACCTCAATCTTTAATCTCTTCTCAGAGGCATTTACCTCTGCTCTACTTCTCATGACAAAAGCTCTTTGAATCTAAATAGCTTACGTTCCTGATAATCACTAAATCTTTGGCAGATTGTATTTTCCCAAAGATAGATACACCACTGTGTGTATCTTATCCTATATGCTCCTCTCACAATGTGATTTACACTCCCCACCCTGAGAGGGAGGACCTATATTCCTTCCACTGAACCTGGGTGAGCTCAAGACTGCCCCTACCAAAGAGTAGGGCAGAAGTGATGCTGTGTGACTTCTGAGGGTAAGTGAGACAAAGGAGATAGTGTCCTCCTGGTTCTCTCTTTCAAGACACTCACCCATGAAATCCAGCCACCATGCTGCAAATAAGCCCAAACTAGCACGTACAGAGAGACTGCATGGAGAAGCCTATGTGGAAAGGAACTGTGGTCCCAAGTGGCACCTAGTAGCAACTGCTAGTTGAGTGCATGAGCCTTCAGATCATTACTGCTTCACATTTTCTATTTGATGTCCCAGACCTCACAGAGCAGGATAGGCAATCCCTGCTATGTCCTGTCCAAATGCATTACCCACAGAATTTGAGAGAAGAATAAATGTCTTTTTCATTCCACTAAGGTTTAGGGTAATTTGCTATGCGGTCATAGTCACTGGAACAAAGTCTTTGCAGGTATTTCCTCTCTCATTTCATCTTTAGATTACTCTCAGAGTGACTTTTTCAAACAACCTAAAGATTGTATAATAACATGTAGGATAGCGGGAGGATTATTTCTGCCCATCCACCTTTCAACAAAAGAGGATTCTGTTTCTCTGTAAGATGAAGGCGATTCTCAAGGTCACAGATGAAAACAAAACAGTCGGAATGTTTCTTATCTTTACTTCTTAGAGGAAAATGGAACTTTTGAACTAAAACTCTGTTCCTCACATTGATAAGGCTCCTGAGCCCACAGAAGATATATTTGTTTTTGTGCCTACTTGGCTTCCTCTTAATTTCTAAAGAGCTGAAAAGAACAGTTTCAAAAAGAGACCAAGAGTAACGTCAAGGCCCATTAATTTGAAACGGATCTAGAATAAATGGTCTGCAAGGCTGGTTTTCATCCAAAAGATAAAATTAGTAAGAATCTCTTTAGTAAGGAAGAGTAGGTGAGGAATAAGTGAGAAATGTCATAAAAATATTAAATAGTAATAAGAGATAAAACCTCTCCAATAACCTTTCTGTAATTGAGAGAAGTTTTCATTTTAACTCACATTTTCATCAGTTCCAAAGAGACTCTAACTGAACTTCTCTCCTTTTTCCCATTACAGCTGACATTCGATATTATTTTATATCAGTTTCAGGTGCACAGCACAGTGGTTAGACATCTATATAATTTACAAAGTGATCTCCCGGTAAGTCTAATTCCCACTTTTCTGTCTACACTCCCAAACCCTCAATGTACTTATCTAGGCTCTAACTTTGAATCTCCTCTCTTTTCTGACAGCTTCTAAATTTGTATTTTCAGCCCAGACCTTATCTCTAAACTCTAGACTCATATAATCACCTGCTATCCAATATCACTTGATGTCTAACAGGCATTTCAAACTCTATTTCTCCAAGGATGAAATTCTGATGTTCCTTCCCAAACCTGTTCCTCTTCCTGCCTTCTCCATCCAAGCAATAGAAACTCTCTCCTTCCACTGTTTCAGGACAAAAACCCTAACAACACCTTGACCTCACTTTCACAAAGCTCAGCCCATCGCTCAGTAAATGCAATTGGCTCCAGTCAGAATCCAACAACTTCTCATGACCTCTGCCACTACCTCGTCTCTCATCTAGATGGTTGCAACAGCCTCCTAGCTGGTCTCCCTGTTCCCGCCCTTGTCTTCCTATGATCTGTTCTTACTCCAGATGCCAGAATTATCCTATAGCAATATAAGTTAAATCATGTGCTTCTTCTGCCCAGAATCCTCTAATGGCTTTGCAGCTCACTTGTAGTAAAAGCTCAAATCCTTAAAATGGAAAAAAAAAAAAAAAAAGAAGAAGAAGAAGGCCTGCCATGATTAGTCCCCAAGTCTACTCTCTTATTTGGCTCACTCTGCTCTAGGCTACTGGCTTCTTGACTCTTCCTAAAAGATGCCAAGCACCCTCCTCCCTTCATGCTTTTGGACTTGCTCTTCCCTTTGCCTGGCACACCCTCCACCTTCTACCCTCTACCCCACCCCATCTATGTGGCTTATTCCCCATCTCCTTCAACTCATCAGCAAGGCCTTGTTTCACCACCCTGTTTAGAACAACAAATCCCATGCCCTGGCACTCCAGGTTCCTCTCCACTGTTTTATTTTTCTTCAAGGAACCTATTACCCTCCACCATTAAATAAGTAAACAGACGTTTTTTCATTCACTTATAGTCCATCTTCCCCATTTAGAAGGTAAGTTCCATTACAGAAGGAATATTTGGAGGGGGGTGTCTATTTTGCATATTGCTGAATTTCCAGTGGCCAAAATAGTTTTTGGCACATAGTTACACAAATGGCCAGAATAATATATACCTGTTGATGAATGAATGATGAAACAAAGGAATCATTGGACCATCATTAATTCACAGCCAAGCACCATCTGTGCTGAAGGCAAAAGACATGTGGAGGGCTCTGCAGAATGCACACACCTGCCTGGCCAGCTCTTGGGTGCACGGTAATGGCAGCAAGACTTGAGGGTCTTAGGTCACTCCTGTCTCCACCCCAGGGAACACAGCATTGCTCCATGATAAGTGCAAGCTTTAGTGCTAGACATCTGGTTGGATTCTGGACAACTTACTTAACCTCATTAACTTTTTGTTTCCTTATCTGCAAAGTAAATATAATATCAGCTATTTTGTGAGAGATGCAATAAAGATTAAGTGAGCTAACATATAGGATAACGTTCTGTAAATTATAAAGGGGTAAATAAATATAAAAGGTTATAATTATCTAAGAGAACAACCTTTTTGAGCCTACTTAGCAATTAACACAAAATGACATATTCAGTGTAATTGATGGGTCTGTGATTAGTCACAAAAATGGCCAAATGCCTGGTTGGTTACTGCTGTGAGACTTAGTGGCCCAAAGGGGAGGGGACTGACAATTTTTAGAACTTACAAGTGGTGGGTACTTCACATACATTATTTCATTTTATCCTAATAAAAATTCATGAAAGGTAAATATAACAACAGTCATTTTATTTTTATTACTTTTTAAAGAATTTTTTTATTGAGAGAGATGAAGGGAGAGGGAGAGAGAAAGAAACATCCATGCCAGAGTGAGATATGGAACATCAATCAGCTGCCTCCTGCACCCCCTACTGTGGATCAAGCCCAAAACCTGGACATGTGCCCTGACCAGGAATCAAACTGGCAACCTTGTTGGTGCACAAGGCAAAGGTCAACCAACTGAGCCACACTAGCCATGGCACAAGAGTCATTTTAAACTGTTAAGTGAGGTTTAGAGAATTTAAGTAACTTGCCAAAACTCACATGGTCACGTAGTTAGGAATTACAAAACGATTTCCAAAGCACCAAACCATTCTCTTAAACTTTTAAAATGAAACCTCTCTACCCATGATTTTTTAACTGTGTTAAAGATAGGTTTTCCACATAAAATGTGGATGGAAGTGACATTATAGAAGAAGGTGAAACATTTAATTAAAATTCATAGAAAATGAAAAAAGCCTGATACACAAGAATATATACTCTATAATTCCATTCAGATAAAATACTGAAACATACCAAAAAAAATAAGCTATAAGGATAATATCAAAATAGTGATTGTTGTGTGTGTGTGTGTGTGTGTGCGCGCGCACACACGCGTGTGTGCGTGTTGGGGGTGGGGATAGCAGGGATTTATTGGGAAGGGGCTAGGGGAATTTTATAGGGAGACAGAGATTTCCTATACTATCTTGATAGTGGGTTAGATGGTTTGATCAGTCAAAACTCATCAAACTCTCTACTACTTAAGATCTGTGCCCTTCGCTGTACACAAATTGCTGTCTTAGTCCATTCGGGCTGCTATAACAAAATACCATAGGCTTGGGAGCTTATAAACAACAGAAATTTCTTCCTCACAGTTCTGGGGACTGGATGTCCACAATCAGGGTGCAGCATGGTCAGGTTCTGATGAAAGCCCTCCTGTGGGTTATAGACTGCTGACTTCTGGCTGTGTCCTCACATGGTAGAAGTGACAAAGGAGCTCTCCCTGGGATCCCTTTTATAAGGGCGTTCATCTCACTCATGACCTAATCACCTCCCAAAGGCCCCACCTCCTCACACCATCCCATTAGGCATTAGGATTTCAGCATATGACTTTTTGTAGGACACGATCATTCAGACCATAGTAACTGCATCTCAATTTTAAAAATTTAAAGTCATAGAAAAATGATTTTTAGATTTGAAACCCAAGTGAAATATAATGACACTGTTTTAAGGGCTTATATTAAGCCTCAGGAAAATCCAATAACGTAGGTTCAGTAATCAAACTCCTCTTCGAGATGAAGCTGAAGTACACGATATTAAGTAATGTCCATGGCCCGAGCCACCAGGAGCAGCGGGGCTGGGATTCGGACCAGTCATGTAATTAGCCAGCCTGCTACATTTGTCTCTGAAGAGCATGTGTTATGGCAGCAATGAAGCTGGGGGGAAATTTTGTTTATTTTTTCCCCAAATACATATTCTAAGTTTTTAGTCTCAGCATCACGTGAATAAAGAGAATGTATGAATGCTAAGTGCCAATCCAGATCTTATTCAAAGAGGTGTCTTAGCAGGAAATTATAAAGAGTGATGACAATCCGTGGAACCACAAGGAGAGAATAGTGATTAGATTTTGTATCCTATGCCACAATCCATTTCCTTTCACCTTACTTAAAATGTTCTAAAAACATTTTATCTTATCTCCACAGGAATAAATGAAGTAAATATGTGGTTTTGAGTTGTAGCAAAGAAGGAACGTTATATTGAACAGCCACCATACCCAAGATTAAGGTCATTTCAAACAAACCCGATTTAAAACTAATATGGAAGCTTTAGCCACATCATATTGTGTGGTCTATTTTTAATGCATCCCCCTATATACAATAGCTTTTATTTAGTGTGGGAGAAGAGTCGAGAACAAAAATGTCACAGAATAGATAGGAGCCTTATTTCCCAATAGTCCCTTCCCTTAGTGATTAAATTCACTACATCTTCCTTAGTAAGGCAAAATGGTAGGTAATTTAAATTCAAACAACCATGCAGGACATGGCCAACTTAGCAGCAGACGGTTGCACAAAGGAACTCATGAGCATCGGGGAAGAAATTAGCCACCATAAAGAAACAACGTAAGATAAATAATAGAGTCTTGCTTACCACACAGGCCTCTAACTATGGAGAATGAATATTTCCTTGATATTTTTCTCAAATGAGACATTAAACAGAAAGGCCTTGGAAGAAAAAAGCATGTATTTGGGTGAAAGAAGCATAAATAAAATAGTTGCATGATACAAATAATGCTAATACCAAAACTTCTGCAAAAACCTAAACTGTGGTGCAAAGGAGTTGAAGTCTTTTACAGAAGGCCTAGCAGCAGTGCAATCCACTAGATCTTTCTGCAGTGACAGCAATGTTCTACTCTGCTCTTTCCAGTGTGGTAGCCACTGGCCACACAAGGCTAGGCGAGCACTTAACCTGTGGCTGACGTGAACAAAGAACAGAAAGGGGTTTTTTGTTTTGTTTAGTTCTTTAAACTTTTTGTTGATTTTTAGAGAGAGAGGAAGGGAAAGGGATAGGGAGATAGAAACACCATCGATCGGCTGCCTCCTGCACGTCCCCACTGGGGATCGAGCCCGCAACCCGTGGCATGTGCCCTGACCGGGAATCGAACCATGACCTCTTGGTTCCTAGGTCGACGCTCAAGTACTGAGCCACACCAGCTGGGCTAAAAGTATTAATTTTACTTAAGTTTAATTAATTTAAATTTAAATAACCCAAATGTGACTAATGACCATTGAATTGGACAGTATATCCTTAGAAACAAGCAAGTATTTGAAACTGAACTTATCTTCAAAGAAACCCCTGAAGACGCTGTCATTTCCCACACTGACGTTTGAATGTTAGTCAGACATATCTGTGTGCTTAAAAGAGTTCTATTTGTTGCTGACACCTGCTGTTCCCAGGGGGAAACTTATAGCCATGTCTAATGAAAGCTTGCCCCATAGTAATGAAATGGATTGTGACATTTGAAAACGCTCTCACTCCTCCTTTTGGCCCATGAGATTCCCAGGGCATGGCCTTACACACAGTTGATGTAGACCTTTATCTGATTCTTGGATTCTAAACCAAGAAAATAACAAGGTCTCCTGGTGGGTTCCTTGAGAAGGAAATAAAACAGGCCTGACAGCCTGGCCTCCCTTCTGCAAGAGCTTGTCACTCTTACTAACAGATGTCTTCCCTGTGGTCAGCTCCTCCACACACTATAATGCTACAGCATATAATCCACTATAATCTTCTAGCCTTCTGCCCTCTTCCAAATAGATCTAGCTCTTGGTGGAAACCACCCGTGGAGTCTAGGCAATGAAATTCACTTCAACTAACAAAAGCACCTTCGTTATATATGAAGTCATAAATATAGCTAAAGGTGGAACACAGATTTCATTTAATCAACTAATAATAACTGCCTGGGGCAGTTATTAATAATAAATTAATAATGTCCTGAAGTACATCTAGGCTTAGTGGAAAACTATGCTGTAATCATTTAGTAACATCTTCCAAAAGTTCACAAACAGAGACGTGTGGCTTCTTTGTTGTCTACCTGCCATCCCTACGTGAGGCAACGTGGGGATACACAGTCAAGGAAAACATAATCCAAACACATTTGCCAATAAATATCCTACAAGAAAGCATTATAGGTACACTAGGATCCCGGAGATAATAGAGACCAATTGCAACTGGAAATATTGTGGATGGCATCATGGAAGAGGGGGCATTTGAGCTGGGTCTTGAAAGGTGAGTGGATTGTGGAGTAAATAGCGGGGCAAAGGCATTATCAGCAATAACAGACAGCACGTCAGAGGACGGGCAATGGCTGTGTGACAACAGCAGAAAGAGGCGCGCTGAAAGATACTACTAAAAAGAAAACAGGGAGCCAAATCCAGAAAGACAGTGGATACTATGCCACAGACTCTGTCTTGCAATGATAAGCAGCCAGCAGATTTTTGCAGCAAAGTTGTAGCATGGTCAGATCTGTATTTAAGAAGACTAGTTTGACTGCCATGAGCAAGATGGATAGATGAAACAACATGTCAAGTGTAGCAAGTTACTCTATTAATTTACTTATAATAGAAGCTTCACAAAATTCCAAGATTGAGTCCAGAGGGCTTATAATGACATCACTGTTGGTTGCCACCCCAACAACCATTTTTTCTCCTTTATTAGTTTATAAAAGCTTAATTTTGTTAAGGCAACAAAATACACAAAGAAGTTGGGTCTCTCGCTTTACTTCAGAAATTGAATCATTCTTGGTCCATAAAACTCACTGCCCTTCGCTAGTGATTTTTTCAGTAGGCATAGAAAAGGCATTTGACAAAATTCAATGTACAGGCATGATAGAGGATAACTTTGGGGAGTGATGGATACGTTTATTACCTTGATTGTGGTTTCACCGATATATGCATATGTTTAAACTCATCAAATTGTATACATTAAACATGTGCAGCTTTTTGTATATTGCTATACCTCAATAAACTATTTTTTAAAAAAAAAAAAAAACTCTCCTCAAAGCAGGAATAGAAAGGAGTTTCCTCCATCTGATAAAAGGCATCAGCAAAAGACATGCAACTAATGTTTCCCCTGATGTAGGAATACTGAACGCTTCACCCTGAAATTGGGAGCAAGGCAAGGATGTCTACTCTCACCACTTACACTGAACATTGTGCTTAAGGTCCTAGTTATGCTTTAAAGCAAGAAAAAATAAAGAAAAGGCATAAAGTTTGGAAGGAAGAAGTAAAACTGTCTTTACTGTCAACAAGACTATATGCATAAAATATTTTCAGGAATCTATTAACCTAGTAGAACTAATAAATTTAGCAAAGACACAGGATACAAGATCAATATACAAAAATCAATAGTATTTCTAAATTTTGGCAATAAGCATTTAGAAAATAATCTTAAAAATACCATTTAAAGTATATACTCAAAAGCATTGAAAGCAAGTACTGAAACAAATATTTGTACACCCATGTTAATAGCAGTATTATTCACAATAGATAAAAAGTGGAAGCAACCCGAGTACCCATTGATGGGTGACTAGATAAACAAAATATAGTATATACATACAATAGAATAATATTCAGCCTTAAAAAAGGAAGGAAATTCTGACACATGTTACAACATGGGTGAACCCTAAAGACCCAAGAAGTGAAATAAGCCAATCACGAAAGGACAAATACTGTATGATTCCATTTACATGAGGTACCTAGAGCAGTCAAGTTCAGAGACAGGAAGTAGAATGATGGTTGCTAGGAGCTGAAGAAAGGGAACAATTGGGGAGTTATTGTTTAATGAATACTGAGTTTCACTCTGGCAAGATAAAGAGTTCTGGAGATGGCTGGTGGTGACGGTTGCACAACAGTGAGAATGTACCTAATATCACTGAACTGCACAATTTAAAATGGCTTAAATGATAAAATTCTGTTATATGTATTTTACCATAATTTAAAAAATGAAAATACCATTAACAGAAGCATTAAATTACATATATTCCTAAATATCTATATATAACTTAGGGATAAATTTAGCAAAAGATATACAAATCCCATACACCAAAACCCAAAAAACAATGCTGAGAGAAATTAAAGAAGATCTAAATAAATGGAGAAAAAGAACAATGCTGGAGACTCCCCCTACCTGATTTCAAGACATGGCAAAAGTACAGTAATCAAGACAGTGTGAGATTTCTGAAGGATAAATAACCTTGTGGAACAGATTAAAGAGTCTAGAAATAGACCATACATTTATAGTCAATTGATTTTGGACAAAAGAGCTAAGACAATTCAATTGGAGGAAGAAAAGTCTGTTATATAAATGGTGCTGGTGCAACTGGGTAAGTATATGGAAAAATGAATTATAAACTTAAATGAAAAAGTTGAAACTATACAGCTTCTAGGAGACCACATATGGTCTGGGGTAGAGCCCAAGAATTTGCATTTCAAACAAGTTTACCAGGTGACGTGCATGCTGCCGGTCCAGGGACCACATTTTGTCATTATTTTTTAACAGCATGGTGCAAGAAAAATAAATACAAGTGCTGAAAATGTTTCATTCAAATATTCCCCTTGAATGACTATAAAGTAAAATAGTAACTCCTTAGGAATAAATTGAAATTATTAATAATTTAGGATTAAGTAGAAATAGTAGAAGCTGTGAAGAAATATGTTTTTCAACCATGCTGAATTTAGGACTAGGAAACCACAGGTTTTTAAGGAGTCTACTGGGATACTCTGCACCGAGAGAAATTTATTATGTCAACGACATGCCTTAACCCAAAGGAAAATAATCATGCATATAATATGTACCATTGCTTATGTGCCCAACATCTTCATGGGCACATAAGATATTCTAATATAATTCAGCCTGGTGGCCCATTCTTGCTAGATCGTGCTTCATGATGAAATATCACAGCCACTTCCTTGTATTAGAAAAAGCCTTCTATATGGAGACTTTCCTGTTACTCTTCTGCTATTTGTTTGCCATTACAATCACTCTCTGTGTCACGCTTCTCTTTGTTATCTCCTTTTAAATTTTAGTCCTGCAGTTAGTGTATGTCCAAAGAGGCCATACAGATGGCCAATAGACATATGAAAGGATGCTCAACATCACTAATCACCAGAGAAGTGCGAACTAAAACAGCAGTGAGATATCATCTCACACTTGTTAGAATGGTTATCACCAATAAATCAACAAACAAGAAGTGCTGGTGAGAGTGTGGAGAAAAGGGAACCCTCGTGCACTATTATTGGTGGAAATGCAGATTGGTGCAGCCAATATGGAAAACAGTATATTTTGAAGACAAAGAATTAAAAATGGAATTCCCTTATGACCCAGTAATTCCACTTCTGGGTTTATATCCAAAGAAACCCAAAACACCAATTTGAAAGAATATGTGCACCCCTATGTTCACTGCAGCATTATTAAAAAACAGCCAAGATATGGAAGCAACTAAAGTACCTATCAATAGACAAGTGGATAAAAAAGCTGTGGTACATATATACAGTGGAATGTTATTTCGCCATTAAAAAAAAGAATGAAATCTTACCATTTGTGACCTCTAGATGGACCTTGAGGGTATTATGCTAAGTGAAATAAGTGAGTCAGCGAAAGACAAATACCATATGATTTCACTTATATGTGGAATCTAAAAAACAATATAAACAAAGAAACAAAACGGAAACAGGTTCACAGATACAGAGAACTGACTGCTGGTTACCAGAGGGGAAGGGGTTTGGGTGACTGGGTGAAAAAGGTAAAGGGATTGAGAAGTACAAATTGGTGGTTACAAAATAGTCATGAGGATTTAAAGTACAGCATAGGAAATATAGTCAGTAATGTTGTAAGAACTATGTATGGTACCAGGTGGGTACTGGACTCACCAGGGTGATCACTTAGTAAGTTATATAATGTCTAATCACTGGTTTGTACACCTGAAATGAATATAATATTGTATGCCAACAGTTTCTGCCCTCACAAAGCTTAGAGGTCAGCATTCAGGCAAATTATTGCCTGCAGGTAGCAATTTTTAGGGTGGTTCTTAACCTAAACAGCACAATGGAATCATCTGAGAGTTTTAAAAAGTACTGATGCCTAGGTCCCACCCCCAGAGGGTCTGATTTAATTACTGGGAGGTGTGGCCAGGGCATTGGGATTCTTAAAAGTTCCCCAGCTGATTCAATGTGCTGCCAGGGCTGAGAACCTCTCAGAGGGATAGGAGCCAACATGGATAACAGAGTGGGATTTCAACATTTTAGTGAAAGTTGTGGATGCAAACCTAGAGAATTCAGTCTTCGCTGTTAACTAAAAGAGATAAACCAGGATGGAAACATGATTCCTTGAAAGGTATTTTTCAGAAAGCTCTGGAGGCTGTCTTTGTAGAATGGCATTCTAACGACATACCGACTGGCAGTCTGACCTGATGTTAGGCAGGTCAATGCCTGAATTCTGCCAACACATAGCAAAATGCTGGGCTTATTGAATAGAAGTCCTCTTAGGAAGGACTTCTAAATGTGAACACCCCTACTACTCTTCCCTTCCCCCGGCCCACAGTGCCTGTCTGTTTTTGACCTGCACATCTCACTCAAAGCTAGCATCAGCCTGAGAAATGACCACACACTCAAACTCTGGAGGCCATGGGTAAGAATTCCAGCCCTGGAGCTTAAGAATCAAGACTCAGTGGATTGAGATGCATTTCTTACTTCTATCTTTGCCTTCCAGTTGCTTCCCTGAGCTGTGCATCAAGTGACAAACGCTTAGGATGAAACAGAATCAGAAATACCTCAAAAAGATATGACCCAACAGAGAGTCCAGAGCAGCTATTGAAAAGGAAACATGCACCACATGCTAGGCTGCAGCTTAAGTTTATCTAGATTCACTGGATCACAGAGAAGCAGCAAAGCACATTCCATCCTCATGAGGGGGATAGGATGTGTGTTTCCAAAACAGTAGCTGATTTTAATGAGAGATTTGGCTTTGACTCTGGAAATCACTAGCGGCTAAAGAAAAAGGTACCGAGCATGTCAGAGCATATTTCAGCTAAGCAGCGTGGAATGTGGCCAAGAAGGCTAGAGAAAAAGTGACTTAGGATTTCAAAACTCAACAGAGACAACCCACACAATGGAAACATCTCAGTGGAAATAACAGAGCCCCAAATCATAATGTAGAAGGCAAGAATTCTTGCCTCTGGTCTGTCATGAGCAAGTGTGTGATCCTGGTTAAGTAACTTCTCTGAACCGGTTTCCTTATTTTTTAAATGAGGGGACTTTGGAGGAATTGAGCAAAGAAAGAAAAAAAGAGAAAGAGCTCCTGGACACAGAGAACAGTATGGTGATTGTTCAGGGTGGGGGCAAGGGGGGAGAAGGTATGGGAGAACAAATGGTAATGGAAAAAAATAAAATAAGGAAAAAAGTAAAATAAAATGAGGGGACTGGACTTAAATTTATCTCTGATGAGATGAATGGTTGACATGGAATTTAATATCTGTGTAAGGGAGACAGAAACTATTGGAGCCTGAAGATTGCTGGGAGGAAGTAGCCAAAATTTGCATTTGGAGCCCAAAACATTCCTAGGTGATGAGGGTGGGAAGGGATCAAGACCCCTACACTCTGCCTCGGAAAGTAAAACTAGTCAGGGTGGACTAGGGTTGCCCTGAGCAAGGCCCAGAGACAGGAAAGGGCCATAAGACTCCTCAGATAAACTCACCAAGGGCAAAAAATAGGACCGCCAGCTCGGCCTCTGCACAGACTTAGCAGTTCAAAGGGGGGCTGCAAGTCAGTGCATACTGGGACTAGACCCAACCGGGAACCACATAGCAGGCGTGAGTCCTGGAGAAGTGGCTGTATGAGTTAATATGAGGAGCTATAATGATGGGAGTTCAAGAGGGTTTGCACGGAGCCCACCCCTAGATGAACTTGCCCCTGAGGGCTGGGATTGCCTCTCTGGCCCATTGAAGAAGAGCAGTGGCCCAGGCAAGGGTCTATACTAGTGGCTTCTTCTGGATCCACCCAGCCTCTGTTGGGTGGCATAGTTCCCTGGCCTTGAGGGAGCCCATCTGAGTTAGGACTCCAGAAGTTGAAATGGAAGTGACCAGGATGGCTCTAGGCATATCAGGAAAAGGGGCTTCCAGGGAAGGGCACTATTTCCTGTTTATTGGGCATATCAGGGCTCACATGCTCAACTTTGGGACCCCACCAGAGTGGTGCCTTCTTCACATCCCAAAGTATAAGTTGAGCCACTCAGTACAGGCCTATAAGATTCCTTCCAGCTCAAATATATTGTGATTTGGGTGTATGATTTGAAGCAAAACCCAAAGACTGGCTTTAACTCACAGTTTAATACATAACTATATCCTTAAGTTGGTAGACAGTGGGACTCTTGTCTAAAGAAATTTGTAAACTAGTGATCTATTTATGACCATTAAATAGCCTAAAATCAACACAGAAGACACATTACTTATTAACGATCCATGAATTCACCCCATATGCATTCATTAGAGATCATTAAATGAAAGCCCAGAATGCAAAAGATAATTATACAGTTTGAATATCTAAAAATTCTTCCTATAGAGGCCACATTTGTATGTATATGTAAAATAAAAGTGTGTTAGCTTGATATTGAAACTGGGGCACATGCTTGCTTTAGTGGGAGATGATTGCCGTATTAATTTCCTGCTTAAAATTGCCTTCAACAATAATCATTAGCATTGTAAATGTATATGCAGTTCAACCCAGGAATCTTACTTGCAGAAATTTATCCTGGTGAAATTTTGCACATGTATACAAGAATGTTCATTATCACAACACAGCTAGCAGGGGAAAAGTTGGAAACGACTGAAATGCTTGTTAATAAGGGATTAATTAAATTATCAGTCATCCATATGCTGGAATATTCTGCAATTACTATAAATAGTCACACATACCTTTACAGCAGAGAAATAATTTTGTGTTAGTTGCAGTGGCCGTCATCCACAGATTGTTTGTTTACCCCAGATCCATTCCCTGCTTTACATCAAATCTATTTTGAAGTTGAGGCCATCATTGTGCCAGGAGGGCATGGTTATGAAGAGCACTGGTCACAAAAGGACAATTCCTAACAACTGGGACCCAAGACAATGACTTGGAGAAAGGTATTCTCACTTCAAAGGGCACACTTTTGAGAGCGTTGATAACAACGTGAGAATAACCTGGGCTGTGCTGGGAACATAGGGCCATCCTACTTGTGGACCCTTCCCCTCGGGTCACCTCATTTTCTTGTGAACCAAAGGCAAATGTCATCTTTCAGCAGATAAGGGCCTTGCTCTCACGGAGTTGAGGCAAAGGAAAATGGAGAATAGGAAACAATATAACGAACAAGCTCATGGGAGACCGATCAGGCTTTGAGGAAAATTTAAAAACTGGGCGAAGTGATGCGGGGTAGAGCAGGAAGGCCTGCGTGAGGGGAAGACGCGTGGCTAGAGACCAGGAGGCCCAGCCAGGGCTGGGCACCCCAAGATAGGGGGACGGAGTGCTCCTCGCAGATAGCTGACCAGCAAGAACAAAGGCCCTGAGGCCTCTGCTGTGTTGAAGAAACAGACCCCGTGAAAGGGAAAATCCACTGGGGGTTTTAAGGAAGGGATGATACCCAGTTTAGGGAGAGGAATGAGAAAGAAGGAAACTGGAGGGAAGAGGGTGGGTGATGCGGCTGGCAGAGATCACGAGTAAAGGCAGGGAAAGGAAGATGGGAGCCTGGAAAAAACAATCCTTGCACCTGCTCACACTAGAGGCGGCTTAGGGTTCCCGAGTATTGACAGTGCCGGCTGGCTCAGCCAAGGGGAAAGGAGTTTCCCTAAACTCCAGGGAGCTCAGAGGGACGCAGCAAGAAGACCCGAAACTGAAGCCGCGAAGCCTCGTGGAGGGCAGGCTGACGCAGAGGCTGACGCAGAAGTCACTTTTAAACGTGTTTGCTTTCATTACAATTCATCTCGGGCTAAGCCCCTGGGGCTGAGCTGACTTGAATCTCTAAGTAGAAGCGGTAATTGGGGTTGTTGGGTATTTCTCTGAGTGGAAATACTCCACAGTGATGAATATTTGGCAATTCCATCTTTTCTGAACTCTGCATTGTGTTCCATTGATCTTTGTGTCTATCTTTTTGCCAGCAACACACTTGGTTTATAAAGACTTTATACTTAGTTTTAGAATAAATCTCAAAATCAGGCAGTGTGAATCTTCCAACTTTATTCTTTTTTTGAAATTGGCTAGGAAGAAGGAGGTTTGATATGCGAGTTGGGAGGGCCAACCTCAGGTGTCTGCCACGAGAGCTGAGGGGAGGTTTTCAAAACAAAACAAAACACAAGCTTGTGATTAAATCTTGCCCCCCCCCAATAAACTCAGCAGAGGAGCCAGCGATAGAGCCCAGCTTAAGCCACATCACTGTCCTTCTCAAGGCTGGCTGGGAACCAGCTCAGGGCCTCCTGCTCCGGCCTGTCCCTGCCGCGAGAGTTAACTTCCCCCAGCGCTCCGCAGAACTCACACAGTCCCTGGGAGTCAGACGGACCATCTAGAAAAACAAACCTAGTCTATTGCTTAAGGACAAGAGTGACATTATGATGAGACCACAACATAGCTCTCTTTAATAAATTTAAAAAAAAAAACACCAAAAAAAACTACTGGAATTCAATCCATGTTTATGAATCGCCCATTTCAGTCCCCGAATGGGGAAAATTGGGCAATTCTTCTTTTCTCTCATTCAACAAACATTTATAGGGCTCCTGTGTGCCAGGCACTGGGTGCTTTTATTTCTCTTCCTTTTATTATTGCTCCCTGTCCTGTTTTCTTGAATTATTTGTCTCTCCGTGTGTGAGTGTGTGTGTGTGTGTGTGTGTAAAAGTATGTCAAACCTGCAAAGTCCTGGGCACCACAATTACAGTTTTCTCTGATCTCCCTGTCAGAAAGCACTGCTCACACCCCCTTGAGAAAGCAAGCATGGGAAGGTGTAAAAAATCAGGATGACAAACACTGAGCTACTTCTTACAACTTTTATGTGCTCATTCACACATTATTTATTCAATAAATGTTTACTGAGTCCATTTGCTAGATTCTGCAGATATTGTGGTGAACATATAGACACGGTCTCTACCCTCGCTGAGCTTACATGTGTTGTGGGACGATGTTTTTGAAATATTAACCAATGTTATTTCTCCCAGTAGTTCAGTTTTTTCTTTCCCTGCTCCCACTCAAGTAGCTAGGCTGAGTACGAGCTGTATCTCTGCCAAGGACCCTAGTGAGGAGAATTTGTTTGCAGCCAAGAACCAGATGATAGCCAAGGGTGCATCTGCCAACGCAGCCTATCACCCACACCTGGGCCTATGCCAACCGTCCCTTCCCCGGGCATCCAAACTCCATGCTTGCTTCTTCCTGGGCACACAGTCAGACTCTATTTCCCAGACTCCCTTGCAGTTAGAAATAAAGCCATACCATGAACCAGTGAGTTCTGACCAATGAAATGTGAGAGGAAGTGATACACACCACTTCCTATCCTGTCCATAAATACTTCCACTGAAATCTTCCATGCTCCTTCCCCTTTCCTGTTCTGCCAGAAAGAAATGACAGGCTCTAAGGACCTAGGGGACAGTGGAGCCAAAAGATGGAAGGAGCCTGGATCCCTGAGTCCCTGCTTGGAAGAGTCCCACTCTGACCAGAAACATTTGCATTTATAAACATAAGTTAATTTTTATTGTGTCAAGCCACTAAAATATTGCAGTTTTTTATAGAAATTTTAATCTACTCTGAAAAATATTCTGAGCCACCCCCAGCTCAAGTAAAACTTTCCTGTCCCTGGACTTAGTTCACTCCTTATCCAACTTACCCATAAGGACAAGCACCCCACTGCAAAATACCAAGACACAGTAAGCACCCCCCAAAAGGAAGGTGAGGACCTCACAATCTGCCATGGTGGTGTGATGGTAAGGAAGGGAAAGGTCCTACTCTTATACTTGTGAAGCGAAACAGAACCCGCTTAAGATTTTTCCCAAGATAGAAGAGTGATTCAGGTGTCACAGAGTGTAGAAGGGTAGAGAAATCTGAAACAAGTAAACGCAGAGTTATGTGTATAATCACAAATTGTGCTGAGCTGTGGGAGGAATAGTACAATTAGTCTGGGGATTATAACAAGTGGGGCTATAACTCATATTAGGGAGTGGGGATGAGTGAAGACTTCTGAGGAAGGAACAGTTGAACTGAAACCTAAAGAGGGCATCAGAGTCAAGCAGATTAAGAGTTGGGGGAACAGCATTCTAGGCATAAGGAACAGAATGTGCAAAGGCCCTGAGAAAGGAAAGAGATTGAGTATCAATCAGTTGAGTATCTGAGAGATGGCAGTACAGCTGTGATAGGGAGAGGAGGAAAAGGGTACGAGATGGGCATGAAGAAATAGGAAGAGGCAAATTCATACCACCCACATAGGCCTGGTTCTTGATTTTACGTATTATTACAAGAGCCTGGGAAAAATTTTAAGCAGGAATCAGGGTGAGGATTGCATTTTTACAATATTGAACTGGTCAAGATAGAGATTGGTTGGGAGGGAGTCAAAAATTAGAAGAAGATGCCCGGCCAGTGTGGCTCAGCAGATGAGCATTGACCTATGATCCAGGAGATCACAGTTCGATTCCTGGTCAGGGTGCATGCCCGGGTTGCAGGCTTGATCCCCAGTAGGGGGCATGTGGGAGGCCGCTGATCAATGACCCTCTCATCATTGATGTTTCTATCTCTCTCTCCCCGACTTCCTTCCTCTCTCTGAAATCAATAAAGACATATTTACTTATTTTTTTAAATTGGAAGAAGACAACCCATGTAGAGGAGGCTATTTCAGAAATACAGGCAAGAGTTAATTGTGTGTTGAATTAGAGGAGTATATGGAAACAAACAGATGGGTCTAAGGCATGCTTGGTAAGTTAAATGGAAGAGTAACTCTTGCGTTCAATATCTTTAAACTCTAGTGAGAGGTAGGATCAGGTCATAAGTTCTAAGCTGAGCTTTCTAATAGCTGAGAGATATGGCAAACAGTAGCAGCAGCTTCTCCTATATCTGAACCACCACTCTTTGAGCAGATGGTTTGGAAAAGATTAGAGGAGATTAGAAAAAAGCGGGGCTTGGAGTCAGAAGGCTGTCGCCCAATTGGGTAGGTGACTGTGTGCTCACTCAAATGTGTTGCCATGCCAGAAGGGATAGAAGGATTCTGAAGATGGGTTTGGGCTCAGTGGGGCAAAGGCAGGTGGGCATAAACTGGTCAGTCATGCATTTGTCTCCTCTGTACAAGTACTGAATGCCTCCAAAATATACATATAGATCCTACTGAAAGGAAAGTTGATGCTAAGATTAAACCTCTCTCCCCTAGCTGTCATGTTGTAAAGTGAGTGCCTTATAATCATGTGGCCTTATTCTGAAAGATAAATCACTCTGCATTGCATCCAACTTAAAATAACAAAAGAAAATTGTAATCATACTTTATGATTTTATAGAATAACATATTCATATTCTAACGTCCAGTTGTGTTCTTTAGACTAACTAGAAGGAATATTATTTGAAGAGTCTGGTACATGAGGGCCTCTAGACACCTTAACACAAGAATTCTAAAAACATTAGGAAAAGATAAAAACCTACTTGGGGAGTATCTTCTCTTCAAAGCTCAACTGGGGAGTCACATCAGGCTAGAAAATGGTTCTGGGATGAAGCCAAGCTTTGAGCTGGCAGGGAAAGGCTGCATTGAAACAGAATTACATCGTCTCTGGGAACCCAGCGTTAATTGGAGTAAACCAATGTCTTTGTTCCCGAATGCTCCCATAAAAAAGAGCATTTTAAATTACCAATGTGGTTTTCTTTTCCTCACCCCCTTTCCTGCCCCCAGTGGGGGGGGGGGATGTTCATTCTTTTTATATAATTTCTTCTTTATGTCACCAAATGTCTTGTGATAGTATTACACATGATAGATCTGTTATTGAGAAGTTGCCAACAACCAAAAGATAATTAGCTTAGTTTTCCAGGCATATAAAAAAACAGAGTGGATTATGCACAATTCATTGGAAATAGTGTCCACTGCTCATATCTCAGTGAAATTTGCAGGGGTTGTAAACAATCCCATGTCCTAAAGAGTGCTTTGCGAAATAGAGCTTTTTGCTGAAAGGTGATGGGTCCTTAACTTTTAGGGAAAAGAAGAAGGGGAGAACTACACAGGGTATCAACAGACATTCATGAAATGTGTATTTGGTCAGGCACATTGCTAAACTCTGAGAATATAAAGAAGAATGAGACCTAAGAGAATTAACAGCCTAATAAAGAAGGGAGAGGAGACTCTATGCAGCAACCCTTATGGTGAGCAAAAAGAGGTTAGTGTATGTATAATAGTAGTTCTCATAGTTGTGGTCCCTAGATCAACAGCTGGGACCTTGTTAGAAATGCATATCCTCAGGCCCTACATGAAATCTACTGAATCTGAAACTAGCAATCATCAGGAGAAGTTCCTCTCTCTCTCTCTCTCTCTCTCTCTCTCTCTCTCTCTCTCTCTCTCTCCCTCCCTCTCTCTCTCTCTCTCTCTCTCTCTCTCACACACACACACACACACACACACACACACAGGAATTTGTTACAGGGCTTGGAAATCAAAAGCAGTCTAGAACCCCCAAACATGAGCTGGAGCCCCATTGGGATGACCTGAAACCCGTGGTAGTTCTCACTGCCTCTGGCCCTGGTGGTGTGGGTGCCCTGCAGAGCTGGAGCCTCCCTCATTGAGCTGAATACATACATGCCCCTCGCCTAGGGATGGGAGCACGGAGGAGGTCCTGCAGAAGGTAGAGCAGCTGTAGACTGGGCTGCTGCCTCCCAGGCAAAGGTGAGCCAGCAGATAAGCAGCAACACGTGAGAGCTATGAAATGGCTGCTGATTCACTTCCACCCTCCAAATCCCCCATGAGAATCTCCTTTGTGGCTCAAATATCTAGAAATAGAAATGTAAGGAAATTCTGGGAAATGTAGTTCAGCCTAGGCAAGTTAACCCATCACAAAACCGAGAGAGAGAGAGAGAGAGAGAGAGAGAGAGAGACAGAGAGACAGAGAGACAGAGAGACAGAGAGACAGAGAGACGGGGGGGGTGGTATTTAAGAAAGGTTGAGGAGTCAGTTAAGAGGGACAGTTAAAGGAGCAATATCCCAGCAGAAGAAGGAAGGGAAAGAGTCTGTGCTTTGATGTTTAAAAGGAGAGACATTCCTTCCAGTAGCATAAATCCAAGAAAGCAGGGGAAGAGGAAAAGGAAGGGTGGGCTGGAGTGGAGAGGGAGTGGTGTAACTTGTGCCACACACACTTGTTGGAAGAAAAGGCAAAAAGGCAGACAACTGGAGACCACACACAGGGGAGCACAGATAGCCCCTCTCAAAGACAAAGAACCAACTTGTGTCACTCTATCATTCCTTTTCCAAATGATATTTTTTTAGTTTTCAATCACAGTTGACATAAAGTACTATGTTAGTTTCAGGTGTACAACCCAGTGATTAGACAGTGTGTAACTCACTAAGTGATCACCCTGATAAGTCAAGTGCCCATCTGAGACCATACACAGTTATTATAATATTATTGACTATATTCCCTGTGCTGTACTTTATATCCAGGGACTGTTTTTATAGACTTGAGGGGCCATCCTCTCAAGTTCTACTCCATGAACTCCCTCGCTTGTTTGATCTCCCATAATTTCTACTTTGTTGGTGACTGAACTTGGGTAAACCATGCTGCACACTTTGTTCTGCACTTAGATCTCTGAATACTGCTGGCTGAATAACAAATAAAAATGCTCATTGTCTTCACGATAATAAATGCACATTTTTTTACCCCTACAGTAGGTTCCCACTATATCTTTTCGATTTAGTACTTTGGGTTTCTTTGAATAAATACCCAGGAGTGGAATTGTTGGGTCTTTCTTTGTCTCCTGTTATATAGCCTTTGTTTTAAAGTTTATTTTGTTTGGTATAAGTATTGCTACCCCAGCTTTTTGTTTGCTTGTGTCCATTTTCATGAAATATCTTTTTCCATCCCTTTACTTTCAATCTGTGTGCTTTTCAATCTGAAGTGAGTCTCTTATAGAAGTACATGTAAGGGTCTTGTTTGTTATCCATCCATTGTTGATAGATATTGATTTATTACCATTTTATTATTTATGTTTTTATTCTTTTCTTCTTCTTCTTAAAGAAGACTCTTTAACATTTATTATAATACTGATTTGGTGGTGATGAACTCCTCTAGATTTTTCTTGTTTGGGGAGCTCTTTATATGTCCTTTGACTCTAAATGATAGCTTTGCTGGGTAGAGTAATCTTGGTTGTAGGTCCTTGCTTTTCATCACTTTGAATATTTTGTGGCAATCCCTTCTGGCCTGCAAAGTCTCATTTGAGAAATCAGCTGGCAGTCTTAAGGGAGCTCCCTTGTAGGTAACTAACTGCTTTTAAGATTCTCTCTTTGTCTTTAACCTTTGCCATTTTAATTATGATGTGTCTTGCTGTGGGCCTCTTGTTTGGAACTCTGTACTTCCTGGACTTGTGTGTCTATTTCTTTCACCAGCTTAGGAAAGTTTTCAGTCATTGTTTTTTTCACATAGGTTTTCAATTCCTTGCTCTCTCTTTTTTTCTTTCTGGCACCCCCATGATGTAAATACTGGTTCACTTGAAGCTGTCCCAGAGGCTCCTTGTACTATCCTCATTTTTTGGATTCTTTTTTCTTTTTGCTGTTCTAATTGGGTATTCCGTGCTTCCTTATCTTCCAAATCTCTGGTTTGACCCTCTGCTTCATCTACTCCATTGTTGATTCCCTGTAATATATTTTTCATTTCAGTTAGTGTATTCTTCATTTCTGACTGGGTCTTTTTAATGTTTTCTATCTTCATCTTTATGTTTCCTTTCTCTTTGTTGAAGTTCTCATAAGTTCATCTACTCTTCCCCTAAGTTCATTGAGCATCCTTATAACCAGTGTTTTGAACTCTGCATCTAGTAGATGGCTTGTCTCTATTTTGTTTTGTTCTTTCTCTGGAGTTTTGTTTCATTCTTTCATTTGGGACACATTTCTTTGTCTCCTCATTTTGATTGCCTCACTGTGCTTGTTTCTGTGTATTAGGTAGAGCTGCTACATCTTCCAGGCTTGGTATAGTGGCCTTATGTGTTAGGTGTCCTGTAGGGTCCTGTGGCTCAGCCTTCCTGGTC
Organism: Miniopterus schreibersii; assembly: GCF_964146895.1. Lineage (NCBI taxonomy): Eukaryota > Metazoa > Chordata > Mammalia > Chiroptera > Miniopteridae > Miniopterus > Miniopterus schreibersii. The sequence continues at coordinate 30,929,293 of NC_138115.1, forward strand.
ACCTGAACAGGACACTACAGGTGTGCCTTCCATGTGGGCTGTGTATACCCTTCTGTTGCAACTGAGCTTTGATTGCTGTTGACACCTCAGTGGACGTGATTTACCCTCAGGCCAACTGGCTTAGAGGACCACCTGCGACCATCATGGAGGACCAGCTTGCAAGGGCCCACCCCACAAAGCAGGTCTTACTTCAGCAGGGCTCTGGTGCCTGCAAAGTCAGCCCCTTGAGAGTGTCTCTTGTGGAGGAGGTTGGATGGTGCTTTGGTGTGATCTGAAGCTGTCCACCAGGTGCACTGGCTCTGGAGTCTCCTGAGAGGTACAGGCCAAAGTCAGCCACCACCTGTGCCCTGCCTGTGGCCACCTGGCATGAGCTACAAAGTGCCCTGCAGATGGCTGCTACTTGTGCTGGGCTTGGAGGTGCCCAGGAGAGGCCAAGCTGCAAACCAAGGTTGGTTGTCACTAGTGCCAGGCCTGGGGCCACTTAGTAAGTGGTATGTGCATGCCAAGGCCAGATGTTGCTTGTTTGAGAGATTTTAGGAAAGCCTGTACCATGAGCCAAGACAGGTCGTTGGTATGGAAAAGCCACTGAAAATGGCTTGGGTGGACTCACAAGTTGGGTGGGGCAGAGTGTCAGGGAATCACTAGTGTGGGGCAAACTGATGGAGACTCAGATATGGCGCCCACCTACCAGCTCTGTGGGGGGAGGGCCTCAGAAAAGAAACAATGGCCTGTACCAACACTTCTGTCTGGGAGAAAGCACCCCTCTAGCTTTCACCCTGGTGCCAGAGTACTTAGTCCCTCCCTGTATGTCTCTGGTGCCCCCATGCTGAAACTCAGAGCAAGTGAGTCCCCACCCTTTCATTCTGAGGGTCCTCACATAAGAAAACTTCCAAGAGCAACCAACTCAAAGGCAATATGCAGTCTTCTGTTTGTGCATAAAGGATGAATTGAGGTTCTTCCAAAACCCAAACTATGACATAATTTTAAAATATGGTTATTAAGCACCTGCTTGTTCATCACTGTGAATTTAAGGACATTTACAGAGGTCACATCTTAGCATATGGCCTGCTTCTTTCTCACTGATGCTGTTGGCAGCAGAGCTGCTCACAGCTTGATGTGCTGTGTTAGCACCAGCATGAGAATTTAAGGAATAGCATGCTGTGCCAGCCAGCCCATCAGAGATTGTGGCAGAGACAGGCCCTAACGAGAACTTTGTGGGAAGGCAGAATTCTTCTTTAAAACTTAAAATTAAAAGTTAAGGATGTACCCAAACATCCACAAAACTGAGTCTATTGTGAATGAATGATTTAAACCAACTTCAGCCAGTTTATGCTTTCAGTCTTCACTTCTTCTTGGGGTAGTGATTTTTCTTAGTTGACTTTCTACGTAAAATAGAACAATTCCTCTTTTTATTAATGTTAATCCTTCTGGTTTGAATCTTCAAAGAAGATCCCCAGTTCTAATAGATAATATTTGACGAATAAGTCCAGTTCAAACTATTTTTATTTGATTTTATAAACTTTTGGTCATGTCTCCATGAAATTGTATTTCTAGACTAGGAAATGTTTTTGTTTTCTCCTGAAAGGATCTATTTGGAGAAAAAAATTAGACTTAAATACAGACTATTGAACTTCAATTCCAGTTTTTCCACTTCCTTGGACAAATTATTATCTGAATCCGTTTCTTCATCTATAAATGGGAATACCAACAAATACCTCACATGATAATTATAAGGGTTAAATAAGATAATACATACATTAGCAGAGTATAGACTAAGCTTTTACAACAAAGAGAGCCTAAAATATAGGGGGGCTTAAATAAGACAGGAATCTTTTTCTTATGTAATAATCCAGAGGCAGTGACTCATAAATACCACTGAAATTTTCATATGAGGTGGGCAACAGTAGGTTTACAGTTGTGAAATACAAGAGTTTATTCTCATATTATTATTTATTAATTATTGTATTATTTCCCATACATATGTAAACCTACTTTTGCCCACCCCTGTATATACCTTTCATTTGTGGATGGGCCATCTCCCAGCCAGCGGTGGAGGAAGGAGAGTCATGGCAAACAGCTTCCTTTTTAAGGTGTGACCCAGAAACCACACACATCACTGTTGCTTATATCCCATTGGTCAGAAGGTTGTCACATGGCTGCATCTAACAGCAAGGGAGGCTGGGAAATGTAGTCCCTATCTGAATAGACTTATGCCCAGTTAAGAGTGGGGGGGAAGTGTTTTCTTATTAAAAGGAAAAAGGACAGAATGGATATTGGGGGATAATGAACAAGTTTGTGTTAGCTACTTTCTATTACATAGATTTCTTTATTTTTTAAAATTTTTATTTATTTATTTATTTAAACATATCTTTATTGATTTGAGAGAGAGGAAGGGAGGGGGAGAGAGAGAGATAGAAACATCAATGATGAGAGAGTCATTGATCGGCTGCCCCCTGTACGCCCTCTACCTGGGATCGAGCCCACAACCCGGGCATGTGCCCTGACCAGGAATTGAACCCCAATCTCCTGGACCCTAGGTCGATGCTCAACCACTGAGCCACACCCCGCCGGGCTCTATATTTTTTAAAAAACAACACACTTGACATTTTACTTTTGACCTCCCTTCCTACTAACCAAAACCCCTATATAACCAGCAACTTCGAGGAATAGAAGATAAGTTGTTTGAAGGGACAGAACCATGTCTTATTTATCTCCACATGTTTAGAACCTAACTCAGAATTATTATTCTGAATAAATGTTTATCAAGCTGAATAATCATAATCACTCTAAGAGCGTTCACTTGGGTTAAACCCCTTTACTAATATGTAGACTATAGACTTTCCAGTTTTAATGAGCAGTGTCATACCATATATATGACATTGTTGGTTTTACCTACCATATGACCCAATAGGTTGCATAGTGAAGCACTTCAGTATGTTCTTGCTATGTGACATTTTTTAGAAGAAAAGAGCAAAAGCACAAAAAACCTGGCTCTCAAAGCAGGGTCATGTTCTCTCAAGTTGAGTATTTAAATCAAACATGACCCGGCCGGCCATGGCTCAGCTGTTGAGCGTCGACCTGGGATCCAGGCGATCGGGGTTTGATTCCGGGTCGGGGCACATGCCAGGGTTGCGGGCTCGATCATTGATGTTTCTGTCTCTCTCTCCCTCTCCTTTCCTCTCTCTGAAATCAATAAAGATATAAAAAAATAAAATAAATCAAACATGAGACCATTAACTTAAAAAGTGTTTATCATCCATTTTCTTGGCAGGCAGAGGAAACCTAGTACAGAAGTGGAAACTGGGAACCATAGCCTGGCCTACTGAGCTCTAGGGTACTATTCTGTAATCCCTCTTTCTTTATAACTAGTCTCAGAATGGAACTATTTTGCCTGAGGTTAGGCAAACCAACTGAAAGTATTCACAGAATCTCAAATCTCAAATTCTGCCAGTTACCTGTAGTTGCACAATGTGAGTAGTCTCGAGGGGGAAATGACTTCACTACAAAAAAGAAGGAAATCTGGCTGGAGAACAGAAAGGAATTGAACATTATTGGGCACCTACCCTGTGTCTGACATTGTGCTAGGGCCATCCAAACACATTATCTAATTTAGTTATGCTAACAACCTGGAATGAGATAGAAAATGTTATAGGAAACATCTCTTAGGGTCAAAGAAGTTAAATAAGTTACAAAAGATCACTGACATTGCACATTGGGTTCCTAAGAAGCAGATGCTGAGGTGGAGATTTGTGTTCAGAAAAGTTGTTGAGAGTATTCTCAGGGTCAATACCTGGAGGAGATGTCAGGTAGCAGTTGAATATAAAAGTTCAGGGAATAGGTACAGATTGAAGATACACATTTGGAAGTCATCAATGAGTACACAGTGTTCAGAGCCATAGAACTGGATGAGATCATCCAAGGAGTGGTTATAAAAAAAGAATACATAAATGTCGCTCTGTTCATAGGGTCGTTGTTGGTGATGTGTGTGTGTGTATGATGTGGTTTAGCTGGATTAATACCAAGAGTTTTATTTCTTGAGTGCCTAGTATGTCCCAGATGCTGTGCTAAGAACTTTATATCCCTTAACTTACTTAATTTGCTAGTAAGTGAATTATTTTCTCCATTTTTAAGATGATGATACTGAGAAAGTTTATACTTGCTCAACATCATAGAATTAGTAAGTGATAAAACTAACATTTGAACCCAGAGCCCATGTTCTTAACCTATATACTTCCTCTCATATAACCTAATATAAAAATTGAATTTCTGTTGGTCATTCTAACGCATGATACGCACTAAATGAAATGTGTGTCTCCCCCCCCACGCCACTACGTATCAGCTTGTGCCTTGGACAATATCATGTTTGACCACGGCTTTGAGATCATCAGTCTCAAATGGGCGTGTTAATAATCATGATGACTCTTCGACCCAACTAATAGAGCCATTATGAGGGCCCAATGAGGGGACGTCCGAAGAAGTGGATCATAGCTCCACGCTTGTTAGAGAGCGTCATTGCTCTCACTTCACAATGAGCCTGGGTTTTGTGAATGTGATAGAACCAGGTCAAATGAGTTCTGCCTGTGAAATGTACACTCCAGTTGCACAGAAGTATTGCACTTTAGAGAAATGCTATTAGAATATCTCAACATGCAATTATCTTTTAAGTTTATGAACTACTATAGGAGGATTTTAGTCAGATAAGTATTTGCTTCCCTGTTTCTTTTTTTTTTAAATATATTTTTATTGGTTTCAGAGAGAGGAAGGGAGAGGGGGAGAGAGAAACATCAATGATGAGAGAGTCATTGATCGGCTGCCTCCTGCACGCCCCCTACTAGGGATCGAGCCCGCAGCCTGGGCATGTGCCCTGACCAGGAATCGAACCTCGATCTCCTGGATCCTAGGTCAACTGATGCTCAACCTTTGAGCCATGCCGGCCAGGTGCTTCCCTATTTCTTGATTTAAATATTAGGAAATGTTTCTGTACACACTATTCATTCCCATAGCCAGAGGGAATTTGACCCAGTATCTAAAATGCTGTGTGTTTTAAGAAGTAAACAGAGAGACAAAGTGCAGAGTTTGAAGTCAGAATGCCAGCATTAAGTTCTGACACACTGGCTAAACCTTTATGCGGCAAGTTTTTCAAATGCTCAGCCTAAAATATTTGTTTCTGCTTTCCATAGTATCTACCCACAGATATGGTGGGGTGTACAACTCAGGCAGGAAACCTCTCTGGCCTTGGGTTCTTCACTGACCACCAATCAGCAGAGTTTTCATTAAGGAACTTTTCACTCAAAACACTATGAGATGGAAAATTGGCTAAACATCCACTGATCCCTAATGATATGTTTATCTTTGTACCCTACACACTAAAGAGATAGAGTTGTGACCCTTTCTCTCTAGCAGCCACAATCTATAATCAAAACCACAGGTAGATGAAAATAAATTTAAACAATTATAAACAAAATTTGAACAAAAATGAACAATATGAGGATGACCATGATTTTTAGCGTGTAAAGGAAACTCATGTATTACAGAATCATCAGAGAAGAGCTCACAGAGGTTAATTGGAGGTAGCTGTGTCCATTTGCACCAGTTTAGCAGTTTCAGTAGCCACAGACATTGGATGAACTGGGACAAACATTTCACTGCTCTGTGACTCAGTTTCCTCATATACCAAACAAAGGCATGCTCCTCGTTTCTTATATAATTCACAGGGTGATCACTGGGAAACACTGAGAAATATCTCATGGTATTATTGCAGATATAGTTGAGATTAAATGCAGATAAATAAAATTATATGTCACAGACACTTATACTTATGATAATTAAAAGATGACACAATGAGCCAATTTATCTCTGCAGCATAAATTTAAGGTAGATAAAAATAAAAATCTTATGACAAAGTAGATTCACACAGAATTGTGAATGAAGCTTAAGGGTTTTTAAATATTTTGGTCAGCATTTCTGATGTATCAGGAGTGGGATGTTGAGAAATAAATCAGTAAAGTGTTTCTAGCAAGCAAATAAGGAATTTTTTTTTTTTCTGAGAATTAAGTTTTTTAAAAATCAGGTCAAAATTAACTGTGTTGCTGCCAGGATTTTCTGAACCATTTATTTTCCCCTGTGTTAACTAGACAGCAGAAACTCCCATAGTCAATCCTAACTGAAACAAGCAGAAGGAATTCTTCCCTCTAATTCAGTCCATGAGTAGGGGGCTGGGATATGTTTGTCAAATAAATGAATCGGTAAATGAATGAATCAATCGACATTTATATGTTGAAAATAAGCCTGCTCTTTGGGGAAGGAATGATCTGTAATTATTACTGTATTTGTCAAGCATTTTTCTGTTCTAAAATTGAAGTTATTAAACAGGATTCTGGAAATTCACTTTGAGACAGTTCCCCAAGGGACAAGTCATCAAACAGGACTTGGGGATCTAAGCAAGCTCAAGGCCTGTCAGTCGGTATCCTCAGCTCTACCCCTGTGCTGATAGCTACAGGACTTCCTCACAAGAAACAGGAATTTACCGTAAGTTTAGTAAGTAGCTCCGACTGAAGCAGAATGAGACAAGGAAATCTTTGCTGGGGGCAGCTAAGAACCAACAAGAAACTGGTAGGGTCCTTGGGATAGGGCAGGAGAGAGCAGAGGTCACCATTAAAGTCCCCTCCAATGACTGGGCTCATGGCCACAGGTGAAGAGAGAAATAGAGCCAGCCTGTGGGGAACAGGCTTCAGCCAGGCTGGACAGGACGGGAAGAAATGGACAGAGGTGACATCTCATGGTCATTTCCTGAAAACCCGGTCTTTCACCTCCTATTGCTCCCTCATTCAGCAAATATCATGCCCATTCTTCCAGTCTTTTAGCTCAGAAAGCTGGGTCTCATCCCTGCTTCCTTTCCCCCCACCTTCCTTTCCCCCACCCTCCAATTCTTCTTAAATCTGACCATCTTTCTCCATCTCCACCAAGACACTAGTTCAAGCCACTCTCGTGTGGATTTAGATGTAGCCTCCTAAACGAATATCCCCTGAACCACTTTTTGTCCCCTATGATCCGTTCTCTACCTGCAGCCAGTCTGGGCATCTTCCCAGAATGCAGATCTGATCATGTCATACCACTGCTCAAAGCCCTTCAGAGACTTCTCACTGCTTTGGGGATAAAGGGGGAGCCCCTTAACGCAGTCTCCAAGCCGGGAGTGCTCTGGCTCTTGCCCGCCTCCCCAGCCCCCTCCGGCCCCACAGTGCCCAGCAGCAATCTGTTCTGGCCTTTGCGACCTTCCTTCAAGCCCTTTGCACTAACTGAATTCCATCTTGCCAAAGGGCCCTTTCATCTAGGAATTCTAGCTCATCCTTTCAGACGCTAGCTCAAACCCCTCTCCCCAGGCAAGCCCTTCCTGGCCTCCCTGGCCAGCTGAAGCCTCCCTTTTCGGGGTTCTCCTTATGCTGGGAATCTCTCCCACATAGTTCTCCTCACAGTTATAATTTTACGTTAATTCACACAAGGTTTTTATTACTATTAGTATTCTCTCTAGGTTCTCCAAGATCCGTGAGTGGAAGGTAAGGGTCTGTTGTTTTTCTCACCACTGGACCTCGAGCTCTAAGAAAAGAACAAGCAGTCTGAGCATTGTTGAAAACTAAGTGAATGAATGGCACAGAGATGGAAGCCGGAAAGACCGGGGGACCATCTGTGCATCTGTCTTCCTGTTCCTGGTCTCCTTTATGTGTGACCAGGAGTAATTGTAAAACATAACTTATTTTGTCATAAAATGCTCCCCTAGCCCAGCAATTCCTTGGTGAATGCCCTAAGATTTGACAGATGCAGGGTGAGGCCCCTGGTTATAAAAGGCTTTGGGCACTGTCAATCCAGAATCTTTAGGTCTACATTCATGAAATAAGGATTTTTTTCTCCATTAATGTAAGGACAATTTTAATGGCAGGTCATTTTTGAAATGTGTCGAGTATAAAATTTCTGAAATCTAGGACAATGGGAAAATATTCTCATAATAGTGTTTATCACTGTAGGCTAGAATTGAAAGAGGAAAGATATTTTTAAGAGGCCTTTTAATAATATAATTTAGAAGAATCATTGTTAGAAAAAGAATTGTTAATCAAATGTAATATCTACATGTGTTTTCTGATGAAGAAGAAACCCTCTTTCAAAGGTTTTCATAGTAACAGCTCATAAAAGATAGAACAAGTGAGGAATCATATCTTCTCGTTGCTTTAATTCACTCTAATCATGTTTCAGACCAAGACCCTCTATTTTTTTATCAAAGTTCTCATATTATTTTCAAATAATCCACAATAAACATTTATAATATGCTTTCATACTCCTTTGGTTCTAAAGCCAATGTTTGTTGAATGAAGTCTGCTCTTAAAGCGTTTCTAGAAATTTCAAGAGGTTTTGTTTTAAAGCACTAAATCTATTGAAAAAATAAACAAACATGCTTTTATATGCAAAACACACACTCACATACACACCCACACAAATACACATATCCTCACAGTTTTTTGTTTGTTTGTTTGTTTGTTTTTTAAATATATGTTTATTGATTTCAGAGAGAGGAAGGGAGAGGGAGAGAGAGAAATAGAAACATCAATGATGAGTCGTTATTGATCAGCTGCCTCCTGCACGCCCCCTACTGGGGATCGAGCCTGCAACACGGGCATGTGCCCTGACCGGAAATCGAACCGTGATCTCCTGGATCCCAGGTCCATGCTCAACCACTGAGCTATGCCAAATCGGCCTCACAGTTTTAATGTCATTAATAACTCATTTATTGAGTGTTTTCTGCGTGCCAGCCCTGTGGGTAAGCACTTCATAGATATTTCCTATCACCCACTGCAACTTTGTGAAGCAGACTATATTTCTGTTCCCATTTTATCACACTTTTTATAATTCTGATAAACTACCGAAGCTTGAAAGCATTAAACAAATTGCTCAAGGCAATATCCATTAAGAGTAATAACCTTGGTTAAATAAAACATTAGCCTGAAATGGAACAATTAATACATGAACAAACTAAATTGTTAATTGTTGATTGGTTTTAGAAGAGTTGCTGAGGGTTTGGCTTTCCCATGCGCACATATTCAAGGTGACCTGAAATACTGTCAGAAGGAAATAACTACAGAACAAACAAGATGCCGATTAATACATCACCCTTTTCATCCCAGATAAAGATTTCCACTTATCTCACTCATATAATTATAATTCAAAATAACCCTGTAGGAATTATCAATTAATAGTTTGCTGTGAATAAATGTTCACTTGGTCTCTGATTAATGTCCTGGAAATAATGAGTTGGTTCCAGTAGAGTGGTCTTTCCTGGTTGCTGAATTTCAAGAGGCGTAATCTAAAGTTCAACATAAAATAGACATAATCATCAGGAAATTGGGTGATGGTCACCACTCTGAATGATCCCTGTCATCCTGGTAGTTTCCGTTTCTCACTAGAATTCCAGTTAAATTCTTAAATGGTCTCATATTTGGAAGTTTTGTCTTTCCTGATTTAATAAGTAGCCCCATTCAGGGGCAAAATTTGCAAAGTAGTTACCATGGAGAGGTCACATTACTTCAATATTTGTCAGGGATCATCTTTGACCCTGTAGAACACGTGTGTCCTCATTCCACTCTACCACTCTGTGCCAGCAAGACCCTTGACGTCGCTCTTGACGCAGTCAACACCATTCTTTTCTTTAAGCATCATACAGCACGTTGCCAAAAAATAATTCTGTGGCATCTACCCTACTAAACTGAGACACATGTCAAGTTAATGTCACAGTTAGGCTGGCGATGCACTAGAATTTTAGAATAGAGTCTGCATTTCTTCACTCTCATCATCAGTTATGCAATCATATTTCTGATTTTACAATTCTTTTTTGGGAGTTGGGATATATACTTCAGAGTCCCCTGAGCACTGTTGGAATATTTCTCTCTTGACCTAGAAAGGCGAAACTATAATAGTTTCCTGCTGACTTAACTCCCCCAAAAAGAACTGTTTCATAAATTTAGTTATTTAACAACATCACTATTTCTACTTTTATTAAGAAAAATGTGACAAAAGGAAACCACCAAGTTTTACCTTTGTCTAGTGCTTCTATAGATGTAACTCATTCTGAGGTCATAGAGGGAGCTCTGGACCAGCTGCCAGAAGTTGAGTTCTAGATGTCACGCACTCTGCCATTTGTCCTTTCAACCTCCTAAAGAACTCATAGATACCCTCTCTCCACAGCCCAGTTTATTCATCTCTGAAATGGGCTCATAGTAAAAAGCCTACACCAACTCATTTACATCAACTGCACAAATAGTTATTAGTCCAAGTTTTCAAAAAACAAACAATAGGCACTTAATTCGATAAAATGTAAACTGTGATTGCCAATGGTAATTGGCGCTGTGGTTTATTCTGCGAGAATGGAAGCTATTTTAATGTTCTGTAGGTGAGCATGATGGGAAATAAGTGGGTGACTTGGCTAAGCTAGGCTCGCTGAGTTAAATATATTGACTGTACTTTCAAAATCCTGTATTCAATATCTTACTTCCTGATTCATTTTCAGAAAGATTCTCAAAAAGCCTCAGATTCCTTTATCTTCCAACATATTTATATGGATACTTATCTATGGATGAAACATGTTTTCAGAGGAAGTAACTGGATAACTAGCATTGAGTTGGTTCATTTTTTAAATTATAACTACCAGAACTATATTTTGTCCAAACAACAGTCTATCTAACTTAAAATAAACCTAGGTGATAACAAGCGTTCCACACGGCCTACAGAAAGGAGTTTATTCCACAAAGTTCAGTGGCGAGGCCCCATTCGTCACGCTCTGCAGTAGTTAACATGAGTGTACATGGCATGCTTATCACTGTAACGCTAGAATGGTGGGGGGGTTTTAATTCATCATTTCAACGACTTAGTTTGTCATAATAAAGCACTGGCTTAAAATGCAGCAGTAAGCTTCCCTTCTGACTTAAAAGATGTATGCAACTCTGACAATTCTGAGCAATGCTTTTTGCTTTGTTTACCTGGTTCTAAAGTGAAATGACAATTCGTTTTTCACAAGTAAGCTGAAGAGTCTTGCAACAGATAGTTTTCCTTTGAAGTAAATTTAAAAGAGGTTTTCAGATGTACGTATTTTTTCTTAAGTAGCAAATGGAAGATATCTCCAAAAATGTTGCCTTCTGGCATCTGGTAGAAAGCCTTGCAAAGCAGGATCCACTCTAAAAGCAAACGACAAGCTCTGAGCGTCATAACTTGCACCTCTTTTAAACACACAGTTTTCCACATGCTAGAGTTTGGTGGTTTCTTTCTTGTTTATTAGAAACACAATAAAGTCATTGCTTTTGAACATTGCTCTTGAAAGAATGCATTTTTATGCTAAAAAATACAAATTCTAAAGTGTCCTGTTTTTCATTTTGAGGTAGCTATGCTTTTTCAAATTTACTTCCTTTACTCAATATAGGGTTATGAAAAAACTCCAGAGTAGAAGTTAAGAGACTTCAGGTCTGGTCTGGGCCCTAGCATTCGTTTTTAGGAAATTCTAGTCTTTGAGAAAATGATGAAACTCTTTGGACCTCCGTTTTCACAACAAATAAAACTAGATGGATAGTCTTCCAATCTTCCAGGCCTACCACTCTCTGAGTCTATGGTTTCATAATCTAAACGAGGCAATTTTATATAAGCAAGATGGTGTGAGTCCATAAGGAATATTAGTTAATTCTGGTAAAACTACCAACAGCAGTGGCTTCCCGTGGAAAGGTTTCAGAAAGCATAGCTGTGTCTGATAGTATCAGGTGTCTTTAGAATGCATTCTCTTCATTAATTAAGACTTCTTTTTCTTCCTCAGTTTTCCTAGGGTATTATATACAATGGCAACTGAATCTGCTTCCAATGAACTATCTTTTATTTTAGGGAACTGTTTATCTTAAATATAATAAATTTACTTGTATTATTAAAGTGAAATGATACATGCATTTTTATTAGATTTTTATTTTCTACATGCACATGAAAAGAAGGAAAACGGGTCTATACCTAGCACACAATACATACACTAAAATAGTTCACAAGCATAATATTTTGCATTGAATTATCCTGTACTATCATCCAGGAGTCACACAAATTTTTGCTATTTATCCATAGGTATGTAGTGTTACCTGGATCTTATACAGGGGGAAACAGGCGGAGGATAACATGGAACCTACTTAGGAATACACAGTACCTCTGAGCAGGTCAAAGGTGAAAATCCCAGTGAAAGCCATTACGCTGAGCTCGCCACTGCTATTTTGCCCCCGTCTCTGAAATTTCATAATTGGTATATTTATACATATCTTTATAGCACTGACAAAAATATTGACTAGAACCACTAACAATATCAAAATTCATGAGCACCCTTGGTCGGGTAGCTCAGTTGGTTAGAGTGTCATCCCAATACACCAAGGTTTCGAGTTCGATCCACCATCAGGGCACATACCAGAATTGACCAGTGAATTCATAAACAAATGGGACGACAAATCAATGCTTCTTTCTCTCTCTCCCTCTCTCTATCTGTCTCTCCCCCTTTCTCTAACACCTATTTTTAAAATGACAAGCAAACACTGATGATGAGTATGACAAGCAAACACTGATGATAATATGAGTATGAAATAAAACAAGAGAGTAATAGCATTAATATACATATTTCTGAACCAAATTCATAGGAAATAAAGGTAAGAGCCCTATACATAAGTCATGGACAAGTGAGCAGAGTACAGCAACTGACTATTCAAAAATGAGGAAAACAAACTTAGTATATCTATTTTAAAAGGTCAAACTCATTCATAATAAAAGATACAAATTGACACTGCAAGATAAATAAACATCTTCTTTAACATGTAAAAGGAAAACATATTTACAAGGGCTAATATGCAATGAGAGGGTATGATGAGATAGCTATTTTCATATACTGCTAGAGGGAATTTATGTTGTCACATTCTTTTCTAGAAAGCAATTTAGGAATATAATGTATATTCAGAGTCTTAAAGAAGTTCCACACTGTTGGGCCCAATAATTCACCTCCCAGGAATGCACCAAAAGAAATATCCAAAATGCACATGTATATGCAAACAAACAATAAAAAACACACACACACATTTTTACTGCAAATATTTACACAGAAAAAAAAGAAAGAACCACCTAAATGTTAAAGAATAGTTAAATAAATTATAGCATATCCATAGCACAGAAAGTTATACAGCTTCTAGTATTATTCATGAAATATTTTCAATGACGTATGAAAAGGTTGAAAAAATAGAGTGAGACCTCCAGTATGTTATTATTCAAGATAAATCATAGACATAAACATAAAACCATAAAGCCTTTCACAGAAAACATAGATTGTTTTTATAACCTGAGTGTGGGCAAAGATTTCTTAGGCAGAATGTAGAAAGTGATAATCATAGAAGAAAATTAGATTTCATCAAAATTTAAAACTTTTGCTCATTAAAAGACATTACGGAAAAGAATAGCTGGTGTGGCTCAGTTGGTTAAACGTCATCCTGTGCACCAAAAGGTGGCGGGTTTGACTGCCAGGCAGGGCACGTACCCAGGTTTCGGGTTCAGTCCCCAGTCGGGGCACATGCGAGAGGCAACTGATCGATGTTTCTCTCTCTCTCTCCCCCTCTCCCTTCCTCCCTCTCTCTCTCTCTCTCTCTCTCTCTCTCTCTTAAAAATCAATAATGGCTGTACCAATTTTCATTCCCATCAATAGGGGGCAAAAGTTTCCTTTTCTCTACACCTGTTATCTTTTCTTTTTTTGATAAGAGCCATTCTAATGGGTATAAGGTGATATGTCATTGTGGCTTTGATATGCATTTCCCTGGTAATTAGTGATGTTGAACCCCATTTCATGTACCTGTTGGCCAAAATAGGCAGGTCCTTTGCCTATTTTTTAATTGGTTATTTGTTATTTTGTTATTGAGTTGTATGAGTTCCTTATATATTTTGGATATTCAGCCTTTATTAGATATATTCTTTGCAAATATTTTCTCCTAGTCCTTTACATTTTGTTGGTTTTGTTTGTTTGTTTGTTGGTGGGTTTTGCTGTAGAGAAGCTTTGAAATTTGATGTAATCCCACTTATTTATTTTTACTTTTGTTGCTTATACTTTTGCTGTCATAACCAAAAAAATCACTGCCAAGACCAATGTCAAGGAGCTTTTTCCATATGTTTTCTTTGTGTCTTATTTTTTCTAGCTCAAGATTTGTTGATTTTATCTTTTCAAAAATCCAACCCTTTCCTTTCTTGACCTTTTCTATTGTTTTTCTCTTTTCTATTTCACTTATTTCTGCTCTACTCTTTATTATTTCCTTCTGTAGATAATCCTCTTCATGGTGTCTAGCAGGTCACAAAGATGAGCAGAAGTAATAGCTAAGATTTCACAACCCATGGATGGATATGTTCCTAAATAATTTGGGTGAATATACTAAAAGCATGGTTCCATAGAATACATATTATGACGGTGTTCAAATTGGTTTCATCCTGTACTAAGCATAAATAGTACTCTGTGTGCTGAACTGAAACAATAACCACCTTGTCTAACGTTGTTTCTTGGGAAAATATGCTTCAAATACTAAATATCAGGATATTAAATTAGTCATTGGAACACAACTCATTTATGGATTGAGGCTAAAACTTGTACATAAAAACTATCAGTGTTATAATAAAAATTCCAAGGTGAAATAGCCCAGGGCAACCCTACTTTAGAGAATACATTTCATGAGAAATGGATGCTTCATATTTATTTATTTATTTATTTAAAAATATATCTTATTGATTTCAGAGAGAGGAAGGGAGAGAGAGAGAGATAGAAACATCAATGATGAGAGAGTCATTGATCGGCTGCCTCCTGCACGCCCCCTACTGGGGATCGAGCCCACAACCCGGGCATGTGCCCTGACCAGGAATCGAACCCCAATCGCCTGGATCCTAGGTCGATGCTCAACTGATGAACCACACCCAGCCAGGCTGGATGCTTCATATTAAAATGTCCTTACCCAAGTTCCTTTCCTACTGTATTCCTGTGTGTTCGTTTCACCTCTGTACTTGCCTAGGCCATAAACTCTTCCCCTTCACCAATTTCTGCAACAAAAAAAAAGGAAGAGAAAGAACAAGAAATAAAAACTCCAATCACAGCAAGTTTTGTGAAGTTATAAATTTATTGAAAATGTGGGATATTTGGGGGAGATACTGCACAACATTCTACCTTCTCTCTAAATGCAGATGCCTGGGCCACATCCACAGATATTTTGATTCAGTAGATTTGATGTGGGGTCCAGGACTCCAAATATTCAACAAGCTCCCCAGGTACTTCTGAAAATTAACCATGTTCAAAAACTACCCCTCTAGTTCAGGGGTCAGCAAACTATAGCCCTAAAGCCATACCTGCCCTGCCATCTCTTTTTGGTTTGTTTTTGCTCTTTAAGAAATTAATTTGAGTTATTTTTGAAATATAAAACCTAGTTGTATTTTCCCACCCCATCTTTGTAAGTAAAGTTTAACTAGAATGCAGACAGGCCCATTCATTTATATATTGTCATGGCTGTTTTCATGCTATAATGGCACAGAGTAATTGAGACAGAGACCATATGGCCCATAAAGAATAAAGTACTTACTATCTGGTCCTTTATAGAAAAAGTTTGCAGCCTCCTGCTCTTGTCTGTTTCATTTACTGTGATGGGAACTAAGTGAGGCAATGTAAGGATCACTACTGAAAGCAACACCTGAACTGAATTCTTTACAGATAGTCTTCATCTTCGTATGAGAAAGAGGATTCTTCTATATACAGGGGTGGGGAAAAGTAGATTTACATTTGTAATACAAATAAATAATACAATTAATAAATAATAATACAAGAATAAACTGTTTCATGTATTCACAACTGTAAACCTACGTTTGCCCACCCCGCACATAGACAAACTACCAGCCAAATTAATTCTTTCCTGGGCTATACTGTCCCCTAGTGGTAGGAATGTTAAATCACAGATGCTTAACGGATTAGATGTTCCCTATTGTTAATTACACCGTAGGTAATTCCTGAAATCAGAGTTATAATTATAAACTTTGTGGCAAGGGACTTCAGGAATCAGAGTTCACTTGATAGAACTGAGAAGGATAAACAGTCTAGGAGAAGGTTAGCAATTTTAATGAGAATTAGAACCCTTTCCTTCTATAAAAATTCCTTTCTCTTTGAAGACTATGTAGTTCTTCATACAGCAGTGCCAATTAGATAGGTCCTTTATCCCAAAGTGATAAATTTTCTCAGGGATATTTTGGCCATTTGTGAAGCCATATCTGTCTCTAAAATTGAAGCACAGTTCTACCAAAATGGTCACAATCACAGGGGCACTCTCTGTGATGAACTGTGATAAAGGGAAAGAAAATTTAAATAGGAATCTGGATGCATGCAAACATGTGAAGGTTAACAAGGGGGATTGCACACATGTTGGCAATAATGAGGCAGCAAAGGATGAACCCACTGGTTTTCCCCCTTGACTATTGATTAAAATCCTCTGGGGAGCTTTTTTAAAATAATGACAGCCAGATCTCCACCCCTGGAGATTCTGATCTAATTGGTCTGAGAGGCTTAGGCAGACGTATTTTTTTTAAGTTCTCCAAGTGATTGTAATGTGTACCCAAGGTTAAGAATCATCGTTTTATAGCAGTGCCTCTCAAATTTTAAGGTATCTTCAGATCACCTGGGGATCTTTTTAATCTGCACTGATTCCGTAGGTGACGGCACCTGAGAATGATTCCTAACGAGCTTCAAGATGATGCCGAAACTGCTATCTGTGGACCAAGTTTTGAGTAGCAAGGAATTAGATCATCCCTAGCCAGTTTTTATGCCATTTCAGTGGTTCTGAGATCTTAAATTACATAAGTACCACCTGGGAATTAACTAACCATGCAAATTTGTAAGCTCCAGTCTCAGAAATTAAAATTCAACGGATCTGTTTTTAACTGTCCCAAGTGATTCTGAAATTCATAGTCTGAGAACCACACACACACTAACCTACACAAATAATATTTATTTTACAAGTCACATTTTTAAAAAGGTGGCAGCATTATTTATTCATTTTACAAGCTACCTTGACCAAATGTGAGGAAATTTTTCTCTTGTTCCAGCTGTGAGAAGAAATTACTCCCCAAAGTCAGTGGCTTAAACCGACAACAATTTTATTATATCCCATAATTTTGTGCTTCAGAAATTTGGGTAGGGGTCGGCTGGGTGATTCTTCTGTTCTCCCTGAGGGTCAACTGACGTCACTTAGTTGTAAAGAGCTAGCAAATAGGCTGGTCTGAAGTCCAAGGTGGCTTCACTTCATGTCCCTCAGCTGGATGGCCAGGCTTAACTGGGTTGTGGCCTCCACATAACCAACCTCTCCAGGCTGGCAGTCTCAGTTGGGGTGTTAGGACTCCTTACATGGTGGCCCAAGGCTCCCAGAGAGAGCCCCAAGGCACAGGAAGTGGACGTTGCCATTTTCTCAAGGCCTGGCACAGTGTCATTTCTCTATAGTCTACTGGTCAGAGCAGTCACAAAGCCCAAACAGGTTCAAAGGGAGGGAGTCATAAACAGGCTGGAGTCACAGGTGTGTGACCACTTGAAGAACCTTGTACTGTAGGAGCTCCAACCCAGGGAGCACCACATTGCTCTTTGCTAGTCCAAAATAACCAAGCAGGGGACCAGAGGGGAAAGGCATAGCCTTTACTACTTACATCTGGGGAAGACCTTTGGGTGGCTGGCGGGTAGGCTAGGGGCTTATCTAGCAGAGGGGAGAGAGACAGATAGAGGGAGCTGTGCTGGGAAAGGCCTGCATGCAGACCACGGACAAACAGAGAGCCTGGTGAGGCTTGTTCGCTACCAAAGACGTGGGAAACACTTGGGGCTGTGCTGCTCTGCTCCTCGTGGTCATGGCCACTGTCCAGGCAGACATCTTTCCCCGGACTGGGAGGGGGAATTGGGCTATATCCTCGCTTGACCCTCCAAACCCCAAGGGCAGCTGCCTAGGGCCCTGATCTCAAAAGGGCTCCACGCTTGGTTTAATGCTCTACTGCTGCCATCTTTAAATTCTTTATAATTTTTGAACAAAGGGCACTGCATTTCATTTTTCACTGGTCCCACAAATTATGTAGCCTGTCCTCATCATAAACTTCACTTTTCAATGGGAGGTGTGTTAAACAGCCATAAGCTGCCTACCAGAGACTTTGTTCCTCACCATACTTGTGTGTTCAGATTATCCTTTCAAAATACGGACCGAGGTATATGAGTTAAATTGGGCATAAAAAGGGAAACAAATTACGAGGTTGTAAATTAGAAAATCCTATGATGTTTTAGGATTAAGAAATATGTTGAAAACCAAGTACACTGTTATACTGAGGATGGGCTATAACCCTGTATCTGATCACCTCTGGGCTCACTCAGTTATTAACCAACAGTTATCCAAGGTCAGTATGCATGCTGAATTTATACAAATTGCCCTTGATGAGAAAGATAGCCAGTAATTACTATATAGGGGTAAGTCTCCATGCCCTCAGAAAACCTGGATTTGTGTTTGGGGGTATCTGCAAAATTACTTAAAGGTTATTAAAGGCAGTGACAATTCATATGCTTTCTGAGAACTGGGGCCACAACTGACATCTGTTTGGCTCATCAGTCATTTGTACTACATTATGTTTTCAGCAGCTCAACAAGGGTTGCTGGTGAGGAATCTAAGCAACAAATGGCGTAATAACAATAACAATACCAACTACCAAAATAACAAAGGTTGATAAAATGCAGACGCAACTAATGAAACTCAAGATCAGGAAAACAGTTAAGTACTGTTCTCTGCACAAAGCAGGCAAGGATTGTTGAAATAAAACTGCTAATGTGATAAACTATTGAAAGGTGTGATTATCCAGGGTAAGTCCCTTAGTGGAAGAAGCCAGGCTTTGAAAGGAGTGAGGGTTGGCGGAGAGTACTGAAAGGAAATAGAAAGCATGTTGGTATTAGGAAGAGAAAAATCACCCTGGATGTGGGCAGAGGGGTGCTCCTGGGTAGATGAGAGGGAAAAGGAGAGAGAGATTCATTGCTTTGGGGCACCCAGTCCCAAGCTGCAGAGTCTGAATTTACTCCACAAACTATGGGAAGTAAGTGTAGTTGTCTGTTATGAGTCTGTAGGGGATGGGGGTGGCTTATTTATGCAAGTGTAATAATGGAGGTCTGCAGCTGAGGCACATTCCAAAAGAGGTGCAAGACTAAGATGCAGAATTTTTCAAAGGAGGTAGTCAGAAACCTGGGAGAATGATCCTTAAACCACAGATCCACACTGAGGGTACAAGAACTGGAAGTTAGAGATCAGAAAGCACATTATAAGGGAGAGAGTTCTTGAGGTACTGTGATGGTGAGAATGTTTCCCTTTATCCCAGGAGACTACCTGAAGAACTTAATATGTTTCACCTGGAGTTTGAAGACCACAATGGCCTGGGGTCTGGTTCCTTCCTGGAGAAAAGGTGACCAGCTACTTGGATGGAGGGAGTTAGAATTGGCCTGCATCCCCACAGTTCTGTGGGGCAAAGATTGTGTTTCCTATTGTGGTAGACGTCGTGATGACTGAAAGACTTGTTCCTCCAGCCTCTGGAAGTGATGCCAGCAGACAGCCCTCAGCCGTCAGTCCCCACAGGGATTGTTTTGGCTGAAGAGAGTTGATACCTGGCTGCTCCAGGGATATAAAGCCCCAGCTCCCCACCCCAAGTTAGGACAACTCTACAGGACGATCTCAGCTTCTGAACTTCCAGGTTGGTTGATGTCTCCATTAAGACTGCAGCAAAGCTCAACTTCTCCCGCTGCCCAATTTTGCTTCTTTCCTTCCCTTTCCATAGGTGTTGACCCCAAGGGCACTCCCTAAAAAGTATCTTGATTGGTTATGTCCATCTCAGAGTCTGCTTCCCAGGAAACCTGACCTGTAACACCTGTGGGTGAGATGTGGGCTCCCGGGAGAAATGAACCAGGTTGGATGTTCTTGGGTCTGTCCACGGGACACCCTGGAAGGATGCTCCAACATCCAGAGAGGCTTCCTTCCAGCTGGGGACGCAGTGAGCAACAGCTGGAATAGAGCTGCACCAGACTGGGTCAAGAGAATTGAAGATTAAAGATACCCATTTATGAGGGGGGAAAAGGCCTTTGAAGAACTTACAAAACCATCTGAGAGAGACCAGCTTTAACAGTTTACCTAGAGTCCAGCCCACGCGTGTCAATCAGCGAGGCGCCTGCCCTCCCTGCCAGGGCTCCAGTCCCCGAGGAGTTGGCAGGAGTTGGCAGGGTGAGGGAGGAGGCCAGCCCCGCCCTTCCTCTGACTCTCCAGTCTGAAACAGGCCCTCTTTTCCTTTTTTATATCACCTACCCCCCCCCCCCCAGTACTGTAATACTCATCTCGCCCTTTATGTGTTGAGGGGCCCCACAGTGTCCCTGCTGTGCAGTCTCCAGCCAGTGTCGGTTGTTGCAAAAAGTCAAAAAACCGCACCTCGTCTAAGGACGGCTCCTGGCGGGCTCGGGCTGTGCAGCCGAAAGCTTTCCCTTGGCTGGTACCAAGTCTCGCGGTTCATTCAGCTGCCTGCACGGTGAGGGGCGCGAAGCGCGAGGCGCGAGCCTGCGCGTAATCAAGTCCGCAGGCTTCCCGACGGCCCTC
Organism: Miniopterus schreibersii; assembly: GCF_964146895.1. Lineage (NCBI taxonomy): Eukaryota > Metazoa > Chordata > Mammalia > Chiroptera > Miniopteridae > Miniopterus > Miniopterus schreibersii. The sequence continues at coordinate 30,949,986 of NC_138115.1, forward strand.
AGGGAGGAGCGCGGGGTCGGCGGCCACAGGACCGGACGGCAGCGGCGGAGCCGGAGCGACTGGAAGCCCAGGCGCTGCTCGCGGAGGCCCGCGCCGCGCAGGGCGCCGCGAGCCGGGGGGCGGCCGAGAGAAGCCGCGCGTGCGCCCGCCCCGAGGCCCCGACGGGGGACCGCGCTGGTCCCGCCCCCGCCCGGCCCCGCCCAGTCCGTCCCCGCCCAGTCCGTCCCCTGCTGCTCGCCCCGCCCCATCCCGCGCGCCCCGCCCCATCTCTTCCTGTGCCCCGCCCCGTCCAGCTCACCCGGCCCCGCCCCCTCGCTCGGCCCCGCCCCCTCTTGGTGCGGCGCGCAGCGGCGGCCATCGGCGCCATGGGGACCGCCTCGTCGCTCGTGAGCCCCGCGGGAGGGGAGGTAATCGAGGACACGTACGGGGCGGGCGGCGGAGAGGCCTGCGAGATCCCGGTGGAGGTGAAGCCCAAGGCCCGCCTGCTGCGCAGCTCGTTCCGCCGGGGCGCGGGAGCGGCGGCCGGGGGCGCTGGGCCCGGGTCGCTGCCCCGCGCGGCGGGCGGCGGCGGGCTGCTGGGCGCCAGCTTCAAGTCCACCGGCTCGTCGGTGCCCGAGCTGGAGTACGCGGTGGCCGAGTACGAGCGGCTGAAGAAGGAGTACGAGATCTTCCGGGTCAGCAAGAACCAGGAGCTGCTGTCCATGGGCCGCCGGGAGGCCAAGCTGGACACGGAGAACAAGCGGCTGCGGGCCGAGCTGCAGGTAACTGCGGGCCGGGGCTCGACGAGGGCGGCGGCGCCCGGGAAAAAGGCCCGCGCCCTGCCCCTGGCCCGAGCCTCCGGAGACACTGCCAGGCTGGACTCTGGACGCTGACCCCGTTCCTTGCCCGTCCTGTCTCCTCTCCAACCCAGCTAGATTTGAAAGTTGAGCAGGAACCACTGTGCATTTTGATTTGAGGAGTCATATTCTCTTGGGATCTAAACTGATTCCTGTACTAATGCCACCCCTTTTCTATTTCTGGTTCATTCATTAAGTCGCCTTGAAGCAGGTAGCCTGGAAGTGTCCCGAAGCAGCAAATGCCAGTCCCCACGGGGTCCAGGGAAGTAGGTTCACACAGGGCACACACACACAAAAGACTTGATGACATCTGTTGAAGCAGCTCATCAAAATCTTCCCAGGAGTTCTTCACTCCCCCCCCCCCCCCAAATTGTACATACCTCCAAGGTGGGGTGTATGTCTCAGTTTCTTTGTGAAGCTCCCTTGCTCTTGGGTTTTAATGACCTTGAACTGAGTAAGTCATGCAGGCAAGGAGCACATGGTCTTGCAGAATTAATTATCTTTCAAGTTCAGCTTAGAAATAGTACTTTTTGTTCTCTTAAAGATGGGCAAAGTAAGGTGTAAGATTAAGAGCTGGTACAGTAAAGAGAAAGTATTTTCCATTGAAAGCTTAAAGTTGAAGTGTCTTTATTTACTATAGTTCAAGCATGTTTGCATTTTTTATTGTGTTTCAATAAAGAGGCAATATGTATTTCTTGATAACTGGTAAAATATTGAGTACATTGTTAAAATTCTAAGATATGTAATATGTATGTAAGATAATGTAAAATTTGGGAAGAATATTATTTTTGTTAGAAATAACAAGGTAAATTATTCCAGGCACTTCAAAAAACTTATCAGAAGATACTTCGGGAAAAGGAGAGTGCTTTAGAAGCCAAATACCAAGCAATGGAGAGGGCAGCTACATTTGAACATGACAGAGATAAAGTTAAAAGGCAATTCAAGGTATTCCTTACATTTTTATCCCCAAAGTGATGCAGAATAAAAACTATACATTTTCAAAGTTCAAATAATGCTGTGGTGAATAAATAATAGTGATGTAGGAGTCATGAAAGTTAGAAGAACTAGAGTAGAACACTTTTTACATTTTTGCGTTGAACCTGGTAAACTTGAGATAGTTTCAAAGAAAAGGTATAAAAGTGAACATTTTACTATGGATTTGGGAAAAAAATGGAGTGTTTCTCTATGGGGGAAGGTATTTGGAAATGTTTGGGGATGTTTTGTATGGGAGGGCATTAGTGGCATTTAGTGGAAGGGGGATGACAAATTTGCTAAACATTGTGCAGAGCACTGGACAGCCCCACACCACAGGCATGCATCCTGCTGGAATTCCAGTGGGCTCCGGTTACAAAACAGTGAGGTGGAGGTACTCGGCTTATTCATCCTACAAAAGAGGAGATCAAGGGCCCCACATCAAGGCCAGTTTTTTGCCTTAAGAGTTGAAGACACAACTTTTTTTATTAAGAAAAAGTTTCAAAATTTAAATTCTTCTTTCAAAGATTTTTAGGGAGACCAAAGAAAATGAAATTCAGGACTTACTGAGAGCCAAGCGAGAGTTGGAGAGCAAACTTCAGAGGCTACAAGTTCAGGGGATCCAAGTATTTGATCCTGGGGAGTCTGATTCAGATGACAACTGTACAGATGTTACTGGTAAATGTATTTTATGTTTATAATATTTTGAGCTTTTAATATAAGTGTAATACTATTGCAGAGCCAACTTTCAATCCTTTTACTTATAAGTGATTGCTATTATAAATAGAGTTGCACTTGCTCTCTGGTTCCCAACTGTTACAAAAGCTCTTTTCCTTGAAGTCCATGATGTTGTCAGGGGCTGAGTTTCCTTCTGTCTTGTTGCTCTGCCAACCTTAACCCACAGCTTTTCTCTCTCTAGTCTAGGCTGTCTCCTCCAGGTCCCACCATCACATCTGTAATGTAGCCAGGGGACGAGAAAAGGGAATACATTCCCTTCCTTGAAAGCACAAGCTGAAAGCTGTACCAGTCACTCCTACTCAAATCCCCTTGGCCAGAACTCTACCTAGGATGACCGGGAGGTGTAATCACTGACAGGAGAGGCTGTCTCCACCTGCAGTTTGAGGCTCTTACTCAGGGAAGAAAGGGAGAGTGGATACTGGCGGACAGTTAGTCTCTGTCACACTGTTTTTCCACATAATGGTGTATTCTTTGCAGCTATCAGGATGTCTGCATAGTATTTCACTGAATAGTTCCCAGTACAGTTCTGTGAACTATTCAAAAAATTTTTATTTCATAATTAAACATATAAAAGATGTCTTTTTCTGGAAATAAAGAAAAGCCTATAATCACAGAATGAAAGGGTCCACCATGTTTCGAGAAAATATTGATAAAGTGTGACTGATATTGAAAATAATAGATTCTATTTAAAATGTGGTGGGAAAATGCAGTCACTCTTCCATTTATAAAAAAAATTTATATTCTTACAAACGGATACATTTTGGAATGAAGTACGGCAACTGACAATTCCCTTTTAATTTGTATTTTAGTACCACTGGGAATGTGACCAGCATCCTGGTATTTTTATTACTAACTTTTGAGAGAGAAAAAATAGAAGTGATTCTTACTGGCTTAGAGTGACTAAGAAGATGCTTTTATGCCCCCACATTAATCAAGTTAATATTTCCTCCTAGGTCTTTCTTCATATTTTGATTTAAACATGAAGAAGGAATGTCTCTCATTTGAGATTCAAAGACCTACAAATAATCATCTCAATTTTGCCAGAGATTTAGCCCAACCTCCAGTTTACTTATGGTTAGTCAAGGATGACATATAGACAATCTGACAAATATAATTTACATAAAAAATCTGTAAGTTCTTAAGTACCTATTGATTCAGACAATTTTGTTGCTCTGGGAGATTAGAGGATGTATTCTTTACATCCTTAGCTTACAACCTAATGTGTTACCAACATTAATTACTGGTGTGCTAGTAATAGTATTCCTTTGAAATTCTTTACTTCAAATTTGACATTGATGCCTAAACCATATAGTTAGAAATGTTTTTAAGAACTTTTGTGTGGGGGTGTTTTTAACTTCTGTTATTATAATTCCTTTGGTTATTTTTTTTTTAATTGAATTTATTGGGGTGACATTGGTTAATAAAATTATATGGGTTTCAAGTGTACGGTTCTATGATACATCATCTATAGATTGCATTGTATTCTTGATTTTTTTCATCTTCTCTTTTTAATTCTCTCTTTGAATTTGAGATAATAACCAGAACAATGTTAACCTGTACCTTAGAACTTGCCAGACGTGGATGGCAAAGTATTTTCACAATCATTAAAGTTTGAATATTTGTTTTATTTATGATCTTGTAGTTTGTTTTTTTAATGAGCAATCCTGTTCAGTATACCTGGTAAGTTTTTGAACATTCAGATAAAATCTCTTGCTTTAACAGCTGCTGGAACCCAGTGTGAATATTGGACTGGCGGAGCCTTGGGAAGTGAACCTTCCATAGGGAGTATGATCCAGCTGCAGCAGTCCTTCAGGGGCCCTGAGTTTGCCCATAGTTCTATAGATGTGGAAGGACCCTTTGCAAACGTCAACAGAGGTAACACACGCCATTTGCCTGTTACCTTGGCTACTGGTAGTGACTGTTTATGTACTACAATCTTGTGCTGGGACAACTACCATCAACAGAACATTCGATTTGTATACTGGGTGTCTTCCATTGTCAAACCGTCATGTATTGGTGCTGTCACTGACCAGGGCTGATGAAGTTACTTTATGCACATCAGGATCAGATGGTGCTCCCTGGCCAGACTGTCCATTCACGTTCTAATAATTGAAATTCTGGTGTGAATTCTCAGATGTTTTCGTTGAGCAGTGAGCGTCTAATATAGATTAACTGAGAAATAGAGGTTTTCAGTCTTTCTTTCTGCATCTTTGATGATGTGGAAGGTTAGAGCAGGCTGCAGAGTAGATACAAAACCTCAGTTATGTAATATAGTATTCTTAGTCAAAAGAAGATTTTCATTATTTTTATATAATTTGGGTGTTTAAAACAGCTCTAAGATCTGTTTAGAATTTCAGTACCAATGCAGATCTGAGACGTTATAAGTAGCTTCACTTTTTTCCTTAAAACTGTAAAATTATTTATCTATTAGCAAAATTAAAATTGTTTTTTAATTATGTCTTTTGAATTAGCCACATATTTCTTTAAATGTTCTTTCACACTAAATAGCATATGGTTAGTTTTCATTTTATACCATTCTTGAACTTTCTTTTTGACTCAGTATATTTCATGTGTCATAAATAGGTAACCATGGGTGAGCCTGGGAATGCAGGCTCTTCTCAAGCAGCAAACTAATTGAACAGCCCACATGGCATACTTCCTTGGTATTTGACTGGAACCACCAGTACCCCAGCAGAGACCACTGATGACATTGATTGTGTTAAGCCCCAGAATAAAATTTGACATTAGAGAACTGATTGCCTTCTAATATGTTATTCTAGAAACTATGTCATTAGAAACAAGTGAGATCAGATTCCATTCTATGATGCCTGTTGTGTTTTCTCTGACTTTCTAAAATTCATCTTGTCAAATATTTTCTGGTGCTTTTTTTTCTTTCATGAACTTATGAGAAATTTTATTTTCAGATGACTGGGATGTTGCTGTAGCTAGTTTATTACAGGTTACTCCCTTGTTTTCACATTCTCTATGGAGTAACACTGTCAGATGTTACCTCATTTATACAGATGAAACCCAGCCTGAAATGGATCTTTTCCTTAAGGTAAGGACATTTATAAATTCTGTATTCACTGATTTAAAATACAAGTTAATTGTATCCTACTTCTGATTCTACTACATCTAATCCAAGTAGTTTATTACCTGCCAGATTATGTCTTAAATATAAAGCATTTTTTGGGCCTTTCTTAAGAGAAAATATTGCTCAGTATTACCAGTATTTTTAAATTAAGGTCTGGGAACATTGTGCTTTTGAGGGCTTCCTTACACATTCTCCACAATGTTTAAGACCCTTGTTGATAGTGCCTGCTTTAGTTAATATCTGCCAGTTCTATCCTTGAATCTATTTTGGGTTGTAGCAAAGTTTAATCCTTGTTATGGTTTTTTATTTTTCAAAAGCAGCCACTGGGGTTAATCTAAGGCAAGGGTTGGCAAACTACAGCCTGTGGGCCAAATCTGGCCTGCTGTCTATTTTTGTATGACCCAGAGCTAAGATTGGTTTTTACATTTTTAAATGGTTGAAAAACATCAAATGAAGAATATTTTGTGACATGAAAATTATATGAAATTCAAATCTCAGTGTCTCTAAGTAAAGGTTTATTGGAACACAGCCATGCTCGTTCATTTACACTTTGTCTGTGGGTATTTTGAACTACCGTAGCAGAATAACTTGTGACAGAGACTAAATGGACCACAAAGATGTCTGCCTAAACAGCCAAGTTGTCAAGCTGTTATTAATTCGTGAAAATATTTGCCATCTGGCCCTTTACAGAAGACGTTTGCTGACTACTGTCTGTTTGTTCTAACTGAATTTTAAATAAATCTGCATGTGACATCCTCTACCTGCTATATTAGCATCCTCCAGATTGTTTAATAAGTTCATTTAGCTTTCCTTTTTGATGTTTCTCTATTTTGGTAAAAAGATAAATATTTTGAAAACCAAAGCTTTCACTCATTGAATATAGGTTATTACCAAACACATGTTGAAGGAATTACTAATTTATTATAGAATAATAGTCATCATTAGTAACTTAATTTGTTATGACCAACATATTTTTATTTTATATGTTTGTTTAGTGTTCTAATAGATCGTGGTGGGTACTTTTTCCTATATACAGCTATTTATAACAATAAAACATAAATCATTTGTAATAATAATAATAAATACCAAAACAAAATAACTTAATATTTTTCTCCCATTGTGTTAAGCTTTATTATGAAGTAAATCATTTTCTGAGCTAGAAAACAGCCAAGTTATTAAGCTATTATTATTTTGTTTTATAGAGAAACTTGCCTTTCTCTTTAAGACTTTTTTAATATTACTTTTTTTAAATCAGAAAATATCCCACATAACCTGTTCTAAAGCACACTTTTTTATTTTAAGTAGTATGAAACTGACTAGATCTTTAGTTTATATGTTTTAATTTGTTTTTAGGACTATTCACCTAAACTTAAAAGAATGTGTGAGACAATGGGATATTTTTTCCATGCTGTACATTTTCCAATAGATGCTGAAAATCAATACCTCACTGTAAGGAAATGGGAAATTGAGAAGAGTTCATTAGTTATCTTACTCATTCATTTAACTTTACCAAGGTAAGCTGAAATTCTGTGATTTATTACAGGAGCTGATCCATTATTGGGAGCCATGTTTAACAGTATGTTTGAGAGTTTTTTATATTAGATTTAAAAATATTAAACTTCCATATGCTTTAAAAATTAATTTAATGCACAATTAAATTTAATGTACCCTCACTGTCTGATAATGAACATATATTTTAACATTAAGCTGGAACAGAGCTATAAAAACATCCATTTTTGGGAAGCTTCACTTGTTCTGCAGCTGTGCCTTTTGTGGCCACTTGTTATTGCAGTAAACCCCTATTATTGACGCTTCGGTTGACTGTTTGCTGCCACAGTGCAGTATAATAAAAGAAATACTGATTTCCAATCTAGCCTTTTATTGGAAGACTGTGAAGAAGCTTTTCTGAAAAATCCTGAGGGCAAACCACGATTAATTTATCATCGTTTGGAGGATGGGAAAGTCAGTTCCGACTCTGTCCATCAGTTGATTGATCAAGTTTCTAACCTGAACAAGACCAACAAAGCCAAGGTAAAATTTGTAGGGTTGCTTTCGAAGAACATGCTTGGTAAAGGCAAGTGCTGGAGCAAAGGCCACGGCAGTGACCTGGCTGTTTGGAGAGAGGAGGAAGGCGGGGTGGCTGGAGCAGAGTGAATGAGGGGAGACAGCAGGGAGGGTAAGAGGCGGTGATCGTGAGGAACCTGGGAGACCATATTAAAGACCTTGGTCTTTTACTTGGAGTGGGATGGGAAGCCGCTGGAGGACGTTCAGCAGCAGCAGCAGCAGCAATTTTATTCTTAGGAGGCTCTCCTAGGCTGCTGCGCTGAGAGTTGACTGTGGTTTGGGTTGTGGGAGGTCAGAGTTGGAGACGTGTGGCAGAGATTCTGGTGGCTCGGGCCAGGGTGATGCAGGGCAAATGATGGGAAATGGTGCGATTCTGGATGAATTTTCACAGTCAAATCAACATATTTCCTGACATTAATTGTGGACTATGAGAAGGAGGGATAGATAGCACTATGTAGCTAAAAAAGTATGACCTGTGAATGGACAACTTGGATTCTTTTCTGTGTTTTTTTCCCAAGCTTTTTTTCTTTTCTTTCTTTTTCTCTTTTTCTTTTCTATCTACTGTTGACCAAGGATTAGTGAAAGAAGGAGCCTCTTTATAGTAACCTTTCCTAAGAGCACTGGGAAAAGCAAAAAACTGATGATGAGTGGAGAGGACACGCTCACCCCTAGATTTCGCGTTGAGATGTACTTTAGAATGGAGATCACAGGCTTTGCGTGACTGCACGCCGAGCTCACTTGGTAAATGATTGTAATGTTAAGAATGCAAAAGAAACAACTCTAGCTTTTAAAAAGAGTTTTTTGTTCTCTTTATTTCAGCCAGAAAATAAGATCAAATGTGAATATAAGCATTTCTCTTATATCATTCAGTATTGAAAGGATAGCTTGAGATCAGCATAACATTAAACCAAAGAGCCTAAGCCAAAAAAGTGCTGTTTTTAAATTATAGTTAATCTCCAGAACCATTTCTTTGTTTTAATTTTTATATTATCAGCTTAGTCCACGTCTCATGAGAAAAGATATTAATTCATCTTTTTTATCTCTGTTCTACAAATCTTTTACAAATTAGTGTGCTAGAAGGGTGAATTTATTTTATGAAAATAGGATAAAGTAAGATCTCTCTACCATATTATAAATGTAAATATAGGCTAAACTTCAATGCCAGTTCACTTGATATGCTTTCTAAAACCATTCTTATTCTAATCTTACCAGATATTATCATTTATTAATAATACACATATTCTTTACAGATAGGGCATTCTTATTTTTAGAGAGAAAGAGAGAGAGTGCAGGATCATCGATCGGCTGCCCCCCACATGCACTCAGACCTGGGATCGAACATGCGACCTGGGCCCTGACTGGGAATCGAATCCGCCGCCTTGAGGTGTACAGGACGACCCTCCAGCTAACAACCACGCTGGCCAGGGCGATAGGACATTCTTTCAGCAAGCTCAAAAGGCCGTTGTACATAGCCAAATACCATTTTGCTTTTTTGTTTTGTAGAATTAGCTTTACTAGCATAAAAATTGATTTTGATGTACTTTGAATGTTATGTATATTGAGTGGTACAGAAATACGTAATATGAGATTTGGACACATAAGCAAAAAAAGTGTACTGTTTGTTTTATTACAACATTGTTCACACTAAGTCCCTGTGTGACCTTGGACAAGTTACTTAACTTGCCTCAGTATTGTCTTCTGTAAAATGGAGGTAATCACGGTGTTTCCCTCAGAGGGTTGTGAGAATAAAGGAGCTAATACATGGAAAGTACTTAGAACAGTTTGTGACCCACACATAAGCACTAAAAAAGCATTTCCCACTTCCTCCTGTTATTGTTTTTCCTTGTTGTTGTTAAACTACTTTTTTTTTTTTTTTTCAGATCATTGATCACTCAGGAGATCCTGCAGAAGGTGTATATAAAATTTATATTTATGTGGAAAAGATTATTAAACAGGTAAATATGCATTCCCTGCAAGATTTCATCTAAAATATTTAAGACCTCTTAAATATTTATGTTTTCCATAAAATTGGCTTTTCCAGAGAAAATCACTTGTTTGTTTTGTGAAAACAGTCGTCAGGGAGAGTGCCACTGCTTGTGTTGGGAGTTCATCCTGTGGAGTCACTGTGGAATTACTAGTACCATTGTCTCTAGTATCTTTATCTCTCCTCTGTTTGATGCTTCAATACCGTTAAGTGTACAATGGATTATGAAATGACTAGTTAAAAAGTGGCAGCAAGTGAACTGCACATACTTAGCATCTTGGCCAGCTGAAGGATAACATATTTTCAATGATATGAAGACTTCAGATCAAAGCAGAGATATTTGATATCAAGAACCTCATCTAAGTAATTACATTTTTATAAAGATGTAAAGCAGCATATTTTTTAATATTTGCACAATCTTTAAAATTATTCACCAGCCAGATATAACCAAAGACAATGTATAACATTTTTCAGAAAACAGATCCCATAGGAGTAAAATACCCTTCTATTTTTAGTAAGAGAGAGGTCTTTGTTTTTATTATTTTAATATTTCTTTTCTTTATTTTAAAACTAGCATTCATTTTTATAGTTATAAGTTTATCCTTGTAGGTACTATACAAAGGCTGTGGTTTTGGACTTGCCCTCCTTAGGAGGTGAAGCCCACCTTAGGCCTGCATGCTAAGGCTGCTGCAAGGTCTTTATGCGTTTCATTCATTTTCTTGTGCTTGCTCTTGGCGTTCAGGACATCCTAGGCTTCGAGAACACAGACCTGGAGACTAAGGATTTGGGCAGCGAAGATTCTATTCCAGAAGAAGACGATTTTGGTGATGTTTTGTGGGACATACATGATGAACAAGAGCAAATGGAAGCTTTTCAACAGGCTTCAAATTCAGCCCATGAGCTGGGATTTGAGAAAGTAAGCATTTGGAGTATTGTTCCAACAAAGATCAGTCTCCATTTAAAGGCTGTATTTCGATTGTGTTTTCATGTATAGTCAAGGTTAACATTTGTGTTAGTGTCTGCCCTCGTGGTTTGATTATCTGAGACGTGTTTAGGTACGTATCATGTGAAAGATATGTGAGATCAAATATACTTATGAACATCAAACATTTTTAGTAGCAGATTAGGATTTACCAACCACATGTTCATTATGCCACCATCTGCAATTCACCAGATCAAGATTAGGATATCTAGGAAATTCGATAAAAATAGTAAAGCTATCTCTTCTTCCAGTTCTTGGAGAAACCAAAATACCAAGTTCAGAAAACAAAGCACAGTAGTTAATGTGACAAGCAGATCACTCCTTCAGGATTCTTAAATATCTAAAAAACAACTAACAATTTGAAGTGCTCAAAGAATCTATGTCCAAGGTCAAAACATTTGGAGTCCTTTTTAAATTAATGTAAGAACTAACCTTTTAAAGAATACTGTACAGTAGGTATCACTAACAGGTATATTTTTATAGACCTTTTATAATTTAAACTGTTTATCCTAGTTCAACCATTTCCTAACTATGGATTTTGGTAACTTTGACTTTCTTGTCTATAAAGTGAGAATAATGAATAGTACCTACCACAGGGTTGTTAGGTGGATTAAACCAGATAATGCACGTAAAGCACTTGGCACAGTCCCTGGCACATGATAAATGTTAAATTGTTGTCATTTTATAAGAGAGTATTATTATTTTATAAATGAGGAACCTAAGATTCAGATTATAGTTTGCCTAAGAGCACACAGGGAGTAGATTGCAGATCTGGGATTTGAACCAAAGACTTCTGGCTCCAAATCCTGTGCTCCTTCTTCTATAGCAAAAAGTCTTAATTTGGGAACCATGGGTCTGCAACTGGGCTTTATGTGGGACAATGAACTAAATGGTTAGGATTTGCAAGATCATAAATCAATAAAGCCTTTGCTTCTTCAGCAGCATCGTTGATGTCAGAATTATTTGAGTTCCTGGAGAAATATATTCTGTATTTAGATTTGACAAACAGAAAAATTGGTTGAGAAACTATACCAGGTAACCATATATTGTAATTGCTGGAAATGTCTGCTACCCTAAAGCTAGCCACAAACAACTGATTACAGATTCTTTAAATCCTTAGCTCATTTAGAAAACTGGTACAGTTAATAAACATTTTAGCTCCCAAGATAACATTGGAATCTCCTTAGTAAGTACTGAGATATTTTGGTGTTCTGAACCAGTTTTTAATGCCTGGGGAAAGCCTGGAAAATATGGTTCTTGGACTTTGCCTAGAACTCACTCAGTTTCAGAAAGATCTCAGGTGGCCTGTCCTAACCTGATCTCTGTGGCTGGCTGGGAGACTGCAGGTCCTCAGATGAAACCTGCTCTTGCTTGGACCTGTCCTCAGGAATCCCTGGGAACTGAGGTGGTCTCCAGGGCAGGTAAAGTTTTGACGAGGAGATCAAGGATGCCTGTGGGTACCCCCTCAAGGCCTTCTGTGGTATTTTCTGTGGTTTAAGGGCTATCAGGGTAATACAGTGGCCTCCCTACAGCATTGTGCAAAACATCTGAATCTTGTAAAACCCCATGGGGCTCTTAACTATTGTCCCACCTTCATTATTTATAGCAATACTATGTGTAGCAGAAATTGCAGCCCATTTGTATTTTACCACTTTGGGCATATTTAACAAGCCATAAAAATAAACAACTATGAGGGTGCTATTGACTAAAAGTAGATTTCATTTTCTCATGCAGCTTTTCTCCAGTGATTCAGAGGATAATCAGATGTTGACTCTATTTGCTATTCTAAGAGGCATGTGCTTCCTCACAATTTAAATTCATTTTTGTTTCTAGTATTACCAGCGCCTCAATGACCTAGTGGCGGCACCAGCACCGATTCCACCCCTGCTCGTATCTGGAGGACCAGGTTCTGGAAAGTCTCTCCTTTTATCAAAGTGGTATGATGCAATGCAGTTAAATTGTTATCACTGTGTCATGTGAACTAATGAATTCATTCAACAAAATGTAGTACTGCATGCCTGCCTTCCTGCAGTTTGTACTAAACATTACAAACGCAAAAAGGAATGAAATAATAGATTCGTGCCCTTAAGAGTACACAATATAGATATTAGAGAGAAGATACAAAAAGACAAAGGAATAGGAAATGTGAGCATTTGTGATTGTGTAGATAAATGATGTAGGTCAGAGCTAAGGGAGTGGTCAGTGTCGCATGGAATTAGGTGAGTTCTAGAGGGGATGTGCCTTTATTTTCAATTATTGGCTTCATCTTAAAAGTTTCATTGGGATTTTAAATATGTGAAACAAGACAAAGACTATTTAGAGTGAAGTAAGTCATGAAGAATATAAAAATAAAGAATAACCTTTACTATGAATGCAAACTACTTCTTCAAATTATGGACTAAGGTTCATATAAGCTAATAAATTCTTTCAGTTTCATTTCAGTTCATATTATTTAAAGATAAGTAGTAAAAATATTTTCTTTCATTCATAATTATTTATAATGAAGAGTTAGCATATGTTTCTTTTTTATTGCCTTTTTATTTAAAATTATGTTTGGAATACACTGTTTTTGTGGTTAATAAAGAAACTTCTTTTTTATTCTAATATATTTGTAATTAGAGGTTAATGCTAATTTTACTAATACTTTAAATTCAAATGTGCACTATTTTGGCTTATATTAACATCAATTTATAATTAAAATGAATCTATAATTTTTTAACCGTTAATTTTAAAAGATCTAAAAGTGGAGTAAAAATGGAAATTTCCCATATTTATTCAGAATTGACTATGTGATTGCTCATAGGTAGCATTTGATGCTTAAAGCACTGTGAATTATATTTTGGTTGACAGTAAAGTAGCTTTATCAGTCTTATAAAAGCTCTTTTTCTTTCAGGATTCAATTACAACAGAAGAATTCCCCTAACACACTAATTCTTTCTCATTTTGTGGGGAGGCCCATGTCAACCAGCTCAGAGCCTTCCCTGATTATTAAACGACTTACTCTCAAGGTATAGTATTCCATCTTTTGGAAGTATCAGAATTTTTATTTAGATTCAGACTTTGTTGGGGCTAAGTACCTGACGATAAACCAATTTCAGTATTACTCATTTGTTTTGGTTTTGCATAAGGTTAAAAATATTACTCAATACAATTGGTGACTGAATTTTGGTTCAAAACACAGAGATAGGCATACTTCTCAGCAACTGTGATAAAGTGTAACTCCTTCAGTCTGTGTGTTCTCATCTGGTAGCTGATGCAGCACTCTTGGTCAGTATCTGCTCTGACATTGGACCCTGCTAAGCTTCTGGAAGAATTTCCCCGCTGGCTAGAAAAACTCTCTGCCCGCCATCAAGGCAGCATCATCATCATCATCGATTCTATAGATCAAGTTCAGGTACTGTTTTCACTTTATAACCTATTGATACACCCAGAAAGAGACAAAAATATCAATAGTGACTATAGCAGGCATTTAATTTGTATGTTCATGAGAAGAAAATATTTATGTTTCTTTTATTTCTGCTTGATTTCTAAAGAAGGAAGCATGTGGATTAAAAAAAAAAAATACTGTATGCCAGTACATGCTCATATTTTATTGAGAAAGACCAACTGAATTTTCACAATTAGCAAAAACTGTTCATTTTGACATATTTTTAGGGCCTGGACATTTCCTTAAGCATCCAGAATTCAGATCAGCAGCAGTAGTCTTTTGCCAGTTGTTCTACTATTCTAAGATAAATCATCCAAAAATAAGATTTTATCCTTAATAGTAATGAGAAACTTAAAGAGAATTTTCATTTTACTTGGGGAGCGATTATTGGGTTGTTTTGAAATATTCTGAATTAATAGATTGAATTTTGTTTTTATATTTTTAAGCAAGTTGAAAAACACATGAAATGGCTGATAGACCCACTGCCAGTGAATGTAAGAGTAATTGTTTCTGTGAATGTAGAAACATGCCCTCCAGCATGGAGGTACGATGCTAACTTGAGTTCTTTCAGACTACATGAAATGTTTTAAGTACAAACAAGCCAAGGTTTTTGATGTGTGTTTGCGTTTTTCATATTTTTTATAAAAGCGGCAGTGAGGATGGGGAGAAGTGGACAATATCAGGAAAAAGATGCAATGTGTAGCATTTGGTGGGGGTTAAATCTGGGATGTGAGAGAGAAGGCTGGGATGACTCCCAAGTTTCTGACCTGAGAAATTAAGTAAATGTGGTCCTATGAACCGAATGGGAAGCACAAAGAACATGCAGCTTTGTTTCTCGGCATAGTTAGTTTGAGTTGCCAATTATAACTTGAGCAGTGATGTCTAGTAGGCAAATTTATGGATGAAGAAAATAGGGGGAGAGCTCACTTTAATAGTCCTCAAGAAAGGGATGCAGTGGTTGAATTCTGTGGGGCAGTATTTTTCAACCTATTTTTGCCCCCACAAGAAGCCTTTTTAGTAATTTTCTTCCTAATCACCACCCTGCCAAGAAATTTAATACCATGCATATACTATATGTTTATGCATATAAACAGATGTGTATATTTGTGCTTTATATATAAAAAAATAAGATTTTTTTCACCCCCACCACCCTCCAATAAACAATTTTCACCACTCCACTGAGAGTGCATTTTGTAGAGTGATTAAATTTCAATTGGATTGCAAGTAACCTGCGGGCAAAGACTGTGTCTTGTATTACTCCTCATAGGTACTAATATCTATGCCTAGTTTAACTGATAGTATAGTACTTAGAACTAGTATTTTACCACCTCACTATCTAATGTCCATGCTATTTATAAGTCTTTGTTGAGATTAATAGCTGAAAGTAATGCTATACATGTTAGAATAAATGAAATAATATTACTTAATAGGATTAACAGATTAGTTTTGCTTATTTTATAAAGGCAGTATAAAAAATTAATTCTTGTGATGGATTTTGACTTGTGGGTAGAGTACAGCTGTTGTATTATTAGAAGAGAATTTCATTTTTCTTTTCTTTAAATAAAAGGTTGTGGCCTACACTTCATCTTGATCCTTTAAATCCGAAAGATGCAAAATCTATTATAATTGCGGAGTGCCACTCTGTAGACATTAAATTCAGTAAAGAGCAGGTAAGTATTTTTAATTGTGCTGCTATCTTTTACTCTGTCAGCTTTCCGATAAGACACCTTATATGAGGCTTAAAATGCAATATTCTCTATTATTATAAGGAAAATCAGAGTTTAGTAATTACTTTGTTAAATATGTTTGCTCTTAAATTTATAGCAGATATAGAAGAAGCAAGAAAAAAGATTTTGGTCATAAGTTTACTTTACTATATTATATTAAGCAAGTATTTTAAAAGCAAAAAGTATTTGCCTGTCAGCCTCACCTGTGGCCCACCACCACAGGGCAGGGCTGCTGCTGGTGAGATGGCAGGAACCGCGTCATTCCTGCAGGGATACTTGTTGAGGGCTCGGTAGTAAAGACTGCTTAATCCCAGGGTGGTCTTGTATTTTTGTTTTGTTTTTTGGTAAACTGGTGCAGGAGAAGAAGCTAGAACGACATTGTCGTTCTGCTACAACCTGCAATGCCCTTTATGTCACCCTTTTCGGCAAAATGATTGCATGGTAAGTGGTGATTATTTTACATGATCTTCTGCATGTTTTGTGTTTGCTGTGAAACGGAGGACTGATCACTATGACAATCTCTTGGGCCACTCCGATTCTGTGTCTTCTCGCAGTGACACTAACATCCTGTGAGAATGTGACTTATAACTGAAGATCCAGAGCTCTGAATTACCATAACTTGTCGAATATGTTTGTGTAACTTTCATCACACTAACCTTTTCCCTACTGGGGGTTGCAAAAGGCCATCCTTGCCCTCATTTGGAGCCCGCCCATGAGTGCTCATTGTCACTTGCTTGAGACCCCTGGCTCTGGGAAAGCGAGGAGTCAACTGAGGCGTACAAATGTTATTTCCTGTGCCCTTGACTATCAGTGGGTATAGAAATTTTTAATTGTCTCTGTTGTTAAATCCTGATAAACCTTTCATCCAAAAGTAGATTTTCAGTTTTAGATATCCCGTAGTAATCTGTTTTTAGATAAGCATTAGAAAGTTTTACTACTTTTATTTCTTCAGTACTATCTCAGCCTACTTGTCTGTCCATTTGAAACCAGAGGTAAAAATGATTAAATTTTTTCATTCCAATAGATAGTAATCCTAGCACAACTCATATTCTAGATACTGATTCTAGTACTCTTGTCCCTTAATTCCACATTCTCATCTTAAGCACCAAATGTGAAATGAAAAAATCTTCTAAAACTTTGAATTGCCCACAATATTTGCACTGCTTTCCCACTGTTCCCAGAGCTGTGCACTGAATCTGGCCTCTGAATATCAGTGGCTTGAATAAGTACAATTCAGGAGTGCGAGTCATTTTCTGTACATTTCACAATGTTTATTGAAATTATTTAAGAGGGACTATGGACCATTTTTGGTTTTTTTTTGTTTTGTTTTTTTCTCTTTAGATATCTTTATATTTAAAAAAGAAACTGCTGGTAAATATTATGTAATAATTTAAAACAATCCCCCCACCCCCACCCCCTGGTTTACTGATTTTCTTTAGCCTGACATTTTCTAAATTCTGGCTCTAAAAATTTAATTTGCATGGCTGACTAATAATATTTATTTATAATTCTTTTCCTGCTTCTAGTATGTACGTAGCATGCTTCTAGATGATAAGCACCATGTCTTGGCCATTTTTATGTTCTATAACGCATAGTAAATATTTAAATTGAATAAGAACCAGCATTTGTATATTGAATTGAATTAAATGTTATACTAAAACTTGACTCTAGCAGCCCCATAAAAGTACCATTTTTCTGTATTATGTTTTATTGAGTTCTTGTTATTATCAATTGCAGTATAAAAAATAGGGACCACATGGTTTTTAATCTACCTCCAATTTTTCACAGATGTTGACAGTCTAAAGAAATTAAATCTATTCTCAATTCCAACAGTGCTGGGAGAGCAGGCAATTTAGATGAAATCCTTCATCAGTGTTTCCAGTGTCAAGATACTGTTTCATTATACAGACTTGTTCTGCGGTCTATCCAGGAGTCCATGGCAAATGATATGGATAAAGAACTCATGAAACAGGTAAAGTATAATAAACTTATCAAAGGGAGAATATGTTGCTTGTTTGTATTTGTGGATGAATTGAAGTAAATAGTAAATTTTGGTAAATCTATGCTTAAATATGTTTCAAGCATATACCGGAATGTGTGCTCATGTCCAGAAGAGATATTGGGAAATCTGCATTTTCCTGATTATCACTGAGATGTTTATCTTTTCATATTTATTGGCTATTCCTGTTTCCTCCTATGTGACTTCTCTGTTCAAGTCCTTTGGACATTTTTTAATTGAGTTGATGGTCTTTTTCTGGTAGATTGATATGTAGGCATTCTTAAACGCTCTACGTCCTGAGTGCAAACCCTTTGTCATAGAGTTTGCAAGTAAATGTCTTTCCTCATCTTTCCTTGTCTTACCTCTTAACTTTATGGTATCATTCATTACACAAAGTTTTATTTCGATGAAGTCAGATCTATCAACAGTTGCTTTTATGGTTTATGCCTGTGTATCTTCTTAAAATCCTTTGCTATCATGAAAGTGTTCTCATATATAGTTTCCCCTTCAAAAAATTTGACATTTTGTTCTTCATGTATAAGTCCCTAACTCACGTTTATTTATTTTTGTTTATTGTGTGAGGAAGGAATCTACTTTTTAATCTTTTGTTGTATGGCTGTTTTACTAAATAGTCCATCTTTTCTACTGATTTGGAATGCCATCTGTCGAGCATCAAGTGTATAGATCCATGAGCCCGTTTCTAGGCTTTTCTGTTCCAATTTTCCTATTCCTTACCAGTACCCGCGTCTTAACTATTAGAACTTCAAAGTGAACTTTAATATTTGGTTGGGCAAGCTCCCTCTTAATATTATTCTTCACAACTGTTTTGGCTAATTCCTCATGTGTATTTTCCAAATGGGCTCAGCAAGTGCCATGGAAACTCATTTTGGAATTTTTGGAATTGCACTGAATTTAGAGATTAAGTTGAGGAAATGATATAAGTCTTCTCCTTCATGGAAAGCTGAATAGCTCTCCATTTATTTAGTCATCTTCTTTAAGGATTTTCAGTAACATTTTACCTTCTTCCCCATAAAGGTCTCACACATCTTTTGTTAAGATTTCTTTCTAAGGACTGTATAGTTAAAATATTTTGTTTTAATTTTTATTAAAGTATAGTTGGCATGCAGGTAGTATATTCATCTCAGGTATACAACATAGTGATTCAACATTTATGTACCTTATGATGTGATCACTACACTAACCACCTGTCACCATAGTAACCATCTGTCACCATGCCAAGTTATTACACTATTATTGACTATAACCCCTGTGCTGTACACTACATCCCCGTGGCTTATTTTTTTTATAACTGAAAGTTTATACCTCTTATTCCCCTTTACGTTTTTTACCCACTGAAAATGTGGAAAACAGGAAACCCTAATGCACTGTTGAAAGGGTTGTAAATTGGTGCAGCCACTATGGAAAACAGTATGGAGATACCTCAAAAATTAAAATGGAACTACCATGCAACCCAGCAGTTTCACTTCTGGGTATTTATCTGAAGAAATAAAAAACACTAATTTGAGAAGATGTATGCACCCCTATGTTCACTGCAGCATTATTCACAATAGCCAACATATTGAAGCAACCTAGATGTTTGTTAATAGATGAATGTATAAAGATGTGGCACAGAGACATGGGAATTTTACTCAGCAAAAAAAAAAAAAAGAAATCTTGCCGTTTGCAATACCATGGATGGACCTAGAGGGTATTTAGCAACCTTGCTGAACTCTTATAGTTTGAACCTGAATCCATTTTTATGTTCTGTTCTGTTCCTGGAGTTTTGACTTTCCCTCATGTCTGTGGACTGATATTTTTCTCGTGTATCCCTTCCCTGAAGGTAAAGGCCTTCTAAGGTCCTGGTGTTGGCAAGCACTCTAGTTCCAGCTCCTTGCCTCATGGGGCATGCGGACTCCCCTTCCATCCTCACTGCGGGTGTGAAAACGCAAGCCCTGAAGTCACCGGGACAGCTTTCTGTCCCCACTTTGCCCAGGGACAGCATGCCTAGCCACTTAGCTCTCTGATTTTCACTTTCCCATTATTTTTGGCACCTGGAGGATTTCCCTTTCTTTTCCCCAAGCTCCACTGTGCTTTTAGATATGTTCTGTTACATGTTGTCTGATAGTATCAAGCATTTGTAGTAGGAGGGCTATTTTCTTCCACCATCTTCCCAGAATTGAGACTTTGTCATTAGTTTTAATAATACATTTCCTGCAGTTTTAAATTTCACTAAAATTTTTCTATATGTGTCTTGTCTTTGGCATGCTCTATTTTATATATACACTATTGTCAACCTTAAAAATAAAACAGCCAGTTTTTTATTAGCAAAATGGGTTTATTCAAGAATAGCAGAGAACTGTAATTGCTGACAAGCAAGCTATGGCAAAACCTTATAGGCAGGTCCAGATACCAAAGAAGAGGGGCTTGCTTTTCGGAGGTTTTAGGAGGAATTTGGGGGGAGTTGTTTTGAACAGAAGTTCTTGGGAGAAGAACAGGAGTTCGGGGTTGTGACAGTTTCTCACTGGCTGCAGGCAGTGGTTAGTGCATTGCTGCTGGGGCAGGAGTCTTCCTTTTTCTTTTCTCAGTTTTTTAAAATGTATTTATCTTTATTGTTGAAACTATTACAGATGTCCCCCACTCTTCCCCATTGATCCCCCTCCACTCTGCTCCCACGCCCCATTGTTAACTTGTTTTTCTATTAGATTCTCTGCCTCATAAATGTTAGTCATAATGGGGTGAGTGAATCAGAGTTGATGGAACTCTATCCAGAGACGTCCTGGGCTGTCCTGACCTCCCTTGTTCACAGTTTACACAAAATGTGTTTGCTGACTTACGGTTGTGGCTTGCTCAAGTTTCAACACCTACAGGTAAATGTTACTTTAATAAGGTTTTTTGTTTTTTGAGGTTTTTTAACTTGCAAATGTCAACACATCATTACATGCTGCATTATGCTATATTATACAATATTATTTTAAGTGTTTCAATTAGACAAAATTGAAATCTGAAATTTGGTAGTACAGAATTTTTTGCAATGATTTTAGCTAAGATGTAAAATGTGGCTGTTATTTGGCTAATAATAGTTTATGTAGTATCTTTATGACATGGTTATTACTTTTAAAGGTAGTTTCTTTCTGGAAGAGAAAATATACTTTCCCCACTTTATGATTTATTGAATCGCGGGTATAGTTACATATGTATTAAGAGCTTGGACTCAGTCAGTCTGCCTCTGTTCACAACTGCGCTCTTTAGAGCTTAACAGCCATGTAACCTTGGGCAAGTTCTTTAAGCCTCAGGCAGACTCTTCCAGCTTACCACAGGGGTTGTGAAGAGAACTGAGATCGTCCCTGGTCCTTGTGAGGTACTAGACATGATGTCTGGCACAAAGTCAATGTTCAGGAAATAGTGACTAATGTAATTCTCCTCTTCAGTGCCATGATTGATTCATATATGTATACAAATGGAAATGCAGTCTCTCATTTGAGTATGCTGTATATTTGTAGGTGTGAAATGATCATAATCTCACAGCCTTATCTTTCTCCTGTGTTATTCTTTTTAGTACTTTTTAAATCCACATCTTTAAGATTTTTGTTATTGAAGTATAATTGACATACAGCATATTAGTTTCAGATGCACAACATAATGATTTGACATCTACACTTCTGACATTTTCAATGTATTAACTAAAAGTTTGAAATAAATGTTCGAGTTCTTAAAATACTAGTACAGGAATTTTTATTCCTAAATGAGTTTATCACATAAATCCATCCTGAATTTAAAATATTTTAATTCCATTTCTGTTATACAATAAGATTGAAATGATTGTAAATTCCATTTTACAAATTCATATTACAAAAAGACTGCAGTATTTTTTCTTTTTATCCCTAGGCTTGGGAAACGGTGAGACTGGAGTACATGGAAGATGCCACCATTATGTCTTCCTATAGGCAGAAGCTAATCAATTACTTCACCATGCAGCTAAGGTATTATAAACACTCATATTGTCCTTCTGTGACTTCTGCTACGTTACCTCTGTGTCCTTATTTCTCTTTCTTAACTTATAACTTAATGTATAAAAATTTAATTATTACAAAAAAGATTAAATTCTCTCACTATTCTGTTAATGTCAAAAGGACAAAAGATAATTCTGTAAGTCTTTTAACACTATGCTAAAGATTTAAACTTAAGTAAAATCAATGCAGGCTCATTTTATTACTTTTATTACAGTTAAGTAGTTTAAAAATATGAGAGTGTGTGTGTATATCTGTGTGTCCATTTGGGTCCATTGAGGGTTTGGTTTTTTTTAAATAATTCAATTTTAGGAAAATATCTTTAGAGTTTGGTTGATGTCTCAGAATATAACTTTATTTTCTTAGATTGGTCAAATTTCTGCTTTTAATAATTAAAGAGTCAGAGATATCTGTTAGCTTTCTTCTTTTAGCATTTGTCTGAAGCCTTCTGAAGTGATCTCACTGAAGGAAGATACTGTTGAATGTTGTCCCTTCTCTTATATAGTCAGGACCCAGTGACGTGGAGAAGTACAGACGAACTCCCGTGGCTTTTTCAGCAGCAAGGAAGTAAACAGAAGTTGCACGATTGTCTTCTTAATCTCTTTGTGTCTCAAAACCTTTATAAAAGGTAAGTAACTTATTCGTAGAACACTTTTCCCCATAAAAACATAAACAGCTGTTCAGATTAACAAAGAAAAATAGCACTTTTAACTTAAAAATCAGTCCAATTTCAGTGCTACCTGAAATACAAAACAGTGTGGGAGATATTTAAGATAATTTGCAAATTACCATGAGGTCTACTTTTTCCAAGAGGAAAAGTAAAATGATAGAGTATGGCTGCTTCATAAGATCAGAGCTAGAATGATCTTGAGACAGCTTTTAAACAGGTTTGACTCTAAGTCACACAAGAGAGGTGGTTTATGACATCTGATTCTCAAGGCCTGCAGATACCTCAAAGTGACCTGGGCCCTATAGAGAATCTGACTGGTGTGGACTTAAAGAAAGGATTACCCTTTTTAAATAAATATATTGTCTTTCCTGGTATATTTGAGTTTGCCAGTGTCAGAACCACACTTTCTATGAGCCAAGCTTCTGACCTGCTAAGCCTCATGGGGGGCGGTTTCTGGCTCACTGAGAAATTTTGACATTTCTCATAAGAGCTGCAGAGTTTGTTTTTTGCTCCTGAGTGAACAATCAGATCTCTCTGTCATACCTTGTAACTTATTTGTCTTCATTCCAATTTTTTGTGGTTCCTTTGAAGTCAGATTCATTCTTTAGTTCACCGGCTCTCCCATTCTAGTCAGTATCACCTATAGGTGATGAAGCTTACCTTTATCATTCAACTCCCTGATGAAAATACAGAGTAGATATCCTATGACGCTTTGCCTGTGTTTCATTAGTTTCTTCCAATTTCCATCACTTAAAATAGTTTCTTGGGTGAACTCAGCAGTTAACTACATATCATGAAGTGTCTAAAAAGAATTCTGATAAACTTCTGTTGATGAGTAACGATAATGATGTTAACGGTAACCCACACTATGGAGTATTTTCTCTATGCCGTAATCTCCTGAGGTAGCGTCTCCTGTAACACCCGAGTAGTGTCGGTGTCTCCCTCTGCAGAAGAGGAAGTTGAGGTGTAAGAGGTCAGACATCCTGTTGAGGATCACACAGCTGGGAGACAGTGGACTCAGATGACAGTCTGAGTCTCCCTACACTATACTTGCCTACTAATAAATTATCAATAACTTGATATGAAAATGGGCATTTTTGCTTGATAATGGCTTTTAAAGTTTGTTTTTCACTAATGTTATTTGTTGAAACAGAGGACACTTTGCCGAGTTGCTGAGCTACTGGCAGTTTGTTGGCAAAGACAAAAGCGCAATGGCAGCCGAGTACTTCGATTCGCTGAAGCAGTATGAGAAAAACTGTGAGGGCGAGGAGAACATGGTGTGCCTAGCAGAGCTCTATGAAACGCTGGGGCGCTTTCTCAAGGACCTGGGCCTGCTCAGTCAGGTAACTTTAGCAGGAGTCACAGCCAGTGTGGGTTTTCCTGTGTCCTCTGTTCTTCCAGAAATCAATACAGCTTTCATTTGCTGTGCTAATCAGATGGTAGATCATACAGCCTTTCATTCACTTCAGTTGGCCTTTAATCTTTTCTTCCCCAGGCTGTGGTGCCTTTGCAGAGGTCTCTAGAAATTCGAGAAACGGCTTTAGATCCAGATCACCCAAGAGTAGCTCAGTCCCTCCACCAATTGGCAAGTGTGTACGTGCAGTGGAAGAAGTTTGGCAATGCAGAACAGCTGTATAAACAGGCATTGGAAATCTCTGAAAATGCCTATGGTGCGGACCATCCACATATTGCTCGTGAACTTGAAGCACTTGCAACTTTGTACCAGAAGCAAAATAAGTAAGACTGAGCTCACTAATATTCTGGTTTTATTCTGGTTACAGTTCTGAATGTACTCATGTGGTAGGCTTTTTGTGGCTGTGTACCTTCCCTTATCCTGTCTTTTGAATCCATCATGTTCAAATACTATAAGGTGTCCCCCAAAAATGTATACACATTTTGTCTGTAGATTCTATAACATTTTGAAAATGAAATGTATTTTATTAAACACTACCTTTATAATTATTCAATGTGTATACATTCTGGGGGGACACCCTATATTTGTTGGTCTGCGTCTTCATGGGGTAAGCAAAAATTAGAACTGTAAGATTCATCACTATCTGAAGATGAATAGAGCATAGAGTGTGGAGTTTGCCGTCATATAGCCGAGTTTGAATCTGGGATCCTTCACTGACAAGCTCTGTAACACTGAGCGCACTACTAACACAAGGGGCTGCAAACCACTGCCCCAGCCAGATCCAGGTGGCCGCCTGCTCTGTCAACAGGGTTTTACTGGAACACAGCTGCATTGTTTTCATTTACATACTGCCTATGGTTGCCTCCTTGCATCACCCATAGAGTTCATTCAGTAGTTGTGACAGAGACTGCATGGCCTACAAGGCCTAAAATACTGTCTAGCCCTTTATAGACAAAGTTTGCTGGTCCCTGGTATAATAAAAGTATCTATTGGGCACCCACTGAATGGTCTTTTCCTCTATCAGAAGTAATTTTTGATCCATCATAACTGATACATATTGGATTTTTTTCTTTTAACTTTTAGAAATATTGTTCACACAAATTTAGTATGAATTTCACATTTATATTTGTCCAAAAATTAGCCTTTACAGAAGAAGGTGATATACCAAACTAAAACTTTAGATTTTCATTTAGTTAGTGTGAACTTTAGAGAGTCAGAGTGAGTTAAATCAGTTAAAAACCTATTAAATGTCTGCTACTTGGAGGACTAGATTTGTTTTGTTTGATTTTGTTTTATGAAGAGTTGTGTTAAAGATTTTTAATTCCATATGACTATCACTTCCATACGATAATGCTACTTTAATAGCCAAAAAAAGCTTTACACTAAATAAGGGGTGCTTTCATTTCACTGCGGTATGATACTTTGGACATGTTTCTTTTGTTTGACTTTCTTTCTTTTTTTTTAAGATATGAACAAGCTGAACATTTTAGGAAAAAATCCTTTAAAATTCGTCAGAAAGCTACAAGGAGAAAAGGCAACTTGGTAACAAGAGATTTCTTTCCTGTTATGTTTTGAACCAAATGGGAAAAGAGCATCTCTGACTATCATAATGTACATACATAAACCTCACAAGTTTAAGAACTTTAGATTTTAAAGTGACTTCTAGAAAAGTACTGATTAATATTTTGTTTATAATGCGTTTAAATATTAGTGTTTTTGAGAGGTACAACTTAGCAGATTCTTAAAAGGTAGAACTATATATGGTGGTAATAACTTTGCAACTTATATGTACCTCAAATCATCACACTGTACACCTTAAGCTTACACAGTGTTGTATGTCAATTATCTCTCAATAAATCTGGGAAATTAAAATTTTAGTGGAAATTTAAAGTTCATTTGAAGGTTAGACTTTGGAAGATGGACGTGAAAGCTGCTTCAATTCTGTTTTTTAAATGGTTGGAAAAGGGAGTAAAAGAAATTTAGTTAACATTTTATGTTGGATTCAAATACAAAGAAATTCTTACCCTTGAAAACAAAAAAATGATTCTCACATTTCTAAGCTACTGATAAAATCTAAATAGAGCATGTTTGTTTTAACTTAAAATGCCATGTGCAATTTTTTAATTGAAATATATTTGACATATAACAGGGTAAATTTAAGTTGTACAACATATTGATTTGATACATTTATATATTGTACTATGATTGCCAATGAAGTGACAGCACCTCTACCACATCATATAATTATCATTTTTTGGTGGGAATAATTATGATTTAGTCTCTTCGCAAGTTTGATGATTATAATACAGTATTGTCTGAATTCATTATACTGACCTCCAAGACTTCTTTGTCTACTAGTTAAGTGGTCTGTGCAATTTAAATGCGGGATGTGTAAATGCTTAGCAGTGGGGTTGGGTAAATAGCTGCAAGTTAATTCTGTTTCCTGATCATTATGAAGCACTTTGGAATTCAGTTCTCTTTGCTAAAGTGTCTCTAATCATTTTCACAATAGTTTTTAATGAATTAAGGAATGTGATGCCATGTGGAAATGTGTATTTCCAATAACCATTAATTTAGTGTGATACTTACAATAATTATAATCTTCCCAAATGGAACAAAAGGAGAAAGGATTTTTTAGAACCTCAGTATATTGTTGCAGAATAAAACATTGCACTTACTTAGTGATTGCTGTGAATTTTGTGTTTGCTCCAGTATGGATTTGCCCTTCTGCGTAGACGGGCCCTACAGTTAGAAGAGCTCACATTAGGTAAGGACACACCTGACAATGCTCGGACCCTCAATGAACTGGGTGTTCTCTACTATCTTCAGAATAACTTGGAGTAAGTACAACGCATTTATAATGAAAACAAGTGTCCATTTTTCCCCCTGGATGAGACCATGCCAGATTTCATGTATGATATGTTAGGAACATAGCCACACTTAACAGAGGCCATGGCTGTTTTCTTTCACATTGTTTCTTTCGTAACTAAAAAGTTATTCTGTAGCTTCCCTAGTATTTTTATGTTTATGAAAAGTGAGTTTATAGATATCGTAAATAAGACCTCACAGTAGTTTTGGACTAAAGGAGAATAAAGAATATAGATGGATGCTAGTTTTTTTTCCCAGTTTAACTGGACATAGACAAAATGACACTGTATACTTTCTGAAGTGTTTGGGGCTTCTTTGGATGTCAGAAATATATAACAAGTTTGATACTTTGGATAGCAAATAAAATGTAACACATATGTAGTCTACTTCTCAAAAGGTTATTTTATTAAAAATTATTAAGTACTAACCCCAAAGGGAGAGTTAATATCAAAATCTTTTGTTTGAGTTAGGTCTAATTAAAGGTATGAAAAGTTTGTTTTGGAAAACATTTATGGGTTCATCTTTTGGGAGAAGTGGAGAACTGAGGCCGTCATCCAGATATTTTAGGCCCTCACACTGTCAGGAAAGGATTTTTAACTTTTGGAAAAGAGCAGGAAGGGAAGAGCACTGGGAAAGAGGGAGAAAGGATTTTGAGCTGAATCCTTCATTTTAACTCCCTTGTATTTAAGAATAAAAAATGCTTCAGTTCTCCTCTCCACCTAAGATGAGGGATCCTGATTTCTAGAGAATAAGCTGTTTAAATCATTTTGGGATTTTGTTCCTAGAACAGCTGACCAGTTCCTGAAGCGTTCCTTGGAAATGAGGGAGCGTGTTCTGGGCCCCGATCACCCTGACTGTGCCCAGTCTTTGAATAACCTGGCGGCTCTATGCAATGAAATGAAACAGTATGAGAAGGCGGAAGAACTTTATGAAAGAGCGTTAGACATTCGGAGACGAGCCTTAGCTCCGGATCACCCTTCTTTGGCTTACACAGTGAAGCATCTTGCAATCTTGTATAAGAAAATGGTAAGTAATCCTTGGCATGCTTACATGTGTTTTATAATATACCAATTAAACCATAATTACTATCAGCAAAATCATTTGTCTTGTGATGGATAGATTATTTTCTGTGAGCTTTTAAATCATAATGATTTAGTTGTTTAATAAATAATTGAGAACATTTAAAAATATTATTTCAGACTTAACTAAATTAAGATACTGGTTTTGTTAAAATACATTCTAACTACAAATGCATTTGTCAGCATTCTAATTAAACTTACTATGTTATATTTCAAAAGTTCTGAAATTCAGCCATTGTTACGTTTGCTGTGTTAAGCTTCCACAAGCATAAATTACCCAGTTGTTGCGGCTGAAAGAAGAGTTTTTATAATTGATTAAATGAACATTTTAATTTCACTCTTTTCTTTGTCTACAACTAAATGTAATGAACTAACCACCATTCTTTTGCTATAGAGTTCTAGCCAGAGTGGTATTTGAAACTTTTAATGCTTTTCTCCCAAAAAATGCCAGAGAAGTTTGCTTTTATTTAGTACAATAACAGAGCAGCGTTAGACTGTCTCTAGACTTTGTGAGACCCTTTGCTGGTCATCCAGGCACTGAAGTTGTTTTAGTAAGAGGGCTCCACTGTTGTTACTTCTCCCCAACAAGTAAAAAAGAATTGGAAAAATCTGAAAAGAATTTGGTGGGAAATGAGGGCTGTTTTTTTTAATGCCATCTCTAAATTAATGTATAGTATCAAATATATTCAGGGTGAGGCAAAAATAGGTTTACAGTTCGTAGGGAAAATAATAATAAGTACAAGAATAAACTGTGTTTCGTGCGCGCACAACAGTAAACCTACTTTTGCCCCATGCTGTACTTTAACTGTCAGGTTTTCACTTTACCAGAAACAGTGAATAATAATGGGTGATCCTAAAGGGCTTTCTGAATTAGCAAAGAAAATGGTCTTATATTCAATATAGCTTTACTTACACATTCTATTAGATTTCAGCTATCTATAAACTGAACCATTAAACTGGGAGGTAATGCTTCTGAATTTTCTCAAAAATTACTTTTTAATACAAAATTTTATTTATGGGAAAGCTCTGATCAGATAGTATTTATTGCTTTAATATTTTTGTTAGATTTCACTTTTGTGTTTTAGGGGAAACTGGACAAAGCTGTACCTTTGTATGAGCTGGCTGTTGAAATCCGGCAGAAATCCTTTGGCCCAAAGCACCCTAGTGTAGCCACTGCCTTGGTGAACTTAGCTGTTCTCTACAGCCAAATGGTAAGTTCCCACACTTTAACTATTTAGAAATGAATGGTGTTATAGTATGATATAGGTAAACAGGAATTAGATGTGGCACAGTAAAAATAATTAAAGGAAACTGAAGGTTCTTTATCTACTAATGCTTCCTTTAGTATTTGACAAGTTATTGAAGTCCCATTCCTCTTAGTGTAAAGCACCAATGGAGTGTTTAGCTCATTGCATAGGCTGTTTTTAAATTCTGGAGACTCCCTACATCTCTGTATCTAATATTCTTTTTAAGCTTCAACATTTGCCTGTGATGGATGAGAAACAGGTGGGCAATAAAGAAACACATTTGTGTTTATATAATTGGATAAGTGGTTACCAACCCAGGTCTAAAACCAGTTTCTTGTTTTCTATTATACTGCTTCTCCCCGTATGATGATTCATAAATTAATCTGTTTATCCACATCTTTTAGGATATTAACATTTCAAAAGAGCTTACTGAACTTGGTCAGCTTAATCTAGAACACATTAATAGTAATTTCATAAACCCAGTGTGTTCAAGTGAGTGTCCTTGATTTTTTTAAATAAGAAAAAGCACATTGAAGCCTTGCCACTGTATGAAAAAGCGTTAAAGATTTACGAAGACAGCCTGGGTCGGATGCATCCTCGAGTTGGAGAAACACTAAAAAATTTAGCTGTGCTCAGGTAACAATTTTTTCACTTTCTTCATAAAGCCAAACTACCTTTTAGAACACCTTTTAATTTGACTCATCATGGAACAACAAAAAGTACTATTGCTGAATGTTTTTTCTTGGAGGTGGAAGGGTTGTTTCTGGTTGATTTCTGTCAAGAGATACAGTAGTCATATCTAGAAGCAAAATGAAGGCTTGCACGGTGTATTCTGCAGAAGAGTTTATCATGGCAAGTAGTGAAGGATGGTTTACATGTACAACCAGCTGGATCTGGAATAATATGAATAGTTTGTTGTCCTCAGAGCTAATTTACCATTAAATACGTGTTATGTTAACTTTTGCTTTGTGTTGTTTAACCCAGGATATAGAGAATATCTAACTTCCCTTAGCAATTTCACTGCATCCCTCACAACATGGTCTTAATGGTTTCCATATGAGACACTGAAATGTTCCTTAGCAGTACAAACAGGAAGGAAAAGAGTTTGGGGATTCTATTTTTCTGGTCTCTCTGAGTAAATACATGCACTGGGGGGGAAATGAGGAATTACTCACTTGGGTTTTTTTCCTATAAGGTCATTTAGAATTGTTAATAGGTTATATTCTGATTTTAAGAGTTGGTTTTTTCTCTCTCTCAAAGCTATGAAGAAGGGGATTTTGAAAAAGCTGCTGAACTATACAAAAGGGCGATGGAAATAAAAGAAGCAGAAACGTCACTTTTGGGTGGAAAAGCTCCTTCCCGACACTCATCAAGCGGAGGAGATACATTTAGTGTGAAAACAACCCATTCTCCTAATGTTTTCCTTCATCAAGGACAAAGGTAGTAGCAGCAATTACAATTCACTGCACATGCACCTTAGAATAAAATAACGAAAAAACGTGGAGCATTAGAATTTAAAAGTATTAAAAATGTTTTTAAGAAAATTTATTTTTACTTATTTTTAATCATACATATTTGTATGATTTAAGTGGTATTTGTATGAGATTGTATTGGACTGCACTGAAGTCTGAGTCATGAGTATGTCCGTCCATTTTAGTTAAAAAAATTAACTTCCCTGTTGTATGGGGTGTGATGCTGTAGGCACTAGAACCCTAAGATGACGTGAAGAATAGGGTGGTCTCTGTGCTACAAGAGCTGGCCGAGCATGTAAGACAGGAGCTCAAGAATTCACAGTTCTTTTCATCTCTCCAGAGCTATTTTACCTCACCATTCCTTATGTTGCTTTTCAGCAGTAGTCTGGCCTAATTCTCTACCTCAAAGAAAAGTTTCAAGGAATAAAGGGATAATGTTTATGAAAAGTGTGAATTGTCTTCTGTAAAGTGACTAGTAACAGAAATCTCTGCTACATTTTTTTTTTATTCTACCTTTTCCTTGAGCAGACTGGATCAAGCCCTCTGCTTTCTGTGCTTTGTACATTGTATATTATTTTACTGTGTAGTCTGTATCTGCATAATCTGAAGTCATTAATGCGGTAACAAATCAAGCTTGTTGGCATTCTTTGAGCTTACCCAAAATATGGACATTTCATTCTCCTCTCTTCCTTCTTATATGGCCTAAATCTGTCTCTTCATTTATCTCAAACTCAAATTAGTCTTCTATTTTATACTGAAAATTAAATATTTTTTATAGATTTTGTAAATATTGCCACATTTTGGATATTATTTTGTATCATGTATGTATTTATATATAATAAAATCTCCAATTTTAATACTTGTAAGATTCCAATATGAATTAATTATTAAAGGCAAAAAGATATAATAACCATACTTCACTGTTTTAAAATAAAGGTGCAATTTCAAGTTCCCTTTTTTCCGCTTGTTGATATAAGAGGATTACATTTACATAATTAAGAAATACATTACCAAAAGGACTTGAATGTTGTCACTACTTGCTGAGTAGTTTGCTCAGCTTGAACTTTGGTGACTGTATAGGATTTTGCTGACTTTAAGGCCTGGCCACTCACAGCGTGGTCCATGAATCACCACCTGGGAGCTTATTAAAAATTCAGACTCTCCCCAGACCTACTGAATCAGAATCTGCAATTTCTCTAGATCCCTGGGTGATTCAGATACACAAGTCAAAAAGCAATGGTCTAAGGCACTACAGTGGTGACTTAAAAGAAATTAGGTAAGATCTTATAAAGTGAACATCCTTCTTCCCCCTTTTGAGAGATGTTCAAGAGGAAATAAGATCAAATATGACCATAACACATCTTTCTGGGTTTGCCAGTGAGGAAAGGAACGCAGTAATTTAATTTACAAACATACCAGACATTGATTTTATAATTAAGCTATCAGAGTTTAAAATATTATTATTTAGTGATAATAGTAATTTAATACATTATAATATATTAAGCTTAAATGGATTAAAAAAACTGCTTTAGGAAATAAGTTAAGATCAATATACTAGAAGAACCTTGTTACATGTCTTCCCGCTTCATGACATTGGAAACATGAGTGGTAGGGGTGCTCGCTCAGATAATGGTTACACATGCATTTTTTTTAATTGGTCTCCAAACCATTGGAAATTTATTTCAGCCAAGACTGTCGAAGCCTTCATTATTTGTATGCAAGTGCAGGGAAAACCAGTTTATCCATTTACGATTTAGTGGTCATGAAAATGACCCTCTTCTAGTGAATAAACGCATCAGGCATCTCAGAGGCACTGTAGGCCCCTTTAATGCCCACTATCTAGAACAAGCCCTGGCCAATATTTCATTATCTGGGGAATCTAATTTAATTGAGAAAGTATTCAGAAGGTAACCCATATGATGGGTATAATCTAGATGATCTTAGCCTAAATGTATCCCTTGCTTCTCAATAAAGTACAGTAATTCCAGATACATGTCCCACAGATGCAATGATTTCTTTTCCTTGGTCAGTGCAGAAATATAAGTTGTACTTCCTCAAAGTACCTTTACCTGTCTGTCCTTGAAAAAAGCTTCCTTTTGGTTGCCTGATTTTGAATATATAATTCACAAGTTTACAACTTTTCCAATGACTACATTTCAGTTTGCCATCAGGAAACATCTGACAGAATGTTTTTATTTTAAATTCACTGTTGGCCAAGTCAGTAGAGTGGACAGTTCTCTTGTAGAGAACCATTCCAAAGCAAGGAGTACATGCTGCTAACTCAAATCAACAGGCTGTGCCTCTTGTACTTTTCCCTGTATTTCAGGACCATGTACTACTTTATTGTTCATGGCCACAGACCACAAAGTATTACTGGAAAGAAAAGGAATGTACATAGCATCAAATTTCTTCCCATCCCTCACAAAAGGCCAAAACATTTCAATGACTACATTTTCAATAAGATCTATAACTGCCTAAGATAATCCTTTGAAATTTCCTTACTAGAATGAAACATGAGTTTTAGGAGAGTTATGGATTTAGTTGACGGTGGGGTAACAACAAGCAACAGTCATAGTATTTTCAAAAAGTATAACAAATCAGAGATTATACATCAACTGATATTGCCCTAAGTTTTGCCAGTTTTAAAATGACATTTTTTAATTGCAAAGGAATAGGCTTTGCAATTAAATATAGGCCAGTCCATTACCTACATATTCTTCATCTTGGCCATGAGATCTTCCAAGCTTTCACCGGAATCTTCCACTGTTACATCAGGTACAGAATCTTCTTGCTATCAACAAATGAGGGAAACAGTGAAAAAATAACCATATAAAATTCTTGATGCTTAGAAATATATAATCAGTAAGCTTTAACCATGTTCAAGTTTAAAAAGTAAATTTTCTTTATGCCTTCTAATTTTTCGGAGACAAAGTCCCTTTCTTTCCACACCAGTGTCTTGATTTACAAGGCAGTAATTTCAATATTCCTGAGATATCTACTGAAGTGGTACTTCTAAATGGTATTGTGGTTAAAACTACCAATTTACAAAAATGTTTTGATGTAATCAAAATCTATTTTACTTGATCCATTAATAAGTGAACATAAATTTTATATTTATGTTTTCAAACAGTTTAAATGTGCTGTGCATATGTTCATATTAGCACTGAATACATCTCTCACACATCTTAATGCCTAAAGTAAAATATCTAATACAGGAAATACTGCGTTGGCATTATAAAGTAGGATGAAAATAACAGATAAACATTTTCTCTTATATGATATTTACTTATGATAAATCAGATTTTCAATGTACCTTTTGGGGAACTGTATAGGCCACTGTAATTCCTTCAGGTAAGTCAGGAACTGGACCTGAAGAATTTTTCAGTTCCTCTTCTGAAACCTCAGATACCAACTCAATACCTGTAGAATTAATTTGACCTTTAACAGTTTTTATGGAACTTAATAAGCAATAATAACTCAAAACTTATATAACCTTAATTACAATTAGATTTCCTCCCATAAAAGATGTGCTTTATGCTCCCATTTCAATTTATGAAAGGATTCCTACCCCACTCATTGTCTTCATGTATTATCTCTTCCTCTTCTTGAACAACCTCCTGTTTGGGCAGTGCTGCTACCTTTTTCTGTAGAAATCAAACAGTGTCAAAGTGTTTTTACTCCTCAGTTCTCTGAAGCATTAATCAAGAATTCAGGCAGGCTTTTTATCCTACCAAAAGCAAAAAAGGACTTAGAACAGAATTTTCATTTTTGAAGCACGGTGAATAAATTAAATGTTTAAGAACCCAGAATCCAATTATATTGAAATCCAAATCTAAATAATTTTTTTTTTTTTAAGTTACTATCCTATGCAATATGTTCTCTCACACATTCTGACAGATTGACATATACCTTATGTTCTTCCTGCTGTTTCCTGCAATTTCTGTCATCACACTGAGGATTTGGCTTCATGGACATGGTAGGAAAAAAATCTTGCATTGCATTGTATCCGAGGTAAAAACTAACAGTACCAAAATTTAACAGAAACCTAGAAAAACAAACCAAAGTAACTTTAAATAAATAAAAGGAGAAAAGTATTAAAAGTAACTGGATTTTTAAAAAATGATTTTGAAATAGGTAATGATTTTTGTAACAAGAAAGAAAACAAAAATGTATTATCCTGTTACAGGGCCTGACTCATAAAAGATATTTGTTGACTGAAAGCAGGAAAGAAAAGATTACTTTCATCAACCAAAGAACTCTCATTTTTTTAACTAATAAAGATAAAATGCTGCCAATTAAACTTTGGTATGTCAACAACTTTAAGAAGCATACTGATTTTAGAGAGGCTAAAATGTGGAAGTATATCTTTAAAATCCCTGAGATATACTAAATCTAACTAATTTTTAAAAATCTTTCTATTTAACTTACTATAAAGTTTATAATCGTAAATGTACTGCTCAATAAAATTTTACAAAAATATTCACCCATGTAATCACTACCAGATCAAATCTGATCTCAGATTCTTTTAAGAGGCTTATATTTAGAGGGAAAATCATGTACATAAGATAAACAACAAAAGGAAAAATATTTGCAAGTTTATGTTGTTGTTTTTTAATTTTTAAATTTTATTTTTGTTTAAAATATTACAGATGTCCCTTTTTCTGCCCAATGACCCATTCCACCCCGTCCCATCCTCCTCCCCAGTCCCTCTCCCCACCATTGTCCGTATCCTTGGGTTGTGCATATATGCCTATAAATTCTTTGGTTACTCTCTCCCCCTCCACCCACCTGCCCTCCTCCATCCCTCTGACATTCGTCAGTCTCACCTATGCTTCTATGTCATTGGTTTTTTTAATTGATTTTAGAGAGGAAAAGAGAGAAATATCGATTTTGGTTTCATTGGTTTTTTTTAATATTTTTATTTAATGGTTGATTTTTAGAGAGGGAGAAGGAGAGGGAGAGAATCATTGATTTGTTGTTCCACTGATTTATTCATTCATTGGTTACTTCTTGTATGCGCCCTAACTGGGGATCAAACCTGCAACCCTGACATATTAGAATGTTGCTCTAACCAACTGAGCCACTCAGCCAGTTATAAATGTATATTCTTAATATATAGCAAGGAAAAACAAAAAACTGAGCAAAGAATATGAGCAAATAATTCACAGAAAACGATAAGTGCCCAAATGATCACAAAAAACAAAAGAGATACCCATTTTTCACCTATATTGACCAAGATTAAAGAGTTTTATGTTATCAAAATATATCAAAGGTGTGGGTGAACCAGGTGCTCCTACACTGTGATAGAAATGTACAATCCCTCTGAAAGAGAAATTTAGTAATATCTGTCAAAATAAATTTGCTTAAACCCAGAAATTTCACTCATAAAAATTAAAACTGTACAAAAATCTAGTAGTGCAAAGATATATGACAAGATGTTGTTTGCAGCATTATTAACAAAATGGGTAAGTAGCCTAAATATCCATCAAAAGAGGGCTTATAAATATGACACACCTGTAAGAGAATACTTTATAGCCATAATTTCCCCCCTTTTCAAATCATTCTATGAAATGTTTTGTTTAGATAGGGCCTACTCAAGTTTGTACAAGCTATCTGCCCTTATATAAAACAGCTTTAGACGGTTGCCTTAAAGAGTTCTTATGTATACTTTTTACAATATTTGCTGGTAATGGACACTTCTGATATCAGAGCACCTCCCTATAGCACGCTGCAGTTTGTTCTTATATTGGAGGTTTAGGAACCATAACTAAGTTTATTAGGGTTGTAAAGTGACAAAAAAATGACCTAAGAGGGGGACACCTAAAGGGGTTCTACTTTTAATCGTGAGTTGATTAAAAAACTCTTTGACATTCATTTTAGCTGTAAAGAAACCTTTGTCCTTTTTAGTTATAGTTTAGATCAGCGATTTTCAACCAGTGTGCCACAAGAATTTTTAAAACATGCAATACCTGACTATTTAGTCAGAGGCACTGACCTCTTTTCCCTTAGACTGTCAAACTAAAACAAAAACAGCCAACACAACAACAGCTGTATGATGTGAATGAATCAAAATTTTACCTAAGTTTTTGTCAGATCAGCAAAAATATATTTTTTGGTGTGCTGCAGAATTTCAGTAATTAGTTTATGTGTGCCATAAGATGAGAAAGGTTGAAAATTCCTGGTTTATATGGTATGGTTACTGGATATTTGTTTTTGGGTAACAAAAATATTACCCTCTTTAATGCTTAATCACATTCATATTATTTTTAGTAAGAGTTAAACAAGATAGTGGAAACAAGTGAGTTTATGCCCAAGGCTCCAACCTTTGGTCAAACTTGCAGAGACTAATATTATTTGGTTAATGAGATGTATATAAAATACACCAGTACCACTGTACCATTTAATAAGAGCTATTCCAAATGCAGAGAGTAACACAAACATGTATGTGTATTAATATATGTAATAGTAATTAATATATAGTTGGGTCTTGAACAACATGGGTTTGAACTGCACAGGGTCCACATATACATGGATTTTTTTTTTCAGTGACTATATAGTAGACCCTCTGTATCCCTGGGAATCTGCAGAAGCAGAAGGCCAACTATATATGCATTGTTCTATACCACTTTATATTTGGTATCCATGG
Organism: Miniopterus schreibersii; assembly: GCF_964146895.1. Lineage (NCBI taxonomy): Eukaryota > Metazoa > Chordata > Mammalia > Chiroptera > Miniopteridae > Miniopterus > Miniopterus schreibersii. The sequence continues at coordinate 30,987,212 of NC_138115.1, forward strand.
GGGTCCTGGAACCAATCCCCAATGGTTACCAAGGGACAATTAGTTAAATTTGGGGGGAATCAAAAGTTATACATGGGTTTTTTACTTCGTGGGGGTCAGTGCCCCTAACTCCTGCATTGTTCAAGAGTCAACTGTCCATTTAAATTATGTCTGTTGAGATATATTACGTACAAATAAAAAGTATATGCATATTATATACAGTATGTAAAATAAAAAGTATATTTAAAACTAAATTTAAAAAACTAAATTTAAATACTTAGCTGGCAATTCCTATACTTAAAATACTTCATGAAATATATTTATTTTTATCAAAAGCAAATAAGACTTCAGAAAAATTAAACCTTCACTCACTTTAACACATTTTGTACCAAGATCCCAGCAACCACTCCCATAGTGGTAGGAAGACTGGCTGCACAAACACCTTCTCGTTTCAGAGTCTTTTCATCAATATTTGCAGCAACTACAAGTGGTGGGGCACACTACATGAAAAAGAATAAAAGAAAATGTATTGCCAAGAAAGGGAAGAAGTATATGTTCCAAATAGTAGTCCATCATATTCAAAGTGTGTTTTTTTCTTTGAACTGTAATACATTTTCAATGTCCCTAGGAACTCTTGTACTTAACAGTGAAAAATAACCCAAAATGAATTACGCATACCGCAAAACAAGCAGATTCTCCAGGAATTATGAGCTGTATGTGCCCCGAAACTGCATTTTCACTGACCCCAGACTCCATCCATGTTTGTCCAAGTTCATTACAAGCCTTGGTAGAATAGGTAAAAAAACAACAAAGAACGTAAAAGAGCAACAAGTAATTTACCATAACTTCTTTTCATGAAAAACTGGGGTTTAAATGTACAACCATTAATTTTTTTAAATTAATTTTCAGAATAAAAAAGGAAAGCCATAAATAATGGAATTCCTTGGCAACTGCCACTCTCTGTTTAAAATAAACTGATAGGTAAGCAGTCAATAGATGTTGAATAAACATCTATTTAATTAAACTGAAGCATAGTTTATTGGATTTCTTATTAATGTAAAACTTCATTTTTCTAAAATTATTTCAGCAAAAAAAGTCACTTGAAAAGCTGAAAACACAATAATTTAAAAAGAATTCAGTTTTATTTTTGAGAAACCACACTTAAAGGCTATTTATATATATTTATACATTTACTGAAAAGCAAAGTAACAAAAGTTAAAACCAAAGTCAACCAAGAATACAGTATTATAAGACAGTCATTTACTTTAAAAATTGTATATCACAAGTATCTGCTATTTTAGTTTCCTCTATTGGCATAAGAGAGAGCAGGATATTGAAACATATGCCATGATAGCAAGGCTAGACAGGTCCCACAGCCATTAGAAAACATTCAAAAGTAGGCTAAGGGAACATTAAAAATAAATAAAACACATTATAAAAAGGTGTAGATGTAGAGCTACTTTTAGGATGGGGAATATATACTGATAGAATATACAGGATAACAGATAAACCCATGAATATAACATTGTACCCAGTAGGAATACTCACTGTATTTATTGCCATTCGAGCTTCAAAATTGTCCACACAGCTAAGAACTAAGTCAACAGGTTTTCCTTCTAATCCACCATTACTAGGCAAAGAAAATAAATTTGAAAAAAATCAAGACACAAAATACATTCTAATTAGACTTTGTTTAGTCACTCATGTACTGTTTCAGTAAATGTTTAAGTATAATTATGATATAGTATTTAATATTAAAGATCCAGTATATACAGGGTATCCCCCAAAAAAGTATATACTCTGTAACAGCTGATAGCTCAATTTTGAAAATGAAATGTATTTTAATAAGCACTGCCTTTACAATTATTCAAAGTGTGCATATACATTTCTTTGGGATACCCTATATAGAGTACTGAGTAACTATTATGAATATAACATCAATGATACTACAGTACTTCTTTCACAAGACATACAAGGATGCAAGTAGAAAGTCTGTTTACAAAAGTTACCATTTACCTATCAGCTTTCAGACTTTTATTCAAAAATTAACTGAATATGATTCATTATTTCAGTGGTGTTATAAGAGTCTCGGCAGACAACCATTTTCAGACAGAAATGTATTCTAGAACACAGAATGAGTAATTGAAGATTCCTTGTTATACTATTATAACAATAGGGGTTTTTGATTTGTTTTTTATTTTGTTGTTAACATTGTATTTTGGACAATATATACTTTTTACTGAGCTCCCAGTATATAAAATAAATAAACTATTAACTATTACACAAAAATTAACTTTTATTTTTTTAAATATGTTTTTATTGATTTCAGAGAGAGGAAGGGAGAGGGTGAGATAGAAACATCAATGAGTCATTGATTGGCTGCCTTCTGCATGCCCCCTACTGGGGATCAAGCTCGTAACCTGGGGATGTGCCCTAACAGGTAATAGACCCAAGATCTCCTGGTTCATAGGTCGATGCTCAACCACTGACGCACGCCAGTTGGACAAAATTAACTATTTTAAAAACAAAAATATATTTCCATTCTACCAACTCACTGAATTAATCATCAGCACATTTTCTAATAATATTAGTTTGAGCTGGACATTGTGCAAAATATTCATAAATAAAATTTTACCTTATTCTACCCATGAAATGTTGAAAGTTTTCTACTGTGGTTATATTATAGTTGTGTACTTCAAAAAGAACATCAGGATTAATGTTCCTAAGAGAGAGAGAAAAAAGATTATAAAAACTACTAGTAGGAATAGTAAGAGAAAGTGGGAAAGAACTAAAGCGCATTTAACAGAGATCCGAGAAACGGAATCCAAGCTATTCAGAGGAAACCCTAAACCCTCTTCTGCCTCCTTGTCCCGCTTCAAGGACCAGGTTCATAATGTGTAGACTACCAGGTTTACGAAAATGCCCCACAGCCTGAGTGCTGGGAATGAAGCCTGCCTGCCTCTGCTGGCCACAGAGCAGCCTAGCAAAGAGCTGCTCTGCTCATGCAGTTCGGTGCAAGTTTGTCTGGGCTCACAAAGAAACTTCTCAGGTTAAGGGTTGGCCATTGTAGCCTTTAGGCCAAAACTCACCTGGCATCTTTCTGTAAGGTCTGTAAGCCAATAATGGCTTTTACATTTTTAAATGGCTGCAGGAAAAAAGTCAAAACAACATTTCATGAAATGTAAAAAATATATGCAATTTTAACTTCAGAGTCCACAAGTAAGTTTTACTGCAGCAGAGCCATGCTCATTCATTTTTATATTGCCTACAGATGCTAATACACTACATAGCTGCCCAGTTAAGCAGTTCCAACGAAGACCGTATGACCCTCCATGCCTAAAATACTTACTATCTAGCCCTATACAGGAGAAGGCTGCCAACCCAGATCCAAGAGGTAAGAGAATTCTTTATGTAAGTGACACCTCCACTTTTATAGAGAAAAATTCAGGTCCATTTATACATTAGGTTAACTCATACCAAATATACAAGATAAGATTTTACTAATTGCTATTCCACTTACCTCAAAGTATGCTCTGCTGCTTGAACTTTACTTAATCCTGCTTGATGAGGCTGGAAGAAAAGTCTATTCATATTGGCCAGTTCCACCTTGTCATAGTCAAAGAGTAGTAACTAAAAGGAGAATAGATATTCTGATGAAAAACATAAAGAATGAACAAGTGGGCTTTACATTTGATGGGTTTAACAGTTGGACAGTAATAATAAACTCGTGGCACATATTAACACATTTAATGCTCATATGAGGTAAGTATGTACTTAATATTATCCTCATTTCAGAAATGAGATAACTAGGGCACTTGCTTAAAAGCCACTCAGCTAATTTGTAGAGGAAAGGGGATTCAAATTCAGACATTCTCAATCCAGCATCTGCTCCCTAGCCATAATGCTGCACTGCCTCTCTAAATGATTTGCTAAGAAATTCATGTTCATTCCATTTCATTCCTATTTTTGCTAACAGCCAAGAACCCATTAGATAAATAAAATTTTTCAATAAGATAAAAACAAATGCCATAACTTAAAACTATAGTATAGTGTGACTCCTTTTGTGAATATGACACTACATATACAACCATACCATGGCTAAAGCATTATTCCAAACAGAATTAGAATTACTAACCAATCACTTAATTGTTTCCTGCTATATATTTAGGCATATAGTGTTTACTGCCTAAATATGCCTGACAGTGTTAGGCATGACACACACCCCCCTTTAAATTGGCCAAAAGATCCCATTTCTTATCAGTAAGAACAGGTTGGACCCAAGGATTTCCAAGGTCCCTTCCTTGATCTAAAATTCTGTAACTTTGTAATATAATTCTCAGTATCCTAAATTTAGCAATAAAAACAAAAATGAGATTTTCTTCTTCTCAATCAAAAAACTAAAAAAAAGATAACCCAGTCCATATCAACAATATGTAGGTAATCCTTAAAATCCTTCTAGAAAAGATATCACTTATGCCCCCTATGATAATTTTCTAACCCTAGAGTCTCAAAAATATTATTTATTTAAGCTCATTCCACATTATTTATTAGATCAGGCCACGCGTTATATTAGTTTTGGCCTCATAGCTGGTTTATGAGTAAGTTGCAGGAAATCCTAAATTTGGGGAAAAGAGGTATGAGTTGTAACTCTGCCACTAATTAGCTTAAATCATGGGTAAGTCACTTTCACTTTTTAAGCCTGTGTCCTCGTCTGTAAAATAAAACAGCTGATATGGATCTAGTAATCCAGGGTGTACTGAGGATTCCAGAAACTTTCAGTAATAAGACGTGGGCTCTGGGTATTCAATCCTCCACTTCCCTATTTAAACCCATGAATTAGCTTCTTGTTTACTCATTTTACACATAAGAGAAAGCATTCTGAAACTTACCTATGTAGATCCTTAGCATACAACCTTGAGTGCACACTGAAATCACTTGGAGAGTTTTTAAAAAATACAGATGTCTGGGTCCGATTTCCAGAGATTATGATTAACTTATCATGGGGTGCAGACTGGACATCAGAATTTTTTTTTAAACTTTTCAGGTAATTCTAATTATAGCAGTACTTGATAATCACCGTTCTAAATCCTTGCTACTCAAAATGTGGTCTGGACTAGCAGCATCAGCATCACCTGAGCTTGTTAGAAATACAGGAGCACTTTCCCAACTTTAATGTGCACATGAATCATCTAGTGATCTTGTTAAAATACAGATTCTGATTCAGCATGTCTGGGGCTGGGCTTAGGAGTCTTCATTTCTAAAAAGCATGCAGGTAATGCTGATGCTATTACTTCAGGGACCAGACATTGATTAGCAAGGATCCAGAGATTCTTAAAGTGCTGTTCCTGGAATAATATCAGATTCACCTGGGAAGTTGTTAAAAATTAGAATTCTTAGGTCCACCTGAAACCTACAGGATCAAAACCACTGAGGTAGGGGCTGGCAATCTGTGGTTTAATAAGTCTTCGAAGGGATTCTGATGCACACTCAAACCTGAAAATCATGGATTTCCATGATTTGTACTATCCTTGGTAGGTCAGCCAGAGGTACTTACATCAGCTATAAGCAACTGTTGGTTGGCTTTTATAAGCCTCTTCGAGGACTTTTAAATTGTTAATAAACATTTTTAGTATTTTGGTGTTGTATTTTCTACATTGATAAATAAGTGCCAACTTTGAAACTACTTTCTTTTCTTAATTTGGCACATTGAATGAAGTAACATTAAAAAATACTGAAACTTAATGGGAATATGCATGCTTTATCAAAATGACAAATTAAAGGATATATATTTGTAGAAAACTTATGTATTCAACCACTATATATCTAACATCATGGACTCAAGCTTTATAAGTCTAAGATTGGTAGACTGATACCTGGTATAAGGTTACTTCTCCTTCCTATTCACAATCTAAACCAATTTTAGAAAAAAGTAATATATATATGTGTATGTGTGTGTACATATATATGAGTTAAAAAATATATGGAGCATTCTCCAGTTCAATTTCAAACACTTAAGTCCAAATTGCTTATATATTACCACAAATAAAGAAGCTCCTGAACACAATTAGGTAGTCCTTGTTTAATTAGCAATAATATTAGCTTCTATTTCGGTGGGGTTATGTCTTAACCCTCTCAGGTAGAAAGAACAATCTGAATAACTACACTACAAATCAATAAACCATTAGTAATGAGGGGAGAAAACATTCTAATTTGTACCTGATTTACTCCAGAAGTGAGTAGTTCTCTACATAATAGGCAAAGAGAAATGTTTTTACCTTACCAATGCCACATCTTGTCAGCATTTCAGCAGTCACACTACCAACTCCACCAACACCTACTACTGCTACAGCAAAGGTACGGATTTTCTGTAAAATGCAAAATTATGTATGTCTCAGTTAAAAAGTCTCCATCAAAAATCATTTTAATTTATTGAAACCATCTTCAAAAACTTGGAAAGGTTTATCATACCTCATAATCGCTTACAATTCCCATTCGTTTCAATGCCATCAGGCGGCTTAAAACAAAGGAAAAAAAAGTTTTAAAGGTTACAATCTTAGTGACATAGGTAAACATACATCACAGAAAATAGATACCAAAAGTCAATCATTACTAATCCTTTAAAAGAGGAGAAATCTTTCAGCTGGATTTTACCAGATGAAATTAAATCACTGGGGCAGCTTTAAAACCACTAATGCCCAACTCTGGAGCCCTTACCCTTCAGCACTGCGCTACACTCGGCCTGCTGAATTTGCTGAATTAACAACCCTTCCTAGGAAACAAAGAAAGGAAAAGGGGACCGAACTGGTAAAATCCAGTGGCTTTAGAGCTAATCAAGCTCTCCCCACCCCATCCCCAATTGAAAGCCTTCATGAAACTCGAAGCTTATGTTTAGCAGGTTTTATATCTGATGTCATCTTCTGAAAGTTGTTACTATCGGTTTTATGAGGCCGACTAATAGAGTAGGGGCGGTAGGAAACCGGGTACGTGTCCTGGGCAGGCGCAGGAGCAGTCCCATATGGCTGGTTCACTTGTTTGCTTTTTGTTGTTGTTTCTTTAAGAGAAAGAACATCTTTGAACCAGTACTACAGCCCGGCTTTACCCGTTTGGGAACAGGACCCCCAGAACGAGAAAAGGAAGGTGGGGGGCCGCGTGAGCCGGACCTGGGGGAGCGCCTCACTCCTGGCCCCAGGGAACCGGGCACCTCGCCTCCCACGCCCGCCTCCGGCCCGCGGTCACCTGTAGGGGTTGGAGTCCACCACCTCCGAGCTCATCTTCTCGATGCGGGCCCGGCAGCCTCCTCCGTCGCCGCCCCCCGGGGCCCGCCGACTTCTTTCTTGGGCCAGTTCCCGCTCCAGCTCCTCCACCCGCTGCTGCAGCCGCTCCACAGACTCGGCCATGGCTGGGACTCCGGCCGCCAACGCTCCCAGCCCGGGCCGTCGCCGCCGCCGCCGCCCCACGTTGACAGGCTGCTGGGCCCGTAAGGAGTATATAAGGTGGCACCTAGCGGCCCTCCCAGCCCGGAACCCTGAGGGGGCGCTGCCGGCGCCTCACGGATGGACACGTCTCCGCCGCTCCCGCGGGCCGCCCCAGCGCTTCCGCGGTGCCGCTTCCGGTTGCGGTTACCACTCCCCCTCTCAGGAAAAAAAAAAACCACAAACCAAAACAAAACTACCCAAACCCACCCCTTCTAGCTGCCTCCTAGTCGAGTCCTGAGAGACCAGGCCGCAGCACAGCGGGGGTCCTAAGCGGGCGGTCGGCCGGCGACGTTGCCTTTTCAACCCTGCGGCTCGGAGAAACGCCAGGACCTTTTATTTCTGGGCTGGAGGTCCGGACGGGCCCTTTTCTGAAGAGGACCCGATAGATCTTCCGCCTGCGGGCGCAGCACTTTCAGACGTAGCAGAGGCCTCTGCGTTCTTATTTGCCGGGAGCAACTAAGGCGTCTTTGCCGTCTGTAAAATTGACGTCTCGAATTCCGAGGCTGGCTGCTCATTTAAAATCCTAACCCGCAAGAGGTTCTTTGAACATTTGCCTACGGGGGCCGAAATCACCAGGATTCAACTCCGCAGTGTTGCTCAGCAACGGTGCCTCCCCGTGTGGGATTGGCTGGAGCCGGGCTTCGAGCCGCCTGCGGGCCTTGCCCCCTGGCTTTAAAGGGACCAGTCCCGGCGCAGCGAGTGTCTTCGGATCCTGTCTCTGCGGTCATGACGACCCTCGCCTCGGGCGAGCCGGACGCGGCCGAAGTGCTGCCGCTGCACAAGTTTGACTGCAGGTCCCTGGAGGCCTACCTCAACCAGCACTTGCCTGGCTTTGGGGCCGAACCCGAGGCCAAGCTGACAGTTGCCCAGTACAGGTATCGACGCCAGCCTTCTCCTCCAGTGGAAGCACGTCTGTGCATGGCGCTTTTCTTCCTTTGGCCCTGGGTGGGTTCCCAATCCCCCCGCCCCAGTTTCTTTTCCTGTAATGACGCATTGTGCAAGCGGGAGCTGGCGTCACCCGCGCCTTGCCTTCCATTCGGGGTGTTTGCAGTTCGAGGGCAATAATGGAAGCGATCATAGTCATGATTCCAACGATCTGAAGGAGTTTTTGTTAAAGGATACAATTACGTATCTCGAGGATTCCCTGAGGCTTGGAAGCTCTGTGGGATATACAGAGGCCTTTTCAGCTTTTGTTTTATAACCATTAGATCTTTTTTTTTTTTTCCCCTGAGAGGCGTAATTCCTTTATAATTGGCCATATTCTCGGAGGCAGAGTTAATGGTACCAGCTGAGGGATTCGAATTCTGTCACTAGATCTTCCACTTGGCAAATCACAACAGCACTTCGGGCTTTAGTTCTTTTTGAAGTGAGGGGGTGGAACTGAAAGATGATCCTGAGAATACTGTTCCCTACCTTGAATCTGGATCCACTGTTTCATACCTTGAAATGTGTTTATAATAGAAAACACATTTTCTCTTCTCTCCCTCTCCCCCTCCCCCCTCCCCCCTCCTCTTCCCCTCCCCCCTCCCTCCCTCTCTCTCTCTCTGTCTCTCTCTGTCTCTCTCTCTCTGTCTCTCTCTCTCTCTGTCTCTCTCTCTCTCTCTCTCTCTGTCTCTCTCTCTCTCTGTCTCTCCCTCTCTCTGTCGTCTCCAGAGAGGTAGGGAAACAGCCCTGGCTTCCAGAAAATTAGATCAGCCACTTACTGACTGGGAATTTAAATGTCACATAAGCTCTCTGAGAACTAGTTTCCTAATCTGTGAAAACTGTTCTCTGAGTGATCCTGATAGTTAAATGAAGTCCTATAGGTGAAAGGCCTTAAACGTTGCAACAGAACCATATGCCAGTGGCGTTTATCACTGGCATTTATATTCCTGATTTCAGTGAAAATAAAAATTGTGACAAAGAACATGGATAGAAGAAAGTTTTGAGGTATGGAATTAAAAGGCACCTGGTCCCAATAGGCAATGGAGGTTGAAGGGGAAGGTGGAATAAAAAACAGCTGAGATTTTCAGTCTAGAAGTTTTGTGTTGTAACAAACTAAAACAGATCAAAGTTCAAATTTCAACTACTCCGTTTGCTGTGGGAACCTGGACAGTGATTTAACCCTTTTGAGCACTGAGTCCTCCTTTGGCAAAATGGAAATAGTAATATTTTTATCTCCTAGAGTTGTTGGAGCATTATCTAACTGAAAGGTACTTAATTCTGAATTAGGTTGAATGTTAAATAAACCAGGATTTTGCTTGATAAATGGAATAAATTTACGGTGTGAATAGTACAGGCATACCTCGTTTTATTGCACTTAGCTTTATTTCACTTCACAGATGTGTTTTTTACAAACTGAAGGCAAGACCTTCCAACAGCAAAAAGATTACGACTCACATTATTGCTATACTCACTTCATTGCAGTGGTCTGGAACCAAATCCACAATATCTCTGAGGTTTGCCTATGTAGTATATGGATGGAACTATCCCACAGAAAAGACACATTTCTTTCCAGGACACATGAAAAAGTTAATGAAAATTGAAGACATTTAGGCCACAAAGGAAGTTTCAAAAATTCTAAAGTGTCAATCTTAAAAAAAAATTCAAAATATAAATGCCAAAAGTTTAGAAATCAACTGAAGAAAGACAGCTATCAAATACATGTTTAGAAACTAATTAATTCATGGATTTAAAAAGCCAATAATCTACAGAAAATAAGAGAGTTTATCAAAGTTCAGTATGCAAAAACCAATTGCATTTCTGTATTTTAGCAACAGTTAATGTAATCTTCAAAAAGGCATAATTAATAAGAGCATCAAAAACATAAATTGCCTAAATATTAATCTAATAAAATATGTGTGAGACCTTTGCAGAGAAAAATCATAAAACTTTATTAGAATCTTAAAAATAGATGCCAGTTTCTGAAAAGAAAAATTCAATAGTAAATTCTCTTTTTCCCCAACTGATGTATAGATTCACTACAATGACAATAAAAAAATCTTAATTTTTTTCTGTATTTTGAGAAATTACCCCTAAATTTTATGTGCAAGAGCAAAGGGCTAACAACAGCAAAGAAATTACCCCTAAATTTTATGTGCAAGAGCAAAGGGCTAACAACAGCAAAAACACTCCAAAGGAGGAAAAGTAGGAAATTTTAATTAAGAAGCCATGATATTAACACAGAAATAGACCAATAAAATCATAAAGTCCACAAAAAAGACCCACATATTTACAAAATTTTGATATATCACAGTGTCTGGCATCAAGAATCAGTGTGTATAGGGTGGACTTCTCAATAAATTATATAGGTATAATTGTTATCTGTATGAAAACAATGAAATTAGACCCTTTCATTACCTCACAAAGCTCCAGGTGAGTTAGCATTAAAGGCAAAACTAAAACCCTTTGGAAGACATATAGGAGATTATCTTTGATAATTATCTTTGATAGAGAAGAAAATCTTTAAAAAGCACAACCATAAAGGAAATGATTGATATGTTTTCAGTGAAAGACTCCTTAAAGAATGTGAAATTTAAAAAAATGTTTGCAATGTATACATATAGTGGATAAAAGATTAATAATCAGAATGTAGGAAAAATTCCAATACCCAACAGAAAAATGGTTAAAAGACTTGAAGATACTCAAGGTCATTGCACTGTAGTAATCAGTGAAAGGCAAATTGAAACAATGAGATACTATTTCACACCTCCATATAGCCTTTTTTTAAAATATGACAATTTCAGACAAGTAGTCAGGATATGGAGCAACAGGGACTCATATCCACAGTTGGTGAAAATGTGAATTAGCATAGGAAAATAATTTGGCATGATCTTGTAAAGATGAAGATGGAAAGATAAACATGCCCCATGAAATAGCAATTCTATTCTTAGGTATATACTCTTGAGAAATTATTGTACTAGAATATCAGGAGATAATCTACAAAAATGTTCATTGCATTGTTTGTAATAGCAAAAATACAGGAAATGACACAATGTTCATCAGCAGAATGGATGAATAAATCGTAGCATATTTATATGACGGAATATCATACAGCAGTGAAAATTATTCAGCTGCAGATATATACAACAACAGAATAAAAAAAATGAACAAATAAGCAGTATATTGTTTAAGGACATAAACTTCAAGGGAAAGACAAATTTAAAAATTAGAACAGTAGGTACTCTAAGGGGAGGCGCACACAGGGCTTCAGAGGAATGGTCATTTTCTTACAGTGGGTAGTGGGAACACTGGTGTTTGCTGTGTTATCATTCTTTATGCTTTGCACATTTTGTAAGTACTCTTTTTTTTATCTATGCAAAATTTATTTTTAGAATTTTCAAAAATTAAATCACATTGGAAATAAAAATAGTTAGATGATTCTTATCATATTGATGTCATCAGTGGGTTCCAGACCATATGGAGGCCTGACACATGGAGTTGTGAAATGTAGCCAGTGATGTGTTCACAGTGTTGGTGGTGATTTTCCCAAGGTGGGCTTCTCCCCCATCTTCCTCTGTTTTGTCTTTGTTAGAACCATGGTAGATCCCTAATCAGAGGAGAAGCTTCTAATTTGATGGGTTTCAGTTGTTGTTGTTTTTTGTTTTTTTTTAAGATAAATTTTGTTACATAAAATTAAAAATTTAATTATGTAAGTGTATAATTTAGTGGCTTTTTAAAGTATATCTTCAAAGTTTTGCAACCATCACCACTCTACATATATTCCAGAGCATTTTCATCATCCCCAAAAGAAACCCTTACCTTCCAATTCCCATCCACTAGCAGCCACCAATCTACTTTCTGTCACTATGGATTTACATATTCTGGGTATTTCATAAAAATGGAATTATATAATATGTGGCCTTTTGTGAGTGGCTTTTTTTTTTCACTTAACATGTTTTCAAAGTCTGTCCATATTGTAGCATGTATCAGAACTTCATTCCCTTTATGGCTGAGTAATATTTCATTGTATGGCTATACCACATTTTGTTTGTCCATTCATTCGTTGATGGACATTTCAGTTTTTTCCATTTTTGTCTGTTGAGAATAGTGCTGCTCTGAGCATTCTTGTACAGGTTTTTATGTGAACATGTTTCAGTTCTCTTAATATACAGGGGTGGACAAATATAGGTTTACAGTTGCAAGTACATGAAATGCAGAGTTTATTCTTGTATTATTTATTCTTATATTAGATATTTTTTTATATGAACAGCTGTAAACCTACTTTTGCCCAAACTTATATACATAGGAATGGAATTACTGGGTTGTATGGTGACTTCCATGAGAAGCTTTTAATTTTCCTGTTATATTTCACCTGGGTCATTTACCATCATGAAAGGCCAGTGCTTCATAAAAGACTGCATCATCAAAAATGCATTCAGTCAGATGTTTGGCATAAAAAAATGTTTTCACAAGTTTCATTACACCTTGACTCTCTGAAGCATCATGGATAAATTGTCCCATGTCAAGATAAAAAACATAGCTTGAAGTGGTCCCATTTCCTGACCATTGGTAATGATCCCCACTTTCTTATGCTAAAAGGCACCCACACAGGATTAGATGATGCCAAGATCACTGCTCTTTGATTGTTGGGAAGGATGGTCTGGCTTGTCAGAGAAAGATGCTGCTGAGTTCAGTCTGACCTCTTGTTCTTTGTAGATGGACTCTGGAGGCCTAGGGAGAAACTTCTAAAACTATATTTTTTTCACTTTCCTCTATTACCTGTTACCTCAGGGACTGATTCTTCTATTTGTTTAGTTTAAGGCCTCTCTCTTTCATGCTGTTGTGTTCTATAAAAGTTGGGTGATTTTCAACTGCTCATATTGTAAATGAAGGTGCAGATTGGATGGTTTGGGTGTGGTACCTAGAGTGTATTTCCATAGTCTCTGTGAGAATTTCTGTTCAGCTTGTGTGGAAAGCCAGCACCCTGGTGTCTGTGAGTTACCTGAACAGTTATCCACTAGTTACTTCATTAGTCCAGTTATCCACTCTAGCACTTATCAGAATTCCCAATGTGGAGAGCTGTGCTTGGGTGCTAACCTTGGTGATGCATGTGGCGTTATCTCTCCAATGGCAGATGAAGGGACACTAACCCAGCTGTTCCAGCATCCTTTCATTTTCTGACTGATCACCTACAGCCATTCTTCTCCCGGCCTTTCTTTACTTAGATCTGGGCATTGGACACTTCTGACTCATGATTTGCCAGCCGTAAGGTCCTGTCTTCTACCTATGTGGGTCATAGACTCTCCAGCTGCCACTGTGTTGCCATCTGCTTTTTATCATCCAAAAACTCATCTTCTAAACTTCTGGTAGCACCACTCTTGGCTTTCCAACATTGAAATGGATGTATTTTCATTTTGTGTTTCTTCTGACATTTCAGCAGGAGTTGGGGATGAAGGAAAATATATCTTTGTAATTGACATTTTCTTTTCTCTTATCTAGGTCAGGACAGTCCAATCCAACCTTTTATCTCCAGAAGGGCTTTCAAAAATATGTACTCAGAAAAAAACCACCTGGTTCACTTCTCCCTAAAGCACATAAGGTATGGTATACAAATGCTATAATACATTCCCTATTGACAAATAAATGCATTTTATACACACAAAAACAATTTAAATTGCTTTTAAAAGTCATCTCATGATCATTAATAATAGAAAATGAATTTTATTTCTTAGATAAAAATTTCACTTGAATTATATTTCCTGTTTTTATTTTGAAAAAGGACTTGAAGCTGAAATTTAGTCTATCTTTAGAGTCTTAATCTTGGACAACACCCAGTCCTCTTGTGGATTTTATTCCTTCCTGTATAATTGACCAGAAATATAGTCATCTAGTGAATATTTTCAGTGCTGCTCATTTATAGATGTTTTGTACTTTGGTTGTATATTTAAATTACGTTTTTAAAAGCACATTATATCTTATAACAATATCTGTTCATAGAATTATTCTAAAATATTTTCTATAACAATCCCCTGATCTTTGATGATAAAAAGAAATATTTAAATAATCATTTTATAGTATTCTCTAAATACTAGCCTTAGTGAGAATTATAAAAGATTTTTTAAATTGAGTCTTTCTGTTTTCAGAAAACATTATCTGTGAATTTTTAGAGAAGAAAATAGCAAAAGATAGAAATCAAAGTCCTGGAGAACATTAATATTTATAATTAGACTATTATTATAATCATGTGTAACAGGTGCTTCCCAGACCCAGCTTCTTCCCAGTCCATTGAAGGGTGGGCTTAGTATCACAGTAATGGAAAATGCTGATTTTTTACTTCCTTGAGCCCATATCAGATTCCCAGAAACATGAAGTAACTTGAATGCTTAAGATTAAAAAAAAATTGGATAACTTTTTTTTAATCCTTACCCAAGGATATGTTTATACTGATTTTTAGAGAGAGAGGAAGAGAGAGAGAGAGAGAAACACCAGTGTGAGAGAGAAACATCTGTCGGTTGCCTCCCACATGCCCCCGGTCTGGGATCAAACCCACAACCTTTTGGTGTATGAGCCGCCCGGCCAGGGCAAGTTAGGTAACTTTTATTTAGCCTTAACATGGCATGGCTGAAGGAGAATCCCTACCTCTCCTGAGATTTATGCCCCAATAAACAGCTCTACTTGACTTTCTTTTTGGTAGCATCCTACCAGAAGACATTAGAACATAACATAATGCTCTCAGCCCAAGGATCTAGAGTACTTTGTTTCAAGTCCCTTTATTTTTCTCAAGTCTGCATTGAAAAAAAGCAGTGCTCCCACACTGTCGTCCACTTTGTGACTCCCTAACGCTTTTGTCCCCTCCCCTATCCCAACCACTCCCATTTTCCAGCTGCAGGATGGTTATAAACACTTCTTTCTATAGCCATTGGCACCACTGGCTTCTCTCACCTCGGTCCTGGGTGCAGTCACTTCCCTGCTCTAGTTATTGCAACGGCAGCTGCTTTATCCCTGCTGTCAAAGTGAGCTGCATGGTTTCTTCTCAGGAGGAGTCAGTCATCACTTCCTGAGTCTGGAACAAGGAGACTTTGCATGCAGACGAGTCAGTATCACAGTTTTATAAGCTATGTCCTCAGGTCCTGAGTGATAGGCCCATTCTTCTCACTATTTTATTTGAGTTCCTGCTTCAGTACCAGCTTGCCTCTCATTGCCTCATTTCCCAATAGTTATCTTGAGCTTTACAGCAGCCTCAGTTACCAGGAAGGATCCTCGTAACCCTACCTTGGAAAGAAGTACCTCCATTGATGTCCAGAAGGAGCCATTGCTTTTTCCTTCTGCCAATACCCACTGGCCTCCCTCAGCATCCTGTAGCTGACTGTGCCCAAAGCATTAAAATAAAGACTTGCCCGAGCCCCCTTGGGAGACATGAGAGAGACAGAGTGAGCCAGTGATCAGGGAACTGCTGAGAACAAAGAGATGTTTATGATAATATCTGTGAAATATTGTGGTCAGGATCTGTTGCCTTCATATTGCCAGAGCCAGGATGAAGTCCCATGAATATGCCTATCCTATTTAGTCTAATAAAATTATCATGTTTCATTGCTGGCCTAATTTATGATGATAATAATTGAACTAAGACTACATTTAAGGAAAGTAATAAGGAAATTATTATCCTCTGGGTCATTTTAAAATTCAATTCTAGCTTTAATGTTAGCTCACAAATAGTTATTAAATTTATATTGTTCTGATTTTTAATAATTTATCACCCTATTTAGATTGATAGAGAGTTTAAAGTCCAGAAAGCTTTGTTTTCTATTGGATTCCCTGTTCCCAAGCCTCTATTGTACTGCAGCGATGCTTCTGTCATTGGAACAGAATTTTACGTGATGGAACATGTGCAGGTAAATTAACACTTAATTTATTTTGTTGTTGCTTTTGTTTTCAATTAAGAAATTAGATGTTAATAAATGATAGTTTATTAATCAGCATTCTAGGTAATTCATTTGTTTTGCAAGTTTAAACTTTTAATTTGAGCACAGTGTTTTCCTCTAGGTGTCAGTAAAGAGCTATATGTAACAGTAATAACCAAACTGTCCAGAAGGTAGGGGGAAAAAACAACAAAGTGAAAATCAATCTATTAAAAAAGATAAATTTAAATTGTTTAAAAGATTTTTCTTTTGTAAAATATAACTTGAGAGTTGTTTTTGTCCTGTAAGTTCATCTTGGCATATCTTCATATTTTTCCTTTGTCATATATACTCTTATATTAGACATGTTTCACAAATGAATGTTTTTCTAGCATATTCTACAAAGTATTGGTTTTGGTTGCAAAACTGTTATCCTGCTATGTTTTGTAGGCAATAGAGGATGGGGACTCTGCAAAGAGTTACTATGAAAATATTCAATTTGTTTTAAATTATCTATTGTAATTGCTTCCATAGGGTCGAATTTTTCGTGATTTCTCAATTCCTGGAGTTAGCCCAGCAGAACGTTCAGCCATATATGTGGCCGTGATAGAAACCTTGGCTCGGTTACATTCTTTGAAT
This sequence comes from Miniopterus schreibersii, assembly GCF_964146895.1. Taxonomy (NCBI): domain Eukaryota; kingdom Metazoa; phylum Chordata; class Mammalia; order Chiroptera; family Miniopteridae; genus Miniopterus; species Miniopterus schreibersii. Next base: position 31,004,124 of record NC_138115.1, read on the forward strand.
ATAAAGTCATTGCATCTGGAAGGATATGGTATAGGTGCTGGGTACTGTAAAAGACAGGTAAGGAATCCATATACAGAGCTCTTTTTCTCAAGTTCTTGGAAATAATATTCATTATTAGTCAAAATAAAAACCTATTACTTTATGCTTTTCTGAAACTTGGCTCTAACATTTAAAATACTTTTTTAAAAAATTGATTTTAGAGGGAGGGAGGGAGAGAGAGAGAGAAGGAGAGAAAGAGAGAGAGAGAGAAACATTGATTGGTTGCCTCTCGCATGCACCGCAACCAGGGATCAAACCCGAAACCTGAGTATGTGCCTGACCAGGAATTGAGCCACCACCTTTGGCTGATGGGCGATATTCCAACCAACTGAGCCACTTGGCCAGGGTGGCCCTAACATTTAATATCAGCCTTCAGTTTGACTTGTTTTAAGCATAAAATAATTTTATATTCTTAGATCAGGTTTTGTTTAGCAAGCTTCTGTAACTGACAGAATGTACATGAATGCAAATTTAAAGCTGTTTCAGCCTTTCCACTTAATTTACCAACATATTTTTTATACAGTTTTTCCTTTTTAAGTTAGGTTAACAGATATTAAGCATGACTGTTTAATATGTGCTAAGTACTGTGTTAAATATCAAGAAAATAGAAATAAGTCCTTTCCCCAAAGGAACTATGGTCATTTTAAGAATGAATCTTACTTACATGAAACTTGAAAATGGTATAAAAGAGTATGTAATCTAGTAGTAAGTTGTTTGGTACTCATCACAAGAGCTGCTCCATTCAGACAATAGATAGCAGTATGCCCTTGCTTAAGTGGGAAAGCTTCCTGGGCGAGATATATCTTATACTGTGTATTTTAGGAAGAGAAAAATCTAGAGTGATAGGGAAGAGGTGGGGGGCACTTAAAATCAAAGGAGCAGCAAGACCAGATATGTGTGGGACTGGTTTCCTTTGTACATATGTCTTTTAGACGGGGTTGAGGGGAGAGAGAGAAGAACTACGGTTTAGAGAGTACTCACTGTATGCCAGGTCTTTTTAATCTTTGTAACAGCCCTAAGACATAAGTATTATGTCTCTTTTTTAATCTTTGTAAAGCCCTAAGACATAGGTTTTATTTTGCAGTTGGGGATACATGTTTACAGGTGTCAAAACACAAGTAAGTGGCTTAGACATAATTTAAACCCAGGTCTATATGATTCCAAACATAAAGATCTTTTACTGCACGAAATTGAACAGAGATTACCTTGGGGAGTGGAGAGATAGATATAAGCAGGTAAATAATATGGTCTCAGTTGATGGAGCACTTTGAGAATAGGTTAATTTGTTTACATTCGAATCTAAGAACAATAAGTCTTTCCACTTCTCATACCTATTATATATTTAGAAGATTCTGTAGTCAGTAAGAAAGGGTATTTAAATGAAAAATAAAACCTCCCTTCTTCTTTTAGCCCACATATTTCCCTTTTCAGGGATTGTTGCTTGTGACTCTTCCATAATTTATTTTTCTAAACCTATTTGGATGTGTGTGTGTGCATTTTTTTTTCTTCCTCAAAATAGTTGCTTAATAAAAACAAGATCCCACATCTCTTGATTCCTAGGCCAGTGTTGTGTGTGTGTGATAAAAATCTATGTAAGTAAAATGGAGCTAGATGGAAGAAAGACTTAAATGTTTAAGTTTTTAGGCTGATATTAGTGTTTTAGCATCACTTACAGCCATTTGTCTTGAGCATTTAAAAATATAACCAACTTTGATATAATTGAATTTTGTTTTTAGAATGACTGGATCTTACGTTCCACCTTTAGCTCTGTCATTTTTCATTTTTATATACCTCTAGGTATCAACCTGGACAAAGCAATATCAAGCTGCAGCCCATCAGGACATTCCTGCCATGAACCAGCTCTCTGACTGGCTAATGAAAAACTTGCCAGATAATGACAATGAAGAAAATTTGATTCATGGAGATTTCAAGCTAGATAACATAGTTTTCCACCCTAAAGAGGTACTGTAAGCTACATTTACAATAAATTAAGTGGGTCTGATAGGAGACACATGTACTAAGTAGATGTTCCTCCCAGAGTGCTGGAGGAGCCCAACCCACTCCCACCTTTCCCTACATTCAGAACTGTCTTCACCACTCAAACTTTTATAAATGAGTCCGACAGATCTTCTGACATAGGTAGCTGCCTACCTTTAAGGATGGGTCTAATCCTGAGTGGTATCTGATTTACTGTTTAAATAGGATTTGGGAGCTTACATGTATGTTGCTGTTTTCTTCAGAGACATTTTTCTTCTAAAAATATTTAGCTTATCCATGTTCATGTTTTTTCTTCTGGTTCACTTGTATTTCTTTTTCCTATTTCGTGAAGAATTTTAAATTTGATTATTATAAGCTCAGAGTGGAAAGGATTCCAAAAGCCCCTTTTGAGACATGGAAAAGAATTGCAGGAGATTAACGTAAGCTTGCTCTGTTTAATGTGCACAGAGTAGTCTTTATAAAGAGTACAAACCAATAAAAACTGTAACCCTCCTCCACTGGGCACTGACAGGGAGGCCTAGGATTAGAGGAGACGATGGGAGTGAAGAGATGACTTCAGTTCTCCTCTCATTACCTGTACTTTGGGAAGACACTTGGCCCTTAACATTCTGACATTAATGTGAAAAATTTACAGTTCCCTGAATCCTGCTTCTTACAGAAACGTTTTCTGGGCTCATTAGTTTTCTCAGAATGCTAAGATGTTTTAGGGCAGGAAGAGCTGCTCTAAATTCATGGGTTTTTATATTTTTTCCCTATAGGAAAAGGACAGGAGAAAAATAGCATTATAAATTGCATTGTTATCATAATTGAAAGTTCAAATACAGTATAAACAGATGTGAGCACATTCACCAGCAAGACAAAATTTTTCCTAGAAAAATTTGGATATTAAAATTATGTATACATAATTATATATGTGTATGTGTAACCTGTTAATGGCACTAATGAGTTCTGAACTCTGACTTTGTTAAGTGTAGAGTAGGAGAATTGAAAATGCTAATTTGTAACCTGGGAAAATTATAAAAGCTTATAACTTAAAACATAGCAGGATCTGACCTCTATTTGATCTATATCATTGGATTCGTTATTATTTTAGGAGCCTATTTTTGAAAAAGTCTGAGCCCTCTATGTGTTCCATAACTATAATTCTGTTCTATTCACCACTTACGCAAGGAAGGAAAAATTCAGACCGAGATCTCCTGAATTACGTATTATCTTCCAAGATGTTTAAATTTTAGGATTAACATAATATGCTGAAAGTAGGTACAGTAAGTACCAAAAAGTTATTCTCTCTTTTTATTTCATCTCACATTAGAAAATAACTTCTTATAGGATTAAAGTTGACAAACAGGTGTCATCTTCCTTTAGACAAGCAGAATATTCAATAGCTGGGGAGAGAAATTTCTTTTTTAAAAAAAGAAACAACTGGTAGTGGCACAGCTTTAAGCTATTTAGCTGTGCTACTAATTTGTTACCTTTATCATTACCTTTTTATGTTTTAGGATTATATAGTAACAAGTAAGATATCTTCTACTTTTATCCAGTAATTCTATAATTACTGGTTAAATCAAGTTTAATCAATTTCTGCCTCCTATAAATATTACAGCTAATTTTTTATGGAAGTAACATATGGTTGGCAGAGTACAAGTCAACTAGCTTTTATTCATCACCAATTATGTACTCTGACACATGTTTTTTTAAAGGAAATACAACTCTTAATAAGTTCAAAATACCGATGGAGATAAAAGATATTCAGGTAACGGATGAGAGCAATATATACCCAAGTACTAAAGTATATCATACACGTGAACAGTGAGAGTTGTCAAAGAGGGAAACCGCTGTGGACTGGCATGAAGAGCTATAAAACTTTATACTTCAATTTAGTCAATAGTTTGTCTTTTCCATTTCATTTTTAAAATTTTATAAGTAAATAGAAAATTAGACTATGTTTCTTTTGTATGAAGGCACTCCACAAATTGGAGGTGAATGTTCTTACCAGTATATATTTATAGGAATATGATTGAAAGCTTTTTGTTTTTCCCATGAGAGTAAGGATTTTTTTTACCTTTGCCTCTAGAGCCTATATGGTAGATCCTCAATAAACGAGGAACTATTAGACTGAGAGCTCCTTTAAGGCAGTGGCTGTGTCTTATTCATTTATGCAGCAGGTGGTTACATGTTTCTGAATGAATCCATGTTGAGGGAATTGATTTTAGTGATCACTAAAGTTACTATTTCCATCTCATATATTTAATGCTTAATTTTTATTCCCTAGCAGTGTGACCCTGAAGCAAATTATTTAACCCCTCTCTGTTCCTTAATTTTTATTTTAACTTTTTATTTTTAAATAATTATAGACTCAAAAGAAGTTGTAAAAATAGTACAGTAGGGTCCTATGTTCCCATCATCCAGATTCCCCAAATGATTTCAAACAACTGTAGTATATTATCAGAGCCAGGAAATTTACATTGTGTGCCTTTCAAATGGGGGGCCGGGGGGAGGATTTCAAGGTTGCTGTTTTTTCTTCTTTTCTAAGACTGACAGTCTCTATTCTTCAGAAAAATACTAAGGTAAAAGTAAATTTTTCATAATATTTATTAAAATTTAAACAATAGTTGTAGGGGATGAAATTATAGGAGACTTGTAAGTTATACATTTCTGTAATGTTTAAGGTTTGAGGTTTTGTGGTTTTTTTCTTTTTTTGCAAAACAGCATGTTTTATTTTTATCATCAGAAGACCAAACAATTAAGAAAGAAGACAACAATTTTAAGTGGTAAACCTTCCAGGAATGTGCGTGGTTAGACAGTAAAGGGTTACTAAGTGCATGCAAACAAAAGCGTATTACTCAACTTCCTAATCCCTAGTTGTTTTCCATTTACTTATAGGTAAAGTACTGAAGCATGTTCAAGTGTGTATTTCAGCAGTGCAACACACTCACTGAAATGTTTAAAAGAAATCCAGTGTTCTGGAAAATACTGTTAATATTCTAAATATAAATCTTACCCATCTGGCAGAGAAGTGTGTAAGATTTTGGAGTTTTATGTGCATACTGAAAGACAAATATTCTTCATTAGAAACAGATAAACCATAAATATTTCATTTGCATTAATTAGTAATCAGATATATTTAAAATAACAAATATATATGTGCATGTATGTATATATATATATATATATATGTATATATGTGCATGGATACATTTATATCCTGCCTGGCCCATATGGCATGATCAACCATTAAAAAATTACCTTCGTCATTATCAATATACACCTACCCTCACACACACTGGTTCTTCAGAACTCATCTGCCTTGCAGCCTTCTGTATATTAATTAACTTCTGAAGAAAAAAGTGATTTGATATGGAAAACAAAACTTGTACAGTATTTTTAGTGTTTTTTTTTCTTTTTAATTTTCCCCATTGTCTCTAAAATGTCAGTGTAGTTGGAGAAAAGCATAGTTGTAATTTTTAATTGTATTCCTAGGAAAGCTATGGAAATTGGGTTTTCTCAACTTTTTAACTTTACAGGATATTTTAAAAATTCTCTTTAGTAAATGCTCTGTGGTAGTAAAGCCAGGTTTTGAACTCAGACGTATAGACTTCAGTGCTGTGCCATTCCTTCTACATTTACTGCTTCTCATCTCCACTGGAACTGGTCAACTTCAGTGACCTAGAAACTGAAGCCCCTTTCTTTGACCACGCCCTCTTCACTTTCTACTTCTCTTATTTCTTTACATGTCTCCTGAGATGCTGAAAATTTGATTGCTCTTATTCTAGAACCCAGGAACCCCCTATGACTTCATCTGACTGCTTCTCCTGCCTGGCCCATATGGCATGATCAACCATTAAAAACTACCTTCATTATTATCAATTGAATTAACAATTTCTTTTTTATTATAGTTTTAAAAAAATATATCTTTATTGATTTCAGAGAGAGGAAGGGAGAGGAAGAGAGAGATAAACATCAGTGATGAAAGAGCCATTGATCAGTTGCCTCCTACACCCCCCCCAACTGGGGATGAAGCCGGCAACCCGGGCATGTACCCTGACCTGGAATTGAACCACGTTTGCCTGGATCCTAGGTCAGTGCTCAACCGCTGAGCCACGCCGGTTGGGCAGAATTAATAATTTCTTGACTGTGCATGTGTACAAGTAATACAAGAGTTATAAAGTTTCCTGTCCTTAGGTATCTTATTATTTCCAAATCTTCTCACCTCTTGACTTGACACAATCTCCAGCGCTGAGCTTGAGTCATCCTGTTTTTGCTGCAGAATAGCCGTGAGGACAGGTTAACTGGGTCTGGGAGAAATTTATGCTGCATAATTTCATCTAAGCCTTAAATTCACCTTTTTGTAAAATCTGTAATTTTTAAAAATGGCTTTTATACAAGCCCTCAGATTGCTTTTCTTATCTAGACTCCCACTCTTGGCATATGGTGTTGCCTTGTACTTGACTCATTTTTGTCTTTCTAGTCACTTCCTAGCACAAGCTGCTTTCTGGGGATTATATGCACCTTGAAGTTCTGATGTTGAAGACATCTCAGCCCTCTACATAATGTAATATCTCTTTCATGCAGATTGATAGGTGACATTTTTCTTAAGCCTCATTGTCAAGAAAATTTGTGACCCTTGAGCAGCTGGTTTGTCTTTAATCTACATACACTATCAACATTGTGGCTGATCATGCTTCACACTTTATTTTGTCCAGAGAAAACTCAGAGCAGACATTACTGTCTACACTAACTATATTTGACTTATGGCATTTCATTTTATGTAATAACCTTACTGCTAGTTTCATCTTCTTATTAAAAGTTCTATTATCTCCTTCCCTGCCTTCTTCATCTACTGGTTGTCCTGTTGGCTTGCATTTTTCTTTTGTTTTGAGAAGGTAACATCCATACATTTTAATAAAATTTAATAATACAAAAAGCGTACATGGGAAAATAAAACTCAATGTAGAACATAATCAAGAAAAAGAAAAACATTTAGTTGTGCTGAGGTTTCAGAAAAATTGTCAGAAGTCATTTTATTAGTAAGTTTTTTAGCAGCAAGGTCAACCAGTAAATGTTCCTCTCAATCACTAGGAGTTACACTGAGCTTGTATAGCTCTGTACACAAAAAGGCATAGACAGGATTTTAATAAATTGCTAATTAGCTTACACTAATTGTTACAATTTTGTTAACCATCAGTTTTCTTACTGGCCATTGTTTTATAGCTTTGTGTAATTACCTAAAAAAGTTTCAGATGTCTTGAAAGGTAACTCTAGAGGGGATTCCCAATTTTCTCCAAGAAAAAGGTAAACAGTTATAGCCTAAGTGTTTCATCATCTTTTCTTTGGATGTTAAGAGCACAAGAACAAATAGAATGATAGAGAAAAATGCATCCAGTGTTTTTCTTTAGCTTATCAAATCTGGCTAGTGTAGAAGTTTATCATACAATATCACCACAACAATGACAGGTCTTATAAAGTCAAATCATGGAGGAGGGAAGGGATTAATTTTTCCCATAGTCCTAATCGCAAATTTTTAATTGCCTGTTATTGCCAGGCTCTGTACTTATTCACTGAATAAATACATATTGGTCACCTACTATGTGCCAGGTACTTTGCTAGGAACTGACAAACAAAACAGACATACTACCGGCCTCAGTTAATTGTCACACATAACCCTATGCAAGGAGGTATATGTTGTGACTAAGAAAATTGAGGATCAAGAAGTGAACTGGCTTGTCCAGAATCACACAGCCAGTAAATGGTGGAGCTAGGGTTTGAATATAGATCTCTCTGATTCCAAAGTCCATATTTTTCCACAAAGCTACAATAATGTGTGCAGAGGAGCAAGGGACTGCAAGTATACACAAAGTTATATAAAGGCATGAAACCCAACAATTTACACTGCCCAGATGATCTCTGCTGTTTTACCTCGCTTGGATAATCTTATCTAGATTATTGCTGCAGCATCCTCACTGGCCCTGCTACAGTCTGTTCAAACATATCAGCCAGAGTGTCCCTCAAAAGGCAAATCCTACTATGTCTCTCCAGAACACTGTACAGAACACTCCAGTGGAGGTTCCCTTCTCTATACCCCATCCCTCCCTCCTCAGTCTCTTGAAGTAACCACAGCCATTGCTATTAGTTTGGTGTATATCCTTTCAACTTTGAGTATTCACTTATAACCTTTTTTATTTAAACAAAAATACTATACAGCCCTGGCTGGGTAGCATAGTTGGTTAGAGCAACATCCTGAAAAACAAAGTTGCAGGTTCGATCTCCGGTCAGGGCACATACAAGAAGTAATCAATGAATGCATAAATAAGTGGAACAACAAATCCTTGTCTCTTCTCTCTCTCTCTCTCTCTCTCTCTCCTCCCTTTTTCCCTCCCTCCCTCTCTCAAAAAAAAAAAAACTGTACATGTACTTTGCAAATTACTTTCCCCCCTGTATTTACAGTCCTGTTTTCTTAACATAAAAATATATATTTTGTTGAAATATATTGTTACAAAGTAGAATGAAGAAATTTTGTTTTATTGATTCCAAATTACATGACTTATCATGTTGCTATATAATGGCAGATTTTGAATTCATAAAACAAACAGCATCTTTTATAATAATTATATCTTTGTATTTACACCATGAAATAATTTATTTTAAAAACTACTATTGCCATAAGATTATAATATTTGTTATGTAATAAGATTCATCACCAGACAAACTCTTAATTACTTATGGCATAGATTCTTAAATTATAAGTAAGTAATTATTAGAATTTCTTCTTTACCACAGTTATTCCCAGTTGAGAAGTTTCAACTGTTTTTGCCTCCACTCATTAGGCTGCGTAAAGTAAAATGCTGGAGAACTGATGGCCAGTAATGGAATCAGAGGACTCTACACAATCAAGGCTAATTAGTTAGTTGTTAAATGAGGTGTGCCACTGTGGGTAAAGACTACAAACTATAGTCTCAGCTTTGCTTTTGATAGAAAATATGGTTTTGAATGTATCCTATTTCACTTATTTCCTTATTTTAGTTGTTTTCAATTTAACATGTCCAGACCTTTTTATTGTTCATTACAGTCTCGAGTTATCGCTGTACTGGACTGGGAGCTTTCAACCATTGGCCATCCTTTGTCAGACTTAGCTCATCTCTCCCTGTGGTACTGGTGGCCAAGGACATGTCCAATGATAAATCAAGGCTTTTATTTACAGGAAAACATAGGTATGAAAACATAATGATGCCTAAATTGCTATTAATATAAAATTATCTTTATTATTCCTCATAACTTAAAAATGCAGTTATATTACAATTTTAGATAGCTTTTATTTGTTTTTAAAATGTTTCTAAATCATTTTATTCTTTATTGATTTATTTTCTGAATATAGCATTCCACTTTTAGTAATTTATGACAATGTGTAATCCTTTGTATGTAGTGTTCTTTTGGAAATCAGTATTTAAAGCATGCTTTGTTATTGTGGAATAATGGTTATTTAATTTAATTTTATAAACATATGCAATATTATGACATTCTGAAATACTCACCGTGAAGTTTTATTAAAGTTTACAGTACATGCTGTTTTAATAGGGATGCCACCAGTGGAAGAACTGATTTCAATATATTGCCGCTTCAGGGGAATTAGTTCTGATTTTCCTAACTGGAATTTCTTCCTTGCCCTTGCATTTTTTAAGATTGCTGGAATAGTACAGGTAATTAATTGTTTTTAACATGTTTCACCATTATTTATTAATGTACTATTGACAATATTTTCTGTCTTCCAGGGTTTTATACCTTTTACCCTTACATCATTTGGCTTTTCATAATAACAAATACCAGACATGAGTGAAATACAAATCCAGAATTAACAGAATAGGAATTTTGCAAGGAAAAAAGTTGAGTAGCAAAATGTGTGATCATTTTTTGGTATAATAAACTTAAAAGACGGAGGAAGGGAGAGAGACATAATGACAAAAAGAGAAAAGCTTGTGAGAATTGGCGATTTCCTGAATATTCAGTGTAAGACAGCTAAAATCTTTTCATGATATCTGCTTTAGACTATAAATCCACATATTAACCAGGTGTGATGATAAGGAAAGAATTATCTTTGAAGCTCCCAAAGTCTAGCATAGTACCTATTATATAGTGGTCTCTTAAAACGTTTTTGACTGAATAGATGAGTAAGTTTTTCCATTTTCTAATAATGTCATATTTATGTGACTAATTGAACATAAGTGCAGTTTCTTAAAATTGCAGCTTAATCTAAATAAGTGCATTCTTTATTATAGTAATTCAGTTCCCATGTACTTTTAATCTTGGATATTCATTTAAGAAATTGAAATATGTTATCAGTGGCAAGGGGCTATGGACTAGAGGAAGAAAAGCTAAGAGAATTTAGGAACAAAGGAGAATATGAAAGGAGGGATTAAGGACAACTGTGGTTGTATTTCTCTGTCCTCAGAGTTCATGCCACCCACGACCAACCGAAATCGTCTTCTAGGAAATAGCTGTGTTATGTCTCAGTCTGTATTTTACAATCATACTAACCATGTTCGTTAATCAAGGTGATTGGATGGGTTTCTCACAACAGGGTTTATGCTATGTTTCTATATCTATCAGTTTCCATAAATAGGATACCAAATAGGTTTTGAATTTAAAATGGATTTTCATTTCAAATAAAAGCTTGACATAGTTATGATTGAAACTAACATCATAAATTATATACAGGGTGGGGCAAAAGTAGGTTTACAGTTGCTCATATGGAAAATAATACAATAGTTAATAAACAATAATACAGGAATAAACTCTGTGTTTCTTGTACTTACAACTGAAAACCTACTTTTGCCCCACCCTGTGGTAATAGCCTTAGAGATTATTATAAATATTCCATTCTAACTATAAACATGAAATTGGAAATAATGGAAAAACTGTTAGTTATATGAAGAATTACATAAAAAAATAAAGTAATGAAATTCAGTTGATTGTGTTTTGGTGGAGAGGCAGTGAGAGGAGAGTATATATTATTTTGGAAGCACAGAACATGGAGAATTAAGAAAGAAAAACTGGTTAGCATTCAGCTAACACTCTCCAAAGGAGACAGTTTCACCTAAAATAGGGGTCAAAAAATGAGACAAAATATTCTTAGAGGTCATCTCATTCCTTTTGGTTTTATAGTATGATTTTGTTTTGGTTTCTTTAGATTTTCCCTCACTCTGAAGGGGGAAAGCATTGATTTTTATAGGTGATATAACTTGCCAATTTGGTATCTTTGGTAACTGCTGAGCTTATTTTCAAGTTTGGTTTCATTCCCAGTTACAATTCTGTTAGGATGAGAGTGTATTAACCACACGATACAATGGCTCTTTCATTTGGGAGTGTGTGTGGGGTAATAATTATTCCTTCATGTAAATTAATAGAAATGATACTCTCATATATATGTTGGTACCTTGTGAGTTTAGTGACTCACATAGCTGGGAAACTGCAAAGACTGGATAGCTGAAGAGCAGTTTTCAATGATTTTCATTGCTCTATGTTAATTTACGTACAGGGAGTATATAGTAGATATCTTCTGGGGAATAATGCATCTGAGAATAGCTTTCAGTTTGCCAATATTGTGCAACCTCTGGCAGAAACTGGATTGCAACTCTCAAAAAGGTAAGAAAATAGATTTCCTTGGCTAATTCAAATTAGAGCCTTTATTGGGTATGTGAAGTTTATAAATTTTAGGGGGATAGGGATTGTTTTTATTTCTTACACCAGGATTGGTGCTGCCAATCACAATAGTTTGCTTGGTAAATGTCTTATCTGCCTGAAAATAAATTCACTTCAAATATAAAGAAAATACCCATATTTATGATTAAAAGTATTTTTGACAACTTGAGTATATAAACTTTTAAGAATAGCGATACAACTCTCAAATGTTTCCTTCTAATATTTGTTACTTACATATACCTATTTAAAATTATAAATTATATAAGGTGATATATTAAATTTAGAAATATTGCTCTCTTCTACCATCACATGCCCTGAAATTTTAATCAGATTATTTTGTAAGTGTCTTTGAAATCCATGTCTCCATCAGTGGAGCACTTTTTGAGGCATATAATTAATACACTTTACCAACCACACTCCCATAGAAGTGATGTGATATATGCCACTTACTGAATTGATGGATGATACTGTCTCTGGAAATTCTGCCCAAGCCCTGGGTACTTATGGCATAACATTAGGACATTGTGTTTTTACAGTTCACTTCATGGATGAATATTTGTGATCTCCACAACATAACAACTGACTGTGTTGCTCTTCATAATTATCTTTAGAGTTCTTGTTTATAATTATTAGATTTATGTTCAATTTCCTTGGTTTCTTCCCTACCCCAGCCCCTTTTTTAGGGATTCTAACAGGTGACTTCAATAAAAATTCAAAACTATCATTGATTGAGGTCATGCCAAGCATATGTTTTCCCCAAATAATGTTTAAGCATTAAAGTTTGATGTTCAAAATAAAGCAATTCTGCATTCACCCCATAATATAAAAGACTTAAAACATTTCCAAATATGGCAACTCCTGCCCTGGCCAGGTGGCTCAGTTGGGTGGAGTATCATCCTGTGCACCAAAATGTTTCAGGTTAGATTCCCAGTCAGGGCACATACCTAGGTTGCAGATTTGATCCCCGGTGGGGATACAAACAGGAGGCACCCAATTGATGTTTCTCCCTCACATCGATACTTCTCTCTCTTCTCTTCTCTTTTCTCTCTCTTTTCTCTCTCTCTCTCCCCTTCCTCTCTCTCTACATATCCTTAGGTAAGGATTTAAAAATGTATATATATGGTAACTCCTTCTGAGTACTACTTTGGGGGAGCTAGGGAAGGCTTCACATTATATTCAGAAATATAATAATTTTGGATATCTTTGTAACTTTTTTTCCCCTCAAAGAACTTTCAGAACTACACCATCACAGACTGATACTACCCAAGAGTTGTTTGTTCAGACTAGGAGAGGCCAGGAAGCTCTTACGAGGGTGAAGCATTTCATGAAACAGTACATCCTTCCAGCTGAAAAGGCAAGTATGGTGTGAAAAGAATGTATTTGTGCTCAAGGACTATGAATTACTTCTGCTATCTGCGCTTCTAGGAGTACCATGGTATCATATCTTTGCAATCAGTCAGTCCTTAACTAGATGCCCCTCTTAACTTTCGCACTGAGCTGCTACAGACTTGATCCTGAAAAATCCCAAGCTTCTAAAATATGCCAAGGGAATGCTACAGATCAATCTGTGGAATTAAAATTAAGTCAAAAGATATTAACTTTTTTGGTAAAGTTGAGATCGTTAGTATATTAGAGTAAAACACTACCTTGGGGGCCTTATAACTTAGAATTTTTTTTTTTTTTAATGGACCCCTTTGAGAACTAAGAGAACTGTAGAGGAAACAAGACAGAAAATTTTGCATATCTTTGCAAGCTGTTCACAAACACTACTACATGCTACTACTTTAAGGTGTTCAGTTTCAATCAGTTCACTGAGGGTAAAGAAGTAACATGGTACATGCATTCATTCCGTTACCAGCTAATTATCAGGAATCTAATAATGGGTTAGGTACCTGGAGAGCCATTGAAAGTAAAAGAAAGAACAGGACGGACAGGGCTTATTCTCCTACGGAGCTTATACTTTAGCATGAAAGAAAGATATTAAATATGAGATGATAAGTGCTGTGATGAAGAGAGGAAAGCTGTTATGAAAATATGTAAGGCAGGTGGGTGGGCTATGTGTGTGGGTAGAACGCTGGTGTAGAAATGGTAAGGGTTTGAGCCTAGCCCATGTCTGCCACGAGTTAGGTGGTCTTGGGCACACAGCAGTCTCAGAGCCTCAAGTTCATCTGCATTGTGAACAGGTATGACTAGATATACAGTAAACTCCCATTTTAATCTTCTAGGATTCTGAAGTCTAGAGCCAGACTGGCAAAACCAAATAGGAAACTGAAAAAGACCAAAATTCTTTTGACAAAAACCTTCAGTCAATATGTGTTTACAGGGTGGTTAGTGTTATTGCTCAAATTACATGAATATTACATTTTTAGTAAAGATCTAGCATGAGATTAACTTTGCTCACAGAGTGGAGTATAGTATTTTAAAGAAAATACTACATTTTCTCCCCCCCACTTAGGTTTTGCCAGGTAGGTACTCTGGCTTTGATGAAGGGAAGAGATGATCTCTGATCCTCCCTCTTGCCCTGTTTGGGGCATTTGGCTTTGCCTCCTGACCCCTATGTGGCCCTTTAAAAACTAAGGCCCAGGCTGACGTCGATCAGCCTGCATCCCCCAGACAAACTTGGCCCCAGTGCTCTCACACCTGAAGAGTCAGCCTGGCTTTATTCCTGGCCTCTGAGGAATTTCCTTAATTTCCTTCCAGCACAGCTATGCATTACTAACTGTATTTTAAAAATTATTTTAAATATGTTACCTGCAATTTTTAGTTGTACCACCCTGGGAGGGGTTTCTATGACCATCTAGCATGCCATGTTGCTGAAGGAAACATTCAGACTTTGGTGTAAGATTTTGGGAGTCTATTAACTAATATTGCGGGAGCGTAATTTTGTGAGCAGCAAGCCTCTAGAATACTTTACACTTCTGGTTTTAGAAAGAAATAGTATTGATTGAATTGCCTCTGAAAGAGCTGCTTCACCTAAATATGTTTTCCTTGGATAATAACAGTTTATGGCATTATTCACTTTGCAATAACTTTAGCTAATGACCTTTTTTCTTCTTATTACTTTTAGGAGGTAATTGAGTTCTATGTTCAAAATGAAAATTCAGCAGACAAGTGGAAGAAACCATCAGTGATTGAAAATCTCAAGGTAAGGAAATAAGAAACCCTTTAGCATTGGAAAATTTATATGCAGGAGTTTTGTAAAATCTTATTGTTGGTGCTGTTACTGTTATATATGTAGAGGATAATTATATCAGTAATAACTTTTTTTAAAAAAAGTTAAAAATAGCATCTGCAATATACAAATTAGATTACATAGTGCTTTACATATGGTATGTGATGAAGATAGCCTCTTACAGCTGTTCAGAGGAAAAACACCATCAACACTGCTCACTGTCATCAGCCACTAAATCGAGACTGAAGTCAAGGCAGGCATTTGTCTCACATGGGCTTAATTTCATGTTTTCAAATCCAAATAGCAACATATGTTAAAAATCACAATGCAAAAAGTAGTTATTTGGCTTAATTAGACTCAAGCATGGGAGCTTTTGTAAGAGCTATGTATGATTCAATAAGAAGGACTTGAACAAATTTAATTTTTCAGCCAAATCTAAGGAAGCTTAGAGGAAAAGTCATTTCTTTAAGTTAAGAAACTATTGATTTTTGATGAATTAATAGCTACTTGTTTTTGCACACTAGGATACAATGAAACAATTAACTTCATAAGTGTTTTTAAATTTCAAAAAGCATAAATGCCAATATTATTTTTAAAAAAACACTACTTTTGGTCATCGCAAATTATGATTAGTCCGCATATTCATTACCTCGACAGGAAATGGCCAAAGCAGAGGGCCTCTGGAACTTTTTTCTGCCAGCGGCAAGCGGTCTCAGCCAGGTGGACTATGCCCTGATTGCTGAAGAAACTGGAAAATGCTTTTTTGCTCCAGATGTCTTTAACTGCCAAGCACCAGGTTACTATGTTACTTAAAAACAGACGTTCTCAGATATTTTGAGCAGTGTTTATAATTTCTCTATTTTATGACAAGATTGTTTTTCCTACAAGAAGTCATTGGTTTATAAATTTTTCTATAATTTTACTTTTTAGTTACTTTGATTTAAATATTTAAAAAAAGGATCTAATGTTCTCAATTGATTACTCTTTTGTTTAACATAATGACGTTAAGGGTTTTAGTGAACAGGATCTGCCACCAAAGGGACTGGCAGTGTGAGGACTGCAGTTTCCTGACTGGGTATTGTATGTTTCTATGGCTGGTTGGAATGAACAGAGAATTCCAAACCTTTTGGTTAGCCTCACTCTCTTTCCATTTATTCACCATCTATTTATAGATTATCTACTATGTGTCAAGCCCTGTTCTAGATCCTTGAAATATATCAAGGAATAAAATAAAGATTCCTGCCCTCATGGAGTTGATATTCTAATGGAGGGAGGCAAAAATGCGTAATAAATATAGTAAATAAATAAATTATGTAGTAAGTTTGAAGATAGAAAGTGCTTGGAAAAAAGAAAACTCAGTAGGGTAGGGGAGCTATGGAATGCTGAGGGACAAGGAATATGGATTACGATTTAAAATAGAATGGTTGGGCTAGGCCTTATTTAGAAAATGACATTTGATAAGACTTGAAGGTGAGAGAGTTAGCCATGCTGATGTCTGGGGGAGAGTTTTCTTAGCACATGCACAGGCCCTAAGGCAGCAGTGTGATTGGTGTGTTCCAGGAGCAGCCAGGGAGGCCAGTGTGGCTGGGAGAAGAACAGTAGAGGATACCAGAGAGGACAGGGCCTTCTTCATACATTGGGCCTTATAGAGCCAGATAAGAGCTTAAAACAGTGAAATGGAAGCCATTGGGGATTTGAGCAGAGCAGTGACAAGATGTAACTTAGGTTTTAAAAGGATTTTGGCTACTATGTTGAGAATTAACAGAAGGAAGGAAGGAGGGAAGCAAGAGTCTGTTGTAATAATCCTACTGAGGGATTATGGTGATTTGCTCTAGGGTACTAGCAGTGGAAGGGGTAAGGAGTGGAAATCTCGATTCTAAATATACTTTGAAGGCAGAGCCAAGAGGATTTCCTGATTGGATCTGGGGTATAAATAAGGGAGTCAAGGATGCCGCTAAGAACTTTGACATGAAAATTGAAAGGATGAGGGAAGGAGGCCAGCTTTTCTTTAAAAAGATAATATGGAATGTAATCTATAGAAGGTGTTTTCAAACCTGGATTTGCAGAAGACCCACCTAAGAAACTTAAAAATAAAATGCAGATTCACAGGCTCCATCCCTGGAGATTCTGGTTCCTTAGGTCTAGGGTGGACCCTGGGAATGTCTTTTATATTTTTTTAAACATGATACTCTGATGCTGCCAATCAAGAACTAGCATTTGATTTCTAGTAGAAGGCTGATATAGTGTTCCTGCACAATAGGCCTTGGCATTGCCTTTTGTGCTTACTGTGTGGCTCTAGTGCTAACTCTCCCAAAGAGTGAATGAAGGTGGAACTGCCAAAAAGAGGCATATTGGATATCTGAGAGAAAACACCCTGGTGTTTTAGCACTGTGTCTTCCCTGTTCTTTGACTCTCATTTCTTTGGAACAATTGAGATAGTTCATAGACTTCTGTTAAAGGTTAAACTTGTCCCTGGTGTGGTTTTCCCCTCTTCAAAACCCTGATTTATCAAATTACTGTTGTACGACATTTTAATCTAATAATGAAGCTATTGTTAAAGTGAAGAAATATATTCACAAAGTTTCTAAAGATTCATCTCATTCGTGTGAAGCTATTACATCATGCTGCATAGGTGGCTTAATTTTGTGGAAAGAGAACTGGTTGTCTTTTGTTTAAAACTTTTTTTACTGTTACTCAGTAGTAAGAAATATATTTTATATTGTGACCCAATATGTAGCATATGTCTTCACTGATTAATGGATGGGGAAAGGGAGATATATTATTGAAAAAAGGCTTCATGAAACAAGTTTCCCTTACTGCATGCAATGCATTTGCATATTTTCCACTGAGTCTAATCTAATACATTCTATTTTGATTTATTTTAATTTTCATAGATTGTTAGCCATAGTCCATTAAATTGATTTTACAACACTAATGGGTCATAATATGAAAAATAATGCTATAGAGGACACCCTTTGCAGTTGCAGCTCTGCCACTATTTCTCCATTTGACCTGTGCACTTAATTTTCACTAAATGGTCCTAGGGGGTTTTTTTAGTATTAAAATTTCCTGAGTCTGTCAGTTGTACTGTCTAAATGATACCACTAAACTGCTAACATTTTAAAACTGGCCAGGGAAATACATTTTCTTTGATCAAAGTATGATCAACAACTCTCCTCAGCAAACCAGATGTGTCAAATCATAAGTAGAACACTAGGCATCTTCTTTTTGCAGTGGAGACATCTTCATGCAGGGCTTGGGGCGTTGTGTTTTGGAGCATTTCCAAAGCAGATAAAAAGGGTGTGTAAAGTTAAATACTTTGGGAGGTTTCTTAGGTGTAAAAGATGAATTTCTACTCAGGCTTCCCAAATTATTTCCCAAGTAGTTATAAAAGCTTATGGGAAACATATGTCATCTTCCAATTTGTCTTTTTTTGTTTTTTGCCCTTCAGTAAGTCATACAATATTGTATATTGGAATCTTGAGAATAGCAATTTTAATTCTAAAGCTATTACTAGATAATTTGGGCACCACTGGGCTGATTTGCGGGAGAAAATTGTAGACGTTAATTTATCTAAGGCTCTTTTCCCAACCCATAAATGATAGCTTTGTTTTGCCAGCTTCTCAGAATAAACTGGTAATTTTTGGAGAGTTTATATTCAATATTTACCTCATTTGAACTGTAACAAGAAACATTGAAAACAAGTGAAGAAAACACTGAGCTTCATTAGTTCCAACTCAGGACTCATTTTCTCCCTCAGTCAAAAGGAATTTTCAGCTTGTGTTAATCTACTAAGAATTTTGCATTTTAATATAACGTCAGCTCTGTTAGAAGTGTCTGAACAGAGTACAAACATATTTTGAGAGACTTACCTTAGACTTAACTCAATTTCCATAGGCATTTTAGTGACTATCCTTAAAGTCATTATAAGAGGTGATATTGAAAAATTCTGTAAAATCTTGTAAGTAATCAGTATTCAAGGGAAAGGTTTTAGAAAGTATTTTTAGAAATGTGATAGGAATGAAAATCAAAGAAAGGCATCTAAAGCATTCTGCTCTATGGCAGACATGAAGCTTTTTTTTTAAACCTGAGGGTGATTCTATGGTGTTATCATGTACTGAACAATGCCCTCTGAGGGTTGGAGAGGGTCTTTGACGTCATTGTCACTTTCTACCCAGGGCAGGGATTCTGTGTTTAGCATTCTTGAGATATGACCTAATACTTTTCTAGACAGTATGGGGTGCACAAAAGTAAGAGCAATGTTAGAGGTGAAGAGACAGTAATTACCATGTGAGTTAAGGAGGAGATATTTCTGACTGGGTAATCGGAGATTCTCCACAATGAAGGCGGCTCAGAAGCAGGAATTGACTTAGAATGATGGGTGGGATTCCACTGAGAGAGGGCCTGGTCGGAGCAGACGTGAGGAAGTGAGACAGCACAGGGTGTGTTTGAGGAACTGCTATCCCGTTTTCCAGGAGTGTTGCAATCACTCCTGGCAGAATGTATTTACAAGATACCAGGCAAGGGTTAGGCCAGTAAGTTGTTTTCCTCTGTCCTAATTGAGTTAGACCTCATGAAAGCCATGTTTTGTCCAGATGAAGTGGACAAGTGTCTGTGATCCAGAACAGGTTGCATAAACAGGCACTGAATGCCGCGTACTTACCGCACGCCTTCATTGTAAATTTGCTATTATGCTTCAAAATATCATTAGCAAACATTTGTTTTAAAAGGATGCATGTCTGTACTATATACATAAAGTTTGGACTTCACATTAGTAAATTTTTAAAGTCGAAACAAATGCTTTTCTTATTACATGTAGACACAGGGAACATGGAGCTGCTCCACATGTACGGAAGCGAGCAGCAGAAGCAGCAGTGGCTCGAGCCTCTTCTCCAAGGGAGCATTGCCTCCTGCTTCTGCATGACAGGTACGCAGGCCACAGCTCTCCCTGTGCAGCCAGCCCCCGCGTTGTTACGGATGAGCTGAAGAATGTGGGATGTGGCTCTGCAGTTCCGGCAAGTTTGCCCGTGGTCAGTTTTAAGTGCTGAAACTTTTAAATGTGCAGAATAAAATGACCCTCCCCTTAGGGAGGACTCCGGATGATGTTTCCCGGTGGCCTGCTTTAGGCATTAGCAGCAGAGTAAACCTATTTCATAACCTTTTGACTTGTATTTCTAAAACTGCCAACTATAGATATTTAAGATTTTTTTTGCCCTTATGTAGGAAATATTTGTCTTTGTGATAATTTTATGTTGACACTTAAGAAATACTTAACTCTGCATAAATCCGGAAAAATAGAATTTCCACCAATGCTGGTCATATAGCTCAAATTATAATCATATGGGGGAATAAAGCTAGAGCATGTTAATAAAAATGGTTTGGTACCATTTGTACATAGGAAACAGTAATTAAGAACTCTTGAAAGGACAAACACATTATTTCATAATTGAGTTTAGAATTAAACTATATTTCATCTGGCCATAATTTTGGCCAGATTTTATTGTCTTCTATAACACTGCATACATTTATAATAGCAAAACCGACCTCCATTTAAGTCAGTAAGAGGCACTTATTGAACACTTGCCATATGATGTGGTTATCTATAAAGCGCTAATTTGAGGTTACAAAATCAGTAGAGTACACAGCCCCCTTTCTAAAGGAAATGAGTCTCTAATTTTAGAAAAAGAACACATGAAATATGTGAAGGACCCATTTAAAAGAGCATTAAATTACCAAGTGAAGATTACTGTGGTTGAGAGCTAGCCTGTAAATTCTGAAATGCCATGCCAAGCAGTTGTGTAAGAGTCCATGGAAAACTTCCTGAAGACATTAAGTGTTGAGCAGGCTTTATGGAATGCAAAATAAATAAGTTGGTGAAAGCATTCCTGACGGAATTTCCAAGGCACAGTTAGAAATTGTTTGAGATAGTGAACTGCATGGTACGGAAATCTGGCTTGCAGATATTTAGCACAGACTTCCGTTGTGGGGAGCAATGTTTTTAATCTACTTTTGATGACTGGGAAAAGGATTGAGTTTTATCCCAAGTCACGTATCAATGAGGAAGCCAAGAACACAATTCAGATTGCTGATCCCCACTGTTCTAAATACTTCATT
The DNA here is from genome assembly GCF_964146895.1 of Miniopterus schreibersii. Classification (NCBI taxonomy): domain Eukaryota; kingdom Metazoa; phylum Chordata; class Mammalia; order Chiroptera; family Miniopteridae; genus Miniopterus; species Miniopterus schreibersii. The sequence continues at coordinate 31,025,140 of NC_138115.1, forward strand.
CATTCATCTTCCAATGCACGTGTACTGAATACCTACTATTTGTAGGTTATGGGAGAACCAGGGTAGAATGGGGGAACGATAGGAAGATGAGAGAGACAAAGATGCTCTCTCTGTCCTCTAAGTCTCTTTGGTAAACAGTTGGTATCAGCCTTCCTGTAAATTCAGCCTTTGCTTATTTATAGAGCCGGATGTAGCATCCAGTGATGCCACAAATATTGAATGCAGCATCCAACGAGATGGCGACAGCTATGTAGTCAACGGCAAGAAGTGGTGGAGCAGTGGTGAGTACTCGGACCGACCCTTTGTGCTGCATGCTGTGCTGGAATAATATGAACATAGTTATGTTTTATGATCACAGTTCTTTCAATTCTGCCTTAGCATTTTCAAATTTAGAAACAGTTGATAAAAAGAGAAGTAATTTAAAAATAACGTGTCTTGATTAGGTGATGTTTATTTTAAGAGCAGAAAGCATCGTGTTTTTTTTTACAGTTCGTGAAAGATAAAATTCATATTACTGCACAATATTTTTGACCATTATAATTTCTATCAAAATTAAAGTTTAATAGGGACATATCACATGGACTATAATAATTTATATATAATTATTTTTAAAGAGAAACTGTACATGTTATTAAAATAATTTATTGTGATACATATTTCCATTGCTTAAAAATACAAGTGTTCAAATGAAAATTAAGAATCTTTATACATAGAAAAATGCATTGTTTGGTCAACTCCCAGTAATACACTCAGATAAATGGATGAACCCTTTAGAAAGTTATAAAAATAACAGATTATATTAACAATCAGCTATGATTGCCTGAGGATTGCTTCTGAGTATACATGATAAATCTAATGGGAAAACCAGCTTATTACTAAAGAAAGGTGATGTATGCAAGCAAACTGTGTGTTTAGAAACTTACCATAAGTGTATTAAAAGGGCCAGAAAAGCTTTTTATGCACTTTTTGTTGATGATTGTTATTATGAAATCACTTACAAATTAAAAAACAAGAAGGATAGATTAAATTTTGCTGTATAGTTATTCAAATATTGAAATCATGCAGGGAAATCATTCTTACATAATTTAAAATAATTATAAATGCCCCTTAATATAAGCCTCTTTATTAATGTTTTAGATGGCCTAACTTATAGCATAATGTTTTTATTATTTATGCCTGTTACTATTCTTTTCCGATATTGCTCATTTTAATTTTCATGTTTTATGCACTGATTATTCTGTTTCCTGTTCTTTGTGGCTTCTACCCTGCCCCCTTCCTGACCACAACCTCTTCTTTGTAGTAAGTTGCCACCACAGTGTTTGAAATTTGAATTTCAGAATAATGCAGATGTTTTATCTGAGGGAGAAGCATCACCCATGTGTATTGAAGCAAGATACAGGGCAGTTTTACATTTAAATGCTGAATGTACTGGTTGGCTGTGTAGGGGCTTCAGAATCGAAAGGAATCTCCTCCACATTTTGTCTTTGTCTTCTCCAGGTCCCATATTTCTTGGCAACTTTCATAATGTAGTTTTTAAAAGAGGATCCCATAAAAACATATAGGACTGGGTTGAGGCAGCTGTGAAAGAGTGCAATGCTCTCTGTGATTTGGATGGCGACGTCCATGCGTTTGCTTGTGTCGCAGTCGGTGATCAGGGAGTAGATAATGTCTATGGCTTGGCAGAACTTGACGATGTTATAAGGCAGCTGAGTGACAATGAAAACTATAACCACTGTGAGCAGAACTTTGAGGGGTCGAGATTTTTTAATGTTTGGCATCTTGATGAGTGTCCTTGCCGTGATGAAGTAGCACACTCCCATAATGAGAAAGGGTATCACAAATCCGATGCAGATTTCCAGCATTTGAATTGATGCTTTCATTGATGTTTGTAGGTGGTATGGGAAGATGGGAACGCACATAGCCTTGTGATTTACGGTATAAAACACCAGCTCGGGTATACTCAGTAAGATGGCAGCCGTCCAGACACAGAAACAGATGAACCTGCATGATTTTCCCACTCCTGAGTGACTCGGGGCTTTAGTTACTGCCCAGTATCTGTCTATGCTGATACAAGCCAAAAACTGCATTCCAGAGACAAAGTTGATTGTGTACAAGGCCGACGTGACCTTGCACATGATTTTCCCTAAAACCCACCCATGAACTGCATTAACTGCCCAAAAAGGCAGTGTGAATAGGAGGAGTAAGTCTGCCACCGCCAAGTGCAGGATGTACACATCTGTTTTGGTTCTCTGCTTCTTGTAACAGGCGTAGATCGCCACTACTGCGGAGTTTCCTGCAACTCCAATGATGAAGGCTACTGTGAAGAAGGCCGGCAGGAAAACTTTTGCAAAGTTTCTGACCTCTTCTTTTACACAGACCACTTCATACTGACTATAGTCATGAGTGCCGTTTATTTCATTGTCCTCATAATAGTAATCTGTTGACAGGTTGTGTTCCAAAGCCATGGCTGCAACCTAAATGGCAAAAAGTATACAGGATGTTCATTTTAATGTTGCTTAGAAGGAAACACTTTTTTTCATCGAGCATATGTTTTGTTCTCTTACTAGAGAAGAGATAGTTGCCATAACATACACGAGCATGAATCTGCCATCCTTGGAAATCCTTTGATGGAAGCCACGTTAGAGTATATCCCCAGGACTAGCTTCTTTTCTTTCTTTTTTTTCACTTTATTTTTTCCATCACCATTTATCTCCTCTATGCCCTCTTCCACCCCCTATGTGCAGGAGCTGGGATTTACACAGGGAAGCTAAAAATAATACCCTGGGGAATTTTCTTAACCATTAAACCCTAAATAAACATCATGACTTCTTTTGTGAAAATAGTTCTTAAAATATGAAAATTTAGTCAGATTTCAACTAAAAGGAATCAAAAATGTTATAATTTTTACATATACAAGTTTGTGATTCTCATGCAGTATATTTACAAGTTAAAATAAAAATAATTTTAATTACTTAAATTTATTTTCTTTTTAGGTTATTTATTTTAAAATAAGTTTCATAAGTTATCTCAGCATTTATCCTCAGTTTCATTAGTTGGCAGTTTCATTAGTTGGCAGTCTCTAGTTAGCCTTCCTCCAAACCCTGTCACTACGTGCTTATTGTATACTGTTTGGTGGCACTGTCATTTCACTAGTCACGTAAGCCTTAAGCTTGTGCCAACCTGACTTCTCTCTTACATTCATCCATGATTTCTCGTCAGCCCTTAAATTCTGATTTTACCTTCCAAATAGATCTCGAATCTGTTCTTTCAGTCTGTGCTCTGTGACACATCCACACAATTCGACCGTCGTTGCCTCTTACCTGGTCTACTGCAGTATCTTCCTAACTAGCATCCTACTGTTCTTGGTCTTCCTGCCACCTCCTTGTCAAACACATTTTTCTTCCCGCCATTAGAGTGCTGTCTCTACAGTGCCAGTCTGTAACTCCCCTGCTTAGCTCCTCGCCTGAAAGACACATCTCTTCACCTGAGACTGTCCAGGCTCCTTAGCAAGATATCCAAGGCTCCCTCCATAATGTGGTCCTACCCATGGTTCCTGCCACATCTCTCTACTAGGGGCCCAGCACCACAGAAAGTACTAGTACTGAGTTGCCAGTGGTCTGCTGGCACACCCCTTGCTGGAGCGCAGGTACTCATTCTGTTCCTTTATCTCATATACTATTTCCTGCCCTTCCCCCGAAGGGCCAATTCCTACTCAGTTAACTGGGATGTTACCTACACAGAAGACTTTCCTGATCCAAAACCTGTAGACGTACCTCTTAGAAAACTGACCCCATTCTAATTAAAAAGATGTGTTTCCCAGACTACATTTTCCCTCTATGCCCTAAGTTCCCTAAGACTGTAATTAATACCTTATAGAGTGCCTGGTGCACACTAGCTGCTCAGTAAGTATCTGTCAAATATAGGTTTTTACCTGCAGATATAAAGCTGTTACTCTCCTGCCTCACCAGTGTTATTCTACTGTTTTGGCTCTTAATACCCAGTAGTAGTAGGATAAGCTTACACAGAATTCACAAGTTTTCAAATGTATTTAATATTGTCTTTCAATGTTTTTATCAGAGTGCTGAGTTTTGTTTAGCTTTTTTCTTAGCCTTTCTGTCTCCCTTTGGTTATTTTTGTCCTTGGAAGAATCCCAAATATTCTTATAGAACCATGAATGAAAACACTATTTTCAGAACAGTGTGACAACTTATGGTACAATTTCAAAAGAATATTCTTATACTTGCTAACATTTTTGGGATGAGTAAAGCAAAGTAAAGAAGCCCTCCCTGGAAAGATACCATGTAAAAGAACTACTTTTATTATGTAAAAAGCAGGTGCCAATAACTTAAAATGACTACTATTATCCTTACTGTTATTTGAAAAGTTCCAATCTGGAAGAGTTCCCTGGTTTCTATTAATTATTAACACAATGATGAACTTTGCTCTTTCCTTCTCTTTTATCACAGAATCTTGAACTTGATAAGGAACAATGTGGCCAAATAATGTAAGATATTAAGGAAGGATATTTTAAAATCATAATTAATCTTGCTAAAAATGTGCATAAATAGGAGTAGGAAAGGAAATTATTTCCAGAAATGATCCTCTGGCTAAGGCATAGAATCACATTTAGATGTCTCTGTAATTACCACAAGAACAAAAAAATTAGTGTTTGTAAAACAAAGCAAAAAAATTGGCATAGCAAAACCTGCTTCTTATTAATAAAATTTCATAGGCAATAGTGGTATTAAAATAATACATATTTTCTTCTTGTTATATTCAGATAATTGTTTTAAGGTTCAAGTGTATAAGTGTATAGCTGTTTTCAAATAGCTCTTCTTTGCACATAAACTTAGTTTAGACTTTTATGCATAAAGACTCCCTCTGCAGAAGTAAATATACAGAGTCTTTGAGCTTTTAAAATAAATCATATCCTAGTCAGAATGAGAAAAGAAAAACCAACCTGTTTCAGTGGGCAGACGGGAGCAGTCTTGAGTGCAGAGTGAAATCAAATGACCTCTCTTAACTGGGGCTACTTTTGTTTTCGTTTTATACCCCGCCTTTGTCTTGCATCCAAGAGGGCTTTCCTGAAATTTAACCTCGTGAGCACTTGATCTTTATGAATAACCCATCCCATGAAACCAAATTCAAGTTCTTAAGCATCTTAGGATACAAGCCTGGGAGAATTTCATCTTGTTTCAACAACTACAGACCTTTCCAAGTTTCCACTTAGCTGAAGGCAACCAGAAGTGCTTGTGCTTAGGAACTGCCTCCAAGCCAAAAGAATTCACCGGGAGCATCCAGGCAGCTAAGGAGCACTTGTAGGCAGCACCAGAAAAGGGCCCTCTAAAGCTATCTGCCCTCGGGAGGAAAACGAAAACGATTTTCACCCAGAAAATTATCTTTCTAAAGGCTAAATTATCAAAGGCTAAATTCTAAGTAATCATTGGGCATATCTAGAAGTTAACTTTTTTATGCCCCATTAGTATTTTACTTAAGCTATGAGACTCCTCTTTGCTTCACTGTCCTCCTGTCCTGGACCTCGGGGTGCGCCTCCCCCCCCCCCCCAACTTAAAACTCTCTTGCCTTCTTGTACCTTTTTCCTCACAGACCAGCATCCCATCCTAGGTCTTAGTAGGTCGTTTATTGTTTCCAGGTTTCCGAATGAATGACACTTAGAGAAAGAAGAGAAACTTACGCAGATGTAGCCCTTGTGGCTTATTTGAGTGGGGCTCTCCTCATATTTGCATAATGGTTCTACTTACTGTGTACTCGCCAGGCCAGGGCAGACTCCACCTGCAGGAGTTACTTCAGACCCGTGCCATTTTCCTCCAAGCAATTCAATTCTCAGAAAAGAGGCTTGGGCACGGGGCCCTTGTCTCCCTTCATCTTCCCGAAGTACATGCCTGAGGACAGGCCGGGTTCTTGCTATTCCCCAGTCTCTGAGGAAGTCTTTGGCTTGCAGCTAACCCAGCACACCAGGAAAAAGCGGGCCTGGATCGGTGGCATTTGCCCTTTTCCATTGTGTAAATGCTCCTACCGTGACCTATTTTAAGCTGCCAGCGTGAAGTCACTGAAAGCAATGCTGCTGAGAGGCGAGCAGAACCAGCTCTCCCGAGCAGGCTCAGGCACACTTCTCCCAGAGGCGGCACCGCCTCTGTTTACCGGAGCTGATGTTACTCTGGTCTCTTGCTCCTTCTGCGGGACACTGCTCCCCATGTCATCCCTGTCCCTGCCCTCTCTAGGCGATCTGGTCTTTCCCCTCTCTTGCCTCTTGTCCTTGTTCTGATATACACTGGGGCAGGAGGGAAAAAGCAAGCAACCTTCCACTAAATTCTTAGAGTGGCCTACAAAATCCCTTCACCCTCCCTGCCTCTGCCCTTACAGCGCAGGACTCGTCCTCTGCCCCTTGCTGTGCCCACCACCCGCTTGCTGTGCCACACCACCCGCTTGCTGTGCCCACCACCCGCTTGCTGTGCCACACCACCCGCTTGCTGTGCCCACCACCCGCTTGCTGTGCCCACCACCCGCTTGCTGTTGTGGAACATACCAGGCACATTTCCTACTCAGGGCTTCGTGCTGGCTCCTCTGTCTGCTGGACTGTGCTTCCTCCTTCAGCCACTTCCAGGCTTTCTCCAGGCACCACCTCCTCACTGGGCAGTCCCTGGCCTTTCTATTTGAAATGCACCCCGTGCCCAGACTCCAAACCCACCATAACCACAGCACTTAGTGGGCACTAACGCACCGTACCAGCTGCCTGCGGCCTCTGCCCTGCATCACAGTGGGAACTGCATCAGCGCAGGCACTTGGTTTGCTTCTGCACTGGCAGGGCCCAGGTGCTAGAATGATGTCTGGCACATAACAGGTCCCCAATCAATACTTTCATTTAATAAGCAATCCTACTTCTCCTGCTTACATGACCCCATTTCACTGACCCTTGTTGCTATACTTCAACAGTGCTTAAGTAACTTATCTTCTACAACGTACGAAGTCAGCAATGGAGCTGGGATTCTGCGCCCAGACCTTCAGTCTCAGGCCAGCTCTGCTCGATCATACTCTGAATTATATCTTAGTTATTATTTGTGGGTTATCATAACTTGCCTTACCATTCAACTATTATAGGACTTTTAGAATGTTTCCAATATTTTGCCATTACAAATGATGTTACAGAGAGCGTATTTATAAATGCTGTAAGGAACTGAACTTAATCTAATCTTACTGAAAAGTACTGAAGAACGTGACTATATAATTATCTTTTTCTTTTTACACAATCAATAGCATTCTTACTATTCATACTGTAGAATAATCCTAGAGTTTTCAGATAAGTGTAATTTTGATAGATATTGTAAAATTATACTCTATAGGGATGGTATGACTTTGTACTCCACCAATAATGTAAGAAAGTGTCTATTTCCCTAGAACCTTCCAATAGAATGTGTTATTTGACACCACTTTACTCTCTAAATGGTTTCTAACAGTCCCCCCCCCCCCCGCCCTAGCCAGTCATGTGTGGAAATATTTTCCCCAAATTGTTTTTTTAAAAATGTATAATAGTTTTATATAGACAAGTCAATTTATCTTTTTCTTTGATTTCAGTTATCATTTTTAAGGTTTAAAATTTATTTTCCATCTAGAGATTTCTTTAAAAATTATTTTTTCTTCTAGTTTCTTATGGCTCTTTTAAAATTAAAAAAATGTTTCAATTCTGATCTATTTGGAATTGATTCTGATCCAGTGGTATTGTGTAACTACAGCTGCAGCAGTAGCAGGAGCGTGTGACACTTAGTGAATACTTATTACATTTAAACCTTCCTGGAGGTAGAATAAGTGAATTTCAGAGTGTTTCCCCCATTAAAAATCATCACACATACTTTTAGAGAACACATAAGATTGGTTTTTTAAAAACTGTATGATTGTATGATAAACATTATTTTTAATAAGTGGAAGTTTCATTGTAAAATGGGACTTAATTCATAATGGGTTTTTATTCCAATTTGGATTAAAGCTAAGTATTAGTTTTAAAGCTGAGACCAAATAAAGTTTAAGTATTTCACCTCAGAAATGCAGTGTTGGTACAAGAAATAGCTGAGACTTTGTGGATGGCTAACTGTGCTTCATATTACATAATTGTTTACATCACTTTATTGTTACAGACCGCATCCACACCCAACCGTCAGGTTTCTTCCCCACCTGTCATCTTCCCTTGTGTTAGAGAATGACTTCGTTTAATAACCAGGTGGTTTGCCCTGGCCAGCGGCACTGGAGGGTCGCCAATCCCTGTCCCCAGTCAGTTGGTCAGTCCGGTGCATGCGGGAGGCAACCAATCAGTGTGTCTCTCTCACATCGATGCTTTTCTCTCTCTCTCTCTTCCCCCCTCCGCCTCCCCCCTCTTTAAAAATTAATGGAAAAAATATCCTCACTCCTCGGGTAAGGATTAAAAAATAAATAAATAACCATGTGGTTTGTAAGAGTCTAAGAAATTAAAATCCATCAGCAAATATCAGGGAGGTGTCGTTTTTCAGCTTGACTTAATCCTGGCACTTGAACAGCCTTGAAATACCAGTTTGGATTAAAAACAAAAATATTTTCTCTCTGTCATCCATTTCATTCATGCAGGTCTGTGACACAGCAGATATATTTAAATGTTTTCTGGTCTATTCAGGAAACTCTAATATATTTCATTTATGACATCTGGTATCCTGCTTATTAACTAAAATGATATAAAAGAGCAAAACTCTCTTTTAGAAGGACATTTTAGCGGCTCTATCTGCCAAATTCTACTTGTAACTAAGATGAGATGATATATTTGTGAGGGTTTTTTCCCATTTTAAGAAACTTCAAGGTTAAATAAAAATATTTCAAAATTTAAAACCTACGCACTCACCCTTACTTCCTCTACGTAATGATCCCCAAAGGAGGGCCAATTGAGAGGTTTTATTATTTTTTTAATCAAAGTTGTTTTAGGTTAGATTAAGCAAGGGGGAATCAAAGAATTATTTACTTTTTTTTTTTTTTTTAGTTTCTTCAAAATTTACCAGATTCCTGAAATCTATTGGGCACTCACACAAAACTGAGGCAACAAGTTTTCATGACACAAAGGGCAAGGCAAGACATGCTATTGTGAAATATTAGAGAAATACATATATAATCTGAGTATTAGGGAAATGGGGCTTTCGACTAGGGTTTAAGTGAGTTGGAGAGATTCTACTTTTGAAGGATTTAGTTTCTGATTATAAGTTAAGATCCATGAAACCGTAAAAGATTTACCCCAAATATTCTGTATAACAAAGATAGAAATTGAGAAAGAAAAGATCTCTAATGAAAACGAACCCCCAGTCATACTATTATGTCCTACTCTGATTCCAGTGTGGTATCTAATGGTCAACTTAATGTTGTTTTTAAAAACCGCCCTGCTCTAAGCCAGCTGAAAGGCTTTTCCTTTCCTCCAGCCACGGTTGGAGTCAGACACGTGCGTGCGGGCTGCGAGCTCGGAGGCCGGAGCGGCGGGGGGGGGGGGGGGGGGGGGGGGGGGGGGGGGGGGGGGGGCTGGGCCCGCATCAGGCTGCGCCCCGCCCCCTCGCCTGGGTGCGCGCAGTCACGGTGCGGGCCCGCGCCCTTCCCCCCTTCCTCCCTTTCCCGGGGGAAGTTCTTTCCCGTGGTTTTACAGCCAGCGGAAGCGTCCCGGCAGGCAGCGTGCTGCAGGGCTCTGGGCCGTGCACCCACGCGGCAGAGGGGGGAATGCTCCTCCACGCCGCGGAGCTGCTCAGTCCACAGGAGGCGGGGAGAGGCGAGCACACGCGCAGCCTTCCCGCCTCCCGCCCCCAGCGGGCATCTGCACTTTTGTCCGCAAGGTGGTAGGCTGGTTTTTAAAGAGTTCTTAAAAAATAATAAATTATTATTAAATTAGAAGTGGTAACTAATCAGAATCTAAGAGCTTACTGCTTCCCATCCCCTCCCACCCCAATAGAAAATACCCCAGAGAAAATTCTTCTAAAGTTTCTGTTTTTAGTTCTCTGGTTTCTGCTATTAAGTAAAATGTTTTCCCCCCTCCCAATTTATTCATTTTAGACACTCTCCCGACTCTCCATTGTGAACAGCGACAATTTCGCTCATTTGTATTACAACTCTCTGACTTTTCCTAATACACATAGTTCATTGTTCCTAATTTTTTGATTGCTTTTAAAAGTTTTAATGATCTGTAACTCTTTCCTCTGCATCCTCATTGGGCAGCATCTCTTGAGGCTTCGCTTTATAACACGGGATATGAGTGCCTGCCGCCTCTCTCTACCTTTATCCCTTCCTTCCATACTGTACCTTGTAGCAGCCACAGCTTCTGCGTTTACATCGGGAGAGCTCGCATGCATGCTCTGTCTAGCCACCACAGTCATGGTTGACCCCAGGGTGACTCTAAACTTTGGAAACCAACACATAGCACTTGCTTTATAGGACTATGTTAATATTGTTCGATGCTGGTCTAAGTAGTGTGATAGATTGTGTGCCCTTCTCTCACTGAGGTAAGGTAATATCACCTTGGCCATTCTAAGGAGCATCAAGGTCAACTAGAATAGCTTTTCTTACACTCTGTATTACATAAATTCATGCCATATTGTAGTTGGTTTTATATCTGAATCATGGTCCACTTGTACATTTGGAAAGTATTTCCCTGAGAGTCTAATTGCCATTTTTCTTGCACTGCATTATTTGCTTTCATCATATCTCCTCCCCCTTACACATAAACACACACATCTAAGCTGTACCTTTGATTCATTCTTTTCTGGAGACCTCTCAGTCTTTACCCTGATGCAAGTCTAATCCTCATGACTCTGTAGATGACTTTTTTTCTCTTTGAAACCATTTAGGATTTTCCCTTTATTGTTGATGCTCTGAAGTGTCACAAACACGTATTTGAAGATTCCTCTTGCCAGGCAGTGGTCCTTTTAATCTCAAGATTTTTTCAGTTTTAGAAGATTTTCTTCTACAACTTTCTTTGATAAATTCTTCCTTTTAGTTTTTTTTTATTGGACTGTTTTCTCTGTTTTGGACCCCTTTTATTTTATTCTGATGTTGGGCTTTATGTCTTTGCTCTCCTATTTTTAGTCTCTGACTTTTTCCTTTGCTTATGGAAATTTTCCTGATTTGATTTTCAGCGCTTGTATCAAACTTTCTTTTAGCAATCATGTTCGTCTCTAAGTTTTTATTTTCTTGCTCTCTGGTTGTCTCATACCATCCTTTTCTGGTTTTATAGCTGCAATACATTTGGCTCTCTCAGACTGCAGTAACTGGAGGCTTTTGCTTTGTTTTGTTTTAGGTTCTCTCTGTTTCTTGTTTTATTTTGTTCCTCTGTGGTCCATTTTGGTTTATTTTGGACAGTTATTCTCTTTGATGCTCTGAGCTCTATCCACATACTACAGACCCTTGGTTTTATGTACATACTTCAGAGAAAAGGAAGAGTAGATGGTGGAGGTTTTCTTTGTTATTAACACCGAGCTCTTTCCCAGCCATGTTTCTCTCCTGAGTAGGAATTCTGTAAGGAAATAGGGCTGGGACTCACTTTAGAGGAAGCTGATGGGAAGCTAGCTTTTAAGTCTCAGGATGACAGGTTTTTTGTGACACACTATATACTTTTCTCCTTAGGCTGTCAGATGCCTGCCTGTGCGAGTACCACCTGATACATTTCCCCACTTATAAATCTTGGATTAATCTCCCTTTTGTAGTCTCACTTCTAAGTCATACCTTCTGACTCTCCCTTTGAAGCTCCTTACATCATTTTCTAGACTCTGACTTCTCTGCCCATTTCATTGGTCCACTTGCCTCTGTTTCACAGACATTCATTGAACTCTCATCTGTTGCTCACCACCACCACTACCAATCCTATGCCTCACCTTCTATATTTCCTTTTCTGTTAATGGTTTTACCTTCATAGTACTTTTATATTTTTGTATCAATGGGATCTTGGGCGCAATGGGAGACAAACACATATTTCTGCCATCTTGAATCTTTACAACTTGGTTTTAGAAAAGCTTATCAATTCAGTTTCCATTTTGAAATGTAGCACATTTTAGATTGTTTCCATTGTCTAGTTTTCTCTGTTTAGTATCTCCTCGAATAGGCTGGAAAGAGCTGTAGTCCTGCATTCTATTTCATTTGTTTTTTCTATAGAACAAGAAATTCAACTGTACAGTTTCAAAATTTCAAATGCAAGTGCTACAGTTTAAAGTAGACCCGTTCTCTCTAACTTCACGCTTCAATTTTTTTAACCCCCGCTTGCCTTGCTCTGTGCCTTGACTAATCATCTTTTCTTCTAGCATTGTGTCTTTACTGTCTTCTTCCCAATCCCCTCTCAATCTGGAGTTAAGGCATCTCTCTCCTCTGGGCCCTGCCCGCCTTGGCTCTCCCTGCTCACCGTTACACGAGTGCGCCGACACTTCAACGCCACCGCGTTTCTCTCCTGTCTCTGCTACACGTGAGTCTCCTCGGGATACCCTTTGAATGGTTTTGAGACGCAACAATTTTCAACTCCTGTTCAATGTTGCTTTGTCCCTGCTCCCATTCCTTCCTCTCCCCATATTATACTGAAATAAATCCCAGACAGCACATCTTTTCCTTCAGATATTTAGTATGTTTCTCAATAAGGGCTCTTTAAAAAGTGTCAACTATAGTACCATTCAAACATCTGAAATTACTTCATTATCATTATATATCCAGTAAGTATTCACATTTCTAATTGCTTCATAATTATCATTAATACTTTTTAGTTTATTTGACTGAATTAGGATCCAAATAGGGTCTAAAAATTACTGTTGGTTGATATGCTTTTAAAAGTTGTTTTTAATCTGTAAGCTCCCTCTCTTACTGCAATTTAATTGTTTAAGAAACCGGATTATTTGTCTCCTAGATTTTCCACAATCTGGATTTACTGATTACAACTCTGCACTGTCCTGTAATGTGTTCCAGGCAGTTTATCCTTTTAAACTCCTGGGATTTTATGGTGTTCAATGATTTGACATCATTCCTAATGTTTCACATTGAATCTTTGTATCATTGCAATTCTCTTGAAACCACTTTTTATAAGAAGTTAGAAAAAGAACGTAATAATTAAAGTTTATACAGACGTGTTTAACTCAGTCTGACCCAGTTGTTTATGGCCTTGTAATTAGAAAGCCAGTTAAATGGTAGTTTCCTTGTGGGACCAGGTTCTTAGAGTTACTGATGAAAATGAAATGTACTTTTTTGCAATAAGGGCCCTTTGGGAAATTGCCTTTCACCTCTGAACTGTAATAAAATTTGCATTAAAATGAGAGAAACTCTATTTTCAAATTTCTAACCCTAAATAAATGAGAACCTAGGCTCAGGTGGAATCAGAGACTCGTATATGTGAATAGCTCCAAGCAGACCATCTTCAGCTGCTCCAGAGTATGGCTAGGGCAAGCAATGTAGTCTGCGATAGATATTGAGACCCTCACTCAAGCAGACTTCCCCGCGCCCAACCCCACTGCTGGGGAAAATAAGTGTGTTTTTTCCCTCAGCCACTGGTTGGGAAGTAAATATAGAATTTTAATACTTCCTTATCCATGTGTCAGAAAATATAAGATCTAAACAGGGGGAAATGCACTGGGAGGATTTCACCACCTTTCAGGCACGCTGCAGCCTGAGTGCTATGAGCAGGAACGCTGTCATCTTGTCTGAAGGGCTGCAGCTGCTTCATGGCTTCTTCGAGTTCCGGTTACTTCTGTGCAGTTTTCTTTGATGGGAGTCCATTCTTGGCCTTGCCAAGTCATTTTTCTTGAGTTGACATACAGCTTTTTGCATAAGCATTATTTTTAAAATAAATCAAGGATTTTCACTATTTGATTTTTGCCAGGGATAAACTTGGAAGGGTTAGAACTTGTAGGGTACAATGTCAGACTAAAAGTTTCCTTTTATGATGTATTCTTCCCATTTTCCCCTTTGTTTCAGGAGCTGGGAATCCAAAGTGCAAAGTTGCTATTGTTTTGGGAAGAACTAAAAATACTTCGGCAAGCAGGTAATAAACAACTGACTAAGAATCTGTACAGGAAGACCAGTCAGTTCTCTCTAGCCACTTAATTTACCTAGAATGCACCATTGGGTGCACAAATCATAATGTAAAATATAATATTAAATGTCATATTTGTTAGAATTATTTTGCTGAAAGATATATTTAGGAAATATTTTGGGGAGTGCTGCTGTACATTCTTCACTGTGGAATTTCCTGTATTAAAAAGTGTTGCTACTTCTCAAAGCTTTTTGGGTCAGATTATAAGACATAAAATTTTTCAGAACTGTCTGTAAGTAATTAAGTGATGTTTAGATCAAGGGCAATAGTCCTGAAATGTTTAACACTGTATATCAGTTCCCACTGTTGAGCAATGAGACGCCTCCATTAAATAGCTTTTACTTATTTTCAAATCCTTGTTATTGTTCCAGATCCCAGCCAGCATCCGACTGTGCTTTATGTATGTTTTTACATCCCATTCCAGACACCACTGCTTATCTTACATGATTACAAGAAAGCAATAACAGCAACCAAAAAATGACAATTGTGATTCCGCCTAACATCTGTTTTATTTTCCCACTTAGCAGACTTCTCCTAACATCTGTTTTTCTTTTGACCAGACACAAACAACACAGCATGATTCTTGTTCCTATCAACACACCTGGAGTAGAAGTCATAAGGCCTTTGTCAGTGTTTGGCTACATGGGTAAGGGCTCAGTCAACATGACCACGCTGGAAGACTGGAGTATGTAGTTATACTGAAGGGAATAGAAAGCATTTTAATGTAGGACATGTGTTCTTAGAAATCTTTTGGCCCTAACAACTGTCTTAATATAAATGCCAGCAAATAAAAAGAGGGGTGGTGCAGCATTCTACCTCATTTTGTTTACTTATGGGACAGGATGGATTGTATTCAAGGAACAACTCTGACTGCCAGTCTTCTATCGGTAACCCGGGAGAATAGACTAATGAAATATATAATCATAAAATCTAGGCAGTCCACAATAAAATTCATTTTTGCTCTCTTAATCAGCCTATAAGAGCTGTTAATAAGCAATGAGTTTTGACTGAATTGAATGCAAACTATTCCTACCTTCTGTCCTTGCGTGTAATTTCTAAGCAGCAAGGATACTTTTATTTCCTGCCACCCACGTCAGGCTCATGTCTGTTGTTTCCTTGCTGCTCAGGTCATTCACTCAGTAAGTATCTGAGTGCTGAACACTGTTTTCGGTGTTTAGTGTACATTAGTGAAAACAAGAGACTAAGATCTCCACCCTCCTAGAGCTTACATTGCTGTGGGGAGGAGACAGGAATTAACTACAAACATGTAAGTAAATTAGGTAGCACTGCGATCATACAGCAGGTGATAATGTTATGAAAAAGTTTATTGAACTCCCAGTTCTGTGGTGACCCGGGCTTTCTCTTTATTGTTGAATGTGGCTAATGAAAATGTTCAAGTCACAGATATAAGACCTACAGTTTTACAGACAGTTGACGTGGTCACCCTCTGCAGGATGCAGCGATAGAATGGGGAACAAGCTCACTGAAGCAAACCGTGCATGAAAAGTTGGGCTGCAGACTAGCAGCCTGAAAGACTCCCCAGATGAGTTCATAATATCAATTGGCTGCAAATACCCTCCATTACAGAGCCTATGTTAGAACTTTCAGGATGAGAAATTCACCAGCACCTCGCCAACTCCGTGCCCAAGGCCAAAAGAAACAGCGTGGAGAAGATTGATTACTAATGTCTCTTCTGACAGGAAAAGGGTGTGGAGTTAGCATGAAATTATCTCCAGAACTTGGGGAGGAGCAGTGCTGTAAAGACAAGTGTGAATGTGTTCCCAGTTTCAGTGAAGTGCCAGCATTTTCAAGAGGGGGACAAATGGTGAACAAGCCTAGACTGGGAACAGACATCTCTGAAGACCCAGCCTGTGCTTCATCGCTAAGGCTGAGCCAGCTCTGTCTCTCTGAAGCAGCCTCTTCACATCTTCAAACCAATGATAAAATAAGAAACGTAAATTACATCACTCACTTTCAATTTTTGAACTATTAGAACCTTTCTTTTTCAAGCAGAATTTTCTTTGGAAGACCACATATAAAAAATTTCAAAGAAGCCATAATAACAATAACAAAACAGTCTGCTTGGAGCTGTGGAGCCATCTTCCCTTTTAATGGCTCTACAACCTCAGAGGATGAGTTAAAAAACCCTGGATCAAATGAGTTCTAAAAGCTCTTCTAACTTGAACATCTGATGAGTTTTCTGGGCTCTGGGATGCTGGGGGTTCAGGGCGCAGGTCTACCTAGGAATGTCTGTGACATGAGGCTTTTAAATCCTACTCTCTCTGAGTAATTATACTTTAGCAGATTAATTATATGGGACTATTTTTTTGGCTAACCCATTTTGTTCTTTAAAATTTTATTTTCTATTTGATAGATAATTTGCATGGAGGACATTTTGAGATCCACTTTAATCAGGTGCGAGTTCCTGCCACCAACTTAATACTAGGTGAGCTAAGTTTGCAAAAAAGATTCTACTGAATTGTATATTAAAATATTTTCAGGTCTAAATATGGAAAAGATATGAAGTCTGCCTTAATTTAGATACTTTCCCTTCTTACTCCATTTACCAGGGAACATTTTTCCATTTTGTGGATTTTCTTACATGGAATAATGTTTTATTAAAGTGTTTGATTGTGGTTTTGTATCACATCAATTGAAAACATAGCTAAAAAATTACAGAATTCAGAGCAACACACTTTTTCCTAAAACATGATTGTCAGGCCTCTCCTTGTTTTAAGAAAACCTCAGTACTCTCTGACTTCAAGTCTTACATACACATTAGGAACATAAATAACTTTGAACACTGTATGCTTGGAATGACTCTGCCCTCTTGCTTACTGGAATCCTACCCAAACTTCAGAGAATCGCCAATGGAGCTCTTTCTGGAAGGCTTTTTTGTTCCTCATGCCGGGGATCCACTCCCTAAGCCCGGTGCCTGCCAGGTCCCAAGGTCACAACCCTTCCCTCCTTTGCCCTTCTCCATACCCTTTCCCCCCACGGCCCTTGTTTCCTGTTCTTGATTCTAAACTAGTGTAGGAACCGTGTCTAATCTCGCTCTGTAACCACTGTGGCACTAATAAATAGCTTCTGCAGAGTAGCTACATACTCAAGAGAGAGTTCTTAAATTTGATCACAGTGTTGAATGATGGTGGTGTAAAAACATCAAAATCAAAAGTTCTATAAATGTATAATGAAACTAATTATAAAACTGACATTTTTCCCTACCAGAATGTCATTTATACTGAGGGCAGCTCACCATTTTCTCAGGATTTGCGTAAATAACACAGTAAGTTGGCTGCGGCCACTTTCATGTTCGTTTTTCTTTCTCACAGGTGAAGGGAGGGGATTTGAAATTGCCCAAGGCCGCCTTGGACCTGGCAGAATCCACCACTGTATGAGAACAGTAGGTTTGGCGGAGCGCGCTTTGCAGATCATGTGTGAACGGGCAACACAAAGGGAGGCCTTTAAGAAGAAACTGTA
The DNA here is from genome assembly GCF_964146895.1 of Miniopterus schreibersii. NCBI lineage: Eukaryota > Metazoa > Chordata > Mammalia > Chiroptera > Miniopteridae > Miniopterus > Miniopterus schreibersii. The sequence goes on from NC_138115.1 coordinate 31,042,691, forward strand.
TTCACATGTAAGGATAATTATTTATTTCAATTTATTGTAGCCCAGTGCACTACACTAACCTAGAACCAAAACAGCATTACTTGGTCAGAGAGAGATTTCCTCTACCTAAACAAGGTGATTCTTTCCCCCAAAGTGTATTTCTGTCTGTATTTAAAATTAGTCTGATGAGAGAGATTTATCTTTGTGAAAGATTAACTCCTAAAATGCTTCAACACCTCAGCAGGCAGCGTGGGCAAGTCCTTCAGCTTTCTCAGACTCTCCTCTAGAGAACCTGGTCCACTGGTCCTCCCTGTGGACATGTGAGGGCTGTCATGGGAAGAGGGATTGCTTTGATTTTTGGCTTTCTGGAAGAATTAGGATAAGTGTAGATAGAGGGAAATAGCCTAAAACTCAGTGAAAGGAGAGATTTAAAAATGGAATGGGCTGCTTCAGGAGGAAGTGAGTTTCCTGTCACTGGGGAAATGCAAGTAGAAATGGAACCGACATTTGGTGGGATGTCCATAATTTTTTTGAATTCTCATCTATAAATTACATACTGTCAAGTGTGTTGTTTACAAAGCACAGTAAACACTGTAATTACATGTAGGCAACATAATAAAAATTAGAGAACATTTATCAAGAGAGAATAAGGTATCATTTCAGACTTCCTTGAAAAATTTTTTTAAGAGAAGTGGGATATCCAAATCATCCCACAAAGAACCCTTCTAACTTTTAAGACAAGAAAATTATCATTAAATATTTAATATTTACAATTGCTGACATGTTGGTGTTAGGTCAAACTTGTGATGGTAAAAATGTACTTGTTTGCTGGACATGTGTATTGTAATACATTGGTCCCCTTATAAAGTGCATTTGTGACCATCTTATGAAATTTTGCAGTATATTTTTACTTTCAATTTCTATAGGCTATGTTTACTTTTTGTGAAATGTTTTCAGCATATCTATGTGTAGTCATAACATTGTTCTTATAGAAAAATACAGCCTGCTTTATGGCACCCATGTAGGAATCATTCGTGGGGAACCCCTTGGTACATGGTGAGAGCAAGGGTTTGGCTGTTGGATGGGCACTATGGGAGGAGGTAGGACGGTGTGAATTTGCAGGGCCCTGGCTACAGCTTCACACTGCTGCTGGAGTAGGAGCAAAACAGTTGCTCAGGGCATCAGCTATCACTTCTTAAGCTTTTCTCCTTTAGAGACAGTATCCAACCCCTGGAGCTGGGTGAAGGGAGGGCACAGAAGGGTTGATGGACAGGCATCTCTGAACACACAAAAGCACTCTGCTCAACTGCCGCTTTCATGAGAGATTTTTTAATACTGTGCTAAAGGGAAATTTCCCTCCTGCTTTTTAAAATTAATGTATCAAGTAGAACAAGCCTGGGCTTTTCAACAGTATGACTCCCTGGAAACTTCTTGCATTTGGCACAAAGAAAATGATCTGGCAGAAGTAAAAGAGATGTATGAGTATATCATAAACAAAAATCCGGGCCAGCCTTTTTTTTTTTCCAGTTCATGAAAGTAACATTCCTTTTCCTTGAATTTGGAGACTCCTTCCAGCTGCCTTCTAAATGTACCAGGCGCTAAAGCTAACAGTTCTATGTCAGAGTTCTGTCTTAGTAACTAATCTGGCAATTCCTTAGAGCACTGTCTACCCACTTAATACTTTCCAGCAAATCTAGGGCCTGTAGAGACCCAGCTGCAAACACTTTCCTTCATTCTGAAGCTAAAGTAAATGCATCTGGTGTCTGTTCATGAAGTTAGGACCCCCCCAGTTTTATAGGCATCAACAGGACACTCACTGACCACTGGTAGCTCGTTTGAAGTTGTTAATTCAGAGCCTTGGTTCAACCTCTAAGGCGGAGCCATCCAGTAGAAATATATTGTGAGTCACAAATGCAATTTAAAATTTTCTAGTCAGTACGTTTTAAAAATGTATAAAGAAATAGATGTTGATTTTAACCCAATATACTTAACCTAATATATACAAAATGTGGTTTTGTCTTTTTTTACTTTAAATCATTTTTATTTTTCAATTACAGGTGACATACAATATTATATTAGTTTCAGGTGTACAATCCAGTGATTAGACATTATATAACCTACTACGTGATCACCCCAATAAATCTCATACCCATCTGACACCACACATAGTTATTACAATATTATTGACTATGTTCCCTATGCTGTACTTTACATCCCCATGACTATTCTGTAACAACCAATCTGTACTTCTTAATCCCTTCACCTTTTCCACCCATCCCTCTGCCCCCCTCCCATCTGGCAACCATCAAAATGTTCTCTGTGTCTGTATGTCTGTACCTGTTATGCTTGTTTGTTTATATTGTTTTTTAGATTCCACATATAATTGAAATCATATGGTATTTGTCTTTCTCTGTTTGACTTATTTCACTTAGCATAATACCCTCTAGGTCCACCCATGTCACAAATAGCAAGATTTCATTCTTTTTTATGGTGAGTAGTATTCCATTGCATATATGTACCACAATTTCTTTATCCATTCATCTACTGATGAACACTTAGATTGCTTTCATATCTTGGCTACTGAAAATAATAAAAGAAAATGAACATAAGTGTGCATATATTTTTTTGAATTGGTGTTTTGGATTTCTTCAGATAAATACCCAAAAGTGGGATTGCTGGACCAAATGGCAATTTTCTTTTTAATATTTTGAGAAACCTTCATATTGTTTTCCATAGTGGCTGCACTAATTTACAATCCCACCAACAGTGCCCAAGGACTCCCTTTTTTTCCCACATCCTCACCAATACTTGTTGATTTATTGATAGCCATTCTGACAGATATGAGGTGGTATCTCATTTTGGTTTTGATTTTCATTTCCTTGATGATTAGAATGTTGGGCATCTTTTCATATGTTTATTGGTCATGTTAAGCTGTATGAGCTCTTTGTATATTTTGGATATTAACCCCTTATAGGCTGTATCATTTGCAAATATCTTCTCCCATTCAGTAGGTTGCCTTTTTTGTTTTTTTGGTGGTTTCCTTTGTGGTGCAAAAGCTTTTAGTTTGATGTAGTCCCATTTGTTTTTTTGCTTTTGTTTTTGCCCCAGGGGACAGATCCAAAAAAAAAAAATTATTAACACCAATATCAAAGTTTATTGCATGTTTTTTCTAGGGGTTTCAGGTTAAGTCTTTAATCCACTTGAGTTTATTTTTGTATATAACTTAAGAAAGTGGTCCAATTGCATTGTTTTCATTGTTTTGCATTTATCTGTGCAGTTTTCCCAACACCGTTTTATTGAAGAGACTGTCTTTATCCCATTGTATATTCTTGCCTTTGTTGATTAATTGACCATATAGGCATGGATTTATTTCTGGGCTCTCTATTCTGTTGCATTGATCTATGTGTCTGTTTTTATGCCAGTATCATGCTGTTTTGATTACTATAGTCTTGTAGTATAGTTTGATATCAGGTAGCAGGATACTTCCGATTTTGTTCTTTCTCAAGATTCTTTGGCTGTTCGGCACCTTTTGTGATTCTTATAAATTCTAGGATTATTTGTTCTAGTTCTGTGAAAATGCTATTGGTATTTTGATAGGTATTGCATTGAATCTATAGATTGCTTTGAATAGTATAGACATTTTAACCACATTGATTCTTATCCATGAGCATGGTATAGCCTTCCATTTAACTTGTCTTCTTTGATTCCTTTCTTTAATGTCTTATACTTTTCCGAGTATAGGTATTTTACCTCTTTGGTTAAATTTATTTCTAGGTATTTTATTCTTTTGATGCAATTGCAAATGGGATTGTTTTCTTCATTTATCTTTCTGATTGGTTGCATTTTTATACAATAACAAACTATTTCTTAATATTAATTTTATATCCTGCTACTTTACTGAATTCATTTATTAGTTCTGATATATTTTTTGGTGGAATCTTTAGGGTTTTTTATATATAGTGTTATGTCATATGCAAATAACGACAGTTTTTTAATTCTTTCCAAATTAGATGCCTTTTATTTCTTTTTCTTGTCTGATTGCTGTGGCTAGGACTTCCAATACTATGCTGAATAAAAGTGGTGAAAGTGGACATCCTTGTCTTGTTCTTATCTTAAAGAAAAAGCTTTTAGCTTTTCACCATTGAGTATGACATCTGCTATGGGTTTGCCATATATGGCCCTTACTATGTTGAGGTATTTTCCCTTTATTCCCATTTTGCTGAGAGTTTTTATCATAAATGGATATTGGATTTTGTCAGGTGCTTTTTCTGCATCTATTGATATGACCGTACGATTTTTATCCCTCATTTTGTTTGTGGTTATCACATTAATTGATTTGGGATAGTGAATCAACCTTGTATCCCAGGAATAAGTCCCACTTGATTATGGTGTATGATCTTTAAAAAAAAAAAAAATTTATCCTCACTTGAGGATATGATATATTGATTTGAGAGAGAGAGGAATGGAGATACAGAGAGAAACATCAATCGGTTGCCTCCCGTATTCACACTGATTGGGGTTTGGACCTGCATCCTAGGTATGTGCCCTGACCAGGAACTGAACTAACAACATTTTGGTGTACAGGATGATGCTCCAACCAACCGATCCATCCGGCCAAGGTAGTCATAGTGTATGATCTTTTTAACACATTGCTGAGTTCAGTTTGCCAATATTTTGTTGAAGATTTTTGAATCTACGTTCATTGGGGATATTGGCCTGGTTGCACCAACTCATTACTTTCAGGCAGAGGTAGAAGTCCAGGATGCCATTCAGTTTCCATTAATGCCTGAGGGGAAGAGTGCATTTTTACTGCCTGGTAGGATAGAAGTCCAGATTCCCCAAGTGGTCTCCACTGACACCACAGGGAGACTGGAGCTTGTTGCCGGCCCAGCTCCTTACTTGGCATTCTCATATCACCCTGGCAGGGGTGCTGAGGTACCTCATTAGAGCACTGATGAGGGGTGGAAGTCTAAGCTGGCATGAGTAGGGACAGGGCCAAAGTTTTTTCTGTAGCGTTTGGCTTGGGTAGAATGGTTATTCTGTGTAAGTTTTCTTTCTTGCTAGGCTGCCCCTACCCAATTCTTCAGCTGAAGAGAATAGACTTTTGTTGTAGTTATTTTTCTGTACAATTTTTTGTGCTCATTAGCATTTCCAAGTTGCTGGCTTCTTCAGCCTTTAAGTTTGGGATCTATGAGGCAAAAAGAAAACCCAGGGAACTTACCACTAAGTTGTTCTTTTAGTCTGGAAGTCCCTAGCAGGTCTGCCTTCTTCTCTCTCCTTTCAGAGTCCTCTTAGTTTATTTTATAGATAAGGCCCAGGTTTTCAGTTGTACTTAGCAAGAGAAACAGGGTAAAGAACATCTTAGTCCATTTTCCTGGAAGTAGGAGTCACTGGCAATACCATTTTCTCAATCTGTGTCGGTACTCTGTAAACCACAATGCAGAGCTCTCTGGGAAAAGCTGCATTGGAGAATGGGCCTGGAGCTAAGGCTGAAGTGGAATCTCCTTCACTCCAGATCTGGGCCTTGGGACCCACACATTCAGACATGTGTCCGAAGCACATAAATGTAACAACTTAGATGAAACAGACTAGTTCCTCAAACACAATCTACCAAACTCTTGAAAGGTGAAATAGATAATACATATGGTATACAGAGTAAGGCTTGGGGACAGCCTTTGGACTAGACTAGTGTTTTCACCAAACTACAAGGCTTTGTTACATGTGACACAAGACACTGGCTTACCCTTCTTTTTCTGTCCTTTGCTCCCCTGCAGGAGGTTGTAGCTCACTGGATTGCTGAAAGCCGTATCGCCATTGAAGAGATCCGCTTATTGACCCTGAAAGCCGCCCACACCATTGACATTCTGGGCAGCAGTGCCGCTAAGAAGCAGGTGAGGCCCCTTTCACCACCACCTGTCAAGCCTTCTCCAGAGTCTCCCTTCCACTGGGCATTCAGGTCTTACGGCGCCTCGATGGCATTCAGACTATTGGAAGCTTCTGTGTGACTTTGGTTTAAGGATTATAAATGTATGGCACTTGCTAGTTTTCCTTTCACTGAGCTGCTTTAGGAAATGATTTTCAGGATGCAAAATATCTTCAGCATTCTTGAGACGTGGCAACAGGGAGTAGGGAAATCCTAGACTTTATATGGACTTGGAATTGTACGCACTATGTCCCTTTCTGCTGGCTTTATGGCCTGGGGCACAGGAGCTAACCTTTCTGCCTATGGCCTAGGGTTCTGGTGGCAAGTGACCAAGATGATATAGAATGCATGGCACTGTGTTGCCACATAGTAAATGTTTCTGGCTTATATAGAATAAGAAAGTGATTGCTTAATTCTAAAAGCCAATAAAGTTGCTAAGAGAAACAGATTAGTGAAGACTCTTGAACATTTTTTATGATCCCTAAGGTGATGAATTTATCAGCTGCCTGAAATTCTTTCGGAAACAAGGAGAGTTATAAATAAATTAGTAAAATGTGATCTGGAAGAGATACCTCTTTCCAGAAGGTCGTATTGACTGAAATATGGCCATGAGCTGCATTACAGCGGATCTCTGTTGGCTTTTATCAAAGATCCTGTTTTAGTGGTGAACGCCTGTGGGAAAGTTCCCTTGTTTCATGTCACAAGGAAAATACAGATCATTTCAAATTCTGCCACATGGTGTACTATCAAAGAAAGGGATATTGTTTTGCATCTTGCTTTTGTAGATCGCGATGATTAAAGTGGCTGCCCCTCGGGCCACTTGCAAAATTATTGACCGGGCGATCCAAGTGTGCGGAGGCGCAGGTGTTTCCCAGGATTTCCCTCTGGCTTACATGTGAGTGGGTGCTACTTAATAACCATCTGCATTTGATAGGCTTAGAGTTAAAAATCTACAGCTGCCCTGACACTAACTGTTTAAGAAGAAAAAAAATATATTAACTTACTTTAAAGTATACTAAAGGCTACATAAGGTACTAGTTATAGACAAGACTTTTGGCTGCACAGGAGGTCAGCGTCCCAACCCTCACATTGTTCAAGCTTCAACTACAATATTGGTGCTTTAACATGGAGCTCAGTACCAAAAAATAGTTGCCGTTATGATTACAATGACCATTTCACTTAATTGTGTTCACTTTCACACTGGGTTCCTGGGTGGGAAGAAATAGCATGGGGGTTCACCCTGAAGCAGGAAGGAGAGGAGGGGGCAGAGACAGCCGAAGGGAGCCCAGAGCCAGGCTTAGGTATGTACTTAGGATGGTTACCACCTCCCACAGGGAGGCCTCGGCCCAATCTACAGCAGTGCCTGCCAGTGACCATCCCATGTTGATTCTGGTTGGTGGGAGTCAATAAGGAATGACACTCTCCTCCACTGCCACCCTGCTCATACTGGAGAATGGCCTCACCAATTCTCCCATCAAGTTTTGACCTTAAGAAAGAACTAAACATACAGTATTATATACTTTTAGTATTAAGTATTATATTTTTTTCGTACATAAGTATTATATATTTATACTTCATTAGCAACTTCTAGTAACCTTTAGCAAACCAAGACTGAGATTAAGCCCACTGCACTGGACCATTCCCAAGAAGAGAATTTAAAATGGCATTTCTGAAGTTTTTAGAAGTCCTCAGGCTTCTTTATTGGATTTTCCCTGTGCTTTTTTTTATCACTGCCTTGGCCAGATTTCAAAAATTAATAGTTTTGGCTTAGAAACAGAGTGACTGATGTTAAAGCACCACATTCCTCTCTGATAACTCCCGCCACCCTGTTCCTTTTGTTTTTCCAGGTATGCCTCCATCCGAGCTTTGCGCTTAGCAGATGGACCTGACGAAGTCCACCTCTCGGCAATCGCAAAATTGGAGCTTTGGGACCAAGCCAGAAGCTTGAGGGCCAAGGTGTAAGGAGGCGACACCGCCTCACCTCTAGACACACTGCTTGAGCTCCAGAATTTGACTCTTGTTCTGTTTCTGTAGCAGTTTGAGCACAGGATTAATCATGCACTTTTGGTAAAGATTTGAGGATCTATTTTAATCAGTGGGTTTTATAATTCAGGGGTCACACAGGATTAATCAAGTTAATAAGAAATTCTGTAACTGTTGTCATTCAGTCTGATACCTAACTCTTTCACCTTTACTTTTTAAACACTCAACTAGTAAAGAGATCGTGAAGTAAACTGGAGAGCTTAAGCATAGGCACACAAATATCTTTACTTTTTGATTCTCATGAATTGTTCCATTTAAATAAATATTCAAGGAATATTAATCATTACTTTGTAAAAAATATGGTGGGATCTCCTTTTTAACACTCATTTAGGGGTTGGTTTAACACTGTCATCATGTTTGCATTGGAGAGGGATGCATGACTGATGGGTCATTTTAGACTTCATATCATCACAAGCTTCATAATTCAACAGGAAGCATTTATACATAAAACTGAAAGCAGTTTAAACTTTACTAGAAAATATGGCACATTATGAGAAAATGTAATTAAGAAAAATTTTAATTGTTTATGTTAATTGGATAGTGGATGTTTAAGGTACAAGAAAGTTACTTAATTTTGAGATGAGATTAAAGACAGTCTGCTTTAAATGCCATCCTGTTAAGAGCAAACTTCCTGGTGGCCATTTAAATCAGCTCTGCTCAGTGTGGCAGCCAGTGGCCCCATGAGACACTTGAGCACTTGGACTGCGGCTGTGCAACTGAGGAAGTGAATGTTTTACTTTATAAAATTTTAATTTAAATCATTTCTCAACTTAGTTACTGGAAAACTTTCAAGTATGTTTGGAATAACTTGGCTATATGAATTCACTTTTTGTAATGTAAATTTTATGATATCTAAATACGAGCAAGTATTTTGAATGGTTAATTTTGCATCTGAATTAAGAAAAAGAGTAAGTATAAAATACACACCAAATTTTGAATACTTAGTGTGAAAAAAGAGAAACATTTTATTAATACTTTAAAAATACTGATTAATGTTGAAATGATAAAATTTGGATATACTGAATTAAATAAAATATATTTTGCCTGTTTCTTGTTACCTTTTTAGTGTGGAAACCATTGGAATAGTTAGTAACTGGTAAATTTTCAAATTAAAGTGTTTCTAAAAATTATAAAACTGTTTTATTAGAAAGCTTATATAATATCACATGAATTTATTGATGTCCAGAGATTGTTTCAATCATTTAAGTATCTTGAGGGGGGACAGACATTTGACAAGACCTGGGTTCTGGTTCCTTGTGTGTCATGTGGGCTTCTTACATTTGTCTTTGAACCATGACCTCTCTGCACCTCATTTGTCTTTCTACTCACTGGAATTAACTTTGAAACCTCAGGACCCTTCCCTTACCTACTCAGGGTTTGTTGTGATAATCACTGAGGCCATATGGAAGCACCTTGATATTTGTGAACCACAATAAAGTACTTTACAAGGTATCCTTCTCTAAAGTGAATAAAATCTTAAACCAAGCTATTTAACTCCCTACCTTTAATTCATTCAGATAAAATGTTATGAAGAATATTAAGAGTTGGTCACTATGCTGCAGTCTACCTGGGACAGTCAGCGAGGTTCACCATGGATTTGAAGCCAAATGGCTTTAAAATATGAAATTGCCCTGTAACACCCATATTATTCTGGATATTATGGAAGGAGTGAACTCACCAGTCAGCAGCAGGGACCTCGTGACTGCCCAGCAGGGAAGTTACCATGAGGCTCTATACAGAGCTCATGGAAGCCACGCGAGGCTCTATATAGACTCATGGAAGCCATGCAGGCCTTGTCCAGGGTAGTTGAGGTGGTTCACATTTTAACCCTTGAGAACACACAATAGAAAGTTCAGCTGATCATGGAAGAGCCAATTTCCTCATCAACCTGTGGTTTTTCACACAGCTTTCCCAAGGTCAACATTACCCGAGTTCTTCCCATGATTGTAGCACATGCCACAGGCCTGCTCATATTTTGTCCAAGAGAACTGAAGTGGGTGAAGAGCAACAGAGTCCAAGCATAGCGTTTCGTACTTTGATAGAAAGGCTGCATAAAGCTCACAAAACCCACTTTCCTCATTCTTTCTTAATTAAACAACAGTTTCTGGGAAGTTCAGAAGGAAAGTACTTCTTACACAGGGTTCTGAGGGGATTTAAATTAGTAAAGGTCTTAAATAAAGGATATTATAAAGTGAAATGTATTTAAGAAAATGTCTTCTATGAACAAATGCCCTGTTTTGATCAATCCAGGCAGCCTTGGCCCAGCTTGACTCTTTCACTCACACTTGATGATCCCTCCCCCAAGAAGTAAAGTGGGTGCAGACCAATCAGAAGAGATCTACTGAGGTTACCAGAAGATTGCTCTTTTTTTTAATTTATTTGCATAGTGGTGTCTCCTCTATTCCTGGAACCATACCTGACCTCCAGCAGGCACTCAACAAAGGTACTACTGAATGGCAACTTGCAGGCCCAACCAAGCCATTTCCAGTGGCTTTTCCATACAAATGGCCTGTCTTGGCTCATGCTGGAGACTTTCCTAAACAATCCACAAACCCCAAACAAGCAGCATCTGGTGTCAGCATGCCACATACCTCTTGCTAAGTGGCCCCAGGCCCGGCACTAGCAGCCTCTGGCGTCAGTTCCCAGCTTGGCCTCTCCTGGGCAACTCCAAGCCCAGCACAAGTCGCAGCTATCTGCAGATCACTCTGAAGCTCCTGCCAAGTGGTGCCAGGCAGGGCACAGGCAGTGACTGATCTTGGCTTGCAACTCCCAGAAGGCCCTAGAGCCAGCACACCCCATAGACAGCCTCAGCCCATGCCAGAGCACCACCCAGTCACCTCCAGGAAAGACACACTCGAGGAGAAGAATCATTGAGCACCAGAGACCTGCTGAAGCGAGTCCTGCTCTATAGGGTTGGCTCCTGCATAGCAGCTGCTCCACAATCCTAGTAGCCAATGGGCCTGGAGGTAAATCCCTCCCATTGACATGCCAACATCAATCAAGACTCAACTAGCCCTGGCTGGGTAGCTCAGTTGGTTAGAGCATCATCCTAATACACCGAGGTTGCAGGTTCGATCTGTCAGGGCAAATATAAGAATCAACCCATGAATGCATAAATAAGTAGAACAACAAATCAATGCTTCTCTTTCTCAAATCAATAAAAAAACAAAAATAAAAAAAAACTCAACTACAACAGGAGGTTGCACACAGCCCACAAGGGGTTGGGGGAGCGCACCTGGAGAGCAGAGCTTGAGTGACCGGGGATGCTGTGCCAATGGGCCCTACAGGATACCTATTACATAAGGCCACTCTACCAAGACTGGGAGGTGTTGTGTCTCTACCTAATACATAGAAACAAACACAGGGAGGCAGCCACAATGAAGAGTGAAAGAAACATGTCCCAAATGAAAGAGCAGAACAAAATTCCAGAAGAAGAACTAAACAAAATGGAGACATGCAATCTACTAGATGCAGAGTGCAGAACGCTAGTTATAAGAATGCTCGATGAACTTAGGGGAAAGATGGAAGAACTCAGAACTTCAACAAAGAAATAGGAAACATAAAAATGGAGATAGAAAACAAAACAAAAAAAGAATACAATAACTGAATGAAGGATACATTACAGGGAATCAACAGTAGAGTAGATGAAGCAGAGAATCAAATCAGTGATTTAGGAGATCAGGAAGCAGAAACACCCAATCAGAATAGCAAAAAGAAAAAAGAATCTTAAAAAAATGATGACAGTTTAAGGGGCCTCTGGACCAACATCAAGGGTACCAATATTTGCATCATGGGGGTGCGAGAAGGAGAAGAGAAAGAGCAAGGAACTGAAAACCTATTTGAAGAAATAATGACTGAAAACTTCCCTAACCTGGTGAAAGAAACAGACATACAAGTCCTGGAAGTGCAGAGAGTCCCAAACAAGATGAACCCAAAGAGGCCCACACCAAGACACATCATAATTAAAAATGCCAAAAATTAAAGATAAAGAATCTTAAAAGCAGCAAGAAAAATGAAGTCAGTTACCTACAAGGGAGCTCCCATTAGACTGTTGGCTGATTTCTCAACAGATAATTGGTAGTTACAGGATAGTCATGGGGATGTAAAGTATAGCATATGGAATATTGTCAATAATATTGTAATAACTATGTATGGTGTCAGATGGGTACTAGACTTATCAGGGATGATCACTTAGTTATATAATGTCTAATCACTGGATTGTACACCTGACACTAATGTAATACTGAATGTCAACTATAATTGAAAAATAAAAAATTATTTTAAAAAAAAAATGAATGAATGAGCATGGATGCTTTCTTGATCCATGATTTGCAATCCATGAGAGTTTGACAAAGCATTTATTTACAGGTCTACTACTAAGAGAACAGAGCAGAAAGCCTGAGCCCCAGCCCCTGAACACAGAGGTTGGACAGCAGACCCAGAATGGAGAAAAACTGGGGCTGAGACAGGACACTGGTGCTCAGCGGTAGGGGTTGCACAACAGCTTGGGCAAATCAGTTGATGAAACAAGATCTTTAATAAGTATTTAACAATCCAGGGAAATGCACATCTACTTTTTAAAAATTTCCTGGTGCGGTGATAAGCTTTAGGTACAGAGGGAAGTCAGGATACCTAAGAAAAACAAAACCATTCTTGGTGGTGGCCAGAATTTTCCAATTTCCCAAGTAAACAGGATTCTGGGAAGTGTCCTCACTTAATTCAAGGCAGCCAAAAAACATTTAGGGTTTATGATCCTGCCACAATGTTTTTATTTCTTTTTCAGTATCTCTTTCTGATTGTGGCGATTACGTGTTTATCATGAGAATCCACGAACATTCCAGTGTAAGAATGCGGTTGGTATAAGTCCTGTGAAACAAGGGCTTTTCACTGCCTTATCTTTACCCAAAAATATGTAAACAAACAAAGGGTGATTATCTTGGCGTGGTGTCTCCCTCAGGACACCCAAAGTAAGTATTGCTCAAATGGAGACTGGGCATGTGGTCAGGGCCTCCAGGGGCATTTTACCAGCACTCCTGCGCCTGCTGGGTTGATGTCTAACACCACCCTGGTGAAGAGGCGTAGTTCACTTTTTAAATAGGTGAAAGTGGAGACTGCAGACGCCTCCTCTCCCCACTGCGCGTACCTCTTTGACTTCGATTTCTACTGTTTTTGTTTCTTCCTTACTTCACGCCGCCACATGGGCCTTCTGCTGTTCCTCCAATACCCTAGATTTTTAAAAATTAGAAACAATATTTATTGTTAAAATAGGGCACTCTTAAGGGAAAAGAATGTGCATGAAGAGCCTTCCTGGATTTTCTGTTATCTTAGCATGCCGAGACTATTGATTCAAAACTTTCCTCACTGTGTAGATGGAAAAGCTCTCCACCGATCCTCGTTTTACTTTTTTTTTTTTTAATGCAATCAAGTAATCAAATCAAAACCCAACTGTTAACAGACTATCTGTCTGTAGGCACATATGCCCAGTCCATCTGGACAGACAGACAGAAGCGGGCCTCAAGTCCACATCTTCACATGCAGGCCAGGATTAGAGGTTCCCTGGAAATCAGGTGGGTATTCCTAACTCGGGACAGAAGTCCCATCTCTTGCTAAGCTGGTTGAAAACATGCACAGTGTCTCCAGCAAGAGGCTGAAATTCCCTCATTAGCAATAAGTATTTTGGGTATAATAGGGCAGCTCTTTGGCCACAGGTGTTATCTGGTCTAGAAGCTACTCAACTCCACCTCCAAACCCTCTAGAGATCCCTTAAATTGAGAAGAATGAATTCTGTCAAATGTTTTAAAATGGCACACCAAGTTATACACGGAAGAGGCTGTCGTTCAGGCAACAGCCTCACCAAGTCCACACACAGCTCTGAGCCCAGCACCCTCCACCCCTCGGCCCTCAGGATGGCCTGGTCCTGCCCACTGCTCCTCAGTGGCCGCTTCCAGCATCCAAAAGCCTCAAGCAGCCTTCAGCCTCACAAGTCAGAGGTGGCCTAACTAGGGGACTTCATAACAACTTCAAGGCCCAGGTCCTATGGTCCTACTTCAAGGTCTTGGCACTTGCTTTTCTGTTTGCCTAGAAAGCTCTCGCCCACTCCATATTCCCAAGGCTTGCTCCTTTCCTGAAAATGTAACATTCTAGGTCACCCCATCCAAGTTTCAAACACACATTCCTTATGCTCGTCCAGTTTTGTTCTGAGAACTTTCACCATGTACCATACTCTCTCTCTTTCCTTTTTTTTGGCTGATTAACCCGCTTCCTCCACTATAAAGCATGCTTTAGCAGGGAGGGGTTTCTGTCTGTTTTGCTCACTGCTATGCTATAGCCTTAGTATCCAGGACAATGCCTAGAACGTGCATACTAGGTCCTCGATAAATATTTGTTGAGTGCATGAATGGAACTCCTCCAGCTGGAGGGCAGGAGCCCCATGACATTTGCTCAACCTTTATATCAGGAGTATGGTGGGGATCAAATATATGGTGACGGAAGATTTAACTTTGGGTGATAGGCACACAATGCAATATACAGGTGATGTGTCGCAGAATTGTACATTTGAAACCTTTATGATCTTACTAACCAGTGTCACCCCAATACATTTAATTTAAAAAATGAAGTATGGTAGCAGAGTCTCATTTACTCACTGACCATATAGATGCTTTAAAGAAGACCTAAAGGCATGCTTCTCCACCCTGGTTGAGCATCAGAATCCCAAGGGAGCTTGACGTGGACACAGCTGCCCCTGTCTCAGCCCCAGGCCCAGGCCCAGGCCCAGGCCCAGGCCCAGGCCCAGGCCCAGTGTTGTGACTTCAGTGGTAATAAAATATACCAGGGATTCTGGTGAAATGAGGGTTGAGAGTGGAGACTCACTTCCTGCCAAATCCTAATGAGGTCTGTTAGGATGTTTGACTGCAAACACCAGAAAGAGACTGGCTAATGTTAGCAAAAGGGAATCTGTTAGGTGGGTGTGGAGGTGGAAGCTAAGGCGGTCTGGAGGATCTCACCTAGACAAAGGGAGGGCGACCCCTGCAGGGCTTACCTTCCTCTTGACCTGCCCACCAGTTCTCTGTCCTTGGCTTGTCTACTCAGGCTCTGAAGAGCATTTGGTTGGCCAAACTCAGGTTACAGGTCCACCCCGGCCTGTTCTAGAACAGGAAGAGAGAAGAGAAATATAATGCAAGCCACGTGGGTGATTTAAAATTTTCTAGTGTCACGTTAAAAAGAGTACAAAGAGCCCAGCCAGCGTGGCTCAGCAGTTGAGCATCGACCTATAATCCAGGAGATTGAGGTTCGATTCCCAGTCAGGGAACATGCCTGGGTTGAGGGCTCAATCCCCAGCAGGGGGTGTGCAGGAGGCAGGTGATCAATGACTCATCACTGATGTTTCTATCTCTCTCTCCCTCTCTCCCTTCCTCTCTCTGAAATCAATAAAATATATTTAAAATATATATATTTAAAAAAATGAGTACAAAGAAACATGGAATTTTAACAATATATTTTACTTAAACTAATCTATCCAAATATTATCATTTCAACATGTAATCAATATAAAAAGTTATCAAGATATTTTATACTTTTCCCTCCAAATCCAGAATATAGTTTACATTTATAACTCATCTTAATTTGGAAACTGAATTTTCAAATGGAAATACTTGAACTGTAAAGTTAACTATATATAGAGTTAATAAAATTTAGTTGAAAAAGTTGATTAACATACTCAAATTGTTCCAAATGTTCTTAAAAGTTTTCAAAAACTGAATTGAGCATCAGTTTTTAAATTTAAATAAATTAACTAAAATTTTAACTTTAGTTCCTCAGATATATTTCAAGTACTCAGTGGCTACTGTATTGGGCAGCACAGCTCTGTCCCTTTAGCGTCCACAGTTCAACACGTCATCTGGATACCCTCCCACCAAAGTCACACCCAGTGGGGGAAAGGACGGGACATTAATAGAAGTGGAGAATGGACACTGACCAGCCAAAACAAACTGCCGCAGGGTGATTTATCTCTCTCATACTTTTGTCTGGGGAAGGAAGAAAAAAGTTAACTCCAGTACATTTCCTGAATTTAAGATAAAAACAAAACAAAACTCAGCATTATAAGGAATTAATTGCTAAGTGTTTCTAGTTTACCAAGAATCCTGTGCTAACCATCCCTGAAGATTATCTGAGGGGAAACTGGCATTTGTTCAGGGCAGTTAGGGTTTCCGATTGGAAACAAAATGTTGGCTTTAATAGTCAGTGTCTTAAGGTTACATGGTTGACTTATGGGCCAGAGTCCTCTCAGCTTGGTTGCAATTAATAACGATCTTCTCATGGAAAAAGGAGACATTTTTTATAAAATTCAAAGTTGTGGTCATCAATTATTCCCTCCCACTGATCCTCTGCAAATTTGTTTACAATCAGATTTTTGGCTTCAGAGGAAATGGTCCCCAAATGGCTTACTTGCTGCAATTCATTCCGGTTAGTCCATCTGAACTCCTAGCTCTGTCTCCAGGATGCTAAATGAACTTCCCACTGTCAGGGGCCAAGCGGGGATCCCCCTCCAGAGGGGTGGCCCTGCAGGCGGCCCTGTTCCGCACCTGGAGGGAGCGCCCCTTCCCTGGAGCCAAGGAGCAAGCGAGCTCCCTGCCCCTGCCTGCTCACAGGTGACCCTGGGGGCCGCTCTTCAGCCAACAGACCTAGTGAACCTGGAAGTCCACTCTCCTCCTTTGCTTGAAGTTCGTTTTAAATTCTAAATCCTGCAGAAACTGTCGGTAAGAAGTCTCTTTCCAACCCTTCAAGACAGCTGAACGGAGCGAGCAAATAACTGGACAGGCAAACCCACAATGTATTGTGATCCTCACACACTAAGTTAATGATTTTCTCTATTTTTAGCCTTTCTTTTGCTGGCAAAGTTCGAGACAAAAACCATCCAGAAGAAAAGACACAGCAACAGCCACTCACAGAAGCGTTAAGGTTTGGCCAGAGTGGAGCGTGAGTGCTGAAGGACCCGATATATTTCCTTCCTACTCAGTGTTAGCTCTGCTGCCTCGTGAGTCTTTAAAGGATTTCTAATTTATATCTAGTTGAAGCCACACAACTCTAGACCAACTGGAACTGAAAGGTTAACTTTGGCGTTGAGATGGAGGATGCCTGCACTCCTGGGCCAGCCAGCCCGTCCAGATGAGCGCCTCGTGGGGGGCGCACTTGGAACCGGCCAGGCTGTCCTTGCCCTTAGGAGGGACTTCACACAGCTGAGAATTCAACCCCCAAACCCCACCCATTTGTACGAGATAGGGCCAGATTTTTATCAACCACACAACCTTGAGAAAATAAACTGGTACTTACACAGGACA
The DNA here is from genome assembly GCF_964146895.1 of Miniopterus schreibersii. Lineage (NCBI taxonomy): Eukaryota > Metazoa > Chordata > Mammalia > Chiroptera > Miniopteridae > Miniopterus > Miniopterus schreibersii. Next base: position 31,059,974 of record NC_138115.1, read on the forward strand.
ATGAAAGAAAATATTCTCAAAATTTCCCTGTTAAGATCCCATTTCCACTGTAGACACCTGTGCGAGATGAGTCTGAAGCAACATCAGCTGAAGAACCTAGAAGCAGGACGCAAGATAACAGGTGGGACTTCTCATTCGGAAACCCCAGTCCCAGCCCAAACCTCAGTGGGTCAGATTCTCAGGAGCTGGCCTTGATACTCAGAAGTCAGGAGACTGGGCTGGGGCAGGAATTTGTAATTTTGGAAACTGGCCCACAGGGCGCTGACTCAGACAGCCCATGGCTTTATTAATGTCCATTGTTAAAGGCTATTTGCTATTACCATCCATTTTGTACCAGATGAATTGGGCTGTTTTTTGTAATCATTAAGAACTGACTTATACAAGCATAGCCTAATTCATTCAAGAACTACTTAGTGAGTGCCCATTACATTCTAGGTATAATGCTAAATTCGGGGGGACTCTAAAGATGGACATGACAGCCGTAACCCCTGCACTCACTAAACTTACTTCCTGTGGGGAGATGGTCAGTTACACAAAATGCTCTCTTTGAGAGTCTACATTATCAGAGAGTCAGACCTGGAAATGAGAGGTGTGAGGAAGAAAGAAAAATGTTCTGGGCAGGACAATGTGTGTGAAGGTCTCTGGGGAGAAGGTTGTCAAGTTCTAGAAACTGAGAATGATGCCTCATGAAAGGCCCCACAATCCAAGACGAGGCACTGGACTTGGTCCTAAGAGCACTGGGGAGTCATGAGAGGGTATTAAACATGGGAATGCAAGGATCATATCTGGGTTTTACAAATATTACTCCATGAAGAATGGACTGGATTCAGACTATGTTAGAAGTAGGGAAACCAGTTAGGATCCTGTTGCAATGATCCAAGAAAGACACATTAGAGGCCTACGCAACAGTGGAGATGGACTGGAGACAGATTCTAGAGATATTTAGGATATAAACAATTGATTTAAAATGGTGTGGCGAGCTCATGTTTCTTGCGTGGCAACTGGCTAGATCCAAAGGTTCACTCGGTTTTATTTAAAGGATTTTGTATTTTTCACTTTAACCCTCTGATGTAGCTGGGATGTATGTGCATGTAAGAAAATGAGTCCTTTCCTATACACAGTGGGGTCTACATAATGGTTGGCCAGTTGCTTGATGAATCCATTTTTTCTCTCACCCAGATATATACCCTTGCTTAGGGGAAAGGCCATCTTTATCATATGCTATTTATCCTATCCTTGGACTGATTTTTCAGACTGTTTGCTTCGACTGACCTTTTGTTTTAGTGCCCGTACCACACTGTTTTAATTTTCTGTAGTTTTTTTTAATATACTTTAAAATTTGGCTGAGCAATTCCTTATCCGTTCTTTCCCATATTTATATAGTATTCTCACAAATGAGCCATAAAATCATTTTGTTGAAATTTTGATTGAGATTGCATTAAATTTACTTCAAGGACACCTCTGCAATGTCGAATCATCCTACCCAAGGATAAGACGTCTCCCGATTCAAGAATTCCATTTATGTCCCTCAGTAGAGGGCTAGCGTTTATAAAAATCTTGCACATTTTACATTAAGGTTATTCCTAAATATTTTATGTTTTTCTGCTGTTGTGGATACTATTTTTAATTATATTTCCTACACATTGTTTGCACATACAAAAGCTGCCTTTTAGTTTTGGATTTACTGATTTTTAGTTTCCCCTCATTATGTATTGATTTTTAAAAACATAGTTTTTACTTATAATCAAAGATGCGCATGTTAGAGTTCAACGGTCAAATCATCGTTCAAAGTCAGTGATAAAAATATCAGTAGCTCCTCTGCCCCACAAACCCTTCCAACATGCTAATTTCCCATTCCCATAGGCAACCACATATACACTTTTAATAAGCATGGCGATCTATTTCTAAGTAATGCAGCTATACTACGATTCATCTCCATTTTAATTCTGAAAAAATTTAATATCTTCAGAAAAGTTACATGAAGAGTGTAATTGTTACAGAAGGCAGCTAGTTAGTATTAACGAAAGAGAAGGAGCCAGACATCTAATTAGGATGGATTAACTAGGAAGCTAGTTTCACAGAACTGCAGGGAACAGCAGCATTGCCCTGCCAAGGGGATTAATGCCCCTCCTCCCTCTCTCCCAGGGAACCACGGTCGCTCCCTCGGACTAACGGGGTAGGGGGTGACAAAGAGTGAGGGGGAAATTCCTCTGCTGAGACATCTGCGGTGGAAACCAGATGTGAAGCAAAACTATGAGGCAAGTGCAATGGAAGCCAAAATGGTGACCATCAAGGGAAAATCTGGTAAAAAGACCAGACAGGACAAGGGCACAAAACCCTGGAAGATCCCAGAAAGGGGGAGGCACCAGCACTGCCCTGGAAGGATCCAGGAGAGAGGCTGGATAGTTTGAAAGAAAGCTTAACCCTTCCCAAACCCAAGGAAATAGAATCAAAGCTTAACAAATGCCTAAGGCATTTGCATTCTCTCCCTTCAGCAGCCGCAGGGCCAAAGCACAGCACCCACCCCGAGCTGGAGGACAGAGACTGGGCTGGGCTATCGGAGCGCAGTCCAGGGTGCGCGCACCCCGGCTTGGCAGGGACAAGCGCGGGCCTGTGGCCCCAGAGGCTGGACTTCTGCAGGGAGGTGGAGCGGGGCCACGGGGCCACGGATGAGAGACATCGGGCACGGCGTACCTGGGGCAGGCCCTTGTTTCCACTCCCTATGCCTCAAATCCCATGCGCGTATCCTGGAAATGCAATGAACAACTGTATGCCCTTACCTCGATCCACACTCTCTGCTACTGGAGTTAGCTGCAGACATGCCACTTATCCCTAATGCAAGAACCACACTTGGGAAAGTTGACCTTGATAATAAAATACCGCTATTCATACAGTTTGCTATTCTGCTTCTTGTGAATTTTTGTTGTTATAGCCGTTATTGACTTAATTCTTAATTTAGAAAATTCAGTTGTTTTTCATCTTTTCCCTCGACCAAAGTTACGCGCGCTTTCACACACCGTTTTCCCTTTCCCAACATAATCACACTGGCATCATAATTTTGTGCGCGCCAGCCAGACCTTACCTTACCATGTCGTATGTACTAGGATTATTTTGCTGTCCGGCTCTTCCGAACGCTTCCCTCAGGTACGTCAATGTCCTTCTCAGTATATTCAAACACACAGCTTGTCTACAATTTCATCTTCTTGAAGAATTTGTTTCCAGAGCCTCTGATCTGCTCGTCTGGTCTGGCTGTGCTCTAAGCCAGCGGCAAGGCGCTGCCTGAATTTAGAATCTCTCTTCACCACTGTCTGGAGGATCCCAGCTTCCTTTCCCGGCTCCCCCGTTCTAGTGGAGAGCATCCTTTGGGAGTTTCTTACAAAACATTCATGGTAAATCTGAGACCTCGTGTGTGAAATGCCCATTTTTGTCCCCTCGTTCGGTTGGTAGTCAGGCTGGGAAATCATGCTCCCTTAGACTTCTGAAGGCATCATGCTCCGTCCGAATTTTTAGTGTTGAGAAATCCAGTGTTGTTCTGATCCTTCTTCCTGTCCAAGGAATGTTCTCCCGTTCTCCTGGAAGCGTATAGGAACTTGTTTTCATATTGCAAAATTTCACAGTGACCTGCATTGACAAGGGCTTTTCATCCAAGGGGCTGGGCACTCGGTACATACTAACTGGGCGCATACTCTTCCTTTCTGGGAAAGTTTTTGAAAATTCTTTGTGTCCTCCACCCATTTAGTCAGCTTGGGCTGCTATAACCAAATCCCATAAACTGGTGGCTTAAAACAACAAACATTTATTTTTCAAAGTTCTGGAAGCTCAAGTCCAAGATCTAGGTACCAGCAGATTCGGCATCTGTCCAGGGCTGTTTCCGGTTTCCAGAAGCCACTTTCTCACTGTTTTCTCTAACTGCTCGAGAGAGCCTTCTGGGGCCCCTTTTATAAGAGCACTAATCCCACTCAAGAGGGTTCAACCGCCTCCAGAGGCCCCACCTCCTAATACCATCACCTTGGGGGTTACGAGTTTGGGGGGCACACAAAAACATTCAGTCCGGAGCGGTCTCTCTTCATGGATCTAGGTCTTTTGGGATAATGGGCCTCCAGGACTGGGCCTCTCATTTAACTTTTGTCTCCTCTTTTTTCATCTCTATCGTATATTCTGCTTCAGGAAATTTTCCTCAACACCTCTCAGTGCCTTCCATTGTTTTTTATTTCTGCTGCATTACTTTTTTTAAACTTGTAAGACGTGGTTTTAGTTCTCGGAAACAAGTATTTTTTAAGTGGCATCCTGTTTTGTGGCTGTAATGTTTACCCCTTAAGTGTATAAATGATAGCTTTCTTTTCCAATGTTTTCTTCCTTCATTGTTTTCTCCAGATTGCTTTTTTTCTTCTTATTCTCCGTTTTGGCCCCTTTCAAGCGTTTACTCTCCTGTCTGGCGGTACACACCGGGGCACTTTCAACGGAAGGTCTGACTTCCCCAGGGTTTCCCACCAGGCTCAGCTGCTTTAGAAAGTCCCAGTCGCTCAAAGGGTGTGATTTCATCCAGCTCGGCAGCAACTGAGCTCAAGAGGTGTATAAATACTCTGAACTCATCTTGACCATTTTAGGGCTGACAAGATTGTCTCTAGTGAACTCTTGCATTTAAAGCCAGGAAATCTGCTCCATCCTGTCTTGGAACACCAGGAAGCCAGATGAATGTATACAGAGGGCTGTTTTGAGTCCTGTAAAAGATTAGAGTGTGAGACTGGCGTTTGAGCTTAAGTTCTAGTTGAAGCAACGTTACTGAATTTATGCACAAACATTTGTAGAATTGCTTCCATATGACCTTCGTTTTTTAAGACAAATGACTCACTGCTTCACTACTTTAAGCCACATCTTCATAAACTCTTCCCCGAAATAGAGAGACTGAGGACATGGGGTTCCTCTTTTATGACTCAGACATTGCCAGACTGGGCAGGGGCCAGGAAATGAGGCACATGTTCTACACAGACAGACGGTCTATTTTACATTTGTGGCCATCGGAGAACAACTGGAAACACAGTAACCACATTAACCTTATTATATAAACCATATACCTTTTCAACATTAAAAATATAAGCATAAGCATTAATTCTTATTTGTATATATAAACGAGACTTTCATGAACAGTCCTGGGGCCTTTCTCTTCTCTTGCAAAGTTATTTCCCTAGTCTACGGACCACCACTGTGACGGGGTGTTATGATCCCCACTTAAGGTCACACATTGAGAGCAGCCTGGATGGCTTCTGCTCCAGAGCCCAAACCAACTCCAGGGTAACTACCTGTCTCTCTCTTGCTCTCAGTTAAACAGACCAGGTGGCAAGGCCACAAGTGAGACACAATTCAACTCGAAGTCCACACAACCACTTGGGGTTGATGTGAATGAGGGTGAAATATTTAGCATCAACGCCTAGGCCCTCAGGCATCCAGCAGATTCTGATATAGCCTGAATACTCAGAATTCCACACATTAAAAACACACACACACACACACTGGAAAGACGGGCACCAGGAGCCAGGCGGTTACCTACCTCTAACCCAGTGCCAATTCCACGTTTTGGTGTGCTCTACAGACCAGCACTGGGGGTCTGCCACCCCTCTCCGCCCTCTAGCTTCAACACAGGCTGTCAGTTGTTTCTGAAGGAGCTTAAGCTGAATTTAGACCAAATCCAATCAATGGTCAGGTGGCTCTGGTTCTGATCAGCCCCTTGTCCTGCTAACCTCCTCTCCCCTCTGCTACTGGTCCTCCGGTCAGCTCAGGCAGCCGCCATCCCCGTGTGCTCACATGATCTCTTCTTGTGCGCACACAGGGAGAGAACAATCTCGGTCATCTCTTCTTATAAGGGCACTAATCCCATCGTGAGGGCCACACCCTCAGGACCTCATCTAACCCTTTTACCTGACAAAGCCCCACCTTGAAATACATTGGGGGTTAGAACTTTAATATAGGAATGGGGGGGGGGAGCCCATAACAATAGCTTCCCTGAAGTCCTGCCCTGCTAGCTACCCTCATAAAAGCAGCATGTGTGCCCCCGATGTGAAACTCCCCATGCTACAAGAGCACTTCAGTCAGTTAAAATACAACCGATTTAACAATGAACTCATCAAAGAGAAAGTACATTCATCGACAATGTCTTGTAACCACTAATTTTCTACCTTATTTCAAGGGAACTAAATTTCAGATTCCCCCCCCCCCCCGGCAGCAAACTGGCAACCCTTGGGTCAAATCTAATCCACAAGTACTTTTTGTATGCCTCACTTGGTTTTAAAAACTTTCAATGGATTGCCCATATTTAAAATCTGATTTCACAAGGAAATAAGCCAGTCACACAATGATAAATACTGTATGATTCCACTTATGAGACTTAAGAGTAATTTAAACATGGAGACAGAAAGTAGAATGGTGTTTGCCAGAGGCTGAGGAACAGAAGATGGGGGAATGTTGTTTACTGGATTTAGAGTTTGTTTTACAAGATGAAAAGTGTTCTGGAGATGGATGTTGGTGATGACTGCACAACATTATGAATGTATATAACAACAGTGAACCGCAGACCTAAAAATGGTTTAAGATCAGCAATTTTCAACCGGTGTGCCACAAGAATTTTTAAAACATGCAATATCTGACTATTTAATCAGGGGCACTGACCTCTTTTCCCTTAAGTTGTCAAATAAAAAAATGACAACAGCCAACACAATAGCTGTCCAGTGTGAATGAATCAAAATTATACCTATTTTTTGGTCAGGTTGGCAAAAAGTGTATTTTTTGGTGTGCTGCAGAATTTTAGTAATTAGTTGATGTGCGCCATAGATGAAAAAGGCTGAAAATGACTGGTTTAGATAAATTTTATGTTTTGTGTATTTTACCACAGTACATAATAAAGACACAGTTGACCCTTAAACAACACAGGGGTTGAGGCGCCAACACCCCACACAGTTGAAAATATGCATGTAACTTTTGACTACCCCAAAACTTTACTAATAGCCTACTTTTGATTGGAAGTCTCACCAACAACATAACAGTTATTTGGTATGTTATATATGTATATTAAACATATATTTGGTACGTTTTATGTATTATATCCTATATTTTTACAATAAAGCTAGAGAAAATGTATTTAGAGCGTTGTATTGATCGATACTATGAATTTGTCATCTGTTTACAGAATGAATCCTCTATTAGTACCTACATCAATATTGTCTTATATGATACAAAACACTGTAGATGTTATACATTTTACTAACATGACATCCAAAATTAAAAGATAATGTGGAAAAGAAACTCCTACCTATTTACAGGTAGAACGATTCCTGCACTGATAATGAAGCAGCAGCAATGACTGCTCTACGGCAGCCTCGTGTGATTAACACAATTGCTCACGCAGCACGGCCTACACACTAACGAAAGCATCGGTCCAAAATGCATATGGCGCACAGCAGCACAGTCCTAGTTATAACGCAGTATTGGGAACACTGTTACATTTAAAAAAACCCCACTTACCTGTGATGATAGGCTGATACGCAGCTTTTCCAATTAGAGAGAGTAAGGTAATGTAATTCTTTGAAAGCAAAGTTAGGGAACATAAGAAAATTAGCACATTAACTTTATTTATAAAATCACTCACCTTACGCCCATGCAAGGACAGGCTACCCACTCTCACGCGAGTCTTGCGCTCGATGCTCTACACAATGAATACTTAGGCCACGATGACAATGGTGCCACAAAGTCTCCCAGTTCCTGCCATACAGCTATTACATTTGCACACAAAGACACAGACACACCGTTTAAATAGCTGACTAGTTTATTAACTGTACGACATGATGACCACTCACTGTCCAGCAAGTGGAAGTGGATCAGCGTGGGAGCTGCCATCCTCGCCGTCTCCCCACGTTGGGCGGACCGAGCAGGAGGAAGGGCCAGGCTTGCGGCGCAGGGGCAGAGGTGGGAGAAACGCAGCAGGGCCGAGGGGCGGGAGAGGCAGGCACACTCCACTGAAGTTCACGGAAGCACATGGTAATTTCTAACGCTTTTGCTTTTCTCTAAAAACATTTCTCTAAAAATGTTTCTATGTGGTTCCAGTCCTTTTTCCACCATTTGCTTTCATTTAAGTGCCCATATCATAGAAAGGTCCACGTCATAAAAGAAATCAAAAGCAGCCCTGGCCGGAGTGGCTCAGTTGGAGCATCGCCCCGTACACCAAAAGGCGGCGGGTGTGATTCAAGGTCAGGGCATGTATCCAGGTTTCGGGTTCCATCCCTGGCCAGGGCTCCTGCAGAAGGCAACTGATCGATGTTTCTCTTTCCCTTCCTCCCTCCCTTTCTCTAAGATAATTAAAAAAAGGAAGAAAACAAGTTGCCAAAAGCAGTCTTGATCCCTTCTGCCTGGTTGTCGAATGTCAATTTGTTTTCTGGCTCTGCTTCTTCTCTGTCTTCTTCATCATCTGGCACTGGTTCAGGAACACGCAAGTCCATCAAGTCGTCTTCTGTGAATTCTTCTGTGTGGTGTCTATTAGCTCCTGAATTTCTCCAAGGTCCATATCCTGAAACCCTTCACCACCCACCTTTGCCATACTCACAATTTCTGTCATGATTTCCTTTTATTGGCTCTGTGGTAAATCCTGTGAAGTCATGCACAGCATCTGGGCACAGTTTCTCCAGCAGGAATTTGTTGTTTCGGGCTTGATGGCTTTCACCGCTTTCTGTATAACAATGATGGCATCCTCAAGGAGTAATCCTTCCAGAGTTCAATGGTGTTCTCTCCAATAGGGCTCTGTAGCCAGAAGATCAAAAGTGACTCAAAGCCATGTTTAAGTAAGAAAAAGGGCCAGACCAAACTCTAGTGCCCAGGCGGTGAGTACGAAGGAACACAGAAGTCGAGACAAGTGGTCCCTTTTGGAGGGAGAAGCTGGGATTTTGATGAAGGCTGGAAAGGTTCTTCACCTGGGTAACAGTTTCAAGGGTGATTTGCCTTGTAATGACTCAATCTGTTCAGTAAGATTTTCTGTATGTGTTTTAGTTTACAATAAAAAAAAGTTTAAAAACAAACAACTCAGTTTTCCTAGTCACATACACTTGCTGGGGATGGCTGCCATCTTAAGATTGTGGCTCAGGGCACAGACTTTGGTGACAATAGATGTAGTTTTGATTTTTTACTCTGTTACTAGTTGTGTGACTTTTGGTAAGTTGCTTTGCCTCTCTGAGCCCAATGTTCTTCATCTGGAAGATGGGAAACTATATCATCGAGCCCATAGATTTGCTCCAAGGATTAAATGAGGTCACTCATGTATGACATTTTATACGATGCATGCCATATATGCAGATGTTCAGTAAAGGTCAGTTGTTACTGGTACTCAAACACCGATGATTATACAGTAATTTAATGGGTCCTTAAATACCATTACATATTCACAATATTTATAATCTCTCAGTATTTAAGGAAAAAATATTTGCGTTGATTTAAGCTCTCCCAAAACACCTACTCCCAAGTTAGCTGCTATAATCTCTTTTTGTGAATATCTTTTTAGGACCACATATTATAGAAATTAAAACCCTACTTACACATGAAAATGCTTACATGGATGTATTACTTCATAATCTTTAATTTGAGAGATGATAAATCGGATGGAAAATTGTGAACTGGTGATTTATGATAGGACTAAGTCTCCGTTCCAGCTCTTCTTACACATCCACTGTGGAATAAACTCAGTTCTTGCTTTTGAAGGCGACTTGGAAGTTGGGGTATTTCCTCACTCTTTAGGAAGCATCTGTATATGTTACATGCTTGTATCTCTTGTAGTTTGTGATCACACTAGAAGACCTATATAATGCTGAGGTCAGTGTTATTTGAAATATCCTCACTCTTTAAATTCCTCTCCTCTTAAAAATACTGGAATGAATGTCTCCCCCACACAGTAGAATATTTATTAACAGTCCGACCCATTCCTGAATATTGTCTGGAAAATAAATGAGATGCTATCTGTTCCTGGAATTTAGATATGGCTAATATATTAATGAAGGCAGTTAGAAATGATCAGATATGTCAGGGTAGCTGTCTGAATGAGGAGCTGTGTATGTAAAGTCTGTGTTTCCTATCACTACTAAATCTGTCTCAGAAATAAAGCTATATGAGGTAATCAAAGGGAAAGATTAAACTAGAGCAAATATATCTCATTAACAAAGCAGTCAATTCCATTTATTTTTAAAATTTTATGTACACATATGAATGATCTGTATAATGTACATTCAATATAGAAAGCTTTATATATTTGATAATGTATAGAACATTTCACAATTACACTAATCTCTTACATAACATTTTGACATCTGTTTTTAATTTTTTTTTGCTCAAGCTCCTTTCTCATTCAATTTGGTGAAGCCAGTTATACATACCGATGTGGACTGTGAGCTCTCGGGAGGTTAATGATTGAGGATCAGTGAACAGATGCAGGGGCAACCCCTAATAGTGTTCGACCGTGGGAGGAGGACAGCCACGTAGACGCGATTCAGGAGAGGAAAATGCCCTTTTCCAAGGACAAGTGACTTAGCCCAATTTCTGTAGACTGTAGTTCAACCCCACAGTCATGCTAATTCAAAAAAACATTATAAAAACTAGGAAGAAAGTTTTGTCTTTTTGATTCACAGTCTTGTAAACAGATATAAAGGAACAAAATGTGCTTACATACATCAAGAAAAAAGTTCTCGTGTACCCACTTAGGTTGATCCACAGAGTGCTTTCTTATAGTGTGATACAATTGGAATCACGGACTTTTCCTAAATAAAAATATATTCATAGAAAAAGGAATAACACTGTCATGAAATCAGGAGGAAGGCAGTAAGAGTTTGCTTCACTGTATCAGCTGGAGGAATGTGGACTGGGCACCGACTGGCCTTTCAGCGCTAATGTCTCTCACAGAGGTTTCAAGTCTGATAGCCAAGGTCACCTGCCTCTTGGTCTACGGGAGGAGGCAGATTAGACATGACTGATGAGGATGTCCCTGCGGTAAGGTAGCCAGCAACTCCAGGTCCTGCAAGAGAGAAAGGAAAACACACACCTTCTAGAGAGCAGAGTCTTGTGAAAACGTGACCTTTATAAAAATGTCAGAACCCCATCAAGGACCCCATCACAAGAAAATGATGATCTATTAGAATTATCTAAAGGTACAACTAAACCTTAACAAACAGCTACACAGCAACCATTTTCATGGATTGCCTTTGTTATGTGACAAAGTTAAAATGGATGGTAGTACTGCTGTGGATATATGGAGAAATTTTCCCTTCTCACATCTGGGAAGTTCAATTTTTCAAAAAATCCTGGGCACTGAAGGATAGCTATGTCAAATAAAAGTCACACGATGAAATTCCCAACAAAAAACACTTCTGTCCATCAAGTTAACCTATTTTCATTTGGTGCAAAAAAAAAATGCTATTGTAACAAGTAACACCAAATGAGCAAGGTTTGCTACACCACGGTCTCAGAAAGAAAAGGAAGGCTTGGGACATGTCATAGGTCAAGACAAGAGTGTTATAGGAACAGGTATCACTATTTTAGTTTTATATGTCTTCTTTGATTCTAAAAGTCTCTATTGTATGAAAATGCTCTAATGCCAGCATTCATCAAGATGTGTCCTATGAGCACATAATGGTTGTAGGCTCTCTAGTTTCTTTTAAACATTGCAGACATTTAATTACATCTCAGACTCACTGCACAAACTCTACAGAGTACTTGGAAGAAACACTGTAGCATAATACACATACTGAGCAACACTTTTAGCTGAAATCGTAGGAAACAAGCAAACAGCTAAGGAACATTGAAGGGTTAGGACTAGAAAGACAGTGGAAGTGGCATGCATTTAGCAAAATGGTTCTCTACCTGCTTCAGAGAGCTACACAGAAGTTAGCAAGCTGCCTGGCAGAGCAGATCTAAAGCCCGCTCCTGAGGTGAAGGGGGCTGCTGCCAGTTAGAAGGGAAGGAGAGACACCTGAGGGGAAAAAAGAAACATAAGCAGCAAGGGAAGTTGTGAGGAAGTGCACACAGCAGAGCAGTCTGATGAGGACTGAAGCATAACAGGGACTGATGTAGGCCTAAAAAGGGCACAGTTCAGATCATCTTGTTTTTCATCATACAAGCATTTGTTTCGAGGATGTGAAACGGCATGTACTACTGAGCAGACACTGTGACACTGTGCAGAGACAACTCAGCCTCCGTGAGCTGCAACATGCCACACAAGCACCTAGGCCCTCGAAACCTTCAACTCATAATTCTTCGAAAAAGAATTTTCCCTTTTTAATGCCCATGAACCTGCATCTATCAATCCCTGCCTTCCACCAATCCGGACGCCAGGCCTTCCACAGCCTGCTCAGGAAAAAGGCCATCGGGTCAGCATACCCCCTCTCACAAGGTGGTCCAGAGGGGCAGCACCACGCTGTTCCACCACTTCCCACCACCTATCGCTCTTGCAACCTTAGGCAGCAGCGAGATTACCAGGAAACTAGCAAATGAGGTTACCAAAGATGTAACCCTAAAAAATAAAACCCTAAACACTCCAGATCAATATAATTCCTGAGCACTTATGATTATGGACTCAACTTGGTTTATATCAAACAAGTAGATGATGAGACCAAATCATGAACACTACATACAGAAAAGAGACTAAGGCTGTGGTTCTCAAACTGTGTGCTGGGGCACCCAGGCAAACTCAAGGGAACTGCTGGATAGTTTTAATTTGAGATACAGAGACACCTGTTGGACACCATACAAACAACAACTTTCAAGGTGTTGGACATAACTACTTAATAAACTTAACTATTAGGTTTTCTTTTTGTCTAGGGATAGATGAAAAAAAAAAGTGAAATGAGAAAGTTTGGGAACCTCTGGGCTAAACTCTAAATTGTGAAATGTTGTCTTAAAGGATTATCCAGAATATTCTAGCCCTATCACTTGCCTCTTTAGGAGAAACAAATCAATTTCTATAAATGAAGTCTGAGACACTCTCTCCCTCACACCCCTGGCCTTGGTGAGGACGTGTCTGGTTTTTAGGGGCCAGGAGTTACAGTCTGACCGTTAGGATGGGATAGCGCAGTGTGTTCTCCAGAGAAAGGTAGGAGGAAAGAGCAGAAATGTGACATGTGGCAACAGTGTGCAAGGCTGTCAGACTTAAAAAGAATGAGAAAAGATGGAAACTTAACAAAGATTATACCACAAAACAGAACTGGCTGCCATAATGGAATAGTGGATGGAACATGAGCTTTGGTGAAAATGAACATGGGATTCTCAGCGGGGAAAACAGAAAAAGGAAGCTCTGCCTCAGCGGCCAATGTCCTACAATAAACTGACACTGTCCTCAGGGAATCTTAACGTCGCTCACATCCTGTCTTGGACAGGAGTAAAAAGAAAAGCAAAATGTAATAAAAATCAACTCTGCAAAGAACTATTGGACTGGTTTGAGGAGAGGCTCAAGAATTGTACCTCTCTCATTTTAATGGCCTTAGGAAGCCAAGTTAACTATCCCACATGCCTCTAATTAAATAAACATGTATAAATAAAGGTTTTTCATCTCCACTTCTAGCTCCTAACTGTTGGCATGGCTGCAGGCTTCAGCAATGGCCTTCAGGATGGTCACAGTGCCACCAGGCCCTTTCCAGGCTTAGATCTATACCATCTCCCCCTTGACTGGCTTTGTGTGAAACTTGTTGCCCCTTGATCCAGCCCAAGGACTGCAGAAATCTGTAAACAGCAGCCTTTCTTCTCTCCTAACCCTCCTCCACCCCACAGCTGCTGCTCACACATTTCAGAAGCCACCCCAGGGAGCCAAGTCAAAGGAAAGGTATAGACAGGACTCCTGACTCCCTGTTTTTCTTGACAGTCACGAGGGAATTGGGATGCGAGTGAGGACCAAAATGGTTTCTAAAGGAAGCCTAGGTCTCTGAAGACAAACCCCTCTCTCTTCTGTGTTCCAACCACAGCCTATTACTAATCAAAGACCACGTGCAGTCTTTTATCCCATCAGACAGGCAAGCCAGTGAATTCAAGCTAGAATGGAGAGCAAAGAGAATGAGAAGAGGCCTTCCTGCAGGGGCTCACGGTCTACACTTACTATTTTTTAGGGCCAAATTTCAAACAAGTTTACACTTAGCTAGAATAAGGCAGATTTTCCGATCATAACATCTTACATGCGAAGTAATGACTTGTAATGCCCACAAAAATGAGGTAGTATGTAAACTTTAGTAAAAAGAGCTTAAACAGGTAAAATTTTTGTTGTTCCTAATTAGAAGCTACAGCTCTACCCCAAATTGGAAAGAGATATGGAATATACTACGGCCTTATTCCAGGGTCTTCTCTCCATGGAAAAGTTAGAGGGAAACCTGTGGCACTGTGCTCTCAATGTGCAAACACGACCAGCAGCCAAAGCACCGCGCTTATAAATCGCAGGCTCTGCTTATAAATTCTAGTAGATTAATATTAAAGTGGTCACAGTGGAAACACTGTTGTATCACAAGTGAGTCTAAAATTAAACCAAGCAAAACTTTCTCCAAAGTCCTTGTTTTTGAATATTCAAGATTCAGTCTTCACGATGTATAAACAGCTATACTAACAACCAGGGTAATTAAAAGTTACACTGGTTTGAGAAACACTAGGTAATGATTTCTCTCAATTTACTGACATCATCTCTGGTTAGAGGAGGATTTAGTGTTGATACTTTTTTTTAATATACTGTTGAGCCCAATGAGGGGTTAGAAGCACTGACTTCCCACACAGTTGAAAATCCAAGTACAACCACACCTGTCTCTCCTACACAGATTCCCAACCTTGACCTTGACCCTTGAACATTGGTTTGAACTTCATGGGTCAGCTGAAAAAATCCACGTATAACTGGACCTGCACAGTTCAAACCCACATTGTTCAAGGATCAACTACAATTTCAGGCAGATGGCAAGAACCACCTCATATTCTTAAGGTTAATTTCAACTGAAACCTTTTATACCAGAGACTGTATTTCAATTTCAGTACATAGCAATACAGTGCTGGGACTTTCTAAACAGAAGTCACTGTGAAGATGAGTAGTTTAAAATTATTTTGCAATTAGTGTGTCAAATGGACAAATGTACTGAACTTCAAAACTGTATTACCTTTAGATGCCTCAGCAGTAAAAACATCCTTTCCTTTATGGTACCCACATATTTCCTCCCATGAGAGGATTATCCAGAAGTATTTAGTAAAAGTACAGATTAATCACCGGAAACTTAAAAGAAAACTATTTCACATGTGAGTGTACACATTTGAAATCTCATCTGCTATTCCAACAGAAATAGAATGATGCTACCATGTTTCTGATACTGTTAGTTCTGATTAGATATTTCCCCACAATTTTTACATGTTCGAGATAAACATTTTAATACAGCCACGTTCCAAATGTAACCTATGACACCATTACTTTGATCAAAACTGAACAGCGCCCATGTTTCAATCAGCACGCACTCAGCACAAAGTCCTTTGCATGCTGCCCAGGGCTACAACCAATGGTCTACCACATGCCCACAGTACCTCCAGCGCAGGGCGTAGCTTAGGAAAACCCTCTAAATGTTATTTTAGTCTAGTCAGGGCAAAAGGAAGGTCCAACTGGCTTCTGCCATACATCTTAGGGCAACCAATTGGTGTGATTTACCTGTGAGGTATCCTGCTGTTTGTGAGTCAGAAATAAACAAATCGTGTTTCTGATCTTTGAAGGCACTCCAGACTGAAGAACGAGAGAGGATTTCATTCACCTAGGGACGTAAAGCAAACTCTTTCAACATAAATAAATTAAGGACTGGATACTGAAAGACTGTACTAAACAGAAAAAGCAAACTTCCAAGACAAAAGGCCAGCTGAGGAAGACCCAAAGGTGGACTAAAACCTAGCATTCTTCCAACACTCTATTCCAGCTACATCTCATTAAACCAGACCCCAAGAGGCCCCTAAGTCAGGCTTCCCTCTAAACTTGGATTCCACTATTTAAACCTACAGTTTACTCATCTGTATGAAATTTGGGCAGGAAGATTTTCTTGTTATGGTAACAACTGGCTGATAGTGTGGTATGGGCTCGTGAAGGATTCCCAAGGACAGGGTATGGGGAGAAGATGCTGCAAACTCAAGCTGAAACACACAGCACACTTTCAAATTATGGGCTGTGACCTGTTAGAAATTTATGAAATCAACTAAGAGGATTGTGATCAAATACTTCAGAAAATAAAATAGGTTCATGTAGAAAGCATCAGAGTATCACATGTAAAATGGATAAATATTGTGTATGTAAATATACATACACACGAGTATAAATAATGTGTGTGTAAGCGTCTACTAAACTAAAATGAAAGACGTATTTCTTTCTGTGTGACACATTTTTAAAAAGTTCAGAAAATTCCAACTTAAAGATTATCTTTGGGTGTGAATGTTCACATCGAATATTGAGCAGTTCGCATGTGACACACAGTGGACACACGAGAAAGTCTGTCTCTGAAATGCTTACTGTCTTGTAGTAGAGACAGCACCAGGTAATTTAGTGTAAGCATTAAAGTAGACCTACACATGGGGCCATGTGAGTCCAACAGATTCTCTATCCCAACCTTGGAGAGAAGCAAGTGATTGGTTGTGCAGGTGGTGAAGGAGCTCCTATTTTGGAAACTATCACACTTCTTTCCTCCCCTTGGGAGTGGAAGGTGGGTGTTAGGTTTACTCTGCTAATTTCATCAATGAAAGTCCTGAGACAGGTCCAGGGGAAGAGAGCGGCCTATATGTGGGTTTGCTTGGCATTCAGAGTACCCATAGCAAAACCCAAAACGGACAAAATACTTCACATAAACTTATAGTTAATGACTGCAGCAACACATGCTGTCTCTCTTCTTTAGTATCACTTTAAACTGTTCAAATGATGATACTGAAAGAATGGACAATGGCATAAAAACGTTTCTTTAGTTGGAACACACAAACAGTGAGTGGATTCACTAAAGGAAGACTTTAAATCGATTTAAACCTACAAAAAACACACACTGGTAGGTAGAAACAATCCAAATGTCCATCAACAAATGAATGAACAGATAAACAAATTGTGGCACATACACACAATGGACAATCATTCAGCCTGAAAAAGAAAAGCACTGACACATACTACAACATGGATGAACCTCAAGAACACACAAAGTGACAGGAGTCAGACACAAAAGGTCACACGGATTCCATTAACATGAAATATCTGAATCAGAATTCATAGAAAACAGAGTGGTGGCTTCCAGAGGCTCGAGGGAAAAATGGGGAGTCACTGCTTAATGGGAACAGAGTCTCCTTTTGAGAACTAGGTAAGGTGGTGGTTACACAACACCGTTAATGCACTACGTACCAATTAACTATCCACTGTAAAATGACTAACTTTATGTTACCTAAATTTCACCTCAGTTTTAAAATAAGAGAGTATTAGTAGAGAGGGCTATCAAGTAGCACTGAGTGAGGAACTCTTCAAAAGCAACATAATAAGTGAAATCAAAGAGGAAAATTAAATTACTGACTGGCTTGAAATCGGCATATGCATGAGCTGAAACACACTAATATATATCTTTGAGACAAAAAAGAAAACTAACACATTATATGTGCTAATAAAG
The DNA here is from genome assembly GCF_964146895.1 of Miniopterus schreibersii. Classification (NCBI taxonomy): domain Eukaryota; kingdom Metazoa; phylum Chordata; class Mammalia; order Chiroptera; family Miniopteridae; genus Miniopterus; species Miniopterus schreibersii. Next base: position 31,077,619 of record NC_138115.1, read on the forward strand.
AAAGAAGATGAAACTAAAATGATGTTCTGTATCTTTAATATGGCATTTTGGGATGTTTCATGAATGTGGTTGTCACTATCCAACAATAACTCCTACAATTGAAAATTCACTTAATCAGCAATAAATACTCATTATTCTTCAATGCTGAAGGATTTCAGCATTTTTCTTCTTGAAAGGTACAACATGCTATCACTATACAGAAAGAAAATCCTCCCGAGCGACCACCTGAGTATATGGTTTGTGTGCTTCTACTGGTTACGAGGCAGCTATGCTAGTCCATCCTTGGGTCTTGGGATTGGCTCCAGTTATAGCCAATAGAACCACACCTGTAAGTGGATCCTGAGCAGGGGTGCATGTATCATGCTTGGCCTAGACCCTTGGTTCTGGGAATGCCTTGCTGTAACTGGCAGATCAAAGCCAGCCCCGTGCAGACTCACCTGTTCTCCATGCTGCAGGCTTCGTGTCATCGCCTTGAGAGCTTTAACAATCTGTGCCTTAGTGGCTGCTGGACTGTCCAGATTTTCGAGGCCAATGCCTTCAAGCAATTTTAAGAGGTATGGGACCAAATCTGCTTTCAGGGCCTAGAAGACATTAAGTATACATATATATTGGAAAAAAAAAAAAGTAAACCATTCACTGAAGAAATAATTTTACCCCCAGAACAATACCTGGAAGAAGATAATCTACTTTATTTAATGCCAGATGAAAATTTAAGTATTTAATGATAAGGGCATTCTTATTCAGTAAGATTTTAATCCATGCCATCAACTGTTCTAAATACACATTGATTATTTTATTTAATCTTCCCAACGCCTAATGACATAGGCACAATTATTACTACTAATGGAAAGAAATCAATGCACACAGGAACCTGAGCAAAGCAGAACCTGAGCTTTTAGCCACTGCACTGGGCTGTCCCCTCTAATGACACTACACTAACAGGCAACAATATTTGAAGTATCTTAGTATCTTTTTCACATTTTCTTAAAACATCAACCTTTACATTCACCATACATATCCTATCAGCCTGACAAAAGCTAAATAATACTCTGGCTTCACACGATTTCAATGCCCACTCTGAAACTCAAAGGGAAGACGTGGAAGTAATAAACACTTAGTGAGTGTACCTTTTTACCAATATTATTCTTATAACAACTCTGTGAGGTAGTCATAACTTTACAGATGAGGAATCTGAGCTTTGTAAGGTTAAGTATCATGCCTGAGGTCATAGAGCCATCAAGTGGTAGAACTGGCTCATGTTCTTCCCAATACAACCAACCCTCCAAGCGAATTGTACCTTCGAGCGTCAGAGCGCCCAATTATCTCCTTGAGATGTACTCAGTACCTCTAACCTGCCTAAATGAGGAGTGGGTGGGGAGGAAGAGGAGACTTGAGATTTTGGATGGGGGCTGAGAGAATAGGAGGGTCAGATAAAAAAGATGCAGGGCCTTGCATTCAGGCTAAGGGTGTCAGCTGTCACTTGGTCATCTGGCAGGTAGTGAGGAACTGTTAAAGAATTCTAAGACAAGACTGGCCCAGTTATATTGAGTTGTATTTTAGGAAGATCGCTGTTACAGTAGCGTTTACGTCATCGTATGCTTTTTGTTCCTTCAGCGTCGTCTATTCTACATTGGTGCTCACCAAGTCTTATTTTCATTAGGTGGGTAGTCTCTTCAAAAAGGACAAGCAAAATCTTGGCACGTTTCTTAAATATGACTTAAAAAACAAAGGAATGAATTAACAAAACAAATCCTTCTAAAGGGGGTGCCGCAAATTTTACAGAGCAAGCTGAGGAGAGATGCTTTGACAGTCAAACTTTTACATTGAAACACTGGTAAGATGTTGGGCAGCTGGCCCACTGTGTCTGTGTGCACAGACAGGCTCATGCCTGTATGTGCATGTATAATATAAAATCATGCAAGTACCACCCACAAGTTACCCTCTGCCAAACCTTAGCAAGGGAAACCAAACAGTGCTAAGTAGTAAAAACCTACGTGTCTGGTATGTCTGCTTTCCTGAAACAGCACTGAATCTTGAAGTCACTTACTTGTGCTACTAATTCATTCTGCTCCTTCTGAAACATTCGATTAATTGCTTCACAGGCTAGACCAACAACATCTGGTCGCTTTTTCATTCCATTCATCAATGGGCCAATGGTCTCTAAAGATGCCATGGCTCGAACACACAGCTAAGTGCCCAAAAAGAGAAGGTTACTTGTAGAGTAACGACAGTGTTTTTATAGCATAGTAAATACCATAATAAAACATGGTAAACCTACATTCAGTTCAAGTTTAAAATGAACTGAATCAAATTCAGTCTTCTATTAATTGTATCACTACACTGGCTTCAGGAACTGCTACAGTAACATGTAGCTCACATGCCGAAAGGCACAGAATAGGAAAGGGATTCATACCACAATGTACATTAGTCAGGAAGAGGGAGCATAGATAAGTTCTAGAACCATAATCTACTAAATGGATTCATCAACACTGTACCTCGTTTTCAGACAGGGCATGGATAACCCGAATGGCACTCTTAGGAATGGCATTATTCCTATGATTCATCGCCTGGATAACTTTGGGAAGATGGCCCAATGGTGGGACCTGATCAGCCAACTGAGGCTGTGCATTGAAGAGACACACTGTAGCCATCGTCAAAGTTTCCAGAGTTTCTCCCTGGAGGGTATAAAACAAACAGTCTATGAAATACAGTCCTAAACACCTTTGGCAATTATTTGGTGTTCAGAACTAGGGATCCACAAATTCTATGTACTGATACTTGAAAATTGATTCACAAATCCTGTAAGAATGAACTTCCCCATCTTAATTAAAAGGCATGAATTTAAAGGACTTTAAAAATGTGTTATCTTAATCTTAGCAGCCTTTCACTGGGCAAGGTCACATCTCATTTCTATTGCAGGTTTAAGAGACCATCTCCGAAAAGATAGCACCAGAAATTTTTAGATAATGTTATAGAAATGTCAGTATCACAGAACATCAGTAATTCAGGAGAACGCAGAACTAGTGAAGTGTTTCCCCCAGCTCTATTAAAATCCTACTATTTAACATGCCTGGATGCTATAATGCACTTTCTATTGTGCATAATGGATTGCAAATACCTGTATCATACCTGTATATGCAAACATCCATCCATAACATAATCACCATAAACGAAGATGGAAACTGGATGTGCCAAAAAGAAAAGTGACATAGGAGAAAAAGGTAGTGTGTTTTTCCCTTTCCAAGTTCCTACTCTGAAGATTTCATTACTTAAACAAGCTATAGCTAGTAAAAATCCCAGTAAAGAGAAAATGTGACTGTGGAAAGACACATGTAAATATTTCTATACTAATGATTTTTGAAATTTTGCTAATCTAATAATAACAGTAACTAATAATTTCTAAGTACTCAACATGTGCCAGACATTACGGAAACCACACCACATATATCAAAACCCATTAAAACCTCAGCCTTTGGGGAAGGTGCTGTGATCACTCAGAAATGAGCCAACTGAGGCAGTCCTGAGGTATTGCTCAAGGTCATAGAGCTTAGACAGTGACAGAGCTTGAAGTGGGGTTCTGGACCACTGAATAAGACAGCTTGGGCTCTCAGTAACCTCTCTGTATAGCCAGTTTATAACAACAATTACGTACATACCTCAATTATTTTCAATTCTAAAGGTTCAATTAACAGAACCTTAAACATTACCAGGGTTTCTAACTCACCAAACCTAGACCAAGACTATTTTCTCACTCACTCCTGCTTACAGGTAGCCTTCAGCTTTGAGCATGGACAGAGTTCACCATGTAGTAACTACCCTCCTGTCAATTTCTTTTTCTTTTCTTTTTTTTTTTTTTAATAAATCTTTACTGATTTCATAAAGAGGAAAGAAGAGGGAGAGAAACATAGAAATACCAACGATGAGAGAGTCATTGATTGGCTGCCTCTTGCATGCCCCCGATTGGGTATTGAGCCCACAACCCGGGCATGTGCCCTGATGGGGAATCGAACCCTGATCTCCTGCATCCTAGGTCGATGCTCAACCGCTGAGCTACGCCCGTCCGGGCCCTCCTGTCAGTTTCTATAACTAGGTCATCCTTGCAATATATAAAGAGCCGAGTAAAGAACATGGCCTAGGTGAGCACACTTCCACTTAGGTTTCTACAATGAACATTTAGGCTTCTCCTTAAAATTATACAATTATTGCAAATGGGCTGGCAGAAACCTTCTTTCCGAGCTTGTAAATGGTCAGAAATAGCATCTTCTCAGTATAACTACAAATGTGATTCAAAAATAACCATTTTACCAAGGAGTTTCACTTTCGAATGTGTCAAAAAAAAAAAAAAAAGGCATATTTGATTTAAATATGGTTGCTACATTGAAGGAGGCAGCCAATTCTTAATGCATAGCCAACAAGGATGGCGTTTTAACAGGAACACCAGCAGTGCATTTAGCAAACTATCTGATGGCTGTGGCTTACATGAGGACTGGTCTTCTCCAGAAGCTCAGTTAATTTTTCTAGTAATGCGATGAGAAATTCTCTAGGTTTTCTTAGAACCCAAGCTGGTTGTGCAATAAAGATTCTCAAGAAAACGCCTCCAACAGCAAGTTCACCCTCTGCTTCTCCAAACACCATGGTAAAATCTTCAGGCAACTTTAAATAGAGAAAGAACCACAGTCAAGTCACTTAGTCATCAGTAGTTGTACATTAAGCAATAAATGCAAACTCTATTAAAGTCACTGTCATGAAATTAAGCAGTCCTTAGTCATTAATACAATCAAATCATAATTATTATGTTTTATTGTCTCTTAGTAAAATTTAGGAAAGGTTGATTACTTACCTTAGAAGTGAATATTCCTTGTTTTATGTTTAAAATCTTATTTGCCAGGGGAAGATCTTAGTGTCTTAATGACACAGTATCTAAGAGGTTGGCATTAAACTGATTCAGCAGCAACTTAAAAAAACAACAACAAATACAGTAAAATGTAAAATTTCTTTCTCTGAATGAAAGTATATTTACCTTCCAGTTTACGTCAGGGTTGTCTCGCTGATTTTTAAAGTGCCTTGGGGGGAAAAGAGGGGATAGCAAACTTCAGTCACAGGACACATTTCATTACCTTCAGAGGAAGTGTTAGAGAGGTGATAGACAAAGTGGAAAATGAGTGCCCTTCCCTGAGATTCTACCTGAAGGCCATCAGTTATGAGGTGTCTTTACTTACTCTAGCATCATTTCTCTAACCGTTGTGGACACTTTATCTCTGGAACTATCATTCCAAATTAACTCTGGATTTTCATGAGTTCCTTCGAAAATATGGACAGCAGCTTCAGGGCTGTCTCTCATGGCATCCATAAAAACACTTGGCAGAAATTTCATTAATGTAAGTCGAACCTATATGAGGAGGTTTAGGAAAAAACAAAAAAAACCTATTGGAAACATCTCAATATTTGGTTTGTTTTACATTTCTCTAAGATAGACTATTGCTGTAATTTGTGTTATGGCTGATATGAGACATAACTATTACCCAAAAGCCCTAACGTGGGACAAGAGATAAACCTTGGTTTATGCAAAGGTAACTTGAACAAGCCTCACTATGACCTGCTCCTACTTATCTAGTTTCATTTCCATTCTCTGCCTCAAACTTAAGAAACTTCAAGAAATTCAGTATCCCTGGTGTGTCAAGTTCCCAGACCACACCCTGCACATGCTGTTCCCTCTTCCAGAGCACCCTGAGCTGGCCTGTCCCTCCCAACTCTATCCTATGTCCCCCACCCTCAGAAACAAATTTTTTTTCTCATTTTTTGTGTCCTACGAGGATTTTTAGTGCCTTTATTTTGCTGTACCAGGTTTTATATTATACTGTTACTTTTTCCAAAAAGATTTTAAAAAACAGCTTTAAAAAAAAAATCCCCCCAAAAAAACCACACACACAAAAACTGAAAGTTAGTATGAGGCACAAGTACAAAGGCAAAATACAGGCTGGGAAGGTAAGTTTTCCCCCTCAGGTTCTCTCTCCTTCATATCATTAAAGTCTGCGCTCAAATCTTGTCTTCTGGAAAATTCCCCGGCACAGGTGTCTCACTCACTGCCTGTGTATCCAGCAGCCCCTGACACATAGCAGCTATTAAAAAACTTGAATAAATGAGACTAATATGAATTCAGTACACAAAGGAAACATATAATTGCTAGTGATAGGCTACAAATTTAGCTCTGAACTTCCTAGCAGCCAATGAACTACAGGAAACATCAGTTCCATGACAAAATCTATGAAATAGGAAGTATGTCACTTTTCTCGATCATGACAGAATTTGAAAGCTATCAACTGGTGTATACACTATCAGATGTTTAAGTAAAAAAATTCTTACAAAACGTAAATCCTCTGATCATAAGCCTTCAGAGTTATGTCCAGGTTACTCAGCTATTCTAGAAAAGGGGTTGGCAAACCAGGGGCCAAATCTGGCCCGCCCCCTAATTTTGTCTATAAAGTTTATTAGAACATAGTGCACCCATCTGTACAGCTACTGTCTATGGCTACTTTCTGGTTACAAAGGCAGAGTTGAGCATCTGCAGAGATCATATGACACACAAAAGATAAAATACTTACTACATGGCCCTTTAAAAAAAAAAAATTTATAAGCCTCACTCCTACCTCACACCATGTGTAAGAATTCACTCAAATGGATCTAAGACATAAATACAAGAGCTAAAACTATAAAAGTCTTAGGAGAAAACACCGGCATGGATTTTTATAACTTTGGATTAGGCACTGGTTTCTTAGATATAACATCAAAAGCACAAGCTACAGGAACAACAAAAAAGATAGTTTGGACTTCAAAAGACACAATCAAAAAAATGGAAAGACATCCACAGAATGGGAGAAAATGGAATATTATTTGGCAATAAAAAGGAATGACACACAGACACTTGCTACAACATAGATAAACCTTGAAAACACTATGCTAAGTGACAGAAACTAGTCACAGAAGACCACATAGTGTATGATTCCATCTCTATGAAATGCCTAGAATAGGCAAATCTATGGAGACAGAAAGTAGGTGAGTGGTTACCAGGTTCTAGGAAGACAGGGAATGGGGAGGGAGCACTGAAGAGAATGTCACCCACCCCAGGTTCACGAAGATGTTCTAAAGTTAACTGTGGTTGTCCAATCTCTAAATATAGTAAAATCACTGAATTGTACACTTCGTATGTGAGAATTGTGTGCTATGTCAATTACATCTAAATAAAGCTGTTACAAAAAAGGGAAAAAAAAGTTTACTGACCCCAGTTCTAGAAATTCTTGCTGCAAAACATTCAACTAAGGAGCTGACACTTGTATTTTTCCTATACAGAAAATTTAAGTATAAATATATTCACCTCAATAAAATTTGTTCCTCATTTATTTCAAAGGTCAAAAAATTTACTGAAGAGCTCAGTCAATAGCAGCACATATTTATTTTAAACACCTAAAACATTATTTAAAACATGTAGTATTAAATATTATAATTATGGGCTACCCAACTCTAGCTTTAAGAGAACTCAATATTAAATATCAGTATCCATACAGAATATTCCTATAGACCCTTCTATAGGCGCACAAATGTAACCTCCTTCATCTCCTCAACCCTGCTGATGACAGACTATTGACCTTATTCCTGAAGTACAACTGTGTAAGGTCTTGTGACGACAGACTTTCCACACGTAGACTGAGAGATCAGACAAGAAAGAAAGAACTGAATCTTGTTTAGTGATGTAAAGCCAGACACCGGAAGCAGGGGCTCAGGAGTCTTAAATCATGGTGCTCCGACATGACTCTGCTGCTTGTGGGCTGGCGCAGACATGCTTCCGTGAGCACTATGTCTTGTGTAACTGAGCTAATGACAGAAGGAGATGGACAATAGTTGTGTCTGGATGGAATTCTATTTGGAACTATCCTCTGTCATAACTTAAATATACTTTTGTTCTTTCTGCAAAGGAGATAAGCAACTTATTACCATAATCCAAACTCTCTTAAAACTTCTCAATTCCAGTGCAGGCTTCCCCAACTACAACTTTCCTCAAACTAGTAATATATAGGAACAATTTCAAGCATGTCAATCTTCTAATTTTCACATCATCATTTCCTTATCCTCGCCTTCTTGGACTTTGGTAAACTTCATGAAATCAGTCTCCAAGTAACAGAACTTTAATAATTTATTTAGTTCTAAGAATCTATTTTGTGCTCACCTTTGGACCTATTAGTTTATCTGCTGTCATTTTAGCAAAAAGTTCTGCTGTTTGGGCTCGAACCTGTGGATGTGTTGAATTGCAGAACATATCTAGTAAATAAATCAAAGCTCCTACGAAGGAAAAAGAGAATTAGTATTTATATTATACATTAAAAATATAACCTTTCTAATTAGTGAATTCTTTTTCAACCTTTAACTCAATGCAACTGATTTTTTCTAAAGCTGTAAGCCTTACAAAGCATTCTTCTAGTTTACAGAAATATCCAAAGCAGCTTCATCATCACTGAGTATGACTGGACGAGAAAGCACTCCACACATTACCTTTTGCCATTGCTTCTTTGATTATTTTTGTACTTGATGTCAAAGCATAAAGAGTTTCCAGAACAAGCTGACGACCTGCAGAGGAAAAGACATTTCAAGGAATGCCATCGCCAGGAAGCTTACATTTACTGGGTATCACTTCTGAGCCAGGCACTGAACTAGGTGCTCTAAACAGGATATCACACTTCTATCTTCACAATACCCAGCAAGATGGACATTATCATGGCCTCGTTATGAATGAGGAAGCTGAGGCCCGGTTTAACCGGTCCACGGTTTTGCATCCAACGCGTAGTATAGCTCGGTTTTGTATGGAGGCCAGTCTGATTCCAAAGTGCACATTCATAACCAACTGCTATACTGTCCTACCTCTCACTGTTCACTGCAAAAACAAAATCTTCTCACATCCTGACACCAGAGGACACTCTAATCAGGCATCTAAGATTTTCATCTGGTAGTACTGTCTTAGAGAAATGCACAGGAAACAGTGGTTGCAAGACACTATTCCAATCTAAGACTTACTAGAATCCTTCTGGACCCAGTGCACCTCCCACTCCTTGTCATGGAATTATACTGGGCTACTGGACTAGAGTCTTCTACAGCCAAATGGCAATGAGAGACAGGTGACCAAAGAAATAAAGAGCTGGCAAAGAGGTTGGAGACTGCCAAGTATTAGGCTGAGACTGAAACAACAAAGGGTGATTATCTGGACTGGACTAAGTTACCAGGCAGGAGAACAATACTAATTAATACATGCCGTATTAAAAAAATTCAGGTTGGTATATTTTTAAAAATTGACCTCATTTTGGTGACAAGAGTCTCTATTAGCATTAAATCATTAAAGGACAAATAATGCAGAATTCAACTCTAGGCTAACCACAGGGTAATTTTTATCTTCAGTACTTTTTTCTATCATCCAAGACCAACTGTATTTGTTAGTAAACCATGGAATATTAGTCAATCCTCAATTACTCATGTGTAGTTTATACTCAGCAAAATGAAATCCCTGTTATTTTCTTTTGCTTTTAGAACTCTCTCACCTCTGACTTTCAACTTTTGATAGGAAAACTGCAAAATACTTTTATTAATTTAATGGTAAAACATAATTAGGAAGACAAATCTAATATAAAGAATAGCACTGAAAATATTTTGAAACCAAAACATGGGTAACACGATGTTGGCAGCTCTGTGCCATCTGCATAACCGCTCTCCTCTATAGGTTGGCCATGCAATGGTTCCCAAATTCCACTTGTGAATATACGTACTCGATGGTAACGAATGCAGAAGAGCCAACAAATTGGACAGAACCATTGATTCAGCAATATTGTTGACACAATCTTGGTTAGATGTCACTATATTCACAACCTGTAAATTAATCAACAGGTTAGTAAGAATTCTGGAAATAATTTCTGACCTAAAACAAATTAAGTCAATTTAGCCAGACCTACAAAATACTTAAGGCTTCACAAAAGTGAGAAAAAGGTTTGGAGGACAAAACATTCAATATTTAGAGAGAAGTTTAATTTTAAAAGACTGGTTTTGACCTTTTGGGAAATAATAAAAGTGTTAATGCTCATGTCTACATTGTGTACATTAGCTTCGTATTAATTTAGAGGTAGGAACTCAGTAAAAGGATCTAACATATATTTTAGCAGCAATTCACAATCCTGAGGTTTGTTAAAAAGCCTTCAGCCCTACATGCTGCAGAACTAAGGTGTACACTGCGCTGTTTCCCAGTTACAGATGCAGGGCTGAGAGTGTTGGGAAGACGATGATCCTCACTACTGGGACTTGGTTTAAGTAAATTAATTCAAATTTTAAAAACATATTCACTTGGCTTAATAGTCAAAATGAAAAAAACCAGACACATGTAAACTTCCATTCAGCTGCAGGTGGTGATTAATCAAGGCTCAAACCAAACACAGAAAGTGGCAGGAAAGGTAACATGCTTAGTACAACGCTCTTTTACCTCCAAAGCCAACTGCTGCACTTGACCAGCTCCGTGGACTCGGAGAAGAGAAAATATTAATTTAAAGTGCCCAATGCATTCACTTTCAGAGCCTAGGGAATAAGAACAAAATGTTTATTTTTCTATTTCCAAGAGATGTCCTAAATTGCAAACCTCCAGAAAACCAATACACACTGCTGTTTACTGTCAGTTATGAGTCTCTAATAACCTTTCCTCAATGTTTGTAGTGTGAGGTAAATAAAATATCTCTAAGCTGCAGTAAATCTTAAGCAAAGAGTAAGCTATTAGCGTTCCCTATGTCTTTCTTGTTGCCATTTCCATCCCCACTTCTAGCCTCAGGCTGAAAACAAGAAATTTAACAAATAGAACCCAAAAATAAAAGGTGGTAATTACATTCTTTATCTCTAGAGCTTAGAGCTATGACCACCCCCATCTACCTCGGCCTAATTATATTTTGGGAGCGTGTGACATCATTTGGCTTTTAATTAAGACTGAGTTAGAATTTTGCCACCTGAGGACTACATTACAAATAAACAACGATATGCATATTAAAGGGCTACTTGTGAAAATATGTAAATTTAAACTGTATTTCCATTCCTATCCACCTCGAATCCCAATCGTACATATTCACTAAAATTTTGTTGTAAATGAAACAAAAGCATTAAACATTAAGGTTTTGTTCAGCATATATTTCCTTTTATTATACTGTAACATATAGTATAATTTGTAATCTTTTGAGGCTCCATAAGATAATTCACTATAATCCCTAAATTCATTTGTAAACGACTTCTTAACAGGTGAGAATTATCATAAGTCCATCAAGGACACATAAATCATACTTCTAAATTACAAGTGACCATGTGATCCTGATACATGAACTTTACAGATGTGATCAAAATAGAAATTTTTGTGCAAGCCCTTCCTCAATTTTTATAAGTTCCAAGTCAACAGCCTGCTTTGCTACAATTACTTTGTACCTAATACACCACTAGTAATGTTCTACTATGCCAACTCCACACAATAAAAAAATGAAATTTTCCTCAGAGTTTTTAACACTGCCTTTAATAACATCCCAATGTATACCATGGAAATGACTAATTTTCCTAACACGATTTAATTACTGTTGTTTTATTGGAATAATCTGTTTGCAATAAACAAAAAAAATCAGAATTTTAATATTGTAATACATACTGAAAAGAGCAAAAAAGTACCTGAAAGATAATTATTAAAAGTAACTTAAATTCAATTTGTATTGTTTTAGGTTTTATATTCTACATTTGTTATAAAGCTAGAATTGGAAGAAGCATTCAGATTTTCACTCATCTACCTCCCCGGAGTCAGGCAAGAGTGATAATGTTTTTGGAACTATCCTCTTAAAGATGTTTTAAAATGAAAATGCTCACATTTTTATCATTTCAAATTTTATACAACAAAAACTTCAGGCAGTTTTTCAAAAATGTGAATATCCACATGCACATGGCATTGTGTTAAGGACCAGAAGAGGCAACAATTAGATCACTTTATCCACCATCAGGTTATTCTGCCCTTTCAATTCACTGAGATTCTTACAAACATGGTGTCTTGACCTCTCTTTCCAGCCTCCTGTTTACAGATAAAAATATGGTGAGGTCAAGTCCTCTTAAAGTTATATCAGGTATAGCATTATAACTAAGTAATTTTCCCTGATAAAACTGAGAATTGGATTTTCTGGGACCTCTACTATAAAGATCTACGTGATCAAGGGTATAGTCACACACCTGGATTATACTTTATGACATTTCTCAGAGCCTCCAAAGCCATTTCCACTCTTGGCAAGCGGTCTCCGTGTTGCTCTGACTCCACTTTTGCCGCATGCGTGATAGCCATGAATGTATGGAGGTACTGGGCCTGGGAGCCTATGTAATCCAAGAGACTTGCAGCAAACGCTTTTGGAACCTGAGTGGAGAAATATTTATAGACATGTGTGCCCTCAGAAATAACTTATAAAAACAACAAAGACTCAAGCTATGAAAGTGATTAAATTATACATACACATATATACAACTATTTGTAAGCCTTGGCCGATATGGCTCAGAGGGTAGAGCATCATCCCCTGCAGTGAAGGGTTGTGGGTTCGATTCCCTGGTCAGGGTACATACCCAGGTTCTGGGCTCAATCCCCAGTTGGGTGCGGTATAGGAGGCAACCAATCAATGTTTCTCTCTCCCCCCTTCCTCTCTCTCTAGAATCAATGGTAAGAAAAACATCCTAGCGCGAGGATTTAAAAAAAAAAAAGGGCGCAGGCGGGATAAAACCCAGTTGTACTATGAAGTGTTTCTCAACATTTTCTGTCCCAATATATTAGAGATCAGATACACTCCCATCAGTACTTTAGTATAACAATTCTGAGATTAGAGTATATCTTCTCTTTGCCAATAATTAATAACATTGTGGTTATATATTTATATTTAAGAATTATACATATTTAGAATATAAACTCAAAGAATAGCTTTCAAAGAGTTTATAAATCACTGGATTCATTCTGCTTAAGAGCTAAATGACACACATTATGGTTTAGTAAATTCCTTTTTTGCTAAGAGCAAAGTCTAAAACAAAGCTTCACTTCTTCCCTCCTTATAAATCAATCAATCACCAAATCCTCCTTGCCATCCCCTCCAAATAACACACAAAACAAACAAACAAAAAACCTACAACAAAATATTCCTACATGATCCCCAAACACTAAGCAGCAGCAGCAGCAGCTCCTCATTTGCTTCTGGAAGTGATTAGGGAACATCACAAGAGATGAGGTGGTGTGACCCCAATCATCTTTAAAAAATCTTTGTTCTCCGTCTATATTTTCTTATTTTCTTCTAATACTCAGCCAGAGAAGGACTTCTGTCTGGTGATCTGATATTCTATATGATGGAGCTGAGTGTGTAAGTGGCCTTGCACTTCCATAAGAGACTAGGAAATTGAAGGCATATATACATGACACAGTAGATAGTAGTATGCATAACATAAGGAACAGCTGGGCAAGGAATAACTTACTAATGAATCCATAAAATTAAATTCTTCAACATTCAAAATAAAGAAGCTCATAAGTTATCAATGGTTACCCCATCACATAGCCAGGCTGGTATAAATCATCTGGCAAAGAACAGGAATTATTTTTATGTATATAGCATGATGAACAAGTAGCTTTCAATAACAAATGAGCAAAAGTATCAGACAAAACTAAAAGTAGAGAACTTACCTCTAGCTGGAAAGTAGGGACTTCGTTATACACTCTAACAAAAATCTCGCCTACAATAAGTTCTTTGGCGTGATCACTATAGACAAATTCTGATCCGTAAGTTTTGTCACAATCACCCTTTTAAAAAAAGAAAATAAGACTGTTAGATATGAATCAGAATCATTAGTGTCTGGTGTATAAATCTATCCACATATTCAGCTTAACAACTTAACATATAAATAGCTTAAAAGACTCATTCATTTTCCAGAGAGAAAAAATGTGGTAGGATACACATACAGCATTGATTGCAATTGTAAGGTTTATTAACCAATAATGTGGACTTTGGAATAGGAGTAGAGTTGTTATTTTTCTAGTCCAAAGATTAATATTATAACTCATTTAAAAATTTTAAAAGATCACAGAGGTCAGCCAATGAAGTGTCTTGGAGCTAGTGCTCATAAAGTATGATACTTGGCTCTTCTCACTCCATTCAGCCTGCACTTGGCCTAGTCAGATATGGGGTTATAGAGCTAAGTGAACACATTTGGACTGGTCTTAAAAAGTAATACATTAAACAAAGTGCTGGAAAACAGGGTCTCTGAATAGGTTGATAAACCAGGAAGTTTCCATTTAAGGAAAAGGCATAAAAGAGGAATGGGAAAGCCCTGGCCGGGTGGCTAGGTTGGAGAGTCATCCATACACCAAAAAGGTTGTGGGTTCGATTACCAGTCAGAGCACATACCAAGGTTAAGAGTTCAATCCCTGGTTGGGGCATGTACTGGAGGCAACCAATAGATGTTTCTCTCACATCACTTTCCCTCTCTCTATCCCCCTTCCTCCCTCTAAAAATCAATAAAAACATATCCTCAAGTGAGGATTTAAGAAAAAGAAGAAAAAAAAGAGGAATGGGAGAAAAAAGTCCCGATGAAGATTAAGGTTGAAATCATACAGAATTTAGGTGGGACTAAAATAACATGTAAAAGTACACAATAAACTGTAAAGTGCTGAAGAAAGAGAAGATGTCTCTGGTAAAACAATGGGCCATATATAGAAAACCAAGACTTCTTTTCCCTAGCTTTGCAATTCTCGAAACTTCCATCTATAAAGAGCTCTGAACAACTATCATAAAATGAGTCCAAAAACAAATTTTGAATAACTGAGGACATAATAGTGATGGTTACTCTTTAATAAATACCAAATTTGCAAGCATAATTATCTTTTAAACTGTCAAGACCCAACCATCTAGTGTATGTATCATCCAGTCTTTCTCCTTATTTCCCATCCTACTGGTGTTTTTTGTTGTGTTGTTTTTAATAGTTTAACAGCTTCTCCACTGGAAGGTGTCAGAATAGGAGAAATTATTCAATTCTGATACCAAAAAGCAATTTGGATTTACTGGGGAAAAGAGGCTGAAGAGAACAATTAAAGCAGGGCTTCTGGGTACAAAAACTAGTTAAAATAGAAGATAGCTACATATAAGTGATAACAAAAACAAAAAATCCTAATGTATTACTAAACACAGTAAGAAGTGTTCTTAAATGGGCCAAATACCAGGTGGCAAAAAGTTATATATAAACTTGATTAACACCAAAAGGAGAAACAATGGGCTTCTGTTTTGTCAATATTAAAGTTACATTTCCAGAGATTCCATCAGAGTAAGTTACCCAAGAATTTTATAAAACAGTAACTTACTTTTTTAATCATGTTTTCTTGTTGGGATTCAAGAAATTCAAGTAGTTCTGCCCTTGTAGAATTGTTCCATATCAAATAGGGGTTCTCTGTGTTGCTGTTAAGCATCTTCAAAATCTAAGAGACAGAATAAGTTTTGCAACATTTAGAAAAAAAATACTGAAGTTATCATTCATTATAACTGTCTTAAGTATAATGGAGCTCAATAATAAGGATCTCAAAAATTCGAACAAGTTAGATAATATTACCCATTTGCACCTGAGAAAAAGCAGGGCTGAGAGCAGGCGAACTATTTGTTCTGGGTCTCACAATCCTTAAGTGGTGAAAAGGAGGCTCAAATTGGAATCTGTTCAACTTCACATGCTTAACACTGGCTGTACTTTGGTGCAAGTCACACAAGATATTTGTGTTAAAGCATTTAATAAGCACTCAGTAAACATAAACTTAAAAAGAATCCTACTGCCTTTATACACATATATTTGAAAACAAAATCTAGGTCTTTATGAGGCATACTCCTAGGAGGGGAAGTAAAATGTATGGGCAGAGTCGGTTCCGATTTTCTTGGCCAAGCCCTGATTCAAAACTGAAGGAAGTGGTTCTGCAGGCACTGCTTCTGAAGGCTTCCCTGCCCAGTGTGCCTTCCCTTCGCTTAGCTCTCCTCGACAGTAGACATACACAGAGGCATTTGACTCTCCTTCGTATGTTTTAGTAAAATTTTACATTTTACATTCACGAGCTCTATTCCAGGAGGAAAGCAGCGGGTTATTACGTCCATCTTATACAAAGACATCCAACCCTTGTTTCCAAAATGTTAAGTAAAATGACTGAAAAAATGTATCTGTAGGAAAACTGTAAAACTTTAAGAACTACAAGTTTAAAATAAGCACTGAATGAGTCTAGGTGAAGTTCAGACGAAGATTTTGAAATGCTAAATGGTGTTTTTTTGCTGTAGTAGTTAATCAACAACTTATTTTCAGTCAGCAAAACCCATCACGTTAACAAACATAAAGCCCAGAGAAAGAACGAAGATCAAGGACGGCATCTAACGCTCTCCCCTTAATCAGAGGTGCTGGGAACAACGCCCCGCGCTGAAAACAGGCCGAGCAGGTCGGATGAAAAGCAATAAGCTGTTATAAATTCCAAAAATACACTTAGAACCCTGAGGACTTTTTCCTCACAAAAATATTAGATAATCACTAGAGAACACAAAATAATATAAAAATAGCCTACAATTTTGCCACTCAGGGATAATTACACTTAAAACATATTGGTACAGATTCATCCACCCTTTCATTTCTTTTTAATACCAGAATGGGAGCTGGTCTTTTCACTTGAAATACTTTAAACATGTTCTAATGCCTTTAAATATAGCTTTATAATTTAAAGTTTCACAATAGTATGTTTAATGGATTTCTATAGGGTTAAATCTCTAATGCTACAGTCATAGGTTGTTCCTCAGTGAGCCTCACAAAAGAGGCCAAAGTGGGGAGATCTGCCAAGGTCATGCTTATTTTTGTCATGAATGTGTGTGTGTGTGTATTTACTTTTGGGATTTCAAACCTTGGTCTAAACAAGTTATAGCTTATGAGAAACAGCTAAAAATAAATTCTGGGTCTTCTGCCTCTCAGTCCTCTGCCTATTGGGAAACACCATTCCAAGTTTCCTCTCTTGTCCTGTCCCTTTGTGACTCAAGATTAGTTAAGAATTATGGTGGCTCTGCCCTGGCTGGGTGTCTCAGTAGGTTGGAACATCGTCCGGTGCACCAAAAGGTTGCAGGTTCTATCCCGTGTCAGAGTGGGTTTGGCTCTCTCACATTGATGTATGTTTCTCTCTCTCTCTCTCTCAAAATCAATTAAAAAACACATACATATCCTCAGGTGAGGAATAAAAAAAAAAAAAGAATCATGGTAGCTGCACAAGTGAGAAAAATGCAGTTAATTTATCCTTACAGAAAGACTGCACTTGTAGAGATAATATCATTAGCATCGATCCACAATAAACTGAATTTCTTGGTTGAGAACAAGCATGTAAACGTTTTCAATTTTTAGTTCTCCTGCAGCAATCAGCTTTGTTATGTTCCTGCATTACTTAAAGGACCTTGCAATACTCATCAAAACTCATCAACACCCAGGCTACCTCTGAAGCACCTACCTCAGTAGCACTGACCACAGCGAGTTTCCTAGCAACGTAGGGTGTCAGCATGCCAGACAAGCTTTTCCTTATGGTGGGGTTTTCCGGGGTTGCTTGTTCTCCAGGCAGATACCCTCCAAGGCGGCTGAGAGCTTGGACACTCAGTTTGGCAAGGCTGTTGGCTACTTCCTGTTTAAAAAAATTAAGACATTAAAGTAGATCTGTTATCTTACAGATAACACAGTAACTTTGTGAACTCAAACTGTATGGAACATATGTTAAAAACAGCAGTGTTAAAGTTACCTGCTGGTTTGTTTCTTCGCTTTTCTGAATGCCACTCTCTTCTAGTGTGTAGTCGTAATTAAACAGATAACCAAGCATATACCACAAAATTCCAGCCTGAAACAGGTGTGTCTGTAGCCAGAAATCTACAGCAAAAGAACTGACACACTCTACCCCAAGAGCGGCCACCCGTGGAATGCTCTGAGAGAATAAAAAAAATGGAATTGATTAGTTAAAAAGAAGCTCCCAAGAGAAACTGGATGTGAATGTGTGTCAATCTAGCTATCTTATTATGCAAAATATTTACCTCCTCTTACATTTTCATTTCCAATATCCTTTAAAGCCTAAAATTAAAAGTGACCCTATGACAAAACACAGAATTATTATCTTTGAGACTAACGCTCAAAAACTTGAGAATACTTTTCATTTCATTTCTTGAAGTTTTAATTTTTAAAAATACTGACAAGGCATTAACAGTAACTCACATGCCAATGAACTTAAATTTATCAATATCTTTAGTGCAGGTATACGAATTTACTTCTCTGTATCAAAGCTTGTTCTTACTAAATACTTCTAAGAACATCAAGTAAATATAATTGAGGACATATTTTCATCAGATCCCTTTATTTCTAGTTGCCTTATCCAGCATCAACACCCCAATCCTATTCTACTCCAATACAACTCTCACTCTGTCTAGTCATCTAAGAAATCTCTCTCCTTGCCTCAGCAGTACTAGATTAAGGGAAAACAGTAAGCTCTCAGATCCCTAAAGGCTTTCTTCCCTCGAGGCAGTGACCTGGCTAAGTTTCAGGTTTTATGTGGTCCTTTACTTTCATTAGATTTATTTATTATCTCTTTCTTCCCTGCCTTTCTCCTAATGTTCAGATGAGACCCATTTCTCTTTAAACTATGTCACTCTAGTCTTATTCTTTGTGGGCCAGCTTAGGAACAAAAGCCTTCACTTACAGCAATGCTTCTGTGAAAAATGCTCTTAAGAGATCCAAACAATTTACTTAAAAATAATTAGGGGTTTGCCCTGGCTGGGTGGCTCAGTTGGTTGGAGTGTCATCCCATGTACCAAAAGGTTGCGGGT
This sequence comes from Miniopterus schreibersii, assembly GCF_964146895.1. Classification (NCBI taxonomy): domain Eukaryota; kingdom Metazoa; phylum Chordata; class Mammalia; order Chiroptera; family Miniopteridae; genus Miniopterus; species Miniopterus schreibersii. Next base: position 31,096,536 of record NC_138115.1, read on the forward strand.
TTGATTCCTGGTAAGAGCACATGCCTGGGTTGCGGGTTCGATCCCCACTAGGGGCATGTGTGGGAGGCAACAGATCAATGTTTCTCGCATCGATGTTTTTCACTCTGTCTTTCTCCTTTCCTCTCTCTCTAAAACTCAAACATATCCTCAGGTGAGGATTAAAAAATAATAATAACAATAACTTGGGGAAAACAACTTGTTTATAAATTGGAGACTGGCTACTAAAAAAGAAGACCCACTGCTGACTCTACCCTGAAAGCATGACAGATGACCTCTACCTTGCCAAAATACAGCACCCGACAGAGATCCTTGATGATGCCAGGCATTTCTGTAATCTTCTCTCGGCATTCTTCAAACTGAGCAGCCACACTGTAGCATTTACTTATGTGTCCACACACCTGCAGACAACGTAACAAAGCAAAAAAGAGTCACATGTGCATTCCTTGCTTTAGACAGTAGGAATCAAATCGGCAGAGATTCATGAATAATGCTTAATGATATATATAGTGCTTTAAAATTAAACAGAATATTTCTATTAAATCACTAGTATTTCTGGTTAAGATTTCCTGTAGATGCAGGGTTGGCACATCATGGCCACTATGGTACATGGGCCAAATCGACCATGGCCTATCTTAGATGGCCAGGGAGCTAAGAATGGTTTTTACATTTTTAAAGAGTTATAAAAACACACACAAAAATAGTCAAGATGTAGCCCGAAAGCCTCAACTGTTTATTCTCTGGCCCTTTATACAAAAGTTGGCAGGCCTCTGGATTGAAATGCTTTTACCCAGCGTACTAACACGGGAGAATGGGAATTCTATCTGTGCCTGCACTCAGAGGCCTGCACTCAACCGCTCCACGTTCTACGTGTGGTGGGCCACATAAAGGATGCGTCCTATAACGCCCTTAATAAATCCCTGACGGGTTTCCATCAAGTGTTCAATGATTGTAACCATAGCAGAAAATAAGCCCATTAAATACTCGAGAGGGGGAGGGAAGTAGAAAAGGAAAACAGGGAGGGGTGGCAGATGAGTGAAGTAAGAATGGCCAAACAGCAAATATGTGACACTGGGTAATGAGGACATACGGGTTCATTATACTATTATCTAATGTAAGGGGAAAAAATAAAGCCAATAGATCACAAGTGATTTAGTGCAGTGGTTCTTAAAGTGTGATACACAGACCATCATTATTACCTGAGAATCTGATTTAAAAAAGCATATTTTCAGGCCCCTACCCCAGACCCACGGAATCAGAAACTCTGTGGGTAGGAGATGGGGAGGTGTGGCTTGGCAACCCATGGTTTAAAGAGCCCTCCAAGTGGTTCTCATAGATGTTCAAGTCTGAACTACAAGTATAGTGTAATTTTCTTGGAACCATATGTTTAGCCTCACCTGTACTGACATGTCACTTGGTTTACTAGAACGATTCAAGACAGCCACACAGCGACTAAATGCCTCTTGTAACACCTGCAGAGAAAGAAGCCAGCCATTAAGTTCCCATTCTGACTTAAAGTCTGAAAAGCCTTTTCTAGTAGTAATAAAATATTAACAATCCTTCAATATTAGATACCTGAATAAGTAAGTGGATGCTCAATTAATATTTGTTAAATAAACAAGTAAACAAAGGACTCCTAAAAGTTTCTTTTCAAGTGGTCCCAATAAGCTACTTTTTAAACAATAGTAAGTTCACCAATTTTGAATCTAATACTTTCCAACTCACATTATCAAATAAAGCTCCATTTCTACCTTTAATTTGGTACAAGAATATAGGGACTATAACATTGTTATCTGTTGGCATAAATTAAACAAATTATATCAACTGCATTTGTACTTGGTGAATTCTCTATTACCAAGTCATACAATGTGCCTAGACTAGCTTGAAGGTAACCACAAAGGTCGTTCCTATCACCTCAATTCCATTTTCCCTTCGGAGTTCTTCAGCATTGAGGGCTGAGCAGTTGACAGTGTGGAAAGCCAGCTCTACTGCAGCAGGCAACAAAGGTGATTCTTTTGAAAAGAGGAGGTCATCTGAAGTCTCCATTGTTATAGTCCTAATCAGCATGGGGTATCCTGCATATTTATAAGGCTGTAAATCTGAAATAACCAAAGATTAGTGTTGGGGAGATAACAAGGAAAACAAAAACTGATCATGCCATGGCTTTAAGTTAATTTTGACACTCTTCAATTACATTGCCTTAAAAAAAAAAAGATAAAATATTCAACATCTTAAATGTCTCCTAATTAAAACAATTACAAATCCTTTGGATCTTTTATTTTTCTAGCAAACTCATTTGGTTGATTTCTCTAAAATGTTTCCACCAGTAAAAGAATATTTTCTGGTAGATTAACTGATTTTAACGTTTGATCCTCTGCAGAATATCAACTTTCTGTGTTGTCCGTGTGATCTTCTCACCTGATCACAGACATCAAGATATAGTCAACACACCAGAGACTGTATTAACAATCATGACATTCATACTTCTTTGTAAAGAAAAGAGTGAAAGACATTTGACTTAAATGAGAGTATTTTATATTCTACTTTCTGAATAACAAGTGTTCTTTTCTATTTCACCAGTTATTGTAAAAGGAACATTTGAAAATACTGAATATAATTTGTTCTAGAAATACAAAAAAGAAATAATTTATTAACTGTATTTGGCTAATTTCATGTTTTAATAAATAAACTGAAAAATAAGAGCTGAAAAGTACAGACGCCCAATTGCTCTGTTCTTTTCACTAACCTATAAGGCAGGAGGAATATAAAAATTGGCTGTGACTTTATAAGTGACCCTATAATCCCACTTGAAATCAGCATAAAGTTTTTGCCTTTGAGTATGACTGATGATCTGCCTTACATTAACTCATTTCTAAAATGGCTTTAAAAAATAAAACTTCTGAAACTGGTCCTAGTAATCCTAAGATATACACATATATATGTAATAATAAAGAAGAGTGAATACATTTTAAGCCTATCAGATCAGGTTCCCCCACCCCAGAATTCACTGGGTATAAACCTCCCAGGGAAAAGTGGAAAATACAGCTTGACAAAACAGTCTGAGCTTGGTAACAAACCAATGCTGAGCCACAACTGCACCTCACCTTGTGGCTAGTACAGAGTTATCAGCCATTAAAAAATAACCAATGGTTTGAAAAAAGACATCTTTAAACTCATTCTAATTAGTAATAAATGCCACATAAATAAATGCTTACAAATGTGTTCAATTCATATGCAAAAGTGAGTGAGTTGCTACTCTTTAATGACCCAATTGCTAGATCCTCATGCTGTCCCCTTAAATATGTACTTAAACTACAACTTTGCTTGTCTTCAATAAACCAACACTCCACCTGCTTATGTCAGATTCCCCGTCCTCTCTTCCTTTTCTCCCAACATCACCCTTCAGAGCAAATGGATCTCCCACTTGGTGCTATAAGCCAAGTTCAGTACCCAAGCCAATGGACACCTGCCATATTGAACCTAACTCCCCACAACAGAGTCTTAAAAGTTTTTAACATACTCCCAGCTTTTTGGCTGCCACTGTGAGGGTTACTGCAAATGGCCTACAAACATGCTGGAAATTCCCAACAACCCTGTACTGTGCCATCACAACTATTTAATTTATATAACAGTGTTTTTCAAACTGAGGTTTTTGACAGCTACCGTAGGAAGTAAGAGGTATGATGGGAAGTATACAATTATTTGAAAAGTTTCTATCGCTTTTTAAAGACCAAAACACTCTTGGCAATTTCAACCTTTAGAGGCTTTTGGAGTTATGATAGGCAGAGTCTTTTATATGTGATTTAAGAACACTGAGTCATCCTTCAATCTAACACTGCCAGATCCCTTTCAGATCTCAATGTGTTTGCTACTAAATGGCTAAACATAAAAAATAACCAAGTACTTCCACAGAATGGAAATGTCCTTTAGGAAGGAACGATGAAAACTTGCTGGAAATGCAAAATATTGAAAACACAGCTAAGAAGTGGAAGGTATAAAATAAACATTTTGGGCCTTCCTATGAAAACCTACCCTATTGCTGTATCTAAAATACAATTTCAAGAGCCTTTTGCAATAATAATTATAAATCTAGTAAAATAAGCTGTAGAAACAAGTAACATGGTAGAATTAACTGGAGGGTAAATTAAAATTTAAAAGCAACACATGCCTGCATGGCTAGCATGGCTCAGCAGGTGAGCATTGACCTATGATCCAGATCAGAGTTTGATTCCTGCTCAGGTCAATCCCCAGTAGGGGGCGTGCAGGAGGCAGCTGATCAATGACTCTCACCACTGAAATCAATAAAGACATATTAATAAATAAGTAAATAAAAGCAACAAATGCCTTACCTTCTTTATGGCGGTTGAAGAGAATGCTCTGGGTTTTCAGAATTAAAATTATATTCTCTGGATCCGGTCCATCCACTATTTTTGCTGATTTGGTACATAAAAATTCATATGCTTTATTTACTTTTTCAAACATATCCTGTAGGTAAGCGGAGATAATGAACTTTTAATTTGGAACATCTCCACTCACAACTGAAACAGAACACAGCTGGTTTGTATTTTACCAACAACTTCCATAGTTACACATTTTGTTTTGTTTTACAAGAAGGATTTCATTTCAACTGTAATCTAGCTGGTATACTTTTAAGGTGAAATCCCCTCCTCCCCCAAATAGCTAGTCAATGATCTAAATACCATTTACTAAAAAATGTCTTCCTCACTGGTTTATACCATAAGTATGACATTAAATTGCTACACACTAGATAGTTTGAATTATTATAAAAATAATTATAAGAGCTACTATTTATTGAGTACTACGGCATGCCCTGTGCTAAGTGCCTTACGTACATTATCTCATTTAATCCTCAAAACAGTCATGTGAAATGTGTACCATTATTATCCTCATTTTTTAGAAGCTGTTAAATCACTTGCCTAAAGGTCACAAAGTCAACTGGTGATAGAGCTAACACACCTAGCCTAAATCCTAAATTCCGAAATCCATGCTCATAAACTACTACGCTATATTGTGTTCCTTGATCTGTATGTTGATTCTTGTGCCAGTTATCACATTTACTGTTGCAGCTTTATAGAGAATTGTAGCATCTGATAGGTTAAGTCTAGCAATTTAATACTGATTCCAAATTTCTTCCTATCTTAATTGTTCTCTCTCCCAAATGAATCTGAATTGCTAAAACTTTCTCAAAACTATCCTAGGCTTTTGATTAAAATGTCTCAAATATATTAAAGTGGCATATTTTCAGTGCTAACTACCCATTCAGGGATATTATTTGTCTCTACAAACAACACTGAACTTGCAATTAGTGGAAATTACTCCAAGTTTCTAATAGACAATCAGTCCTAGTTTTCGTGGCTCTTATCTGATTTCATCTTTTACGAATTGGTATTTTAATAGAAAGCTAGAAGAGGCAGGACCAGGGAATGCTGGTGGCAGCAGATGACTAAGCCTGAACCCAAATTTGTACTTTTTCAGTTAGATATGAAATTGGATAGCATTAGGGAAAAAAATTACAAAAGCTATCTGGATGGCAATGGCATCACCTACAAGTGAATTAAATTCAACCACGATCCTAACTTTCAATTATTCACGTGATTGCCAATTAGAATTAATTCTCACACAGACATGGGTAAGGAGAGAATAAAATCCCTAAGCTACTAGTCTCAAGGGTAGTGCTTTTGGTAAACTGAGGGAGGGACGTTCACGCAGAAAACATGGGCTAGAAGTTAAACACACACTGGGCATATATTATGAGGCAGATACTGGCACAGAGGATGGGTATATTTGTTTTCTGTCTAAAATACTAATAGAGTAAAAGGAAGTCAACCCAAAAGTCCTAATTCCAAAGGTAATACATACCCTTCCTTCTGGATTCTTATCAGGGTGGTACTTTTGTGCAAGTCTGAAGTAAGCTTTTCTGATCTTGCTCTCATCGTGCCTGTTATATACGAAAATTGTTTTAGGAATACAGTAAGGTGCAAGAAAAAATATTTACACAATCATCTAAAATGACATTTTAAGAACCTTACTTTATTGTACATGATCATATACTAGGTGTCAAGTCAAACTCAGTTAAATTTAAGATTATACTTTATATGTTATCTTTACATATAAAAGATGAAACCTAAATTTTTCCTATGCAAGGTTATCATTCACTTACAATTAAAAAATTATATTTGGGGTTTGAAGAACTAAGAAATTATTTTAAAAGTAATTTTCTAAAATATCACTTTGAACTCTATAATTCTAAGTTATTTTAACATATCAGCCTTGCCAAAAATGTAGAAATTCAGTCTATACTTAAAAAAATGTTTTTTAAGCTATTTTTCTAACATACCTATTCTAGTATAAAACTTCACTGATAAAGTGAATCTGCAATCTTTCCAAAGCATCTGTCACTTAGTGTCTCAGGCATATTGCTATAAAATCTCTTCCTCACACATAACACAAACTGCAAGAGGAAGGGGGAAGATAATACTGAAAATAACTCACGATCCCTGTCCTTGAGGGAGATTAAGAACTTCATAAGCATCGTCTATTGACATTGTAGGTGGCTTCTTTTCTACTTCCTTCTTCCAGGCATCAAGAGTATCTTTTAGAAGCTTAACCTTAAAGACAGAGGATTAAATTTATATCTATTAAAATAAAACTATTTCAGAATTTAATTTGTAAGACACAAAATTCTTGTGCTATATTAATTTAAATTGGCATTTCTAGGCTATCCATGCTATCCATTTAACAGCTTTCTGAAATACAAATAACCAAAATCTCCTTCTTAGCACTGTTGAATAGTTAGGTAGCAAGGTATTTGTTACAGGGCTATATTCCTCTCTATATATGTAAAAAATGTTTTCATTGATTTTTTTAGAGAGGGGGAGGGGGAGGGGGAGGGAGAGAAGGAAAGAGGGAGGGAGAGAGAGAGAGGGTGACAGAGACCTAGATGAGAGAAACATCGATCGGCTGCCTCCTGCTTGCCCTCTCCTGGGGATAGAGCCCACAACCTGGGTAAGTGCCCTGATCAGGAACAGAACTGGCGACCAACCTTCAGGTACATGGAACAACTCTCAACCAACTGAGCCCCACCAGCCAGGGCTATTTTTAAAGTAATATTTATTAAAGAAACTTCACAAAGTATAGAAAATTTTGAAATTATTAGATAATATGCTACAGCAAGAAAACAAGCAGTATATGGTGGCATGCTTCTTAAGGTGGTCCAACAATTATTGGTATGCAGGCATTCAAACAAAGGGGTGGTGAACACAAGTAATGTGGGTAGCAGGTGAGGAGAGAGCTAGCATTTACTGCATGCCTATATGCCAAGGAACTAGGGTGCTTTACAGACATAGAAGATTTAATTCTTGCATAAAATCTCAATAATACATGAAAACAAGTTAAGACTAAGATAGCTACATGTTTCCCAGTTAGTAAGTGATGGAGCTGGATTCAAACCTAGGTCTGACTAAAAAGCCCATACTTTTTCAACTATCTCAAGTTGAATCCAGAACAAATAGCAGAGTCCACCTGACATCATGTGGCCATCGCACTGTAAAGTGGCAGTGCCTGCTGGTACAAATGGCAATTGTCCGGAAACCTTTTGATGGTAAAGATAATGGTATTCCCTCTGCTATAACAACAGTCCAATAATGGGAGGCCAGGCCTACTTTATTCCAGGCTTCCAGTAGATATCCATGGGCTCAAGCTGGAGGGGTCGCAAGGGCACTGTGGACAGGCAGGCAGTAGATACTACTATACAAATAAGTAGGTCACACTTACTGCCCCTTATGTGTGCCAGGAATTGTGCTGTGTTTTTTATGTGAATTCTCACTTAATCTCCTAACTACCACATAAGATAGTTGCTATTGTAAGTAGTAGTAGTACTAGTAGTACCATAACAGTACTACTGTTATGTCAAGCAATGTATACAATGGCCAAACTGAGACTCAGTCCCATAGTGCCTAACTCCAACATCTGTGAGCTTAGTCAATGTGCTATATAGACAAGCTTCCACCAAGCTATTATAGTATACAACTGTGTTATATACATGGAATTAAGTTTGTTTTGTTTTTGTCACAGAAGGTCAAGATTATAAAGTTCCTAATACTCCTTCAAAAAATTATCTTTCAGTTTGGTGTGTATCCAAATATACTGAACTATCCTCTGAGTTACACAGTGCTTAAAATAAGAGGAAATACTTAAGAAAGGTAATATTCTTATCATTGAAGGAAGAAATACCCAGCAGTGATCAGAGGCTATTTTTATACTTTAAAAGAAGGCACAAATTAATCTGCTAACTTACCGGGTCTTTAATTGGCCAATCTGGAAATCGGAGTGTATCACAAAGTTGTTTGAGGTAATAAATATTACAAAATAGCTCATTTTCCAGTTGTGGATAGTTGATAACTGGGATGGGACAATATTGATAAAGTGCTCTCGTGTTACTCTGAAGACGAGGTGTGAAATCAGCAATATGAGCAGCGATCTTCTCTATCATGAGGCGCCTAAAATTATAAAAATCTTCAAGCATTATGAAGGGATTATTTGATTTTAAAGAAAAGGTTAGATAATCAGGCAAGATAATTACATGAACCTTCTTTAGAATAACTCGATTATTTAGAATCCCCTGAGGATGTTACTCAGGGTATTCTAAACTTACTATATAAAAACTCTCAATGGATATAAACTTATTTGTAATACCTACCTACAAAGAAGACCATAGAGAAAAAGGCTGATATTGCTAGTCCTTCCTGCTGAAAAATCAGTCATGAGATGGTCATATGGTATGAAATCTGCATGAAGCACATGGGCAGAGCCAGGTAATTCAATTAGCTATCACCTCAAAGCAGCTCACTGCATGGTATTTACTTGTTAACTTATCACAATCTGGGATCTGGCCCTCAGCAAAGTAGAAACTTGATTTGATCAGTACTCAGAGTTACATCTTTTAGATGGGGGAGGAATATTAATTAATTTTAGGAGAAAAATATTACACAGAAAAACTGTGTTGTAAACTTATTTATATTCCTATACATTTTTTCCCAATGAAAAATATGACTATCATACAGAATATATTCAAACTGGTGGCTAACACATGCCAAGCCTACAGGTCAACCTATGGGAGGATCCAAATGATAACCAGCAGGTGGCACTGTGAGTGTGAAGTCAGCCAAAGGAGAGTGAATGACTGACTCAGAAGGTCAACTGCCATCCAGCTGAGAGGACTGAAGGGTTCTCTAGAGGTGGCCTTGACACTGAAACTATGAAGTGTCAGGTCTTTCCTACATTGACATGCTTCTGGGCCTCTTCTTTTACCAGGTTTCCACAGGCTTGTTCTAAGGCATTCTTCTCCTAACAAGGACATTCATTAGGAACCCTAATCTCTAGATTAAGGTCAAAATGTTTTGGCTACGAAGAACATTCTAAATGTTCTAAAATGACTTTGAATATCTCTGTTATGTTCCATTTTATATGGGCATAGTTTTTAATTAATGAAGTACAATTCTATTTTCAAATACCCAGGAAGTGTGTCGTGATTTTATCTACACATATTCCATAAACATATATTAGTTCACTGCCTAAAATTATACCTGTTCTACACACTGACTTAAGAAGCACTAGTGATAATAGGGTCTACCTTTATAAAGCTCTGTTAAGGTCACAGTAATTTTGTCAAAACATGTCAGAATTGAAAAAAGCTTAATGGTCTTGTCGCTAGGTATGGCACCAAGGACTACTACAGCTTTAGATGACGCAACCCATGGAAGCAGGCTTCTGAGTACGGGTCAAACCAGACAGCGGGAAGCAAAGATTCGGAGTACAAAAGACAACCCACTGGCTACTTACCTCATTTCGCTGCTCCAGATTGCTTCTGGAGTGTCAAATTCTCCAAGAAAAATCTCAGAAAACTTCTCAGACGCATAATTTTCTAAGTAACAAACCATTGCTTCTGGTAGGATGTGCCCAAGTATACTTCTTTGAAAAATATCTTGTCCTTTCGACTTTAAAATAAAATAAAACAAAACAAAATATAGTCAGAAACACTAAACCTATCTTTCAACTTTCTGGCGAACATTTAAGAAAAGAGAACAACTGGAACAAATTGCTTTTCTGCTTTGGAAATTCAGACAGAAACATGGCAAAATGAGAAGTGAAAGGCTTCTGGTATAAACTGGCTTGGCAAGAGCTCCAGGTGGAACTACCACCACCATCCAGCCTGCAGCCGTCTTAAACTCCTTGGTGGCAGGAGCTGCCAACAGCCTTTGACTATGTATAACAGTAACGGACAACACAAGGAAGATGCGAAGACATTAACGTCAATTATTCTGTTACACTGCTGGCTGCAGCTCCCACCTGTACCTGCTTCTGTTTTCAAAAACAAGTAAATCCAGAAAATCAGGGTCTTAAAGAGTCTGTCCTCATGACGGGTGGCTAGGATTCAGATGAAGAATTTCTATTCAAAGTATTAAAAATTCCAGTCTCTGGGCTGGCCAAGTGATCATACTTAATCTTATTAAGTTTTTAAACTCATTTCTTTGCCTGATGGAAATAAAATCCTAGACAGTAAGTACTTCTCTTATTTCCTTTTAGGCAAACTGAGGATGTCTTATTTCTCTAGGATCTAACAAAGAGACAGGGAGGAAAAAACCCAGACATGGTTTTACCACTTAGTGCAAAGAAAAACTAGACTATGAAAATTTTTTAAGCCTTTTGCTAATAAAAGCCATAAATTTACTACCTGTTAGACTTCTGGGTGAAGGATTGCTTGTTCTGTTCTTTACAATACTATTATTTAGTAATTCCTGCATCCAGAGTTCTGCTATAAACACTGCTTTGTTGTACTCAAAATATTGTTAGGTGAAATGACTTCTAGAGTTTCTCATATAAAATTTGAAAAAAGATTACATATGCATAACTGCACAAAGAGGAAAAAAGAATTATGCCCCAAAATGCATAAAGCTACACTAAGGTGACATCATTAGAGGTAATTTTTTAAAACTCTTTTATATTCTCATTTTCTATTTGTATAAAGCTGTGAAAATTACACTGACATGGGCGTCAATGTTTTTATCAGAGAGATAGACTATCTTCTAGGGCTCACTGGCTACCCTATAAAGCATGCAGTTTGGTTTAGTGTCAAAGTGGCATAGCATTCCTTGGTTAGTCTCCTTAACAAATGGTCTGGTTCAGGTTTATTCTTCTGCTCTCGATAAAATCTGAAAACAAACAGTCCATGAAAAAAGCCTAATGAAATTGAAATTCAGTTATGTGTGGACAATAAATATCTCTGAAAATGTAGATATAAAGTTTCAGGTTGTCAAAGCTACCTGAATTAGTCTCATTTTTTTCTGGTTTCTTATTTTTCCTCCTCAGTAAAATGGTAAGAACACTTGAAAGCACTTAAAAAATTAAGTAGCCTCAAAAAACAACCATCACTTCCACCACCTTGGAATCTGAATAAAAAGAAAGTTGAAGTAGTACTGAATGTTAACTGATTATATGAGACTCAGGTATGTCATGAATTATTTATGAAAATTAACCCGAATTTTACACAAAGGGAACAAGTTATATTCACAGTGATGTCATGTTATAATCCACATCTTCAATTTCAATATTAAGTCTGATGGGCAACATTTATTTTCATTTAAAAAATATTAGCTTAGACTTTCATGTGCAAGCACTACAATGTAAAAAATGAATAAAACAGTATCTGCCCTCAAGTGCTAATAATTTAATAAACATACACAGCTCAAGGAACTTTGTTGCCAAGACAGCTTCCCAGTGTGAAATTATGCAATCAGAGGATTCATCTGGCTTACCTCCTCTGACTTGAAAGCTTGTTTGGTATGCGTGTACTTCAAAAATCTAGGGGGAAAAAATTACGTATCAGACACAGGAAATGATTTAGCTTTAGTAACCTTGGTTTTCTAAACATGAGGTCTATATATATATATAAAAGCCACAGAAGGCAACTTTTAAATCCTGATCGCCAAAATGTTTAATTTCTAATTAAGGCAAAAACTTAACAGAAAGGTATTTAAATTATGGTCATATTAAGGTTAGATAATAATGTGAAAAAAAATATTTATTTATTTTTGGTTTATTTATTGATTTAAGGAGGGGGGAAGGGAGAGATAAAAAGAAACACCGACCCGTTGTTCCACCCATTCATGCACCCACTGGCTGCTTCCTGTATGTGCCCTGACCAGGGATTGAACGAGCAACCTTGGCACATCGGGATGATGCTCTAAACAACTGAGCTACCCAGCAAGGGCTAAAATTACCCAATTTTAAGAAAAAGGCAAAGTGTAAAATTGCATTCACAATATAAATATATATATTAAAATACTAGATAAAATTCTTTATATCAGATGTGGTAAAGTGGTATAATACTGAGTAATTTCCCCCTATTCTTCTAATTTCTAAATTTTCAGACATATAAAATACTTTTACAAAAATTTTAATAAAAGCAATGGGTACATACACACACACACACACACACACACACACACACACACACACCCCAATTAATCACTCCATGTACAATTCAAACAATAATTTTAAATAGGTTATCATTAGAGTTCTTACCGAGCCACAGGAAGCACATTGGAACCTGTGTACATCATGATAAAGAAAAATACTCCACTAAGATAAAGACGAGGTAACTGTGGGTTATCTTGCATGATATGACATAACAAAATAGCAACCTTCTCAACAAGGATAGGGTCAAAGGTCAGCAGTAGCTAAAAAAGAAATAAAATGTTTTTGTTACTGGGTTGTAAAAACTTGCAAATCATCATTCATTTTAGGTTTATGCATTGCTTATGCTGAGGTCATAGTTTCTAATATGCAGTAAGTTACAAAATAAAAACCCTGGGGATTCAGTAAGCTTGTCTATCAGACTAAAAAGATTTGAAAATGATTCATTTTACAATATTTAATGCAGAGATATAAAATATAAGAACTGATCAAAACTTATTCAGAAAAAGTCCAAATATGTCTGAAGCTGTTTTGTCATGATTTTAGGTAAAATTGTTTCTAGTGCAGGAATCTTATGACAAAAGAAAAAAGAAAAGCAGCTACTCTTTGGGTTATTTTCAGTTCAGTTTAGTGAAGCATCCCCCAAAGAATACTTGAGAACTCAAGGAACAGAGCAGAGAACGCTATCAGTGAAACAGCACTAAACAATAAATCTACAAGTGCAGGTAGAAGGCAAAAGGGTAACCAAATACAAGTACTATTTCTACTACCAGAATGTACCAAAAGATGTGGTCTCTAGATATCTGAGCTGGCAATACTAAAGGGAGTATGTGAGATCACAGTAATAGAATCTGAGCTAATAAAAAAAATCATACAGCATTGCTAGAATAAAACACTTGATAAAGAAATTCAGTAAGTTTTATCTTAATAAAAGTGGCATTTCAATTTTCTATAAACAATTACTTCCAAAGAATCCCCAGATTGAGGTCATATGTTGCTAGTAAAAAAAAAAAATTATGAGTAAGTATTAGCTCAGATAGAAGGTCAAAGTTTTAGGCTCAGATATGAGACTGAATAGCTATGTATCTTTAGGGGAATAATTTAAATTTCTCTGTGTTTTGGTGTCTTACCTGTTCAAAAAGGTATTGAAGTGTTTGGTACTATGACATATTTTGCAAAGGAAAAATTGAGATAATAGTAACACAGGATTTTCCCTACTGTTAATAGTGGTTGTAATACAGAACTTAGCATCACTTTAACAAAAATATGGAAATTAGTAGACAAAAACCCCAAATACTTGAAATTATGAGTATACCAGAAGACGTAGGGAATCCACTGGTATCTTAGACTACTCTAAAAATTCTGAAGCTATAGCAAATGGTAAAACTGGTGACTGCTCTTAAATTTAAATGAAGTAAAAAAGTCTGTACCAACCAATACAGATCATGGTCCTGAAAACTCCTACTGCCTAACCATGCTTAGAAAGATTAAGGTCTCCCAGGGTAATACGGAAAATTAAGGAAAAACAAACAGCTTCTCAAAAATATTTTTTAAACTCCGTATTAAAAAAATATAGGAGGCAAAGACTGTTAAAAGGAGGTACTTTTATCATTAAAATTCTTCTTTTAAATCGCTTAATTATTTAGATATTACTAAAAAAGTTTTGTTAATTAAAAGAGATCTTTGCCCCACAAAGCTTCACGTTATGCTGACCACTGCTTTTAAAATTTTTCAATCATCCTTTCCGGGCCTGAAATTCAACAGCGTTTGTATTTACTTCTTTCCTTTCAGTTTCATAAGTCTTGGGAAAACATTTGTGAGAGTTAAATTTTCCAGGTACGGTCCTTCATCCACATGCCGAGAGGGTCTAGAATAGAAAATGAATGCCTCTCGTTGCACCACCTTACACATGCAGCAGCACAGTCCTCTAGTCTGGGGGCCAGGGGGGTAGTGGAATATAAGAAACAATGACTGCAGTGCACTTTCATTTGAGCACCTGAAAAGAAATGTCCATAACAGAAAAGCACCCACAGCAAACCAGAGCACATCACCTTTCAGTTATTACAGTGGTATGATTTTAAGAATGGGTAATTAGTAAGACCTTTTGATAATAATTCTGGAGTCCGGAGGCTTCCCATGTTTAGCTTCTTAGATACAAATCTTCCACATTCCACAGTCTATTCAGAATATCAACTCAATTAGGATTAAGTGAAATAAATGTAATTCAGGGTTCAGGCTTTTTGAAAATGGAATAGATTACAATGAAACAATGACTGGGGCTCATAATAAAATTAAATAAGGAAAATGATTCTAAAATATTATTCCAAATTTGATAACATAAGAGTAACTCACCTGAATAATATGGGGAAGGCAAGCACTGTCTGATAGCAGTCTTTTCACTCTGGGTAAAGGCCGAATGATGGCATTATCTTGATCCCTAGAAAACATTTTCTAAGGTCAACTTTTAATACTTTTATTAAAATTTGTATGTTTAGAGCATATGACATTCTACTAGGCATGAAGCATGTTACCTTACTTTTTTGTTAATGAAGACTAAGCTCTCATACAGCTGGGAACATGATTAGGTATTTTGGTTTAAATCTATTTGGCTGCTTAATATGACTTCATTTCCTTCCATAAGATTTCCTTGAAAAACAGTACCCTAGAAGAGCCAGAGACTCTTATTTATTATTTTTAATTGATTAAACTTGGTGTTGTCCAACACTGTCAGTGGAGATTTCCCCCCAAAGGGCATATCAAACTGTGTCACATAAATTTACCGTAATTTACCTACTCTCAATATTTTCCAAGTATAGCCTTAATTTAATGCTACATTATGTCTGATCTAAATTTAAAGGAGAACTGGAATCACGAAAGCCTCAAGTGTTATAAAATTGACAGTTTCTCAGTAATTCCCATCTCAAATATCTTTAGTATAGTAAAACGAAATTATATATATGCAAATATTTGATAAAGATTAAAAAGTTTCACTCAAGGGTCATAATTACAATTATCACTGGGTAACAAATTCTCACCTTCATTTGTCAGGTGGGGCAAGATGTGGGCCTAGACTCATGTTCTTACACCAGGAATGGCTAACCTGACAGGTCAGGAGCTGGTGCCTGCCACTAACTACAGACTACAGTATGCTTATTTCAAAAGTACATACCTGACAACTGTTACTGTTGCTAGAATGCAGCTAGTAAGCCTCAATTTAATACCACTATTTGAAGTCCCCCGGAGAAAGATGCTTTATACCTACTTTATCAATACAATTTACAAATTATTTATTTCTTTTTCAAAAAAGCTCCAAAATTCAAAGCAGCATTCCTCCAAGGCCATAAATGGGACATCTTTGCTCTAAGTCACCAGAGTAATCCCATGCCATCACAGGGAAAATATCCTTACAAATGGGGAGACGATGATATTTAAGAGTCCCTGTTTACCATGGAAATGTTCAATTACATTTTACCTGCTTGGGAAATATCCACACATTGTGATCAACATGTTCAATATAAGGGTAGCAAGGTCAGTTTCATTTAGCACAGCCTGCCCACTGGCTAACAGACACCACTTAAGCTGAGGAATTGCCTGTAGTGGTCGCCATCCATCCATGCCCTGAGCCCAGCATCTGGTCTTTGCATTTAACATTCCTTTGGTCCACAATTCTTGCATCTAAATGAAAGCAAGGGACCATTGATACAGACAGACAAATAAAGCAAAATGAAAGGGTTTGCTTTCTATTTTATAGTACATACATACCAAACTATGAAATAAATATGCAAGTTCGCTATTAAAGAATAACAACAACTGTTGACAGGCCTCCAGGAACCCAACTCTGGCTACTAATATAAGAAAATAACCTTTTAGCTGGTCAACCTGCAGAGTTTAAGAAACACTGGAAAAAATAAAACACTAGGCAGAGTGTAAAATGACCCAATTATACAACAGACAGTGTAGTCTTCTATAAAACTATTTTTGGTTAAATTCGACTGAGACTGGGAGGCTAAGAATGGGAGGGCAGGATCAAACATCAACAGATGTTAAGATAGAAATTGCCTTTGGACTGTACAGGCAATTTTTAATAAATTTCACACTGCATGTTAAAATTTCCTGTTCATACCATAAAAAAAGCATTATAGTTTGACATAATTATTAAGGTAGCAACTGTTATATAAAATTCATTGAAAGCCTGAGTGCTACCTTCATTAGTACTTTTAAACACTAAGGTTTGAAGACACGACTGTATGTGTGTTTGTGTGTGTGTGTTTCTCTAGAAATGGAAGTCATCTAATACTTCATGTGGAAATGGAATGGCAGAGCCCTTGGGGCTGATGATAGTAATTCAAATATTAGCTTTAAAATATTTGATAGCTTTAAAAATGATAACTTTAAAATATTCTAGTATCTCCAAGTGTGCTAAGCACAGGGGAGTGAGGCAGGCTAAGACTTTCATGAAAAATTTCTCTGAGACACATACCTCATGAAATCCATACGGGCCACTCCTTTCTTTGTCTGCGTTGCCGAAGTACCATTCCTTTTCACTCTCTCTTTTCATATCTGGAGCAGCTTCAATTACATTGCTCTAAGTTTTAAAATAATAATAAAAAAATGTTATTTTTCAAAGCAGAAAATTAAGGGGGCAGTTGTCATAAAAAGTTACACAGTATAGTACTAATTTCTTGGGTTTTATTCCTTTAGAAATTCACCTAAAAATTTAAGAGACCTTATTTTAAGAGGTAAGGGTTAGATGCCTAACCTAATAGTCTAAAAAATAGTGACTTCCTTATTAATATGCATTTAAAGTAAATGGGTTCCTACATTCACCTGACAATCTAAGCTAAATTCAAAGACATCTACATTCCTGGGGGTCACTTATAAATTCTCAGGGCATTAAAATTTTGGTAGCAAAGAATACTGCAAATAGCTATAAAAATAAACATATACCGTTAACCTTAAACCACAATGCTCAAAATACTAAAGTTCTTCTTTTGAGAGAAAAACTCACTCTAACTAAAAGTTTCAATAAGCATCTGATCGAAGAGTTAAAATGCTAACGGGGCCCGGCCGGGCGTGGCTCAGCGGTTGAGCAACAACCTGGGATCCAGGCGATCAGGGTTCGATTCCCGGTTAGGGCACATGCCCAGGTTGTGGGCTCGATCAATGACTCTCTCATCATTGATGTTTCTGTCTCTCTCTCTCCCTCTCCTTTCCTCTCTCTGAAATCAATAAAGATATATTAAAAAAAAAAAAAAAATGCTAGCGGGAAAGTTTTAGTGGTTTTAAACACTTAGTTTCAATCTACTACCATCACTAGATAATTCTTCTGCACTTTTACATATGAATGTTTTTGAAAATCTAAAATAAAATTTTTATGTAATTAGTATATTAAAATGTGGTTTTTAAATACACTCGTAACTATCAGCTTTCATATAGGGAGGGATAACGAAGTGGTCAATAGCAGAGACTTCAGGGTTCAAACTTAGGCTCTGTCCCTTATTCATTGGCTTTAGTCAATATACTAAGCATCTCTGTTCCTTAGTTTCCTTAGCTGTGAAATGGGAGGGCTACTGGGGACTTAAAATTAACATATTATGGTACCAGAATAGTACCTGGTACACTGTCATGCTATACAAGCGTCATGATTACTATTACACATATGTGATAATAGAAAATGCCATAGTCTAAATATTCAAAATGACGCATCTCCTTGCTAAGAGATTAAACAAAAACAAAGCATAGCATACACACACAAATCTCCAATGAGCTAAGTATAGATCGCTTCTATAAGTTAGGTATCAGAAGAGGCCTTTCAGTAGAGGTTGGCAGCTCTGTCCTCTTACTGGCTGGTTTCAAGAAGGTCTCCAGATTCAATGTATATTCTTAGTGGTTGTCAATGCTAAAAGTTCTAGTTACATAAATGACAAATACCGTTTAAATCCTTAAGGTTGCGTTGCCTCAAAATAAGACACACTGGAGATGCAGTTACTTTAAAAGACAAAAGACACATTGAAAAAATAAAACTGGGTCATCAGTTCTTAAAATTATTCTAACATTTTTGTGTGACTTCATCTCCCAGGCATTAGTACTATAATTATTGTAGAATTACATTCATGGCCACATATATTGACATATTTTCAAATTTTTATGATTATTTTGATCCTAAAATTGTACTCCAAGAATATAAAACTTGTAAAATCTAGATAAGCATACATACTTGCAGTGGTACCGTAGCTCGGTTTACGTGGAGATGTGCAAGGGTAAGCAAGTCCACGAGGATTCTAATTCCATTTGAATCCATGAGATCCTTAACATTTTTCTAGGAGACAAAAACATGTCTACATAACCTAAAATCTTTCTCTCCACCATGTACTACTACCTAAAAGGCTCTCCAAGAAGAGAATATTTGAAATCTCTTTGGAAAAATTAACATACAAGTGGTATTAACTGGTATTTTTCAAATTTTGTGTTCAAGGAACATGAATTTAGATAAAAATAAAAAGGCCAAAGATATATTACAAATAGATTACATTAAAAAATTTTTACTTAAATAAATTATGAGCAAAGAAAAAAATAAAAAATAAAAATAAGCAAGTGAATTAAAGCCTGGCAGGAATAACACCCATGTACATTATCCTGCATTTTCCCAGGCCTTTTTGTTAATAAAAAGTTGTTCTATAATCAGAAATAAAAACTGGTATATTAAAAAAACCTTTTAATGTGCCAGTGTATTTTTGTAAACTTAAGATAAAACTGGTAATTTGTTAGAAGTTTGGAAGAGATTATAATTTAAATTTTATTAGAACTTATTAATTACACTTCATTTTAGAGCATTTGCATTATTTACTAAAAGTAAGAATAAAACTAAGTTAGTATTAGTATCAAAAATTAAATTTTAAAAACCTCAAACTTCATTTCAACATCATGCAATGGTGAATTGTTATATATTCCAACTATATAATTCTTGTTAGAAATCAGCACAAATCTATTAAAAGGTCTTCAAAAGAAAATGTGAAGAACTAAAGTAACTCTTCATTTTATGTTTTCAAATTACTTGAAATGTATACTGATAAATTAAAATGTATAGTGATAAATATATCATCAAAATGTAGACTGAGAAGTTAAAAACTTTCATTTTTTGTTGAGCATTTACTTTACTTAAAATCCGACCTTAAAGATTCCCCAAATAAAATCAGTAAATGATCTCAGCCCTCATTATTCTTCACTGAGGATTTTCTTACCATTAATTTAATCAATGTCAGTAATATTAGGATAGAATGTAAAGAATATATGGCAAAAATGTTTCCCTTTAGGAGCTGAGCACACACAAAGCTTTTTGATCTAAAAAGATTATTAGAAAAGAACCATGTCTGGATAATTAACTCAAACTGTAATAATTTATCTTTTTGTTACACACCAGGTGACTTTGGAAATAACAGCATTTACGCAGAAATCCCGTACCTTGTTAAGGATCAACTTGTTGAGGAAGAGGATCAGTCTGTCCCGTTCAAGCTTATCTGTGCACTATTGAAAAAGTAAGGGTTTTGTCAGAAGGGGACAGAAACACAAGCTCACACACTACCATCACCGGACAACCATCAACCAAGAGCCAGTAAGAAATAAGGTCACCTTTTAAGCATTAAGAAAATCAGAGAACACTGTCAATTATTACAATTCCTCAATGTTTTAGTCTCTGCAATTTTATATACCCTCTAATCCCTACAAAGGCAGATATTTTAAAAGTCATAAAGAGATTACTATATAACTTTAAGAATATATGTAAAAATTGAAATAAATGAATTAGCACAAATAATACCCCTGAATTAAGTAAAAATTCTAAAGACTTGATTAATGATGTTTCACATAAATCACACTGTGATGAATACAAACAAGAAGGAAAATGTACCTGCCTAAAATGCAAAAGCTATGCCACAGGGACTCGGGTTCACTAGAGTAACAATGAGCGAGAGTTTGCCGTAGCAGCAAACAGTACGGAATTTCACCCGGTCATGTTATTTTTTAGGCATGCTTTGTGACCTTATCCGGAATCAGTTTTCTAATCTACAGCTGATGCATTTATTACAAGCATCGATGACCACTTGCAAAACTGGTGAAATGGTTCTAGAGCAGTTCTCTAAAACTTACATTAGTAAGTACAGGAAGAATGCAAACACAAATGAAAGAACGCAGTGCATACACTGAAACAGCTAGGTAAGTCAAATCTGAGCTGCACGATGGATGAACTGATCAATCTGTTTTTCCGCCCACCACGCTCAAGTATGAAATGACAAACTTTCTAAAATATAAAAAAGGTGCTAACTGGTTTCCCTTTTATTGGTTATCATTGTAGTACTGAAGAGTACATACAACTCTAAAAGTCACTATTCCTTTTACACGCTTGTCCAGCTCATCCATACTTAAAGATTGACAAACAGGTTGCTAAAGTCACTCAAAAGCAGCAGTTGAAAAAAATAAACTGACATGGACAGCCCATTAGTTATTTTCCTATTCATCTAACTTATATATAGCTAAGTATAATGTAAATTACAGGAAAATTCATGAGGAAAGTTATGGTAACAAGGCAATCAAACAGAATTTAAATGTAGATGTGAAAATTTAACATGTACCCTGATGATACTACCAAATAGCAGTTTCCTCAAATGATATCCTTACCCTCTCTAACATTCCAATGATATATCGTGTATCTGTAAAAGGTCCTATTTCTTCATGACATCTGCCATAAACAATAGCAAGGGCTTGTAAACATAAACACTTCATGTTTACTTTTGGGGTGAGCAGGAAACGATGATAGAGCTCATTGAAAAATTCATACCTAGGTTTAAAAAGAAAGTTCACAATAAAATTAGCCATGAAACTAACAGTGAAAACAAATACATAGTAGTCCTCCCCTTTATCCTGGGGGGATATGTTCCAAGATCACCAGTGGATGCCTAAAACCAGATAGTAATAAACCTTGTATATACTATGTTTTTTCCTATACATACACACGATGATAAAGTTTAATTTATAAATTAGGCAAAAAGATAAATGATAAAATAGAATATACTCTAATTAAGTTATGTGAATATGGTCTCTCTCTTCCTCAAAATAGCTGATAACTGAGATGGTTACTAAGTGACTAGAGGGCAGAGAGCAAACGCAACGTTGATATGAAGGACGAAGGGGTGATTCCTGGGACAAAGCGGGGCAGCACAAGGGTTCACCATGCTACTCACACGGCGAACAACAAAAACTTCTGAATTGTTTATTTCTGCAATTTTTTGTTTAATATTTCTGGACTGCCACTGACTGTGGGCAACTGAAACCACAGAAAGCAAAACTGCGGGTAAGGGGAGACTACTGTAATCAGACATGAAGAGGAGCTTACGATCTCTTAATTGATCCACTTTCTTCATTCTCATCTTCCTCCAACAGTAATCTCAGGTAATAGTCTCCAATTTTGATTTCCTCTGCCAGGCACTCATATTTAACCTTTATTAATAAAAGCAAATTCCGTACTTTAGTTTACAATAGATTTTTGGCAATTTCCACATAATCATTTATTAAATTGTCAGAGCTTTTTTCTTTTCTTGATAAGGCAGCTTTTAAATTCAGGGGGAAAAATTAATCATTTCTTAAAATAGCTGGTAATTCATTATTATTGTGACTATTTCAGTTAAATGTTAAGAGTCGGAATTATATACCAATTTTATGAATGTAAAACTTAATGAAAATTCACAGCACTACATTGTGTCCGTGAAGGCTTAAGAGAAGGAGAATGTGTGTGTGTGTGTGTGTGTGTGTATTTTAAAATAAGATGGCTAGGGAAGGCCCACTCAGATGATGCCATTCAGGAAAAGACCTAAAGGAGATGAGAAAACAAGTTGTAAGGCTATCCAGGGAAAAAATGTTCTAGGCAGAGGAACAGCAAGTAAAAAGAGCCTAAGTCAAGAACTTGAATATGGTGTTTTCAGGGAAGCCAGTGTGGTTGGAGCAAGAGTGAGATCAAAGAAACAATGCTTGTGGTTAGGGGGTACACAGATCCTGTTTTGTAAGTCATTTTAAGGACCCAGGTTTTTGCTAAGTGAGATGGGAAACCTTAGTAACACCAGAGGGCTTTGAGCAGAGAAATGACATAATCTACTCACATTTTAACAAGATCACACTCCTGCTATGCTGATAATGAATTGTAGGGAGCTAAGGGTGGAAGCCAAGATTGCTACAATCCCATACAAAAAAGAGGGTTGGGTACTGGAAAAATTTTGAAGGTGCACTGAATAGGACTTGCTGACAAATTGGATTTGTAGTATAAAAGAAAATTATTTCAAGGTTTTGACCAGAAAAATAATGAGAAGCCACTATCCAAGATCACAAAGACTGCAAGAGAAGTAGGCTTGGGGAAAGAATGAGAGCTAAGTTCTAGATGTTTGTTAGATATCCAATTACAGGATAAAAGTATGAAGCCTAGGAAAGAAAGTGGAAGCAGGAGATAAAAATAAGGAAGCCACCAGTTCACAACAAACATTTCAAGCCATGAGAATAGATGAGATCACTGAAACAATGATTATAAATGAAAACAGGTCCATGAACTGATCCTTTGGGGCCAACAAACATTTAGCAGTTGGGGAAATAAGGAAACATGAGCAAATATGGAGGAGTGGCCAGTGGAGGAACAAATCCAGGAGAATATGGATTCCCAAAACCAAAGTAAAGAGAATCTTTCAAGGAGGAGTAAATGAGCAAAATCAAATCATTACATGTTTTGGGAATGCAGCTGGGTTAAAGATCAAAGGCTACAGGGCCACAAACATGTTCAAATTTACAACTGTAATAAGTTTAAATTATACACATGCAAACAACATTATCTACCACAGTGTTTCTTGTTCTTGTTTTGTCATTCCTCACATCAATATTTTAATGGAACAGCAAAATATGGTCACATTCAGAACCAAGTTACCAGAAAAAAATAAACAAGCTACAAAGAACAAGGAGAACAGGCTATGTTTCCATGGAGAAAGAATCTAAAGGGAAAAAACAACAAGCAAAGAACAGATCTGGATGCACAGAATCAAATTTATTAAAACTGCTACACGATTCCCAGGTACGAAACTGAGTTAACAAAATTGTGTTTTTTGAAAATTTTTGTCTCATGCAAAGATTAAAGTTTTCCAAAGTGTCCTTCATAAAATTAAGAGGGAAAGGTAAGGATATATGTTATATAACTATAAATTTAAAACACTCCCAAAATAATGCATGCTTATTTAAAAAACTAATATACTATAAATAGTAAACTTTTTTGTATTTACCTCAAATTCATGGTGGTTCCAGGAGATCACACTCGTACTACCAAGCTCTCTATCAATATTAAATGCTCTCATTTCAGATTCAAGACTATCTCTTAATTCTTCTCGTGTTTTGAAATTCCAAATTAGGTTTGATTTGGCATGGTCCTGGCCAAACCTAGACATACATATAATCAGAAAATAGTAGGAAGCAATAAACGTGAAACAAAAATCTATAAAGAAAAGAGTACAATTAATGAACTTCAGCAAATAAAACTTCTTTAAATTAAGTACAGTAAAATGTTAATGGTAGAATTTTGGTGCTAGATATATAGGTATTCACTGTAAAATTCTTTTACCCTCTCTGCATGTTTGAAAGTTTTCATAATAAAATGTTGGGGGAAAATGAACTCAGACTATAAAACAAATCTGTGTGACTTTCAAAATAAGGAGCTGATATTTCAATTTCAATATTTATTGCTAATATAAATTCCAGCCAGAAAATAATTATAATCAGATATCAAATTTCAAGCTGGGGAAGATAAGAATTTCTGGATTACTGGGTGTGAAGTATGTGGGATGAGCAACATTCTAGGTTAGAACCTTATAAACTACCTATGAAAGAATATTGCTAAACTGCCAAGCTCTGATTGATATTTTCAAAATATTTTCCTTTTATTCCTGGAATAATTTAACCATTGTAATAAATTTGCACACAAGTCTGGACTGGGGATGAATAGGCTTCATATCCATTCACTTTCAGTCTGTAATCCTCCTAGAAAGTCTGGCATCAGAGTTCCAAGGGAGTTCTAGGGGGCACAACCTAACTGAGGGATTCCTGAGGAAGAAAATCAAGGCATATTCTTTAAGGCCATACTAAACACTACATGTACTATCTACTTTAAAAGTAATGTGAGAAGTTTTCAAAGTACGTATTTTTCTTTTTTAGCCAAAGTATAATCAATAGGTCAGCTTCCAGACTGAGTACTGTGAGTTATCTCAAAACAAAGTTTCCAAACTCCCCAAAATGTTTTTTTCAATGAGTCGTTGGGGGGTGTGTGTGTGTGTGTGTTGGGGGAGGGCAGAGGAGGTAACGGATGGGAGTAAGAAAGGGTTACCATACTGGAAAAGCTGGAAAAGTACATATATGAGGTAAGCTAACACAGATATTCACCATCCATTAAGACTCCTATATTTCCATCATTTACCTCTTTTAAGACTCCACTTCCAACAAGGCTTGAAGAAATTATAATGCAGTTATTTCTAAGCCATTAACAGTGTTTAAAGTAGCCATCTATAAGTCCTAATAAAAATTTAAAAGTAACTTAAGCTCTCAGTCTACCAACACTCTACAAAAGGTCTTAATTTTACTGAAGCATCACTAAAAGGTCATACCAATCTTAGTAGTTACAGTTTCTGACCTTAATAGCATAAAAATACCTGTAATATAATGCACTAGTTTCCAACAAAAAAACACACAACAACAATAAAGCTGTTATGATTCTTCTCTAATATAAACGTCAAATTTAATCTATGTTGGAAAAAAAGGCCTGAAGTTTACCTGTAATAGAAAAGATCCCAATTTGCTTCTATTTTTATTCTTTGTCTTCTCTTTCGAAGAACTACTGGCTTTTGATTTGTATTCTGGAAAGAAAGAAACTTCATAGTGCTTAATCTGGGGTTACCTAGTAGGCTCAGTCAGAAGATTATTACTTTGTAAGTGATAAGAAACATTTTCTTCATCAAATTTGGCAGAAACAAAACTACTGAAATAAAATCTATAAAATACGGACATACATTAGATTATATCAAAATATAATACTTGTTCAGCATATAGTTCTATAGTATAGTGTTGCTGGAATATTTTCATGTAGCCTAAACATACTGTTTCAACACCAAACTTTGTTAAAGTTTATAGTGATGACTAATAAAATTTATAACAATCAAAAACAGTGACTCATTTTAAACATTTACATGCAGTTAATACAGAAGCCATGGGAAAATAATAAATGCAAAAGATTATAGGTTATTAAACTGCTACCAAAGCCAAGAAGAGCAAGAACAAATTGAAATAGCTAATGGACAAGAAATAAGTATCTACATTCAGACATATGTGAAGTAAGACTTGAATTTAATTTACTAGACAAAGAATATAAAAAACAACTGCACATGCCAGGCAGTTGGATGAATTTCACACATGTAGCAGGAACTTAAACTCACCATATTATTTCTGTCCTGAATTTAATTGTAAAAAGAAAAAAAAAGAAAAAATTTTTTAAAGAAAATAAAAATAAGAGTCTAAATCGAATCTATATACAAATTTTACAAGGATGTCACCATTATAAATCATCTTCACTTTAAGACAGGAAACAAAGGCCCACCTGCTTCTCATAGACTCAAACTTTAGGCAATTATAAACCCATTTAAGAATTCAAAAAAAGCTATGGACCCTATTCCAGAGAAAGACACATACATAAATAAGGTTTACAACTGGAGGGGAAGATTTTAAAGATTTCCTGAAGTCTATATACATTGACTCCAAGTCAAACCTGTAGATATTTCAGATGTAAAAATTCTAATCTTCAATGTGACAGAAACAAAAAGTAGAAAGTAGTATAGATTAAAACATCAAACACTGTAACTTCATTAAATAAGAGGCGAATTATATAAAATAAAGCAAGAAAAGACAATAGGTGATAGAGAATAAAGATAAAATGAGTAATACATTTTAACAAGTAAATGCTGTTTGAAATATAAAACCTATTAACTGTAGTAGAAAATGTTTTCTACAAATTTTATTTCTATGCACTATCATAAAAACTAATTTAAGGTAAGAGTTGAATAAAATTTATAAACAATTAATGACAAACCTTTTCTTAAAATCTTAATTAAAAAGTACTTTCTTTAATCTTCCCTGCCCTCAGGACAAGATGCTAGGAGTCTAGAGTAATGAAATGTAAATACTATACAAAAAAGGCAAACAGCTCTCTAAAACCAGAGCTGAATGATCTAGACTTAGGCTTAAAGCCATAAATGGCTAAACAAAATCCCTAAACTGAAAATAACATAAATAGTAAGAAGTAATTTTATTCATTAGCCAAAGGTTATTACTAATCCAGTACAATACATTAGCTATATATGGAACTGACTTCATAAACATTCTGATTATAGGTGAAATGTAGTTAATTTCAAAGACTAGCCAGTTAATCTTGACAATGGTTAATTTTTAGACTTTAGCTTTTAAAGCATAAGATCATTCCAAAATGTGGTGTTAATATTTATGAATGAAACAGTCACAAAGGTTATTCACTGTTTCATAAAAAAATTAATGTTAAAAACAGTATTGCAGCAGAAAGAATTAGTTTGCTATCAAAATAATTTCTTGGCCAGCATTTATCTATTTAATGTCATTATTTGCTCAAAACTTTAGATAACACCCCATGTAAATGAAACCAACAGACCAATAAAACATGATTGATATTAAAAATGCATTCCTTTCACTCTGAATTGTTGTCTTTAAATAACAGATGTTACCCACATTTCTAGCTAAAGTAGCTTTGGAGCACTCTCCTTCTCAGGAGCACACCTGTGCCTTTCCTGTCCTTCTCCCCGAAGGTGCATTACCTTTACCTTTGTCTCCTAAGATCAAAGAGCCCCTTCTTTTGCCTCTGTAACTTTCTCCTAAACCCATTTCTTCTACTGCTCACTTCTGCTTCTGTGACTTTCTAAATAAACTTTCTCTTATAGTTTAATAGATAGAGATAGATAGATGATAGATAGATAGATAGATAGATGATAGATAGATAGATAGATAGATAGATAGATAGATAGATAGATAGATAGATAGATAGATAGATAGATAGATGATAGATAGATAGACAGACAGGTAAGATAGCTCTGGATTCAAGCTTAGGCTGGATAAATGTGACATGTGAAATCTGATACCAAAAACTTATTTTCAGTATAATTATATCCAACAGTCTGGAACAACTGTTGTTTTAGAAATGGGTTTAACCACCTAAAGCCAGAAGTTTGTAATTTTTAATAACTGCAAAGCTCATTTATATCATATCTGTAGAATTTCAACTGTTTAAATGCTATAGGGATATTACATGATCAGATATGTAAACAGGGTGTGGCAAAAGTAGGTTTACAGTTGTGAGTACACAAAATTTATTCTTGTACTATTATTTATTATATTATTTTCCATCCAAACACCTGTAAACCTACTCTTGCCCACCCTGTGTAGTGTTATTTTCTTCCTTATACATCAAAGTAACCCTGTAAGTAGAGAAAGGAGGCAATGTTATTCTGATTTTATGAAAGAGGAAAGTAAGGTTCTGAAAACCCATAATGTGCTATATGGGTTAATAAGAGGATGATACCAGGCTCAGATGTAGGTTAATCAATTCAAAGTTCAGTATTCCTAGCCATTTGAGAGCCTGTCTAATGACTCTTTATATTGTATATATCACTCATACAAATTAGCATTAACCCATTATGCTCAAGTTCTAAAGAACTTTCAGTCTCAATTTCCGACAGACACACAAGACTCTTAATATTTGTTCCATTGCACCTGATGTGCTATGTTAAAATATTCTGAAAATTCATAAAAAACTTGTTTGTTTTAGAAAGGCAGTTCTATTACTTTCCTTGAATAAGGAAACAGCTACCATAAATAAAGAGATGGTTAAAGGAAAAGAATTTAAGTGTGGCCAACAAAAACCCTGAGATCAAGTCAAATTTTACAAGACACCTTAAAATCATTCTTAACTATTGCACATTCCATCCTAAATAGAAGAATGTACGTTACTAAATTAGGTTCTGCAGCACATATTACATACTGAAAAATGAGACTAGAACTGTTCTAGTCTGACCTTCATTTGAGAAACTAATACTGAAAATTTTAAGTATACACAGTAATTTAAAAATGTGCATCCCATTTCTAAAACACTTGTCTAGCTAGCTCTGAATTAAAAAGCTAAATAGGAGCACTGGCTGCTGTGGCTCAGTTGGTTGGACCATTGTCCCGTGCACCAGAGGTCATGGGTTTGATTCCCTGTCAGAGCACATACCTAGGTTGTGGGTTTGATCCCTAGTCCAGGGTGTATGAGGGAGGCAACTGATCAATGTTCTCTCTTTCACATCAATGTTTCTCTCTCTCCTTTCCTCCCTCCCCAAAATCAATAAAATAATAATACCTACTTTTACTACATGTGATGGTTTCTGACATATATATATATATTTTTTAATCCTCACCCAAGGATATTTCTTCCATTGCTTTTCAGAGACAGTGGACGGGAGAGAGAAAAACATTGATGTGAAAGAGACACATCAATTAGTTGCCTCCCACACGTGCCCTGACCAGGGCCAGGGATCAAGCCTGCAACCGAGGTACGTGTCCTTGGGTCGAATCGAACCCAGGACCCTCCAGCCCACAGGCTGATGCTCTAACCACTGAGCCAAACCGGCTATATTTTTTTAAAAAGCTAAACAGGAAGGGCACCTTTATTTTTATAGCTACAAAACAAAGTTCAGACAAGGAAGGAAATAGATATAAATAAAAAAGTATAGAAACTGGAAGTTATGGAAGAAAATTAAGAAATTGATATTAAATACCTAACTAAAACCCTAATCATTGATTCAGAAAACTATGAATTAAGAAAAATTCATATAAAACTATGAATCAGAATTAGGCAACATTTCTTCAAGTGTTCAGTCAGAAATACCTGACTATCATCTCAGTGAACAGCTAAAGTAAACCTAGCATATATAAAAGTGCTAGAACTTCGGAAGCAGATTCTCTTTTTACCTCTTTTTGCGCAATACCCATTCTATCTCTCCAATGCATCAACACAAGATCCACTTTTTCTTTGGCAAATTTTTCAACTTCTTTAGCAGCTTTTCCAGCTAGTCTTTGCCACTCTGGAACTTTATTAAATTTTCCATACTGATCCTGTAAAATAATGTTGAAATCCATTACAGTCCTGTTTACAAATTTATTATAAAAATGTAAGTAAAGCTTAGTCACACTATTTTACATGATTAAATAAATACTGAATGGTAGGGGCTCAGTGAAAAGACAATTTCTGTAATAATACGTTTTTCAAGAAATCTTAAGCTTCTACTTAGTTTTCATGATGATTCCTTTTAGAGGGATGGCAAGATGCAAATGGGTGGTGGTGCAGACAGAGAAATGTGGTGAGGACAGAAAAAACCAGACATACAAGACAGTAAACAAAACATCTTGAAATATGTCAAGTAATTTTTTTTTTTAATATATCTTTATTGATTTCAGAGAGAGAGAGAGAGAGAGAGAGAGAGGGAAACATCAATAATGAGCGAGTCATTGATCGGCTGCCTCCTGCACTGGGCACCGAGCCCGCAACCCGGGCATGTGCCCTGACCAGGAATCGAACCCCAATCGCCTGTACCCTACTTCGATGCTCAACCGCTGAGCCACGCCTGGCCAGGCATTAAGAAATTTTCTGACACACCAACCTTAATAATTAAAATAGCTTTGTAAGGAAAGAAATGAACTAAATTAATTTTTTCAGTGTTGGCCCCTTTCACCAAACATTTATCAACAATGTGCAAAACATCACATCACATATTTGAAATTTTTTTTAAATCCATTCCCAAATGTGACAATAAGCTAAGTTAGAGAAACAAAACATACAAAATTATTACTACTCATAAAATTAGATTGTGGTGATAGGTGTACAACTCTGTAAATATAACAGAAATTATTAAATTATATACTTAAAACAGGTGAGTTTTGGAGATATAAATTTTATCTCAATAAAACTGTTAGCAATATTTTTTTTCAAATACTATTATTGAATGCAGTGAATTCTTGGTATATTTCTAAAATTTTCAGTTTACATCTGACAAAAGTACTCTTTCATTCTGAAAAGACACTCAGGCCAATCATATTTACCATTGCTATTTTCACATTATCTCTAACATGCATCCGATCAGCATCCTTCTCAGGAACTGAATCTGAGCTGTCCAAGTATGCCAGCAAGCCTGGAGGCTAAAAACAACAAACAAAAACAAGACATCATCCATTCTCAAAACAACTGCACAAAAGAAAATTTAGCCTTCAAAACCCAAATAAATTCTATGATTTATAGAGGGTAGCATTTATTATAAGACAACTCCTATAATTATCTTTTAAATTAAAATCAGACTTTAAAAAACCCTTTTAACAGTATAAATAACTTACCAATGAAATTTTATTGGGCAAGAATATATAAATCTTTCCAGTTATGCAACTGACTTACCAAAATGCGCTTCAACAAGTTTGTTGCAGTTGCATTATCAGCTGTCCACAGTCCCACTAAATGTCTACTTAGCTGTCTGAAAAAAGCAGACGTTGAGAAAGGTTTGCTGCTTTATCTCAGCTAGAACAGAAAGGAATTTTTAAAAACAAAATATCACACAAGAAATATGACTACAGTAAAAGATCATTCTGATGCTAAATACTAAAAATTAATATTTTATTTTGGAGATATATGACATAGTAATGCAAATATTGCTAATGTTTTAGAATTTTCTCCAAATTAAAATGCTTCCCTGATAAACATTATACTGATTTTCAACAGACCTGAACATGAAGAAGTAGGTTCTTACCTCACTTAAAGATAAAAATAAAAAATTAGATCCGATACAATTAGTTTGTACAAGTCTTGATATAGAGATCAAAAATAAATATTAGACTTGATATACAATTAGTTTAACAAGTCCTGACATAGTGATCCTAGCATTCTGGCATTCTCTGGAATTCTGAACATGAACAAAATTCTACAACTCTGTTCTAATATAACCCTTTTGGAAAGGTCAGAAATAGCAAATATTTTCAGTTTTGGAGTTTGGACAAAGACTTAAAGCTCTTAGAGCAAATTATTCTACTCATCCCACTTTTGAGCTAACAGCATATTTTGGTTCAAAATGAAAATCTAGATTCATATTGACTCTATGGCTTAGTCATTTATTTATCTTAATCCTCATGATGACTTTTTTCTCCTAGGCTGGAAACTCCTCATGAGCAAGGAGTATGTTTTATTCACTGCTGTCCCTTCCGTGCTTTGGTAGGGGTTCACATGCCATTTGCTATAAGAATGGGCATAAAATCTGTGAGGAAAATAACCAAATAATCACCTGCAGTTATGTATGTATTTATACATGGTACATTCCCAGAAGAAAAAAGTTGATTAGGAAAACCCAAATTATACTTTGCTTTGTCACCCAAAAATGAACATTACTAAAACTGTTCGTTCCTGTGCCTATTTGAAAGCTAATACAATGAAATAATTATAATTACATTTGTAATTTCCTTCACTGGTGTTTGGTAGGTATATCAATGATTCCTAAAAAGGCTTTAATTAGGGATAAGAGATAACATTTTATAATAGCAATTTGTAAAAGATAAAGCAGTGCAAAATGAAAAGTGGTATTTTTATAATAATTCTGACAGCTTTTCAATACTGTGATTGATCACAGTAGGAAATAAATGTGACCGAGTAACTATAATAAAGCGGGACACAACAAGCAGACATCTAACATGGGGGTTCAATGGAATAAGACATCTCTTGTAATGAAAGACGGTGTCTGGTGTTGCTAATCAGGCAATGCACCAAGGAAATAACCTTCCTTTTATATCTTTTTGTCCTCTCAGGCAACACAGAAGACTACTTTTGTGATTAACACATACAAGTGACGAATGCAGACAGCTTCTCATAATAGTATAAACAGCAGAAAACTACTGGCAAGGCAGCACATTAATATATTCAATAACTGGAGGTAGGTGATAAAGGAAATTTACAGTATCATAAAGTAAACATAAGTCAGCAATTTATGTAAAAAGTAAAAAAGAACATGATTAAAATACTTAAACTTTTTTTTTTATTATATTAGAGTCATGAGTCATCATATGGTGTGCTAAGTATATCTGAAAGGGTCACATGTTGGGAATCCATACAATTTTAAAGGACTGGAATTCATATAGCCTGTAGTAAACAAATATTCATGTGTTTCCTTATATTTGAAAAACTGTTATAAAAATGATGATTTGCCAAAGGGAAAATTTTTACAAGACATTTAGGATAGGCCTATGTTAGGCTGTTTAGATATTAAGGTTTTCTTTATTCTTAAGAGTACCAAACTGACCAAAGATATTTAAAAACTGATTATATGAGGTTTTCACATAGGGTGATCTGCAGGCAGGGTGGCCAGATGGACGTACAAAGAGAAAAAGCCTGGGCATGTGGTTCTAATTCAGTCAGTTTCTAGGCACTCTCTTCCATGTTCTAGTCCTGCGACTATGGGTATGAAGCCTGATAACAGGGTAGCGGGGAAAAGTAAACACAGTTCATTATTTCCTCCCACATTATCCTGCGGCAGAAACAATGATCATCTGGGCACAATCCTTCTATAAGGAGAGGAAAAGGAAAATGAGGTGAATTAAAAGAAAATATGTGTGTAATACAAACATTTGGTTTGTTATATGAAATATATCTGAATCCACTCTCTAAACAGCAGGTTAATTTAGCGCAAATTAAATTTAACCTACCTATTTGTAAGCATCCTTTGATCTGAGCTTATTGTAAACATCGCAGTGTGCAAGTGTCGAGGTAAGGCACCTTCACTGAGGGCAAGCTCCTGCATTTTGGTAGCAATTTCTTTGTCACCTTCCTTTGGAAAAAGGGTAAAATGATCCCTAAAGCAGCAATCTGAATAAATCTATCCTAATTTTGCAAAACTAATTTTACATTTCTAGATAAAATAATTATTCAGTATACAGTAATAAAAATTTAAAATGCAACTTCAATTACCCAAAAATAACACAGATAAGTAGAAGTAGAAGTAATTTTTAAAATATTAGTTGCCTTTGGAATGAGGTTTAAATGTTTCTAGGAAAATTTATCTGATGAATTATGCTTTGCTTAATTTAATATAAAAGTAGGTTCATACCTTGAGTATATAAGAGCCACCAAGAGAAAAGGTAATACAGGGAAATCAGCAATTCTACGAAAGGCATCTGCAAACCTGGCTTGCTTTTGTTATTAACAATATGGTACTTTTCATGGTAAACAAAATTCTTTATTTTTTTAAAGAATGATGTGATATAGTGGCAGTTCTTTTTATCTTGTATGGACTCACTTTGGCAACAGGACAGATAGGACGACTAATCAAAGGTAACCACAGAACTATAAATTAAGCAAGCAGTATTATATTTAAGACAATCTGTGGAAGAGTAAAAATGCTCACGTTACTGAAAAAAGTACAAGTATGTAGTACAACTGAATATGTAGTATGTATACAAATATACATACAGTATGAATATGTACATATATCATTTAGACATATAAACATGTAGTATATATGCAAATATATACATAGTATGTATATGTACATACATCATTTAGAACAGCATACAGTCTGAGAGGAAATTTACCAAAATGCTAATAGTTATCTCTGGATGTTAAAAATACAGGTGACTTATTTTTATTTATCCCTTGTATTTTTTTCCAAACACCCTAATGTTTCTTCAAAGATCATATACTGCTTTTACAATCAGAAAAAAATATTTTGAGATACTTGGCAGGATTTCAGTTTAAATAAACAGACATCAGCTCTTGTCATTGGCTATGAATCTGACATGTGTGGCTTTTACTGAAGCCAAAAGTCGGTATTTTTATTTTATCTGGCACTCAAATATTTCTGCAAGAATGGCAATATATTGCTGGAGCAGGGTCAGGAATACACTTTTGTTTGGTCTCTTGATCCTAACTGTCTTGGGTTACTGCAAGCTCTGTAAATGAGAGATGTGGTACTCAGCTAAAATGAACATAGAGCCCTGGCCAGTGTTGCTCAGTGGTTAGTGTGTCAGCCTGCACACCCAAGGGTCTCCAGTTCGATTCCTGGTCAAGGGCAAGTACCTGGGCTACGGGTTTACTCCCCAGCCCCAGTTGGGAACATGGGGGAGGCAACCAATCAGTGTCTCTCTCTCTCATCAGCGTTTTCATGCTCTCTCTCTCTCTCACCACCCTCCCTTCCACACTCTCTCTGAAAAGCAATGGAAAAAATTCTCGGGTGAGGATTAACAAAAAAATAAAATAAAATAAAATGAAATGAGCATAGAACCTATTAGCTAGAGAGGGAAAATTAGCCTTTAGTTAGATATGCACAATAAAAATGCAAATAAACTTCAATGTTGCACCAGTTTAATACCTAAAAATAATTTTTAACAGCTACTTGAGTATGCTAATTCTGTGCTCATTATTTAGCTAAATGAGATACAATTGCTGATTTTTATTATAAAGGTGGCAAACATTCTTACATTTATCCAAATTACTACACAACAAAAGAATGCATTTAGATTGATGTTACTGTAAATATCCAGTATGTACATTTATAGCCACAATCTCAATTTTTGAAAACCAGAGAAGGTTAAAGCCAGAGATTGGAAAAAACAATATCCTGTGTTTAAATATCATGTCCTCATCTCTTAGAGGTAACTTACAAATGCACTTTAGCATAAGGAACTAATTTTTGTTACCATTCTTATTTGATGCCACTTTGCTATAAACTAACTCCCATTAACAGATTTCTATGTAATCTCAGTACTTAAACATTTCAAAGCCATCACCACCAACTCTCAAAAAAAAGCAAGAAAATTCAAACTTTTAATTCTTTTAAACTTAAAACAAGTAATGCAGAACAGAAAGATTAAAAAAAAAAAACTTTTTTTATTCTAAACCCACTTAAGAATTTGAAACAGTTTATTATTGGCAATTGTCCCTGAAACTGTTTTAAACTAATTTCTGAATAAAGATTTAAAATGATTTTCCTTACACAGAACAATTGCCAATAAAATATTCAAAGGCAATTTTGTCATCTTCAATTAAAATAGCCTATCAACATTCAAGTAAGTTTACAATTTCAAAATTGTTCTCTTACCTCTATTATTGCCTTCATAACCAATCCTGCTCCCTTTATAATTGCCATGGAAGGATGCTTTATAATAGGAGAAAAAACATATCACAGAATGAAAGAATTTTATTCCAGCAAACAGGAGTGGGCAAAAGTAGATTTACAGTTGCAAACAATAGTATAATATTTAATAAATAACACAAGAATAAACTCTGTTTCATGTACTCACAACTATAAACCCACTTCTGCCCACCTCTTGTATTTAGTTTTTACTCTTAAGGGTGATATATAATTTTATAAAGGTATAAGCCATAAAATTAGTAAAGGATACATAAAATTAGTAAAGGTATTCTTACAATATAGAGCCTTACAGATACTAAAAACATAGTTTACACATTCATAGGAAATAGCTGACACTTATTTGAATAATATGTATTATACTTATTTGAATGATAATTATGCTTATTTGAATGATAAATGCCAAACAATAATGATATTAAAATAGAAAGTGATATTTATAATATAAATAGAAAATAAAAATATCACATATAGACACATACATATACACATAGTAAATACTACAGTATCATATGAAGTAACAAATGCTTTCAACTGTTTATGAACAGCGCTGATAAAGCTCATATCTGAGAATTCGTAAATAAAAGAGAATTTTGGGTCTATCACAGCAAAAAATGAGTTCTTCACCACTTCTAATATGGAAAAGATGGGCAACAGAGTCAAAACAGTGATCAAAAGCCATCAACAGAGCTCTACATAAAATACCATTTTATAGGCATTAAATGTCCTAACATGATAATGTACTAGGCTATATTTATTTATCACTATTACTACAGAAACACACACATATTATTTTAAAAACAAGCTGATCCCAAAAAGGGGTCCTCTTAGATTAGTTGTACCTGATAAGAAAAATACAAGCTCTCACCTGAAAGAGTTTAAAGAGGGTCCTTCCGTTGGAGGCTACCATCTCTAAGAGCATATCAAACTGCTGCCCTTCTGTTGTCTCACTATATGGAGCACAGAGGGCAAAAGTAAGGAAGTCCAAGAGTGAACTAATAACTAGGGCGCCAGTCCCATGATCCTGAAACCAAGTAACATATTGCCTTGACTAAGACAGAGAACTTGATTCAAAACTTAGCAGTAATATGTTTATTTCTGTTATTCTATGTGTTAGAAGTAAACATCTAATTTCTCAACAAGAGATTCAAAATCTGTAGTACTTGTTTTACTAATGTAGCAAATCCATTGTGTACCATATCTCAAAAGGAAATAACTTCAGTGAAATTTCAAAAGAATAACAAAGACTCCCCAAACATGTAAAAGTTAATGCGTGCTTGTATTAAAAGCAATCTCTGCGTGGCCAGCTTGGCTCAGTGGCTGAGCGTTGACCCAGGAAATCACAGTTGGATTCCGGTCAGGGCACATGCCTGGGTTGTGGGCTCCATCCCCAGGAGGGGGCGTGCCGGAGGCAGCCAATCAATAACTTTCTCTCATCATTGATGTTTCTATCTTTCTCTTCCTCTCCCCTCCTCTAAAATCAATTTTTTTAAAAAAAATTAAATGAAATAAAAGCAATCTCTGACAACACCTGCAAAGCTGGCAATTTGTTCATACTCCTTCTAAGGTGTTACAGATTGCCCATTTTCAAAATTGTTGAACAGTGACTGAAAAACAAAGATTAGGCTTAATTTTTTTCTTTAGAATAGCTTATTTTATAACAACATTTTAAAGAAAGACAAAAATAAAAATAAAAATCTAGAATACCATTATAAATACTTAAAACACTTTGCAACCCATCCCCTCCAGATGAATACTAATAGTCCTAAAACAGTATTGTATTATTATTGTATTATTACTGACCAAGCTGAACTGTGACCAAATACTAACCAAAGTTGGGAGCTACAATGAAAAATCAAAAACAAAGCAAAACTGTTCATGTTGCAGTTCTAGAATACTTTCCAATAACATATGGTATCTCTCATTAAGAAAATTTAATTATAACTTACCACATGGGAATTAAATTTCTCCAGTAAGTTTTCCAGAAACTTCTTTGAAGAGAGAAGAGAAGCTTTGTTTAGCTGTTCTTGTCTTAAGTCATAGTCATCATGCATGGGCTATTGATGAAAAAACAGTGATAATTCATGAGCACTACCATGTTGCTGGCATCACATACAAGTCATTCATAAAGAGTATTTTTTATACAAAAAAAGAACTGATAAGACAAGGAGGCAATAGTGATGATTTCCTCGGATCTGATGAGACTTTATAATATGCTCATCAAGTTACTACAGATAGTACTACACAAGATACTCCTTCAGAAGTCAGAGACCTCCTTTTTATGAGGCAAGTAACACCCATTCCGACTTCCCCAACTTTATGATTTAAATTTGAAATAAAAGCCAATACTTCTTTGTCTCAAGGTGATTTTCTTTTGACTATTGGAATAATTGAGAGTGTAAAAAGATTCCAGAACGCTGGTGAGAAGTATAGATAAAATCCTAATCCTAATTCTGTCACTGACTAGAGCTGACCTGAGGCAAGATTAAATTACTTCAACACTCAGTCTCCTTTTCCTCAGCTATAAAGTGGGTACTTGTTTCAAACGGCTAGTATGAAGCTTGAATGAGGTAATTCATGGAAAATACATAGCCAAAACCAACTGCAATGAGGGCTCAATATGTTTGCTTCATACTATCATATTTTATGTTCTGGTTAGCCCACTAATTCTTTTAATTTAAATATTTGGAATAGTGAAAATAGTAAAATTCACACTTGGGAATAAATGCAAGGTTATATACACATGATTACTTTTACTCTACACCACTAAAATTGCCTAAAACACTTTATATAAGAAATAAAGTACCATATACTATATACAAAATTGAGGAAAATTGGAAATTTCAAAGTTATACTGAACAACTGCTTCTCCCCCATATATGCTGTCACCAAGTTAGATCTTTGTCTCTCAAACAGCTTCCAAATGTGTCTTCTTTAGCCCCTATCCTACCTTGGCAACCCTACATGGTAATCTGGTTTACCTGTCTCGTGAGTTTATCTGTAATGTACTCTCCACATACCACCCAAGAGCTTTCTAAAAATTCAAACCTCACAGATTACTGCTCCCCTGAAAAACCTTTCAGTTGTTCCTTACTAAAGGATACAAATCTAGCTTCTGTGTCTGATACAAAAGGTTTCATTATGACTGTCTCTGCATGTATCTTTAGCTGAAACTCGTAACCCCCTGCACCCCAATATGTACCTTATGATCCAGCCATATTCAATTATTTGCTGCTTCCCAAACACGCCTTTGTATATGCTAATCTCTCTCCCAGGAAAGCATTCTCATAGCTGGCAAATACTTGCCTGTCCTTCAACATTCAGATCAAGTGCAACATCTTGGAGAAAGACTGGCCTAGAATCTTTTACTTTCCCCTCACCACAAAACCAAAATTAAGTGCTGCTTTATAGTGATTCTATGGCCCCTACCTACTTCATGTTGTACACATATTCCTTCCTTACTAGACTGTCAGCAATTTCAAGGAAGAAAGGAACTGTCTTAACTTCTTTGCATTTCTAGCACAGTGCCTAGTTAAAAGGATGTGCTAAACAAATGTTTATTTGCAAAAATAAATGGCTGTTAAGAGCAATATAAGAATGAAAGAAACACTGAATTTCACTGGTAAAATTAAAATCTGGGTGTGTGGAAATTTAAACCATCAGTCAACTTAAGAAAAACCCTTTTCCTTATGAAAAATACTACTTACACACATAAGGGCACAGAGCATGTCGACAGCTGCATGGATCACACCATTGTGGCCCCTCTTGAGAGCTTTCACTACCTTCACTCCCAGACGCTCCCGAAACCTTGTCGAACAAAAACCAGGCATATGAT
This sequence comes from Miniopterus schreibersii, assembly GCF_964146895.1. NCBI lineage: Eukaryota > Metazoa > Chordata > Mammalia > Chiroptera > Miniopteridae > Miniopterus > Miniopterus schreibersii. The sequence continues at coordinate 31,136,160 of NC_138115.1, forward strand.
AGCCATACCAGAGCATTATTCTATTATTTTACTATTAAAATATAAAATAAGTCATCAAGTTTCCATTATTGCATTACCACAGCAATGACATTTTGAATCCCACCTACAGAACATTATCAGTTTTCATAATAATTTTTTTTCTTTGAGAGGGAAGATTTTTTTTGAGGTTAATTAAAACGAAAAGGCATGTAATTTCCCGCCCAAATCCATTGCAACAAGAGTCAGTATTATTACTGGTGAGTATGATACCAATATCCCCCTTCGGTTCCACTCACCTTCCCTTTTTTTTTTTTTACTTCTCATGAATAATAACTACCGTTATCACTACATAAAAGGTATCAGGTTTAATCAGCTATAAAGAGGTAAACTGTTGATTATCTGTTATTCTGAATTGTTAAGATTCTCTGAAGAAGTTATGTTTCAGAAGACAACTTACCTTGGAAGCTGAGTAAAGGCTAGAAAACCAGCTTTGGAAGCCACAAGCCTCCTTACTGCCTGGAATTGACTCTCTAGCTCTGGATTTGAGGCTACAACATCTCCCTCTTGGGACAATAACGCTGTTATGGCATTATTGATCAGTTTTTCTTTGTTTTCTGAGAAGAGACCCTAGGTAAAGAAAAATTATTTCAAAAAAGCTTCCACACTAAAAGTTAATGACAATGAATAATTATGATACAATGTGTCTTACATCCTGCGTTACTGCATGCAGAACACCACTGTATGAAATGTTAGCATTGAACCTGAATACAGCATCTGCAAAGTTGCCATCTGTAAGGAGATAAAAAGGTTAAAAAAGATTGTTTTCATTCCCGATTCTTAAATGATTATTAAATACATGGATGGAAATGCAATTACATTTAAGTCAATACTTACTCGGAGGTGTAGCCAGGAACCTGAGATGAAGGCTCTCTACCTCCTCATCGACAGGCATGCTTAGCAACCCCCATCGCTGACCTTTATGGGTTGGTGTCATTTTTACACAAACATCTCTATTACCAGAGGCTCTTACTCCATCCAGCAAACTTGCTAATAAGGAATCTCTAAGCACGGTTAAAAATAAAAAGGTTTTACAATTGATAATTAAGAGGCATTTTGAATTAGAAGACAACACAAACCCTTCAGCAAGTAAACTGCTCAGGGGAACACTGGTACAAGGGAAACACGGGCTTTAGGAGAGGGTCTGCAGTTCCAATACTAGCCTTTTCACTTTGCTGTCACATACCTTGTACAAGTTACTTAAACACTGTTGCAGCTTTACCATTTTTCTGGATCTTTTTAAGATTATTTTTAACAATTTTGCTGAGGTATAATTTCCAAATCACAAAATTCACTCAATTAAAATGCACAGTTTAATAATTTTTAGTAAATTTATACAGTTGTTCAGTCATCACCACCATCCAGTTTTGGTATACTTCCGTCACCCCAAAAAGTTTCCTTGTGTCCATCTGCAAAAAACTCCCCAGCCCCAGGGAACCACTATCTCTACAGTGTTAACTTTTTCAAGAAACTTTGTTAAGAGACTAAAAGAGAAGCCACCAGCTGGGAGAAAATATTTACAAAAGATCTACCTGATAAATAACTATTACTCAAAACGTACAAGAAACTTAAAATTCAACAGTAAGAAAAACCACGCAATTTAAAAATGATTCAAAGTCTTCACAGAGACCTCACCAGAGATATACAGATGACAAGTATACGAAAAGAAGCTCTACATCATATGACATCAGGGAGATAAATCAACAGGTGAGATATCACTACACACCTATTGGAATGGCCAAAATATGGAACAATGGCAACACCAAATGCTGACAAGGATGTGGAGCAACGGCAACTCTCATTCGTTACTGGTGGGAATGAAAAATGGAACAGCCACTTTTGGAAGACAGTCTGGCAATTTCTTACAGAACTAAAATCCTCTTACTGTATGATCCAGTGATCACATTCCTTTATATTCACCCAAAGGAATTGAAAACTTATGTCCAACAAAACCCACACACTGATGTTTACTGGAGCTTTAGATTCATAATTCTCAAAACTTGGAAGCAAACCAAGCTGTCCTTCAGTAGGTGAACAGATTTAAAAAAACAAAAACCATAGTACATCCAGACAATGAAATATTATTCAGAGCCAAAAGGAAATGAGCTATTAAGCCATGAAAAGACATGAAGGAAACTTGATTGTGAAAGAATTATTAAAAGGCTACAAACTTGATTCCAACTATGACATTGTGGAAAAAGGCAAAATTAGAGACAGTAAAAAGATCACAGTTTGCCAAGGTTGGGGGGAGAAGGAAAGATAAATTGGCAGAGCACAGGATTTTCAGGCAGTGAAAATACTCTATATGATACTATAATAATGGATATATGTCATTATACATTTGTTCAAACTTATAGGTTAATCAATTGTAACAAATGTACCATTCTGGTGGGGGATGTTGACAATGGAAGGCTATGCGTAGGTGGAGTGGGGGTAGGAGGAACATGGGAAATCTGTACCTTCTGCTCAATGCTGCCGTGAAACTAAAACTGCTCTATAAAATAAAGTCTATTATAAAAAACCTCACAGGAAGAAAGCCAAATGTGAATATGTAGCCATATGTACATTGCTTATTTTACTTACCATGTCTTTAAGGTTGTTTTTATTGCTGAGTAGTATTCCACAGTATGGATGCATAGCATTTTTGTCTATCTGTTCACCAGGTGATATATATATGGATAGTTTCCAGTTTGGGCTATTGTAAGTAATGTTACTATGAACATTCACATGCAAGTCTCTGTGTGAGCATGTGTTTTCTTTTTGTAAAATAAAAAATACGTATTTATTGATTTTTCAGAAAGGCAGGCAGAAGGGGAGAGAGAAACATCAACTGGCTGCCTCCTGCATGCCCCCTACTGGGGATCGAGCCTGCAACCTGGACATGTGCCCTGACCAGGAAAGGAACTGGCAACCTCTAGGTGCATGGGATGATGCCTAACTAACTGAGGCACACTGCCAGGGCTTAATTTTTCTTGGGTAGATATTAGGAGTGAAATTGCTGGGTCACATGATAAATACATTTAATCTTTTACAAAACTGCCAAACTAATCTTCAAAGTAGTTTTATAATTTTACATTTTCACCAGCAATGCATACGAGTTCCAGTTTCTCCACAACCTTACCAACAATTGGTACTGCCTGTTTTCTTGATGTTACCCATTTTAGTGGGTATTTGGTGATTTTAATTTTCTTTTTTTTCTAGTGACTCAATCTTTTTGTGTGTTTGTTTATCATTTATATACCTTCTCTGGTGAAGTGTCTATCTGAATCTTACTGGGTTTTTTCTTTAGTATCAAGTTAGAAGAGTTCTTTATATATTCTGGATGCAAGTCCTTTATCAGCTATGTTTTTCAAATATTTTCTTCCTGTCTGTGGCTTGTCTTTTCCTTTTCTTAATGGGCAAAGTTTTAAATTCTGACAAAGTCTAATTAATCAACATTTTTCTTTTATGAATCGTGCTTTTGGTATTATATCTAAGGAATCTTTTCCTAATCCAGACACAAGTAAACTATTTTACCTTTTGCAGGTGAGAGTTACTGGGAACAATGGGACACTCTGCCTAGGGCCACTATCAAAGTTAAACAATACAATGTACATAAAGACTCTTCCTCTGATTAGAACACCCACACTATTTTTTTCAGAAGTTCTCCTCCTTGAATTTAGGACAGGAAAAAATATAACCTTTTGCTTAAGATACCATTTTTGTAGACTTTAGATCAAAAGCTTTCTAAGGTAAGAAACTGGTCATACTGTAGGAAATAAAAATACTTCAATAAGGCTGTATTATAGATAGTGGCAAAAATGCACCAGAACTGTTCCCACTAACTTTTCAAAACAGCTTTAGTCTTCATCTACTTACAACAGCATTAAAGAACTATCTAGAATATAAACAATGACAATGGCTCAATATATATAAAGGGAGATCCAATCATTCACAGAACGTCGTGATAAATGCGTTTGCCTTACAGGAGGAGTTTATGAGGTATAGCATCTCACAGGTTTTCATATCAACAGCCAAGCCACAGTAATATAAAGCTTAACTTTCAGAAATACACTTTATTTTCAACATTTCATTTAAAATCAAGTCACCATTTTTATTCTCTTTAGGAATTTGAAAACTAAATGGTCATTTTAAATATACAACAAAATAATGTTGCCTTTTCCTAAATTACATAAAGTTCTGGATTACAAATCTTTGTTTTTCCTCTTTGATGAAGCACTTTGCCTTGCACATACTATAATGGCAAAAGCCTGATGAATTTTAAGAAATACCTCTCTGTTGAAGAATATTTCCGTATTTGCCCTTTTATAAATTCAATGGTAAAAAGTTGTGGATTTTCTGAGTCACAAACCAATGCAAACACCTAATGAAAACAAAAAGCAATTTCAAAAAAAAGATGTTTAGTCTTACGGTATTTCGTTAGAAAAACGCATCACTTTTACAAAAATCAGTATTTAAAAGTGTGACTTGTTTACAATATCAGAATTTAAGAGCTGCTTGCTTAAGTTTCATTCAAGTTTTCTTACGATTGTTAAATAAAAAGTTCCATCCACTGTATACTCTGAAAATTTTGAAATATTTGTTGTTCTGAAGAATAAATAACGTGAAGAATACAGATTTTTCCTGTTTCCCATTCTTTAAGCATGAAAAAAGTATACAAAGGAACTTATTCTAATTTATCAATGGGAAGAAATCTCATGTAAGCTAACACTCATGAAACTTACTTCTCCTAAAGGCTTCAATGTTGCAATATTATAGGTTGCTGGATCACGTTCTACCAAACATGTTTCTGTAAGCGCTAGCAATCTTTTTACAGGTTCCTTCAAACAAAATTGAGACATATTAAAAAGTTATTGAAAATGTTAAAATCAGGTGAACAAATTTTTATTTTTAACACACGGGTCTTACCGAATGTCTAGGTGATATTTTTTGGACTACAAACTCTGCTAAAGATGTGATGGCTTCATCACTGCTGTATTTTCCAAAGCGGAGATTCAAATATTGCTCAAATTCTAAAGGTTCTTTTCTGATCCGCAATGAAATACCTATGTAGTTGCCAGCATGATCTATTGCACTCTTGATAATTTCTTCTCTTTGCTCTGATGCAAATAAATGCTGCACAAATTTTGAAATTTAAAGAGTCAGGGTTGAAATAACTAAAATGTAACCATATTGAATCAACTTGTAGGAAAGAGACTGAAGTAGCAATTCTAGAGGAAATAAGGTAGAACATCTTATCAGAAGTAAATAAACAGTGTGTTGTGGATGAAACATTATTACTAAATCAAAATCACAAAGTTTGGTGTATAGTCTTGCAAATAACTCAATGGATGGAAATGGTAACTACTCAGAGTATGGTTTTCATCGCCATGTGGAAAACAGCACTCTGGAGCTTTCAAAAGGGTCCTGAGGGACCCCAGCTAAGACCAGTGGGCTTGGTGGGTACTATACAGGCAGGATTCCAGTTTCAACCAAGGTAGCTCTGGTTTAATGTTTTCATATAGTGGGCTTTCTTGAAAGATTACCTTGAAGAATGTTTAAATGTTTATAAGTCATTGGCCTATGTATATTACAAACCAATCTCCAGGAGTGTATTTACAAAGGTTAAGAATAAAATATTGCTATTTGCATTTGGTGCCTGGAGGCCAGAAATGCTAAATGTCCTGTAAAGGATGGAGAGTCCCACACAAGAAAAAGAAAGGTCCTGCCCTGAATGTTAATATCTCCCTTGTAGAGAAACACCAGGTCAAATTATGTTTTAAAAAGTTATTTTATTCCCAATAGTTCATCACAGTCACTATGGACGTAGAAGGTACCAAATAAAAGTTTGTTGACTGAATCTGTCATGCTATTATAACTATAATGAATTGACTCATTTTTAGCTATAGCTAGTCTTTTAAAAGACTGGTTATGCTTAGAAAGTAGATAATTAAAATTAAAACTGCTTGATGCCACTAGGCAATAAAAAATGTTGGCAATTGAGGAGTATCACAATTCTCAGCCTTAATGTTTACTTTATGAACTATAGGGCTTGGTTGAAGTACTGTGACAGTTATCCTGTTAAGGTCTGCAAGGCCATAGTCCTGTAATTAGGTATGTTTTCCACCAAGGGGTTAACCAGTACAAACTTCCACTGCCCCGGGAAGAGACAAGCCTTTGGACAGCATTACCACAGCAGACTTTAGGTCTCTTTAGGGTGGGAGAAGGAACTAATTTCATCTTTTGGATGTGGATTCAGAGGTAACAAAATGTCTACAAGTATATTCCTAGACGAGAGACACTAGGTCAGTATCCATCATTTGAATAAAGAGTGAAATCTAGGGTGGAAAAAGGCTATAGCTTTGAAGAGGGAACATAATTGCAAATCGGACTGTCTAACCCCCCACTCTTTTTACCATCCTTTTGCTACCCTCTAGCCTCTTGTATATCTAAAAGTTCCAGGCTTGCCCTGGGCTCTGCCAGCCAGGTAGAGATAATTTAGGTACAGAATACTAAATCTTCGGGGGCGGTGCAGGAGGGTATAGGATGGGTAAATGGTAATGGATGGAGACTTGATTTGGGGTGGTGAACACAATACAGTGTACAGATGATGTATTGTAGATTGTGCACCTGAAATCTGTATAATTTTGTTAACTAGTGCCACCCCAATAAATTCAATAAAAAAAGAAAAAGAACACTAAATCTTGGAGTAGTGTTCCCAGGCCTCTAAGGTAGCTACAGGAATTAAAATTCTCAAGAGAAAGGATTCTTGAGAGTAGATTCAACTGAGCCTTTCCATGCGGACACCCTCTCTCCCTACTGCTCATCTTTGAGATGTGGGCTTTCACTGAGGAAGTATTGATGTTTCTTATAAAAAAAGACATTAGAAGCTGAACATGATCTATAGCTCAGCTTCTAATGCTGATAAACAAGGTCTCAACATTTTATTTTTTATTTATTTTAATATATCTTTATTGATTTGAGAGAAAGGGAGAGGGAGAGAGTGATAGAAACATCAATGATGAGAAAGTCATTGACTGGCTGCCTCCTGCATGCCTCCAACTGGGGATCGAGCCCGTAATCTGGACAATGTGCCCTGACAGGGAATCAAACTGTGATCTCCTGGATCATAGATTGATGCTCAACCGCTGAGCCAGCCAGGCAAGGGTCTCAACATTTTAAATGGCTTTTGCTGTCCCCCACAATTCACATATAATTCATAATTTTAATATAAAAATATGCTAAAATTCCAAATCTGAAGTTTCAATAAATATTCAGATTTCAGATTACAAACAGCTGTGCAAAGGGGGGGAAAAAAAGCTATAAAAAAATAGATTTTAAATTACTTTTCGAAGAATAGACACTTGCCAGTAAGACATTAATACTAATAAAAATAATTCTAACCTACCATTTATTGAATATAAAGCCACACGCTCTGCTAGTAAGTATCTTACATAAATTATCTCACCTCAACCTCAATGTCAAGATAAAAAACACAAACAACAAAACCTATGTCACATATACTATACTCTCCTTGTTCTAGAGAGCTACAAATTGAGATTCAAGCTCTTAGATACCAAAGCCTAAACTCTTAATACCGTATTCCCTCCGAAAAGAGTCACATGAAATTTCAAAATGAAGTGGTAACCCCGTTTTCCTTCAAATGCTCACATCCCCTTTTAAATGACTTTTAAAGCAGAACTTACCAATCTACTAAACCCTCCGTAAAGTATACAGAACCCTCCTTGATAGTCAGAGAGATCCACAAAGCCCTCAATATTTCTGTAGTCATAGGAACAGAGGACTCTGTTAGTTGCAGGGTTAATCTGGTCAAAGCCTCCAGGAGTTACTTCCAAAATGACAGGTTTTCTGGTATCACTCCAGTGATGCTTATAACAGTTATATCTCTAGAGAAAAATAATATTAATTTTAGGTTCATATATACACTTACCATAAAATAAAGTTACATTTACTGCACCAGTCGCTGAAAAACAATCAGAAATCTAAACAATACTATAAATATTTAAAGCTACTATTCAAATTGTTAAAAACATTAATTTTAGCTATTTGGAGATTTGTGTTTATTTCATTAAGAATGTTCACTCTAATAGAAGAAAATATGTCCTTATTAAATTAACAAAGTTTTTGGTTATAATATTTTGTAAAACAATTTTAAGTCACTCTTGAAAATCTATAAAAAGAAAATAAAGGAAATTTTAAGTAGGAATGTTATTCTGAAAAAGTTTTATTGAGGAAAAGATTCAACTTTTGTTGATGGATTCTTTTAGTTAAGTTAGATTTGGAAAAGAGCTAAGTCACATTTCGGGGAAGTGACAGTATTCAATTTAAACAACATGAGTTAGTTCAGTCTATTAATATAATGATTTCTTTCTACACGCAAAAAAAAGCCAATGTCTCAGTCTGACTTTAAGCTTTTCTAATCACACCAATGGGAAATTCTCTTTAGATTGACCTCGTTAGCAAGTAAAATTGCATTCAGACCATAACATTCTTTCATAAATTGAAGTACCTAGTATCAGAAATGTTAGAACGGTCAACATCCATTCATGACACAGTTTAAATTCTTAAAAAGAAAAAAAAAAGGTTTAGCTGAGGCTGCTAACCAAAATTTATGGTACAGAAAAAAATTAAATAGAGGTAAAATGAGGCCAAGAATACAAGGATAACTAATTGTTAGATGTGAGCTAATACCCCCTTGCTCATCCAAAAAGCCCATTTTCCAATGCTGAAATAAGAGAGAAATTCTCTTGTATGTGTTCCGAAAAGAGTAAGGCACTACATACTAAACCCCACATGAGGTTCATGGGATCGTATGGAACCAAGTCCCCTCAGAACTACTGACTGAGGGCATGATACACATTACAGTGTCATGAAAGGCGCTCTGCAGAAGGCTAAAGGGCCTGCGTTAACCCAGAAGCCACTTACAGCCTTGACTCTGAGCTACAGCAGAAAGCGGCACCACACCTCTCCAGGAGAGGGGAGAAGGGAAGCCACAAAAAGCTGGTGCTTTTCTAATCAATCTTGTTTACATGTCCAAAACCCACTCTGCAGGATATTCTCCATTCCTCCCAGCAGATAATCAACTGTCATAATGAGACATGCCTGACAGAACACATCATATCCCTCAGGATTTTGAAGGCCAAAAAAGAGATTTCAAAGACCCTGATTTAGGGTACATCTAGGGGCAATTTTGAAGGCCTGAGGGCCAAATTCATCTTATGCAAGAGCACAGTCTGGGCAGCACAGCACTTGTGGGGAGAGGACCGCTTATTCCCAATATAATACCAGGTAGGCTGTCCTTCAGGCAATCCTCTAGAGATACTGTTTCTACCACAGTCCTGAAAAGTATTAAGAGGCTGCAGTTAACTGATATAAAGGAGAGCTTATAAACAAAATCAAATCTATAAGTACGCTTTTGGAAGCCGTTGTCTTCTAAACAGCTGAGATGTACAGAAAGCTCACCTGCTAACAAAATTAAAATGAGAACACCAAATTATGATTTATAGAAATCTGTATCTCATCAGGAACAAGAAACAAGCAGCTTGCCATTGCCATTAAATTATTTTAAATGGTTCCAGGGCGACCAGCCAAGATCAGTAAGGCTTCTGGGATGTTAAAACAGTAGATGATGGGGGCTTTAAAAAGATAGGGGACTGGTACTGCCAGCATATCAGAATTCAGTTCCTATCTATCCCCAGAAGCTTGAGCTCTGAACAGTGCTATGAGTTTAGGCATTATTCTGCCCCCTCCTAACCCCAATAATAAAAGCATACTTCTTGTGGGGAAAAAAATATTTCAAGGGAGTGAAAAGAGCATAAATATCCATTTCCTCAGCCCAGAAGTTGCTGGTTTAGTTTAAATGCTGCTGTAACATGACTGGAGGCCTGGGGAAAAGTCAAGAAGATTCTAACAAGTAACCATGATTTCCCCAAAGCTGTCCGTGCACCATGCAAAGCTATATTACCAGCCAGATCCACTGCAAGAAAATGTAATAAGACAGTTTTGATATGCCCAAACCTTGCAACTTCCATATTTCTGAAACAGGAAACTCCTAGACCAAAAAACAATTGCACTTTCCAACAGGTATTATCAGCAGTGTGATGCTTACTGTTGCTCTTTAGAATACTGAGCCAAGACTAGCTGAACGGTGACAGCGTCATTTTTAATGCTCCATAGTTTTCTGCCTAAAGATTTTTCCCAAATACCAGCTTTAGCAGTCATAAATCTAATTCCTCATATTTGAGTTTCCTGTTAAACTACATTCATCTCTATCATGCAGTATCAGGCAACATTAAAATTGTGTTTCCTTTTTTTCCTTTTATCTTTGCCAGAAAAAGAACACAGATCATGGAATGATTTTTACAATAAAGGGTAACATTTAAACAAATAAATATAGAGATTAATAAATGTTAAATACTTACCCTTCCTGTGATTTTTCCTTCTGAAAAATCAGTCCTAAATCTCTGAAAGAGAAAACATAACCAGAGTTGGTAACAGGTAGGGAAGAATCCAGAACAAGTATTATCCCAACTGGTAACCCTGATATTTTAAAAGGGTATTAAATAGAAAGTGTGTGGAACTTTACTGAAAAACAAGACACAGTAATTAAACATATGACTGCTTTGTTCTGTATATACACTTAAAAAGGCTAATACTATCAACTATGCAGGATGTTCCAGTCTTTCAGCTAGAGAGAAGTGATCCTGCTAAAGGTTGAAAAAGAACCTGAGCAGAGCAGGACCAGAGGCTCGGAACATGAATATTTTACTTTAATATAACTTTCATTTTAAAAAGAGAAGTTTAGTTTATTAACATGGAACCTTTCTTACCAATGCCTCTGTGAGAAGTTCCGTTCTGTGCTCTGTAGAAAACTTTAAAGTCTCTGACTTTCTTCCACTGCCCTTACGAAAGGTGAGGCTGAACTCCGCTCCTTGTCCTTTGCCAACGGGGCTGATGCTGCAAATATCTCCGTAAGGCCACTAGAAAGAAAGAGATTTGTGAACCGGCCTTATAATACAGTGAAACAACACAACTACTATTTTCACTACTTTAACTTGATGATCATTAAATAAGAAAATTTTACAAAATAATACTGAGGTCTAGAAGTTATGTCTTAGAGTAATTCTATAACACCAGAATTTTTAAAGGTTTTCAATCATCAGAGACAACAATAAAAAGAATCCTATCTGTATTCCAATTTTAATGATTAATGACATTAATCCAAAGCAACTAAAATAAATACTTAGGAGAGAAACTGGAGAATAAAATCTTATCATTACCTGCAAATCTGTTAAAAACAACACAAAGAGGAATCTGTAAAACATGCCTAATTTAAAATTAAAGTGAGCTACAATATATATAAATATGTTTACTTATCCGTGTTCAGATTAGTCTTGACTTTATAATCAGTAGTCCTGGTTTCATGACAAGTATTTTCCAACCACTACCCTTGTGACTGCACTTATGACTTATGTATGCCTGTGGTACACTAACAATGCAGCCTTAAAAAATATAAAAAACTAATTTACCAATTTTACATAAACAAGATGGCTACAATCTATGGTAACTTATCAAAAAGTTATACCATTTAGAGCCTAGATATAAGCACATTCTCTTCCTGCCTCCCTTTTTATTTATTTTTGGTTCTGAGCATTGAGCTGATTTCAGGCCAAAGAGTTATGGGTCATATCCTGGCTTTTAACAGCTTCTAACATGATTACCTGATTTGTTACTTCTAAAGTATTGGGATTATATGTAGTAATCGCATGGGTTCCAACTGAAAAGACACGCTTATACCTACAAAGGAAAACAAGTACTTAAATTTAGTCTTAAGTAAAAGTAACATTTTATAAGAAAATATGTATGACATCAACACAAAAGGAACATTTCAATAAATAAACAGAAATGTGTTAGTTGACTGTGACTAAATATAGCTTAGTTTTATATTCTCACATTTTTTAACATTCTAAAATATTATTGCTATTAAAACCTACCTACCATTCGACTGTGAACTTGTGCGATCCTTAAGTTGAAAAATATGATCTATGCAAGCAATCTTGTGTTGTTAATATACATGAAGTTAGCAAATCACCACCTGATGCCAAAAGATTCTAAATGGAAAAACTTTAATTAAACACACACACACACACACACACACACACACTCACTCTGCACATTTCTAATTCTTTCAAAATATCCTTTTAACAAAACCATGATACAAAAAAGGAAAAGCTATGACCTGCAACTGGTCAAAGCCACATTAATCATTCCTATTTAAGCAACTACCTATTACATTTAAGTGTTGCAATTTTATAGAAGTCGGAAGCACACATCGCAGACAAGCAATTTTCACTTCTCACTTCATTTCCTTCACTTAAAGTAACAAGTATCTAAAGGAGACGAGGAATGCATAATGATAAAAATGAAACTGAATTAGAAAACCTTATTTAAAACTGAAGAATTCCTTCCTTGGAAATAAAATAGGTAAAACATTAGTCTAAGAAAAAACCCAAAATTTAGAATAAAATAATTTATAACTATAGACATACAAAAATAAAAAATAATGTGTATAAATCTATGCTGATAAATCTGAAAACTAAGAATAAATCAACCCCAATATAGGAGAATTTAATAAAGCTGCAAAGAGTTACATCCTAAATGCACCAAGCTCAAACAAGGAGATAAAACTTTAAAGGAACAGATCAAGTCCCATGCTTCTTAAATTGTTCCAGAAAACAGTCTAAGGAAAGCTTCTCAATTCTTTTAGTGACACTAAAACATGATAAGACAACACAAAAAAAGAAGGAAAAAATACATCAATCTATTTTTTTAATTAATATCAGCAATAAGAATCAATTAGAATATTAAAACAGTAATACACCACGACCAAAGAAGGTTCATTTTAGGAAAAAAGAGTTTAATATTACTAAAATAGAGATACTCCACTAACTGTGATGAATTTTATTAACATATTTTTCTAAGGGATTAAATGATCAAAAATGGATGTTAAATATAATCAAATGCCTTTTTGGTTATCTATGGAGAGTATGTTTTTCTGAGTTAAACTACTAATACAGTAAGACAAGATACATTACCTTAAACCAATAGCCTTTATCAGACTCAAGGGTAACACTAGGTGTATCGCCATTAAGATCAAGAGATCATTTTTCTTTGCAGATAGTGAATAAAATGTATTTTCTTTCATAAAAACATGAACTTAGTCTTTTCCAGATGTTATAGTGGTTATGAATAAAAAGTTGGTGCTCTATGGGGTTTAAGATGAATTTGTTGGCTAATCCTTTAAAATTATCATACTAAAAGTAGGTTTTTATTACAAAAATAAAGCTATATAAAATCAAATTACAAAATAAAGACTAATGCAAACAAAACATATATGAGACACTGATGACAGAAAATGCCATGCACATATGTAACACAAAGATACGTGAAAGCAAACAACTTTTCACCCAACTAAGAAGTTAATAGTCATTATTGACTTCTCTTACTGTTTTTGTTTCCTTTTTATTGAGGAACTAAAGTTACACACATCAATAAATTCCTACAAGAAGAGTAGGCATTGTTTTTTCTACTTAAATTTTTGTAACTCACAGATTTATTCTAATGTGATAGCTTATTAAGAAATATGATTTATATTACCCATTTACTATAATGTTACTTAGAATCATGAAACTAATGCTATTCAAAAGATAAAAAAACTGTTTGAGGCAACTGCTTTATTTATGGGGTTTCTGCCCCCATAGCAGTCAGTGATAAAGATAAGAAAGAGTCAATGTGCTGTGGTAATAACAGCTGATAAAGATCAGAAAGGCCACGGAAAGGAAAGAAAGGCCACTGAAAGCAAAGCTGGGGCAATAATCAAGTTTTGGATTTGACAGGTGATGTTCAGATTTTTTAATAGGCTGAATAAACTTATATTAACTTACACTAAAACAAACACACTCCTGTTACTTTAACTCCTGCAAATAAAAATGTTGTATCACTCTTCAACTTTCCAGTCCTTATGAATATTGCTTTCCACTTTTTAACAACTTTTTATAACACGATTTTTTTTCATATGGTAACTTTAAAAAATATAAAACTAATACATTGGCTCAGATACTGTACTTAGTATTACCATGAATTGACCCAGTATTACATGAGCACCTATCACTGTACTTGGTTCAATGATACAGCAGTAAATCAGAGAATCAGTCCCTTAAAGACCTACATTTTATTTATTATTTAGTTAACTGAGACATCTGAAACAAACTTCAAAGTCGTAAGAGCTAAGATACTTGTCAGTTATTGTTGGAAAGTTAGTTTTAGACTTGAATACTCTTAACTAGCTTGTATCAATTAGGCATGTATGATAGCGTCAATAGAAAGAGAAACCACAAAAATATTGGCTGCCATCACAATGTCATACTTTTCTCCAAAGAAATTCATATTATTCAGTTCTCTCACACTAGAGAAAATTCAACATTACTTCCTATTTGTAAAGTACAGAAAAAGCTTATGTTTCCTATAAAATAATAGTGGTCAAATTTCTTGAGGTCATAAAACCTTTGTATATTACTTCTAAAATTAAGATCCTCAATCCTTTTAGTGGCTAGTCTATTCAATGGGGCTCATGTAAATCAAAAGAGATCTTATCTACTCAGAGTTGAAAGAAGCTTTTGCTACTAGTCTAGTTCCCATAACATGTAGCTTGAACCTTTATAGTACCCTGGGCAAAGCTGGCTAGTTTTAATAGTTTGGAAACTAACCTTTCCAAAAAGTAATTCTATTCATTCCAGTACTGCAGATATTGACCACTGTTCTTCAGAACTTATTTTCTAGAAATCGGTGGCCAAAATTTATTTTAAAATGGTTGAAGGAACTACGTTGAACTAGGAAAGAGAATTCAAATTGAAAGTCTGATTGACAAAAAATTAAGTTTGTTCTTTAGAATTAATGCATCAGCATACTTTAATTGTATTAAAAACAGAAGTTATATTATGATGATCGGAGCAATCTATCACTTGAGGAAAAAATAAGAACCATTTAAATATACAAGATTTTTAAGGATCCTTAAAGAACTGGGGAGACTCAAATTACCCTAGATATGCCAATTTTCTCTCTAACTTTGCTCAATGAAATTAACTGAAGAAAAAATTTCAAAACAAGTATTCTACAAGGATAACAATTATGCCATCTATTTTAGGAACTCATACAACTGAGCTGCTAAAAGAAAAAAATTAAAACACTCAAATCTTTCAAAATTATAATCAGTTTGCCAATGAAAACCAGAAACGCTACAGAATTCAAAATTAGTTGCACCATTCTAAGAAGTTACCACACTGTAACCTAAAAAATGAAGTTAAGAACAAAAACTAAAGTTATTGGTTCTGTACACACATCATGTTTTATCTCTCTGAGGCCTAGTCTGGAATAATGTACTCACCTATTTGTCAAAATGTGGCACATTCATTTTAATGTGGCACATTCAAAAGAACCAGAGACTAAACTTTTTTCTAATGGTCAACATGTGCTATTCATTGACTACTCAGTGCATTTAAGGTGTAATTTTAAAATCTTCACACACTTCATATCATGTTATCTAATCCTTACAGCAATCTGAGGGCCAGGAATTGCCATCCATTTTACAAAAAGTAAACAAAGCATCTACACCTTGATCTGACCCAGCAAGCTACTGAAAAATGTCACTGCCCTGTCCCAAGGAAAAGATCAAACCCAGTTTTTAAATTTCATTACACACCTAAAAAAGATTACAAAATGCACTAGTGGTATGTTTTCTCTGACAGTCAAATGGACATGAAAATGTGTTGATCACACACAGGCTAGTCTCTGGGTGATAAAGTTGTGAAGGTAACACTATGTTAGGTTATGCAGTAGTACCATAGTGTTACCTTAAGTATTAATTGATAGCAATCAAGAGGGTGGGTAACTGGTTTATTTCCTTTTAGTTGCTATTTTTAATTCTCACCAAACTCCTTGCCAAGCCAGACAAAGAAAACCAGAAATGTCAAAAGAAAAAAAGAACAATAATTACTCTAAATGTAGCATTTGGATTTGAAATATGCACAGATGCTTTTCAGAAGAAAAGGCTGAATGGCATTACTGAGTTGTGTACAACTCAAGATACTGAAAAAGTAATGTTTATAGTAATACTTTATAGAAGCACAGGAATATAAAACCAACAGAAATACTTACTTTCCCCTCCACGAATGTTTTGTTGTGTAGAAACATGCCAAATCCTTATTTTCCCTGATTATGTTCATTTTGTGCTGAAACCTGGAAGATAAAAATATGGGTGAATTTAGTACAGTGTTATCCTTAGAGTTTTTCATGAATTTCCCATACCATACTTCCATAGCCTGCCATAGGGTACTGAGTTTGAGGCACAACTTTTTCTCCTAGACTACTGGTTTTCAAGGAGAGGGAATGGTCTATTCACCTATCACAGCCTTTAGCACACCACATTGTGACTGTCTGCTCTCTTCCACTGCTTTGGGCTTCCTGAGGACAAGTCCTGACCTCTATCAATATCCCAAGTGTAAATAACCCAATAAAAAATGTTAAAGTAAATGAATGTTTAAATCTCACATGTCAAACAATGCTTTGGCACATGACAGGCACCTGAAAACGTCTGCCAAGGGTCAAAGCAATACAAAAGGCTTTTGTTGAGGTGCTAAGTGCCAGCTGTGTTTTTGTCAATTTAAAGGCAACCTATTGTAAATGAGTAAGATTTAACAAATATAACAGTATTCTCATTACAAAAGTAATGCATGTCCACAGTAAGAAATCTAAAATGTTCATAAATTAATAATCTTTCATCCCCACATCCAAAGATAATTATTCTAGCCTCCCTTCTATTTAGGAAAAATAGGTGGCTTTTTTTTTTTAAACAAAACTGAGATTGTCAATTGTTCCGCTTAACCCATTTTCACCATGGAATTAAAGTCAATCTTTCCCCATGGAATTAAATATTCTTTGGGAAAAATGATTTTATGGCTACATGATGTTCCACTGTATGAATATACTAGAATAAGTGCAGAAATTGAGAGTATGTGTTGAAATTGAAACTTTTATAGCAGTTTGGTTAGTGAACTACTCTGGTTAAACAGGATGTAGAGCAGTTTAAGACTGTCAAACTTGTGTGATGAATCACACATGGTATGAGGTTCCAACAAGCCTCATGCAGAAGGACTATGTTATGTGCAATATTTTACAATTAGTTTGTTGACTATAACCCTGAAGTTTATAAAATCCAGAATCCAATTGTTTGATGAAAAAATTTTAATTTAGTTAAGTTTACACAATAAGTTATTTGAACTGGCTACTAATAAGACTGATGATAAAGTTTAAAAATACTACATCATTTGCTTCATACTGAATAAAAATTTAAAATGAATATGCCATTTATTTCTTCTTTTGTGGCTTGGCTAATTTTTCCTATCCTCAATAATTAGAAATGCACTCTAAAAAATATTTTAAGATTCATACCGAAGTGTCAGTAATGCAAACTGAATGGTTGGAACTGTGATTCAATTAAGCTTTCTTTTGTAAGTATCTTTCTTTATACACTGGCCTAATTTTTTTAACCAGCAAATATTTTTTTCATAATTAAAATAAAATCATATTCCTTCAAAAGCACTTTTATAACAATTTTTGAAACAATCACACCATCAAATTCACCCTTTTAAAGTGTATAATTCAGGGATCTCTAATATGTTCAGAGTTCTACAACCACCACAACTATTTTTGGAACATGTTTTATCCCCCAAAAGGAAACCCTGCTTGCAGTCACTCCCCTATTCCGCTTTACTCCCAGCACCTGGCAACCACCAATCTACTTTCTGTCACTACGGGTTTGCTATTTTGGACATATCATATAAATGGAATCATGCAATATGTGGTCTTTGTGACTGGCTTCTTATGCTTAGCACAATATTTTCAAAGTTTATACACGTTATGGCATGGATTAGTTTCCTTCTACTGTATATATATAATACCACCTTTTGTTTATCCACTCATCAGTTGATGAAAATTGGTGTCGCTTCTACTTTTGGCTATTATCAATCACACTGCTCTAAACATTCAGTTTGCATGGACATGTTTTCATTTCTCTTGGGAATATGCCTGAGTAGTAAAACCATTTTACAGACACCTCTGTTTTGAAATTGCTTTCTTCATTCCTCCTACTTTTCTTTGTATTAGCAAGTTAGTGAAGACTTCTGTTACTCTATGTAGAATGCTCTTCCTCGAGATATCTATATGGCTCACATCTTCACCTCAAATCTGTGTTCAAATGTCACCTTTACAATGAGGCCTATCCTAACTATCTTGTTTTAAATTGTAACCATCTTCCTCATTCTACACTCTCTATTCTTGTCTGACTCCTGCTCATTTTTCCTCCCCGGCACCTTTCATTTCATAGTTTAATGTGAAAGTTATGTTAGTCATTCATCTAAACCTACTAGAATATCCAGAGAGGCGTTTTTGTCTGTTAAGCATGCCTATGTTTGTGTATATATAGTATGTGTATATATACTATATATCCCCTGACCCTACAAGAGTGCCTGACACAAAACAGGTGCTCAGTAAGTACTTGAGTGACTGAGTGAAATGGAGCAATCCGATGGGAAATTCTGATGTCCAGTTCAAACCTGATGCTCTAAAGAGGTACTCCTCCCAAATAAGGTGTTGTCAAACTTTCTGGAAAAGCATCAATTCATGCTGAGGAATAATAAGAGAACCACAAGTAACAACAAATTTAGAGAAACTTTATTGTTACCAGAGAGGAAATTTCTCTTAACAGTCAACTGACATCTTTCTCCAAGCATGTATGAAAATAGCTAAATATAGTCCTGCCAGTTGGTGTGTTTTGTTTTTTTCTGGACTGTGTATCTGGGATGGCACAGGCAGCCAACCAAAACTTACTAAACCATCAAACATTATTCCAACTTTCTGAATCATCTGCAGCAAATGATACTGCTGAAATGAAATATAGGATTTCTGAGAACATGCCCATAAAGCGAAAAATATAGGTCTACAGTTATTTCCCTTATATACTATAGCTGAAGACTGGAACAATGGAAGAAAAAGGAGAACAGAAAAGGTGAATGACTGATTCCAAGGAATGGAGTTTGGAATCCTATTTCATAGTTTAAGACATTAGAATGACTGACTCTGTACCAAGGGCCTATCTTGGGAAAACTGACATGGAAGAAAATGTGTTTGAGTAAAGACTGGCTGACATCATTAAGAAACTTTAAAATTAAAATGAAAGTGCCCTGGCTGGTTTTGTTCAGTGGTTAGAGCTTCGGCCCTTGGACCGAAGGGCTGGGGGTTCAATTCCCAGTCAAGGGCATGTACCTGGGTTGCAGGTTCTCCCTGCCCAGGTCGGGGGCGGGCAGGAGGCAACCAATTGATGTGTCTCTCTCACAGCAATGTCTGTCTGTCTCTCCCTCCCTTCCACTCTCTCTCAGGTGAGAATTAACAAAACAAAAATTAAAATGAGAGGAAAATAATAAAGATTTTTAAATGACAGCCACAAAGAACTTAGGGTATGACCCAGAAGGAATAAAGATGCGTAATAAATCCTGAGGGGTCCAGGGGGTGTGGGGTGGGGCATGAGGAGTGGGGAGAGAAGCAAAATAATCTCACAGCAAAGCAAATTTAAGAATTAAAAGATCTAAAGAATGACTTCATAGGTATCACTGATTTGAGGAAATACGTAACTAGAACCGATCTTTTAGGAAAAGAATTAAAACAAGTTTAGGGAAGGAGCATCATCCTGAGCACCCAAAAGGCTGTGGGCTCGATTCCCAAAATGCAGATGACATCATCTGTCCCAATATACCACCCCAGGTATGCAATAGTTTCAGTATTTCTATTACCTCTTTCATTTTCAACATTACTTAAAGGCCCCTGTACATCTTAAGGCTTTTGGGGGGGGATGTTATCATTATTAAATTCCTTGATTATCTCTAAGTCTTCTTTATTAATTTCAATCCTATTCAATGTATACCACCAATGTTTATCACCTAGAATTTCTACCTTTAAAAGTACAGTGTTTTATTGGTTTAATCAGTGCTCATAATTTTTACCTACTCATTCAAAAACAACTACACCAATATGTCAACTTTCTTGAATTGGGTGGAGTACACAAGAAGTCAGTACTTTATTGTTATTTTATTCTTTAAAATTTATATTTCCTAAAACATTTAAAAGGAAAAAAAATATATGATCAAGATAATAGTGATAGGTGAAATTTTTGAAAATTATCTTGTTAACTATAACCTAATACTTAAGCGTCTCTTTATTTCAACTTTATTCCTACAAAAGACTACTATTTTGTAAGTCAATCTTACTTACTACTTTTTAAAAATCCCACTTAGACATTTGTAATCTTAATTATGAGAAATGTTTCTTTACATGAAACCAACCTAATATTTTAAAATTATAATGTATGTTTGAAGCCTACAAGTTAACTATGGTTTAAGAAACTTTGGGAAAAAAGAACTTCACCCCATAAATATAAATTAACCTCCATTCAATATCTTCTCTGTACATATTTCTTTAACAAACTCTAAAGGTGTTTCTAAAAGTGCTGCTCATAGGCAAAAACTCTTAACCAACCATAATTCCAATTAATACTGATAAAAATCTTCACAATTTTTATTATCAAGTAGCTCAAGTATCGAGCAGGTGATACCAATAATCACTTATTGGCACATTCTATAAATAAACTGTCCAACTAAAAAAATGTAAAAATTGTTGGATGAGACCTTGGTAGCAGCCATATCACCATTTGCCATCCTGGCGGTTGTTGAGATGCTATTCAAATTAGCAAGAATTTATCTGTTCAAACTAATCACTTAAATATCATCTCCTTCACTTCTGCAAGTGTCCCACTTCAAATTCTCAAAGACCTACCCATCTTTTTCGTGAGAATAACTCAAGACTGCATGCCAATTTTAACTGAATCATATTGAAAGCATCTCCAATTTTTGCCTCTAAGCCGCCTTCTGTTGTTTTCATTCTATACCCTAATATTACAACGCCAACAGAACTTTTCTGCAACTTCTCAGTTTGTTCTTTTGAAAGAACTGTATAAGGGTTAAAAAGTGAAATGGAGGGCAATGCAGCATTTTGGCTAGATTCACCTTTTTCAATGAATTCCCTTGCTTAGTGCTTTCAAACACCATTTAATGTTCTCACATTATCTAATTTATGACTGGCGGTAAAACTGACAATCCATTTAAGATCATTTATGGATAAAATGAAAATGATCTTGTAGAAGATATGACTTGGACACAAAACTGCAGGACTTGAGAGTCTACTGAGCAGATGCCTATATTATATTGACACTAAGAACAGAAAGAAGATTAACACCACAGGCACCCAGGCAGATTACAGCTGGGCTTAAGCAAAATAATTCGCACACAGAATAAAATTAAGCGTATGTGCATGGTTTATGTTAGTTAAGTAAAAACGTGAACAGAACACTCATTTAGCCAAGAATGAATGAGTGTACAGTACTCAAAAAATAATACATTAGTGAATGAAGAAACTGGCATTAATAAAGGTTATATGCTTTAAACCTATATTTTGCATGACCGACTGGGACTGACACAAATACAAAAACTTCCTGAGAGCAGACAGGATACTCATTTTCCCACTTTGAGTCCACAGACGAAAAAATAAACTCTTTCATCATTAACTTTGCTCTCATGTAATGAATTAGAAACAAGAGTTTGTCTTGAAATCCCTCAAAAACTAAGATGGATGGAAAGATGGAAAGGTGCCCCACTTATAGTAAGTATAGTAAAATGTTAACATGAAAATTTTGGAGGTGAGTATATGGGTACTTAATGTAAAGTTGTTTCAACTTGGCTGTAGGTGAAAACTTTTATGTTGGGGAAAATTGTCCTTGCCTTTATTTTCTGACCTAAGTCTCCTAGAACAGAAATAGTTTTTCTGTTACACTGTAAAACTGCATCTGAAAATGTGGTATATATTCACATGATAGGAACTAATTTATGAACTTAATACTTCCTCATGCAAGCATATCTTATTGAAAATGCAGGGGGAAGAAGAACTATTGCTAAGGCAAAGGCTAATCCTTTAAGTGATTAATTCTGTGTAATAACTAAGGAGAGAATCCCTTATCACTGGCTTCTTAAAGACCTACTTTTATTTGTAACTAGATACAAAATCTGAGTGAATTATATCACCAGATTAGTTCAGTTTCAAAAAAAAAGGTAAAAAATATAAATGGTTAACAGAACATTAATTTTTACCCAGATTAAAAAGCTACAACTAGGCTGTCTTAGAATGTGCTATGTATGGGAGAAAACTGTTACAAACTTTAACCTGTTTTTAATTTTTAGCTTCATGTTTTAATATGTAACTCAAGTACAAGCACAAGCATTTCCCTCTAAATAAACAACAAATCAGCCCTTGCCAGCTTGGCTCAGTGGTTAGAGAGTTGGCCCTCGGACTAACGTGTCCCGGGTTCAATTCCAGCAAAGGGCACATACCTCGGATACAGGCTTGATCCCTGGCCCTGATTAGGGCGCATGCAGGAGGCAATCAATCGATGTGTCTCTCTCACATCGATCTTTCTCTCTTTCTCTTTCTCCCTCTCTCTATTTCTCTCTCCCTTCTACTCTCTCTGAAAAGCAATGGAAAAAATATCCTCAGGTGAGGATTAAAAAATAAATTAATTCATTAAATAAGCATCAATTAGTATGTGTAATGTATACAATAACCTATGTTAAAAAGCTATAAAACAGATCACAAGGTAAGATTTTAGTACATTTCATCTTAGCTCTCTTGCTGAAGAATCCCTTAACTCCAGAGATAATGTTGTTGAGAAAGCCAGTGTGATATCAAATTTAAGCTAACAATTTTATCTCCAAATAATTACTCAGAAGTTATAACACTGAAATGTTTACATTGTCTGTCACATCAAAATACTTTTTAGAAATACTTCCACCACTGTAGTAGGGTAGGGCAAAATTATCTAAGATCCCCTCATTCCTTCTCTAAAAATCCATTCCTTTCCAAATAGGAACTAAATTCATGAAATTAAAGGGCAAGATAAATTCAAAAGCAACCCCTATATCTGAAGGAACACTTTTAGTAGTATCTTAATGGGGAGAGGGGCAAGCATATATACCATAGCAGCTAATTTTTGTTGGTCTACTCAAAATAAACAAATACTGAAAAAGATACCAGTTTCTTCATATTTTAATCATATATATACTGATTTCATCTGCGGGAGTAATTCTTATTTCTCACAAAACAGACATGAATCTGGTTGAAAAAATAAATAACTAACATTGTTTCCAAGGTGCCTGATTACAACTCTTCCCTTTCCAGAACTAAAAATGCCTTGAAATAGTCACCTAAAAACCCTTCACAATGTGTCCAGTTAAGCAGGTCTGTGAAATCAATGCTATTGATCATTTACATATGTGTTTGTACATATTCCTGAAACTTTTTAGACCTAATTTCTGTTTCATTTTATTTTTGAAGCTAACTTGACTTATGCAAGAACAAATTGTATTAGCTCAATAAACTCATCAGCTCATGAACAGCCACTTAATAATCTTGCTCTATTATTGTAAATAGACCCTATTGGGTAAAGGAGATTTTCAATGGTCATATTTTAACTTGTAGCTGTTTTTCTATCTCTATAGTAAATGCACAGTGGGGAACAAAATTCCCTAAGCAAACAACAAAAATAACTTAAAATTTTACACTAATCATCCTAATATCCAAATATTGTTCTTTATATTTAGTAAAAGACAAACAGTTTAAATTGCTACAATTTTCCTTTCACCCAACACAAAGTAGCAACATATAGGTTTCTAATTTGGCTAGGAAATAGTCCTATCATTATTCCTAACTCCACCACAGTGCTTCACAGTATACAGAACACTCACAAATCTATCAGTTAACTAAAAAAAAAGGAAAATTCCCCTTTTAAAATTAAACCCAGAGCTCTAAGGTTTGGGTAGGGAAATGGTTTATCTATTCTAAGATTTGATAAATATCCAGAATACATTCTGTATCTTGACTAGAAGTTTGAGGAAGAGAGAAACCCCACACGCTAAATGACTAAGGAATACGAGTCTGAAATCCATGTATAAGAATTTAAATTTTAATAAAATTACTATAGAATTTATCAGAAAAAGTCTCCTACATTCCTAACCTTATCAATCCTTCTATTATGTTCTGACAACTCTACCTGACAAAATCAGAACATCAAAACAATTATTTTAGATTGCTTCAGGGGTTTTGTGAACGCTGCTTAGGGAGTGTGATCTACTTCTAACAACTTAGAGTGCTGAAACTACAAAATCCCCCTGATTTTAAACTATTTTAGAGATCGCTCTTTCCGTAAGTAGTCCATAAAAGAGTAAGTAAAACTCAAACAGGTAGCCGGTTCAATAAAGTTAAGAGCATCTTTAAAGAACTACTAGCAAAATAACGTTTATCTTTACCGAACGAACCCCACTTAAATGTACCTTTGCACAGGTAACTGTTTTAAATTAGGAAAAATGATCACAACCATGTTGGCTTAAGTTACTTGGGATAAAGATAGGCCCTAAATCTGTGATTCTCAAAGGAGTTCCTGTGATTAAAATTCATAATTAAGAACTATGATTGGCATGTGCTGAATAGTGCTGGTGCAGAAAAATGTGTTGAAAAACAGATTAAAATTCTGAATTAAAGTAATGGTTGAGGCCCCATAAGAAACACTATTATTAGAAACACTACTAGTATTTAGTGGACGGGGCTAGATACCCCTCAATGTAAAAGACAATCCCACAGACTGAAGAACTGTCCTCAATTAACTTTCAAATATCCAAGTGGTCATTCATGTAGGTAAAAAACCTATTTAAAATTAACTAATCCACAAAGTATGTTTTCCAGTTTAATATGCACATAATTTTCCAGGAATGTACCTATGTAAATTAAGAGATTATACTTTGCATTCTCTTGGCTTTTGTTTGAGTGTATCTATATTCTGTCTGCATTTTTGAAAGGTATTTTTGCTGTGTTTTTCTTTCAGTACTTTGAAGTTACCATTTGTCTCTTTGTTTGCATGGTTTCTCTGCTGTAACTTTTACCTTTGTTCCTCTGTGTGTAATGTTTCTCTTTTCTCTGGCTACCTTCAAGATTTTCTTTGTCCTTTGTTTAAATCTATTTAAATATAGTATATCTAGGTGTGTTTTGCTTACATTTTAGGGGCCAGGTATTTATTCTGCTTGGTGTTCTCTAAGTTTCTTGGACCTGTGGTTTGATGGCTGACATTAATTTTGGAAAATTCTGTATTACTTCCTCACATATTTCAATATTTCTTCTCTATTATGCTCTGGGATTCCAATTATGGATATATTAAAATGTTTACTATTATCCCGAAGCTCTTGGATTTTCTGGTTTTTTTAAAACTTTGTGTGTGTGTGTGTGTGTGTTTCAGTTGGTTAATTTCTCCTCACATCTAAAAGTTCATTGATTCCTTGGTTGTTCAAATCTACTGATGAGCCCAAAGGTTTCCTGCATCTCTTCACTGTGTAATGAAACTTCTAGCATTTCCTTTTGGTTATTTCTTATAGTTTCCATCTCTCAACTAAAATGACCCACCTGATCTTTAATACTTTCCACTTTTCTGTTCATACCTTTAACATATTAATTACAGTCATTTTCAATTCCCTTATCAGATAACAGCATTTATGTTAATCGAAGTATAGTTCTGATAATTGTTCTTTCTCTTAGGAATTTGCCTGTTGCATGCCTTGTAATTTTTTGTCGAAAGCTGGAAATGTACAGGACAGCAGAAACTAAGGTAAATAATTTTTGTAACTAGAAATGGGCACCTTTTCTTTGCTAGGTCTTTAGTGCAGGGTGTAAATCTGTTTAGGAGTTGGACTGGGATTACGATTGGCTGTTATGATACCCTCAGTGTATCACAAGCTTCAAATACCTGCATGACAGCTTGTGGCTCCCATGGCGGATGGTTTACTAAAGCAAGCTCTGATTCTTTGTGCTATGCCTCTTGGCGTAATCCTGTTCTGCTCCTAGTAGCATTCTGCAGTTACTTGTTATTCAAAGCTTCTTATCTCAGTGGCAGGGGATTGGGGGTACAGTCTCCGTTGTTCTATGATTAACATTCAGTCTTATGCATACTCTAAGTACCTGGATCTCAGAGGTGTGACCCCCTGGCTGCAGTCTGGGGCTCAGGGCCTCTTCCCCAGGAGAATATTCTTTCCCTCTTCTTTTGTCTTCCCCCAACTCAATGAATGTGCACTAACAGGGCCAGCAGAGAAGCCCTTCCCCTAACAGATTAAGGCTTTTGTTCCATAGAAGAGACAGAGGGGAAGAATCAAAGCCATTTTGCCCCTCTTGAAAGCTTTGCTGCTGTTCCCCTCCTCTATGTCAGCACCACAACAGATACTCTCCAGGGCGGTTTCCAATCTTTTCTAGGAGTACCTAGTGAGGTCTGTGGATAGAGAGATTGAAAGAAGGTACACTGAGCCTTCATCACTTTGTCAGCTATTCTAGATGAAATCTTGCCAGTGAACAGTTGTGTCTAAAGGTGAATGTGAATTCATGTCTACTCTTTTTCTCCTTAATTTTAGGCCAGTGGTTTTTTCCTGTGGCCTCAGCTCTTCAATAGATTTCAAAAAACAAGTCATGAATTTGAAGTCTGTGCAGTTCTTTTTTGTTTTAACAGTGGCAGCAAAGCTTCCTCTTGTCTCAGAGCCAAAGGCAGTGGTGATATTATTCCTAAACTATTTCAGGGTAGTAAAAGAGGTGTTACAAATTACTTGGAATAAAAAGGAGGTTTTTGTGGGGTTTGATCCAGTTGAGAAGCCCTGACTTAAAGGATCTCTTTCAAAACAACTCCTCTGTAATTAGTTCTAAATATTACAGTCAACATTTAGGCCTAAACTATTAGTAGCAACCAAATTTTTGCTGCAGTTTATCTGCATAGCCTTGCTTGTACTGGCATAACCTGGATATACTGCAGGCTTGGTTCCAGACCAACGCAATTAAGCAAGTATCACAATGAAGTGAGTAGTAATCTTGCTGGTGAAGAATCCTGCCTTCTATTTGTTAAAAAAACCCGCGACGTCTATGAAGTGCAATATAGAGAAGCGCGGTAAAACAAGGTATGTATGAACCTAACTAATTTTAAGTACCTCAATCAGGGAAGCAGGTGAAGGTTATGTGTAATGAGAGCCTCAAATTCACCCATGTAAACAGAACTGGTTGAGGAATGGAGCCCAATTACTTAAAGCAGATCCTTTTTATTTGTACAATTTAGTATCTATTGAGAACCAGACTACACTATCAACCTTTTTACAAATTTAATGAAGGCAGTATTGTTAGTCACCTAGGCAACCAGCCTCTATTTATTTGTGGATAACATTAAATTCTTACATAACTCATGCTTTCCACAATTCCACAACTTTTTCACCAATGACGTGAACAAATTTTTGGGACTATTTACTTACTACTGACACTTAAGAAAAAGGAATATCCATTGCCTTCCACTGGAATACAAATGGCGATACTTTCCATATACTGGACTATAAAGATTCTTTACATTTCTCTTAATAACTTTCTGACTCCTCTTTTCCTCCCTTAATATGTGCTACTTCCTATTTCCAAACTAGGAATATAATGCAATATTATCTAAACAAGGTCTTAATGTCCCATTGTGACATTAACAGCAAAACACAAGTTTGAGACATAGCCTCTAAAACATTGCTTCACAGTACATTTAAAATGTTAACAAGGTTTTCTGTTATATGATAAATTAAGTCGAACAATAAAGCACTTTCCAGAAACCAAATATTAGTGAAATCAAGTCTTTTTAGGATGCCACATTTATGACAAGTAATTTTCTAAATTTCCTTCTTTTTTTTCAGGCAAGTCCTGTTTCATATTCCATAGACTTACAGGATACTGGTAATATCCTGCAAAACCTGACCACTGTGAGCAATTTCCTCAAACTCTGCAGACAGTACTTTCAAACCTGAAAATCTATCAGAGCCATAAAGTAAGAAAGAAAATACTCAGTAAGCAAGACAATCACTGGGGCAGGTCCTGAAGAAATATTCTGAAACTTTACTCCCCCCCCCCCCCCAAGATAATGCACTCCAGGGGCTCAAAATAACCCTACAACATAAAGCCCTTTAGAGAGTAGCAGCAACAGCATCAGGTAGAGGCCCTTCTTTTTGAGGGGAAACAGGGCAGGGTCAAAGGCAAAAGCAGAGGGAGCAAATCATTACTTTAGGAGGCCACTGCCACATTCGGGGGCCTTTTTTTTTAAAGCTTTTCTTCCCCCCTAAGCAACTGATAAAGGAAACAATCTCAAGGCATGAGTGGTTAACTGAATACCTTAAAAATAAAGAGACAATTTAAGGGCAGGCACTCTCCGTAAGTGTACTAGATCAGATCTGCGTTTAACAGTCGCTTCACTGGGCGTCTAAGTCCTACTTTACCCACTCCAAAGGCCGCATTCAGAGGCAAAATCACAACAGCGGAGGAGAGGCCGCCGCGAATAGGTTACTATGCAGAAAGGAAAAGCCTTGGGGGAAAACTAGATTTTGGAAGAGGAGGAGCCTGGAAAAGAAACGACGTGGATGCTCCCCATTTCCCAACAAAACGAAACAAAGCTAAACAAAGAAAGCCAAAGTATACGCGGGGCGGGGTGGGGGTGGGAGGAGGGCCGCCGACTCCGGAGTTGCATCTATCGGGAGCGGCGTCGGACTAGGTAGGAGGCCGGCAGGGAATCCCGAGGGCGGGGCCCAGAGGGGAAAAGGGACGCGAAGGGTTAAGGATGTGCACAGGGGCGTGAGGGGCCGCAGGGACAGACAACCAGAAAACAAAGCGAAAACAAAAAGCCGAAAAGGGCTGACCGAGAGAGCGCCCAGGGCGAATGTCAGTAGGACTCGGGGGCTGTGAGGGGTCCGACGGGACGAGCCAGATTAGCTTGGAAGGAAGGTAATATGCTTTCCCTAGCAGCCGGGGGCTGCGGCGGCTAAGACACGTCCCTCCTTTTCCCTGCTCTTTGCCGCCGCCGCCTCCCTGCCCCCCCCCGAAAGTCCCCGCAGGGTGGGGAAAAGGTAAAGCAGAGCCCCAGAGTCTGGTGCCCCGAGTGGTTTACCTTGCGGGAGGCTGGAGAGGCTCCAGCGCCAGCTCCCCCCGCCGCCGGCTCTGCGTTCAGAGCGGGATGAGGCGACCTCCGGCCTCCTCCCCTTCGCCACTTCCCCTTTCCCCCGCCGGGGTTCCGTAGCTCTGCTGCCGCGGGTTCCTGGTGCCGCGGCGGCGCTGCCTCCCCGCCCCCCTCCGCCTCCTCCCTCTGCCTCTTAGAGGCTCACTCTGGAGGCCGCCATCTTCGCTCGGGCTCTGAGCGATCGGGCTCTCCTACGCCTGCGTCGCCCCGGTCCAGGCTGTCACGAGACTCGGTCAGCTGATTTCAACTCTTCCGCCTCCTGCCCCGCCCCCTCCCGGCCATTTCCCCGCCCTCCCTGTCCCGGCCGCCCGGTTTCCCAGAATTTCAAGTCCACCCGCCCCGCCCCGCCCCGCCCGCCCCGCCCCGCCCCGCCCCGCCCCGCCCGCGGGTACGCATGCGCAGAAGGGAGAGCCCGGCTGCGGCTTCCGGAGTCGGCGCCGCGTGCGGGGAGGACCCGCCCTCGGGCACGCGCGAAAGGAGGCCACGCCCCTCGGCACGTGGTTCTGGCCTCGGAGGGCTGCCGCGGGGCCGGCCCCCGGGTTGCGCTTTTAGCGCTTGAGGCCCGTGTGGGAGCCTTTCTCCCGCTTAGCCCTTGACTCCACGGGGCCGCGGAGCAGCCTCCGCCCGCTGCCGCCCCGTCGCGCCGGGCTCGCCTTTCCGCTTGTTCATGACGCCCCCCGAGCCGCAGTGGGAAGGATTTAAGTTTGGGTTGGTCTGGGCCGTCGGCAAGACCAAAGCTTGGGCGGTGCCTTCGGCCTTTTGGCGGCGCCGCCAGAAAGATGTACTGATAGCTCCTTTTAGTGTGTGCTGGTCACGTGTCGGGAGCTCACTTAGGCTCCAGCCCCGTCAAGGTGGAATCACCCTCGTTTTGCAGGTAATGCAACGCCCGGTCTCACGGGAGCGGACTTGTTGTTTGAGCCCAAGCAATCTGACCTCAGAGCCTGTGCCCCTGATACCATCTCCCTGAACATACAGGCGCTGGGGGGGGAGTCAGGCTAGAGAAAGGGGGGGAGGTATTACTCTTATGTATTAACCTGTCGGTAAAGATGTAATTAAAGAAGGTCAGCCTCCACTCTCAGACCTGAACTCTAAAGACAGTAGTTTCGAAAGTGATTCTGTTACAAACTTCAGAGTATGCATGGTGCAGGACGGCTTGCATGGATACATTATTTTACGAGGGTTAAAGGTCCCTGATAAGGGGGTTGACACTCTGCAGAGCAATCCTGACGCTGTGGTTTCTTTGGAGCCCTTTTCAGCGGCGGGCTCGTGCTTTGGACACGGGGACTGCAGGCCGGGAAGTGGAGAGGAGACACTCGTTCTTCCGAGATGCTGCTGCTTGACTTCATTGACCCTTCGCCCTACCTTGGGGTAGAAAAAGACTGCATTTACCTTAGGCTTCCCCATCGAAGGGGTGGTACCAGGAATGGCTGGGTGGGGGAAGATAAAACCTGGCATAGAGGAGAAAGAGGGAAAAAGAAACGGGAGCGCTGAATCAAGAGGTCGTCTTGGCCTAGGCCGCGGAAACAGAAACCTGTGTTTATCTTATAGGTTGCAAAGCCTTCCAGTCATCCCAGAAGTAGCTGTGAGGTGTATTGTTTCTATTTTATAGATGAAGCGGACCCAGAGAGCCTAAGAGACTTGCCCAAGGTGGCCCAGCTCCTAAAGGCTGAGCAGAGATTGAGTCCCAGGACTTGTAACATTAAGGCCAGTGAACTATTAACCTCCACACTGCCTCTCTGTTCAGTATCTGGGACAGATAAAATTGATTATGAGAGTTGGGAGGAGCCTTTAGGCTTCATGAATTGTCCCTCACTGCCCATCCCATGTAGTGGAAAATTTCCTGCCTCCCAAGGCCTTTTTTTTCTTTTTCTTTTCATTTCGCAGTTTTAGAAACCACTGTCTTTGTATTCAGTTTGTCCTCTCTTTCATGAATAGGTTTTTGTTTTTGTTTTTTGCACTTTCTTCCTCTATGTGACATCCCTTTAAGTATTTGCCTATACAGCTAATTATCCTCTCTCTCTCCTCTGTTTATCCTTCTAACTACCCCAGCCACAGCTTCCCATCTTCAAAAGCTGCGTTCCTAGTGGTTTCAACTGTTGCTTACAGGATGTGGTTTCAAGCCTTTTCACAAATCCCCTGGTTGCCGTTAATTAGGTTTGTAGTGTCCTTAAAACACTAAAATTAAACACAAGAGTCGGGAAGGATAGGAGGACTTGTCTTTTCTTTCCCTATTCTGTTAAATCAATCCCATACCCCCCCACCCCCTTCTTTTTAAAGAGTAACAAATATAGCCTGGCCCGGTGTAGCTCAGCGGTTGAGCATCGACCTAGGATCCAGGAGATTGCAGTTCGATTCCCAGTCAGGGCACATGCCGGGGTTGCGGGCTTGATCCTCAGCTGGGGGCGTGCAGGAGGCAGCCGATCGGTGACACTCTCATCATTGATGATTCTGTCCCTCTCCCTCTCCTTTCCTCTCTCTCTGAAATCAATAAAAAAAAGATATATTAAAAAAAAAAAAGTAACAAATACAAGGCAGGATCCTCAAACTCCTCTTTCTGGATTTTTCTTTCTACTAAAATCCAGGTTTGCCTTAGCTTTTCTGACACGTTCATAGTGCGAACATATCAAATTTACAGTCAGGAAAGGGGAACAACACAGATGATGTCCTTCCAAATTATGTGATATATATTTATAATATTTCACAGCTTCTTAGGTATCAATAGCTTTTATCAGTGGTATAAGTTAGTGTATAGACAGGCAAGGCTTAAGATTTTAGGGAACCCACAAGACCGTCCAACGTCTGCTTATTGAACTCCATATTGCTGTTAAATTGCCTACCTAATTACATGAATGCCCAGATCCTAAATAAATGCTTAAGAACTCTACATAATTCAGCAAGATTTGAACTGTTTCAAATGCAGTAGCTACTAACCCATGTGACTACTGAATACTTGAAATAAAGTTAAAATACACACTAGATTTAACATGAAAAAAATGTAAAATATTGCACTAACAATTTTTATATTGATTACATGAAATAATATTTGGATATGTATTTGGTTACATAAAGTACATTTGTTAAAATCAATATCACATGTTTCTTTTTTAAAATGTAGCTACTAGAAAATGTGAAATTTTATACGTGGCTCCCATGATGTTTCTGCTGGACAGTGAGTGCTACAGAAAGTCTTGTGCAGATACACAGTGTCAGAAAATACTTTTCCATTGAGTTGGCAAGCTTGAAGATCCCACAGAATCCTCTACTGGACTTCATTTTAATTTCTTATGTGGTGGTGGTTTGTTTGTCTCCAGTAGTTTTTCTCAAGTGGATTTTATTGAAAAAGGCAGCCAACCATTCCTTGCTGCTGTGCCTTTGCGATTATGGTTTCAAACATCTCTGTCACTGCAGATTTCTGGGAAGACAGCAAATCCAGTTTCACAAACCAGACCGGAGGGGGTGGAGACTTGAATGTCCCATGAGGAAGTTTGATTCCTTCTAGCCCAGAATGCCATCATAGTATTACAAGTCACCACTGATAACTCATAGCCCTGGGGCTCACTCAAGCCTCTAGCAGCTTGGACTCTGAGAGGTAATGTAATAAACTCTAAGATACAACCATTTGAGGGGCCACAATGAACCATGTAGCACTCCAAAAACCCTAACAAGCCCCTGGATTGGAGGTTGCTTATCTGATTTTGCACCAAAACCTTGACTATACATGTCAAGTAGAGTCACCACAATCTTAAGAATCAATAAGTCAAAATTTCCAAAGAGGTTATGAAGATGGCAAAAAGATTTATTGAGAATAGTTGAATGCATTCTGTTGAATGGGAATGATAGAGATTTACAAGTGAAATAACTTCAAAACATGTAGTGGGAAGCTAATAAATAATTCCAGTTCTTCCTCCCTGAGGAACTGATATGATACCAGCCCAGATCACCTTCAAAGCGCTAATTTCATTTCTGTCCCATTTTTATTTCTGTTACCCCTCTTTCCTCTTTGTGACCCAGTACAAGACACGAACAGAAACTGTCTAGGATCATTAAAGCAAGCTGTTGCAGAAGCTGGACTGTTTACTCAGCATTTGGCAGAAGAATAGAAGGCTGTTCGGTGAAAGCCTTGATTTCATTTTTGTTAGGCCAGCAAACAATAGCGGCACACTGGCTTTGCTGCTAGAAAGAACAAAGAAAACAAACCAGTACCTTTTGCTGACATTTCTATTTCTATTGCAAAAAGAAAGGGGTGGGGTGAGGTATTTTCTCCCTTTTCCACCCTTTTCTGGCATCAGGAAGTTTTAAGTAGCCAGACCAAAAAAAACATGGTTCATCTCTCTAAGTGAAGGCTTAACAGTAGAATCCATAAAAATCAATAGATACAATAAATGTCTTTATCCCAGCTCTTCACTTCTGACTCTTTTCTGTGTGCTCCAGACTCTTTTCTCTTCCAACTGTGTTCCACGTTGTTATCTGCTCAATACAGTTCTCTTTATAAGAGAACTATTTAGAGAGGAAAGATGTTTACTGCTTTGTGACCTTCCTGCTGCCTTAAGCAGTGTTCTGGCTTCCAGTTCAGAGCTGACCGTGCTGACAAAGGCCTTCAATGAGCAAGTCCCAGTGCCGTCTCAGCATAGTCTACCGTTTTCTTGCTTCTGTTTTGCTAAAGTATCAATGCTGCATATTTCACAAGCCCAGGTTTTAAAAGACAGGGAGTTTGCCTGCCCAGTGTGGCTTAGAGGTGGAGCGTTGACCTGTGATCCAGGAGATCGTGGTTCGATTCCCAGTCGGGGCACATGCCTGGGTCGCAGGCTCGATGCCCAGTGGGGGGCATGCAGGAGGCAGCCGATCAATGACTCTTTCATCATTGATGTTTCTCTCTCTCCCCATTCCTCTATCTGAAACCAATAAAGACATATTTTAAAAAGAAATAAAAATAAAAGACAGGGAGTTTGAATCCAAAACAGGACAGAAATCTCCCTCTGATTTTCTACCATCTCTGGCAAAACCTCCAGCACTCGAGGCAAGAGGTATGCTCTAGAGAATAAGACGGTTGTCAGTTTTTTCTCTTTGGGTAAAATGCTTTGATAATCTCCCGTAAAAGACGTTGGCATTATTATATTTTATAATTTTCAGAATTATGCCTGTTCTGAGCCAGCTCTGTCCTTATTAAAAGTAGAGGGCTATGAAACAGTTTGGCTTGGGTAGATTTTTTAAAAATTTTTTATTGCTTGTCAGTGGGAGCTATTTTTGCTTGTTTCTGATTCTGTCTTTTTGTTTCTTTAGTCACTCCTTATTGTCTCTCTTGTCCCCATGACCTCTCTTAGGAATTTCTGCTGCAATTTTCCTTCAATTGGAGGTTTCTTTAACTTAATTTAAAAAGGGAACTAGCTTTTCTAAAATGCATGAGATCCAAATAGAAAAGGGATTTTTCTTGTGGAAATTACCAAATATGTAAATAGTAATATCACCTGTATTGGGATTGTAAAACTTGTCTGCCTTATATTTTAGAATCATAGAATGCATGTCATTTTCATTTAAAATGGCAACACTTTTCATGTATGTTCACCATTCAGTGCACATTAAAGGTGTGTGAGGTAGGGTTCACACACCTCAGGCACGTCAAGTGCTGTATTCAGAGTGACCAAGAAATTCATCCTGGCAGGGCTCCTGCTGAAATCAGAAAAGAACTTTGATGATAAAAATGGTTCTGGCTGTCCCTTGTCCTTGATGGGTGAAGTCACTGTCCACACTTAAGAGAGGGAGAAAGACAAGTGACAGTCTCTCTGTGCCTCAGTTCCCTCATCTTAAAATGAACAAAAGTAATACATACTTCATAGAGTTATTGTGAAGATTTCTATGCACTAGTTCTATTCTAAAGTGCATGGAAAAGTACCTGGAACATAGCAAGAGCTCAGCAAATGCTGCTGGAAATACTAGTACTACTATTGGAGTTTTTTGTTTCATTGAGGTACCAGTGAGGCTAAATTCAGATCCCTAAAAGATGACACTTCAAACTTAAATTTTTCTTTATGTTTTTTAAACCTCAGTTATTCTTTGATGTTATAAAAATGAGAACTAGAAAGCATCAACTGTTCCATTATTCAGAATATCTTATATGCATACATAAATACATATACATGAATAATGGGTTTATGTATGTATATTACATACACACATGCATATATCCATATATACCTGTATACATATATATAGATACATGTTTGTATATATAGTTGATTTTTTTTTTTAAATATCTTTATTGATTTCAGAGAGAGGAAGGGAGAGGGAGAGAGAGAGAGATAGAAACATCAATGCTGAGAGGGTCATTGATCAGCTGCCTCCTGCACGCCCCCTACCAGGGGTTGAGCCCGCAACCCGGGCATGAGCCCTGACCGGGAATGGAACTAGGATTTCCTGGATCCTAGGTCTGTGCTCAACTGCTGAGCCACGCCCTGGGCTGCATAGTTGATTTTTACACAAATGGTAGTGAACCATACCCATAGTTCAATATCTTACATTTTTTATCAACCATGTATCTTTGCCCGGCCAGGCGTGGCTCAGCGGTTGAGCGTCGACCTAGGATCCAGGCAATCAGGGTTCAATTCCCGATCAGGGCACATGCCCGGTTGCAGGCTCGATCAGTGACTCTCTCATCATTGATGTTTCTGTCTGTCTGTCTCCCTCTCCTTTCCCCTCTCTGAAATCAATAAAGATATATTTAAAAAAAACAAAAACAAAAAATATATCTTTGAAATTGGTCTATGTAATTTGCCTCATTCTTGTGAAGGCTGAAAATTATTTCATTATGTAGATAAAACGTACTTCAACTTCTCTCCTATTAGTAGACATTTAGGTTCTTTCTAATCTTTAACTTTTACAAACAAGGCTGGAATGAAAACATCCTTGGATATAGGTCATTTCAAATAATGTGCAAGAATATCTCTTGACTTTTTATTTTTCAATTTTCTATAGTTGTTTCTTATTTTGTAGTAAATTGTAGCCTTATTATTTAGAGTATTTCTAGTTGTATTTTGTAATATGTATATGCAAGATGTTTAATATGTTACAAGCATGTAACAAAAATAAAGTACAGGCATACATGAGTAATGTCTGGAAAGATTTCCTGTGAATAGCGACCCCCAATTCTGGTGTTGATTCTTTTAAGTTTCAATCTTGTAACCTAAGTTTCTTACCCTTTTAATGGTAATAGCTTCCAGTCATGTTTTATCCCAGATCTTCAGGCTGGGTTGGGAGTTGGACTCATTGGCTATTTCCCTTGATCATTTCTCATAACCTATATTTTATAGTTTTTATCTCCAGAAATGAGGATGGTGGGTTTTTTTTTCCTTTTTACTCTCCAAAAACAAGAAAGTACTTCAAAACATTTTGAAGACCAAAGAATTTCCAACAGCAGTAAAAGAATCCTGAGAAATTTGATATAAACAATCACTGTTGAAAACACAAATTTAAACTCACGTAGGAAAAAGGATTGTATTCAGTTGCATTGAAAAAGAGCATGATATAGGCTGAGATGTATCAAGTTTAGTGCAGCACATTAAGCTCAAGGTGGGCATTGCTTAGATTCAGTTGTATACCTGACAAACAATCTTAAATAATATCAGCAGCTGATGCCATTGAGCACGTACATTTTCTAGGCACAGCTCTGATGAGCCTCAGCCCGAGGACTGAAGAGTCCCAGGTTTGATTCTGGCTCAGGGGACATACCTTGGTTGCAGGCTCAATGCAACTAACCTACGTATTTCTCTTACATCGGTGTTCTCCTCCTCCCTCCCTCCCTCCCTCCCTCCCTCCCTCCCTCCCTCCCTCCCTCCCTCCCTCCCACTCTTTCTGAAAAGCAATGGAAAAATATCTTCAGTTGAGGATTAAAAAAACAAAGAATTGACCTGTGATTCTGCATGTCATGATCAGGTCCTTAACAAAGCATGTATCTTCATGCACGTTTAATCCATTTCACACGGCTTGCGTCTCCACTGAAGTACCCATCACATCTGTTTTAACACACTGCTGAGCCCATCACATGATTTTAACACTGCTTTTCAGAAATTGTCTGAAAACAAGTTAGGAATTACATTGTGCAATTCTTATTGTTAATAATAGATATTAGCCACTAATCATTAAGTATTTACCATGTACCAGATACTTAGGTGCTTTGCATGCATCAACTCTTTGACAAATTCTGTGAAATAGATAATACTACCGTCCCCATTTTACAGATGAGCAAACTGGGATTAGAGAGATTTTCCAAGTTTGGAGCAAGTAAAACAAGTATTTTTTTTCAACATTGTCATTTTCTAGTTGCTGCATACCTTAGGTAAAACTGGAGGAGGTGGGTAAGAAGGAAGACATCAACAGAAAGTCCCAATGGTCATCAACCACTGGCATCACTTCATGTGGGGTAAGTGCTAGAATCTAGGATTGACTGTTATCACCAGGAAGAAGAAGATACTTAGGATCACCTAAGAGGGAGAAGGAATGCCCAACCCCTCCAGGCTCTCCCAGTTTGCATCCAAAGCTTGAGTAATGTCTGGTCAGGACCAGGAACCTCTTCAACGGGAGGGTATTGGAGAAAGGAGATGTCTACAGAGGCCATTTCTTTTCTTCTCTAAAGTACTTAGGTTGCTTTTCAAAGTGGGACCCTCAGGCCAGATCAGCATCACCTGGAAACTTGTTAGAAAAGCAAATTCTAGGATCTTGCCCTACACCTACAGAATTAGAGTCCCTGTGGGTGGGGCCCAACAATCTGTTGTAACAAGCCATCCAGGTGGTTCTGATGTACACTCAACTTTGAGACCGACTGGACCACAACATGGTAGCAGTTTGGAGCATGTACTTTGGAGCCAGACTACATGGATGTGAATCCCACTTCTTTTTTTTTTCTTTTTCTTTTTCTGTCCCCCACTGCCACAAATTATGCAGTTGAGTGACCCACATTTGTGGAAATCACAGGCGTCAGCTCAGCATATCCAGAAGGCAATGGGTAAGCCTCACCCTCGGAAAACCACCTTCGTGATCAATAGTATCCCCGCTGCCAGGTAAGTATGTGAATCCCTCTTCTTATCACTTACTAACTCCTTAAGAAAGATGAATTTAGGCAAGTGATTAAACCTTTCTGTGCCTTAGTTTTCGCATCTGAAAAACGGGGCAAGTAATAATATCTTTCATGTTTATTGAAATTATAAGCCAGCTAATATTTGTGAAGCACTTAGAACCGTGTATGGCATGTAGTGAGTACTCTGAAAGTGTTTTCTATTATAATGACTCTTCCAGGACTGTAGCAATGCCCTACTTAATGCTGCTGGAATCTGTAAGTCCCAGTAGGGGAGGAAACACATCAAATAAGTATTGCATTCACTTATGCACTCATTCAGCAAATATTATTAAAAATCTACATTTAAGGCATGATTTTATGCTCTGCACATTTTAAGGTACTTACTCATAATCTTAAAAGACACATATAAAAGTGCATTATATTAGTCAGCAGACCAGATGATGGTCCCTGGGTCAGCATGGCATGGATAGAAATGATTTTTTTAAAAACTTACATTAAAGAAAAGATTATGTTTAACCAAAAACAGAATAGAAAATACATATAATATCCCCCATCAGTTAGGATTTCTAACCTGTCTTAACTTCTTTCCTAATATTACTTTCTAGGTGATCATAGTGGACTGACTAGTTTGGTTCTACTTTGGTTTTGTTAGTCATGCTTATTTAAGAGGAGGGTATACAACCCAGTAAGGCATGTTATATCTTTTATTCAGCTGATTTTTCTCTTCTCATATTATTTCCACTTAATTTCTTTGCCTGGAAATCTTGGTGAATGGAAGCTTTGCCTTTATGCATTAAAAGCTATCTCAAATATTGGATTGTAGGGTTGTGTTTTGTTTTTGTTTTGTTTTTTCCCATTTCTACCTATCCCACTCTGATCCAGGTACTATTATCATCTATTCTCCTGACTAATATAATTCATTCTTAAATATGGCTCTTAGGATTATAACTTAGTACCTAGAAGTGTGCAGCATAATGTTTTAAGCCTATTATATTTTCAACAAATATTTGATGAATGAATGTGCAGATGAGTGATGTGATGCTTGATATGGTATATTTATTTACTCTCCTATTAAGATTATGTATATTTTTCTATCATTTTACTTTTAAAAAAATATGTTTTAATTGATTTTAGAGAGAGAGGAAGGGAGAGGGTGAGAGAGAGAAACATCAATATTGATCAGCTGCCTGCTGCACGCCCCCTACTGGGGATTGAGCCCACCACTCAGGCATGTCCCCTGACCCGGAATCAAACCAGGATCTCCTGGATCCTAGGTTGGTGCTCAACCACTGAGCCACGCTGGCCAGGCTAAACTGAGTTTCGTGTAGATGGCATAGAGTTAGGTGTGTTTTCTTAATCCTTTCTGACAATTCTTGTTTTTAAATGAGCGTGTTCAGATCATATAGGTTAGTGTTAGTATTGATATATTTGGGTTTAGATTGTTGTCATTCAGGATTCTGACATTCTTTTCCAATCTGCCTATTGCTATTTACTTTTTAGACTATTCAAATAGTTTTCTGATGCATGCTGTCCAGGTTTTGTGGTCATATCCAGCAGGAGAGGAGGTGGGAAGTGTGCATACTCCACCTAACCCATAACTGGCCCTCCAGGAGTAATTATTCCCAGAGTTCCTCTAAATCTGGGGATTGGGTTCCAAGTTTCTGAAGGTCACATTAATGTTCCTATCAGATCTCAGAATATCGAATTTGCCATTTAGCCAACATATTCATATAAATATTTTCCTTCAGTGATTACACACAAACACAAATAATGATAATACCCTCGTGGACTCCCAGAATGGGCATCTTATAAAGTTCTTCCCAGCTCACTGCTGCCGACTCAGAAGGT
This sequence comes from Miniopterus schreibersii, assembly GCF_964146895.1. Classification (NCBI taxonomy): domain Eukaryota; kingdom Metazoa; phylum Chordata; class Mammalia; order Chiroptera; family Miniopteridae; genus Miniopterus; species Miniopterus schreibersii. Next base: position 31,176,374 of record NC_138115.1, read on the forward strand.
CCCTGTAGCTCAGGGATGCTTGAGGTGAACATTTGTGGTGCAAACGTTTTTTTCAGCTAACTATCTGTGTCAGGTCCTGTTCCAAGTATTGAGAATGTAGCAGTGAACAAAGAAATAGCCCTTACCTCTGGCAGGGTGTGGGGTGGTAGGGGAGGAGGACAGTGGGCACATTGAAAATAATTGAATCAGATCGTTTCAGTTAGTGATAGTGCTGTGAAGAAATAAAACCTGGGTAATGGGCTAGGGGGTAGGGAGAGCAGAGTGACTGCTTTACCCAGGCAGTCAAGAGAGGCTTTCTAGGAAGTGACATTTGAGCGGAGACCTGAATGTTGGTAACTAGGGAACCTGGGGAAGATGTGAGGGGCGGAAGTTTCCAAGGAAAAGAGAAATGAGATTGCAACATCTTGGTCTACCTTTTTTCTATCTTCTCTTCTGCAATCCTGACCATAGAATTTAAATCTGGATGAAGGAAAGTTGTGATTTTTTCCTGCAACAGCTGGAGACCTTAATTGAACTTCCAACTGTGCATAGGTCATAAGCTACCCCAGAATTTGACTGATATGACCCATTTCCTCAGTGACATTTTTCGCAGATGGATGACAGCCTAAGTTCTGGCCCAGTGGAAGGAAACTGGTGGTGAATTTTAGCTAGGTGTGATGTCTAGAACAAAGGAGGCAGATCGTCGGGTGGTGGATAGAAGAATCCAGATCTGTTCTCACTCGTTCATAGGAAACACTAAACATAACTTGTGTTTTAAATCATATTTTTAAACTACGAAAGCAAGCATGCAGAGACCACCTATGGACAGTAGGTGTCAGACTATACCTGCAGACTAGTGGTTGAGTCTGTGCAACCTCACAAATATTTGGGAAAGAAGATGACCCCCAGCTTCTTGCATCATAATGATTAAACCATTCACAGGGTTTATATCAGTTATACATACAAGTGTTGGAAGATGGGAAGTTTCTGTGTTCTGATACCACTGAAATTACCTCCCCACAGTAAGTAGACATATAAGAGGCTCTGGACCCTGAGGAATACTACTTTAGTAATTAAAACATCCCAGCTTCTGTCCTGTAGGATCTAAGCTGCCACATGTGGTTCTTACTGACACTGGTGTGTTTCTTCAATTAAGAATTTTGAAAGAAGGTAGGGGGCGGGGCTTTAAGTCCTTAGCACTCTCTAGGTTGAAATACAATAGGGAGTATACTCAGGCAGTGTAGTAGGAGAAGGCAGTAAAATCTTGAAAAGTGCACTTTTATCAATAGCATGCTTTTGTGATGTCAGAAAATTCTGTTTGGTTTGGTTGTAGAAAAGTCTCCAACATTGTGGATGCTCACCCCACACATCTCTGAACTATGGGGAAGTTCTGAGTCTGTAGGGATACATTTTTTTTTTTTAGCAGCCTTCCCTAGGAGTCCCAAGTTATTTCATGATGCCAGCGTTACTCTGATGCAAAAAGCGGACAAAGACATTATAAGAAAAAATAACGACAGATCAATCTCTCCCATGAATGTAGATGAAAAATGTTCAATAAAACATTACCGAATTGAACTGAGGGATATATCAAAAGAAAGATACATTACACTAAGTGGAGTTTATCCCAGGATCAAAGACTAGTTTTTTATTCAGAAATCAATCAATGTCATCCACCCTATTACCAATCTAAAGAAAAACTTCACAAGCATATCAACTGATGCAGAGAAGCATTTGAAAAAAATCCAACAACCCATAGATAAGGGAGAAAAAGAAACTTTTAGGTCATAGACCTAACTATAAAATGTTAAACCATAAAATTTTTAGGAAAAAAGGACAATTTTGGATTTAGTGATGAATTCTTACATGTGACATCAAAAGTATGATTCTTAAAAAAATAAAATAGATAAATTGAGCTTTATCACAATAAAAAACTTCTGCTCTGCAAAGGACACTGTTAGGAGAATGGAAATATAAGCTGCAGACTGGGAGAAAATATTTGCAACTTATATATTGACAGAGGACTTTTATCCAGATTATAAAAAGAACTCTCAAAACTCAACAATAACAAAACAGATACCTAATTAAAAATCCGCCAAAGACATGGATGGACACTTGACCAAAGAGATAAAATGGGTGGCAAATAGACACATGAAAAAAAAAAGTTTAACATCATTAGCTATTAGGGAAATGCAAATAATCAGTGAGATGCAACTACATTTCTGAGCAGCTAAATTAAGAATTCCTGACAGCACCAAGTGCTGGTGAGGATGCGGAGCAACCAAAATTCTACACATTGCTATAGGGGGGAAATGCAAAATGGTACAGCCGCCCTGGGAAGTTGTTTGATAGTTTCTTATAAAGTTAAGCATAAAATTACTATGTGACCCCCAAATTCCATTCCTGGTAATTGCTTTAAGAGGTGAAAACGTAGATCTGCACAGAAGCCCGTACACAGATGTCTGTCATAGCTCTATTCGTAATTGCTCACAGTTTGAAACAACACAGATTTCCTTCAGTGGGTGAATGAACTAAATTGAATACAAAAAGGAAAATCAATTTTACTGGGGAAAAAATTTTTTTTTAAAGACTCTAATATGTTGATAAAGTAATCAGAGTATTTGTTAATAACTCACGCTTTCCCTTAGCCCTACATAGCAAAAATATTAGTGCGGAAACCTCCAACAGAATTTCCAGATCTCTCCCTAATGTTTGTGTTGCAAAGTCACTGCCAAATCATGTAATCATAACTGAATAGTACTGAAAGTCCATTATAAACTCCTCAAAGAGCATGTTAGCCTTGACGGAAAAATAACGACAAGGGCCCAGAAACCAGAGCACGTGACATTAGAAGTCGTCAACCTGATAAAAACCGAATGTTACCAAATTAACACAATGATTTTGTAGACCAGTGTTTTCTAGATCACAATTAATGATCCTTTTCAGAGGAACATGCTGAAATGGAAATATTGCAACTTGCCCCGTTAAAAGTACATTGTCCCCTTGGAAGGCACATACAGTGCTGCCCAATTGAGAGCGGTCAAATATTTGTGAAATAAAATGGACTGAGGCAAAGCATCGCTGGCGTTAGATGCTGGTCCAATGAACGTGAATTGATGATCCCAAGTCTGTAGTCCTCTCTCCTTTGCAAACTCCTAGGTTTGCAACTCCCACGAGCCACATTCAAGCATTTTGGTTTCATCTCCACCATTTGGGCCATAGCTTACGGTCCTAGCTATGTCATTGCATCAGGTCAAATTTAATCGAGATAATTAGATGTTTTGTGAGTGTAGGGCTACTTCCCAGATCTTTCAGTGACTTTGAAGTGGCCAAGTAGGAACACTATTTTCCTGAATAAAGTGCAAAAAAAAATCCTCACTTTCATTAAGAGGCATCACACTTGAAATTACCAAAATAAATGGACATTGAATTTGGATGGTACCACTCATGAAAGAGCTTGCTTGGACAATGACCAATCCAGAGTACAAAATGAAAAAACAAGTTGTTCCTAGACCATGAGAACTAGATGTGAATTCTATGTTTATCTACTCAGGACTTTTCATTTCTAGATTATGAAACCAAGGTTTAAGATTAAAAAAAAAAATTGTTCCAACTTGGCCTAAAGCTAGCACAGAGCTGAGGCAGCCAGTCAGCCTTCAGTCTACTTTTCTATGTGTCTCACCAGTTGAGAAATTCAGATCTATTTATAGCTATTAAAATACATTATCATTTCATCATGGCCATGAATAGCCCTTATCAAAGTAAACTCTCTTAATTTTAAAATGAAATAAAGAAATCAGAACTTTAAAAATATCCAGCTCTGATAGTTGAGGTAAAAAAAAAATAATAGAACCACGGGTACATGGATTTTCTAATCATTCCCTGTTATAAAAATTGTGGGGAAAAATGACTTGAGCTACAACTAAAGTGGTTGGTATTACAGTTTCTGAGAATTAAATACCTCTTTTTAAGGCATTTTCAATATAGTATTTGTATGTATATGTTGGCTATCAAACACTGGGTAGGAATTTCTCTTCCAGAGTGTGTGTGTTTGTATTAAACCTACTTAATGGCTGAAAAAAGATGTATTAAACCTTCTAATTGGGTCTTATTTCTTAAGAATTTTCCTATATAATTCTACTTCTAGTCTAATCCTCCCCACTCCCCACCCGTTATCCAGTCTTTTTTAATCTATGTCTTTGCCACACCTTGTAACCTTTTGATGTTTGCAGGCAAAAAGCTGATTGGAGTTTGACTTTTTAGCGGAATGAGAGGTCTGCGCTTCGATGAGGAGACCTAACCAAGCCAACTGGGCGTTCATTCATCAGTCAGTCCAGCAGCTGCCCCTGGGTCAAAAGGAAGAGTGTGGGCAGGGCGAGGCCCACACGGTGAAACTGTCCTTTGAACACGGCGTCCCTGAGAGATGCGGCTTCACAGAAGGTTGGTCTGGCATGTCCTCCTTCAGCTGCCTGTTCAGATGCCCCGATAGGAGTCTCTCTGCCAGCAGGGCCCGTAGCGGACAAGGGTAAATAGCAGCACCACTAGGATACCAGACACCAGGCAAAAGGCAATGGCAAGGACCAGCCGTAGAACTGGGGGAAAACAGGAGGCGAGTTAATGTAAAATTAATGGATTAGAAAAATATGAAGATCACTCATCAGTCCGTGTTTTCTGCCTTAATTGTAAATGTCAGTGGCGTTTCTGAAGCAGCCTTGAGGTAGCATAGTGTGGTGAAAAGAGCACTGGACTAGGAGTCAGAAGGTGTCCTCTGTCCAAGTTCCAGCATGACCTCTGATCTTTGGGCCTCAGCTCCTCCACTATAAAGGGAGGGCAGTTGACTAAAGTATTTCTAAAATCTTCCAGGATTCACTTCATGTATTTTTCTACAATTAAAATTGTTAATTGTTATGGTCTCAAGGTCACAGAAATTTCTGAATATTCAACTGCCATCATTAATTGGGTCAAAAAGAAATGGAATATCATCTTTAGGCATTTGAATTTGATTTTTGATAAATATCTTTTAGAGAAGAAACCTTGAGCACATGCTGATTATGGCAAGCATTTTTTAGGACAACTGTGTATACTGTTGCTAATCTGTACCTTGATTTACACATATCCCTTTGATAGCTGACCAATCAGGATGCAGATATATGGGGTTGTTTTAAGTGAGATGGTATCCATTTTTTTCATCTGGAAAGTCATCTTACCCCCAACACACACCCTACTCCACTATAGTATATACATCATAAATATCAGTTTGTACCATCTCTAAATGGATGTCTGATTTTCATTGTAAAAACATGGGATTGCTTGTTGGCGTAGATGATGGGAGAGGAAACATCTCTCTGACCCTGGCAGCTCTGTCTACAGAACCCTAGTGCTCCACAGAGCACAGTTGAAAAGTCAGTTAGCCTAACTTCACCTTTGTAGAGATGATAAAATGAGAAGTGGAAAGATTAGGTAATTTGGCTAAGATAAAGCAGATCATTGCATTTGGGTGGCAGTGTATGGGATCTTACCAGTGGTATAATTTTAAAAGCCATCTATTCACTAAAGACTTCCAAATTTAAATCTTCCCCAAACTCAAGACTCATATGTCCAGCTGTGTCCTTGACATATCCCCTTGGACATCTAAGAGGCATTCCAAAACTGAACTCCCCACCCCTGTGCACCCCTACCCCCCGCACCCTAACAAATCTGTTCCTCCTGCAGCCTTCCCACTTGGGTTGATGGAAAGTTCCGTCTCCTAGTGTCTTGGTCCAAAGCTCTTGGAGTCTTCCTTGACTTCCCTCAGTCACATCCTATACCCAGTCTGTCAGGAAATCCTATTGGTTCTATCAAAAAACTATATCTGGAAACCAATGATTTCTCCCCTTCTCTGCCGCCACCCTGCTGTGAACCACCGTCATCTTTTGCCAGGATTACTACTTAGCTTCCCCTGACATACTCCTTAGCTTCTATCCTTTCTCCCCGACAATCAATCAATTTTTTTTTTAAATGTTTTTATTGATTTCAGAGAGAGAGGGAGGGAGAGGGAAAAAGAGAGAGAAACATCGATATGAGAGAGAAAATGGATCTGCCTCCTCCTGCATGGCCCCTACTGGGGATCCAGCCTGCAACCTGGGCATGTGCCCTGACCAGGAATCAAACTGGCAACCTTTTGGTGCATGGAATGATGCTCATCAACTGTGCTATACTGAGTAGGGCATAATCAGTCTATTTCTAACACAGCAGCCAAATGACTTCAAGTCAAATCATGGCACTCCTGTACCTAAAGTCTGCAGTGAATGCTCATCTCACTGGAACGCAAGCCCAAGTCCTGAGGATAACAGTTTATGAGACTCTTCATCACCTGGCTTTTTAACCTCTTGTCTTTCCTCTCCTATCCCTCTCCTTTCACTTATTCTGATTTGGCCGCACAGGCCTTCTTGTCAATCCTCAGACATACCAGGCACACTCCCCCTTCCTGCTTTTGCTGTATTGTTAACATTGTCTGGATGCTCTTTTCACATATCTCTGCGTCAGGCAACTGCATCACCTTCCTTGCTCAAATCTCATCTTCTCACTGAGGGTTTTCATTTAAAGGTACAATCTATATACCCTCTCCCCACACCCATTTCCAGCCTGGTGCTTTCGATCTTCACCTTCCAAAGGACTTATTTATCATGTTTATTATTTATTGTCTATCTCTCTCTCTCCCTAATAGAATGTAAGCATCACGAAGGCAGGAAATTTTGCCTTTTTTGTTCATGAATGTATCCCAAGCACCTACAGCAGTACCTGCCCCATAGCAGGTGCTCAGTAGTAAACATTTGTGGAATGAATGAATGATCTAGAACTTCTGGGTTCCCTCTTAGTCCAGTGCTTTTCTCATTATGTCAGGAACCCTCTTAGCATCATGAGAAGGTGAATGTTAATCAAGTTAGATCCTGGTGTCTGGGTGCCACTAGTACTAAGGATGCAGTTAATATAAGTTGGAGGGAACTACATGGAATTGAGGAATGAAGGAAAGGGCTAAATGAGAATGAGGGAGGAAGGCAGGGACTGATGATTCTTTAAAAACGAATGTTCGTGACTGACTTCCTATATTTGGGAATTATTTTCAATGATTTGTTTGACTATGTTGTCATGGTGGTTCCATGGAAGAGGCTTTCCCTCTCTCCTTCCTAGGCATGCAGTGAGCGCACACCATATGCCAGGCCAGCTGTGGGTTAGCTTCTGGGGTTCCATGATCCCTGTTCTTAAGATTCAGTACCTCGTGGGAGAATCAGGCAGACAGTCATGAGACAGTGTGATAAACAGTAAAGTAGAGGTGTGAAAGATATTGGAACAGATAGCAAGTTACAATCGACACAAAATATTCTATTTGGAAGGGAAAGGGTATGGAAGGTCTGAGAAAATGGTAAGGTTTGGGCTAGCCTGTAGGGTAAATAACATTTTGCCAGGAGACGGAATGAGTAGCTCAAGATCACGTTTGAGAAATAATAAGCAGTTGCATGTGACTGGAGTATAGGGTATGGTGAGATGAGACCAGATACATAGGTTGGGGGTCCAGGTTTTAGAAGGTCTGGTTTGCCAGGGGGCAAATGGAAATCATCAGCAATTATTACACGTGGAAGTGACATGGCCCAATTTGTGTTGTTTCAATAAAACCCAAACTATGGGGAAAAAAGGGGATGATGGAGACACTGTATACCTGATTGAGAGCTATTAAAATGCCTTTGACAAGATACTGCACTATGGCCCTGAGGATGCAGATGAGGGGGTTCAAGAGGTACTTCTGAAGTCAAATTGACAGGCTTTGTAATGAGCTAAATATACTGGTAAAGAAATTGTGGTGAAGGTCCCCCCGTGGGTTCTACCTTCTGTCGCTGAGAAGGTGACTAGGTTATGAGTTGAGGTTAGAAGCACATTTAAAAGGATCAGTTTGGAGTAGAGGAGGTAATAAATTTTGTTTCAGATGCAGGATTGAGATGTTATTATCCTGGTAAAGATGACCAGCAGGCAGCTGGAGAAAACAGGTCTAGGATTCCACATGCAGATGTGGAAACGAGGGCTCTGGATGTACAAGGTGGAGGCCTGGGACTCACTGGTTTATGGTGAGCGTGAAATGAGAGAGCCAAGGACAGGGCCTGGGATGAAATAATGTATTAGAGGGGTGGGTGGAAGGGTCCAATCCAAGAGAAGCTAATCAGGGAGTCTGGGAGCAAAGAGAAGACTCAGGAGAGTCTCTCGCCCCCTCTCGTTTATTTTTTAAATTATATGCTCCCTATACTGTAAAGGATTTGGTGAGTTTGACAGAGTAATGTTCTAGAATCTGGAAAAGAGCGTGATCAATTGTGTCTTACCGCAAAGAGTCTGGTGCGGGTGATGACTGAAAAGATGTCCTACAACCTAGGAACACATGAAGGCTGCCCAAGACAGTGTGACTTGGAACCACTTTTTGGAGAACAATTTTGGCAATATGTATGAAGAGCCTTTTCCTCTTGCCGTTAGCCCCGAGTCCCACCTACTCTCTCTTCCCCCTTTGAATAAGTCTGCTCTTCTCCATCACTCACTTTGGATTATTGCAACAGCCTCCTGACTGTTCTCCCTTCCGAAGCCAAAGGGGTCTTTCTAAAACAGGAAGCCAGGCACACCGCGTCCTCTAAAACCTTTTAATGACCAGAGCTGCTCAACCTGACCTAGGAGACACTTGGTGCCTGCCTCTCCAGCCTCTTTATATTCCCACCGGACAGCCTCTGTGCGTTTAGCCTCTTGGCCTTTTATACGTTTTCTCTCTTTAGTCTGTAACACTCTCCTCTCTCATCTTCACTGGCCTGGTTAATTCCTTCTCTCCTTCAGATTCCGGTTTGAACATTCCCCCTTTGAGAAGCCTTTTCTGACCCCTGAGGCTCAGGCTGATTCCCTCTGCTGTATGTTCTTGTAGGTGTCTGTATGTCTGTCACAGTGCTCGCCGTCAGCTCTGTCTCCCTCTCCTCCTCACCTGTTGTCTCACCTTCCTGCTGAGGTCTACAAGCCACACGGGGACAATTTTCTTGTCTTGCTGCTGTTTCCTCAGCAAACGTAATGTCTGCTACATAGGATAATAGGTATTCAATAAATACCTATTGCTTATTAAATATTCATAGTCTTTGACCCACTAATCCTATTTTGGGGAATTTGTCTTAAGGAAATGGCCCAAAAGACAGTGCGGGGTGGAAAGGGACTATGATATAAGAGAATCTGGTGTTGGAAAGTGTTAGGCTTGAATCCTGACACTACCACCTGTAGCATGTGATTTTCTGAGGTTCAATATTTTTCTCTGCAGAATGGGGATATGTGATGTTGGCAGGAAAAGGAAAAGAGGCTGCTGAATTAGGCACTGCTGGCTTTCCAAAAGGAAGTTTCAGAAAACATGAAAGATCAGGGCACACATGGGAGGCAACCAATCGCTGTTTCTCTCTTACATCGATATTTCTGACTAAAAATCAGAAAACATATCCTTAGGTGAGAATTTTTTAAAAATTTAAAAACATGAAGGATGAACATTTTACAGAATAGTTCAGGAGCAAGAGGGAAATAAGGAAATAGAGTTAGAGAATACAAGTTATTAGTTTGAGAAAACTGGGATTGAAGATAGTGAGATGGAGCAGGCATTGGAGGGCACTCTGATGAGAAAAGAGTTGGGCGTTTTCATCACAGAAGGGATGGAGCAGTGAAGCTAAGAGATTCACTGAGGTCCAAGGAAACTGAAGAGTTGGGATCATATGCACAAGGAAAGGAGTTAGGTTACTCAAGGAGGAACATGTTTTCCTGAGGAACAGCAGTAAAGGCAGGTTAAAGCTATTGAGATATTTTAAGGTAGTGACAGGAGAACTTAAAAGGGTTTTCATTGGATTATCTTGGTCTTCTTAGGACACCCTCTGAGAATTAAAGAAGCCAAGATGGAATTAGAAATTTCAGAAAAAGAACGAGACCTTTCTGTAGAAAACAGGAAGAGAGTCCAGTAAGGGTAATACGTTTACCAGGCAGGGTTGAAAGGTCCAGCCGAGGTTGGAATAGAAATGTCAACATTCGTAGTTAGAAATGGTGACAATAGGCTTAAGCTTCACTCGGCAGATCAGAATGGGGAAACTGTGTGTTTGACTTGACATAGGGCTGGATATTGGTGTGGTGGGCAGGGTATGAGGTAGGGCATGGTTACGACAGTCCCAACTGCCTAGGTTAAGTGCAGGAGTGGAAGTGAGTTGATATATAACGAAGCAAGTTCCTAGTGTCTTTTATTAATGATGAGACGTGTCTTAGGAAACTGATTATAATGGCAGCAAGGATGAGAAAAATATATTACAATCAGATGGCTTCACTTCTGAGGTAGGAGGGGTGCTGGGAGGGGTATCATCGAACAGGGCCTCTAAACAGCCGTGGAGAACAAGAGCATGCCCAGGTGACTGTGCCTAAAGCAGAGGTCAAATAACAGACATGTTGATACAGACATCTGTGTTTATAGTTAATGACGACGTCTTTATAGTCCAGTCACATTTGAGGCTCATTCATAGCTTCTCTCCCCTAATTATTGAACAACTGAGTCCAGGCTTCTGACATCTGGGTCCAGCCATGAGGAAGCCAGGCTAGGTATGGAGGGCTGAATATTTATTCAATTAGCAAATATTGGTTGAAGGTACCAGGTTCTAGGCATTGTCGACTGCCTGGAGATTCAGGGAGGAAAAGCGTATGGATCCCATCTTCGAGGCTCATGGTTGACTCTTGGGCATGTATATATGTGCTGTAGATTCTCAATTTTATAAGGGGAAACAGGAACTACCCACCAGTGAATCTCCTTCCTATGAAATATCTAGAGTGGAGTTTGAAATAGGGGTTGGGAGAGCGCCAGTGAAGGTCTGATTGTGTTAGTAAAATTTGGGAATTGAAGAAGCATTTTCTAAAAAAGAATTTTATTATTTTTAAGTAACATAGTATGAAACTTAGACTTATCATGAATTTTCTAGCAAAGGCTCTGATTAATTTAATTGGGTCTACTAGTTGAAAACACTGCCTACAGCTATGACTAGGGTTTCATGGGTGGAAATGCCCTATGGTGTAGGGTTGGCAGGCATTATGTAGATCTAGAATATGTCCTTATTTAACATCTTTGTCTGCTTCCTATATTGGCTTTCTCAGAACACCCTAAATGTCCTTAATTTGGCCTTTAAAAAAATAAATTATAAAAATTCAGCAGCTAGAACCATTAATTAAATTTATCTGGGCATCCTGTACTTTTATTTGCTAAGTTTGGTGGCCCTACTAAGGAGTCATTCGGTCCCTACAACCTTCCAGGCTTCACCTGCTCATAGTGTCTCTGTCAAGGCAAGTGGCCACCCAGCCCAATGGACACTCCCAGTCCCAGAAATTTCCTAACAGGAACACAGTCTGTCTTCCTGAGATGTTTACCTGCTGCCCTGAGCATCACTGTGCAGAACATATAGAACAAATGTGATCCAAATATTAAATTCACTCTGTTGGAGACCACCTCATGTTATAGGCTCTTAACAAACTTTCTATGAGCTAAAACCAGTTGTGTGCTGGTAACTGGATCTAATAAAACAAATATAAAGAAAGAACACTCTGATTGGTGGCATATGCCCATTTCTGTGGTGAAAATACTCCTGCTGTGACACCATGGCCAATTTCCAACCACCAAAATGAAGTCATCAAACTCAGAGTTGAGAAGCAGTGCCTTCGTTCCACTCAATCTGTTTTAGCTGGCTCCTGCACACCATCCTTGAGTTTTCATTAACATATTTTGCTGATTTATGATATTTCACTCTGTGTGGATCTTGAATTGTCGATAGTGGTATTTCAAGGAAAAGACTTCTATGAACATAACACAGGCAGATTCGATGAGAGGTGACAGAAGGAAAGGGTGTGTCAAAAAAACTCCCAGGTTACTGGGTATTGCTGCTGATCAAGATAGAATCTAAGAGTAGGTTCATGGAGGAAAGGCAACTAATTTATGCACTCTGAGCAAATGTTCATTGAGTGCCAATCCATGCCAGGCACAGGCACTTCTAGGTGCTGGGGAGAGAGAGAGCAGAGGACACAATAGATAGAATCCTGGCCATTGTGGAGATAACATCCCCTTGAAGGACACCAGTGGGAACCTCTTTGAACCCTGAATCTTATGCCGAGTAACTCCTTGATCCATTCCAGCTTTGTGCCACTAAAACATTTGATATATGCCTTTCAAGTACCTGGCACCACACAATTAGAAACCTCCATTCAAACTGGTTTCAGATGGGTCGGTTGTCACCTCCTGCAAGAAGCCTTCCCTAACATTCCTTACTACCTCCCTCCCTCCAAATCCAGGTAGCTTTTGTTCCCATAGAAACCCTTGAATCATAAGACATAAACCTTAGTTATTCTGTGTAATAGGTATCTCTTTACTTCCCACTACATCAGATATTGCCCAAGGATTTCTTCATAGCAATTTTTATCTTAAACAGATGAAGCAGAGCCATCCATCAGTTCAGCCTTCATCCGAAGAGTAAAGTCCAGACCAAATACATTGTCAATGTAAAACATTCATTTAAGCCAGTCAAATACAAGTAAAAGCTTTATATATTTTTCTTCCTGTTACATTAAAATAAAAACAGAAAAACAAAATAAGTTCCTAAAATGTGCCCTCCAGGAATTTTATTATAATTAAAAAAGGACATACTTTTAAAAATTCATTGTAAAAAAAAAGTAATGGTATTGAACTTCCTAATGATGTATTTATTCATTATTTTATACTTGGCTCACTTCTGGAGGAAAGTTATATGCATGAAGGAGAAAGAATAATTAAATGATGACCCCCAAGACCAGATATTTACTTGGGAAAGAAATAATGCAAATAAACATATCAATCAATATCTCATGTCAGTCATCCCACAGTCTGCTGGGAGAGGGAATGACTTTGCCCTAGACTCTGGCACCCAGTAGAAACCATCTCTAGAAACCATTTCATCTTTAGCCATAATTGTAACACAGCACGTTCTCTGGACGTATTGCATCTGCCACGTGGCAGATCTACAGGGTTCTAAAGAGTCATCATTTGAATGTGGTTCCTTACAGAGACAGTGGTTTCAGCAGGACCCATGGGTGCTTAGGTTTTCTGAAGATACCAGGATCCACAGCCCTACTTTCAACATTCCAGTAAGTTTAGATCTTGGAGGCATTCAGGACGTCCTGACATTTCTAATTTTGCTCCAGTTTGAAATGTGTCATCATACTTCCTCTCTTACATCAACCTCAGCCTCTCACCGTGGAGCTTCAGGAGCAACTCCACTCTGCAGGGCTGTCATCTGAATATCGTGTTCTCATCAGATTACTTATTTGCTGTGATGTATGCACTCCGGGAGCTTCCAGGTGTATTATATACAGCAAAGTTTTCTGGCAAGTTTGCTTTTGGTTTTTTCAAAAGTAACATGGATTTTCCAGGATCAAAGGATACAGAGAGTTATTTAGATATTTATTTTTCAGCTCTCCACCCAATATGTTTTTAACAGAAATATTAAAAGATAGGATCAGTTTCCTGGTGTAGATCTCTCTACTGTATCTCATTTCTTTTTATTTTAAATATATCTTTATTGATTTCAGAGAGAAGAAGGAAGAGGGAGAGCAACAGAGAGATAGAAACATCAATGATGAGAGTCACTGATCGGCTGCCTCCTGCTTGCCGCCGGCTGGGGATCGAGCCCGCAACCCAGGCATGTGCCCTGACCTGGAATCGAACTTCGATCTCCTGGATCCTAGGTCGATGCTCACCTGCTGAGCCACACCCGGCCGGGCTGTATCTCAGTTCTTTGCTTCTCATGAGAAGGCTGGAAGTAATGAGTAGGTTGGTTCTTTGCCATTAGCCTAAGATTAAAGTCTTCCCGTCTTTGCTGTCACCGAGATTTGTTTAAAATCTTTTTCACTTTAGACTCTTAAAGAACGGCCTCGTTTAATTCTGCTCAAATAAAATCTCCATATCTATAAACAGCGAAAGGCCCTATGTGGCCAATCATGTAGCTCATGGCAGCCCCATGAACTTTGACTGAAGTTTTATCTCTGATTATATTATGGCGTTGATGCCCTTTTATATTAACACTGAAAAAAATCAAGTCGAGGTTTATGGCAAGCAAGTGGGGGCAGGGCCAGGTAGAGAGGTAGGAGTTGCCTGAAACTGGGGTCCCTGAAACATGCAATTATCACCCAAAACCTATTTTTTTAAAATCTGGGGGTAAAGGCCAAGTTATATTCTCAAAGCACCATCCACCCTAAGGGTGTTCTGCCCTGTCTGCGGGACTCCCATGCCCCCTAATCCACACCATCCTTAGTACCTTGATGTTTGCCGGTGATCATACACTCCTCAGACCACTTCTGGGGGATCACAGAGGCAACCAGCTCAGCGAACTTGGTCAGAGGACAGCTGTGGGTGCAGCCTGGCAGCGTGAGGGGGTACGGCTCACGGCCGGTCTCATTCCGGTAGGACATCTCCACGAAGTACTCCCTGGCGGAGGAAGGGAGAGGAGAGCGCTGTCAGTTCCCTGTTGAACCGCCCCCGAGCTCCTTTCCCCCTGGCCTCTGACCCGTGGGCTGCGGGCCTAGTGGAAGAATTGATGGGAATCAGTAGATTTTAACCAATTCAGGGGTGGGGGAGGGGAGGTTGTGCAGGCAGGCCTGACCCGGAGACTGGGAATGGGGGCAGGCTGGTCTGTTAGATGGCCAGGGGCATGGGAGGTAGGGACCGGGTGACTTAATCAGAGAAGAGGCTGACCGGCCCTGGCTGGAGGAGTCTGGGGTGACTTGGTGGGTCTCTGAGTAAGAACAGGGGGCAGGTGGGGCTTGGGGTTTCTTTATCCTGTTCTTCCCCTTTTATGCTCCCATTTGCTCCTTTCTTTCCTCTCTTTTCCTCAGTACTTTGCAGTCTTTCCTCTGAATGAACCACCTCCCCTCTCCTTAACCAGGCCATAAACATGGAACTGAGGAATACATGACATACGTGCTTGAACATGTAACAAAAGCTGTATCAAAATTATTCCTCAGAAAGAGGGAGTGGGGATAGATACCCAAGTCCTCACACTCTCTCATATGAAAGAGGGCTCTCTCCATACTTGATTTCAAATGGGGAAGGTCCATTGGCTAAACCAATCTCAGTACAGCTAGCATGAGGCGCTTGTGAAAGTCATTTGCCAAAGAGCAAGGAGAGAAATTCAAGTAGGATTTGGTGATTCCCCCACCCCCTCAGGGGTGTGTGTGTGTGTAGTGACCTCACAATTGCCACTTTTGGGTGTTGTTATAAATAAGCCCTTTAAAACATCACTTTAAAAAGCCATATAAACAAATATTCCCTTATAAGATATGTTTTTTTAAAACTTCCCTAATATATGACTGAGTACTTATATTGTGGGACAGCTTTTCCAGTGGCGGCATCTTCATTTCAAAATGATATGACCAAAGTCCTTCAAGACTCGTGATTCTCTTTCCATAGAATAGAGTTATGGCTGAGAAGTGACTACATTTCCCACAGCCCTTTTCACCTCGGTGGGACCAAGTGACTAATTTTAGCCAGTAAGATGTAAGTGTAAGTGACCTGTGCCACTTCTGGGCTGAGGTGGTTCATTAGCAGGTTGCTTTTCCCACCCAATCTTGTGCCTTTCTACATGCTTCCTGCAGATGAGCCCAGCACTCTTGAAAACTGTAGGTCCAAAAGATGGAACCCTGGGTCCCTGAGTCACCATGTGTGGCTCACTGGTGAGTAAGTCACCTCCTACTGGCCAGGGACAACAACATTGAACTGTCAGATGGGTGAGAAATAACCTCTATTGGATTAAGTAAACCTCTGAGAATTCGAGGTTCATTTCTACAGCAGCCAAAATTACTCTTATTAGTTAATATATCTGATAAACAGTTTTAGGGGATTCAAAATTGGCTCTAGCGGTGAAGACACAAGTTATTGAATATAGTATATGATTTTAAGTTTATGTACCTAACTAAAAATTAAATATTTTAAGAATATCGTTAAGCTAACAATATCAATAATAACAACACTTCAGGTCCAGCGGTATTAATTTTGAAAAGCACCTCTTGGACACTTACCCCTTCTCAAGGTACAATTCCATGAGGTGGCAGGAGGCATAGGGAGGAAGGAGTCCATTGTAAACATCTAGCGCCATCTGTAGGCCACTCACAGTGGTGTCATGCTACAGGGATTTGAAAACAATTCATTTTCGACCTTTATTTCTAGTTCAGATTTACATTCAGTAGGTATGCATTAAGCACTTGTAGAACACCATGATGGTTTGTGATTCAGTTTAGTTTCACGTACCCCCAGTGACTTAAGTAGTAGAGGGGGAAAGAATTTTGGTTGAGCATCTGCTGTGTGCTAGGCAGTGAGATTTGCATACATATCATTACTTCTATTTAAAAGATGAAGAAACAGACCCAGAGAAATGAACTCACTTAAATGTCATATAACCCCCAAAAGGAAGAATGTACATTTAAGCCATGTCTTCTGATTTTTTCCTGTGCCTTTTCCCAGTAGCCTCTGTGTTTTAGCTTGTGTCATTGATTTTCATTACATTTTAAAATATTTTGGAACATATTAATGCTAGATTATTTTGTGTATAGATTAGAATAATCTATAAGTTTTTAAATTGGGGAGGAATATATGAGGTCGTAAATGTTTAGAGAGGGTAGAATATGAGGAAGTAGAGTGTGTAGGTTAAAAATAATTGTTCAGTGTTTATCCCAGAGTGGCTGGGAAGCATAGGGTCTGGTTTTGTCACTGATTAGCTATCTAATTTTAGGAAATCCTCAACTTCCGAATCTACCAAACAGGTATAACATTTGTTTGCCTGAATAATATTGCGGTGCACACATATTCAAAAGCGGTTAGAACCAGTTTACTAGAGAAAGAAATGGAGTTACAAATACATGACTTCCTGTAAGTCATATGCTAGAACTGGAAACCAGATAGAAACTAAGGAAACTTGTGTAATTGACTTTTCAGGCCTCCCTTTCTCAGGGAAGCACTATACTCCATGAGCCCTTTCTCTAGTCCATGCCATTTAGAACCCCTGATGATAAACAGAGCTCCCTGTACCTTCAATTGCCTCTTCCATCTTCGTGCAGAATGAAAACATGGCTTTCTCCACCCAAACCACACCTGTGAGATCCTCTGTCATGGAGACAGCGGGTGGACGACTGAGGCAGCATACAATGTCCAGTTTCCCTGCTCATCCCAGACTCCATGGACCCTGCACGGTGCCTGCAAACTTCCCTCCAGCCATGTCTCTTTCCCTGTCTCCCCTGCTCCAAGATGCAAGTCTTCTCCCAGATCTCTCTCTGCTTTCTGTACCCAAATACAGCTCCAACGTCAAGTTGCAGCTCTCATTCCCTCTTCCACCCAGCCCTTTGCCATCTGGAGTTTTCTGCTTGGATGCGCCCTGGCATTTCACAGCCAGTTGTCTAATTGGTACATTCACCTGCCCAAGACCACTTCTGTTAATGGTTCCAATCATTGAGGCTTGACATACTGCATTTACCTGTGGCTTTACCTCCCACATCATTGCCCTCCACCCACATTCCAACTCATCACCAAGCCCTGCACACCCTGCTTGTCCTCTCCTGTTGATTCTCTGGTTTGGAAAAGAAATGAATGCTTGTCTTCTCTGAGGCACCAAGGCACTGGCTTGAAGGGCATTTCTATAGTGCTTGGCGTGGTGTTTCCGTATATACTCGTCAGTGTTGGATTGCAAGTTCCTCAAGAGCTGGAATTTGTATTTAATTTTAAAAGCTTTGAACAGGTATTTACCATCTGCTGGGCAATAGGGAAATGATAATTAAGAAGATGAGGCCCCCACCTCCAAGAGGTCACACACCCAAACAAATGAAGGTTGAGTGGAGACAAAAATACTTACAGCAGAGTACATGACAAGCTTCCTGTGGTTCCATGGCTGCGTTGCTTTCTTCATGTGACTGAGGATTTCACCGACCAGGACACCTTAAAGAAGACAGATCAACCATGGAGCTGGATCAAGCATGCGATTCTATTTCAGTTAATAAGCTTTCAGTTAATTCATAGTCTGATTCTCTCTGCCATGATTCTCAAGACTTAAGAGAGGGAAAGAATTAATTTTGGCTGAGCATCTGCTGTGTGCTAGTAGTGTGATTTACACACATTATTTTACTGAAGCCTGACATACCCATTTATAGGTGAGGAAGCTGAGGCCCAGAGACATTAGTGACTCACACAGCTGGGGAAGGAGAGCTGGGCTGGCACGCCAGGACTCTACGATACCAGATTTTGTTACAGCTCAAGTTAGGAGGCTGAGGAATGTGGAAGGGATTTCAGATGGCTTTTCCGAGGCAGTTGTTAGCAATGCTCTTCTCCAGGGCAGGCCTGAAATGATGGTGTCATGTGGACTTCTCTGTCGTGGTCTCTCTTGCTTCCACTCTCTGGCAGTCAGACCTGTTGGAGACCATGGGAGAAAGCAGCTCTCTGGTTGTCTGTCCAGTTCATGGACTGTTTCCTGTGGACCATTTCTGCAGGTTCCCCTGGGTGTCACTTTTAGGGGGGCATCCAGCACCTTTAGCTTTCATGTGTCTTCACAGATGAGAGCTTCTGCCCTGTATGGTTGTCGCTGCTGAGGTGGCGAAAGGCCAAGGCATGCCTCAGTCTCCATCCTGTTGCAGACACTAAAGGCTGAGGGTGCCTTGTAGCGCCAGGTGCTGTTTGGGGGACATATGGCCTCAGGGACTTCCACCACCATCACCTGAAGGCCCCTTGTGTCTCTGTTGGTGGCCTCTCTATTACACATGTGCTCACTTGTCTTGAGAATGACCAGTTTTTTTGGTTTTGTTTTTATAACGAGCAGGACATTGATGTTAACAGACACATACTGAGCAACTTCAATGGGCCAGCAGTTTCAATGGGCTAGGTGAATCAGACATGTTTCCTGTCCTCAAGAAGCTCATAAAATAGTAAGAAGAGACTTTATTGGTCTGTATACCAACAAGCCCAATAAAGGATAATTATGGAGGGAGGTGACCTGCTTTCTATAGATGCTGGGACTTCTTTGATTAAAAATGGAAGAAGCTGGATGTTACATCTCTTACAGGTCTTCATCTCTCTGGCCCAGGGAAGGTTGCCGTCAGGGAGCCCTTTAGGGACTTCAGCTTGATCTTCATGCCACATTGGTACTAAACCCTGAGGCCAAGTCTCTGTGAGTCATGACAGCCGTCTCCAATCAACTTGTCCCTTGTCAGCAGGTGTCTTGGCAGCAGCCTTCAGTGTTGACAATGGAATGATACTAGCTCTTGATCTGGAGCTATTGTCCACCTTGTCTTCTGAGAAATGAGGCGTAACTATCACAAGTGTCCCCAGGCTCAGGCATCCCAGTAATGATGTGTTACAGGAGGGTAAACTGAGACTCGAGAGGCTCAGCGACTTGTTCAATATGACACAACCGTGAGCAGACAGGCCGAGCTTCTCTGAACCCAGCACGTCCTACTTCAAACCCTCCCTCTTAGCCTTTAGACTGTGCTGTAACATATGCTAGCTGCTCAGTTCCCTGTTGCATCATTTATTAAATCTGCATAAACTAGACAAAATGCCATTGATTGAAAGACATAAGCATCACTTCCCTCACTCGGGTCACAGCACGGATTGGCAAACTTTTTGTGTTAAGTGCCAGATAGTAGATGTTTTAGGCTTTGTGGGCCATAGGGTCAGCCACCACTGTTCACTCTTGGGTGGAAGCACAAAGGCAGCCTTATACACGACCTAAGGAAGCGTGTGGTTGAGTTTTAATAACATTTTATTTACAAAAAATAGGCAGTGGGCTGGATTTGGACTGCAGGGCGTAGTTTGCCAACCCCTGGTCTAGAGCAAGAAGAAGTTTCCATTAATATGAATATGACCAGCCATGTATTTCTACATGAACTGCAGGGATTTTCTTGGTGTGTGTGTGTTTGTGTGTGTAGCGGGAAGGGGGGATATTACCCAACTTGGTCACACCTGGAACCAACTGTTTCCTCTGCAGGATGGCATCCGGTCTCTTCAGCATTCAACAAGCCTATAGTTGACAAGTCTCTCTTTCCTAGCGAGACTGGAACAATAGGCTGAGCTTGTGTTTTGGCAGGTATCACTCAGGAAGCAATTTGTTGACTTATCAATAGCACTGGACTTCCTCCAGAAAATAGGACAGGTGCATTCACACCAGTGCCAGCCTTTAGAACCCAAGGCTGAGAGGACACCTTAGGGGAGGGCTCTCATAGACAGAATCTAGTTTAATACATACATGAGATGGGACAACTTGAGACCCAGAGAGGGAAGTGACGCCTGTGAAATACAACTTCTAGTAGCCAAATGAAAAAACAAACAAAACAAAAAAAACACACATTAGCAAGCTATTAGGATAAATCTCATCTTTGGTTCATACAGACCTCAGCATCCATTGTTAGGCTATTGTCAACCCCTGCCTGGATTTTCCTGCTCTTTTCTTCACCATCTCTTGCATCTAGAAAAGTGTTTCTAAAACTTTCATGTACATGGGAGGTTCCTGTGGGTTTTATTAAAACGCAGGTTCTGATTCAGCTGGTTTGGGGTGGGGCCCGAGATTTTGCATCTCTAGCCAGATGATAGGTGCTGTTGCTGGTCCTTGGGCTGCATTTTGAGTAGCAAGGGCCTGAATTCCCTAGCCCATTGTGACTAGGTTGGAGGAAATAAATCCAGAGTCCTGCCTCCACCATCTAATGGACTTGGTAGTGTCATAATGCTGGCATCTGGTGGTCTACGCGTGAGGCCTGGTGCTTATGTAGCCAATGTGGCCCAACTTTCACCTTCTGCGTCCTTTTGTGTTTTAGTACTTGAGTAAGATTGAGCTGCTTCCTGGGCTCTGTCCTTACACACAGTCTGTATCCTGCCTGGTAATTTCCCCCAGCATACCAGGTCCCATCAAAGGCTCATCTCTGGATGCTCTCCCCAAAACTTTGGATCTCGCTGCTCATGCCCTTAGCACGGAGTAAGGACTCGTACATTGCTGTCAGGTTTGCCTCTGCGCCGTGTGATCAAGATTTCTGTAACAGCGGGCCTGCAACGTCATCCCATCACCAGTGACCACTGCGCTGAACCATTTGCCACAAGCTACTTTGTACACCTCATACGCTCTTGACCACCATTCATGAGCTGTCCTTCTGGGTATAGCTTCTATCACTCTTTTTTCCAGCTATAACTGACTCCTCTCCTGGCTGGTGATCTGAATTCTTTCTCTAGCTATGTAGCCCTGAGGGGCCTTCCTCCCAGTCTGGTCCAGCCACCAGGATGCTTGGCTGCTCCGTATTTTCCTGGGGTTCTGCTAAACTTGTCCTGACCCCATGGCAAGTAGCCTGGCCACGGCCGGAGTCCCGTTGGGATTGGCCTGTTGTCCTCAAACTGTCTAGAGTAGATGACTTGAAGCATCTCCTGTGGCTTAGAATTGCCTCATTGTTCCGGCAGCCGACATACTGGACCTTCTCTCACTCTCCATCCTCTGTCTTAGTGCCTCCATCAACCTGAACCCGACGCGCCCTTTGGTGTCTTGGCAGCCTGCCCGATGCCCTCAGAGGCCTCAGCGTCTGTCCCCATCCTGCCTGGTCCTGGCTGCTTTCTTCCAAAGGGCTTGGCACCCTCTTTCCTGGGTCTGCCTTCGTAATGATGAGCTGTCTTACGCCACGAAGGCCCATATCTAGCTGAGAAGCGGCATCGCTGAGAAATAAACACTTTTCAACACCAGTGGAAAAATCTAAGGTGAGTCATAAGCCTGTCAATTGTAACAGACACTCATCTCCGGGGCATGATTAGCCTGCAGACTATGTTTGATTAGCTTTCGAAATAGCCACCACCAAGGGTTTCGGGAAAACAGGCCACTGTCATCCTACCGCCCACTTGAAAATTTCCTCATATGGGCCACGGGACACATTGATTTTCATGGGGCTTGGATACAAAAATCCTTGATTCTTTGATATGAAGAGGAGGGAAAGTATCATTTAGCTCTAGCCCAAAGCTTTCATTTTCCAAATGGGGAAACTCAGGCCTGGCGTGGGTCCTACCAACAATTACAAGAACACACAATGTTTATCGTCAGCGCATGATGTACCAGGTGGCCTTCGTCCGAAGCCTTTTGAATATATTCCTTCGCTTTTAATGCGTATGACCCATGACGTGAATGACATTATTATTCCCCTTTTGCACGATGGAAACTGGTGCAAGGGTGATTAGGCGACTTGTCCAAGGTCACACAGCTGTGGCGGTGCAGCCAGGGCTTAGGCCTGTGCCATGCAACCCCAAATCCAACCTGCTCCTCGCGTTTTAAAAAAACATACTTACCCCCCTGCAGCCTGCTTTTCTCTTTTTGCTTGTGAATTCCATAGAGGGACAGGAGGGCCAACTCCGACAGTTCTTTGAGCGTCGCCATGGTGTCCTCCGTGGCCCAGGAGGGTAGAGTGAAATTGTGAGCACCCTACGGCAAAGGCAGAGGGAGGCAATGCGTGCACTTGTTTCCAACTGTCCTCTTTGTTGGCTTTTTATCATCGCTCACCCCTCAACTACTGGGTCCAGCCTTCCTTGTCCTGCCCTTTCTTTCTAGGAAAACTGTACATTGTGATAAGCAGTGGTATTGATTTTTCAGAAGAAAAAGCCACAGAAACATATTCGCCCATCCTACCAAGTCCATGGCTTTGGGCTTAACTCTGGGCCAAAGGGTGATTCGTACTTTGCAGAGTCTCGGTGCAATAGGGAAGCAGTGAAGCTTATTCTTTTATGAAAGGTTTAGGGGGCTTTTTATTAACCTGGGGGGGAAGGTAAAGCTGACAGGGTTAGATGCTGTTTCCTTAAAAGCTGAGTGAGCAGCCTGAGGGGACGGCTGGGAAAGGTAATGCATTTTCAGAGCCCCCAAGAACATACCCCTAGCTTCTAGTTCACGGCCTCTCGAGGAAAGCCCGAGTCCTGCACACAGTAGGCATTTGGTAAATATTTGCTAAATTGATGACTGAACTGTACAGCAGGGCAGCTAAGAGACCGTGTGCCAATATTTATCATCTGCCGTAAAGAGTGAATTAAGATTGCCCAAGTTTCAAAGGCAGGGCGGGGGTGGGGTGGGGAGGGACCAAAGAAAAGTGGGAAAACCAGAGAGAAAGAGGTGACAGAGCCACACACCATGACCACATTACGGACTAGCTCAGATCAAACTGCAGCAAGAAAGAAAAAAATCAAGGCCGGAACCAAAATGTAGACTCTCTTCTCCATGGAAGAGTGTTTTGTAAATAGGCTAACCCATCTCCCTGGAAACAGATGCTGATGAAAATGAGTATTAGGAAAGGAGTGTGTGCTTGGGGCAATGAACTCGGACGTGGAGGGGGGAAGACTGTGTCATCTGCTACTGAGATGGAACCACGAAAGGAATTGCTGCCCCCAGATGCTCACGATGACCACAAAGTCAGGAGTGGGTGTGAGTGGTGCGGATGGTCAGAATTTTGGCGCCGGATTCCGTGAACTGGCTGGGAACCCGGGGTTGTGGAGTACTCCTTTCGGCCAGCAGGCGGAGCATGTGAGTGAGAAACCCCCTGTGCCCTTGGAAAGCTCAGTAGTTAATTTAGCTGCAAAGGTTATTTCATATGCATTAGATGGCAAGGAAGAAATTCTTTCCTGATGAAGCACTTTCAATAGCCTGGCTTAGAGTTGGTTTGCCTTTTTTTTATATCCAGAAATCAGATGTGTGTGTTTTTTTCTCTTACTGTACAGTAACATTGTATTTTTCATTAAAATCCATGGCAGGAGCCCAGCATTCCCGAGTGACTGAAACATAAGTAACAAGGCATAGAAGAAAAGCAATTCTGTTTGCAATGTTTTAAAGGGTGAAAACATCAATAATGGTGAGAAGAAGTCAGAATGTTCTAGTTAATATAAAGGCTTGAATTATGTTGCAATGTGAAAGAAAGTATAATACATCTGCAAAAAAGCAAAGAAAAATGTATTCATCTATTTCAGAGTAGGCGTAAGTCAAAATTAGACTGCAAGTTCATTTTTAATATATATTTTTTCTTTTACCTCACAAAGCAAAGGGTCGTAGATGTTATTCCAAATTCCATAAATGTCTTTGTTGAGGTATCCTGTAAGTTTTTGCAGCTTTTCTATAAAATCCTGAAACACACACAGAGGGAAAAAAAATTCTATGCCAGGGTTTCTCAACGTCAACATTATTGATATTTTGGGCTGGATAACTCTCTGTTGTGGGGGGCTGCCCTATGTATTACAGGATGTGTAGCAGTGTCCCTGGCCTCTACCCACTAGGTGCCAGCATCAGCCCTAATCCCTCCGCTGTAACGAGCCAAAATGTCTCCAGACATGGCCAAATGTTCTCTGTGAGGCAGATCACCCTCGCTGAGAACTGCTGTTCTTTACGGAAAAGTGTGCCAGTAATACTGGCTTTGATAATGCCAACCCGAAGAATTTTACAAATACTAATTTATCATCTCTCATTATTACATTAAAAACGTGAGCAAACGCTGGCTTACCGCCACACGCTCCTGGTTTGTTCTGGAATCAGATCGAAGTGCACTGCCTCAAAATCCCTTTTGGAAGTAGGTTACGTATCACTCACATATAAACGAGTGACGGAGGTGAGAAGGGGAAGCATGTCCCAGGACAACGCAGCAGAAACGGGACCTGGTATCTGGCTGTCCGTGTGAGATCCGGGTGGGATGCAAACATCGCGCGAGGTTCTGCCTTGTTCTTAGATTGTCACGATAATGAAACCCACCGTTCCGCTATCTGCCTGATGAAACCGGCAGCAGTTTCTCAAAGCATTTTGGAAGGTATTGTTTGTCTGGTGGATAAACTTTCTAGGAAAATATAGTTTGCGCCAATATTAACCCAGGCATGTTTCCACAAAGTAGCGTTTGACTAGATGAAGATACCCAAACGTCACTCAGATCATGAGAAAAGTACTACATACAGTGCAATGTTGTATAATAGTGGGACCTTGTCTAATGCCTGATTTTAGAGGGGACACTGCTGGTGATACCATTTCACTTAAACAGCGTGGGAAATATCCTTCAAGTTGTCTACACACTGTTGGTGAGACTGTGGAGAAATAGGTCCCCTTGTGAATTGTTGATAAGAGTAGAAATTGGTATGACCTCATTTGAGGGTAATTGGATATTTTAAATTGCTCCAGAATTTCACTTCTGGAATATTTTTCCACTTGTGAAATTATTTGTATCCTCAAGTTATTCACGCAGACTGTAAAAATAAAAGCTTGGAAACAACCCAGATTTCCATCAATAGAGACTGGTGAAATAAATTATGGTATGACCATAAATTCAAATACACAGTAGTGAAGAAAAAAAAAAAAAGAGGAAACCATGTACAAATATAGAAGTATTTCCAAGATAGTCCATTAAATAAGAAACCCCAGATGTCCAATCCTGTAAATAATATAGCACTTTTGTGTAATAAAAGGGGAAACTACTAGAATGTATCCATATTTATTTGCATATGAATAAAGAAAGTGCCAGCAGTTACCTGTGGGGTCATTGAAAGGCTTTCTACAGTATCCCTTTATATATATGTGTGTGTGTGTGTGTGAGTGTGTGTGTGTATGAACTGTGTACTAGCCTTGAAAGGAGCATTTCACAAAATTGAAACACAAAATAAAAAAGTATCCCTTGTGTCTGAACACAGTGGTCCCAGCCCCGCAGCCTCACAATAATGCAGATCACTGTAGACTTGCATTTATTCTGAGCCAGCCACACACTTCCACCTGGCTCCTCCCGGGGACAAAGGTCTAAGATTCAAAAGGGCCTGGCTCCTGTACTGGCCTGTGGCCCCAGCACGGGGAGGGGGACCGGGTCGCGATGACTGACCTTCAGCAAACATTCTGACCCGTTGCCGTAACCAGCCCCTGCAGACACGTCCTACCCACAGGTTTAAGAAGCTTCAGCTTTGCCCTTGGTCTCGGCCCTCACACTCTTGCACACCACTAAGTGACACTATTTGTGTGTGTGTGTTGGATTTTACCCCCTTTTTTTAAATTGTTGACGCTATTCCAGATGTCCCCATTCCCCCTCTGCCCCTCCTTGCAGCCCCCCCCCCCCCCCCCCCGCTGTCTGTCTGTCTGTGGGTTACGCCTGCATGTTCCAAATGACTCTGCGTTTTAACCTTGTAGGGGTGCAGCCTCTTCTGGAATTCCTCCGATTTCAAAGTCTCGCTCTGAAGCTCTTGAAAACGAGGGCAGTGCCGGAAAGGCAGGTACAGCAGCTGAGGACAGAAGCAGCATAAACAAACCTCCGTTAGTCCGAAGAACTTCACCAAAGAAGCTGCGGCCACATTTGAGACATTAGGTGCAAAGAGATCTCAGTAAAAGATTCAGATGTGTTCTGAGCTGACTGGAAATCCTACAATTGAGGGGAAAGGGATACTGCAAGTCTTAAAAAGCAGGAGAGCCCGGCCGGGCGTGGCTCAGCGGCTGAGCGTCGACCTAGGACTATGCTCGGGGTTTGATTCGGGCGGTCGGGGTTCGATTCCTGGTCAGGGCACAGGCCCGGGCTGCGGGCTCGATCCCCAGTCGGGGGCGTGCGGGGGGCAGCCGGTCAGTGACTCTCTCATCATTGATGTTTCTCTCCCTCTCCTTCCTCTTTCTGAAATCAATAAAGATATATATATATATGTATAGCAGGATATACACCCAGAACCGAAACCTCTTTCTGGTTTCATGAACTGGCCTAAGGGACTGTGCTGTTAATATGTGCTCGCACTTCCTGCTTTTCCATGTGAAATAATAACCGTTCCCTTTCTTTCTCTGCAGCCCCTTCTACGTCTAGGTGCTCACGAGTACCGAGAAATGAATTACAGGCTCCGGAAAGAGCCTTGAGAGATCACTTAACCATTCGTTGACTTGATTTCTGCAAGTTCGCAGACTGTTAAATCAACAGGAAAGCCTATTACGAGGACATAGCTGTCATGCTAAAACGAGTTTAAATCCAACAACCTTTTGCAGCTTTTAACCCTACAGGTCGGTGCCTCCCCGGTTTGCCTTGCTGCTCGCTCTTCCCACCTGCGGCTGGTCCTGAACCTCAGCCCCCGGCGGGTATCGCTAAGCCCTTGGGCGGGCCTCTTCTTTCTCAAAGTTTGCATTTGCAAAGCTGACCTCAACTTCCTCATTCTGAACCGTTTCTCTTCCACATCTCTCTACTTCTGCCAGTGGCAAAATACATCATCCCGACTCGTAGGCGCATTACTTTTGCTTATTTCCAGAACAGACCCCTTGTCTCTGTCTTCATTGTCCCTTTCCCATCCAGGCCACCGTGGCCGGTGTTTCAGCCTCGGGGGGAGCTCCCGGTTTGGTCAGTTGGTGTCCACTCTCTGCCTTCACCTCTCACTCCCCAGGAGCAGCTCCACGAATCCCTCGTATTTTATTTTTGTAAACACCTGTCTTTTTCAAGCATCGGTCAGGTCATGTCACTCTGTGGTTTGTAACCTTCACGGGCTTCCGTCTCCAAACTCACAGTTAGCCCCTAGTTTCTGCTCTTCCCCACTGCTGTCCTGACTCCTCTCCGGCAGTGACCTCCTTACTGTCCCTTCAGCACCCAGGCTTGAGGTCTCTGCAGATTGCTCCCTGCCTGAGACACTCCCCCACTGACTCCCACCCTAGATTTTCTAACCATCCCGCCCCAGCCACCACATTGCCTCGTTTTATTTCCTTCAGGGAGCTCATCGCCGAGCTCATCTGAAATTACTTCACTTATTTACTGCTTTATTACCTACTTCCTGTAAAATATAAATTCGAGGAAAGCCAGGATCTTGACTCTCTTGCTCACTGCTGTGGTGTCAGTGCCTGGAACAGGGCCTGGCACAGTAATAGCTACTGAGAAAACATTTTTTTTTTATATACAAGCTGCTTCCTGCCTGTCATTTCTGAGTCTGGGTGTCACTTGTCTTACCTGTGATTCCTTCCCCTAACATCTTTACCATCTAATTTCAAGCCTTTGTTTCCTTACTGCCGGATTGCTTCCATTGTTAGTCTCAGAGGCTCAAGTATCTTTTCCTCCCAAGCCATTGTCAGACAAATGACCCAAAGCACCACTCATCGTGTGTGTGTGGCCCTGAAGAAGGTATACTTAAAAATTTTAATTAATTGTATTTTTCAGTCACAGTTGACATTCTGAAGAAGGAATACTTTTATGTCTACTTATTACTATTAAAAAATAACAATTCCTCTGAAAGGGTTAAAGAGCCCTTGATGAGCCGCACCCATTATAAATAAACTTGAGAGTTTCTTTCAAAGCAGCTTGCTTTACAACACTGGTTCTCAGACTTGGCTGTCCACTGGAATCATCCAGGGAGATTATTTTAAAAATACTGATGCTTGGATCCCAACCTCAGAGATTCTGATGTGTTATGGAGAGTGCCCTGGAGGAAATTGCTCTGGAATTGCCAGGTTCCAGTAGTCATGCTGAGCAGTGTGTGGCTTTGGGTCCATTCTGTTTAACTACTCTAAGCACTTAATTCCCTGGCTATCAAAGGAGATCTTTAATACTGTCCATTCAAGGTTTTTCTCAAAGGTAAATACAATGACACATACATACTGAGTAGCAATTATATATTCAACTCTTTTTTTTTTTCCTACCTAGAAATGGGAATTTTCATGTGTGTGTGTGTGTGTGTGTGTGTGTAGACAGAGAAGGACCCATTGCCAAAAGTTGAAAGAGTGGCAAAAGAAAATAGGTAATAAAGATCCAAAGAGAAATTCTGTTCCTACTCTCTCTTGCCTTGGGCTTTCTATGTCCTACATTGTCCTTTGCACCTTAATTTAGGAAAGAATTAAGGCTGCATAGCCCAAGGAGAGTCCAGACTCCCAAACCTGCAAGTACTGAGCAACCCACCTTCCTCCTTCCAGGCCCAATAGAATCTCCTGGTTTTCCTGAATACTGACCTTATCTTCCAAAAGAGGGACTGTGTGCACTGGGATGGGCTGCCAGGGTAGTTTGGGATTCCAGATGCTGATACCTTCTGGGGGAAACAAGGCGGCCAGGTTTGTCATAGCGCTCATCAAAGTCCGGTCAATGTCTGTGCTTCGAATATAAACCTAGAGTGGGAAATCAAGGCAGAATCCAACTGAGAGGAACTGTGCTTTTCCCCTGAGCAGCTAATATCTGAGAAAGGACAGGATACCCACACCCAAGTATT
The DNA here is from genome assembly GCF_964146895.1 of Miniopterus schreibersii. Taxonomy (NCBI): domain Eukaryota; kingdom Metazoa; phylum Chordata; class Mammalia; order Chiroptera; family Miniopteridae; genus Miniopterus; species Miniopterus schreibersii. The sequence goes on from NC_138115.1 coordinate 31,205,580, forward strand.
AGCAGACATTGTGATAGCATCGTCGTCATAAGATCTATTATGGAAGGGACAGTATTATGAGCATCCCATGCTATAAAGCAACCTGCTATGCCAATACTTAAATTGACAAAGGAGACCAATTAAGTGGTGGTTACTTGCCACTACTTGCCAAGCTCAAGTATTTACTATAGGTGTCCATAAAATTTTGAACTTATTCATTTTCATAATCTTTTAGGAATAAAATATTTATATAAAGAGGAGTACATTTCTAAACAAGATATTTGAGTTGCAGAAGTTCCTTGGGAAACAGGCAAAATGCTTTGAGAAATGCAAAATTATGTTAAATTCTTTCAGAGGGACAAGGTTTCCACTTTCAGCCCCCCAACTTGCCTGTTGTTGTTTATAGGATTCATTCAAGAATTTTCCATATCTTTTCCTTATATACTCTCCAAGTTCATATTGCTGCTCCATGCCCAGCTAAGGAAAAAAATAAAAAGCAAAAATGACTGAAAGTAAGTTCTGTGGCTCTAAAACATACGCAGCTCATCTCCCCTCATGCGATGAGCAGAGTGAACAGTGGTATATTTTAATAGTTCCACAATAACAACACGTCTTTAAATGAAAATAAGCCAAGAAAGCTGTAATTTTTAGTCATGGCTTCCTGAGAAAACTCTTTACCTTCATTACCACTTAACATAGAGCCTTGCACAATTAATAGCTGGTGATGAGCCTGACTTATGTAAACGATCCATCTCTGGTGCGGTAGAACATTAAATGGTTGTCTCTGTTGGCGGAGCATTCAAAGGGCTGGTTGACCACTTAGGGGTTGGTGGAAGAAATTTAACCACCTGTTAAGAGGTTGGATTTGGTGAATCTGAAGATTATGTTCAACCTCTGGGTGCAATGTTTCATTGTTTGTACAGTTTACTTATGCCCGACACATGAAAAACTAGAGCCTGTTCCTCAAAGTGCGGTCTGTGGATCCATAGTATTAGCATCTTTAGGAATGTTAGAAAACAAATTCTTGGGCCCCACCTACTTTGGGGATGAGCTCAGGAATCTGTTTTTAACAAGCTCATTAAGACTCTGATGGCCAGTAATCACTGAGAAGCATCCCTTTAGCTCAATGATCCCCAAGCATTACTGTGCATCAGAAGCAAAATGTATCTCTGGGTACTTGTTGAAATGCAGATTCCTCAGCATTTACCCCAGAGATTCCTGCTCATTAAATCCTGGGTGTAGCCCTGGAACCTGCCTTTTAACAAGTGCCCCGAATGATTCAGATCCATGTAGGAGAGCACCTTGCTTTGAGAAACACTGCATGCAGGTCTGTCTTTAATCCAGAGCTTCAGGAGTCAAAGAGGATGTGGTCACTATGGCTTCTGCTTGGTTCCACTCCCTCATTTGCTTGTCACTCCCGGCCACCACTATCATCACCACCCCTCTAGATGTGTGCTTTGAGGTTTACGAGTTTTCCGGATGACCTGGGTAGCTGAATAAGCTGATACTTTGGGTCTAATCATTGTTCTAACTTAAAACTGACTTTTGAGAAAATAGTCATCTTCTATAGAGCAGTGGTTTTCAAACTTTACAGTGCACAAAATCACCTGGAGGACTCTAAAACAAAGGTTCCCAGGCTTCCACCCCAGGGTTTCTGCTTCAGTGGGTGGGGCTAAAGAATTTACAGTTCTATCAAGTTCCCAGGTGATGGTGACACTGCTCATCCATGGACCGCACTTTGAGAAGCACTGATCTAGAAAGCCATCACTTGTCCTTATGTAGATTGGAAGTACCTGGCCAAGGGCAAGATTTGAGCTCTAGAACCTTGCTACTTCAGGAGTGTCCATGTACCAACACCACTGGCATCACCTGGAAGTATGTTAGAAATGCAGAATCCCAGGTCCCATGTCAGACCTGCCGAATTAGAATCTGCATTTTAACAAGATCTCTAAATGACTGGTTTGCACTTGAAAGCTTGAGAAAATGCGGTAGGAGAATCTGACGGTTAGTCAAGAAACTCTTAGGCAAAGAACACAGATCCCACAGTCTGCAAGAATCTTTTGGTCTTACTGGAAAAACACAGCAAGGGAACAGGAGTCTATATAAAACCATGGTTATTAAGAAGCAGCCCTGAATTGTTGTAGCATCTTATTTAAGAAGCCACAAGCTGGGTAGGCTATGGTGGGAAGTGGTCTGACCTGGGAGCCAGAAGATGCTGGCCTGAAATAGCCTCTCTGAGTGTTCCTCCTTTATAAAACATTGTAGTTGAAGCAGGGCAGTAATTCTCAGCTTTGGCTGCACATTAGAATCAACTGATCAATTGAGGAGCTTCTAAATATCCAGGCCACACTCCATACCAATTAAGTAAGAATCTCCCAGGCAGACATCAATACTTTTTAAAGCTCTTCAAATAATTCCAATGTTTGGCCACAGTTAAGACCCATTAGTGTTGGAGATATCCAACTCTAAACACTCTTTGACATTTTCTTAATATATTTAAAGAGTGTTTTGATTAGAACAGAAGCAATATACCTGCCCTTACGGCTCCCAACAGAAGAGCCATCCATTCTTACAAGTGAAGGGTGTTGGGGGGCACTGGAGCAGAGGCTGCATTCGCCTTTGCTCCCCAGTTCCCCTTCTCCTTAGATGCTCCGTAGGAAGTGGGGCTTCCTGTGTATAAGTGACCACTTACAAGGGAGGCTCCATCCCAACATATCCAGCTGACAAGAAATCAAATTTGGTTACGGCACTTCCAGAAGAATCATGTTTCCCCAGCCCTGTTGATTACACTTATTGATTACGAGGTTATTTTCTACTTTCAGGGGTAGAGCCTGAGAAACTCAGGGGCTGGCTTGTAAGTATCTTTGGGCTCTCTTCTAAACTCCTGTATTCTTCTGTTGTTCATGCACATCTCTTATTCTTCAAGAAAACCCACAGGGTGAAAAAGACCCAAACAGACAATTCTATAGACTTTTCCTACAGTTACTAGTCACTAAGGGTGTCCTAGACAACATCAGAAATTAACTAGGATAACCATTAGTTCCTCTTGTTCCACAATCGAAACACATTTTAGACTTTCAAGATCCCAGGTAACTGTGCAAAATACTTTCCCAGATCTGAGTAACTAAAGTGGTTGTATAGTTTCAATGGGTTACAAACCCCACAACGTTTAGTTTCCCCTGAGACTTATCACCAACTCTACCTAAAAATCCAACCAACCTGAGTGAGTTGGCCAAATCCTTGCGGCCATGAGGACTCTTTAATGGGGTCATTAGGAAAGGTTCCAATGGGACTTCGGTCTCCATGCCTGAAAACCTGAAAACAGATTAAGACAGTAATGTTACAAATTTCACTTAGGTATTTTGACTCTGCTCGTCATAATAGATGTTTTTCTAAACCACTGGTTCCCAGCCTTGGCTGCTCATGAAATCACCTGGGGAGTTAAAATAAATTCTGAGGATGGACCCACCCCTAGTGATTTTCTTTTAATTAGTTAGGGACATGGTCAGGGCATCACATCAGGATTTTAAAAACCTCCCCGGGTAAATCTTAGGTTAAGAACCATGTTCGAAGATCACGAACACTCTTCCTTTGTTTCAGGCACTGCAAGAAACAAGATTATTAGCCACTGGGAGGCAGGCGATCCACACATGGAGACAGGTTTGTACACTGAGACGAGAAGGCACACAAAGCTTAGGAAGTTCACTTTATTGCAGGCAAACTCCGGTGAGAGTTATTCCCCCCTTAATTGTGGTTATAGTACTAATGGTGTTAAATTTTCACCTATAATAAAATAGTGGCTATTAAATGCTACAAAGAATTTGCAACCATTTTGAGCCAGTGATTCGTTAGTTTTTAAGAGGTTGGGGGTAAAGGAATTGCGGTGGGGAGATGAGAAAAGTGAATTCTCAATACTTTTAAGGACATACTTTGGATGTGATGACATGTCATGCTATTTCGATTGCCCATTTTACTTTCTGGGGAGAGCAGCCCGGACTTTTGAAAGCTTGGCTCTTTGATTTATAGTATGTTTCTGAGCAGTAGACCAAGCCAAGCACTAGGCTGTTTTATAAGCAAAAGAGGGGGGAAGAGAAACCCTCAAGAATTACAAGACGACATCTACACTGACGTTGGCAAACATTTCATTACATTACCCGAGATTTCCCGCCCTCTCCACTTACACCACCTAAGATGCTCCATTGAACAGAAAGCCGGGGGCTGCTCTTTTGAAATTCTGTAAAATAGTTCAGCAGACACTGAGTGAGAAACAGTCTCAAAACTTCAGCCGTCTTCGAGGTGGGGTCTGGGACAGCGAGGGGGGCTCCAAGGCCTGGGCTGTGTCTTTGATGTCCGGAAAATACCAGATCTTTTGCCCTCCTCAACCAGTGATTTTTCAGCCGGCGTGCTGTGACGCACAGGTGTGCCTCAAGAATTTTTAAAACATGCAGAAGCTGACTCTTCAGTCAGGGGCACTGACCTCTTAGGTCTTAGATTGTCAAATTAAAAAAATGACAATAGCCAACACAACAATAGCTGTCTGGTGTGAATGAATCAAAGTTGTATCTTTTTTTTTGTCAGATTGACAACAAATCTATTATTTAGCAGAATCTCAGTCATTTGTTTATGTGTGCCATGCGGTGAGAAAGGTTGACAATCGCTTCCCTAAAGGAAAATCTCAGCAAACGGAGGGCCAGCGGTGCAGCGGGTCTTCAGCAGCCGCCTTGGCCAGGGGACGGTCCCCTCGTGGCAGGAGGGAGGCGCATACTCTCTCCTGAGCGCCTGTAGTTATTTATTAGTCCCTGCGGGTGGCTTGGCCACGACCAGAGATGATTGAGGCTAACCATTGGTGCTTCCCTTTTCACAAGGGAAACGCACTTTAGACTTTTAGATCCCCAAATAGTACATGCAAAACACTTTGCCAGATCTGAGTAACTGAAGTTGTTATATGGTTTCAATAGATTAGAAACCCCACATTGTTGTTTCCAGGGTTTTTCAACCTCGGTCCTGTTGGCATTTGGTTTGGATAATTCCTTGTGAGGCGCTGTCCTGTGCCTTGTAGGATGTTTAGCAGCATCCCTGGCCTTTGCCCACGAGATACAAGTAGCATCCTCCAATTGTGACGACCAAAAAGGTCTCCGGACATTGCCAAGTGTCCCCTGGGGGCAAATCGCCCCCAGTTGGGAGCCACTGAGTTAGTTAAAGAGAAGTCAGATGAGATCATTTACAATGTTTCCCACCAGCCTGTAACCACAACAATAATTCCTCAACATTTTTGAACTCTTGCTTTATCCTAGAAACCGGACTAAGAGCTTTCTATACATTTAATCCTTCCATCAATCCTACGAAGCAGCTATTCTCTTCAGTTCATAAACAAGGCAACTGACCTTAGTTAAGTGACCTGCCCAAGGCCACACAACGTGTAAGTGGTAGAGCCGAGATCCCAACGCAGGCCGTGCGTCCAACGCCAGCCTTCTCAGCCTCGTGTAAGAGGCTCATTTCTCTGCAGTCAAACAGTCCCCTCAGCATCGCATCAGCTAAATGTGCACGATCTGGGATACGGGCTTCTTTATAAACTCTGCTCTTTTCCTCTAAGTTTGGAAGCTCTTTGTGTGTGAGTGTGTTGCATCAGAAGAAACCAAAACCTTAGTGTAAACCCCAAATATTATTTAAAAAGTAAAACTGAGGTTATGCAGCCAAGTGACAGAATGGCCCGGGGAGAAAAAAGTGTGGTCCCCTTGGAGGAGTGTGTGTAAAACAGCAGAGCACTGGGACATAATCCTGGGACACGGGCAAGCTTTCTGACTGTTCTTATAGCTCAGAAAGAGTTGTACTCCCCTACCTTTTAGTAGGTTTGAAGGGTTTGTGAACTCTTTGGAGGGAGAGTTGCCCAGAAACACTTAATAAACCATCCTCCAACTCCAGTGCTGAAAATCAAAGTGTGTGTGTGTGTGTGTGTGTGTGTGTGTGTGTGCATGCACACACACACAAGTGGCATTCTTCAGCTTCTGGAGTTTGGCCAGTTCAGCTGGAGACCCTAGACTGCCTAGGTGCTCTTTTAAGTCTGTGGTAGGGCTCAAAACTTAACTGCTACTCTCCCAAATTTGTAGTCTCTGTTCTCAGTCTAGCAATCACACTTTATGAAATCCTTTAGAGACCTAAAAATATACTATTTGCAGTACTAGTAGTAATTATAATAGGAAGACATCCAAGATAACCCATCATGCCTGTGCAACCCTTCATGGTTTTGTACAGTCCTTTCCCTGCTATCTCTTAGGTTCTTACCACCCCCTGTGAGGACAGGTCACACTGTTGCTGTGCTGAGCAAGTAAGGAAACTGAGGCTCAGAGAGATCAAGTCAGCTGTCCAGATCTCTTAATTCTCACAGTTGCCAGCTCACTGTTTTCCCCTCCACATCACATTCATTTCGCTTTTTAAATCACAGGTAACTTTTTTTAAAGAACTGCGGTGTGCTGCCCCCAGGAATGATCCTGCTCCATGGAGTCTGCTGAACAGATCTGGTGAGTTGCATTAGGACGTGGAGATCCTGATGAGTGCACTGGGGACACCATGTCCAGTCCCTCCCTCCATTCAGCAATCAGTTGCTTTAAAAAAAAAGTCAGTCAGAACATGTTACTTGATTGCTTAGAATCCTCTCATTCTGTTAAAACTTATTTGGCAGAAAATTGTAAAGATATTCAAAGGTAGAGATTGTTATGAGCCCCTCCCTATGAGTCCACCACTTGCTCCCAGAGTTGTCCAGTCGTGTGTGGCCAGTCTTGTTTCACATTTACCCTCTTTCTCTCAGGCATTATACCCTTTCCCATGGCTCTTTGCATAAAATTCTAAGTCCTTACACTGGCTCACAAGATCCTATCTTATCTGGCCTGCACACCACGATGTTCTCACCTGACAATTTTGTTAAACATCGTTGGCCACCCTGCCCTCCCAAGGGGCCATCTGATAAAATGAATTTGTTCCAGCCTCAGGGCGCTGGTGTCCTATCTGCCTTGAACGTCCTATTTCTGCTTCATCCCCTGGTGCACACATACACTTGGTCACTAAATTCAGGTTTGTCCTGAAAAAGGCAACCTCTGAAGAGAGGCCGACCTTGACCACCGGTTATAAAGTAATTCCTGCCCTGGACTAAATTAGATTCTAATAAAGCACCATGTTGTCCGTTCAGGTTTGGAATTCAAGACACATCACAAGTCTTTGGGGTGATTCTGGAAATCCTGAAAGGGACCTTGGCTCAGGGCGTGCAACCCCACTTACTAGGGTGCACCTCAAGGTGTGAAAATCCCTTGATGCACAACGCTTGCCATGAGTAAAAGACTATTTTCTTCTTTTAGGAACTGAGGATTAAGCCATTGGCAAAAAGAAGTAAAAAGTAAAAGGAATTTAGGCAGAAATAAATGAGTGAAATAAATGACTGCCGCTCTGAGAGAAGAAGGAAGCTGACTGGCGGTGAGCGGACTCGGGTGGGAATACATCCTGCGCTCAGTGAGGAAGGCAGAGGGCGGGCCACTCGGGAGACTTTTCTCCAGGGCCCGGGAACAGGCAGAGGCCGGGGGGGGGGGGGGCTGTGTTCCCCTGTGTGGAAGCTGTGTAACATCTCAGGAAAGCTCTGGGCTTTCAGTTGGTTTGACCTGGGTTCAAACCCCTGCTTTGTTAATACCTAACTGGGTGATCCTGGCAAAATAATTTACTATTATCCCCATTTTACTGATGATGAAACTGAGGCACAGGCAGGTTAAGTTATTGATTGAAAGTCCCCCCGCGCTATAGTGTGCTGTGTAGCACGCAGCATTATACATTTCTTTGGTGTTTATGGCTCATATTCCTTTTTAAGAATTTCAGATATTGAATACCTCATATGTCCCCTATCTCCACGGCATCATCCTCTTTCCAGCAACCAAGAGTAGAAACCTCAGGGTCATGGTGGTTTTTCTTTCTTCCCTACTACTCACATTCAGTCCACAGGGATCCTGCCTTCACAATTTTTTAAAGACATTCATTCTTTATTTTCCAGAAAGTCTACGGCTTTCTGGTCCATCTCAGATCTTCACTGTGCTTTTCCTGAACTATGGTCGCATCCTACTCTGTTCTCCCCTCCAGCGTTTTCCCCTCCTCAAGCCACACTTCAGGTGTGTCACCTCCAAGAGAAGATAAACTAGAATTCATAGGTGGGGAAGACTTGAGTACAAACAAGTCTGAGGTTCTAGTAGAGATAATTATCTAACACCTTATGTTCTCTTTTCTTTGTTCCCTTTCAGTTACACGTGTTTACTAAGTTTACTTATTAATTTTGTAAAGTCAAATATAAAATTTTTATTTTATTACATTTATAAGCTCAAAAATAATAAAGGATTATCTAGAACCTTGAGGACATCATGCTAAGTAAAGTAAATAATTCACAAAAGGACAAACACTGTACGATTTTACTTACATGAAGTATACAGAGGAGTCAGATTCATGATCAGAAAGCAGAATGGGGGTTGCCAGGGGCTGAGGGGAGGGGAGAGCGGGGAGTTACTGTTTAATGGATATGGAGTTTCAGTTTTTCAAGATGAAAAGAGTTCTGGAGTTGGATGGTTTTAATGGTAGCCCAACAATGTGAATACACCTAGTGCCACTGAACTGTACGGTTAAGAAGGTTAAGATGGAAACATTTTATGTTCTGTGTATCTACCGCAAATGAAAAAATAATAATTAAGAAACAGCTAGATTTTATCCAAAAAGTTGGAGAGCTTCTGTTTTAGGCTGATGACTTCTAATAGCACCTTACCTTTGTATCATGGCTCATTTCCATGTGTACATCATGTCATTTGCACCTAAAGACAACTCTGAAATAGGAAGCATGGTTATGGTCACTATCCCCAACTTTAAGTTTCGGGGACTGAAGACTCAGCTGGATTAAGTGGCCTGTCCGTGGTCTCATGCCTGGTAAGCGATGCTGGAACTTGAATTAATGAACATTTAATGTTTTCCTAGGTATGGCTTTCCACTTTTAGTTTAGCGCATGGCATTAGAAAATTCAGAACAGTCCTGGGCTGCCCACCTGAGGAGTAACCTGCCCATGTTTACTGTCCAGGGGCGGGAGGAGGAGCCCTGGAGGCTGCTGTCCCTGGAGAAGCGTGATGGCCCCAGCAGCCCTTGAATTTGCCCCACCACAGTGTGGAAGTTACCCATCCCATGTGGAGGTGAGGTGCTTAAGATTTGGAGGCTATTTTCTTGGAGGATATTCGTGAGTTGGGTAAGAACTTCACAAGGTTAACCATAAAGAATGGGAAGAGCTTATACTGTGTGACTCATGAAACCTGGGTGGCGTGAAAAGGAGTTTTTATCTGTCGGAGGTCACCTGAATTTGTGGTTTTCCCCTTGCTTAGGGGCGAGAGAACGCTTTCACATGGCATCTCCCCATTTATGGGTGGGACAATGATGGACGGGATGACAGTAGGAGTGTGGGCATATGGATGGAACAAGATTGGCCATGAGTGGTAATTATGGAAGCTGGTTGATGGGCACGTTGGGATTCACCATATTTATTCTGTCTATATAAATTTAAAAATAGCAATTCTCTAAGGATTTTCTATGGTATACTGTCTGGGAAAAAGGAGGTGGATTCCGTAAGTCAAATTTTAGGAAATACAATTTACGAAATCCTTTCCTGGGAAGCCACCGCACATACAAGATGTATTAAAGACTGTGAGGAGTCCTGCATTTAAGAGACCTTTAAACCCAGTTTAAACCATGTTCCATTTCCAAAGCTGACTTGACTGTCGAGACCCATTTTACCAAGTGATGTCTATCAACAACTCTCCCAACTAGCACTCGCTGGGATACACTTTGGTGAACTTGTTTTAAAAGATTATGTGGTGACTCTGTTCATGAGGCAGAACAAGAACCAGGGACAGTTTCCTGCCCTTTCTGCCAAGAACAGCTTTTCAGAGTTGGGGGAGATTTATTTATTTTGGATCACAGAAGAAAAGCAAGAAAACCACCTGCTGATTATGAGGTAAGCCAGCACACCAAACGTCCTCAAGGAGATCTCAGCTCCAGGTGCTGGGTTTTACGCACCCACCGGGAGGGAACATATTGTCCAGCGATTCAGGGCATAGCCTCTGGGATCATACAGCCTGGGTGTGTGACCATGGACAAGATGCTTAATCTCTTAGTGCCTCAATTTTTTTCATCTATAAAATAGGGAGAGTGGTTGCCAGATTTAGCAAACAGGAATACAGGGTGCCCAAACAGTGCACGGAACACACTTACACTAAAATGTTATTGGCTGTTTATCTGAAATTCAAATTTAACTGGACACCCTGTGTTTTCCTGGCAACACTACTTTATAGGATTGTTGGGAGGATTACGTGAAATAATCCATAATGAACTCTCAGAACAGTGCCTGTCACCTAGTAAGCACTCAGTTAACTAATGGTTATTGTTGTTAATATTACCACTTTAATCAGAGGCATCTTTCTTTTTTTCTGATTCTCCTGATAATTTTCTAAGGATTTCCCTGGGTATATAATGGAACCATTTATAGTCAAATATTCTCTATAATCAGTAGAAAGAAGAAAGTACTATCTTCTGGCTTAAGCCCTTGTATAGAAGTCGTTTTATAAGGGCCAAGAGAGGTGTATTAAGTTGCCCTTCATCTACCATTAATGGAAGGAAGCTGTGGTAGGAAAACTTGTTGACATTGGCCTTGTGTGATAATTTTTTTGTTGTTCTTTTGGGTTTTTGGGGGGCTCCAAGTGAGCTACATTTGCAAGGTTTTTCTTAGGGAAGAATTAACTTGGGCAGATGTTAACCAAGAGTGGAGGGGAAGAAAGGAAACCCATGACAGTTTGGTAGCCAAGGGACATTAGCCTGGGCTGTAGTGAAACATGGAGGTGAGACTCAACCATGTGCAGGTAACTGAGAGTTCACTGTAGTCCCTCAAAGATCACTGCTCAGCCAGCTTGTCACAGGGGTCCAGTGTTGCAGCTGCAACTTCTCTAGAGTCCCTACACTTGCTTCATGCACATGTTGGCAAGGAACCCACACATAGAATTAGAAGTCCAACTCTCATGGATTTCCCAATGCGAACTAAAAGTCTAACTTCCCATGGAAGGTACAGTACACAGTATTATACAGCTTTTTCAGCACAAAAGCCCGACAGCTGGTGAATCGTTTGTAAATAAATTGATGGTATATTTCTCTGGTTCTCTCACTGTTGACTTATGACCTCTAAGGATTTACTGGACTAAGAATCATGACTTGCATAAACACATGATTATGAACTTTTCTTGCAGAAGGAAAAGGGGTTCTGACTACACTAAGCTGACAAAATAGGAACTTCATGTGTAATTTTTAAATAAATTATGAAAATATAATAATTATAAAAATAAATTTTGAGTATTCTTACAGAAAGGAAATCTACTTATTTATCAGCATACTTTCACGATCAAATAAAAAAAATGCAAGACGGAGAAAGAGATCGAGAGAACCTGTGAAAGACAAGGAAATGGTCAGAGGCAGAGAGAGACAACGGGTGAAAGAGATCCAGAGATAATCAAAGACACAAACAGAAACCAAGAGAGAGAAAAGGGTTAATTCCAGAACTCCTATGTAAAGTGGTAAATCCCCTTTACTTTGCACACTCTCTGTTTTTCAAACAATGCCAGCAGTATATTTTCTTTCCCTGACAACAGGCATTAGGCGGCCCCCCTTCTTGTCATGACTTGTCACACTTAGGGTGGAGAGAAGCGTGACCTCAGTGGTCAACCAAACCTATGTAAGAGGAAGTCCTCCTGGAACGCTTAAGTTTATTTTCACTTTTATGCTTCAACCACTTTTATGTTTACAAATCCCAATTTCCTGATCCACAGAAGGGCTCCTTCACTCAGAAATGACTGTTTTTCAATTGGCAAAGAAATAATCCTGAAACGGAACGAAGCCAGCTCAGGCCCTGGTACCCAACAGCCAGCCGTGGCTTCTCCCAGCCCGAGTGGCCGTCGGAAGGAACCTGCGGCCAAGGCAGTTGTGAAGACTGTGGGCAAATAAACAACATCGGCAACGGCAAACATGACCCAACCCAACACCTTTGTGTCGGGACACGTCAAAGGTTCACTCTCAGGAACTTGCGAAACCTGATTATTTACCCTCTGAGTTTGGTCCCCCCAAGACAACAGACGCAAGGGTAAAATGAAACCGGGCACTTGGTGCTCAGAGGCCTCTGGTCACAGTTTGGAGAGAAAAGCAAGGAGAAAACCCGACTCACCAGCGTGGAAAACTTCAGCTCCTTGGCTGCCACACCTTGGTCCAGCCAGAGCGCGAGCAGGAGCAGGACGCCAAGGGGAAGGCCGGCTGCCCAGGCCCCCGGGAGCGGGACGGCGCTCATGCTGGGCGAGCGGCTGCGGGCCTCGGAGCTGCTGCTTCCCCTGCAAAAGCCATTAGAGGGGAAGCTATTTAATCGCCGATTAGGGGGGAGGAGCGGGGAGGGGCCGGCTCCTAGCTCGTAAAACCTCCAGGTAGCTTGGGGCGGGGTTTGGCTTGGTCGGCTAATTTTGGGGCTGGGTGGTAGAGATCGTTTCTGGGCTGAAGCTGGAACAGGGGACCCAGGACGGGAGAGCTGTTGCTCAAGGTCGCAGAGCATGTCAGTGTGTTTCTTTCTGCATTTACCTTTATCTTTACTTTAGATGGGGTGTGATACAGCGTCTGCTTTGTGGCTGTCACTTGGGAAAGGGATTTACCCCCATTTGGAATCCTTAGGCCAGTCATTATTTATCCTTTGGGGATCCGAAATGATAAGGAGTGAACTACGGGAGAAACTGCAGGTGTTATAGAATAAGAAGAAGCTAGGAAAATTCCAGAGGAGGAACAGGAAAACTAAGATAGGTAAATAGCAGTTTACAGCCACCTAGGAAATACATAGTTTGCACCTCTCCCCAGCCAAAGGGTGAATATCTTAAATCACCCGACTCAGGGAGGCAGATAACAGAAATTCAATTAAGTGTCATTTGCCAACCACACCCAAGGACAAATTAGGAGAATAAATCTCATTTTGGTACATCAGCATAAAGATGATGAATATTCTATTACCTGTCCCTAAGACCTCTCCTAAACCCCGAGGCTTTAAAACCCCTGAAAATGAAGGTCCTAGCGGCTCTCCCTCCCGGGAGCACACCCGTGCCATTCCCTTTCCCCTCGCCTTCCCCCACAGGCACGTGTCCCCTAACCCTTAGGGGACCCCATGAGACTTGCAACCAGGGGAGCAATGGGCAGTGGAAGTTCGTCGTAAGTTAACCCCCTGAACCTGTCTCCAAGGCCCCCTTTTCTTCCACTTCTCAGTGAGCCAAAGCTGCCCAGCCTGGGCTCTCCTATTGCTCCTTCTAGGCCCTTCCTTGTTTCACTGTCCTAAGTATGTTTTTGCTGCAGTCAATAAATTCTTGCTTGCTTTTCTACACTTTGTCTCTTGATTGAAATCTTTCCTTCAAAAAGACAAGAACCAAGGTCTTGTCGTCTCACCGGTAACACAGGTACTGGCATATTTGGGGTCTATTACCCAGGCCAAACATAGCTCCATTTTCTAAAACTCTCATATAGCCGATAGAGGTATTCCTAAGTTGCATAAAAGTAAAAGCAATTTTATTTTGAAAATATTTAGGCTCACGTGAAGGTATTTGGGGTTCACCTGTGCTATCTCAAAATTAGGGTTAAAAGTTTCTTTCCTAACATGACACAGTCCAACAACAACAAACTAACCTACCACTCTTCATTGTTGGTCACCAACTTTGGCCATGAGCCTTACATTCTGGGTGAGTCGTACCCTTGGCTCTCCAGCCATGACCTCATCGGGGACACTATGGAAGAGGCTAATCTGGACTAAGGAAACTTAGCTTTCCATTTTTCTCATCCTGTCAGCCCCAATCATAGGCTAAGACGGGGTTTTCACGCGGAGCTCTTGTCCCGATGCTTCCAGCCCCTCAGCAGCAGGAGAGCAATGCTTTTCCCCACGACCTGTTCTCTGTGACAAGAGGGTGCTGTTGTTAGTGATCATAGGATGCCCCAGAATGTGGCGTGTGGGAGAGCTGTTGCATCTTCCTGTGTGGGGAAATATATGTGAAGCATGGATGCATGTCTGGTTAGGGTTAGACATTTAAGGGGACTTGTGACCCTCTCTTTGCCATGACTCTCTCCACCTGCCAGTCTCCACTGTCATTTTTAATAGGTGAGATTTTGAGGAGATGTGTGCAGGGAAAAGGGGCTGTCCAGGGCAGTGGTGAGGTTGCTACACTGATCCCCGCTGTGTGCCCAAGCGACCTGAGAAAGGAAGGTCCAGCACCTGCTTAGGGTTCACGGGCTTAGTTCCAAATCATGTGCCTTACATTGTACAAGACACCTGATTCTGTCTCATGTCTTATCTTCTCAGGGATCAGCCCGGCTCCTTGTTCTCTGATCTTCCCTGTCTCACCCGCTGACTGATGTCTGACACTAATCCGACTACAGCTTTAGTGCTTCCTGATGATCACTCTGGGTCTGTGGCCTGCCTGGGCCATGTTGCGCTAGGCTGGATAAGCTCTACTTCTGACCCAGGCCCTACTTACTTTCTCCATGTCACCTCCGCTGGGCTCCTTTCAGCCCTTCAAGTAAGAACAGCAACAACGTGTTATAGAGAGAACCAGAAAAAAGCTGCTTGAATTTAACACATCTCAATTCAAACTTAATTCAAGTGGGAATAAGTGGGTGGTTTATATTTCTCTCTCAGTCACCATCCAAACTCCTACTTCGAGCATCAAATCCTAGGGGGAGCCCGGCCGGGTGTGGCTCAGTGGTTGAGCGTCGACCTAGGATCCAGGCGATTGGGGTTCGATTCCTGGTCAGGGCACATGCCTGGGTTACAGGCTCAATCAATGACTCTCTTATCACTGATGTTTCTATCTCTCTCTCTCTCCCTCTCCTTTCCTCTTTCTGAAATCAATAAAGATACATATTTTTTAAAAAATCGTAAGGGGAGGAAAATCAGAAATTCAAATCTGCCACCATGAAGTGGAGCTTGAATATCCTTAACTCAGATAAAACCTATTTTGGTCTCTTGAATCTTGCATTCACAAGGCCTTTGTAAAGACTTAGAGTCACCTGGAGTAAACACAAGGATATGGTAGCATTGAACATGAGAATTAAAAAAATATTGAGAAGTCTTTACAGGCATTCCACTGAAGGGTGTCAGTCATTTTATAGTCAATGATTAGCAGAACTTACTGCCTGAATTATCTTTATTTCCTTGTGATATTTCTTTCATTTTATGTCAAGTGTTCAACCTTCAATTAGTACAGTGTTAGGAAGTTCAATAAGTGGAGTAGATTGTGTCCATCGAAAAGCAAACTCCTAGATGGAGATTTGCATGTAGGAGACTTATTAGGGAGTGCTCTCAGGATCAGCAATGGTGAGGGGAAGAGAAATAGTAGGGTTGAGAAGCCTCCACTGATCCTGCTCGGAGTTCTAACGCTTGGATGGCTTTCTGGAGTTGTTCTGAATTGGGGTGAAGGGACAAGGCCTTTTTACCCCTGCATTAGCCAGTCACTGGATGCAGGCTGCTCCTGGCAGGGAGTTTGACTATGGGTAAGGTGGCTCCGTTCTGCCATGGCAATTCTCAAAGCAGCTGATAGCTGAGTGATACCAGACAACAAATTCCCAAGAGCTGGGAAGAATGAATTCTTCAGCTCATGAAGGGAGACCTCGTGTAACGCAAAATCATGACAATGAACAAATATTTATTTGGAAGGAAATAATTCATGATTTTTGGTAGATCTAAGGCTATCAAAGTACTGAGTGTGCCTCTGATAGCAAGAGACTGGGTTGGAGTTGAAATCCATTAATAGGTATATTGGTTGTTCATCAGGTAGAAAGCCTATGTTAAAACTCTGACTTGCTACATCTTCACAATTATAGTATTTGGCTTTCAGTGCAATATGGACTTTGGGCACTCAATAATATTGATTAACAGTCAATATAAAGGCAAATTATTGCATTAGAACCTTGTTACAATGTTAGCTGCTTTGAGGCAAATTTAAGATAAGAACTTTTAGAGTAAAAGTTCTCCCTTCAACCAGTCATTTTGTGTGGTGTGTGTGTGTGTGTGTGTCTATTTACCCTTGGCATAAAATGACTATTGTTTAATATTTAGACAAGCATCCCCCATATCACCAATGACTATGTTATTGGAGTATCATAAAAGTAAGCTATAATTGAGATAATCTTTCCTGTACCTATTTAACTATAACACATGTAATGATCACCTGGGAAGCTTAATAAAATACAGATTACCAGGCCTCACTCCCAGAAATTCCAGTTCAGGAGGTTCAGATAAGATCAGTAGCAGTGTCCTGCCAAGCCTTATTAGAGCATGAAGTGAAAGGAAAAATCAGTAATACTGATCCTGTCTTTATTTAAAATTTTGATATTTAAAAAATGATACTGTTTTACATTACTTTTTGTTTTTATTGATTGAGATGGATGGATGGATATGAGAGAGGGAGAGAGAGAAAGAAACAGAGAGAAACATTGGTTGCCTCCTGTACACTCCCCAACTGGGGATCTAACCTGCAACCTAGGTATAAACCTTGACTGGGACTTGAACCCAAAACCTTTTGGTGTACAGGACAATGCTCCAACCAACCGGAACACTCGGTCAGGCGCAAGTAATATTTTAGTGTGTTCCATGCAATGTTTGGGCATCCTGTATTCCTGTTTGCTAAATCTGGCAACCACTCTCCCTGTTTTATAGATGAAAAAAATTGAGGCACTAAGAGGTTAAACAACTTGTCCATGGTCACACACCCAGGCTGTATGATCCCAGAGGCTATGCCCTGAATCGCTGGACAATATGTTCCCTCCCGGTGGGTGCGTAAAACCCAGCACCTGGAGCTGAAATCACCCCATGGAGGTTTGGCGTGTTGGCTTGGCTCATGATCAGCAGGTGGTTTTCTTGCTTTTCCTCTGTGATTCAAAATAAAAAAATCTCCCCCAACTCTGCTGGAGACTTGGGAACATGGAGAAGTGTGGGAGGAGATGAGGTCAGAGAGGTGAGAAGGTGTCCAATCACACAGTTTGATTGGCGAGGATATTGGGTTTATTCTAAACGCAGTGGGGAGACAAATGAGGAATTTTAATTGAGGAATGGAGATGTGTTAAAAATTACCACGGCTACTTGTCAAGAAAGGATTCCAGAGCAAAGGAGGGAGGGAAGAGAACAGCCAAGGGCCTGTGGCATGGGCACGGGTAGTTTGGATCAGCGTGGACCTAGGGGAGGTGGAAAAAAATATGGAAAAACACATATTTGGAAGGAAGAGCTGCTCAGTCTTGGAAACGAGGTGTGAGGGGGAGGGGACACCCAGGCGGACTCCTAGGCATTGAGCCTGAGAATTGGATCAATGGTTGTGCTATTACCAAAGGTCACGCATCAGGATGTTTTGGGCCACAAGCTGCTGAAGAACCATCTCAATTTTCATATAACAAGTAGTATAGAGTTAGAATAGTCCAGGTTTGGTTAATTTAGGGGCCCAGGGATGTCACCAAGATCCTAGGTTAGTTGTTTCACCTTCTCCTTTAGATTAGCCCTATTTATGGTTTCAAGATGGCTGTCACTATTTAGGCGTAGAGTGATTCTGCTATACCTATAATATAGCCATAATACTATGCAATAGGTGTGATAATTAAATTTTATTTTATAGATGAGGAAATTAAAGCACAAAGATTAGGTTACTTGCCTGAGGTCAGACAGCTACTAAGCGAGACCAGCCTGGATGTCTGGCTGCAGACCATCCCCTTAGCCATAGTATACCATGGGGAGTAAACAAGCAACATTTTAAATGTTTGAAATGTCTATTAAAAATCTAAGTAGAGCCCGGCCGGGCGTGGCTGAGCGGTTGAGCGTCCACCTAGGATCCAGGAGATCGTGGTTCGATTCCCGGTCAGGGCACATGCCCAGGTTGTGGGCTTCGATCCCCAGTCGGGGGCGTGCAGGGGGCAGCCGGTCAATGACTCTCTCATCACTGATGTTTCTATCTCTCTCTCTCCCTCTCCCTTCCTCTCTCTAAAATCAATAAAGATATATTTTTTAAAAATAAAATAAAAATCTAAGTAGAGGTGTTGAATGGTTATTGGCTAGGCAAGTCTGGAGTTTAGAAGAGAAAGTGGGACTGTTGACCTAGATGTGGTCATCCTGGACATAGAGAGTATAAAAGGCCCAGGACATCATCTGCAGAGTGTGTCAGAAGAGGAAAGGAAAAGCCAGTCCCTCCATAGAGAAAGTTGGTCAGTAGTGGCCTAGGCCGGGCGTGGAAACCAGAATTAGCTGCCAGTGAGCAAGAGGGATCTTACCGGGGCAAGAGGAATGTCCTAAAACTGGATTGTGGTGATGGTGGCACAACTGTATATTTACTAAAAATCATTGAATTGTGCACTTAAAATGAATTATATGATATGTAAATTATTCCTCAATAATGGTGTTTTTAAAAAGTAAACAGAAAAGCACCGGGAACAGAGCACTGTGGCACGCCAACAGCTAGGGTGCCTACGGGAGGGGCCTGGGAGGGTGTGACGGGGAACTGAAAGGGGACGAAGACGGCAGTGTCGCCGGGCCTGGGGGAGAGTATTTCACGGAGGAAGGAGTCACCTGTGTGGGAAGCCAAGGGTCTCACGAGAAGAGTGAGGACAGAAGCAGCGGCCAGTGGATTTGGCAAGGCGAGGCCGTGTGTGACTCCCATAGGAGCCGTGCCCCTGGAGCAGGGGAGACGGAAGGACAATCAGGACCTACTGAGAAGGGACTGAGCGGTGAGGACATAGAAGAAGCGACTGCCGATGACTCTTTGGAACAATTTTGCATGAAAAGGAGCTGAAATGGGGAGACAGATGGAGAAGCGGAGGGAGCAGATGTGGGCCCCCCCCCTTCATGTGCTGAGTGTGTAGGGTGAGGCCGTGGAGCACGCAGAGGAAGGGCCCTGAGTGGGGAGAGGGACTGGGCCCCAGGCACAGGGGACGGCTGGGTAGAGACCAGACAGACACTCCTGCATTCGGGTGGGAGTGAGGTCGGGCTCTAGTCTGAGGGCCTCTGCAGTCTCAGGAAGAAGTAAGATGCGACGCCACCTGGGGCAGTGAAAGCAGGGGGGGGGGGGGGAGTGTTTCAAAGGCTTGGGGAGCAAGGGGCTGGGAATACTGTCCTGGACGGTGGAGAAATGAACATGGCGTGGACACAGTGTCATTACCCGCTGTAGCCCGCTTGAGGCCCGGGCTGTGCTATTTCAACATTGTTTACTTACATTGTTTTGTTCATTTATCTTTTATCCAGCGCAAGTTTGTTAAAAGTACCTTTCCAGTTTTCGGTTTGTTTTTTTACCTCTTATTTCTTTTCTAATTGTACTTGTTGTACTTAAAACATCATTTTAAATCATAGCTGTGACATGGGAGCACTTATAACCCACTTCTGACTTTAAAGGAACTACTTCTAATGTTTCACTCTTAAGCAGGAAGCCGGATTTTTTAATTTGACACAAACACACACACACACATACAAACACACATCCTTCATCATCCCCATTTACAGAATGAAAGATCCTGCTTCATTGAGAGTCTCTAAAAATTAAGAAAAGTATATTGAATAGGTATTGGATATTCTACAAATTTTTTTTAACATCTATGGAAAAATTTATTTTTTCTCCTTTGATCTTTTAGTGTGTGGGACTTTAAATTTCTGCAGTTAATTCCTTTTCACCATGTTGCATTTTTCTCTTCATGCATAACTGCGTTCCATTTCTACCATTTTATTTTGGATTTTTAAATAGTATTCATAAAATATTGGTCAGTAGTTTTCTGTCATCATTTTCAGGTTTGGGTGTCGATGTAAATGACTGGCTTTGTACATTTTGTTTGAATACCTTCCTTTCCTTTTCATGCTCTGGAACTATTTTAATAACATGAGAAATCTTGTTCCTTGTAAATCTGACAGTTGATTGACATCCCCTGTGAAATTGTCAGGATTTAGTGGTTTTTAAAGGGTAGATGTTTGACAATTTTCTCTGTTTGTGGGATTTGGTCTTCTTGGTTTTTTCCATCTCTTTTGTTGTCTGTTTTTGTCATTTATATTACTATATAATTTATATTTAATATGAGTTTGACAATTTATATGTAATCCATTTCATCCAGCTTTCTTATAATGTTTTTAAATTCCCTTTATATTTGTGTGTATGTGTAGATTATTTTCTTACATGTAAATTTGTTTGAAAATTATATTAGCCAGTGAACCATCTATTTGCTGTTGGTCCAAGGTTCAAATCTCAGGTGTATTTTTAGTTCTGTCTTTGTTTTTTTTTGTTTTCTCTCCCCCCCCCCCCCCCCCCCAATTCATAGCTTTCTGCTTTAGTCTTTTTTTCTTTCATGTTGTATCATTTGCTTTTGCTTTCTTCTAAAATTCCTTGGTTTGAAAGTTTGACTCTTTCTTGATCGATAATAAAAAGGTTTAAAGTTATGAGTCTTTGTCATGGCTTTAGAGGTTTCTCATGCACTGTGATTTTATTATTATTTTCAAATTAGTTACAATTTTCTATTTGAATTTTTTTCTTGACCAAATTGAGAGAGGGCTTCAAATTTTTTTGGTCGCAAGGCACTTTGTTTTTTATTCATTTTGAAAGGTAAGCTAAAGTTTTCTGCTGTAATTGTATTTCTGCCCACTTCTCATTGCATTTTTTTGAAGTTGCCTTGTATTTATATGCTGTGATATTTGCCATATAAAAATTTATGATAATGGGATCTTTATTGTGAACTGTACCATTATTTTGATATAGTGACCATTTTCATATATATTTTTCTCTATCAAAGTGGCATACCTTCCCCAATTATTACATGGCTGAGCCTTTTCTTCATATTATAATGTATAATCTAAACTTCCTCCCATTTTGAGCCTGTCCATCATCCAAACAACCCATATCCCGTAATAAACAGCTAGATGAATTTGTAACTTCTATATCTTGATCCATAGCTTCAATTTTATTGGACGGTTCCAGATTTTTTTAGGTCCTTTCTTAGCATCAAGACAAATGAGAATGTAGAGAATGTATTCCCTATAAAACTAACCAATCAAACACACAAACTTGTAACTTGGACAACAGAGGGAGCTGGGCAATAGAAGGTAGGTAGGCCCTAGAGTTGTTCTGAAAGAATCACCTGGGATACTTGGGGGGGAAAAGCAAAAAAAAAAAAAAAAAGAAAAAAAGTAGAATCTGCTCCCAGAGATCCTGGTTTGGAGGGTTAGGTGGGGACAGAAATGGAAATTTCAAATTAGTACTCCAAGTGATGTTGCTGAACATGGTCATCTGTGCATCTCTCTTTAATAAACACTGACTTAGGGAAAGAACTCTGGCTAAAAAATAAACACAAAAATCCCGGAGAAAGATAAAAATCACCTGCCTTAGGCTGTTTGCCCACGTTGAACAGTTGGCCTCCCAAGGAGCATGAGCTATAATCCGAGATCCTTTTCCCATGGGTTCCATAGCCTCACAAGACATCTCTGCAAATCTACACGTGCTTTGATTCCAGATCCCCTGGAATCAAATCCTCTCTTGCCCTCTGTAAATGTTTGGTATCCTTTCTTTTCTCACTTTAGTCTCTGACATGACACTTACCTTTCCCTGCATCTTGACATTGAAGTCTGTCTCTAATGCAGAGGCATAATGCCTTCCAGATGGTCTACACTGATTCATTATTTCCTAGGAGTGAAACACATAGGTAATTTGTATTAACTGTTTTTAGGAAACTTGAGGTTATATTGAATTTTTAAAACATAACAAATTAGTGTTATGTGGAAATTTTTCATTTTATTTTCCTTCCAGAGAGAGACTCAGTTTACTAGGCTGACAAGAGTTGCTGACTTTTCTTCTTGCCCCCTTCCCCTTCTTGTCTTGCCCCTTGTATTAGTTCCCTAAGGCTGCTATAACAAAGGACTACAAACTGGATGGCTTAAACAACAGAAATTTATTGTCTCATAGTTCTGGAGGCTAGAAATATGAGGTTAAGGCTACTTTAAGGTTGGTTACTTCTGGCAGGTGAGGGAGAAGCTGTGCCATGCCTCTCACCTACATTTTGGTGGTTAGCTGGTGATCTTTGGTGTTCCTTGCTTGCAGATGCATCAACCTGACCTCTGCCTTCCTCTTCAGATGGCATTTTCCCATACAATTTTTTGTATTTCCACTTTTTTTCCTAAGTATTAGCTTAAGTATATTCCTAAGAATATATGTATATATATATATGAAAAATTATGTTAATAACTGCATTTCTTATAGTGTAATAATTTAACATTTATATATTTTTTGTTTTTCCCTATTCTGAATTACACTGAAATGAATGATGTTATATATAAATCTTATGTAATTTTAGATTATTTCCTTAGGATATATTCTAGAACTACAACTACTGAATCAAGAGTGTGAATTTTTTAAATGATCTTCATAATATTGACTAATTGTTTTTAGAAAACTTCTTTCCATTTTTATCACCACTGGCCATGTATAAAATCCCAGTTGAAAGCATATAATTTCCACATTGTAGTATTTTCTTCCTTCCCTTCCTTGCCCTTCCTTCCCTTCTTCCCTTTCTCCCTTCCTCTCTCTTCTTTCTCTTTCTCTAATTCGATATAAGAAAAACAGTATTCTATTGTTTTATAATTGAAGGTATTCCTTCAATTATTGGCAAGTATAAAAGCTTTATTTTAAATTTCTTGTTTCTTAGCCATTTAAATTTCTTCTTTGGTTAATTGTTAATATCTTTACCTTTTTCTTTTTAACAGGGTTTAAATATGTTTTATATTGATTGATCTCTTTAAATATTAAATTGTTATTTTATACATTGCAAATACTTTTCCTAGCTATTTGTTTAAATTTTGTTGATGAAATTTTTGACTTGCTAAAGTATTCAATTCTTACATAGTTATTAAATATTTTTTCTTTCAACCTTTTTAAACTTGGAAAATGGTTAACCAGTTATTTACCAGAGCTCCAATAAGAATAATTGTCTGAAGCTAAACTCAGACAATTAAATCAAAACTCTTTCTAAATGTTAGTTAGGTAGGACAAGAGTCTCAAGGTCTGGATGGTCCTTATTAAATGCTGTTTCCCCTCCCCCCCCCTTTAAATGCTATTCTTACTTAATGTTAAAATGTAGCATAGAATTTTGCAGATGCAGCTGTAACCAAATTAGCTTGATGAGAACTCAACCAGATAAGTTTAACCAACTGCAAAGAAGAAATGAATCTGTAATTAAACATATAGTGTATATAAGCAATGCCTAAGCCTCCTTTCCGGGAGACAGAGCTTTGGATGTGAACCCCCTGTCACCTTCTAAATAAAACTATCTAACAAAAACCACATCTCATTCTTGAGTAGAAAATCCCAAGTGATGAACCCCTTTAGTTCTGTAACATAAGGGCAATACATAGCATTTCTTGTAAGCTTTCTGTTGTCAGGCCCTGTGACAAGGGCGTTACAGACCCTGTGACAGGGGCGTTGGTTACACTATCCTTACACCAACACTGAAAGTGTTGGTTCACAATCTGGGGAGTTTCCCAGAAGAAATCTGAAACTGCCCTGCCCCTTCCCCTTGAAGGGTATGGAGAAACCAGGAAAGAGGCTGACGACTTCAGATTGGTAGGCGGCAGGGTTAGCAAGCAAGGGAACTTCCCTATGAGCTTGTCTCAGGCCACCGTAAGACCAGTAGATCTCCACCCCTGCCCACCAGAGTCTTAAAAGTTGATAAAAAGACCTGAAGGGGTTCAGTCACACATGCTGTCCAGATGATCTCAATCACACATTGCTCTCTCGAGGCTGCCTCCTTGACATTGGCTCCCACTGCGGGATTGGCAGGCAGAACATACATTCCAAGGAGTGAGGGTGTGAGGAGTCTCCAATGGTTTGGATGGAGCTCTCAGGTCAACCAGAGGTCGAATCCTCTCCATCACGTCTTGCAACAGAGAGGTAGTTGTTCTCTCCAATGCACAGATGAAGAAAGAAGAGTTTGGAAGTCAACAGACTTTCTCAGGAAACAGGATATTAAGAGCCAGAGTTAAACCCAGGACTTCCTGAATATAAAAATGGTACTTTTAAGGATTCTGCCGTATCTCTGCTAAAAGGTATATGTGAGCCAGAAGTTCAAAGTAATGACAATTTTAAAGACTATTATCTTGGTATTTAAGTTAGCAAGAAATAATTTCATTTACTATCATGAATTTATTTAATAAATAGTTGTTGGAAACTGAACTTTAATGGGCATGGTGGTTGGCCGATATTGGTGACACAGAAATATTTACTTTTGGGAAGTATTTCAGAGTGAGGCAAGTGAAGTAGGATAAACTAATAATCACCAAACATGGGGTGGGCATGAAATGCTCAGGAGAGAAAAGAGAGGAATTGGATGTGTGTGCGTGAGTGAGAGAGAGAGAGAGAGACATGCTTCTCTTATTCTCTGAAAACCTACATCACCTCTAAGTAAACCTACCCCATAACTTGAGTTCCTTCCTCATATGACCACAAGCCTTTGTATGTATGGTCCCACCAGTTCTTATTTTCACATAAACTATTGTTTGCTCTCCACTCCCCCTGCTTTCAATCTGAACTCACTTTTCTAAGTAATAAATCTGCTGGGTACCTTTTGGACAGAAACAGAACAGGTGGTTTGGAGTAGAGAATGTTTCTTGAGTTCCCAAATGGACCGGTATAAAGTCAATCTACGTTGGCTCCGATGGTCGAGTTAAAAGAATACTGACCCTTTAGAACATGTTTGCTCTGTATCCCTCCCTCTACCTGAGTTACACTTCCTAGTGAGGCTACAGTGAGGGGCTGGCTACCTTACTTCCTAATACTCAAAATGTTTTACTGTTTTGACTTAATATAGTACAGTCTTCTGAGTGTTTTCCCATTATCACAGGCTTGGAAGTAAGCTTATAGGCCCATTAATCTAATCACCTGTCCAGTTCCCAGCTCTCTAGAGAAGGAGATGCTATAGAGACTAAGGGCACAGGTGTAGATTTGACTCCTGATCTCACTTTATGCAACCTGGGTATCTCCACGAATCTCCTTGACCTTGTGAAACCTTAGTTTTCTCACCTATAAAATGGGGATGATAATAATAGTGATGAACTTATAAAACCTGGGGGGCTTGACTCAATAAATAACATAGAGGGTGGAGCAAAAGTAGGTTTACATTGTTCATATGGAAAATATACA
Source organism: Miniopterus schreibersii (assembly GCF_964146895.1). Taxonomy (NCBI): domain Eukaryota; kingdom Metazoa; phylum Chordata; class Mammalia; order Chiroptera; family Miniopteridae; genus Miniopterus; species Miniopterus schreibersii. Next base: position 31,230,812 of record NC_138115.1, read on the forward strand.
ATAATAAATAATAATACAAGAATAAACTGGGTTTCACATACAACTATAAACCTACTTTTGCTACACCCTGCACATAATATGTTTATTATCTTAGACAACTGATTTTTTGACAGTCAGTTAAGAATATTTATTGAGCATCTGCTATGTACCCAGACAAGTTTTAAGTGCTAGGGATACAGCAGTGGATGACGATTATATTAACATGGCAAAACAAAGCCTCTGTCTTCCTAGAGCTTACATGAAAGTAAAAGAAGCAGACACCCCAACCACATAAACCTATGATATAACTTCTGATAGTAATTCTATGAGAAAATTAAGCAAGATAAAGCAGAAGAAACAGATGTTATTAGATGAAAATATCAGAGAGGTCTCTTTGAATAGGTGAAACGAGCATAGAGACTTGAATACAATAAGGGGGTGAAAGGTGGGTCTTTCTGAGAGAAGAGCGAAGCTTGTGAGTTGAGGAAGGGAGATCTAGAGAAGATAGGGAACCATTTGATCTTTCCTGCGGATTTTACGTTTCCTGCAGAACTTGATTTCTGTGACTACAACTGTGGTTTTAGACTGTACCTCATGGTGGATTGTTTTATGTGGGTTATAATGCTGATGAGCTGATTGGGTTCAGTGACCTGAGAAGGACAGTGGAGATTTGATCTAAGCTCCCAGGTGTAACTGTAGCTGTCACACACTCTAGCAGGCCCTGCAGAGCTTGGGAGCCCAGAATTAGAAGCTGCATAATAAATCAACTGAGTTGCATGGTAGAGATGACAAAGATCTCCACTTTACTTGGAAAGTAGTTGCTAAGACTGAGCCACATCTTAGAGCTGATAAAAATGTACTATGTAAAAGTGACTTCCCACAATAGGTAATAATATATTACAGGTGGAATTATTTTTTCTTTCTTTTTTACCATTGGTTTTTCTGACTTTAAAAGTTAAAGGAAATGTTGATTAAATGCCTTTTGTGTTCTAAGCACTTTACATATATGTCTCATTTAATCCTCACAACAATCCCAAGAGGTAGGATTTAAATCCACATTTTATGAATGAGGAAAGAGGGCTCAGAGAGGTTAAATAATTTGCCTAAGATCACACAGCAGGACCAGCATTTGAAACCAAGGTCACTGCAATTCCAAAGCCCATGAGTTTTCACTCACAGAGCATTGCCTTGCTCAAGCAGGGAGTTTTAGTCATATTAACCAGTAGGAGATTTTATTCTGACTTTTAAATAACTTCTCTCAAAGTAGGGTCCTTGAATCTTCATATTGTATTGTAGCTTGAAGAAGGCAAAATTAAGAATATTTGATAAACAGCTGTTTTATAAGTTGATTTTGAAAGAAGTTCAAAACGCTGAAGGAAGGTGCCAATCCAATAATAATTCTCATACAACAGAGACGTCCTCTTTTGAAACGTAGACTGGCTCTGAGAGAAACACCCTTCAGCTGCCTCCTGTAGCCCCCCACTGAGGATCAAACCCACAACCCGGGCATGTGCCCTCACCAGGAATTGAACCGGCGACCTCTTGGTGCATAAGTCAACTCTCAACCACTGAGACACAAACCAGGCAAGACTGACCCTGTTTGACAAGCTCTCTCACATGCGGCTTTTCCATCTCTCCATCCCTGCTCTGCATTTCCTGCACTTGAATGAGGAGCCACAGAGAAGATCCTATTAAAAATATTATTCCTCAGGAGGAAATAGCATTGTTCAGCTTGACTATTAGAAGAATCCGGATCTGAGCAGGCAAATTAGATAAAATAGGCTTTAGGCCTTTCCCGTATTTGTGTCTTGCTCATTCACTTCTTATATTCCCATGAGTGAGTGGTGTGACTCCCCCAGTAGTAGCTTAACCCAAGATTTCTTCATCTTCTGAATCCCTTGCATATTAAGGTCACCAAATCCTGCCAAGTACAGTATCTCAAATCCAGAATCTCACTCTAATGCAATTAATGTGAATCTGGGGTTCAGACCCCAATCTAGCCACTTGCTAGCAAATTAATGAACTTCTCTGTTTTCTTATCTATAAAGGATACTATCTAATTTTCCTTTGGCTTCTGTAACACATTGCTACAACCTTGGTGACTTAAAACAACATAAATTTAGTATCTTACAGCGCTAGAGGTCACAGTCTGAAGTAGGTCTCACTAGGCTAAAGTCAAAAAGTTGGTAGAGCTGCATTCCTCCTGGAGGCTCTAGGGGAGGCTGCATTTTTCCTGCTTTCCCATCCAGTCTGCCTGCGTTCCTTGGTTCGTGGCCCCCTTCCATCTTTAAAACAGCAATGGCCGGTTGAGTCTTCTCAGGTGGCATCACCCTTACACTGGTTTTTCTTTCGCTTCCCTCTTCTGCTTTAAGGACCCTTGTGATTAGATTGGGCCCAACTGGATAATCCAGGCTACTATCCCTTTCCAAAAGCCAGGTGATCAGCAATCTTAACTTCATCTGCAATGTTAATTGCCCTTTGCCGCATTCACAAGTTCTGGGGATCAGGACATAGACATCTTTGGGGGACATTTTTCTGCCTACCACAAGTACCTATCTCAGGGCTGTTGAGAGGATTCAATGAGATAATTGCAATGCGCAATGCTTACCCTGACGTAAGGACTCAGTAAATGGTAGCCGTATTGCTGTCATATCAGTTTGTGTCTTCAGTTTCTCCCCCACTTCCTCCCACTGCATTGAGTTATATTTTCAAGAGACCAATCTCATCACATTCTCCTCATTGTGAGTTCTTACTCTGGGCCCCCTTCTGCTCTCCTGCTGTTTTTTTATATATTAATTCACTATACTCTAATTGTTGCTTTATCTGTCTGTCTTCCACCAGAGTGTAGTGATAGAACCTGTTAGGCATGTAGAGCCCCAGTCCTCCCACCTCCACCTACAAAATCTGCACTCTAACAAGATCTCCAAGTGATTCATGTATATGCTGAAGTTTGAGGAGAACTGTTCTAGAACACAAATCTTGGTAAATAGTAGATGCTCAATAAATGTTCACTGGATAAAATAATGAATAAATACCAGGCACTTGTGTTAGGTGTGGAGAGTGCATAAATGATAGACATGGTTTTTCACAGCTTACTGTTACATGTCTCCACGTCTTTGTGTAGACCACATGATGATCATGGTGGAATGATTTCAAGGTGGGAGCTTGAACTCCTGCAGAATTACACAGGGGCATAATGGAACACAGATTGATGAGGATTTTTGTCTGTTGGCTTATCATATACCCCAGCATCTGGGATAGTGCCTGGCACATAGTAGATGCTCCATAAATATGGTTCCATAAGTGATCCATGAATCCACTGGGAAACTCCACCACAACGGGGAAACCATTTTCAACTCAAAGCCATGCAGGAAGCTGCTCTTTCCACCAAAAGACAGGTATACCATACCTCTCTCCTCAACCCACCACGGAAGGTTGTTCATTCCTAAGAACACAGACAGCTGTTCTGGAGGTAAAATGTTCAGATAAGAGACAGAGCATGAGAAAGCTGCAGGGCCCCGGCACCAAAGACAGAAGCCATTTGTGGGCCAACAATTCACATAATAAGCTGAAGCATCCTTCATGGCAAAAATATTGCCAAAGTCTCTGGTATGAGAATGTGTTTTGAACATATGTAGAGGCGGCCACAGGAAGTACAGGTTCTGATCCAAGAAAACAGCGCCAATTGTACTGGGATGAAAACAGCGTGAGACTCAGCAAAGTGGATCAGCAGATCTTGAACAATGAAAGGAAAAAAGGAATCTGAAGTAACAGAGTCCCAGTGGCTAAGGACTTTTACTATTTCCTTTGTAATGAGAAATTGGAAATTAATACCAGACCTCTCTCGGTTGATTTGTTGCTCATGTTACTAGAGCTGTGTAATAAACTATATGTGGTTCTCATTCCAAAGTTTGGGCTCAGTCATCCTCAACTAGTTGTTCGCTGCTGTCATTAAGCACTGAATTAGATGATGCCTGCAGGGATTGTTCTAAATAGGTATGCGGCCTGGGTGGACTCAGGTGACATGTGCTCAAAGCCGGAACACCAGATCAACACTCCCCGTTTCCCATTGCTTTAACAGCGTTTTTCTCTTATGGTGCAATTCACAACACCTCTGCACATGCCGTTCTCTTTCTAGAATGTACTGTGTTGCCTTTTGTTCTAAGCTCATTTCTGTACATCCTTTAAGAGCCAGTGTAAATGCCAATTTCTCCAAGTCTTTCCTGACTCCCCAACAAATTATATTGTCCCTGCCTCATCTGTGTCATGGCCCTTGTGCACACAGCTATTATACCATAAAGCCACTTGTTTACCTTTTTTTCTCTCCAGATAAACTGGGAACTACTTTAGGTATAGACTACACCTCACTCTCCTTCCATCTCCCCCACCCCTTGACGCTCACAAATTGCCACCAAATTATAGTAAGCACGTGAAAAATATTTGCAAAAATAGGTTTCCTCGCCAGTTCTTGGAATCTCTCAAAGAAGGTACAGTGACTCGCTGTGAGCAAATGCCCGGCCTTAACTGTTTAGCCGAGTAAACAGACTGGGACTGTACCTGACTGGCAGCCACCGTCTTTGTGCGGGACAGCTCAGCCTGCTGATCAGCCAGTCTGCTTAGAAGAAAGATAATAGATAATGTTCTCACTTGATGGATGGATCATAGTTCTACCCTCCCTAGTGACCTAGTTGCCAACTGCTCTGTATAAGCTAATAGTATTGCAACACATTGGCTTGTAAATTTTATTATAATTATTATCAAGAAGTAATTTGGCCCAGCCGGGCGTGGCTCAGTGGTTGAGCATCGACCTAGGATCCAGGCCATCAGGGTTTGATTCCTGATCAGGGCACATGCCCGGGCTGTGGGCTCGAACCCCAGTCAGGGGCGTGCAGGAGGCAGCTGATCAATGACTCTCTCATCATTGATGTTTCTATCTCTCTCTCTCCCTCTCCCTTCTTCTCTTTCTCTAAAAAATAAGTTAAAAAAAAAGAGCATGGGGCAGGGCCAGACTATGACTCGTTCCATCTCAGTTATCATGGCTGAAGCTTGCAGATACATTCCACTTCCCTGCGCCCTTGTGTGATACCATTATGAACTGTCATTTTGCAAACTTGGACAGCACCGAGCTTGCTTGCAGAGCAGGCCCAGCTCCTGTCCACAAAGATTGAGGGTGATACCACTTGAAACATAATTAGCATAATTAGTTTGCCAATAACCAATAGGTTGCTATTAAATTGTCAGGAGATTTCTCCTTTCTTAAGGTACAGTTAAGTTTTTTTGTCTGAAGCAAAGGTAATAAAGTTTTCAACATAAGCAGATCAAACAGACTTATGCAATAATGAGTGATGGGAAAAATTTGGGATTTCTCAGCCTGATTATTACTTTGACATTAGCAAGGACTGGTAGGGCCAATCTAACAAGATACTACAGTTCCTCCATAATGGGTTGGCAAGTGCCTGTTGTCCCCATGCCAACCCTGGCTGCCCACTCCTTCCTTTGGGCTTTCCCTAGAGCTCTCATGACTCATCACTCGACAACCTTTCCCGGGACTGTACCTCTGGATTCCCAAGGCCTTAAACAATGTGGTTGCATCTCTTCTGATTTGTTGGTGCTCCTGCCCTACTACTTGTCAGATAGTCAGTCCTCATTATTGGCAGATTCTACATTAATGAATATGCTTACTTGCTAAAATTTATTTGTAACCTCAAGTCGATACTCACAGTGCTTTCGCAGTCATCTGTGGACATGTACAGAAAGGTGAAAAATTTGACTTGCCCGACATGCACATTCCCACTGAACAAAGAGATGCCCTGCCTTCTAGTTTCAGCTCTCATACTGTGCCTTTCACAGCGTGTTTAGCGCCATGATTTTTGCATTTTGTTGGTGACTGCACTGTTTAAAATGGCCCCGAAGAGTAATGCTGAAGGGCTATCTAGTGTTGCTGAGAGCAGAAGGCTGCGATGGGCCTTCAGGAGAAAGTGCATGGGTTAGATCAGCATCATTCAGGCATGAGTGACAGTGCTGTCCGCCAGGAGTTCAATGTAATCACCAAGGCGTATTAAATACGGTGTCTTTAAACAGAAACACACGTAAAGAAGGTTCTGTATTGACCAGGCGATGAAGATGCTGTGGTCAGGGGCTCACGGGGATCTAGTCTGTATTTCTCTGAGAAGCAAGGGTTCCGTGCTCACTAACAGTGTTTGCGGCGAGTGTGCACAATGTAACTGCTGTGAATAGTGACAGTCACTGCAGTTAAGAGTATCACCCACTTTATATGTGTTTAATCTAATTCTTTACCTGTGATAACTTTGTTGAAAATGTAAAGAGTGCCATCACCTTCCCTTCCCACTGGATTGTGAGCTTTAAAGTGTTTGTGGGGTGGGAACAGAGGATGGGATGGTTGTGCAGAGATAAATCTCTGAAAGGGTGTGTGTGTGTGTGTGTGTGTGTGTGTGTGTCTTCATCTTTATATTCCCAAGGCAGCATTTACTAAATGTTTCCTGCATGTGGTTAACTGACTGGGCGTCTGAAAGGGGAAGCCCCATGACTCAGTGATGGAACTGTGGGGAGGGACAGAGGCCCAGTTAGATCCCTGGCCGATGGTCCTTGCAAAATTCATGATTCCTTTACCTCCAGTGCAAGTGAGAGACCATGGTCCCTGCTCTTAAGAGCACAAAGCCATGAGCAAGACAGACATGTAGACAAGTGATTCCCACTCCATAATCATGGTTATATTCACACGGTTGTAGGAGAACTGTAGGAAATTCGAAGAGAAAATGCCTGATTTTGGAGAAGGAAACATTTAAGCTGAGTTTGAAGTATAGGGAGGACTTCTTTAGGCAGGTAAGAAGGTGAGGTTAACTAGGGGGCCAGGCGTGGGGAGGATTTTAGGCAGAATGGACAGAATTAACAGAGGCATGAGTGTCAAGGGGGTGTGGGGGGAGGGAGGAGGTGTGTAGGAGTTTGGGCAGACAGGGAGGGGACAGAATGTTGGGGAAGGGGAGAGGAGTGGTGAGTGGGCCTCATGATCAGAGCTTTGGACTTTACTTTGTATCCCATAGGCGAGCAGTACAAGATGAGAGTTTAGGAAAGATCGCTTGGGCAGCAGTGGGATGTGAACAGGGAGACTTTGGGCCAACATTAGTGCTGGTGATTAACACCCAGCTCAGCCTGGCTCTCCAGAAGAATCTCTGTGCCTTGGTGCCTCAACACAGATTTCTACCGTGGTCTGTTTCTCTAAAGTTAACCTTTTCAGACTTGAATGGGCATGCAGATCTCATTGATATGCAAATTCTGAGTCAGCAGGCCTGAGTGGGGTCCAAACGTCTGCATCTAATGAGCTCCCCAGTGATGCCAATGCTGCTGATCCACAGACACTTTGAGGAGAAAAGTTCCACCTTGCTTGTATACTGGAACAACCTTTTTTTTTTTTTTTTTTTTTTTTAAAGACTGGTGTCTGGTCTCATCCCCAAGACTCTGGCTTAGTAGGTATGGGGTATGGCCTGGGCAATGAGAATTTAAAACTTGCCCCAGGTAAAGTATTTTTATTTGTCTGGTTTGTTATTTTAAAAATTTCCCTGGAAGATACTGGAATCTGGAACCACCAGCCATACAGGGTGGGCAGTGAATAGGGGATTCAGTGTCCTGTGAGAAAAGGAGTGATCGTTTCACCCTAGGCTGGTGCTGGCTACGGGAGGCTGGAGTGGACTGATGGAATGGGATTTCCCCCTCAGTGTCTTCAGGGCCTGTGGTCCCTGGGAAGGTGGAGAGGTCCTAGGGAATCTCTAATAATTGCCGGGTGGTGAGGTTTTACCTGTGGGCCAGATCATTTCCGAAGAGCAAGGAGGGACACTGTTTTCCTAGCTTCTTAGGTCTTCCCTTTCACGCTTTTCTTCCTGCCTTCAAGGTTTGCTGTGATACAGACATTGGCTTTAAACTTCCTCCTGGAGGGGGGCACTAGCTACCTTCTCCCATACTCTTATTTATATGGCAACGAGCCTTGTTATTTCACACATGTGATTTCTTTCCTACGAGTTGAAGTGCTAGCTAGAACCCCCAGTACAGTGCTGCAAAAATGTGGTGAAAGTGACTGATGCCACTGAGGTGTTCCTGATTTTATAAGATTTCAATGCATTACCACGTTTGCTCTTATTTCTGGAGGGGAAGGGACTACTCTTTATTAAGTTAAAGACATTTCCTTCTATTCTTGATGTTAGGGGTTTTTCTTCTTAAAGTTATGAACATTATTGATGTTCATCAAAGGTTCTTTTTTATCTTTTGAGACAATGACAAGCTTTTCTCAATAAGTTTATTAAGGTGGAAAATCACATGAAAAGATTTTCTAATGTTAACCATCCTTGCATTTCTGGGAAGAAACCATTTTGCTTATGTTATCTCTACCTGTTTTACATATGACTGGATTTATTTTGCAAACATTTTGTTTACCAGTTTTTGCTTCTGTGGCGATGATTGAGATTGTCCTGAGATTTTTCTTTATTCACTTTTATCAGTTTGGACATTAAGGTTATGCTAAACTCATTAAATAATTCTTTGTTTACTTATTCCCTGGAAGAGTTTATAAAAGACTGGAATTATTTGTTTCTTCATTTTTTTAAAACTTTATCTTTATTGCTGAAAATATTACAGATGTCCCCTTTTTACCCCCATTAATCCCCTCCACCCCACATCCATCCCACCCCCAGGCTTTCCCCATACCAATGTCTGTGTCCATGGGTTATGCTTATAAACATATAAGTTCTTTGATTAATCTTTCCCCACCCACTCCCCCACCCCCACCTTCCCTCTGAGATCCCTCAGTTTGTTCCATGCTTCTATGTCTCTGGATCTACTTTGTTCATCAGTTTATTTTGTTCATTATATTCCACATATAAGTGAGATCATGTGGTACTTGTTTTTCTCTGACTGGCTTAATTCACTTAGCATAATACTTTCTAGTTCCCTCCACGCTGTTCCAAAGGATAAAAGATCCTTCTTTTTTACAGCTGCATAGTATTCCATGGTGTAAATGTGCCACAGCTTTTTTATCCACTCATCTACTGATGGGCACTTGGGCTGTTTCCAGATCTTAGCTATTATAAATTGTGCTGCTATGAACATAGGGGTGCATAAGTTCTCTGTGACTGGTGATTCAAGTTTCTTAGGATATATTCCTAAGAAAGTGGGGTCACTGGGTCAAATCGCAGGTCAATTTTTAATCTTCTGAGGAACCTCCATACTGCTTTCCATAGTGGCTGCACGAGTCTACATTCCCACCAGCGGTGTACTAGGGTTCCCTTTTCTCCACACCCTCGCCAGCACTTGTTGATTGATTTGTTGATGGAGTCATTCTGACAGGTGTGAGGTGATACCTCATTGTGGTTTTAATTTGCATCTCTCTGATGATTAGCGACGATGAGCATTTTTTCATAAGTCTCTTAGCCATCTGTATGTCCTCTTTGGAGAAGTGTCTATTTAAATCCTTTGCCCAAATTTCTTGATCTTGAATGTTTGATAGAGCTTGATGGTTACACTATTGGAGCCTGTTTTTGTTTGTTTGTTTGTAGATTTTTAACTAATGACAAATTCTGTAACACTTATAATGGATGTAGTGTTCACTGGTTTCTGTAGTGTAAATTCTCCCACTATGGTTGCTATCAAGATATCAACAGTTAACAATTAGCTCACAAAATCCTTTAATACTAAATAATTGGCTCCTGAGTTTCAGTGTGAGATATCTCCAATATAAATCTATTATTTATAGGAATGTATCTTTTGAGGTCTTTATTGAAATTGCATTATATTTCTTTTCTAGAAATTTGTTCATTTCATCTATTTTCAAATTTATTAGTATAAAATTGTTCACAATATCCTCTTGGTATCTTTTAAATCTCTATATCACATTTAACTATGCCTTTCTCATTCAGTATTATTCTGGGGAGCTTTTTTCCTGATCAATCATGTTAATGGTTTATCAGCTTTTGTCTTTGTCATTTCTCTCTACGTTTGTTTTATATTGTATTAATTTCTACTGATATTTATTTTCGTTCCATCTATTTTCTTTAGGTTTATTCTGTTACTTTTTTTTTTTTTAACTTCTTAAGTTGGATGTTTCGTCAGCCTGTGTCTTGGTAGGAAATAGATGGCATATTCAAAGAAAGGGTTAACTGAAGAGAGTTCAATGAGAGAGTATTTACATAGATGTGGCAAGTTTAAGGAAACAAACAAGAGATAAAGCACCCAGAATTCACAGCAGTAGGAAGCCATTATTAATCCTGAGCCTGAAGTTGAAGGGGAAGTTACAGTGCTTTCAGATCCCCTGATGAGATCTGTAGGCTTAGGAAAGGGCTGCCTAGGAGAGTTATGAACTTAGGCAGAGCAATGTAGCTTTTGCCAAAACTGTGGCTCAATGAGGAGGGAGCAGAGAACAAATAACTTGATCTCTCTTCTTACCCTCTGATGTCTCCCAGCATTACCAATTAGGTAAACTAATCCATTGGGTAAACTCAGCTGGAAGCCAGCTGAAAGGTAGCTGGAATGATGTAGTCCTTACAGGTAAGCATTTTGGGTCAGAGAGTAAGGAAGATAAGGGCCACCAATGGATCTAGAGAGACTTGGCTCATTTATCTTAGTCCCTCTCCATCCTTGCCAATTTGTGTATGTAAGGCTATACATTCTCCTCTAAGTACTATTTTAGCTGCATCTCATAAATTGTAAGATGAGGTATATCTATTATTGTTTATTGCTAAATATTTTGTAGATTCTTTAACCTATGAATTATTTAAATGTAGGTATGTTGTTTTTTTATTCCCAAACATCAGGGGTTTTGATGGTTATCTTTTTGGTATTGATTTCTAACTTAATCATGTTTTGAACTGAGACTGGTCTGACACTATTTCTTGAAAATTTTTTGAGACTTGCTTTCTGACCTAGTATAGAATGTCTTCTGTGAACTTGAAAAGATTGTTTATTTTGAAATGTTGAGTTGTAGTAGTCTATATATTTCTATTAGTTCCCATTAGATTAAGTGTTTATTCAAATCTTCTGTGTCTTTACTGATTTTTGTCTTCTTGATTTATCAATGACTGAGAGAAGTGTATTAAAAATGTATCTTTGCTTTCTGTCAATTTTGTTAATACATTTCAAAAATATTTTATTAGGAAGATAGAATTTAGAGTCATTTCCCCCCCCCCCCCCCCCGCAGAGTATTCAACTCTTTGTACTGTGTAGTGACTATCTTTATTTTTATTTATTTTTGTCTAAAGTCTATTTTGTAAATGTTGCTCTCTCCTTTTACCTTATGATTCCTGCTAATCCTTCAAGTTGAAGCTCATGTGTCACTTCCTTAAGGAAGCTTTGTTGACACCCCAGACTACGTCAAGTTCCTGTCTGTATGGATGACTTAGTATGTTCATTGCCTCTTTTTAGTTACTTTCATAGTTCATAAATTTATATTTTTAAGTGATTATTTGATTTCACATCTGTGTTGCTCAACTGACTATAAGGCCTATACTGGCAGGGAGATGTTTGCAGTTGCTCACCAGTGTGTCTCTAGCACCCAGAACAGTCATAGAAATGAATAAGTTCTCAATAAGTATTTGATGAATAAATGTAGTAAAAGCTTATTATAAAGACAGTGTATAAAATGGTTAGGGCTGCCATAACAAAATCCCACCGACCGGGTGGCCTAAATTACAGAAATGTATTGTCTCACAATTCTGAGGCTAGAAGTCCAAAATCAAGGTGTCAGTTTCTTCTGAGGGCTGTGAGGGAGGGACCTGTTCTAGGCCTCTTTTCTGGGCTTGTAAGTGACTGTCTTCTCCTTGTGTCTTCACTTTGTCTTTCCTGTGCAGATCTCTGCATTCCATTTCCCCTTTGTATAAGCATACCAGTCATATGGGATGAAGCCCCACCCGAGTGACCTCATTTTAACTTAATTGCCTCTGCAAATACCCCCTCTCCAAGGAAGGTCACATTCTGAGGTACTGGGAATTAGGATTCCAACACATGAATTTTGAGGGGACACAATTCAACCCATAACGTGTGGTGATGGGCTACTTCCCTTCCTGGCCACTGATGTTTGAGAGGGATGGCAAGTTCCTGATGGCGTGTGTGTATATATGGGGGCTACGTTTTAAAGGAACAAAAGCAGGGGAGGCACCTAGCAAGCAAGTGATAGATCCAGAACACAAACTCTTTCACCTGAAAGAGGTTTGCTTCTTTCTATACTTGGATGTTTAATTTTTGCTTTCATGGGATAATGTAACACTTTGAACACATGGGATTTAAAAAATGAAATATCAAGCTAGGGACATTTCCCCCAATTTCTTACATAATCTATGAATAAAATATTTTAGGGTAAAACATGTTTGGGAAACACTTCAGGCACCCACTACCTCGGAGTGTCACAAGGCACAGTGACACGTTAAAGGCTCTGATAATCTTGCAGTAATGTGACCTGATTAATTTTATTGAATTTAATATTTCTTTTACTTATTTTTAGCAAGGAATCCCCTCAATTTTACATAATAATTTACTAATGTGCTATATCATTTGACCAACTAGGTTTGGGAAATCCTGGCCTGGGGTTACTTCTGTTGGTGGGAGGGAGATGGTATCCCCAGTGACTTCCTTTCTGTCTTTCTTCTCCCAGTAATAGGGTAATCCCACCTCCACCCCCTTCCTGTTTACATTTCATTGTGCTTACACCTGTCACATTAAGGTTTTGTATGAATGGCAAAGGCCTGGCTAGGGTTCATAGTTTTGGCTGCTGTCACAAAAGAGAAGGCATTTACTGTTTACAAGGAGCCTTCCAGGAAATTTGTTAAGAAACCTTCCTTCATGCCACTGCTCTGAGCAGCTCTACCAGCCAAACATAAGATCTTTTCTGGGTCTCTAAGTGCCCGAGTGATGATTTGAGCAGGAGTCATGCGTCTGTTGCAAGCTTTTCTTTGTTAAGATCCCAGTTTTAAGAGTATCAACAGTATAAAATATCATTCCTGCGTGGGAAGTTGATTTTAAAATGACAGATGAGAGTAAAGCCAGATGGGTGTTAATTCCCTCATAGCGAATGCCACAGGTGTTTTTCCAGAACTGAGAGCAGACTTATTCTAGAGCCTCTGCCCCTTCCCATGTCCCTCCCACTTCAGAGTGGAGAGGCAAATTGCTTTGGGGAAAGCCCCAGCCAGGTGGTAGGCTTCCTGGAGATGGACAGGTCAACATTTACGTGAGTGTGATTAGGCGGAAAGTGAATCACTGCATTTTGGCATCATCACATCACCATCTACGACAGACCAGCAATTGTCATTTTCTCTAAGCAGCACCTGGACAGGCTGCTTGAGATTATTGATGTAGTCCCAAGAGGGCGGAGGAAAGAATGTGAATTGCCTGACTTTCAGCCCCATAGCTCAGTTTCCCTTTGTTTTAGGTCCAGGAGTCAGTTTTGACTAACACATCCCCCACAGGAGGTAAGGCCTGGTCTAAAGGATCTTGGGGAGGCCAGGATCCAAGGGGCCAGCTGAGGTTTAGGGAGGCTCTGGGGTGAATTTGGTCCAGGAAACAGATGTGAACTTGAATGAACAGCTCTCTTGGGAGACATTTTAGGAATGTCTCCAGAGTCCTGTTGGCTTCAGTAACACCTGCCAGAGATCTATTGCTTACTATGTGTCAAGCACTCTAAATACTTTACATGCGTTGTCTTTTTAAGTTGTATTTTTCAATTACAGTTTACATTCAATATTATTTTGTATTAGTTTCAGGTGTACAGCATAGTGATTAAACAACCATATACTTCACAAAGTGATCCCCACAATATTTCAAGTGCGCACCTGACACCATGCCTAATTATTACAATATTATTGACTATATTCCCTATGCTGACTTTACATTCCTGACTATTTTGTAACCACCAATTGATACTCCTCAATCCCTTCGTCTTTTATACCCAGCCCTCCAACCCCTCTCCCTTCTGGCAATCATCAGTCCGCTCTCTGTATCTATGAACCTGTTTCCATTTTGTTTGTTCATTTATTTTGCTCTTTAGATTCCACATACATGTGAAATCATATGGTATTTGTCTTTCTCTGTCTGACTTATTTCACTCAGCATCGTACCCTCTGGGTCCATCCATGCTGTCGCAAATGGTAAGATTTCATTCTTGCAATATGTGTATTCTGTAATTTATCTTTATTCCATAGATGTTGAAACTAAGGATCAGAAAGGTAAAGCCACTTGCCCAAAGTCACACGAAGCTAGGACTCACAGCCAGATCGGACACCTGGACGCTTGCTCTGAACCACTGTGCCAGCCACCTGACTTCATGTGTGCACTTTCACAGCCGTCTCCCTCCATCTCTGCTGCAGCTGTGGCAGCGTGAGCAGGGACAATTACTCCCCTGTTGCCCAAGAGGAAAGTGAGGCACAGAGAGCTTGAGTGACTTGCTCAAGGTCCCATAGGGATTAAGTGATGGAATTCAGATCCGTATAGTGTCCAAGTCCAGTTTCTTCCCACTGCCAGGCTGCTCTTGGAAATCTGCTGTTTTCCGGCCTCCGCTTCTTCTCTGTCCTGAAGTTGTGATCACAGCTGTGGTGAGCCTGAAACGGAGTCAAAACCCAGTTAATTATGGAGAGTACCTAGTAAAGGCCTTAGGATGAAACATTATTATTATTTTTGTTGTTTTAATGTTTATTTCTTTATAACTGAATTTATTGGGGTGACATTGTTTCTGAGCACCTCCCGTAAACAAAATCCATAGGTTTAGTTTGAAATACAGTTTTTCCACTGACTTGCTTTTTTTTAAAATTGTTGACAGTATTATAGATGTCCCCCATCCCCCCCCTCCGTTTATCTCCATCTGCCCAGCCCCTACCCCCCCCCAGGCCTTCACGACCCAATTGTCTGTGTCCATAGGCTATGCATATAAGTATGCCCAGCCCTCCCCCAAACCTGCTTCTTAATGCTCCTAATTGTGCACAACTAACAAGCTTGATGTAATAAAACTCTGACAAAACCCTGAGCTGCCTAAGCAAAGTCAGCTTTTACTTCATGGTCACTGGTAAGGCCAGAGAGTGGATGCAAATGTAGCGGTGAGGGAAACAAGCCAGGGGAGGGCAGTGCACAGTGAGGAAGCGAAAGCAAAGGACCAGGAGCCCCTAAAACGGAGCAGTCTGAATTAGCTCATGAAAAAGAATTCTTTGTGAATTTAACTTTAGAGATTTAAAAGAAAAAAATAAGAATAAAAATCCTGATAGACTGTAGTCTGGTCAAGGTGCTTATCTTTCCTTTACCTTTTATTGATATACACAAAAATATTTATAGACAAAATGATGTCTGAGATTTCATTCAAAATAATCCAATAGGTGTGGCCAGTGGATGGGGTAGGTAAACAAGATTGCCACTTGTTGATAATAGTTGATACTGGGTGATCGGTACATGGGAGTTCATTATAGTATCTGCTTTTGTAAGTGTTTGAAAATTCCCACAGTAAGTAGTTTTTAAGAGGCTCTATTCCGTTGCGGCTAGTGAGTGCCATCTGTGGGTCATCCATGGGAACTGTCCTGTAAGGGAGGGAAACTCCCCCGAGGATAGAAGCACAGGGCCCAGCGACTCAGCGAAACACTTGGCGACTCAGCTACTTCAAAAGACTAAACAGCGGGCAGCTGATGCACCCGCTTCTACTTTGGAATCAGAGGGTTAGTAATAGTATGAAACATACACTTTTCATGTCTTTCCATGTTTTAATTCATAGGCACAGGATTTAGAAAATCTGATCAGCTATTAGTACACACTAAATGCTCATGAATAAAAGAAGGTGTCTTCCCCTGGACAGCAAAGCAATTTTTGCAAAAATGGAATGGATCATATTGCAAAATTCATGGGGTCTGGCTCTCAAAGTGTTGATTCAGCCACATTTCCAAAGTTACAATTTGCTCATCTGTAGAAACAACTAACACATATGTTTTCTTGTCTTTTTTCCTTCCCTCCCTCTCTGCCTCTCTCTCTCTCTGTCTCTCTCTCCTTGCTTTCTTCAGACCTTAGCAAATCAACCATTTGGAGGGTCACTTAAATTCTAGTATAAATAACTTTTGACATTAGAAAGAATTTTTCTGAAATCATTTTCTGCACTGATGTTTCTTAATGTACTTTGCATAATTTGGAATCTGTTACAATAGTTTTCCGGGGTTCAGTGGCTCAGGGTTGAGCTTTTGTTGTATACTGCCCCATTCATCGATCTGATTCTCTTCTGCCCAAATAGCCAACTTGCAGGTTAAGCACCATTTTTGACCAGGAGAGAAATGGGAAGACAACCATTTAGCGTCCAGGGTGTCCGCAGGACTGGCTTCTTCTGAAGTCTCTCTCCTTGGGTTGCATATGGCGGCCTTCTTGTGTCCTCACACGGCCTTTTCTGTGTGTATAAACATCGTGATGTCTCTTCCTCCTCTTATAAAGACACCAGTCCTGTTGGATTAGGGCCCAATGACCTAATTCAGCCATAATTATCTCTTTAAAGGCCCTATCTCCAAATTCAGTCACATTCTGAGGAACTGAGGGTTAGGCTCTCAATATATACATTTTTGGGGGGGGTGTGCACAATTCAGCCCATAGCAATGTTGTTGTTGTTATTATTATTATTGCATTTTTTTGTCCGTGATGAGGCAAGACGTGAAGAATTTCAGTACCCTGCTCAGGATCTCACAATGTGGAAGCGGCCAGTTGGATGTGAGTCTAGATGAGCACACTCCCCCCCACACTGCGTGCTGGTCTCCTGCTCGCCCCTTTCTTCACGTTAACAGACACTTTTCCTGTCTTTACCCCCTTTTTGGGGAGCTGGACATCAGCCTCTCAGCTCACTGCTCTGTTGTTTTTGAGACTAACACAGACTTATGTTGTCGTTTCATTTTAGAATTAAATGAAGATTTATTTATTTTTTAGCCTAGCCTACAATTTTTGAGTTCAGTTGTGTGTATTTCAGTAATAGCCGAAGGCATGTAACTGCTCATTTCCCCAGGGAAACAGACGTGGGCTAACTCAACAAGTCAGGCCAGAGGAATAACAAATTCTTGTCCTATCTCCCTTGTCTCTGGCCTGGATTAACTCTCTTAGCCGGCTCTTCGGGAACTCTGAGCCTTCTTGTTTTGTTTTCTACTTTCCTCCTTAAGACCAGCTGCTGGGGAACCTCCCTGTCCCCCTTTCGTCGCCCCCTCCCTCCTCCCCCCGTGGCCTGTTTCTTCCTGCGGCAGGAGGATGCCCGGAGCCCGCCCTTCCTGAGCTTGAGGCTCGCTCTGCGCCTGCCAACGGGCATCAGCGGCAGTGCAAGTCTGCCGACCCCCAAGCGGCAGCTTACGCCTCAGGGGAACCCCGAGTGGGCAGCTCCCGTCTCATCTGCTGTCTTCTCAGCACAGGAAATGCTTTCTTACCAGCTTAATAACCGTATTCCGAATAAAACTTCCTGCTCCAGATGGCTGACCGAACATGCCTGTTTACCTGTCTTCCTTTCCAAAATCCCATCAGAATGAAGAAATATAAAAATTTAGTATAACAATGCCTGATAGGCCTACTTTTTACAGTTAACCTTCAGAACACATCTGGGTAGACAGTAATATCAGCCTTTTCAAAGAGGAAGCTCAGCTTCAGAGGAGGTAACTACCTGCCCCAGGCAGGATAATACGAGCGGGGCAGCTGGCACCTCCGCCCGCCGTCCGATGGCCTCATTCTCGGCTCTGGTCTGTCCAGATGATTCTGTTTAGCAAGTCTGACCATCTGATCAGGCAGAATTGACTTCTGGTTGCGTAAGAACCGCTTGTGTGGAGAAACCACTTTGTATCTAATTTAAAACCCAAAGATCAGTTTTTATTTGCAATAGATCTCCATTTACAATGTAGGATGCATCTGACTTCACCATCCATTCCTCCAGCTTATCAGCATTTTTTGAGGTGCCTGAGATACCCGAGGCTCATTAAGCTGGCTACCTTAGGCAGCTCTGTAATATATTTAGTATTATGACAGAATCTATGCTTTCATTTGGGGACTGAAATAATAATTCAGTTTGATATGTAATTTTAAAAAAGCCTTCTCACCTTATTGGTGTCTGGTTGAAAGCAATGCCAAGTGTCCAGTTTCTAAAGGTGATAAGCAGAAACAGGCTGGACCGGCTTCTAGGGAGACTTTGCTTTCATCCCTGAATCCAAAATGGTTTTAGATCATGCTAAATAAAATGGAAGATTCAAGAGCAATTATGCAGAGAGGAAGTGCATCTAATCCATGGCTTTGCTGATGTCGTTAAACAAGTATTTATTCAGGAGAAAAACGAGCATGCATCCCTGTATTGGTCTAAGAAAACCACTTATAAGTGAACACAGTAGATATCAGAGTCAATTCTACAAATCAAACCAAACCAGACCAAGCCAAACAAACAACCAGTACCTCAACTGAAGAACTTGAGAGCTGTCAGATAAGATGGGACCCCGCAAGATGCGTCCAATAACTGAAGGATTTTAATATGGTAACATTTAAAAATAATGAATTTTCTTATTTGCCATATGCTTTTTGAGGAAAATTTCATATTTGCTTAAATTTATTATAGAATTGGGAAATAAAATTGCCTGTGATTTTACTATTTCTTGTGTTCTGCATGTGTATAGACAATACACATACTTACACACATGTACCATGTGTATCACATGTACTCACACAATGTAGCTGTTGGCTACCATACACACCCACACACCCATGTATATTCAGGATTATACCACACATGCTATTTTATAAGCTTTTTTTTTTTTTAACATATAATGAGTTTATTTCCATGGCAATGCCCGGACATACACATTATAAAGCTCTTCACGGTCAGTTCACAAGCACTCTGGCCCTCAAGTTTATCCATGTTGCCACAAATGGCAAGATTCCCTTCTTTATCGTGGCCAAAAAATATTCTATCATATATATGTAGCACCTCCCCTTTATCCATTCATCTTGACTATTGTGAATAATGTTGCAGTAAACATGGGAGTGCAGATTCCTCCACAAGATAGTGATTTCATTGCCTTCAGATAAGTACCCAAAAAATTGCTGAATCATATGGCAGTTCTATTTTTAATTTTGCAGAAATCTTTATACTGGTTTTCATAATGGTTGTACCAATGTAGGTCAGCCACCAACAGTGTACAAGGGTTTCCTTTCCTCCACACCCTCGCCAACGCTTAGTATCTCTTGTATTTTGATTGTAGTCATTATAACAGATGTGGGATGATAGCTTATTGTGGTTTTGATTTACATTCCCCTGATAATTAATGATGTTGAGCACCTTTGCATGGACTTGTTGGCCATTTGTATGTCTTCATTGAAAAAATGTCCACTCAGTTCTTCTGTCCATTTTAAAATCAGATTATTTGTATTTTTGTATTGAGTTGTGAGTTTCTTACATATTTTGGATATCAACCCCTCATCTGATATATTGTTTATGAATATTTTCCTCCATTCCACAGGTTGACTTTTCATTTTGTTGATGGTTTATGTTGCTGTGCAGAAGCTTTTTAGTTTGATGTAGTCCCACTTGTGGTTTTTGCTTTTGTGGCTTGTGATTTTGGTGTCCTATCCAAAAAATCATTGCCAACCAATGTTAAGGAGCTTTTCCCCTATACGAAACTTGAATTTTAATACTCAATGGGATAATCTTCTTTGCCACCTTCAAGTCACTTTCAGCACAATCTCTTGCAAAACCCTTTGTGACCCATCGTATGTCAAAAGTGTTTGCTGGGATATGTGCAGGGGCAGGAAGGAATGCAATGACTGAAGCTAGTGCTATAACAGGTGTCGTGGTGGGAGCAGTCCCTTCTGAGTGCTGACAATAAGTGGGTGCGCTGTCTAAAAATAGTAACAAAACTAAAATTGGTCTGCTGTTTAGTATCACATGTACCAGCAATTCTAAAGGGTGTCAGTGATGAACTACTTCTCTATGTCTCAGCCAACGGCTTTCACCCACTCCCCACTCGAAACACCACTGCCCAGCAAGCACAGATGGCCAGGCTTTTTCTTCAGTGAAGGAAGCACAGTGCCTTCTGGATAAGAGCATTGAAGTAGCATGTAGGAGACCTGCACTGTCCAATAAGGTAACTGCTGGCCAAATGTGGCTACTTACATTTAAATCAATAAGAATGAAATAATATTAAAAATTCACTACCTCAGTCTCACTAGCCACATGTCAGGAGTTCATCAGCTCCATGTAACTAGTGGCTACCATGTCAGACAGCTGGTTGGGGCTGATGTTTTCTGTTATGTGTCCTTGGCAGTCGAATTATGACATTAGTTTGAGACATGGGAGGGGAGGCAGGGCGGGGCTGTGGATGACAGCTGGGAAAGGGCCTGTCTCCTGGAAGCTGTACGAGTTGTTCTTTCTCACTTCCTTTTTTCTTCCTTCCGTTTTATGATTGCAAACTGGTGGTGGCAGGACAGCTCTGGCTATATTTGCCAGGAGCAGATGTCCACAATAATTTATAATTTCAGAAACCGAAACTCACAGAGGGTGGCACCATGAAATGCGGAAGAAGCGAATGAAAATTTTGTCAGCCAGATGAAATCTCTGCCGATCTCCTGACTTCTGAAAATTATTGACATGACCGGATACTGGAACTAGGACACCTTTTAATAACTGAAAACATTTTAGGATTTCGAAGTTTAGATCTAGAACTTCAATTCTCCCTGATCTGCCACTCCCTCCCCTTCCCCACTACCTAACCTTCTTCTGGAGTTTCTGGAAAGCAAAGAAACATGAGTGAAAGCCGAACAAATAAAAATTCAAGACCTTGTGGAGGCCAAGGGCTTGGCCTGTGATAAAATAACCCCATCTTTACCGAGTTTCGTTTAAGATTTGTATGCCAACCGTGTCAAAGAGAAGAATCATTTCTCTGCTGCAGGAGCCACCATCTGTCCATTTCCATTTTTATTTCCTAAGCTCACCACCCACTGCCTGGGTTGCCACACTGCCCTCCACAGATGCCTTATCACCTGATCCTAGGATATGACATCCAAGACCTCACACCAGTGAAAAGGAGTTGCTGCCACCTCCCTTCTAGTGGTCAGCCCACAGTAGGTCTGTCACTGCTGAAAACGCAACTCCCACTGGAGTTGAGAGAGAGGGAAGAACAATATAAGAACGGCAGAGCCCCTGCAATTCTTTCCTTAGCTCTCAGTTCCACCCCGGGGCAGGGCTGAAAAAGAAAGGAATGGGGCCTCCCAGCTCCGGGGCTATCAGACAAGCACAGCCTGACGCGAAGTGGCCATCCCAAGCTTAGGATCCTTTAAAAAGGTCTGAAAAATCGACGTGGCCTGGGAACTTGGCGGAAGAGAGGCTGCCCAACAGGTTCAAACCTGCAAGGTTTCCATCGGAAGCGCCCGAGCAGTTGCTCAGGGTGAGAGGTGATCATGCAGCCAAGGAACAGAGGTGACTCCAATGCGGTTGTGTTTGGAAGTTGAAAAGGAATCTGTGGTGGTTGGACCAGGGTAAATAACTTACTTTATGGAGTAAGAGGCTCTTGTTTGGAGCCTGTTTTCTTTGTACCAAATGACCTTTTGGAGTCGGCAATATTCCAAGTTTCAGGCAAGTTACATCATATAAGAGTGTAACTCGCTGGCCATCTGGTTTCGTGTGGCTACAATCCGCTTACAGCCATGGCTTGGAAGAGCTATCTCACGCAGGTTGTTATTTATAGTTTCCTTTCCCACAATATCACTTTCTGTGATTTCAGTTACCTGTGGGCAACAGTGGTCCAAGAATATTAAATTGAAAATTCCAGTAATAAACAATTTATAAGTTTTAAATTGTGGGCTCTTCTGAGTAGGATGATGAAATCTTGAGCTGTCCTGCCTTGTCCTACCTGGGACCCTGGGATGTGAATCAACTCTTTGTCCTGAGCTTCCTGCCCACTCCCTGTCTGTTATCACTTAGTAGCTATCTTTATTTTTTTTTAAATAAATGTTTTTATTGATTTTAGAGAGAGAGGAAGGGGGAGAGAGATAGAAACATTGATGAGGGAGAAACATCAACATCGATCGTCTGCCTCCTGCACGCCCCCTACCAGGGATCAAGCCTGCAACCCGGGCATGTGCCCTGACCGGGAATCGAACCAGCGACCTCTTGGTGCGCAGGTTGATGCTCAGCCACTGAGCAACACCAGCTGGGCAGTAGCTATGTGATTATCAGACCAGCTGTCACGGTATCTCAGTGCTTGTGTTCAGGTAACCCCTACAGCACCCTAATTCTGTTATGTCACAATGGCTACGTCACTCACCTCACATCGTCTTATCGCATGGGTATCATATCACCTTATTACCATCACAAGAGGAAGGGTGAGTAAAATACAATAAGATATATATATATTTAAATATATCTTTATTGATTTCAGAGAGAGGAAAAGAGAGGGAGAGAGAGAAAGACAGAAACATCAATGATGAGAGAGTCATTGGTCAGCTGCAGCCCGCAACCCGGGCATGTGCCCTGACCGGGAATCGAACCCCGATCGCCTGGATCCTAGGTCGACGCTCAGCCGCTGATCCACGCCTGGCAGGGCCAATAAAATATTTTAAGAGAGAGAGAGGCCACATTCTTATAACTTTTTAAATAGTACATCCTTATAATTGTTTATTTTTGTTATTAATTATTGTTAATCTCTTACTTGTTTAATTTATAAATTAA
The DNA here is from genome assembly GCF_964146895.1 of Miniopterus schreibersii. NCBI lineage: Eukaryota > Metazoa > Chordata > Mammalia > Chiroptera > Miniopteridae > Miniopterus > Miniopterus schreibersii. The sequence continues at coordinate 31,253,475 of NC_138115.1, forward strand.
GCTTTATGATAGATAGGTATGTATAGAAAAAAAACCATAATATATATATAGGGGTTGGTACTATCCCGGTTTCAGGCATCCACTGGGGTCTTGGAACCTATCCCCCATGGATAAGGGGGGACCACTGTACTTATTTTTTCCCAAATCAGTTTAATGCAACCGATACCTGTTGAGAGCCAGTGATGAGCTCAGTTCTGTGACGTCGTGAAGGGGAAAGAGTCTCAGTTGCTGGCAGCCTTGACAGGAATCCAACCGTCCACATTATATTGATGCTGCCATTTGCGGAAAGCTTGATGAGTTTTACCTGAAACTGAGGATTGTTTTATGTAAGACACGGTCGACAGGAGAGACTTTGGGTATTGGAAAGTCTGAGAAGAGTTTCTTGGCTTAGAGAACTTAGTTCTCAGGAGTCGGGCATGTTTTCATAATAAACTTCTAAGACTTTTAATGCCCAGACTCCTCCCAGGCACCATTCTCTCTAATTATAGATCCCCTGAATCATTGCAGGTTTTTAGAACCAGAATGTTGAGAGAGGGATAGACTATAAAAACAAGCTTATTTCACTGGGGTAGGGGGTATAGCTCAGGGGTAGAGCATTTGACTGCAGATCAAGAGGTCCCTGGTTCAAATCCAGGTGCCCCCTGATACATTCCCATTTTTGGACTGACTTTGATTTTATTATTTTCTGTAGCTCGTCGCTGGCTGACTAATAAAGTCCCTTGTGTGTATGCCAGGCATAAGTCTAGGTTCTTTACATTAATTATCTCCTCCACTTCTTGCCAATATTTTATGAGATACCTACTACCAGTATCTCCATTTTACATGAGGCGACTGAGGCAAATAGGGATCTGGGTGTAAAGAACTTTGCATGTTGTGCTCAGAGACTTGGAGTGTTTCATGAAAGCGTTGAAAGGGGAATGACCTGGGTAGAGTTGGTTTTAAAATGGCTGTACCTGGATGGATGGGAGGGGTTGAGGCCTGGAGGCCATCTAGGAAGTGGTGATCCTGCTAACATAGGGATGGGGTTGGATCTAAGTGATGTCAAAGGTAAAATCAACACTACCCAGCAAGATTAACTGGAATGGGGAAGAGAGGGTGGGGGAAGCCCAGAGTTGTGTTGGGTGTTTTGGCCAAATGATTGAATACACAGTGATGTCACCAACCAAGACAGGGAGGAGGCTGATGCAATGGCTAAATAGTCAGGGCCAATATTCACCGGACTCTGCACTGGAATCCCGGCCCCACCACCTCCTAGCTGTGTGACCACTCTGTGCCTCAGTTTCCTTACCTGCAAAATCAGTATGCTAACAACAATAATACCTGTCTTACGGGTTTTTTTTGTGATGATTCCTGGGAAGTTAGGGGTAGAACTTTTAGTACCATGCCTGGCACACAGCAAGTGTCCAGTAAGCAGGAGCTATTCTCATTACAGCAAAGCAAAATAGGAGGAGATGTAGGTTTGGGCAGGAAGATGACAAGTTTTGGGGGGCATAACTGGGTTTGATTCCTGAGGTTCCTATAAGGACGCAGAGTGAGGAGGCTGGGGATGGGCGTCTCAGGGCTTCAGAGAGCTGGTGAGTTGGAGCCCGGGCTGCTGTTGGCTCCTCAGCTCCAAGGCAGCTGACAGGCCTCATCGCCGAGGATTCGTTGCAAATACAGGGACTTCCTCGACCTTCCTTCTCAATCGTGGACATACACAAGATTTAAAATCCTCAGATTGGAATTCAAGGGAACAGGAATTAGAGGTGTTCAAAGGTGAATTTTGAACTTTGGAACATCAGTTTGTGTATTTTTTTTTTTTTTAAACTGTAAAATGAGTGTCACAGAGGAGGTCCCTTTCGAAAATCTGATGAAAACCTGCACAATTTTGTCTATGATTTCAGAGTTGTACATGGACCTATGAAGTCCATTTGTGGATACCCAGGTAAGATTCCCTCGATGTCCAATACAGGGTGGTGGCCCATAGTATTTAAAATATTTATCGATGTCCTCAGAGATCTATGGGCAGTTGGTGGTATATTTTAAAAGCTGGAGAATTAGACTGAGAATACAGCACTGAGCTTTAGGTGCTGGGAAGAGAGTGAGCACACAGGCTCTGGGAAAAGCAGTGGGTGGTATGGCTACAGGGAACTGAGATGAATTTAAATCCAGGAGGCATCTCAACCGCAAAGGTTATGTAGGATGATGTAACTCATAAAAGTGGAATAGGTGTTTATAGAGGACCTGTCACGTCAGGGGGTATAGCTCAGTGGTAGAGCATTTGACTGCAGATCAAGAGGTCCCTGGTTCAAATCCAGGTGCCCCCTGTTTATTTTTCCCCTCTTGGCAGTTTCATTAAAAGACTGGATCCAGGGTGAGGCCAGCAAGGTGCCTAGAGCTCAAAATTTAAAGAGATGCTCATTGTCAGGTTTATGCAAGCACCTTGGCTCATTCATTCCCTCCCAGCAGAGCTTATGTTCACATAAACTCACCCTTCCTCCAACACACACACACACACACATACACAATCACAGCCACACACCCAGAGAAACACACACACAGCCACACACCAGATGTCCCTCAACCACATACACACACAGACCCTCACACCATCACACACACACCCCAAGAGACAAAAATTAGCACCCTTACACACCTGTGGTTTCTCACATGTACTCCTAGTCTGCTTTCCTGCATATTCAGTCTTATCAACCAGACCTTTTCTATTTTCCTTTCTTTAAATGTTTTCTCTTTTAATCATTTTAGATTTTCAGAAGAGTTGTAAAGATAGTACAGAGAGGTCCCATGTACCCGTCACTCAGCTGCCCCTAATGGGAACATCTTGCATGATCATGGCATATTAATCAAAACTGTGAAATACACATCGGTGCAACTCTGTGAACCAAACCATAGACTTCATTCAGATTTCTCCAGTTTTTCTACTAAATGTCTCTTTTCTGTTCCTGGATTCAATCCAGGACACTATGTTACACTGAATTATAATGTGTTCTTCCTTTCCTTCAGTCTCTGAGAGTTTCTCGGTCTTTCCTTATGGTTTTTTGTGGGTTTTTTGTGTGTTTTTTGGTAACACTGTTTAAAAGTCCTGTTCAGATATTTTGTAGAATGCCCTCACTTTTTGGGTTTATCTGGTATTTTTTCATGATTAGACTGAGGTTATGGACTTTTGGGGAAAATATCACAAAGGTGCTGTGCTCTTGTCACATCTTATTGGGGGTGGAAGAAAACACTGCAACAATCTAAAAGTTTGCTACATTGTAAAAATTTTCAGGGTCTGGTGTCAAAGCCTCATCAGGATAGCCTTCTAAAGTGAGGGAAGCCATACAGAACAAAGCACATCATTGGTAGGGCTCTTGGGGGTTTGGTGGCAATGTATCTGGATGCGCTTGTCTGGCATGTTTGCTAGATAACAATAACCCATAAGACTGTCAGTTTTCTGTGGGTCCCAGAGCAAGAAAAGGGCCTGTACTCCTTCCAGGCTGTGGGGAAAGCTGTCCCTCCACGTGGGTATTGTGACACAGTATCGGAAGTGTAAGTGCCAACTCCAGTTTTGTTAATTCACCTTTCCTTTGTTTCCATAGCACATTGAATCTACATCTCTTTAATGTTATTATATGGTGTATTGTAATCATTTCTTTGTCTATATGTATTAGTCAGGCTACTCTTGGGTTATAAGGTGGTAACAACCCCGAAATCTCAGGAGCTTAAGACAATCAAGATTTGTGTCATTCATGTGAGGTCTGGTGTGGGTCTGGCTGTCCTTGTAGCTATGACATTTAGCAAAACGTGGCCTCTAGGGTCATTGGTCCAGGGGTAGAGAGGGTTGGAGGAGTCATAGCAGTTCATAACTGCCTTAGCCCAGCAGTGCCATGCATCACTTCTGCTCACCATTCATGGGACAGGTCTAGTCCCAAGGCCCCAACTTCATTGCAATGAGGCTCAAAAACTAAGAAAGCATTTGGATACCCAGTGAGCACTAATCTTCTCTGCCATAACCCATCCTACCCACCTTAGTTAGATGGTGGCACTTCTCTGATTTCTTCTTGTTATCACCAGTGACTGGCAAGTACCTTGCCCATAGTAGGGACTCAGAAAGTATTTGGTGAATAACAGCTATTGGCTATAGAGGGAATAAATAAATGGATGATGCAAGATATATGAACAAATTATGTTTTTTAATTATTTGAGAAACTAATTTTATTATAAGGCAAGAGTTTTTCTAAATAATCTCTCCAAAGACCCAACCTTTGAGTGAAGATAACTTTATCGATGCCCATCACGTAAAACACAGAATAATTTTTGACCAGTTTGTTTTACTACTTTAAAAAATAAATGTTTACTACCCTGCCCCTCTTTCATGACTTTCACCCATTATAAAATCAAAATACCTTTATTGTATAAAACTTGAAACAGACATCAAAGACTAGAGGAGGGAATAAAATCTGGCTGGATCTTCACCATTGTCTTTTTTAAACTGCTGTCTTTTTCATATGTGATTGTGTTTGTACCTGTGAGCGTGTGTTTTATGTGTGTAACTGTGTGAATATTTATTATTGAATAGAAATGTATCAGGCATATCTTAGGCAGCATCTCAGATCCTCCTGGCCTCCACTCGGCCTGAGGCCCTTGGCCAGCTCACTGGGGTAACCAAGTTCTGTATTATGGACTCCATCACCACCCAGGCAGCCCCTGCAGCCCCTCCTCCCTGCCTCCGCTGGCTGCCGCTCGCCTCCTGCTCTCGGTTACTCTTAGCTTTTGAGGTGTGCGAGGCCGTGAGCCCCAGCTGGTGCGCCCACAGGCAGAATCTGGAAGGGCTGAGGAGCTCATGCACCGTGGGGAAAACTCTCACCGGTGAGATCCAGAGCCAAGGGCCAACGTCTTCTCCTCCCTGCCTTAGGACAGATTGTCCTGGGACGCAACAGTTCTTACGTTGTCAAGAGGCAGCATGATGAGATCGAGCGATCATCTCAACTGCATTAGTTACCAAATGATGGGCAGCCTGGAAACGCACCTCTGCACCGAATAAACCTTCTTTCTCTCCCTCGCTCCTGCCCCTGGGATCACTCCACTAGCATGTAAGCTTCTGCCTTGAGCTCTGGGTTCTGGGGTATCTCGATATAGCAGACAGTCTGGGTGCTCTTCCAGTTTCTTCTTCAGCCTGTGCAATAGTTCAGCCTGGCCAGATTCCAACAGCCAGCATTTTCATTTCTTCCCCTGAATTTTTTTGGGGGGTGGGAGTGGGAATGGGGAGACTCAGCCAGAGCCTATTGTTCAACTATTCCTGGCAAACTGGAAGTGCCAGAGAATGGATGGCCCTTGGGAGCATGTCTCAATGACTGGCAAAGTTGCTATTTATATACCCCAGATTCCTTACCTCTTCCAGGGGATAACTGAGTCGGGATGCGTTTTCCCTGGCTCTAGACTTTCCAGTAGAATGAGGCTGGGTTGCCCTCAGTAGTAACTTTCTTGACAATGCAACCTTCATCGGCTGCCTTCCCTCTGGTCTCACTTCCCCTCTCCTCTACCAGTGTGTCCTGCGGTCACCACGTAAGCTACTGGGACTTGAATGATTGACTCAGAGTCTGCTTCTGTGGGAACCCAAACCAAGACAGCCTAAGACATAATTTTTAAAATTGTTATAAATGGATTTTTAACTTAATAACATATCCTGTACACAATGTTAAATATTCTAAAAACTTTTCTAAACGATATTTGCTTTAAATTCTGTGTGACATTTACCATATGGCTTATCTAAATAAAATGCTGGACATTTCAGTTGTTCCTATCCAACTTTAATTAACTCAGTGCTAAACAGACCTAGACAAGCTTTGTCTCTGGGGTCAGAGTTGCAAATAAATAAACCACTAATGGGTCATTTTTCACATAACAGGAAAGAAATCATCAACACAGAGAATTCCCCTGACTTCTGTTTGATGTGTTTTGAAGGTTGCCACATAGCAGGAGTTCTTTAGAGAAAAATAAAAGGAATCTTGATTATATTCTACTTTAAAAGGAAGTAAATGGCATCCAAGATTTCATTACACAAGGCACCATCTCTACCACCTTTGAAAAGAAATGACAGCTGAGGCTCATTATGTGGTTCTTTGCTACCTTATGGATTTTGTTTTACTGTGGGGCAAATTGGGATCTCTCTCTCTCTCTCTCTCTCTCTGTTTCACAGAAGGAGAACTTCGAAAATTTTATTTTAGCTCTAAGAATGATTTGGGGCCAGTTAACTAATCCCTGTAATCTCTGGGTTCTTTTCATTTGTTCATTGGGGCTAATAATAGTGATCCTCTTACTAAGTGTGATGTCAGAATTATGTAATATAATGTCAGTGAGTACATAGTAACTGCTCGATAAATGATAGCAATTATTTCACAGCGACTTTATTTTCAGTGGTGAAAGAAGTAACGCAGAACAGAGGGTGGAACTTAAAAAATATGAAGGGCTTTGGGGTGGGACACTCAGTTATCTAATTAGATTCAAGAAACAGGAATGGTTCTCAGCTCAAAGATATTTCCTCTACGTGTTCTTCCTGCTGCGACGGACTTGGTCCCAAAGTCCTGCATCATCCCAGCCCTTCTGTCTAGCTCAGCACTTTTCAAGGTGCTCCAGGAGCACCAGCAACACCTGGGAACTGGTAAGAAATGCAGATTACCAGGTTCTTCCTTTGATCTCGGAATCAGAGTCTCAGCAGGGGGTAGTATTCTGTGTTTTAAAAAGCTACTGATGCACGTTAAAATCTGAAAACCACTGATCTAGCTTGAGCCTTGCCCCTGGACTGCCCAGCCTCTCCTTCCATGGCCAGCCCTGGGGGCCCTGCCTGATTCAGGTTCCCCACCTTCCAGCCTTCATCCTGATGGTGCTATTTGTTCTGTCTCAATTCTGCACTCTCCTTTCCGCCTCTGATTTTGACCCCTCATCTTTTACATTATACTTATCTGCCACATGATGTGATTTCTATCTGTCCGTTGGTCCCTGTGTCTGGCAGCTCCAGACAATTCATCCTTGCGCAGTTTAGCCCCTGAGACCTCAGTCTGTTTGAAGCCAAATGGGAAGCCAACATTTCCACTAGGTTTTGGCCCCTGCAGGAGGACTGGCCCATTACTAGCCCAATTTCCAGGCTCAGTCCTGCCCCAAATTCTGCAGCAAGGGGACTCCCAATCAGGAGAGATATAAGAATCTCTGAATTATAGCTCTGCCCCTAGGCCTCAGGCAAATGTGTGGTTCCTCTTGCTCTGACTACCCTAATTTCCATATCCGAGTTCCTGTTTCGGCTCCTAGCTCGGTGCCCCATTTCTCCTGGGGCTGGAGTCCTTCCTGCCTCTCTCCACTCTTTCTTAGTGGCTGAAGTCGTGTTCCTCTCAGCATATGAGTTATCTATATTATTAGTTAGATCTGTTCTATAATTCTGACATCACACTTAGTAATAAGTTTTATTACCCCAAAATTTATTGACTTAAAACAACAACAAGCCTTTGTTATTGCACAGTCTCTGAGGAGCAGGAATTCAGGATCAGCTTTGCTAGGTGGGATGCCTTGGGGTCTTCATGAGGTCAAAGTCAAGGTATAGAATGATGAAGGCTTGACTGCCAGTGGGCATGATGCTTTCAAGGAGACTCCCTCACACATTGGCAAACTAATGCCTGCTGTTCGCGAGAGGCCTCCCTCAGCTCCTTGGCGTCTAGACTTCTCCATGGGATTGCTTGAGCCTCCTCATGACATGGCAGCCAGTCCTTCCTACGAGTGCTTCAAAGAGAGGAAAGCGTGATTTTTAAGATCTATTCTTTTAAGTCACAAACCATCATTTCTGTCACATTTTATTTGTTAGAAACAAGTCACTAAATTTAGTCCACACACAAGGGGAGGGGAATTAAGCTGAACCTTCTGAAGGGAGAGGTGGCAAAGAATTTGTGGGCATATTTTAAAACCACAACAGTCAGTCTTTGGGGAAAGCTTCCTGCCACATACCGCCAAATTCTTAAGATGCTCTTCTCTGCTGGCCCATTCTAGAAGATTCTAAATCTTTGTCTTTGGCCAGGTATCCAGTACCAGCCACCAGTTGGAGCCCCCTGCTCCCACCTTTTAAAAAAATAAATCTAGCCTGGCCGGGCGTGGCTCAGCGGTTGAGCATCGACCGAGGGTCCAGGCGATCAGGGTTCGATTCCCGGTCAGGGCACATGCCCGGATTGTGGGCTTGATCAATGACTCTCTCATCATTGATGTTTCTTTCTCTCTCTCTCCCTCTCCCTTCCTCTCTCTGAAATCAATAAAGATATATTAATAAATAAATAAATAAATAATAAAATAAATAAATCTATTTTCAGTACTCAATCCAGATTGGTATGGCTATCGAAGGGATCTTATAAAATGATAAGATTCAGTAATCTATTGAGTACCTACTATGTGAATTGATAACTGGTGCATTCGGTCATCCCCTAATTGCCTGTTTCTAACTTGGTGAGTCTGATATGTCCTAACACAATCAAAGTCTTTGCCAATAAGAGATTAATTTGAGTTAACAAGTTCAAACTTTTTGTATGTCAACCAGGCTCAGAGCTGCCGCTTGAAGACATGCAGTTAGAACATAATGCAAAGCTGCTCAGCTGAGAGGGTGACTAATGGATGAAATCCAGCCCACTCTCCACTAGCCAACCTAGTTTGGACTGCATGTGCCTAGAGAGGAAAGGCAGCCTCTTTCCAATGTGCACAAATATGCCATTAATTTGTTGACCATTAAACCCTCAGGGTGCCCAAAGCCCAGCTTTCTCATGCACGAAACCCTAACATCAGAATTCCAGTTGGTCCCTCCACCCTGAGGTGCTTGCTTTTCTCTCCATAAATCTATGATAAGAAGACATGCCACCCACCACGTATGGAGGTTGAAGACTAATTAGAAGACTTGAGAAATTCTTTGTTTTTACAAAATGCTAGCAAAAGAGCACTGTGCATTAATATCTCTCACTCTCCATTTTCTCTTTTTTAAATTTAAGAAAAACAACTTCTCTGCAAAGTAAAATTTGTCTTTTCTTTTAAAAAAAGACCAATTATCTAGATTCACTTTTTAAGATATAAACAATCTAGACTAAAAATATCCCTGCCTGTGGTGGGAGGTGGGAGGATTCAGGGCCAAACTGGCTCTCTCTCTTTCCAGTCCCCTCACTTTTCTTCCCTCATCTTCTTAAATTCTCGACTTTGGGGTTTCTGGTACTGTAAAGAAATGCAGTTATTCTGAAAACTCCAACGCCAGTGAGATGTTAACTTGATTTTGTTTTAAATCTAAGTTTGTCACCAACTGGCATTATTTTGAGAAAATACTCCATTGGTTTGTATGAGAGTAGATTTGCTGCAGAGGAAATGAACCACATGGTGCAGTCACCAGGGAAGGAAGGGGTGGGGTGTACTGGGGAGCAGGGGGGCAGGGAGGACGGGCCCACGAGGGAAGAAGGCAGAGCCAGCTGAGACAGAAACAATGCCCGGACCAACCTTCCTCGATGGCCTCAAGCTCCGGTTAGATGATAGAATATTGGCAGGGCTGTCAGATTTAGCGAACAAAAATGCAGGACACCCAGTTGAATTTGAATTTTAGATAAGTAATGGATCCTTTTTTATTATGAGCATTTCATGGCAACCCTTCGATGTAAGAATAGGGGCATTTTCCTTGCCTAGGGTCAATGGGTTACTTTGCTAGCTTTCTGGAACCTACAGGTGAAACTGACTCCAGCTCATAGCCCGAGAGCAAAACCACAGAGAAGTTTTACTCTAAGTTCCTGAAACTTCTGAACTCTCTCTTGTTTTAATAGATGCCTATAATGGACTGAAGTGCTCACATATTCTATCTGAGTAGTAGTATGACTGTATTTCTTTTTTTAAAACCCTTTTTATTATTAGAAATTTAAAATTACACACAAAAGTGGAATTATAATGAACTTCCACTGCCTTGCTTGAGGAGCTGTTAACGTTTTGCCAGTGTTGTTTCATCTCACCTCCTCCACCCCCTCTATTTTGCAGGAGTGTTCTAAAGAAAATCCCAAACTTCATGTCATCCTGAGACACTATGTTTCTTTTTTAATTTTATATTTTCTTTCCTATCTTTAAGCATATCAAATCTGTTTGATATTGCCAAGATCCTGCTTTTTACCTGTCTCTCTTTATATAAAATAGTAAATGTAAAGTAATTGTCTCTCCCCACACAAGATAATGAATATTCCTTCGTTTTCTTCCTCAGAGCATCCCTATAGCTCCTGGTTTCTCCTACTCTGGTAGCCTGCTCAGGCCTCCTCAAGGAATTGGTTGCATTGTGTTGAGGGGTCTCTGGTGGAAGGAAGGGTGGAGGGTGGGGGTGAGGGAGTGGGGAGTGAAGGTGGGGCTGAGCGTTACTATATTTTGACTTTCTCTGAAACTTCCTTCCTATGAGAAATGCTAATCTTCTCTCTTTTTATTCTAACTTTATGCATGATGCTAGTCTATACTCTTCACGGTAACTACTGGATCCTCCGATTTAACATTGAAATAAGCCAGGCAGAGAAAGACAAACATCACACGATCTCACTTATATGTGGAATCTGAAGAACATAATAAACTGATGAACAAAATAGATTCAGTGACATAGAAGCATGGAACAGACTGACAAATCTCGGGGAGAAGGTGGGGATGGGGGTGGGGGAGGGAGAGATTAACCCGAGAATTTATATGCATATATGCATAACCCATGCACGCAGACAACAGTGTGGTGAAGGCCGGGGGTGGGCAGTGGGAGGGGGGTGGAAAGGGTTAATGGGGGAAAAAAGGGGCATCTGTAATATTTGCAACAATAAAGATAAATTTTTAAAAAGTTAAAAAAACACACACATTCAAATATTTCTAGGAGTAGGTTTGAAGACCCGAGAACAGCATAGTAGAGGACAATGGTTCTCAGATGTTAGTGCGCAGGGCACCCTGGAGGGCTGGGTAGACGCAGGTCCTGAGCCCCCCCCCCATCCTGATTCAGTCGTCTGGGGTGGGGTGTGAGAATTTGTATCTTTACAGGTCCCCAGGCAGCGAGTTGCTGGTTGTCCGGGAGAGCATCATGAGAACCACTGGTATAGTAAAAGGGTTTTGGCCATAGAAACCTGAAGAAGAGCCCTTATTCTGCGGCCCTGGGCAGGTTACGTAACCTCTCAGACAGTGTCCTCACCTGTGACCGACCAGCGTTCATTCCTCCTTCTTTCCCAGTAACGATCTGCTGCTTCAAAGAGCAAAAGCTCACCCTTCCTTCACGGTTGCTTTGTCAGCGGCTTGTTGGAAGGGGCTTTGCCGGACTTCCCCTCTCAGATCCCAGCTGCAACGCCAGAGCAGAGCTCTGGGTAAACAAGAATAGGTGTTGAACTCAGAAGATTGTACCCCGGCTCCTGAAGAGAGGGAGTGAGGGGGAGACAGCTTTAGTTCACTCATTCAGCCAATATCTACTGAGCCCTACTATGTGCCAGGTGCTTTTTCAGAGCTACAGTGAGACTGAAGCATTGTCCTTAGGGAATTTGCATTCTTGTGGGGTGAGCGAAAAGGAAACAATCTTGGTGGGGCCCTCATCAAATAGGAAAAATACAGTGATGGGTCAGTTAAATAAGAATTTGCATTCGCCTCTCCCAGTTCTGGAGGCCAGAAGTTCAGAGTCAGTTTCACTGGGCTAAAGGCAAGGTGTTGGAGGCTCCAGGGGAGAATCTGTCTTCTTGTCTTTCCAGCTTCTTGAGCTGCGTTCCTTGGCTCATGATCTCTTCCTCTGTCTTCAAAACCACCAGTGTAGAATCCTAAAGGAAGCCTTGCTACACAGTCTTTCTCTTAGCAGCATTGGAATCGCCCAGGAACTCGTTAAAGATGCAGAATCTTGCCCTGGCTGGGTGGCTCAGTTGGTTGAAACATGCACCAGAAGGTTGCAGATTCAATTCCCAATCAGGGCATATACTTAGATTGTGGGTTTGATCCCCCTTGGGGCATGTATGGGAGGCCCCAGAAGGCGACCAATCGAGATTCTCTCTCATATCGATGTTTCTCTCTCTCTTCCTCTCTCTAAAATAAATAAAAACATATCCTTGGGTGAGCATTAAAAAAAAAGGCAAGCCTGGCTGGGCGTGGCTCAGCAGTTGAGCGTTGACCTAGGATCCAGGCGATCTGGGTTCGATTCCCGATCAGGGCACAGGCCCGGGTTGCGGGCTGCAGCCGATCAATGGCTCTCTCATCATTGATGTTTCTGTCTCTCTCTCTCTCCTTCTCCTTTCCTCTCTCTGAAATCAATAAAGATATATTTAAAAAAAAAAAAAAAAAGCCAGAATCTTTGGCTCCATCCTAGACCTGCTGAATCAACATCTGCATTTTTTTTAAAAAAACATGTTTTTATTGTTTTCAGAGAGAGGAAGGGAGAGGGAGAGAGAGGTAGAAGAAACATCAATGATGAGTCATTGATCAGCTGCCTTCTGCACATCCCCTACTGGGAATGGAGCCCCTAACCCAGCATGTGCCCTGACCCGGAATCAACCCTTGACCTCCTAGTTCATAGGTCAAAGCTCAACCACTGAGCCGCACCAGCTGGGCAACACCTGCATTTTAACAAGAGCCCCAGTGACTCAAATGCACACTGAAGTCAGAGGAGCAGCTACTGAGCAGCCCTCTGGAAACGCAGTGAAACGACCTTTGGGCAGCTGTGGAGTTTGGCGGGGGTACCTTTCTCTGTGCTGTTTGCTGTGACGATATTAGGGAGCCCAGTTAGTCTGATATGTCTTTATTTGAGTAAACAAATAACAGGTTAAAAAAAAACACTCTCCAAGTTTTTGTCTTCAGGCCTAAGGAAGGACACCACAGCGCACTCTAAATAGCTGTTGTCTCTGGGTGTAAAATACTTGCTGACTCGGTTGGTTAGGTATCATCTCCGTGTGCTGCAGGGTCCAGGTGATAAATTATGGAAGAGAGTTATTAAATTACAACACTCTCTCTTACATCAGGTGCTGGTGTTAGGCGTATTTTGGGCACTGCGATCGTCGCACAGCAAGTAGAGAAACATGATGATTGTGCTCTGAAAGGTGCTTACTCATTGAAGCCCGTTTTCACCTCAGGTCCCTGTTAGGCTAAGACTCTTTTTCTAAACCGTAGAGTGTGCAGTTTGGGCTGGAGCAAGGTCTAGAAGAAACAGAAAGAGGAGAAGCTGCTATGTTAGTATCTCTCATGGATCATTTGCAATAGAATTGCTTGGTGCTGGTTAAAAATATAGATCTTTAGGCCTGTATTAGGAGCCTGGAAAATTAGAGGGTGATATTCATAAATTTTAATTTTTAAGAAGCTGACCAGGTACTTCTTACGTAAAGTAATTTTTGAGAGTCACCATTGTGTACTATCTGTTATTGTATAGGTGAGGAATCAGAAAAAGACAACTGTATAATGATTTTCTTAAAATTTCCGTGCCCCACATATAATAACGTTTCCCATTTTCTTTTATATATATATATAAAAGAAAAAAGTCTGGTATAGATGGTTGTGTTTTTAGGAGAGCCTTTTAGGTGTTAGTACCTAATAAAGGCAGGGCTAGCTGATTGTGAGTGGCTGAATGTGAGAGTAAGGTAATGAAGTGTTAAAGAAACAAGGGTTAAACTTTAAAAAACACTCTCATGTGATAGATATTAAATGGCCATTTGTCACCAGGCATGCGAAATCCACAGATTTTACTAGAATTTAGAGTTAGGGCAACTAGCTATGTTCCTTGAAAGATCTGACATAATGCCACAAATTGCCAGGAGGGGACAGCAGAGAGCTGCCAACCGGCCCGCAAAGGCCGGGTGAAGCAAGGTTATCAATTAGGAGGATTGTCAGAAGGGCTGCTGAAAGCTGGCTGCCTAGGGAGGAATCGAGGTAAATGAGGAGAGCTGGGTCTGCAGCAGAGGCAGCTACCTCTCAGGAAAAAAGCACGGCCCAGGCTAGGGGATGAAAGAGAGAAGCTGAAGTCAGAAAAGCAAGCTGGGCGACGCGGGAGCAGGGTAAGCGGTGGGTGGCTGTGTCACAGTGAGGTGGTGGGGCCATCAGGAAGCTAATGGGCTGTCAGGGAGCACCAGCTACCTCTGAGGCAGTTACCCCGGTTCACAGTATTTTAGGGGTCACTGCTCTGGTGAAATCAGAAAACAATACGGCTCTTGAAGAAGAACATCTCATAACCAGATCATTAAAAATCCTGGAACCTACAGTAGTTCCTTATTTGAGAGACCCTTTGGTAGCGAGATCTTTAAATTCTTGTTGGAAAATGCACTAGTATTAAAAAAAAAACCTTAAGAAATACAAGACAGGACATGATAAAATACTGCAGTTAGGGTACAATCAATACTTGCTCAAGAAGCTTCAGTGAAGGGGGAGATCAATGAAGGTTTGAGAGGCCAAGGAAGGCTTCTTTAAGGAAGGGAAATTTGATCTGAGCCTTAATGCACCAGTAGGATTTAGAAAGGCAAGGACACCTAATGAGCCAGGGGGAAAAGCTGCCTCGGCCTGCAGGGCTGTGAGGGGGCCCCTGCTTTGTATCAGGGCGCCTGGAGCTGGTGGAAGCCTGGGGCACAAAGACGCTTGTTTGACCTTCGTTAAACTTTGTTCTGTTTGATGGTTTACGAAGGAGTAGGGTCCAGCTCCTTCAAGCAACAGGAGAGATCATTCACTTAGAGGAAATAGACATTGGTGCCACATGTCACTCACACCCAGAGAGGTTGCTGGGGAGATGCTGCCTGATTTCTTCTCGTTGGGGCACCATGATCTTGATTCTTTAAATAGGTAGGATCTGCTCAGTACACGTCTGGATATATAAGACTGTACCCAGAATTTTAGGAAGATCATAAAAGATTTTATTGAGAATTCCTGAAACCATATTCTGTTCTGAGAACCAGGTACAGTGAACTATGCACATACTCGATAAAGGACGCAAGAAATCCATCTTCCTCCCACTAAACGGCTGATAATTATTTCTTATAATCCTGGTCCAGATAGAAATGATGATGCAGTTGGGTAGGTGTTCTTGGTACATCCTATCTCTCCTGAAATGTTAGTATCTTGCTTTTTATTGCTGATCGTCGATAGGTCTTTTTGTATTTGCTTATACACTTGTCTAAGATACTATCTTCTTTTCATTCACTTTTTGGAGGACTTCATGTCCCTCCAATACGTCTGTAAAGCACTAGCCTGTATTTGTCAACACAGTAGTTCTTGTTTCTCCAATGTAGGTTGTTTCTGAACCCCACTTATTAATATATTTTTTTGGTCTGAGCAACTTGAAAGACAAAACACTTTCCCATCAGTAACAGTGGCTCGGAGGCAGTAATTCTCATGGGAATGGAGATGGGGTTGGGGGTAAAGTAGGAAAGAACATATCACCCGTCACCAAGGGAAACATCACAGGGATCCTGAGAAACCCCTGTCCACCCCTGTGCTCTTGGCTAAGAGACTTCGCTGTAACTGCAGCATCTGGGAAGCTGTGGTGGGGTATGTGACTGTGTATCTTGCAGTAGCCACTGTTCAGTGCTCTCTGTCTGCTGTTGGGTTGTGGGGTGTTTAAATCCTTTTGGTGAATCCCTTTGGTAGGTCAAATCACTTCCCACTTGAGATCCAAGAAAAGCAGGGCCTCATTGGGCATCCCAAGGATGTTGGGACCGGAAGGTATTTTCTTACAGAATATTCCTCAGGGTGTCAGGGCGTCCATAAAAAATTATTTGAGGAAGGGAAAAGAGCTAAAGCTAGCATCATTTTGAGGTTCCATCTGACAAGAATGATAACTTAAATGAGAAAAAATGAACCACTTGGAGTCATTTAATTCCCCTAAGTGGCTGAGGGTTGCCAGAAGTAATGACCAAATCTGAAATCACAGTTGAATCCAGCCTTAGTTAAGCTCAGGCCATGTTAACATGGACTAGGGTTGCCTGTATCTGCAGCTGGGACTACACTCTATGTGCAGAGATTACGTAGTTTATTTCCTAATTAACTAATCTGGTCCACCTTGCTACCTAATGTTTAGTCCAATGGAATCATTTTAGTTCAACCCAGTAATTTAAACCCTCTACAAGTTTATTTTCTTTGCATAAACACTCTCTGTCCCCACCCACTGTGCCTCTTTAAAGTTGCGGTGGGTCATTAGGGCTTGTGGCCTGTGTGACCTCTGCTGGTGGGGTGGGGATGGGACTCTTGCACTCTGTTGTTTCCTGGGTCTGCTCTGATCTCCGTGGCAGAGGGGCTAAGCTGGGCTGCTCCCTGGCTCGGAGAATTCCAAGGTCAATGAGCTCCATCAGAGGGGGCGTTCAGCTGATGTCTGCTGCTGAACCCCAATGGCTCGGCCTCTCTCTCAGGTTTCTGTGTTAACCTGGCACTCACCTGGTTCTTGCTCTGCTGTGGGTACCTGGAAGTCTGGCTGGGACTCCTTATTATGATGGCTTCTGTGAAACTCCCCACATTGGCTCTCAGGGGTTTTAGGGAGCTTCAGGTGCCATCCATGGGACCAAAGGCAGCTTTGGGAGTTAACAGAGAATGCTCCTCTACCTAATCATGAATCATCACCAAATTTTGTTTGAGACAGGGTGCCCTCATTGGGTATTTTCATTCCAGTGTTGGAAACCACAAGCTGGACAGAAGTTTTACTGGAAATTTCCTCATTCCCTCCCTGATATACCTCTGTTCTCTGGGACTCTGGTCCAAATAGGGGAGATTGAGATACACTTTCCCTTCCTCTGCCTCCTTTGATCCTTCCACCGTCCTTCAGGCTGCAAAGGAAAGCTTTGGGCTTTCCTCAGCATCTTCTCTTCTTCCTACCCTGGGGCAGCAAGCCTCATGGTGAGCCATCAGATGTGCAAGGAGCAGCCTCCCTGGGTGTATCCTGGTTCAACGTGTGGCCCATGGACCCGCAGCATCAGCATCACCTGGGAGCTGATTAGAAATGCAGACTCTCGGGCCCCGCTTAGACCTAGTGGGTCAGAATCTGCATTTTTAACAAGACTTATGTGCACAGTAAGGTTTGAGGAGCCCAGGTGTAGAAGAAACATGTGATCTGGCTTACTTAGGTCTAGCCCTTAGCAAGTTAACGGAAGTTAAAGAGATTTAGAAAAATCCTTTCTTTCTCTTGAAAAAGCTTGCTTTTATAGACCATTAAGTTGCTGCAAAATTGTATTTTGGAATTCTGAAGCTGAATATTAGTGGGCTTTTTTTTTTTTTGGCACTCTAGCTATAATAATCGTTAACCTTCTCAAGGGAAATAGATGCTTCTGATGGACTATTGGAAGAAGTTCGGTATGGGGAAAGGCAGAAGAGAAAGCTACTTAACCATATTAGAATGTTATCCCATATGGATTTTGAAAAAAAAGACAAGAAAACAATTAAAGATGGTTAGAACAGTTAAGTTGGCGACAATATAATTTGCTATACTGACGTTTCCTCTGGACTGTGCAGCTTGTGAATAGAAAGCAGGTTTAATTGACTTATGTCGCTATGTTCATGCTTCTTACAGTGTATTTTGCCAAAATGCTCTCAAAAGGTGGGCTTCATAATCGATCGGCTTCCAAAATGCTGTGAGCTGCATATGCCCAGGAGACTTACAATACGCATTATCATTACACAATCCTGGGCAAAGCCCTGCCAAGACATCCCTCTGAGATAAGCTAACAGGAGCTTCTAAACCTCATTTGTTCATGGAACACTGTTTTCGTGTAAGTAATAGCCTTTAGCATGACACAAGACTCGCGCTCTCTGGAAATGTTTTAGAACATCCTAATCTAAAATAAACCCCTAATATTAAATCGATAATGATTGCCAAGGCTAATGGGTGGGGGTATCCCCAAGCTCCACCTGGTGGCTCACAGCTGGTTCAAAATGACCCAGATTTTTTTCACTCACCGGCAAGGTCAAGGCCCCTCGGTGCTGCAGGACTCCAGGCGATGCTCCCTCCTCCTTGCCCCGGACCTGGCTGCTCTGCCCTCCGTGTCTGTTTTTGTATCTGGTCCTTGCTTTCTGCCCGCCTAAGCCACCAATTCTAGTTGATACCGTGGACTGTCTGGTCGCCTCTCTGTTCATTTCACCACAGATGCAACCTCTTAGATCTCCTTGAAATTGAGAACAAACAGACGATAAAGAAGCTGACATCTCCCACTCACAACCCAGCTCAGGCTCCCAGGCCAATTTCCAGAGACTCCTGCTGACATAGGGAGTTGGACAATTACTGAAGTAAACTTATTCTAATGAGTTGGCACTGATGGCCTGACCGCAGCTGCAAGAGGCAAATAAATGGCTTTGCAAACCCAAAAGGACGACACACTCCGCAGGGGATTTCTGTTCTTTTCCTGGCACAGTCTTGGAAAAGTTTTCAAATTCTGTGTGAGGCTAGTCTTGCAATTTCCTATGTTTTCCAGCAACATTGTATAAATAAAACACATGCATGTTTAGAGAGGATGGGGTCTCAGGTATTCATTCCTCTTTTTCTCTTTTTCACAGTGAAAAAGCCTCGTCTGTATGAAAACCAAGCCTCATTCTATAGTTATGCATCTGGTCATTTGTGTATAGATTAGCATGAAGTGTATTCCATGGAAATAATTTTGGTAGATATGAGTCAGAAGAGAGTCCTATAGTTAAATAAAGTAGGGTACTCCTGGGATGGTAGTTGAAACATTGGTAGAGTCAAGAGTGGGATGGAAGGAATGCCAGGGAGTTAATGGGTTGTCAAAAGGTAGTAGAGTTACACACACACTCTCAAGCCACGACCTCATAGTAGGCAGGGTGTACTTCCTGCCCCGTCACTAGGGTTTGTCCAGATGTCTTGCTTTGGCCAATGGAGTGTTAGCAGGCCTGCCATGAGCAGAGGCTTGAAATAATGCTTGTGCAAGAGTTTCCCCTGGGTGGCCACTGCCCTTTCAGTCTGGGACCCAGAATGAATACTCCAGAAGGTGGCCTGAGCCCAGCCCATAGCCCAAAGTATAGTGAGCAAAGGAACATCCCCTAAAGGAGTCACTCACACATGGTTGTGTCTTTCCATGATGCCAGGATTTTTAGGGGAGACCTCCCCAATAAACCAGCAGAGCCACATGTAGGATACACATGTGAGGGGCTGCTTAAGCAATAGAAGTGAGCAGAGTGAGCATCTGGTGCAAAGTCCCAGCCACCGGCAGTGTCCAAAGATGGAGATGCAGGCACTGGTCTCAAGCCAGGAGGCAACAGTGGCTGCATGCATCCTGTGGAAGTCCAGCAGGGCTCTGAGAGTGATCTGTGGTACAGCCAAGCTTGAGAACTGCGTGGTCAGACCTCTGAGTTTTTATAGCCCACAAGAGGCGGAGGTTCCACTCATATCAGTGTCTAGGAGTCCTATCCAAGTGTCTAGACTTGTAGTTTTGGGTGCTCTAGGCCCTTCATAAGGGCATTCCTGTTATACCCCATCACCTCATTCTTGACATAGCACTTGACATAACTGTCACGGTTGACAGTGACTCCATATTGGGTTGTCAAGGGTGTCCCAAAAGTCCAGTCTGCTCTTGCTTTATGCACCAAAGCCCAGCCCAGCCAATCCTCAGCCTGAAGAAAAGGTGCCCAACTGAGCCCAGCCTAGCTCAGCCAAACTATTGTCAACCTGCAGACTTGTGAGTGTTAGAATAAATGCTTGCTGTAAGCCAAGGGATTTGGGGGGATGGGGGTTGTTATGCAGCACCTATTGTGGTGATGGTTGCCTAATAGACTAGGTTAACAAAGTTAAATATGTTTCTCTACTGCATTGTTTCTTAGAGACTTTAATCTTCTACATGCACGGAAAATCTTTAAAATGGCCATAGAATCAGTGGCATTTTCCACTGGACCTTTATTTTTCAGAACAACTTATGATACCAAGGCAGGTAGAGATATAACCAGAGTTGGCCTCTAGGGGAAGGATGATTAACCTTCCCCTTAACCCCAACCCCTTAATGCAACACACACAGAAGTCCACCTCAATAAGACCAATTGCTAATATGATGGGTTACAGCCACATGGTTATAGGGTCATGGTGTTAGGAAAATAGTTTTGGATGTGGAGAAGGGAAAGGTGAAATTTTTAAGATTGTTCCATGTCTCATCTTCATCTTCATAGCTGCTAATACATCTATAGCCAATATACATTCTTTGGGAGATGGGTATAAAAGACAATATGAAATTAAGAAAATACATGATCTGTCTGAGGTAGGGAAGATATCCAGCTGTGAGGAATGAAAATCTGAGATGTGACAATAAAGTCATCTAATTACCACACCCACCAGTTCACTGAGGTATATTTCCTTCCTGAGATTTTCTAGTGCATCTTTTTCTCCTGTGAGGGCTGATTGGAGCTGCCACCTCATTGGGAGGCACCTCCTACCTTGAGGAAGTCTAGGATGAGTGACTTTGGGTTACTCTGCTAGAGGTCACAAGAAGAAATGCCCCATTTTCCTCCCAGGTGCAAATGTTCTTGGGTTTCTCTCTCCTTGGTCTGCTCTTGCCATCAGTGATGAAAACCAGATGCTAAGATAAAGAGGTGCCATAGTTTGATGACCTCTGCTTTGGAAAATGCTTTCTTATCGCTAACATACCACTGTGCTTGAAGCCAACCAAAACACCTTGCGAAGATAATGCCTTTTTCTGAGATTCCCCCTCGGCACATCTTGCTCATGAACTTGTGATACAAAGTGTTGGATTTGCAGATCCTGGGCTTACGTTCTCTTTGTTCGTCTTTTTCTTTTTCACAGACAGGACAAAAAAGTAACTCCTGATGCTCTTATGAGTTAAGCTGTACCCTGGTCTGGAGAAGAAAAGATAAATATACCAGGTTTTGATTAACCTATATGTTATTTATTATTTTTAAACTCTAAAAGAAGGCAAACTTTCCTACTTTATTCTAAAAACTTCATCCGTGTTAGTATGCTACTATAGTGATTATAAAGTCTATGTATTTATATCTTTTGCTCAAGGTTTAAAGAAAAAAAATGGAGTATATTTCTTGAGAAGAATTTCTACCAGATTCTGAATTCCAAGCAACATGTGATAACATTTCCGATGTGCGACATGAAGAACTTTCTGCTTTCGGTCTTAGATCAGTTGAGTGTGACAAGACAATCTGAAGATGAATTCTCAAACTATGTCAGAGCAGTACTCAATATCTTGTACATAGTAAAGCTTTAAAAAATATTTTTATTGATATAATAAAATAATAATTTTGCCCTTATTTTGTAGATGCTTGACATTTACTTCCGAATTTCCTACAAAAGACATATTGGGGGGAAAAATTCAATAGCAAAATAGATTGCAGAAAATTAAATATTACAACTTGATAGATTGCTAAAAGGCAAATCAAATTCCAGAGAAGCATCCTGAGACAAGGAGACGCTGACGTATGGCCGGTGGGCTCGGCGGCCAGGCAGCGTGGCCCGGCTGGGGGGGCAGTCGGCCTGACTGCGAATTCAGCTGCGCACCAACGGGACCCCCCAACTGCACAGTGACCTTCCTGCGTTCCTGTGTGCTTGACACTTTCATGGTGCTGCCTCCAGCATGGCCCAGATTTCTTCCTTTTTATGACTCTCCTAAGTTTTTTGCCACAGCAGTCTCTTAGGGCTCACCGCGGGTCGTGCTCTAAGGGAGGTGACACAGTTACGCAAGGAGCCATCCCTGCTGGTCGCCAGCCACTTAATTGCCAGCTCTGCCAGATCGCCCATCAGGTAACCACAAAACTTTTCTGAAGGAACAGAGCCAAAATCAAGGGAGGAAATGTGACTGTTAGCAGCGTGTGGCTGCATTTTCCTGCCTTTGGGTGCCGATGGGTTCATTTTCAGGCTTGCACAGGCAAAGAGGTCTTAGGGACCATTGTCCCTTATTCCACCGTGAGCAACTCCTTCAGACACTATGGGGGTATCAACATGCAAGCAGAGACTTCTGGCTGCTCATTTATACATCTGTCTTAAATTCTATCCTATTGGCCCTCCTGGACTCTATGACATCTAATTAGACAATTTTCTGTCTGATTTTCTCCCCAGGCCTTATGTGCTTTTGTATCTTCTCATTTTGATGCCTAATGAGTGGCATTGGACTCATGCTTATTAGCTGGTCTTCTTGAGGTCTACAGACACTTCCAGAGTGAAAACTCACAGGTAACACTTCCAATTAGGAGAATGAGGTGACTTTCTTCTAAAAGGACCCAAAGCGGTAGCCTGGGTTACATTTGTTCTAGATTAGTTCTTGCTTTCAGTACCACAGACAGGGAAGCTTTCTGATAAAATCAAATCAACAAAAAACCAAGGTGTCTGTCTAGTGTGTTAAAAGCTTTGGAAATGATCCAAAGTAGATTGTTATCATTGCTTTCTTCTATCGCATTTCTGTGAGACCCAACGAGCCTATTAGAAGGGATGTGTTTTAAAGGACAGTCTACGAATATCACATATTATGTCTAATGAAGTCACAAGGTCGGTCAGATTTTGTTTTCCTTTGTTTGGCATCCAGTGTCTGTCCATCTTACTTTTACTACCAACTCTTTGGGGGATCCATCTTCTTTTTTTGTTGGTAAAATTCCACTTTTCAACTTGAGAGTTATCCCTGTTGCCTAAGCCAGTCAAAGCGTTGCATGCCATCTGCCTACCAAGATGAGCTTGAATTGGGTCATAAGCTCATTATTAAGGCAATAAGATATCTTTAGACTTGCTGAGACATATGGGACCGAGGCAAGTGTTTTTTCCACTGGATATGAATAGAAGACAATGTAGCTCTTTGTACTCTTGCAGCCACATTGCTTTCATGTAAATGCTAAGCATGGGTTCACCATCTAGAAGGCAGAGCCAAGAAATAAAGAAGAAAAATTTCTGGAACATGTTGGAATCTGAGCAATCCACAGTTGATTTCCTTATGGATTTTTTTCAGTTATATAAGATAATAAAATCCCTTTTTGCTTAACCCAATTTGAGCGGGTTATGTTTTCTGTTACTTGTAAACCAACAAGGCCTAAATATTCAGCTTCAGATGACCACTGCTCATGCTGAAAGGAACGTGAGGGGTGCTCCCTCCAATACTTGTTTTTGGAATGCATTAACCCGGGAGACGGGCACTGACTTGGCAGCAAGTCTGGTGGGGGTAGAAATACATCCAGCATCGAGATCTCTTTTCTTTCTGGCCTTTAAATTAAGAACTATATCCATCATTAGGCAATGAGACACATTCAAGAAAGCTGCTTAATCTTTTTAATTTATTCTCATTCAAATATGCCAGTTCTGTCTGCTGTCAGGTCTTACTTTTATCTTTTAAAATAAAGTCACAACAAGCAAACAAACCGATACAAATAAGAGTTATTGTAACATGCCCTTGGCTTGTCAATCTGAGTTGGTATGTTTTATAGGCTTTGGGAAAATACTGATAAGACACCTCCCTAGGACATCTGCCAGGACTGTCTCCTGGAAAGCAAACAAAGTATAACTTTTCAAGACAACCTCCCTAGTATCTGCTCAACTTCAGGACAACCCAAACCCCTCCCTTCCTTGTCACCTAGCAACCTACCTGCTTAAAAGCAGGCTAACTCGTTTTGTTTCTTGCTCTTGTATTGATCAGTAATGCATTGGCCCTTTCCCTTCTTGGGGAAAATAAAATAAACTTTCTTTCTGCATCTCTTCTTTTAGTTGAGAAATTTTTCACAGCCCGCATCACCGGCCCACAAAAACCCTATCATTATGTATTCTGTGTTATTAATGCCTCTTATCTCAAGAAAGATACACTTTTGAAGGTCTGTGTGAAATTCAGATTGTGTATATATATATGTGTGTGTGTATATACACACACACACACATATATATAATTTGTTCTTAGTTTGTTATTTGCATATCTTGTGCATATGTAACAGCGTGCTTTGGATTATAACAATAGTGCTTAGAAATGTCTCTTGAATCTATTTGTGAAGTAGCTACTATGCACAAATAGAGCATAGTGCAGAGTCTCTCAGTGAATGGTTCATAAACCACCAATTTTAGAATCACCTGTGGTGCTTGTTAATACGTATCAAGTATATAGATTCCTATGCCCCACCCCAGATCTACTGTAACACATTATCTAGGTGGGAAGCCCTGGAATCTGCATTTTACACCAGGCACTGTTTGAGACTCACTTGTGAGCAGCTGTCCTGAGTGGGCAATGGTAATAGCCCCATGCTGATGGTGGTGCCCTGAGCAGAGTAGTGAAAACGTGTTCCAGAAGGAACAGCCCCTAGAAATTCTATTGGCCAGTCATGGGCACAGTATCCTGCACAGCATGACAGGGTCCAGCTGGGAAGTAAGTCAGTCCACCAGTGTGGGCTGGGGTTAAAGGAGAGTGGAGCTGGAAGGAGAGGGGCTAGGCTTGTCTCAGGTTAGGTTCTATGGGACGCAGACTCTCAGTTGGATGGTTGAATGCAGAAAGTTTATTGGGCTGTGTTCTCAGAATCACCTCTGTAAGGGAGTGAAGGAAATAAGGTTGGGAAGAGAGAGAAGTTGAACCACAGTCACAACAAAAGGCCTCAGTCAGTCTTGCAGGGGTGCTGGAGCTGAGATGGGCTTTCAGAGTTGTCCCTAATTGAGCCAAATAGACTGGGCCTTTATATTTCCCATCACCAAGCCTTGGATGTGCTGGCTTCTGAGAAGACAGACTGTACTTTGGGTAAGGTGGCTTTCGTCAGCTGACAGCAGTCCCCATAGAAGGACTCAGCTGAGAGCTTTCAACCTCCACAATTCCTCGCAGCTAGAACTGTGAGTTCTTCAGTCCTGCAGGGGGCGATGCAGGCAACAAGCACAACAGCATCTAGTGCAGCAAGGTTTGCCCCACTGCGGCCGTGGACCAAATGCAGCCTGCCACATGTTTCAGTAAATAAGCTTTGCTTGAAACACAGCCATGCTCAACCTCTTTCATAGTGTCTATGTCTTCTTTCCTGATACAATTGCAGAGTTGAATGGTTGTGCCTAGAATATTTAGTCTCTGGGGAGAAAGATTGCTGCAACACCTGAAGTCGAAGCAGCCCAATCCAAAGTGCCTTCTCCAAGAGAAGTTCTTCCAAATACTAGGGTAATAGAGGGTGGGGTGGAAGGGGGGGAAGGTGAGCAGAAGGGGAACATTCCAGCTCAGACAGGAGACCTCATTAAAAATTTTGCCTCAACCCATTTTAGGTCCAAGGATGTAACCTCCTGCAGATCCCACTGGGCTGATCTGCAGCCTGGCTCAGGGTCTTCTCTTTCCTTACATGTTGGGGTCAAAGAAGGAGGTCCATAGCTATTTTTACCCAGGTGATGCAGATCATGAGAAGCTTATATGTTTTGTACTTTTAAACTCATGTACTACAGGAAAGGCGGGTGATCAACCTGACCTCTCTTGCATTTAAATGGGGTCTGTAAAAGAGGGGTTTGGATATCCTGGGGCCCTGAGGCCTGTGTTAGAGGGAAGGGAGAGCTCCAGAGGCGACATGCCTCAGTCTCCATGGTTAGAGAGAAACGCATCTGAACATCCAGTCAGCGAGCCAAGATGTGCATTGAGAACAAATGAGGCCTCCTGGGCTCCACTAAGAGCCTGTTCATTTCAATAGAGTATGTGGAGCTTATCATTCACTTAAAATAGGTAGTTTCTATAACAACGGTCCTAACTTAAATAGATGCATGCTCATCTCTTTGTTATGGAGGAAAACAATGTTTCAAAGGATCTCTTCTGCTTTGCTAATCACTTTCAAGATTGGAAAAGGTGTTCTGACTCATAACTTCATGGGGATTGAGCCTGCTTAGGTGCCTCCATGAGCTCTGAATTACTATTTTGGGGGCAGAACCCAGCCATTTGATGAGGCCAGAAACCCATTTCTCTCTGGGCAGCAGTGCCGTTGGATGCATTTGAAATCTTGGTTCTGGACTGAGATGGTTAAAAATGCAAGACACTCAGACTATAGGTGACATCTAGGAGCCCTTCAGGTGGGAGGGAAGGTTCAGGATGAAATATAAGCTTTTGAAGGGTGAGGGCAGCATTTCTTAAATCATGACAAAAGACTATCTGCCTTAAGATCGCTTGGAGAGCTTGATTTAAAAAATAGACTCCTGGATTCTAACTCAATCCTTTCAAATCTGATCTAGGAGAGTGGACTTTTTAAAACTAAGCTCTTTGGGTGATTCTGTTGCCCACAAGTTTGAGGAGCAATAACAGCTCGGCTTTTGCACCATTTCTGTCTACCATACCCTGGGAAAAATGTGTTTCCATGACCATCAAAAATAAATCACAGTGAAGGTAGTGATGCCAGTAGGGTTTAATAATTTTATATATATATGCATGCTACAGATCTTTCATTCATTTTTTCAAAATTCAGCCAGCAAACATTTAAACGTTGATTGACCACCTACTGTGTTGTAGGCATTGTCTTAGGCTTTGTGGGTACCAAGAAGTGTAAAGAGAATCTCCACCTTCAGGGAATTCACAGTCTGGCAATTCCACTTCACAGATGATGGACTGTGGTTCAAGATGTGAAACAGCTTATAAAGATAGATTGCTTCTAGGTGGCAGAACTGGGACTCAGTTCTGAACTCCTGAATCCTAGTCTAGTGTTCTTTTTAGTCCAGCTTCTATTTTTTTAAGGTATAATTATGCCCTTTTTAAAAACAAAATTAGACTTAGGCTTGGAACATGCTAAGAACATGAAGAACCATACCCAGCATATCTTTATCACTTTTTTAAAATGTCACAGCCATCTCTGTGGACTTAGAAATACTACTATCACTGGGCAATAATTATCCCTATAATACTATAATTATGTTTAAGCCTTGAAACTTTCTTGAATGAAAGGATTCTTTAAAATAAGGCCCTTTGGAAACTTTCCCAAGCATGCCCTCCTAAGCAGAGGTTACGGAGAACAAGGTCAAGGGCTGCAATGATGTTGAATGAAAGGAAACTGGAGATGAAGTTATTAAATGTTGGACTTAGGAGGCCATTAGTGACCTTGGGGTGAGCAGCCCCTGTCCAGTGGTGTGAACAGAAGCCAGGGAGCAGGAGAGCGAAGGGTCGTTGAAGGAGAAGCAGGAGAATCAAGCTGAGCTCAATCCAATGATCAAGCTAAATGGGGGCAGGTAAATGGTAGATACTGAGGTAGGGAGTTGTGGTTCTTTCCAGAGATGCAGAGCAACACAGAAGCTGGAGTTTGTTTATACTCAGCCAGGTGGGCAGCCAAGTCTTGTCACAGGGTTGGAGCTCCATAGACAGCTCAGATGTGGAATCTATCTTCTGGAACTGCCCCTTGACTAGTATTTGCACTTGTCTCTCAGAAGCCATCTGCTTTCTGTTTCTCTAGCATCATCTTGCCCAGAGCATCTGCCACCAGCATAGGCTATATATGGGATCCATTTCTCTGTGGAGCTTTTGAGGATGTAACAAACCACCCTGAAATTTTGTGGTTTAAAACAACCACCATACATTTAGTTCACAGTTCTGTGGATTGGATGGGTATAGCTGGGCTCACGCGTGTCTGTGGTCAGCCAGGAGGGCCTGCTTCTGAGGTTTGGCTGGCTGCTGGCTGAGGCAATGGGAGGTGACTGGGCCGTAGGGCTCTCATTACCCAGCAGGCTGGCTCACAAGGTGGCTTGGCAAGGTCCCAAGAAAAAGAGTGCAATATTTCTTGAGGCATAGGCTTGAAGCTGGCTCAATATCACTTCCACTGTAGTCTCTTGACCAAAAGTTATGGAGCCATTGAGACTGATAAAATTAAGAAATGGATGATTGATGGGAGGATTGAAAAATCACATTGCAAACAGATGTGGATTTGGGGAGGGGAACAATTGGGTTCACTTTCACAGACAATCTACCCAGTCGTCCTTCTGCTTTTGGGAGCAGGCACCACCCACCACATTGAAATATAAGCCAACCTTTGTAGTTTGCACAGAAAATCAACTCCTCTTCCTGAAGGGGTAGGCCTTTCCGGGTACCCACTGAGTGAACTGGTGACAGCACAGTGATTACATCCCTCCTGCTTGGTCTTAGGACTGGAGAGCAGGCGTCTTGGTCCTGATTCGCTCCAACGTGCTCTATAGTCCTTCGAACTTGAAATGCTTTTGGTAATGGCTTGCAACCCAAGGGAACCCGTTCTGGGAGGAATGTTTAACACCAGGAGACATGAACAATACAAAGTGGCAGTCAAGCCTCATGACTTCTGAGAACACTGAACACAAAAATGTCATCTCAACACATTCCCTGATCTCCATGTCAGGAGATGACCAACAGTACCACAAAACTGAAATAATTAAGCCGTATACTCCCTAGGCGATGACCTGGGCCAACCCTGATCTATAAGGAACCCTGCCTTCCTCCTCCATCACGGCTGGTGGGAGCTGCTTTTAGGACTTCTTTGTAGTTGAACAAAGCTCTACTTAGTGAACCCCTTCCACAGGATGGCCCTTGAATATCAAATGTGCTGTTCCCTCTCCACAGGCAGGCAGCCACCATTAACATTCCCCATGTGCCTGTTGTGAGAACTACAAACTAATTACGGAATGCATAATTAAGTGCTTCATCTTTCAAATGCTGAAAAAATAACCAAGCATTCATCCGTTTGAGCTTGATCTTACTATTGGTGATTAGCAACATGATGCATTTTGAAAGGGGAGGGGTGCGCTTGGAAGCATACTTCTCACTTTTCAAGCATAAAACAAGGTTGGAAGGTCAGGACAAGTTTGAATTATTTCTTTCCCAAAGAAAGAAAGTTGACTGAAAACCCCTTTCTTCTCACCCTTTGTAAATTATTGTTCAGTTCTCATTGGACTCGTGGAGTGTACTCCCTCCTCACTGGCTGAGGTCCAGGTAATGGCATAAGAAAACTACGCACATTCATGTAGCATTTTACAGTTAGTGAAGCTTGTTTATACCCATAACTTAATTAATACTCAGCGTAACAAAGGTGTTTTTATCTCCATTTTATAGTTGGGGATCCTGAAGTTCAAGGAGTTTATGTAATTTAGAGTCATGCTACTAACTAAAGAATGACTGAGGTCTTTGGCCAGGGTCAGTATGATTCTAGAATTCCACGTACATTCCATGTAGAATTCCATGTAGAATTCCATGTACTTTCTCCTACAACATTATGGAAAGGAGGGAGTAGGCCAAACAAGTTCTGTTTGGGCATGCCTAGCTTAGGACATCCCATTTAATTCCTAGAATTTTCTTGTGTCTGATACACCCCAGTGCTGCTGTTTGTGATGTACGGTGGTTGTCAGGTGGAGAGTGGGAGTAGAGTTTTGGCAACACAAAGGCATAAACGCATCTATTAAAGGACGGATGTGTGTAGAAGCAATACTGTCTGAATGTTGAGATTTGATTGTGGGGCTGAACAAGGTTCAACCTTGTTTATAAGATGACTTCCCCTTAAATGGCTTAGAAAGTGTGGAGTGAGCCTCCACAGACATGAGGAGGCTTCGAAGGAATTAGATGTATGTATGAGGAAAACTCTCTCGTTTCTGACACCGGATGTGTGGGGTTTTCAGTAGCTGTGTGTTCTAGAATTCAGTTCAGTTCTGATGCTGTCTACCTGGAATTAGAGTCAGATTCCACAAGTTAAAGGCTCAGTCCTGCAAGACTGCCCCCACTTCACATGCCAATCACAAGTCCCAGGTTCTGATCAATCAGCCATAAATCAGAGTTCCCATGACCTCCTACTGGGGATTGATAATTTGCTAGACGAGCTCACAGAACTCAGAGAAACACGTATGTTTACTGGCTTATTATATGGAAAGGATATAATAAAGGATACAAATGAACAGCCAGGTGAAGAGGTACATAGGGCAAGGCCTGGAAGGGTTCTGAGCACAAGAGCTTCTGTGGAGTTGGAGTGCACCAGACTCCTGGCATGTGAATGTGTTTTCCAATCCAGAAGCCCTCCAAACTCCACAGTGTAAGGATTGGTATGAAGGCTTCATCATGTAGGCATGACTGATTATTAATGCAACTTCCAGCCCCTCTCCCTTGTCTGGAAAAAGGGGGGTAGGGCTGAAAATTCTAAGCTTCTATAATCATAGCTTGGTCTTCCTCGTGACCAGCCTCCAAACAGGAGCCCACCAAGAGTTGTCTTATTAGAATAAAAGACACTCCTTTCACTCAAGAAATTATAAGGGATTCAGGAGCTCTGTGTTAGACACTCCTGCCACTTAGAAAATTACAAGGGTTTTAAGAGCTCTGTGTAAGGAATTGGGGTCAAAGACCAATATTAGCAGGAACCAACATAGGGGATATCTGTCTATCTACCTACCTACCTGTCTATCATCTATGTATGTATCTATCATATCTATCTATCTATCTATCTATCATCTATCTATCATCTATCTATCTATCTATCTATCTATCTATCTATCTATCTATCTATCTATCTATCTACCTATCTATCATCTATCTATCTATCATCTATCATCTAGTTCTCTGGGAAACAGTAGCACCGATTTGTCCTGGATGGCAACATAAACGCAGATTGCTCTGCCTTTATACCCAGTTTAACAATTGCACCTGTATAACAATAAAAAAAAAAAAAAAAAAAAAGATGTTGGTGTCCTGCTTTGCAGTTCACTTGAATTTCTTTACAATCATTATCATATTTCACACACGAAACATGTTATTTCCATTTTACAGATGAAGAGGAAAATTGAGCCTCAGAAAATGGAAAGATCTTATTTAAAACCACGTAGCTGGTAGTGAAGGGGCTGGGACACAAAGCGAGGTCTTTTCAGCCTCAAAGCTCTGTACCTGCCGCTGCACGGTTTTATAGCACCACCCCTTACAGGTCCTCCCGGCCTTTTTCCTTGCTGCTCCCCCCCCAGCCACCCTAACGTGCCCTGGCTGTTTGCCTGCGCTCCGAGCACCACTCTGCTTCTCCAATTGCTGCCTTTGGGTTCTCATCTCAGAATGTCCTTCAGCTCCTGGCCTCCCTGCAAAGTGTCTGCTCACCTTTATAAGTCAGGTAAAGCAGCACCTCCTCGGTGGGACATTCCTAACACATCTCTTCTTTATGAGATAAAGACCTTTGTCCTCAGGAATGGCACTTATCTGTTTTCTTGTCTCTCCTCTAGGCTGTGGACAGATTGAGGGCAGCGCCTGGTGCTCTTGCCTCTGTGTGGCCAGGACCTACCCCCATGTCCAGAACTGAGTAGAAACTTAATAAATGCCTTTTGAAAGGAAAGGCCCCCATGTGCTTCTAATGGCTAAGCATAATGCGATTTCCTTTGATGTATGAACGTGTCATTCCTTTCTGTGGTCTGTCAGTCACAGCCTTGCAGAGGATGAGCTGTTGGGCCTCTCCTGGGGGCGAGGCGTTTCCTGTGAGTGATTTACGGTGTTCCAGCACATCACGGGGGCGCATTTTAATTTCCATGTGACTGTCAGAATGAGATGCCTTTTGTTCTATCGCCAAGATTATCGGTATTTTTTGTTGCTTCCCACTTTTTAGTCTTCGGTTTATAGCTCCTTATTAGCATATCTGTCTATAAAATTTATCTTAATTACTGTATACAGAGTTCAATTTAGTGCTCTTATTTGGGGGAAATTTGAAAAATGGCTTGTTCTTGGCTTAAGAATGCTGGACACTTGGCAGTTTTCTCATCTCTTTAGAGCAATGCTAGAAACGATTTATTTTCTCAGTAAAAACACTTTCTCAGTCACTGTGAGTCCCACACTTGTCCGTCTCAGTGGAGACGAAAGTCTGAGATGACACTACATCTCCTAATGGAGAATAAGAGGATTGTAGGCAGGTTGCTTTGCTTTGGCTAGAGCTTTCAGATCTCTCGTCCTTCACGTATGGTTATAAATATTTCCTGGGTTTTCAGTTAAGCGAGTCTCTTAGACAATTACCTGCTAAGAATTAGCATACGGGGTATTTAAATATCATAGAACAAGTATCACAGTGTTTTTCTATGTGGTAGACACTGCATTACTTCCCCTGAGTCCTTGCTAACAGAACCCCAGTTCAACTCCTGGCAGCAATACGTCCAGCCTCAACAGAACACTTGTGATTAATGTAAATGTATCAGGGCTTTCTGGCTCCCCTCTGCCAGATCATTCCTTTCTCTGCCTGCCTGGGAACAAGCTGGTGGTAGAACTTTGAGTGTCAATGAGCTAAAGGGAAGGTTCTCTAACCTGGCTGTCCCCTCCCCATTGCTTCTAGCCTTGGGACCTTAAGGTGACAAACCTAGGGATTAAAAAGAAAAATCCTTAGGATGATGGGAAGACCAGCAATTGCCGAATCCTTGAAGACACATTTGAGCTGTTGAACCAGCCATAGACTCCTACCTCCAGGCTTATTGAGTAAACAGTTACATTTTTAAAGTTTAAGCAACTGTCTGCTAGACTTTTGGTTACTTGCAGCCTAATGCACACTGACTAAGGGAGGACAGTGAGCATCCTGTTTCCACACCTGCAGCAGTCAGGGACCTATCTCAGTTAGAGATCTGTCTCTGCCCAGGTTATGAGGTGTTCCTCTAAAATATATTGTCTGTTTTTTTCCCTGTGCCATCTATTTCTTCATAAACTCAGCTTGCATTAATTTGCATTTAATCTGTGTTCTTTTCTCTGGCGTCTAGATTCTTCTCAGCATTTTGCTTTAATATTTCCAGGCTATCCCAGCAATTTTGATGAATACTTTACTTTTGGTCTAGGCCAGTGTTATCCAATAGAAATATAATGAGACTCCCATATATAATGTCCAAATTTTCTAGAAGAAAAAAGTTCATACACATGGTAGTACAATATCTTATGTGATGCAATAGTTAGAATGAAATGTAATCATGCCGAAACAATAAAGTATATATAACAAAAAAAAAATTTACATTGCTTTAGTTTCAAAATTTAAATGAATTAAAATTAATTTATTGCACTGGTTACATTTCAAGTACTCAATAGCCATGTGGCTACTGTATTGGATAACTCAGGTCTATGCTTTTAAACCCTTTCAGGGCAGGAAGTGTGTTTTATGCGGGTCTCACCTTAGTTATTGCTTCTTCCTGGAACCCATCCCGTGTCCCCCCAAACTGGGTTAAGTGCCCCTCTGATGAGTGCCTACAGTCCTCTGTGCCAACTTCTACAGTGATGCTTACACACCCTTTATCACAGTGACTTATTTACTTGTCTATAGGCCCCTTACAGGTAAAGACTGTTCCTAGTTCACTGTTTATGTCTTGCGCTTAGTACGGGGTCAGGCATGTTGTAGGTACTCATTAAATAGATATTGATCTTTTTTTTCATAAATTGTTAAATTTATCAAAAAATGTTTTTGGAACTTCTACCAGACCATGAGTTGCTTGATGGTGGGGATCATGACTTATTCCTCTCTGTAGTCTGTTCACTTAGCATAATGCTTAGCATATAGTAGGTACTCAATAGAGTTTGTTGAGTGACTGTTGATCTCTGCCCAACCTCAGGTTTTGCAGCCCTCTGTCTTCACAGCTGAGGCTGGCTGGTTCTACCTGCAGCCTCAGCTTCTTCCTCAGTCTTTGAGACTTAGAGTCACCTTCTGAAGACTGTGACTTTCTGAGCTGGAGTCTCTCATGCTTCCTCAGTCTGGGTGGTGCTGGAGCCTCTCTTGGGCTTGTCAAGCTCCATCTCTCTCTATCAACAACTAGCTGTATGACCAGAGGCAATGGCCCCATGGGCTTTCTGATGGGGCCTCCCTCTGGAGTCCTTCATCCTGGATAATGCCTTACCTGGGTTTATATTTTACCTGGTATAGACTAATTTCTAGCTCACACAGTTTTGGGATTTTCTGTTCCACCTACTAGACTAGATTTCCTCCCAAGTTGACCTCAATTTAGTTGTTTTGGTTATACAGTGACCAGGCACACCTCCAGGGGGTGACATTCACTCACAGTCACTCTAGATATGAAGAGTTATTTTGACAACATCCCAGCAGATGGCAGTAACGTGTTTTGAGCAAGGGGTGCCTTTTCTAGTTTGCACAGTCTCTGAACAAGCTGGTATCAGGGCTGCCAGTGGGGTCTGCCTGCAAATGTAGCAGGACAGTCTAGTTGGAGTCCCTTTCCTCTTATCCCTTATTGTTGTAGTGAATCATGCCTGGCCAGGGATAGAGAAGACGTGGGAAATAGGAAAAGCCTCATGGTTGGGGAATGAAACATTTCCTTCTGACTATTTCCAGTCACCAGACACCACAGGGTACGGCTTCATGGACCACCTCCCCCCAGCCTTGCCTCCACCCTTGCTCTCTGGTCTCATTCCTTTGCTGTCCGTGAGTCACCTGGAGACACCACCTGTGCCCTATGATGAGTCTGACTAAGGCTCCTTGTATGTAAAACCAGTTTCTTCATGGGCACTAATGGTACACGGCCCTGGAGATTGGAGGAATATTCTATGCAAGATTTTTTTTTTTAAGAGAAATCTGTTTAAGACCATTAAAAGGATATAGGAAAGAAATGAAAGGGTTCCAAGAAAAGGAAGGTGCTAAAATGCTTGTGATGCTAATTTTCCTGTTAGACCTAATGGTCTGGACTGGCGAAAGCATATCTAACTGAGAGGTCTATAAAGCTGCGAGCGTCTCTGCCTGAGAGTCGGTCAGGAGGAATGCGGCCCTCTGATTATTGACTCTATCGTGACGCATTTCGGAGTGCATTTGGGGAGCAGAATCTATAGCCACACCCCTGCAGGGCTATGCCCCTGTCCTCACCCCAGGAAGCTCCAGGGAAGAGAGTGTATTGCAATGTGCAGCATCCAGCCAGCTCTGTCCTGTTCCACAGAGCCGACTTCATCGCAGCCAGTCCCCTTGTCCCCAACTTTCCTGGAAGTGTATTCCTGCTCAGGAGCTCAGGACCAGCCCTCGTCTGGTTTGGTTCTTAGAGGGTTGGACTATTCCAGCTTATTTCTTGGTGGTACATGAGAGAGGCCGCCACCTGCTGCTTGGGGGAACTGCCCTCTGGCCTGGCATAGCGGAGATGTGCTCAGCTTTCTTTTCAGAAGCTATGCAACAGACATGGCTAAGATTAAAGGCGACTTGTCTCATTGCGGGACACCAGTGAGGGTACTGAATAAAACCAAGTTCTAGCGTTGCTCCTGCGTTTCCAAGTAGTCATGTAGCTTCGGGAAATTCATTCTTTTGAATACTGCTTCTCTTATATTAAGTGTGAATTCGAAAGAGGGAAAGTCTCCAGAATTCTCTGACTCTGGGTGATGTATAACCTGGCAGGCATTTCCGATGCAAATGCTAAATCACTAAGAGCAAGGATAGCAAGTGCCTGGCGCTTTGCTGCCACGTTGCCTATAACCAGTCCCACTGATCTCTCCTCTTGTGCCTGGGTGTGGTCTCAGAATCTTTCTCAAAACGATGCCCCGGAGACCACTACTAGTCAATGGATGTTAGCCTGCAAGTTGCAATGTTCTTGCCATCCCAGAGGTTCCACGTCTCTCATCACATTGGAGTTTCCATTTCCTAATAGCTCCTAAAGCTAGTTAGTTGTTCATGAAAACAGACATATGCCTGGCCGGGCGTGGCTCAGCGGTTGAGCATCAATTTAGGATCCAGGGGATCGGGGTTCGATTCCCAGTCTGGGCACATGCCTGGGTTTTGGGCTCAATCCCAAGTTGGGGGCGTGCAGGAGGCAGCCGATCAATGACTCTCTCATCATTGATGTTTCTCTCTCTCTCCCTCTCTCTCCCTCTCTCTGAAATCAATAAAGATATATTAAAAACAAACAAAAACAATATAGACATATTAACAGACTCACGAGGATAAACTCCCATTCTCAATTTTTGGCATGCGTCAAGGCAGGGACATCTGGATGTGAAAACAGATGAAATGAAATAAACTGCAATGGTAAAGACAAGGCTACATCAACATGAATAAATGGCATTTGATCTCTGTTGAATTAAGTAGGAGAGGTAGAGAACTTTAAAAAAATCCCAAATCTAGTTTGGCACAGCATCTTCATATCTCAGAATAGGGGGGAAATCCCCTTGGCTAACAATGTGTTAACAATTCTGTGTTGCAGATATGAACAGTGAAGGCCTTTTCTTTGTCGTAGTGTAAACTGATGGACTACAGCCCACAGTCTATGTTCCCCAGGGACAGAAACCAACATGTTCAGGGCCTCTCATCCTATATACCTTTATGTTAGCCCCGTAAATCTTAGTTAGATCTAGTATTGTACGGTTGGACCAGAAATTATTTCAAGGTCTGAGTTTACTGGTTCTCAGACTTTATGGGTGATGAAATCTCTAGGGAACTTGCAAAAAAAATGCAATTTCTTGTGCCCCGTCTCTGGAGAATCTGACTTAATAAATCTGAGATAGTGCTCAGGAATATGACTTTTTATCAAGTCCCAGATAGTTCTGTGAAATAGTCGTCTATGCTTTAGTGAAGTAGTTCTTTCCTGAGCTCAAAACCGGATATTGATGGCTTCCATTTCTCATGTAAGTAAGCCACATGGTGCCCCCGTTTAACTCTGTGGTGCCCAGTTTGCATCAGATCTCAAAGAACAGATTCAAGAAGCTGTGTGGAAGATAGCAGTAGTTCTTGAGTACAAAAGCCCCTAGTGGCAAAACTAACACATCCACGCGATAATATTGTACTTTTGGCATCTGCTGGTGGAAAACATATACAATAAGGAGAAGATGCTGTGAATTCAGTGACACTTCTAAATGCATTTATATTTCATCGACAGCATCTATGCACATTTAAGAGTATTCGTGCATATATGTGTGAAAGATACTGTTTAGTTAATCTACTTACAAGGATTGGGAAACCCTATGAAAGAATTCCCATCAGCTAACCCATGGGTCCCTCACCCTGCCCTGAGTGTTCTTGATGCAGAAGTTTGAATTATTTGGCGTAAGAAAAAGCCCAGGAAGACCTGCGTTTGAATGCCACAGGGGACATGCGCTGGCTGAGGTACATAGTTACTTAACCCGCAAGCCTCAGTTTCCTCACCTGCAAAATGATGATGGGAATACATTCCTAATGGTTTTAATGTAAAGATTGAATGAGGTCATATATGCACAATTACTGGCCTGAAGTAGACCATTGATGTTCATTTCCTTTCTTTCTTTAAAAGAATTAGTGAAGCGATGCCTTAAGACTGTAGCCACAGGAGAACCTGAAGCTCTAAGCTTTCCCCTTTGGTTGGGCTTCACTGTCCCAGGAGCTTTCTTTCTCTACATGACAGTGTGGGGGGCTTTGCAGTTGGTGCTATGCTGAGACCCTTTTGTCCTGGGCTGCTTTTGTGACTTTAAGAGTCTATAAGCCACAGTAATCTTAGGAAAATGAGGCGGGAATTGGAGGGGACTTCTGCAAGTTGTCGGTGTCTGACACGACTGTTCTTCATTAAAAAGATTCCCGGCACTCGAGGAATGTGAGGAATGATACAGAACAACCACCCACCCCGTCCCTTTTCAAAGGACGTCACCCATAATTAGTGTGTTTTTGTTCTTAATGTTCCCAAGTCAAGCCTACAGATGGAGCCAAGGCTATTACATCCACTTGGAACATTCCCATTCGCCTCTTGTCAGGGGCTAGCGGGAGGAAGGTTGTGTTTCCTCTCTCCCTTTGTAGCTATTCTACAATTTGACACTGAAAACACTCAGGCTCGGGGTTTAATTTGAATATCTATGGTGTAAAATTACCAGTGTTCACATCCTCTAGCATTTTCCTGACAAATTAATTGCCAATACAATTTTCAGCAGTGGGTGTGCGTGGAGGGTGGTAGGGTTGTGGGTTCAGTTTACGGGAGGTAATTATGGGTGCCCTTGGCCAGGAAAGAGCAGAGATGATACTAAAGGAGCTGTCGTTTGGGGTAGGTAGCACCTGCTCTTTGCCTGCCCCATAGACCCATAGGCCTGGGAAACACATAGAATTTGGAAGATTTAGTGTCTACCTTTGGTACAGGTCATTTAATCTCGTAAACGTGGTGTGATCTGTGACTGCTGGGAGCTCTCTGAAATGACATGATGTGCCACCTGGCTCTTAGATCTGTGATGTATTGTGTTCAGCGTTTTGAGTCTTTCCAGCACCAAGATAAAGGAGACAAACAGAATTGCCTAAGGCAGAAGGAGGGTAAGTGAGGCTAAAAGGAGAGTCCTCCTTTTGGCTGGGCCTGCGGGAAGGATACTTTTGCTGACATATCTGAAAGTAACTGGTCTCCTCTGTAGGGTGTGGGAAAACATTGCGTTGGGATGAAGCATCTGACTGTTTAAGAAATAGTCTCTGCTCGTTTCCAAGTCTTCATTGAAAAACCATTTCCCTGAAACACACGCCTTTAGACAAGATACATACTTTTTTTTTTCAGCTCAAGCCTCTCACAACAGTTGTAATTTTCTAGTATCAGAGGCATTTGCTGCTGTAGTTGTTTTAATTTTTATTGTGTTTACCTGTAAAAACAACAACAGCAACAAATCGAAGCAGACAAATAACAGCCAATAAAATCCCAAAGTGAGATGAGGAAGGAGTGGAGGTGGTGAAGACCAGAATAGATATAAACCCTAAACATCCTCCTTAGATTTTTCCAACTGTTTAAAATATTAGCACTTTTATAGATTTCTTTTCATCTCAAAGATATTTTGGGGAATAGAGTGTTATACTATCACTGTGTGACAACAGAAGCCTCAGCAAAACAGACAGGTGTACACATTTGATTCCATTAAGTCTTGAACTCAAGTTGTCTCTGTGATGTCAGTTGCTTTTAAAAATATTAAAGGTCCAGTGGGGATGAGATAATATTTCTGGCACTCTTGTGCCTAGAATAATGGGATTGGAGAGAAAGGAATGAGGCTGTTTGTTGGCCGAGGTTAACGGACAGGGTTTCACTTGTCT
Source organism: Miniopterus schreibersii (assembly GCF_964146895.1). Taxonomy (NCBI): domain Eukaryota; kingdom Metazoa; phylum Chordata; class Mammalia; order Chiroptera; family Miniopteridae; genus Miniopterus; species Miniopterus schreibersii. The sequence continues at coordinate 31,292,247 of NC_138115.1, forward strand.
TCTCCATGAACTTGGATCTCATCACCCAGGTATCTCAGCCACGAGGCTTCTGCCACGTTTCCTGGGAGACAACTCCAGGCTCTCAGAACCCTCACCAGGGTAATCAGTTAGTTGGAAGACACTAGAGTTGAGTGAGATCATCTACTTCAATCTTTCATTTCACAGAGGCCCACAGATGATCAAGAGACTTACCCAAGGTTGTTAAGCAAGGTGGTAATAGAACTAGGGCTAAAGCCTGGACCTGATTGTCCTTCAGGCAGCAATAAGCAAATGCTACAGGGCTCTAATGAGTTACTTTATGTGGATATGGGTGTTGCATTCTTAACTTTACATCAACTTTGCTTTATAAAGTTTTCAGATGATAATACAAATGTCATGGTGCTGACAGGTGGAGCTGGGAAAGGAGAGGAGACAGTGAATGTTTATTGAGCACCTACTATTGCAAGGCAATACCATTTACTATTGCATGTAATTTTCATGTATCATTAATTAGGAGGATATTCCTATTTTATAAATGAGAAAATCAAGGCTTGGAGAAGTTGAGCATTTTGCCTACGCTCCTTCAGCCATTAGTGTGAGATTTAAACCCATAAATACATGACTTGAAGTCCATCTATAATCTTTCCATTCACTAACTTGTTTTACCCCCTTTCAACAATATTTTTGTTACCTATCTAAGACCAGGAAAATCACAAAGCAGGACCTAGATAATCAACCTTATTATTTAACATAGGCATTTATAGTGCATCTATCAAATCCTCAGCTTTGTGCCGGCTGGGGAGAAAATACCAAAGGGGTATGAGACTTTTGTGTAATTGAGCAGGGCTTCAGACATATAAGGGCATCAGATAAATGTGGCTTTCCATTGGAATTAGCAGGAATTCAAACATTTCCCCCAGGGCTTACAAGGCCCTATATTCTTGCTATCTGTAGTGGGTTCCACGGACCAGCAGCGTCAGCATCATCTGTTAGCTTATTAGAAATGTGGAAGCTCAGGCCCTGCCCCAAACCTATTGAAACAGTTTCTGCATTTTAACAAGATCCCCAGGTGACTTGTAATCACACTCAAGATTAAGAAGCGTAGCCCACAATCTCTTTGATGTTATTACCCAGCCACAGCGGCCTTCTTTTTGCCCCAAACATGCTCTCTGGCTCCTACCTCAGGGCCTTTGCACTTGCTATTCCCTTTGCCTGGCTGCTCTGTCCCCAAATTTTTTGTGGCTCTGTTTTGTCATTCAGATTTCAGTTCAAGCAGTATTCGGTCAGAGAGCCTAAGAGGGCTGACTCGTAGGAAACTGAATCATACTGTTATGTTTTCTCACAGTGTTTATTCTCTGAAATTGTATAGCGTGCATCTATTTGTTTACATGCTTATTACCTGCCTCCTCTCACTGGAGTATTAAGCTCCATAAATGCAGGGATGCTTGGCCTGTCTGATTCACTGTTTTATTCCCCAGCACCTGGAGCACTGTCTGGCTCAAGTTAGGTATTCAGTGCTGCATGAATTAATAAATGAATGAACAATAAAAAGTATTTTGTTGCTATTGAAATTTCAACATGTTGATATTAAAAGCTAAGATTACTTGCAAACACTTATCTAACCAAATTACCAACCTGTACAACAACATTTTTGTGTGTGTTTGCTAGTTTGAGATAAAGTCCTTTGGGGCTGCAATTCATGAATCAAGGAAAGGAAAGCTGTGGTAGAAAAATAAGCATTCTTCTCAAAACTTGCCAATTTTATATAAATTAATTTTATTAGGGTAGCTTTTGTGGATTTTTGACTTATCTGCGTAGGTGAGTTTTTCTTTTAGTGTCCTTTTAGCAATTTCCTTGAGCCATGCAGATGTTCACCTTTGACAGGAGAAATGTGAGTGGAAACCTTCCCTTTTTATTTATAGGCACCTACAATGCAGTGGTTTATTTCTTGGGTAGAAACGGCGGTTTGGAGAGAGCTCACGCATCCTTTACGAGCTGACTCTGCACTAACACGCTGCGGATCCTCCTGGAATGAAAGGCAAAGGTAACCGCTCTGAATTCTGATGAGAGCTCCTGAGAAGGGGTCTCTCATCTGCGGAGCACGAAGGCCCCATAAAAAAGAAACTGAGAAAGAGAAAGGTGTGATCCTCTAGGTGAGGTGACTTAGAAACAAGCTTTCATTTTAATTCTCACAACACGATTACGAAGCAATATTACCCCCTATTCAGAGTGAGAAACCAAGAGTAAAAGGTGGACTTGATCAGAGTTGTCCCACTGGTAAGGGGCAGAGCTGGAAAGTCAAGTCCATGCTATTTCCATTTGATCACTGTCTCGTTCTCAGAGAAACTCCAGCCTCCACCTTCACTCTTTTGGGTAAGGTGAACTCTAGTGCTATCCTTTTATATAAGAACTTTGTGTGTGTGTGTGTGTGTGAGCCAAATTTTCTACTTACATCAGAAGAACACGTCAGGGACCAATACATTATAAAGGATTAATGAGGAAAACAGAAGTGATGGTGCAGAATCTCAGTATCATGCAGGCAGAAGATGCTCTAGCTCAGAGGTGAGGAAATCCAGAGCTAAAAATATTGCTTACCTCACAGGCCTGTGGCATTTTCAGTCAGCAGGTCCAACCAGATTATAGTGTACTAAGAATCTGAGAGATAAGCCATCGTGGTTTCACATACACATACGTATATTATTTTATTTTATTAGCCAGACAGTGGTAGTCATTGTTAAGTGAAGGACCTAATTCAGATAGAATATTTATGACCCTGTTTTTGTCAATAGAGGAGAAAATAATTTTGAGGGCCATCTGATATTCAGATGACTGCACCTTTTATTTCCCCAGGGACCTGAAGGCAGTGCGAGGCGGGGGAAGGGTTGCTTGGAGGGTTCTTCCACTCCACCCGATTTTACACTTAAGACCTACCCACCTGCCTTATAGAGATGTCCAGAAGCTTTCATTTCCTGGGGTGCTCACTTTGCATCTTTCCCCTGGAAATGGAACCCCTAATCCTATCCTAATACCTATTCAAAAGACCACGACAGTAAGATTTCCAGGTGAATCCAAAAGCCTGCCTGGGTTTCCAGAACTTTCTCTGCCAAGAGACCACTGTGCAAAATGAATTCTGCATTTCATTGCCAAGTGCACTAAAATTTCCTAACACATTTTGGGTAGTTCCCAGTAGATGGCGCTCATCAGCAACTTTCTGGAAAAGGAGTATCTTAAGCTTTTTCAAAAATACTACTAAAAGATTTTGACTTTAGAGCCTTTTGGAAGACTAGAGCTTTGTAAAAGATACGTTTTTGCTCATTTCCTGATTTATTGCTCATTTTTTCAGAAGTCAGAATTCAAAGGGCAGGAGGGAACGTTGCTTTTCTTTAGTTTATTAAATTGCTTTCTTTGGTTTATAAATTTTTTGTTAACTACGGTAGTAACTTCCATGGCTCAGCAGGAAAAAACAAACCATCATGAAAGACATTTCTCCCTGTTCTTTTCCACTTAGAGGATCTGGATGTATCCCTTCCCCCCTGCCCTCTGAACATTCATTTTTGCCCCAGGGGTTTTCGTTTGGAGGTCATTTGTTTAGAGCTCAAAGTCCCCTTCTTGAAACAGGTGTTTTTTGCAATAACAGGAGGCGCCTATAAATGCCTCCCGACCCTTGACGTGCCTGAAGTTCAGTCTCAGCACTATTTTAATAAAACGTAGGCACCGTGTACACCATTGTTTCTATGGAAAACGGATTCTGAATCCCTCCCCTCTCAATGGACCTGCAGGTCCTGAAACAGGTTTCCTGGCACCAGTAACTCATTGATTTGTCATCCTGGATTATAGATGGGGACTCTCTCGAGCCCTTACTCTCTTATTTTCCAATGGGCAAAAATGAGCAGTTACATTCCCACAGCAAACCTCAGCTTCCTCCCCGTGCAGGGCCTTGAGAATCTACTGTTCTCAAACCCAGTCTCCAAATCAAGCCTCCATTTGTGTCTATGTCTTCTTTCAGTAACTGAGTCATCCTACCTTTGGCAGTGTGGCCTCACAATAAATTATAGTGCCTTAATCATGACTTTTATCCATTCTGAAGGCTCTCCGGAGGAAAAGATTGTAGCAGGAAAGGGCTAAGATGCGGTTCAGGAGGTAGCAGAATCAGAGGAAAACTTGGATGATGGGTAATTCACTAAGCGTCTTCTTTTAGAAACTACAGGTCATTTTTATCATCAGCTGATGTGACACACCATTCTTTCTATATTCAGACCCTGTCTGGTCTAAGCACAGGCCGGGTCTTTAGGTTGGCACTCAAGTGTTTCTCAATGCTTTAGGGTCTCGCTGATGAGCCTGATCTTAGTACAAAGCATATTCCCAGCTCTTTCCTAAATCACAGAGGGACTGAAATACTACATTTCAGTGCTAAGAACATAAGAGAAAACACGGCTCTGTGAGTAATAAGCTATTGCTAGATGTATACAAGAGTCATTGGCTGAGCATTTACTTTTCCTTCTATTTTTTATTTAGTGTTTCCTACCAGAGAGTGTTCTATTTAGATCCCTCATTCATTTATGCACTTGATGAACATTTACTGAGCATCTTCTACATGCCACATGCTCATCTAGATAAGAGGCTGCCAAACTATGGTCTATGGGTGAAATCCAGCCCACCACTTGTTTTTGTAAATAAAGTTTTATTGAACACAGCCATGCTCATTTGTTTACATATTATCTATGGCTGCCTCTGTGCTATCGTGGCAGAGTTGAGCAGTTGTGACAGACGGTTGGACCTGCAAATCTCTTTATGGAAAGACTTCTGTTCTCGATCAGGAAGATACAGTGTACCGTGACCTTAATGAGAGAACATTTTTTGGAGGAAATGTGGTGCTGGAGAGACAGTAAGTAAGAGATGCCAGCTGTATCTAGATCAAGCCAGAGTTTCCAAATATTGGATCCCCAGCATTTCTACTCCTTGATGCACAGAGCTGGAAAATGATTTCAGGTGTGAACACATGAAGATCAGGGAGCTTTGTTCCTCTAAGTAGAAGTGACTCGTGATTTGCTAAGAAACATGATTTGGCAAAAAATTACTGTTTAAATCAGAGGCTAAAAGTCAAAGATTTTCAACATTAGGAAACTAAGGATCAAAGGTATAAAATAGCCAAAGCTACACGGTTGGTAAGGGGCTGAGAAAAAAATTAGAATCTGGGTCTAATTCAAAATTTCCAGTTCTGTGAGAATACCTTTGCAAGGTTTATTCCTATTTGGTAGCTATCTCCTCTTTTCTATCACTATTTTTATTTCCCTAGGGGATCTTTTCCATTCCCATAGCTATGAAAACCATCTACATGCTACAGACTCTAAAATTCTTCTTTTCAATTCTGGTACCGCTCCAATTTTGATATCACATCAAAAGTATATAACCAGCCCTGCCTACACAGCTCAGTGGTTGAGTGTCGACCTATGAACCAAGAGGTCGACATGATTCAAGCCCTGTGCCAGACATTGGGGTTGTAGAAGTGAATGTGGCCCAGTTCCATTCAGCAGGTCATACTCTAGGCAAGGAGACAGACATGGAAATGAACATTTTCAAAATCACTCTGTCCCAGATTCCTGAAATAGCTATTTATTTTATTTCCTTAAAATCCTTATCTATTCTCTGGCTAAGTTCTTTTTATTCACATGCTGAAGGCCATCTTAAAAGATACATTAAGCAAGAAGCTGATGGGCATGTCTTCAATAAAAAAGCACTGGATTTAGAGCATTGCAGAGTTCATTTTGAGCCTCAGCTCTTTTACAGCCATAAGACTTTGCTCAAGATTCTCAAGGCCTCAGTTTTTCTATTTGCAAAATGAGGAGAATTACACCTTCCTTTCTTATCACATGGGCCTTTTATGCAGCTTACACTGAAATAATGGATGTGAGATGCATTTGAAACTGTAAAGTGATGTATAAATGTAAAGAGATTTCAGTGTATCATACGCACATGAAATACAGTGTTATCTATAATGGTGAAAAAATATTGGAAATAAAAATGAGCCTGCAGTGTGGGCCAGTATGACTAGTCCCAGCCAGTGGTCTGGGAGCAACCATGACATTTCCAGTTCTAGGCTGTGGCAGTTAAGAGCCAGTGCGCCCCCCCCATCCTTCCTCTCCCCGGATGCAGAGGCCCTGAAGGCCACACATGTCAGATTGTTTAACTACTTGATGGAGCAACCCAGATCTCCATGTCACGATTTGGAGGAGAGTCACGTAGGAGGGCCACCTGTCTCACATCACACTTTTTGTGAGGTTAAAATAAACTTTTATCGTGTTCAGCTGTTGAAATCTTGGAGTTGTTTATTATCAGAGAACAGCCTGTCCTATTGTGACGAAGGATACACAGTTCACCCTTTCAGACGTTCAATGCATTTAGATATATAGGCAATTACAAAGGTATAGTATTGCCTGTGCATTTTGGCCATAAATGTTCTCTTACTGCATGTATTGTGGTGCAACACATTTTCACTCAGTAATATATCGGAGACATGTTTTATGTTGGTTCATATGGATCTACCTATTCTTTCAGCAGACACAAAGTGTCCCACACTAAGCCATTACTACATTGATGGAAAATCCCTTTCTCTCTATCTTTTTCTCTCAAACAATACTGAAATAGGCATATTTGTACCTGCTCCTTGCTACACATGTTGGCGATTCTCTAGAATAGATACTGAGAGATAAAATTACTGAGTTATAGGGCATATGCATTTCAAATGTTAATAAATACTGCCAAATTGTCCTCCAAGTTAACCGTTTTTGTATAAAGTATTTGTATGCTTTTTTGCTTTTGTTTTCAGTATAAACTGAATTTATACTTTCATCAGCAGTGTATAGGAGTGTCCATTCCCTACACTTTCCTATTATTTTTTAAGTAAGAATATCTAAAAATTATTGTTTAATTTATCTGTTGCTGTGTAACAAGCCACCCACAGCCACCATCTTATCATTTCTCATGATTCTGAGATGGCTCCTTCTTGCGGCTGCCATCGTCTTCTCTGTGTGGCTTGAAAACCCTCAGAAAAACCCTCAGAAAATGAGCAGGGTTTCTTGAGAGGAGGTGGAAGCTACCAGATCTCTTAAGGTCTAGGCAATGAAGTCCGAGAGCATCATTTCTCCACTGGTCAAAGCACTCACAGGGCCAACCCAGGTTTAAGGAGAAAACAAAAGGACTCACAAATGTATTGGTGGTCATCTTTGGAGACTATTTACATGCTCATTGTATCTTAACAAACAATAGTTGTATCTGAGTTTGAACAGAGTTCAAGAAATGGTATTTGATAAACATCCAAAAAACAAGTGGAGCTTTAAGTGTTCGATTCTTGATTATGCAGCGAATAAGCTCTGCGCTAATCAAGCTGGAGAAATAGGAAGTTCTGCAGGAATTCTAGCTGGAAGGCCAATCACCATACCGGTGACTAAGTGAGTCAAGGTTTGAGGAAGCTGCTATTTCTTCCCCCTCTAACGCTTTCTGAATAAACCAGCAGAAAATAAAACGAAGACTTGGGTTCAGGCTCATTTCCAGCGATCTATCATGTATTTGGGAGCTTCAAGGTTAGATATGATGGGAAACATTCAGGATAAATGGCTCAGATGTGTGCAAGGCCTGCATCACTCAGAATGACAGTTCATTCATTCATCTGCTTCAGCGACGGGGTAAGAGGCGAGGCCAATGATGGGGCTGTGGTGGGAGGGAGGGCAGGGGCTTGAAGGCAATAGTTCAGGGAAGGCCTGGGGAGGGAGTAGGAATGGGGAGGAGCGGGTCAATGGGGGGGGGGAAGGGAGACATCTGTAATACTTTCAACAATAAATATAAATTTTAACAACAGTAAAAGAGCCTCATCTTGTCCTAGCCCCAGAGAGCAGTTCTCTGTACCACATGACCCACCTCCCCACCCCTCACCAAGACAACTGTTTATACCAGGGGCTCACCCAACCGGATCTGGCTCCTCTGGAGTGCCCTTCTGGGAATCGGGAATTTCAAATGAGAGACTAATTAGGTGGTGACGGGTGCTGGAGTGGGAGGTCACGTTGAGCCTTTGAGCCATTTCCCACCATATGTCACTCAAGCATAGGAGACTGCTTTGCAGAAAGACATTTGCAGAAAGGGGTAAGGCCTTTGTGGAGGCAGAGGTGTGTGTGTGTGTGTGTGTGTGTGTGTGTGTGAGGGGGAGGGTCAGATGGGTAAGAGAAAGTACAAGAGCGCAGGAGCGGGGGAGCTGGGGTGGTGAGTTACACTGTTCATGATTTTATGGTCCTTGGTTGGAGCCTCTTGTAAGATCTATATGTGTTTCATCCATTTCAGTTCTAAGAAATCCCTGCAGTTTCTAGAAAATTTCCCATTTGCTTGAGAAGTACAAATGGGATTCTATTATTTTCAACACACCATGCTTGACCAAGATGCTTATTCCAACTTCAATATAATGGACTTGATATTATAACCCAGATGAGACCCATCCATCTCAGGGTATGCCTCCTCCCAACTCTCATCAGTCACAGCCTGGTGACCATATTGTAAAATCCTTGATAAGTCTCACCCTGCAGTGTATTATTCTGAGTATAGAAAGGAGAAGTAGAAAAGTTGTAAATATTAGTCCTAGAAGAGACCTTGGAGGTTGTCTAGACACCAAGCCCCTCCTATTATAGAGAAGGAAACTGAGAGCCAAGAGGGGAAGTGACTTGCCCAAGGTTGTAGGTTAGTTTACAGCGGAGCTGAGTTGCAAAATCAGGTCTGATTATCACTTCAGTTCCTGCCTGACTTTAAATCAGCCAGAGCTACTTGGGAGAAAAACGGCAGCTCACTGAGCAATCAAATATACATCCCACATCACTTTTCTCTGCACCTCTCTTGTTCTCATGGGAGTCAGACTCCGTAGGGAAACCTTGACTGCTAGCAATGACAGATGTTTTGTTATTGTCCTGATGCAGGGGACAGGAAGTATAGAGGGGACAGTAAGTATAAAATAAGGGTCACTTTAGGGGGCAAATTAAAGTTGTGCAAGCCTAGCATGCTCCTGAGAACTAGCAACACAACTTAGGTTATAACATGCATAAGCATTGAAAGCACTTGTTGGCTTTCCCGGTGGAGCAGGGGGATCGATATGATACCTTGAGGCCACTTCTAATTCTATGACTCTATGTTGTACCAAAAAAGCAAAGGTGTTTCTTTTTAATTTTTTATTCTAGACTATTTTAAACGCATACAAAGGCAGACAGAAGAGTGAAACAAATCCCCAGGCAACAAAGATTTTTAAAAGAGCTTCATGGAGGTATAATTGATGTAGAATAACTTTCATATATGTAAAGGGTACAATTTGAAAAGTTTTGACACCCACACATACAATGGTGAATCCATCAACACAATCAAGATAATGATACATTTTTACGCCTTCCCAAGCTTTCTCATGCCTCCTTGTTATCACTCCCTGTGGCAACTCCCCACGATCTCTTCCATCTTCCTTCCCCGTCTGTAGGCCGTGACCATCTGCTTTCTGTCACTATATATTTGCTTACATTTTCTAGAGGTTTATGGAAATGGAAGCATTGTGCACTCCTTTTAGCGTCTGACTTCTTTCACTTAGCATAATTACTTTGAGATTCATCCATGTTGTTGCCTGTATCAATGGTTAATTTTAGTAAAGTCAGATTTATTAATTGTTTCTTTTTGGATTATGTTTTCAGTAGTCTTTCAACTCCACTCAGCTGCATAAGAATGGGCCTTGGGTCTTATCAAGAGATAAAGAGCTCGCACAGCCTGTGTGAGGCTTATTACCTTGTGTGGGACTATCTTTCCCTGTTTCAGGAGCAACGAGTATTCTTGTCTCTGCCTAAACATGACCCCTGGCCAACCCCACTTTTATATCTGTTCTCTGTGAGGAGGAGACAGGGTTCCTTCTACTGAGGCAGCAAAGGGATACACATAGGCAAATCGCCATGTCAGCTGCTGGGAGAGACCCACTGGCCGTGGGGGACCATCGCACACGATTAAAGCTGATCTTACTCTGTCCCTTCTTTATGAAAGTAAAGCTCCATTCCATCTAGTGCTTGACTGCGTTGTATTTTCTTTGGTGGCTTTGCTACTAAGCTGTAGTGGGCAGAGGTGTTTAAAGTCCTCCCCGGGGATTGGTTTAAGTGGTGCATGGTGCTCTGCTTGACAACTAGCATTGCAACATGTGGGTGAAAGGAGAGTCAGTGGCCACCAACTAGACCCTGTAAGACTCATAGGTCAACAGCTGCACAGAGCTCTGTGCATGAGACCCTTGAACCAAAGCTGGTACTAAAAATCTTCCTACGATGTATCTTCTCTTGCAACCAGCTGGTTTAAAACCCTCCATTGGCTTCCATCACCTGCAGAGTGTGCACCAGCACCTTCATGATCTGGCCCGTCTTACATCGATCAGATTCATCTCTGGCCAGAGTCCCCAACCCTACTGCCTTAACTCAAGTTCCAGATAAAACAAAGGGCTTCTGATTTCCTGCGGGAGCCGTGTTCTTCAGACTGTGAAACTAGACTATGCCCTGTTCCCTCTGCCTAAGACCTCTTCCTCCATTTCCTTTAACTTACTTTCCCCAGCTATCTCCAACCCATCTCTTAGGATTCAGCTCTGAGAAGCTTCCCTCAGGCTCCAACTGTGTACCTTTAAGACATGTTGCTAATCAGGGTTGGTTACATAATTTGCAAAACCTATGGAAGATACAAACGGGGGGCCCGGTGTTCAAAAGTAGGAAACAAAAGTACCATTAAAGGTCCTACAATATAAAGGGTTTTCTTTTCTTTCATAGTCTGTCCCCTAACTTGCCTATTTGCTTGCTATTTAAATTGTTAGTGAATGTGAATTTTACCATTTATCTCTATATGGTGCAGTGCAGATTTCTATGAGCATTTACCTCGTATGTGGGATCACTGACATTACAGAATTCATGTTTTGTAGCTTGTACATGCATATGCGTTTTGTTTTTATCAGACAGTGGAAAATGTTTATAAAACTAACTCAACATTTTAAGTTTCGTTTCTTGGTAAGAACATATTCTATCAGCACTCCCTACCTTCAGCTTACTAGGGGTAAGGAGGGACTGTATGATAAATGCCTGATACTGTAGTTGAGTTCTGGGAATTTGTGTTAGTCAGGGGCCTCCAAAAACAAACAAACAAACAAAAACAGAAGCAATCTCCTTCCTTCCTCCCTTCCTCCCTTCCTTTCCCTTCTCTCTATGTCATCATTTTAAGCCTAAGTGAGTGGCTAATACAGGGAAGAAATATGAATGAAAAGAGCATACGATAGTATTTCTTGGCTATAGGTATTTGTTAGAATGCCATTGTTTTCTTTCTATGTTTGCAGAAAGTTTTGGCCTGAACTTTCACTGTGGCCTCTTAGGGCTGTCAATGGCCTCCGTCTCCTTCTCTCCTACTCACTTAGTTGTGGAAGTAACAATCTTATCTTCTACTCTGCGTCTCACTGAATTCCCATGTATTGTGTGTCCACTGGGATTAGTTGGTTGCAGGGCATCTCAAATGCTATATATGAACGGGGTGGCAAGGAACAGTGAACATGCATACCGTGCGTATCTCCTTTTGCTTGCACACATGCTCCGTCGTTCCATCGGACTGCACTTACAAAACACAAGTTTGAAGACTTTCAAGATGGTGACAGTAGATCATATAACCTAGGTCCTTCGAAGTGTGGTACCCTGTGTGACTGCACAGGTCTCACGACCATGAAGCTGGCGCTAGTGCTAACTCAGATCATTATGACTGTATCATAAATGCCTGATACTGTAGCTGAGTTCTGAGAATTTGTGTCAGTCAGGGGCCTCCAAAAACAAACAAACAAACAAACAAAAACAGAAGCAATCTCCTTCTTTCCTCCCTCCCTCCCTCCCTCCCTCCCTCCCTCCCTCCCTTCCTTCCTTCCTTCCTTCCTTCCTTCCTTCCTTCCTTCCTTCCTTCCTTCCTTCCTTCCTCTCTCTCTCTCTCTCTCTCTCTCTCTTTCTTTCTTTTTCTTTCTTTCTCCTGTTCCTCTTTCTCTTCTTCTTCCTCTTTTTCTTTCTGCTGGGGGCCCAGGGAAGAGTTGGTGTCGCAGTTCAAGTCCAAAGGCAGCCTGAAAGCAGAATTTCTCCCTCGTTGGGAGATCTCAGTCTTTTCTCTTAAGGCCTTCAACTGATTGGGTGAGGCCCACTCACGTTGTGGGAGGCAATCTGCTTTGCCCAAAGTCTACTGACTTAAATGTTAACCATAACCAAAAAATATTTTCATAGCAACATTTAGGCTTGAGTTTGACCCAAAACTGGGCACCATAACCTAGCTAAGTTGATAATACAATTAATCATCACAGAAACAGACTCTGAGAAGGATGTCAGTGTGCAGGAAGCTTATTGAGGAGCTCTCCGGGATCAATACTTGTGGAAAGGAAGGGAAGCAAGCAGGATTGGTCAGAGGAAGAAGGTGAGCTGTGATACAGTCACAATGTCAGCCAGCCCTATGGAAAATTCTGAGGAGGTATGACCCTTTTTTCAGAAGTGCCCCAGGTTGGGGAAAGAGGACTGTCCCCTTATTAGCTTAAGTTATTTGATATGAACACACCCCCTCCCCGAAAGGGGGCATGGCATCGAGCAAGGTGACTCTTCAGCCCAGGCATTTCTTTAAGGGACTGGCAGGTGGGAGAATAAGTCCTTTGACACCAAAGGGGCATCTGGGTGCCACATCATAGCATCTACTATAATTAACTCCCTTTCTTGTTGCCCTCCCACCCCCATATTCACTATCCCATGCGTAGATTGTAGTCTTTAAGGATCAAGATCTTGTTATATTTCCAACACATACCCCACTGTCTGGCACATAGAAGACACTCAACAAACCTTTATTAGATGAATCAAAAAGGTGCAGAGCACAAAAATAATTTTTGTCATAAAAAGTGGATTCAGATAAAGCATAGAATGGCCATGAATGCTTACACTACTTTTTACAGCTTTTTCACATTTGTCTCATTTAAACTTCATACAACTTGGTGAGGTAGGGAATGACTATTCTCATTTTCTAGATGAAGAAACTGAGGCTCAGAGAAACAAAATGATTTGCCCATAGAGCCAATGAGTGACTTTTGTAAGATTTCCTTTGCTTCAGTTTAGAGTGCTTATGTTTGTTGACTGAAAGTGACCCATCCTTCTTATTTTCTGAGACCTGGTCCTCATAATCATGCTCTGAGGATAAAGAAACAATCAAATACCTTAAATTCCTTTAGCTGCCTAAAGGATGCTACTGACTTGTGTTTCCTGTAGTAGGACAAGTTAGGGGAGAGATACTTTTCTGGACTCACATTGTGACTGCTGGTGTCAATGGTTGTTTGGGTGTCTCCAGTAATGTCAAAGCTATTTCAATGACCTCCTCATGGATAGAGCCAGTCCCTTGTCCTCATTATATAAGCACACTCAAACTACTCAAAGTAACTGGCTCTGATAACACAGGGTCAAGTTTGAGGCTATGAAGAGGAGAGAGATTTGTGGCAGATGCTCTTAAATAGTTTTTCCTTTTTACTGCCACTGTGCTGACCTTTAAAAAATCTGCAGACCATCAGATGAAAATAAAAATAGCCTTTCTTGGCATTGAATAATCTGACTTCTGTTGACAAAGAGGTCATGGATTCCCCTCTTCAAATGGTTTCTTCTTTTTGATTAAGTAGCCAAATCCGTTGAGGAAAGAGCATTCAACTCTTAGAGGAAAGAAAATGGAAATGTTTAGGTAAAGGACATCTTTTTTTAAAGCTGCATTTTTGGTGACTTCCATTTGATCTTATTGAACCCATAAAGTATGGATCTGTGGGTTGGAATGATAGCAGTAGAACTGAACTCTATTTTTTGACAGCAAATAAGATGAATCAAATATGTCTTCTGCTGCTTGGGTGTCCTAATAACAAGGAAATTAGAATCAAGAGTCAAGAGCCTATGACTCAGTGCATTTAAAGCCATTGGTGATGTAATCAGAAATTGGTAGACTCAGGTACAAGCGGATTTTAGTCCATCCTGTTTTTATCAGCTTGGTGACTCTAAATCTCAGTTACTTGACTGAGAAGACTAAAAAATATATGCCTTAAGCTATATACCTTTTAGTAGTCACACCATGTTTAATGTTATCACATTTAATATGACAGTCTACTGGATTATTATGCCAATCATTTGGATTCCAGGAAGTCCTTTGATATTATTTGTATATAAATAATTTGAATAATAAAGTTGTATTTTTCAAATGGCAAGTCACTACCCATTAGTAGATCCAAAATTACTTTACTCATTTTTAGTGTACAGTTCCATGAGTTTTGACAAATGTAAACCCCCTTGTAACTACCACCATAATCAGGATATGGAATATTTTCATCACCTGCCCCCTCCCAATTCCTTTGTGCCCCTTTGTAGGCAGTCCTCTCCTTCAGATCCCAGACACCATTGGTATGTGTGTGTGTGTGTGTGTGTGTGTGTGTATATACTGATCATAAAGAAAGTATTTCTCCTATATAGCATTTTATATAAATGGATTCATACAATATCTATGAGTTGCATCTGGCTTCTTTCGCTTAGTACAATGTTTGTGTGTTTCATTCACATCATGGGTATTAATAGTTACTCTTTGTTGCTGAGTAGTATTCCTTTATTAGGGTATATCACATTTTGGTTACCTATTTATTTATTGATGGACAAGTGATGGTTGTGCCCATCTCTTGGGGGCATATTATGAATAAAGCTGCTGTGAATATTCATGCGCAAGTCTTGGTGAGAAATTGTGTTTTTGTTTCTCTTGGGTATATACTATGAATTGCTGGGTCTTATGATCAGTGTGTATTTAAATCAATAAAAAGCTACCAACTGCTTTTTCGAAGTATAGCCTTTTACATTCACATTGGCAGAGTCCCGATTGCTCTGTCTTCTCTCTAACACTTAGCATTGTCAGTCTTTTAAATTTTAGCCATTTCAGTGTGTGGCAGTGGTATATCATTGTAGATTTTATTTGCCATTGTCTGAACAAGTGTCTTTTTATGGGTATCTTTTATGTGCCTATTGGTCATTTGCATATCTTCTGTTGTGAAGCATCTGCTCAAATATTTTGCCTTTGAAAAAATTGGGTTGTTTGTCACTGAAAGCTTTAAAAATAGAAACTGAACAAAACAGAATAAAAGCTATTGAATACATTGCATGCAGTAAATTTTGTTTCATTATACTTTTATTTCAGTATATATACACATAACCAAATGCATGTATGTATACACATATAAACACATGTATACATATGTACTGTGTTGCAACGTTAAATACATCTATAATTACTTAATACCACATTTCTTATCATGTAATAAAAAGATTCTCCTTGATTTTTTCAGCCCACTGAAAGTTGAGTTTTCTATTACTTGCAGCTGAAAGCATGTCTGTTCTGGCTTTAAGCTTCTCCAGTTTTTCCCCAGGACAACCTCTTTACATTCCACTCTTTGCATTATGCATCGAGTTGGAGTTCTGTATTTGAATAAATATACAGGAGATTGTTCATTTTGCTCGGCTGATTGCTGAAGTGTGTGATTGCTGAAAAGTGGAAGTCTCGTCTCGCTACTGAATTTGGATTCGTACGCTTAGATGGAAAAGTCTGGTAGGAAAAAGGGGAGACATGACATAAAAGATCTTTAGGGTTGGAATACACGTGATTTTATGCACCTTTTCAAGTTATATTTTATTCCCTTTAATAGATTTGTAATTAATTAATTTTCAATTTGGTAATAGTGGTAGTTTTCGAGAAGGTTTTAGAGTTTATTACTTATACCATGTTTCGTTTCAGAATTTTTTATTGTTCTGGAATTTCCTCCTTTGACTGTTAAATATTTGCAAAAGAAATTCTCCACAGGCTATTTTGAAAAGAAGAGAGGACTTTTCAGCTCCTTTTCAGTATGTTCTCCACATTAAAAGTTTAAGGCTAAAACTATCGCTTTTATAGTTCTGAGTTGCCTGAGGGTTTGCTGTTCCCTGAATGTTCCACAGCTGCTTAATAAGGCTGGAGGGTGTTTTACTTTTCTGCTCTAAGTGGTTGGCCAAGGGAAACATGAGTCCTCCCTCCAGGGAGAGCTGTTTCCTGAGATGTTACGCGTAATTGTTAGGATAATGCAAACTTCAGTAAGAAATAAACCTCCAAACTCCAGGGCTTCACACAACAGAAGTTTACGTCTATCTCAAGTAACAATCCACTGTGGCTGTTCCTCATCGGGGGCTGTGGTGAACGGGAGTCTGCTCCGTGCAGTCCATGTAGTCGCTGAGGGACCCAGACTAACAGGAGTTGCCATCTGGAATATGTTCTTTCCATCATCACCTTTGGCTCTGACATCCAGCCAGAGGAGAGCTAAGAGCATGGAAGATCACACACGGTCTAGGCTGGGCTTGGAAGCTGTGCGTCACCTCTGCTCACATTCCTTGTCCAGAGCCCGGCTGTATGGCCGTACCCAATGCAGGGGAGGCTGGTTGCTATGGTCCGAATGTTTGTGCCCCCAACTCCAATTCATATGTTGAAACACCAACCCCAAGGTGCTGGTATTAGGAGGTGGGAACTTTGCGAGGTGATTAGGTCATATCAATGGGATTAGTGACCTTATAAAAGATGCTCCAGAGAGATCCCTTGTCCCTTCTACCATGTGAGTTACAAGGAAAAGTTGACCATCTGTGAACAAGAAAGAGGGTTCTCGCCAGACACTGAGCCTGCCAGTGCCTTGATCTTGGACTTCATAGCCTTCAGAACTGTGAGAAATAAATTTCTATTGTTGATAAGCTACCCAGTTTATGATATTTTTTAAAGCAGCCCAAATGAACTAGAATGCTGATATACTTAGTTTGGCTTTTTGCTCAGCATATCATTCTCTCTCTCCCACATCAGGTCGGCCCAGGTTTTCAGATCTCAGGAAGGGTCCTAGCAGACCACTCAGGCAAAGGGGCTGCAGACTTAGAGGGTAAGAGAGGAAAGACCAAACATTCATCCTGAAAGCAGTGGCTTTGCCTTAAATTAATCCCCTCAGAGGGAGGGTTTCTTTAAGCTGCTTGCGTAGCTGAAGGCTGCAGTGATGATACCAGTCCCTCACCGGAGGCTGTGAGATGAGGAGAGTACCTGGGACTCATTAGCTTTTGTCCAAGATGAGTCGTGGGAGAATAGCACATTGGTATGTCAGGTCTAAGCTGCAACTGGCAGCAAGGCCAAGGCTTCCCATTCTCTGCTGCTTCTCATTCAAAACATCTTAATTCCCCACTGTTCCCTGGGGAGGCATTAACTATATTGTCCAAGGGAGCTGGTGAACTCTGGGTGCTCCTAGGGGAGAAACATGCTAGCTGATCCTTTATTCTCTGGGTGGCAATTCTCTTTCTCATAACCTCTGCTGCTAAGAATCCTGGAAGCACTTTGGAAAGCCCGCTGTTGCTTAGAACAATCTTATGTTACTTAAATGAAAGGTGCAAACCAAAATGATATCATCTTAGAAGGCCACTGGTGAGGAGGACTTGGCACTTCTTGGGGAGCTGGGAGCGACAGGCCAGGCAGGTTATGGACCAGCATTCTGCTCACACGGTGGGGAGTAAGTCACTGCTGTGGAATACTAATAGTTTCTTAGCCAGAGACACAAATCCCCTGGTAGAAGGGGTGTTATTGTTGAAATGCACAAATTGGTTACTAAATGATATACTTCAAGAAAGTCAGGGAAGGAAGAAAACAAATATTTACCAGGCTTCTATTAGTTACTTGGACCCCACTTGCCACTGATCTCACACTTTTCTCATTTATCCCCTAACTTGCCCTATGAGGAAGTTATGTAAATAATACTAAAACCCATCTTTATATAAAAAGAATTGAGTTTTAGAGACGTGTGCTGCTTGCTGAGGTCACAGAGCTGGTTGGGATGGGAACCAGGATGTCCTTATAAAAGAAATAATATAGAGATAAATGCATAAAAATGCACAGAAAGAAATAATAAATAAATTTTAAAAGTTCAACATTTAAGTGTGTTTTATTGAGTTATAATTCATATACCTTAAAATTCACCCACTGTAAGGATAAATTCAAAGGTTTTAGTAAATGTATAGAATTGTGCAACTACCACCACAACCTGGTTTTTGAATATTTCTGTCCAAATGTACTTCTTTTTATGTAATAAGACTATTTTTGAAAATTTGGATAGAGAAAATACTCTAATTTCTATAGTTTCCATTACCTTTTCTAGATTCTAGAGGAGGGAAGAGAACGAGTCAGGGTGCCGGGACCCACTGCAGCTCTTAGAGCTAATCCCAGGTGGGTGAGATTTCCAGAAGGGTGGTTCTAAAAATCAGTGATGGCCTGTATGGCCTTACCTGATGGGAGCTCTAAAATAAACTGTCCTCCTGGCATGCAGCATTAGTACTTTCAAATAGTTGGCTTGTTGTTACACAGGTCCACTCATTTTTTACGTTGATCTCAAACATCCTAGTATATTGAAGCACCGGGATATAGAAAATTGAGACGATGAATCAGAGAATATTGTTCTTTCCTTGCCTCCCTCTGGCACTGGCTTAGCCATCATGTCCCCAGGCACCCATCTCTGCCCTTCCTTCTGCCCTTAACACATTATTTGTCGCACTGTGTGGCATTGTCCTTCTACATCAGGGTCCTCCCTACTAGATTCTAAGCTACCTGAAGGTACAGGATTCCCCCCTTTCAGTAGAAAGGAATCCATTCAGATTTCATTTTGATTCTAGTTCACCTAGAGAGTTGACGAGATAAAGTGGTGTATGTTACTTGATTTTTTAGAAGGGGGTGGAGAAGATTGATTGCACTTAGTGTTCATTACCATCTAAAAGATGAAAATCCATAGAAAAGAGCATAAAATGTCTCTGAGTTTTTAATGTGGTTAAATGGGACAAGGCTGAGGTGATGAGATGGGGTTGGGATGGGAGCTGCTTCGGAAGAAGGCTTCCAGTTATGAAAAAGTACGTCAGCCCGGCCAGGTGTGGCTCAGCGGTTGAGCATCGGCCTAGGATCCAGGAGGTCGCGGTTCGATTCCCGGTCAGGGCACATGCCGGGGTTGCAGGCTCGATCCCCAGTAGGGGGCGTGCAGGAGGCAGCCGATCAATGACTCTCATCATTGATGTTTCTCTCTCTCTCCCTTCCTCTCTCTGAAATCAATAAAGATATAAAAAAATTATTAAAAGAAAAAGTACTTTATAAAGTCACATATGTAGTATAGGGTCTCCTAAACTTCTAGATTATTTAGAAATTATTTACCTTTTCCAGCCTAGAAATCTTGAAAATTTCCTAGAAATGTTTAACGTTTGACAACAGCTTTTAAGCATTGACACTGCATTTTCATGAGTCTATTTTGCATAACTCCACTTTCTCACTTTTAAAAAATATTTAAAAATGTCTATGTTGTTTGAAAGATGACTTTCTCACATGACTTTTGCAAGTGTTCTAGCCACAGCAATTTGATTTTCTTCTGGCCATCATATAACTATATGTGTTAACTAAATGAATGTCTGAAGTTTTATTTTAAATCTGAACTGGAATACCGGTAATTATTTAACCTTTTAAGTTCTTGTTGCAATGCACTTATTTCTTAATCTCTTGTGCCGTCTATAAATCAACTGATGGACTCTTTAGCTGATTTATGTTTAAACAACTGTTTGTATCTCAGCAAAATTTCTTCCATATTGTTTTGCCTTGTGCTCTAGAAAATATTGGTAATTTGTGGGAGTTATTTTCTTTTCCCCCCTTATTGTTGCCTGTCAGCAAATGTAACTGCTTCTCGATTTGTTTATTTGGTTGTTTATTAAAAGCCAGGGGATCCTGCAGTCTGGGTGGTGATTTAGGAAGTTAATTACCTCCAATAATCTTTCTGAGGACTTGTGACCTTCCTGAATTGGTATCTCTTGGAATTTTTAAACCTACTCTAGAGATAACTGGGAAGTCACACAGAACCGCTGCTAAACAGGTTTCAACTTTGGAGGCGAAGGTAGAGGGATGGGTGAGCATTGGTGGCCAGTGTTTCCCTTTCTCCTTTCTCTCTATAGCTAAGTAATTTATTTTATAGCAAATTGGGGCACAAGGCCAGATGTAGCTATAACAGATTTATTTCCAGAATGGCTAAACAGACTCACAATTCCAGTAGCACTGCCTAAAGTTTCCCATTTTTACACACTCTTGCCAGTACTTGGTATCATCTGACTTCTAACGTGATGAGCCAAAGGTGGCACCTTATTTTGACTTGCATTTTCTGTTTATTAGTGACGTTAACTTTGAGGATTTCTGTTTCTATAAATTACCAATTCATATTTTTTGCTCAATTTTTGTTTTTGTTAGTGTTTTGATCTTTTCCACCAAACTATTTTGTTGGAAATTTTATAATTAATAAGTAATAATAAATTCATTTCCTATTTTAGTGTTCCTATATCTCTACCAATCTCTCCACCTGCTAACCATGGCTTCTTATCAGCCCTTCTAATCAATGAATTGACATAATTCCAGCTAAAGCAGCCAGGTGTATCTGTTGGTCTATGTAGCCATATCTTAGTTAACATCACATTTCCATTAGCCTTTTTAAATGTTTGAGGATAGAATCATTTCACTTATATGTGGCATCTAAGAAAACAAAATAAGTGAACAAAAAAACAGAAACAAACTTATAGATACAGAGAACAAATTGATGCTTGCCAGACGGTAGGGAGTTGGGGGCCCTACCATCTCCCTGAAAAGGTGAAGGGATTAAGAAGTACAAATTGGTAGTTACAAAATAGTCATGGAGACGTAAAGTACAGCATAGGAAATATAGTCAATAATATGGTAATAACTATGTATGGTGCCAGGCGGGTGCTGGAAATATTGGAGGGAACACTTTGTAAAGCACATGATTGCCTAACCACTATGCTGTACACCTGAAACTAATACAAAATAATATTGAATGTAAACTGTAATTGAAAAAAAAAGATAACAAAAAACACAAGAAAGAGAGAGCTGAGCTGAAACGCAGCTTTGCTGCTCTTCTCTGTGTGGCATGGAGCATGATACTAAACACCCGTGGAGCTTCATCTTCTCAGGCAACACTGACTCCTCACACCCAGATTGGCAAGGACCATAAACAAGACAACATAGGTGAAAGCTATAGCCCAGTGGTGGGTACATAATTAATACTTACAAATATTACTTATATTGGAATCCAAATCTGTTTTAAAATCATAATGAACTTCACAGAGTGGTCCTTGTTTAGGTTCAGAGATGCGCAGATGTGTCTTGGTGAGATTCCGCAGTTGCCATCCTTTTTCTGTACTAGAGACAGATCTGGGCTCTTTCCCCCCATTAGCCTCACGGTGCCATCTGTCTGTGGGGTACAACCAATACTCGCTTTGGGTGGTTGGAGAGTGACCTGAGGGTTTCCAGAATCCTACCAGGGAGAGGGCTCTCTCTTTCTGAAGTGAGTCCATCAATACAACATTCTCTGACTATGGCCCCAATAGCTGATGGAAACCAAAAGGCCCAGCTTGGATTCCGGGACAGATTTCTGCCCTGCCTTCCCCATTCAGATGAAGGAGTTGTGGCCTTTTGAAAAATACCTGTCAGTGATAGTTTTCTTATGTCTCATCTAAGTTTTTCTATAGTCACGTTCCTCTTTTGGGTTCTAAGAACACAGTGGAACAGATCCAGGTTCAAATTTCCATTCTCATTTTTACTAGCCACATGACCTTGAACAAGTCATTTAATTTCCTTGAGCCTCCGTTTTCTCATTTATAAAAGGCAACCCATATACTGACCTTGCAGGGCTGTTATTGGGTTTCAATGAGATTATGTATAAAAATCCTAAGCACTTTGCCAGGCACATTGTAGGTCTTTAGTATATTTTACTTTCTTTCAGATTCACTTATCCATAAGGAAAAGTAGGTTGCTCTGTGAGTTGAGAGCCACGTGTGCCAGTGTCTGATTCCAAATTGGGCATCCTTCTCAGGTTCCCATCAGGACTCCACACCGCATTCTCATTTGACAGATGCTAGACTCTGGATTCGCAAGGCCCAGTTCTGTGACAGTGCTGGGTATGCAAATGAAGCCTTCCCAGGAGCAGCTGAATGTCAAAAAGCCAGCACTTCTGCCAAGGACTATTGATGTGCTTTCTTTTGCTACCTCTGCTCAAGCTCTCAGGAGCCCCTTTTCACATTTTAAAACCAATGAGCTTCCAGGGCTTGTCAACGCAGAACTAACTCTTTCTCTTTGTAGCCTGAGAGAAATGACTGGAGATATGGACTGGTAAGCAGTTGAGTGACTTACTTATGGCCTCTGGGATGCAGACCTGTGTTGGGATTCTAATGCCATGGGATCAGAGCATGTAATTTTAGGAAAGAAAATAAAAAATAACCTGGGGAGAGGGAGGTGCTAACTCTATCCCTAAGGAATAATGGGAAAAAGTGACCTACTTTGTCAGTAGTGAGGGGCTCATTCTGCTCAGTTTGCCTGAGATCCATTTGCCAGGCTAGAGCATCCAGCCTATGGTGTGGCTCAAAGGTGGAAAGGAGGAAGGTGAGACCCATGTCAAAGAATATTATACACAAGGCTTTGCTAGATAATAGAAGTCTTTAGTCAGGTCTGCAGAAGGCAGACATTTGTAAATAGACCACAAGACCAGAAGCTGCACACTCAGGAACTCTGTGGCCTATTTACAAATTTCCTTTGCATCCCTTCCCTGCCATCCAGCACTATCCTCTAGCATTGACCTGGGCATTGCCCTTGACTACTCTGAAGCTGTGAACCATGCATGAATATCAGAAGCCTGCTCAGGCTTCTTTTTCTTAATATTATTATTGTTATTATTTTAAAATTGGGTACAGGCTACATTGCGTATGAGCAGGTCTTATGGCTTGAAGAAATCGGGCAGAATTGTACAGCTTGCTTCTGTCCCATATTTCTGGCTCTTGGTTAGTGTAGTGGTTAGCGATTGCTTTGTAACAACTAACTACAAAATATTCTCAGTTGTTCACAACAAGCATTTACTTAGCTCATATGTTTGTGGGTTTATTGGGATGTCTCTGGTTCAAGTAGAGGATTCCGCTGGCTCAGATATGCTCCATATGTTTTATTCTGAAGTTCAAGGTAAAAGGACAGCAACTACCTGAAACTGTTCTCAAGGAAATCACAAGGACACAAAAGAATAAGCAGAAATATATAAGGCCTCTGAAGGCCTGGGTTTGGAACTAGCACACTATTACTCCTGCTCATATATAATTGGCCAAAAGAAAGTCACATGATTAAGTCCAAAGGCAAGAGTTGGGGAAATGCACTCCATCAATGGAAGCAAGAAGAAATTTCTTGCTAATTTCATAGCATAGAACATGGACTCAGGATGGATGAAGAACTGGAGACAGTAATCCCATCTGGGAATTAAGAGGAAGGCCTAAACTTATGAAAGTTATTTTATTAAATGTAATTCCTGTTTATTTACTTTGCAGGTCAATTTGTAATTTGGAGCCCTGCATTAAGGACTAATGGTTCCTTCAAATGCACACATGCCAAGCACAATGGGAAAGGAAATATCTGCATGTGTTCTCTGTTCCAACTAATGCTCATGAAGATAAGCCAAGAACTGAAATGAAAGTGTGAAGCTCACAGAGTTTGTCATTTAAAAAAATGTTGTGCTGTTGAAGAATAATATGCATTCCATGAAGTATACAAATCATGAGGGTATAGCTTAAAGAATTTTCACAAATTGAACACTGCTGTATTCAATTTGTATAACCAGCACCTAGATCAATTGACACAACGTAACCAGTATCCTAGGAGCCCACTTTAGGCCACCATTAGTCGTTATCTCTCAAGGGCAGCCACTATCAGGACTTCTAACATTGATGAGATTTAGAATTTTATAAGTGAATTGAATCATAAATCAGATTCTGCCTTTTGAGTCCCCAGCCTCTCGATGGGACTTCTTCAGAGGTTCTCCCTCTCTATGCCTTTCCGAGTGTCTAGAGCCCTCTCCTGTTCTTATCCTTCCCGTTAAAGGGTTTCAGAGTTCATTGGCACATTGACAGACAGACAATAACACCAGTGTGCTAGCACTGAAAATTATTTTATCTCTAAATCCCAATAGTAGATGTGTCTCCTCGTATAGATATTGTGGGTAATGGTGTAAAGGGGGAATTATTCAGATTTTCTGTGTCTTCGCTGATTTTTCACCTAGTTATTCTATCATTTTTGAGAGAGTTATGGTGAACTCTCCAGCTAGAATTCTGGATTTGTCTATCTCCCTCTAGTTCTGTCCACTTTTTCTCATATACTTTGAATTTTTGGTAATAGATGTATGTACATTTATAATCGTTTTATCTTTCTGACATATTGACCCTTTTGTTATTTTAAAAGATCTCTCTTTGTCTCCAGTCCATTTACCTGCTGTGAAGAACTGAAGTGGTGCTAGGAACATGGAGCTTTGTGCCACAGGAGGGTGTCGTTTTCTCGAAACCACTACCCCTGACCAGGGAGGGTGGCTATCATATGAACCTTTGTGTAGGTCAGGACCCTGGAAGAAAATAAATGGCATCCTTGAAAGTTTTAGGTGAAGAGAGTTGAAGTAAAAAAATACTTAGAGGATGTGGACAGAGTTAAGGCAAATAACAAAGGGTGGGAAACACCTGGAACACCTGGAGACTGGCAACAGAGGGGACCTGTCAACTCCCATGGGCCTAGAAAGGGAAGGGAGGGGATGGTGTTACCAGAGTCCATTGAGAGAGAGCAGGAGCGAGGGGACAGTGCTTGCCAGCAGGAGCGGTGGCTGTCTGTTGAGGAAGTAGCCATGGTTAGCACTGTGGTGAGGGAAGGAGGGAGTGGGGAGGGCTTGGGGTGGGGAATAAATTCCTTTTCCCACCTTCTTATCTCCCATCAGCCCTTTCCTTCCATTGGTCAAATCCACTGGAAGCCAGAGGGCAGGGGGTCTGGTTGAAGCCGATGGGAAGGTGCAGCCTGCCGGGACACAGGGCGAGGCAGAAGGGTGAAAACTGGCTCTGAGCATTCAGGGGGTCCGCAGAGAATAACCGGCAGGGACCCTACAAGGCCTGGGCAGGGAGAGCGTAGAATCCAGCGTCTAGGAGCCCAGCCTCTGGAGCCAGACTGTGCCTCTGCCACTGATAGCTGTGCACTAGTTACTCATCCTGTGCACAGCTCCCTTCCTCCCTGCCCAACAAGCATGATCATAGCATCTGCCTCATGGGGCTGTTTTGTGAAGATTAAATGAGTGAATGTATAAAACGCTTAGGAGAGTGCTGGGCACATAGCATGAAAGAGGCGATGTTTTTGTTTATAGTCCAATGGCCTGGAAATCTTGCTTTTCTTTTCTTTTTGAGAGAGAGAGAGAGAGAAACATCAATCAGTTGCCTCCTACACCTGCCCCGACAGGGGATCAAACCCACAACAACCTGGGTATGTGCTCTGACCGGGAATCGAACCCATCGCCTTTTGGTGTATGGGACGACACTACAAGCAACTGAGCCACACCGGCTAGGGCAGTCTTGCTTTTTTTAAGCTCTGCAACATCAGGAGCAAACTTCTTTGGAGTTTCAGTAACTTTCAAGTGAGTATGAGGATTGTGACATGTGTGGAGGAGAGAAAGCCTCAGCCCTGCAGGTCAGCGAGTGGGCAGGGCCAGGGAAGGGCAGGCCTTTGCCAGGAGAAGGTCCGGGTATTTGGCCTACTTTACGCTTTTCTGAGTGCACGTGTGTGTGCACATATGATGATGCTAAAATAATAATTCCACGGGCTTTGCTGCTAATTCTAGATAGACTCTGGCAAACTAACAAAATAAGGAGAAAGATGCAAAAAGCGGCTTATTTGTATACGAACGATTACCATCATTCACGAGCATTAGTTACCACTTAAGTACAATTATGGAGCAGCACAATGCGATTATGGCTAGCATTAGGTGTGTTATTTTATCAGGGCTGGAAACTCAGCTCATTTTTTTTGTCCGGTTGTCAAAGTTTATTGTCCCCATAAGAGGATGGTCAATAGAAGTTTCCAAAAGAAGTAGAATAGATCTGTGTCTGTTACTATCTCCATCGTTAAGTGAATGGGCAACTTAGAGAAAAGTTCTCAATCCGTGTATGACGTTTCTCTCTACAGATACCGCCGAGGCACTTTAAGATCCTTGGAGGTGAGGTCTCTGTTTTACCAATGGGTAATCTTGGGGTTTCAAGGATGGTATTGAGAGAGAAGGGGGAAGAGAACACTGGGTGCAGAACAGGGCTCAGTAAATATTCGTAGGTGGATAGACTGAGCGATCCTGCAAGAGTCATGTCCACAGTTTGCTGCCTTTAAAATGCTATTAGCCTTTCCTGCTTGTGTCAAAATGATGATGTATTGGTGAGCGTCGGCCCCCCCGTGCCATCTCTCCAGGACCTCCTTATCGCTCTTACTTGCCTTCACTGTCTTGCCAGTAAATGGCTCATACGACCTGAAATGGATTATAAGCCCCGATATGCCTTAGAAAATTACTCTTGTCCGTTGGGAATATGCTCAGAAGAAAATAAAAGAAAGACCACCTGAGAGAAGTTTAAGCAAGGAGTTTGTTTTTGTCACTTAATAAAAAGCAGAGGGGCAGGCTGGTGCAGCTGCCCAGTGATGCCCCTGGGGACGCGGGTCATTCTCAATGCTTATTGGGTCATGCTTGTCACCTCATGGTCAAAGAGTGGCTATATTTTTAGGCCTCATGATTGCAAGAAGGAAAGTGAATGGTGGAGAAATGCTTTCTAACAAGGCTTAACTTTTTTGTCTAGGGGCTTTTAAAATCTGCCTGAGGGACATTTGCCTGTGTTTCATTGGTTAGACTTGTGCCTTAAGACCACCATTGTCTACAAGGGAGGCTGTATTTGAAATGGTCATATTGCTGCCCTGAAGAGATCAGGTTAGTAAGGAAGCAGTGTATGTGTGAGTTGGGGGGAGTGGAAGTTGGGAGGGGAGGGTTTTGGAGGGGGTGGGATGGCCATTGGTTAGACACTCAGCAGTGTCTATGTCAGGAATTCATTTGTTATGTAGTTTCAGCAATAGGTTCTCTAGTCTCATGCTTAGACATATCCTGGAGACCTGCTTTATGCACATACAGACATGAATAAAGCAGAGTTTATAACCTAGTGGGCAGCTTCAGTAGAGGACCCTGGAGGTAACAGACCCTCTGCTTCTCTTTCATCTGTCTTAAAGAGCAGTGGAGTTTTAAAGAATGAGATATTCATTCCTTTTGCACTAAGTGTCAGAAACAGTAATTGGGGTTCATGCTGCACCTTGCATGTGAAGATCAACCCTCCTGTTGCAGTGGGAGAAATGAAGAGAATCACTAGTCTAGCAGATGGTGGCTTTGATAATGGGTGTATAAATCTTGGTCAGATGGGAACTTGCACCGTACTGTTTGCCTGGACTTACCCTCTGTCTTCAGAGCATCATTCCTGAGTCGTCCTCCCCCTCCTTGCAGCCTAACAACTCACAGACATACCACCCCTCTCATTAAACCCATATGCCAGAGTAGCATTGAGGAAATGATGACCATACTATCATCACCTTGCCCTAAAGAGCCCTTTGGGTTTCATAGCCTTCTCTGCACACATCACTTTTCATTTCGCTTGCACAGTCACTTGGTGGGTTTGGGGTGTGGCGCTTGGAGGAAAATTTTCAATCATTCTCTTTGTAGATAAGCAGGCTGCCACTGAAAGAGAACTTAGTTACGGCCACCTAACCACTACTTGCCTAAATTCTGACCCTAACAGTTAAACCAGGAAACCCACTTATGGAACCAGCCCTTGGTTAATTTAGAAAAGCACACATGCTAGGGGATTTTTGGTGATTTGATGCTCACTTCCTGCTTTGTCCATCTTTTCTCCCTGAATCTTAATTTTTGGCTCTGCACATTTTCTAATTTGGGACCATTTTTAATTCTGTCCTTGATCTTATAGCTGGGCTCCAACACAGTGGCCGGTTTGCAGTGCCCACTTTTTGCTCCAGTGAGCGCACCCCCTCCTAGGGCCTCTCCCAGGCCACCTTGGGCCACCTCTCGTTGGGAGCACGCCGTACAGTCTCCTTTGTAGCAACTTGCCTCATCTTTATACCACCTTAAGAGCCACAATGCAATTCTGTTTGGAATAAAAGCATAACCAAAATATCCCTTCCCTTCCAACCTTGAATGATCTGCAACAAAGATTCACTTATCAGGCCGGCTGTGCCACTTCCATTCAGACGATCACTGACCCCCTTGCAGCACCTCTCCCAACCCCAAATCAGGAGGTTAGATTCCTTAACCTGCTCTTGCTTTCCAGTTGCCCAAATAGCTTTCTCTCCTTTTCATACCCAGCTGGTAGTGCTTAAGATTTCCATTCATTTTTCTCTCCTGCTCCCTATTCCGTTTCTCAGCCTGAAGGCCTATGTAGCCACCAGGATCTGGTCTCCCAGGCTTCTCTGCCAGGGGCCCAGCCAATCAAGGTTTGAGTTAATTCTTTCCTGTTACCCTGGACCTAATATCTATCCTAGTCCTCTATGCTATCGTCACTGGCAACAACGTTCCTGGTCCCTCGTGTCTAATTTTTAATTTCTTCATTGTGTCTCTTCTAACAAAGCTGTCTTACGATGAAACCCAGGAAGGTGGGAAACCCAGGAAAGGAAAAAGTTCCAAATGACAGCAGGTACTTGCCGTATCTTCATTCTTGATGGCATCTCTGCCTGCCAGCTGTCCCTGCAATTTCCCTGCCGACCGCAGCTTCCTTCACAGGGGGCCCCATGCCCTATTTCTGGACCGGGTTACTGCTGGCATCTCCCATTCAGTTTTTCTCCGGCTGATAAAAATAGATTAAGAACAGGTGGTTGGCTTCCTTGGCCCACAGCCAGGGAGGAGAAAGGTTGAATAAAATACTGGAATCCTTTTCAGAATTTCAGAGTTAAAGTCGTCTCAGTTTTCACGTGGTGACACGGGAGAGAAAAATACTGTGCTCCATCTAATGTATGTGAAGTAGAGCAAAAGAGTTGGAGGCCTAATAGAATGAGCACAGACTAGTTACTGGGAAACCAGTGTTGCATTTCTGGCTCTGCTATTAACCAGCTAGTTGTGTGATTTGGAGAAAATCAGTTCATTCTTCTGAGTGTTGTAAGTGGACTAGTTACCAGTCTCTTTCCAGCTTTAAAATTCAAAAAATGAAATAAGCGAATTATTCCATCTTTCTTTAGGGCACCATCTATGCCTGTTCATTACCCTCTAAGTCTCATTCTCGAAGTGTATGCATGAGTAGGAATCATTTTCTCAGTCTGCTCCCAGCACCCAAGCGAGAGGCCACCTAGAGTCTGACTCTTTATGAAGATTCTGCCCTGCACAGCACCTTTTATCTTTTAAATACCACGTTGCTGTCCCCCTTTTTGGTAATTGATCTGGCACAGTGCAGTGGTTCTCAAATATGTGTGTGCATCAGAATTACTCAGAAGCCTATGAAAACCTAGATTACTGTGTCCTACCCCGGTTTCTTTTTAAGAAGGTCTGGGGTGATCCGAGAATTTGCACTTGTAACAAGTTCCCACATTCCCCAGTGATGCTGATGCTGTGGTGAGCGGGTCCCCACTTGCAGAACCTGGAGAGTAGAATGTGCAGAGGTTTCGCACACAGATATGAGTTTAAGTCTTGACTCTGTCCCTTACTGTTTATGTGACTTTGGGCAAGTTATTTCATTAGTCTAAGCCTTGGTTTCCTCACCCACAAATGGGGCAAAAAATACTACGGTTGCTGTGAGAGTTAATTATTGCTGTGTACCAGTGTCTGCTATTTTGCCAACATTAATTTCCTATTCCCTTGTTCTTTCTTATCTCCACTTTTCTTTTAGAAAAGTATTCAAGTTGTGTATTATCAGTGGATAACAACTACAATCTCACAAGCAAAACTGAAGATAGTAAGCTATCCTAACAGCCTTCTGAAAGGACAGACTTTTAGCAAGTTGAATAAAAACCTTTCTGAACATTCAAGGAAGTATTTTACAGCAGTCTTCCCATCTGAAGCTCTCAAATATTTTTCAGTTATAGCAGATATGGCCAAAACATTAGCCTTTATTATACATCCAGAATCCTAAGCGAATCATGTCAGGACTAAAATGAGGCATAAAGTATAGAGGAAATAGGTAATTGTCATTGCTTTCCATTTTCTCCTGACATGAACATGCGGGAGTTATGTTTCTGAGTGAGTGACTGAAGATATTTGGTACCTATTATTAGATAAATGATGTTCTCTTAACCCATCATATACTGAGTCATAGTAGGGACCAGATGGCAAGGACTTCCGAATTAGACAAATGCAGAAACCAACAGTAAAGAGAGCTGGGAACTATGACAGATATTATTATTATGGGGAAGCATTCAAAGACTCCTTTACTCCAAAATCACAAACTCAAATATTTAAAGTTATTCAGATATGAATTTTTGTTATGATTTACTTCGTTGAACCACCCTTACTTAATTCAGTTAACTCAGATTCACTTTTATTTATTATTTATTGAAATATTTGAACCCATAGGGAATGAAACCACTCCAACAAGAAAATGTCCTTTCTCTCATTTGTTTAAAACACATGGCTTTTTAAAATATCTTCTAATATATGTAGAGATCTGAAAACAAAAACCATTTCACTTTTAATTCTTCTTTACTGAAAATGGCAGCACAAGTGTGGTAATAAATGGAAACTGTTGCTCAGTCTCAGGGTAAAGGAGACAGAGGGGAGGGCCAGGGACTGTGAATAACTGGACATTTCATGCCTGGAACAGATTTCTGCCACGGGAGATGAGAATACAGGTTTGTGTTGCCATATTTGGATATTTTTTAAGAGAAGTGGGAAATGAGGGTCTTATGTGAAGACGAGTCACTTAATATAATTAGCAGATTAAGAAGGAGTTAAATACCATGCAGGTTGTCACTGTGGATGTGAGACAAGATCTGCAGGCTGACGCTGCCACAGGCGGCCAGGTCTCATCCTCCGCTTTAATGTACCTGAAAGTCCCTTGAAAAGGAGAGCAGGTCATAATCACTGTGGTTCTAGATATTGAGAAGAAACCCAGAATCAGACAATGTGGATTTTAGTCTTGGCTTTAGTAGTGAGGGTTCCTCCAGCCACGCCCCGGGCTGGGAAGCATGCTGAAACATCTCCAAGGGAAGGGAAACCGTGTGGGTGAAGTAACCTGAGGTTACCTTCTCACAAGCCAATGGCAGAGTGTCACTGGTCCTCTATGCTCCCTTGGGTTAGAGAGCATTATGTTCTTTTCACTCAGTCGTCTTGGGCAAACAAAAAACATGCTGAAAAGCAACCAACTTCACCAGCACATGCCATCCCACAGTTAGAAGTAACCAGACTTCTGTGCTCAAAGTTCCTATCAGCGGTGAACACCGGTGTCAGCTGGAAAGACTGGGTCCTGTTCTCTACTCTGGAAAAATGGCTGGGGTATGTCATGTATCTCCCTAACTCTAATCTTATCCCTCTTTTTACTAAAGTAGGTCTGCCACATCTTCAGTCAGTCACAGAAGGCTATCAAGAACTGGATCCAAGTGCAAACTCAATGCAGAATTTTGAAGAAATTGCCATCAGGGAATGTAGCTATAGTACTTCTCTATTGAGCGTGATTCCTGCCCGCTCAGTTTACTTGATCTTTTCCAATATCTATTTTGTTTAACACAGAGTCTCCTGGGGTTTTTTTCTTTTTTGATTTTAGAGAGAAAGGAAGAGAGAAAGAGAAAGAGAGAGAGATCTACAGAGAGAAACATTGATAGCTGCCTCCTGTACGTGCCCCAACTGGAGATCAAACCCAAAACTTAGGTATGTGCCCTGACCAGGAACTGATCCTACAACCTTTTGGTGTAGGGCATGATGCTCCAACCAACTGAGCCACCCGCCCAGGGCTAACACAGAGGTTTTGGTCTTCCCTTCCTCTTTCTTTCCAAATCTAAAGCCAATTTCTATTTCCAAGGAAAGTAATAAGTTAATTAATTAAGTGCTCATTACAAGACATGTTCTTGTTTTTCCAGAAACTATCAGCAGGAAGAGACAGAAAGGTGATGTGTTTCCAATAAAGATAACAATTTATGAAATTTATTGCAAGTGTACACTGTGCCAGATTAGAGTTGACAGATAAAACACAGGTCGCCTCTATTTTTATTTGCTAAATCTAGTGGGAAACCATGCTGGAGACTTTACATAGTTTATCTGGAATATCTATCACGACTCTACAACAGAGGATGAAAATGGCCAAACTGGAGTTTGAATCCAGCTGTGTCTCGTTTCTGAGCCTAGGCTTCTGCTTTATTTATTTCTTGTTCATGTGACTATAGGAGTCCACATAGTAAAGGTCAGTGAGAATACACAGTGGACTTGAACTTGTGCTGAGCTGATCCTGTCTTCTAGGAAGGAGGCGACTTATCTCTAGGAATTAAGCCTCTACCTGGGAGCCAGAGGGGACTTAGAGAGGAAATTGTCAAAAGGCTTAACTATTCAGAAAAGAGGCGAGAGTGAGAAAAACCTTACATTCTTTGACCTTAAAAATTTTTATTTTTTATGGTTTGAAACAGCATGTTCTGAAACATGATTTAAATAGGGGGCACACTAGGAGCTAACAATATGAACAGAAAGCTCTTACTGCCCCACCACCCCAAACTCTCAAAAGCTAATTACACAATCACCTCTGATTTCCCTTTCGGCAAAGGTTCTGGATTTAATAAAGAGATATTTTTTTCTTTTTAAATTACAAAAATGATGGAATGTCTATTTTTCTTTAATTTTAAAAACATCAAAAAATATTCCAAATGAAATTATAGCTATGGTTACATAATAGTTGAAAGACTTCAAGACAGATCATAGTTCACTTTCTTGAACCAATCTGTGAGTCCTACCCATTTTCCAGAGGGACAAATCCAGTCCAGAGGTCTAAAGTGGCCTTTCATCAATGATAATAGTGATCATAAAGATGAAGTGAAGTTGCATCTTATCAATGGGGCAGATGTAAGTGCAGCTTAGAGTAATGTTTCCAGGCTTTGGACATTCATATATTACCTACACGATTCTTTTTAACCCTCACTCGAGAATGTGCTTTTTATTGATTTGAGAGAGATTGAGAAAGAGAGAGAGAGAAGGAGAGAGAGAGAAATGAAGACATTAATCAGCTGCATCCCATATGGGCCCTGACTGGAGGTCGAGCCCAAAACCTAGGTATTTGTCCTGATGGGGAATCCAACTCACAGCCTTTTTGGTGCATGGGACAATGCTCCAACCAACTGAGCCACCCAGTGGGGCTACAGGATTTTTGCAATATCAATATCCTCCTTCTATTTACTTATTATTTTTTTTAAATCAAGTCACTGTTTTAACTTAAATATAAATTTAACCTTAAACTAAGTAATAATATGCATGACATTCTGGTTTTGATATATTTGTTTCTAGTAAACACCAAATCACAAAGATAACTTAAAATTTAAAACATTTCTTTGTGAGCTCCCTAAAATCACCCAGTATACCCATGTACCCATGGTGGTATATACACAATACTTTAGGAATCATTGGCTTAGAGGGGGGTCTGCAAACTTCGGCTTGTTGCCCGTTTGTGAAAATAAAGTTTTATTGGAACACAGCTAGGTCTATGCATTTTTGTATTGTCTATGGCTGCTTTTGTGCTACAATAGCAGAGTTGAGTAGTTGCTGCAGAGACCATATATTCTGCAAAACTGAATATATTTAGCATATGTCCTTTATAGAAAAGTTTACCAACCCCTGGCCTGAAGGGAAACTCCCCGGGTGGGTTTTGTCCATTCTCATGAACTGCCCTCTGGTTCCCATTCATGACCCAAGTCCCCTTCTCCTTGGAAGTGTCTTTCACCAGATTAGAGAAAATTCCCTGAAGCATAGGCTGAGCCCACAGTGTTTAATGAAGGCCTATTGATAGATCTGCACCAAATGTCAATTTGCTGCAGGAACTAGATGTCTCATTATCTCCAACCAGCTGGACTGAACATTCTCGTATTATTCTTCTCTCTAGTCTTCAAAATGGCATGTCAAGATGGGATGTCAAGCTTGAAAACTGACTGGGAATAAAATTTCCACATCGAGGTGGCTGTCATCCGTAGCTCTGATTTCTATATTCATGGCAAGTTTGGGCAGCTTCTGTTTGGGGTAAAGTTGAAAATTGTTAAGCAGAAAAGTAATTTTCATCAGGTAAAGGAAGGGAAAACCTGTGAAGTTGTGTCACCTTGTGTTACACTGTCTGACATTTTTTTTCTTAGTTGTTTCTTGTGGAAGGAGCTAAAAGTTCTTATATAAAAACAACTGAGAATTGCTCATTTTAAGACCAAAGAGAAACGGCCAGTGTATGTGTGTTCGCTATTGCTTGCTCTGGAAATGTGTTTTTATTACTTATTACTATTGTTGTTCATCATTGGATAGTAGCATTAAGATATATAATTTATATCCAATTGATAAGATAAGGAGATGTCACAATTAAGCATTTTTAGTATAAGCTTATTTCTTCAAGATGTTTATGGATTGAGCAATCACATGAAGGAGATATTGATATATTATAGAGAAGACAATGATTTATTGCTGTGTGTGTATGTGTTTGTGTGTTTAGGATGGAGAAGGATTGGGAAGGTATTCACAGAGGCATTTTATTTGGGTCTGGAAGGATGAGTAGCAGTTTTTAGGTGAGGAAGCTGTTGGAAGACATTTCAGGCAGAAGGACCAGTCCACCTCTTACAGCAGTCAATGATAAGCTTCTACGAGAAGCATTAGTTGCATCTTCATTGTCCGTAGCAAGTTTGACCCTGACCAGCCTTTAGGGACAGGTCTGCTTGGTGGGACTTTTGTGAAAGAGCCACTTGTTCTCAAGAAAAAGATATGCTTCCTTGTCTTTGGGGCAAGAATATGCACCCCCTAACTCCTGATGCTTTGGCCTGGCTCACCAAACCACATGACTTTTGCACCTTGGTCTCTTTTGAAGCAGTAGGGATTCAGGTTTGAGAAGGGAGATAAGACCCGTGCCCCGGCCTCACTGTTGCTTAAAGATTTCCTTTCTTGGGTGTCCCCAGAGGGTGAGACTCAGAAGCCTCACACCATAACACAGTATCTTTCTGATTTCTCTGATCTGGGCCTCCCTGCCAATTCCCCATTGGCACCTGCAGCAGGGATGGAACCAGTGAGCAGATGCCCACTTGTCCTGGGGTTCTGCATCAGAATAACGTCTAAATGCTCTTTGCATTTTTTGTGAATATTTTTGGATTCATATAGTTCATTGAATCACTGCATGTAGAAGTGGAAGGTATCTTAGAGTTCATCTGCTTCAAGTCTTTTGTTTTATTTCAAGGTGAAAACTGTGGCTCAGAGAGGGCAACTGAATTGGATGGTCCAAGAATGGTCAACGTGGCCCCCTCCCTCCCTCCCTTCTTTCCTCCCTTCTTTCCTCCCTTCTTTCCTCCCTTCTTTCCTTCCTTCTTTCCTTCCTCCTTCCTTCCTTTTTTCCTTCCTTCTTTCCTTCTTTCCTTCCTTCCTTCCTTCCTTCTTTCCTTCCTTCCTTCCTTCCTTCCTTCCTTCCTTCCTTCCTTCCTTCCTTCCTTCCTTCCTTCTTTCCTTCCTTCTTTATGCAAATATGTATCCAGCACCTACTATGTTCCAGGTAATCTTCTAGGCAAGTTGGGACATGTCAGTGAACAAAATAATGAAACATCTCTGTCTTCGTGGATCCTACATGCTATTGAGGAAACAGGTATTAGACAACATACATAATGAATGAGTTATACAACATGGTAAGAACTATGGAAAAAACCCAGTGCAAGATTACTGGGTGGAATGAGGGAAGAATATTGTGTTAAATAGAGTGGTCAGGACAGGATTGGTTGAGAAGGTGACCTTTGAGCAAAAGCTTAAAGGCAGTGAGACTTTGCTGTGTGAATATCTGGAGGGGGGGGTATTCTAAAGTATTCTCTAGAATATTCTCAACCTAGAATATTCCAGGTAGAGAGAACAGCCAATGCACAGGCACTGAGGTAAGAGTTTGTCTGATATGCTCAAAAAAAAAAATTAAAAAATGGCAATGGGTCCAGAGAGACTGGAGTGTAATAAATGAAGAGCAGAAAATAGAAGATGAGATCAGAGGAGTGGCAGGTTTATGATTATCTTGTAAATGATTATAAAGGACTTTGGCTTTTTATTTTGAGTAGGATGGGAAATCAGTGGGGAATTTTGAAGCAGAGGAATGACATCATTTGATTTATATTTACAAAGGATAATCCTGTCTGCTGATTAGGCATAGACTCTGAGAGGACAAGGGGAGATGTGGGGAACCCAGTCAGTGCTCTTTCTCAGACCAAGAGGTGGTGAAATATTGTATTGAATTGTGGTGTTAGATGACTCCAGAGGTTTGTTTGTTTTTGTTGTTGTTGTTGTTTTTTGTTTTTTTTTGTTTTTTGACCTGAATGATGGGAAAGATGGAGATGCCATCTACTTAGAGCAGGTTTGAGAGGAAAAATCAGGAGTTTAGTTTTGGACATGTCGAATTAGCCTATGAGACATCTAAGTGGAGTTGTTAAACAAGTGGCCATGTGGCAAAGTCTAGAACTTAGGAAAAAGCTCTGGAATGAATAAGTAAATTTGGAAGTAGCCATTGTATATGTGGTATTTAAATTTATAAGACTCAATGGAACTGTAAGGATAGTGTGTATAAATCGAGAAGAAGAGGTGATCAAGGATTCAACCCTGGTCACCTCAATATTAAGAGGTCAGGAAAAAAGAAACCAAGAATGAAGGCTAAGTAGGTACAACCAGGGATGTAAGAGGAAAACCAGGAGAGAGCGGTGTCCTAGAACCCAGGCGAAGCAAGTTTAATTAGGAAGGAGGGTGTGAGGAACTGTGTTAACGGTGCTGAAGGACCAAGGAAGATGAGAACTGAAAACTGACCACTGGGCTTAGCCATACGGAGGAGACCGTAAGGAGAGCAGCATTGGTGGAGCGGTGGCAGAAAACGCCGAGTTGGAGTGGATTAATGTGAAAATAAGAGAACTGTAGGTGGGAGGTATGAATAACACTTTCAAGGGTTTTGCTGCAAGGAAAGGAAAGAATTGAAGTGGCAGCTACAGGAAAAGTGGGAAGCTCCAGAAAGGATTTTTTAAGATGGGAGAAATAACATGTTTGCTAACGGATACAGATGATTTAGTAGAGGGTGAAAATTCGACGGTAGGAGAGAGAAGGGAGAATTGTTAGAAGAGCATCCTTAAGCAGTCCAGAGGGGTGGGGTCAAGCGCAAGGATGAGGGATCGTTTTTAGATAGGAGTGTGGTTAATTCATAGGTTAGCAGGTGAGCTGAAAATGTGGCCTTGCAGGTGGTAGATGGGTAGGAGGGGTGGCAGAGTTTGCCAGGCTTTACTGTTTCAAATTTCTCCATGAAGAAGAAAGAGAATTGGCTGAGAGTAAGAAGGGGACGGGTATTGGGGGTTTGAGGACAGAAGATGTGAGAAAGTCCTTCCAAAGAGAAGGAAAGGGAATGGACTAGGAAAATACAGCATTAAGTCTCCCTCCCTCCCTCCCTCCCTCCCTCCTTCCCTCCCTCCCTCCCTCCCTCCCTCCCTCCCTCCCTCCCTCCCTCCCTCCCTCCCTCCCTCCCTTCCCTCCTCCCTCCCTCCCTCCCTCCCTCCCTCCCTCCCTCCCTCCCTCCCTCCCTCCCTCCCTTCCCTCCTCCCTCCCTCCCTCCCTCCCTCCCTCCCTCCCTCCCTCCCTCCCTCCCTCCCTCCCTCCCTCCCTTCCTTCCTTCCTTCCCTCCTTCCTTCCTTCCTTCCTTCCTTCTTTTTCCCCCCTTTAATCCAGCTTTCTCTTGAATGCCTATAACCCATGAAACACAGGGGACCTGTGACTGAAGGTACAACCCTTTTTCCCAGACAGCCCTATTGGGAGAGTCAGCCCTGGTCCAAGTCAGTGTCCTGAGTGAGTCAGGCAGGCGTCAGGCCCACCTCGCAGCCGTCAAAGCTGCTCCCGCAGGCAACTGTAGACGGTTAGAAACGGGCAGTCAGAATGCCAGCGGCGGAGTTCTGCAGGAGCGCAGAAATCCCAAACCCAGCAGCGAAACTGAATTTGCCTCACTCCCACACACAGGCTCTCCAATTTCATTATTTAAGGAGGCTGTTCTCCTAAGTCAGTTGTCTAGAAATATGGTTCGGGTGATTTCTCAGAACTAGATTAAAAACATTTTCTTATACTGCAATGTTTTCAGAATATATCCAAGCCAAAGCTATTCATCACGCGACTCAGCTAAAGATTGTGGTCACTATTTCTCTTTCAAGGACTCTCAACATCTGATGGGTGCTTGGAGCATGCCATGTGAACTGGACATTGTCCTTATTCATGGGGACCCAAAACAGAGCAATGTAGAATTTATAGATTGTTTCAATTACAAGAGGGAAACTGAAACCTTCGTAGGGAATGCAGTGGCTAGGTATCCCATTCTAAATAGCTTTTCTTAAAATTCTGAGCTTTATTTCAAACAATATGAGCTTGGTTGTTTTTCATCTTTCCCAGCACATCATTTGGCTCCTATTTTCACTGTGTTGGCCTCTCCCTTGCCTCTTCCCTTATTGTGTTAATATGCTCTCAATGATCGAGGGGCTGGAAGTTGCTCAAAATAATTCAGGTTGACTAAAACTAGATACGTTCTAACTAAAAATGGACTTTAGAGGTCTGACCAGGAAGCGCACATATTTCTAGGGGAGACCACTTAAAAAATGAGCTAAAATCATATCTATAAGAGAGATGGTGCTGTAATATCTTCATCCCACTGGCCAGCAAATCTATGGAGTGACCTGTGCTTGTGTTCTGTGTCAAGTCTGTCCTCTGTTCTGATACAGATTCCTCCACACTGCTAGCCGTCCATCCAACACTTCCTCATGATCAATTGGTGGGTCCTCTCTTCCTTTGCTATGGTCACTTGTGAAACTCCCTGGGACAGACCCCTGGGAGGGACAAGACTCCCTCACTATGAGTCCATTAGAAGGGTGGATGTGTAATAAGTAACATATCCTTTACTCCCACACCCCCATTACACTATTCTCAGCACACACCACTCAGGGTTGTACGGAGATTCTACACTTTACTGAAGGGTTGAGAGAGGATGTTAAACTGGAGGTTAAATTTTACTTTTTTTGCAGTCTTTAAGGGAAAAACACAGGAGAATATACCCTCCGAGGGAGTTCTCTGGCAAAACACCCTCCGCTTTCCATCCTATTACTGTGCCTTCACATGTTTGCCTCTCCCTGTGAGAGCTGATCCTTTCCCCACTTTTTAACCTTGTATTTGTGACTTTCCACCCAACTTGTAGGAAACCCCATTTCTCATATGGTGGGGGGGGGGTCTCAGATTCTTGGCCCATGCAGCGAGCCACTAGGTCTACCATGAAGCCACCTCCCTAAAAGGCCTTCCCCAGGAATAGTCCTAGAGTCCCATGTTTGTGGGACCTGACAACCTCCTCCCTCTTCCCAGTTGAGACACTGTCTTTCTTTCTGACCCCTCAAGGATATTTTCTTCTTTCTTCCTTCTTCTCTGAGACATATAATAACTTCAAGGAGTTTGGGCCTTCACAGGGACTCATCAGAAACTTCAGCTTCCTGTTCTGCAAAACCCCCTGTTTCAAGGAACTACAAAGAGCCTGCCTAGTTTCTTGAAACAGAAATGGGGTAGGAAGAAAAAATATGGAGGCCAAAATAAAACTAATATCGCAATAATTTTTCATGTGTATTTCTGTTAACATCTGTATGTGTAAGTTCTCTTGTCATTTGAAGAAAATAATGACCTCTATTTCCGGGGTGCAGTATGAAATTTCCTTAAAGGCTCCTTTGGACAAGCCACAAAAATACCTTAAGATGGAATGGTGTGTGTCTTCGGAAGACTTTTCTTAAGGCCTTCCAAGAAGATTCTGAGATGAGGATTTATGTGAAAGTATTTTTAGAAAAAGTCATCGGGGCAATAGGGAACTGGGACCAGGCAGGAACAATCTAAGAAAGGGGGCTGTGTTGGGAAAAGTCCCCAGAGGAGCTCTTTGGCTCTATCCCCAGAGGAATTCTGAAAACAGTGGAGATCACACCTCAAAGTTGCCCTAACCAAGAGGCAAGCAAGATGCAGTACTTGTACCCCTGCACCTGTCAGTAATTGGTTAAAAACTATTGGGGGGTGGATGTCAGTTCCCAGGCACTTGGCGGTCTCTCCAGGCGCACAGGTAAAATGGTCTCCTGCAGCCAGGGGCAGCCCTCTGACAAAGAGACGAACATGCTAGATCTTGCAAGTGTGGCAGATTGTATTTTCCCAAAATGGTATAACACTCCCTCCCGCTCCACATGCTCTCTTCACAATATGACTTTGACACTTCCCGTTGAGAGATGGAATCTATGTTTCTTTCCCTTGAACTTGTGCAGGTCTCTGTGACTGCTTCCATGTATAGAATGCAGAAATGACACTACAGAGGCTAAGTTAAAAAAAGATCCTGCACATTCTGCCTCATTCTATTGTGAGACTTGCCTTTGGATCCCTGAGCTGCTATGTAAAACATCTGAGGCCAGCATTCTGTGAGGGAGCCAATTTGCTCCATTGAGAGACCTGTGTAGAAAGGAATTGGCAGCCAGCATCCAATTGCCAGCCATGTGAGTGAGCCAGCTTGGAAATGGGTCCTCCAGCCCAGCCTAGCCTCCCCATCTGATGCCATTCCAGCTAACGTCAAGATGAGCTGCTCCCACTGAGCCCTGCTCACCTTGGAGATTCATGAACAAAATGATATTATTGTTTTAAATTAGGTTTTAAGGTGTGTGTGTGTGTCTTTGCATATAAGAAGATCCATTGCCTTTTACAACCTAGCTTTGGAAGTCATATAGCAACACTTTCTCTAAAGTCACAGATCCACCCAGATTCAAGAGGAGGGAACATAGACCCAAACTCCCCATAACAGGAATGTCAATGTCATATTGTGGGAAGAATGTGTGGGATGAGAGATCTTCTTAAGGTCATCTTGGAAAATGCAATGTGTCCCATCGGGAAATCTGAAAACCACTGGGCAGTGTTACAAGGAGTCACCTCCAAATGCTGGTGTGGGTTGTGACTAATGTTTATCAGACTTGAGACACTGAACATCAGAGGCCATGGCTTCTTTATCTTTGAATGTTTTGCACACAGAACAGTGTTGGATTCATAGTAATTGCTCAACGAATGTTTATTACATAAATGAGTGGTGGTATTTAAATTTCATCTGACCCAACCCTCACAACCAGTGTTTCCAGTTTCATTAAGGTTGGGGGAGGTGGAGACTAAGAAAGCTAAAAATCATACGGCCTTATAAGAAGCCTTATAAAGCTGCTGGTGACAGTGGTGAGACAAAGCCTGACTCCAGTTGGCAGAAATGGCGTTGTTAACCAGTGGCCTCAGCAAGGTCATAGTCCATGGAGAATGAGACGAAGGAAGCAGCATTTTCCATGTAGAGCCACTGTGCAGTGGGTTGCATGTGTCACCATTGACAGCAGCAGTAGTAATAATAAGTTATTATTATAATAATTATAACAATGACAATAATTATAACATTAACTAAGTTGGCTATAAACCATCTATGTGCCAAAGGCTTTAGAAAGGTATCTCTGTGATCTCAAGAACCATCGAGCAAGGCAGGCATTCTTATCTTTATATTTTTAGATGATGAAACTGTGATTAACAAAGATTAAGTACTTTTACCAAGATCACACCCTATTAAGAGCAGAGCTGGGATTTGAACAAAATAGGCCTGATCCGAAAGTGTGTGCTTAATCGGCTCCATCCTGTGTCTTCCCCAGGAGCTTTCAATGGTCACTGAGGAATCTCAGATCCCTACTGGGAACATAAAGGATTTGGAAGTTTGAGAGGCCGGGGATTTTCAGGGTTGGGATAATTGAAATAGTCATCAAGTTCTTGACAGTTCTCTTTCTGACTGGTGTGACCTAGAAAGCAAATGTTACATTAGAATATAGAAAGTGAGTGAATACGTCACGGGGAAAAAGAACTTGCTTTCTGAGCGTTTCAATTTCCCTGTATTTCGGGGCTTTGGATCTTGAAGACACATCCCCTGAAGTCGTTATCTGAATGGAATGAGAGGTGACGGCCATTCCCAGAGCAGCTCAAACCACCTCATTACCTACTTGCAAATGGTCATTGAGGGAAAGCTACAATAAATCTGGGTTTATGAACATACCCACTTGTTTCCCATTCATTTTGCTTCTGGCATTACTTATGCATTCACCTCCACTATAAGTGACTCTTTTTAAGTCAGTTTATTATTTATTTATTTATTTATTTATTTAATCATCTTCCAGTTTTTTAAATTTTCTTTTTCTTTTTTTAAAAATTTATCTTTACTGTTGAGAGTATTACAGGTGCCCCATTCCCCCCCCCCAATTGACCCCCTCCACTTCTCTCCCACTCCCTCCCCAGGCCTTCACCCCGTTATTGACTGTGGCCATGGGTTATGTATATATGCCTATAACTTCTTTGGTTAATCTCTTCCTACCCTCCACCCCCCTTCCCTCTTTCCTCTGAAATATGATCATCTGTTGCCTGCATCAATGTCTTTGGATCTATTTAGTTCATCAGATTCTTTTGTTCATTAGCTTCTTGTTAAAGAAGACTCTTCAACTTTTCCTGTAGTGCTGGTCTGGTGGTGATGAACTCCTTTAGCTTTTTCTTATCTGTGAAGCTCTTTATCTGACCTTCAATTCTAAATGATAGCTTTGCTGGGTAGAGCAATCTTGGCTATAGTTCCATGTTTTCCATCACTTTGACTATTTCTTGCCACTCCCTTCTGGCCTGTAAGGTTTCTGTTGAGAAATCAGATGACAGTCGTATGGGTGCTCCCTTGTAGGTAACTAACTGCTTTTAAGATTCTCTCTTTGTCTTTAACTTTTGGCATTTTAATTATGATGTGCCTTGCTGTGGGCCTCTTTGGGTTCCTCTTGTTTGGGACCCTCTGTGCTTCCTGGACTTGTAAGTCTATTTCTCTCCAAAGGTAGGAGAGGTTTTCTGTAATTATTTTTTCAAATAGGTTTTCAATTTCTTGGTTTCTTTCTTCCCCTTCTGGCACCTCAATAATACTACTGTTGGGCCTCTCAAAGTTGTCCCAGAGGCTCCTTATACTATCTTCATATTTCTGGATTCCTTTTTCTTTTTGCTCTTCTGGTTGTTTTTTTTTGTTTCCTCATGTTCCAAATTGCTGATTTGATTCTCAATGTCCTCTACTCTACTGTTGATTCCCTGTAAATTATTCTTCATTTCAGTTCGTGTAGCCTTCATTCCAAATTGGTCCTTTATTATGTTATCGATTTTCTCAGTTATTTCCCTAATAGTATGCTTAAACATCCTTATAAACAAAATTCTGAGCTCTGTATCTGTTAGCTTGCTTGGATCTATTTCATTTAGTTCCTCTTCTAGAGATTTCTAATGTTCTTTCCTTTGTGACATGTTTCTTTGCCTCCACATTTTGGCTGCTTCCAGGTGTTTGTTTGTATGTATTAGGTAGAGCTGCTATGTCTCCTGGAATTGGTAGAGTGGCTTTGTGTAGTAGGTGTCCTGTAGTGCCCAGTGGCTCAGCCTCCCCAGTCACCTGAGCTGGGCCTTCTAGGTGCTCCCCTGTGTGGGCTGTGTGCACTGTCCTGTAGTAGTTGACCCTTGGTTGCTGTTGGCATCACCAGGCCAATCGGCTGTGAGGACCAGCTGCAACTACAGCCAGAGAGCTGCTGTGCTGGAGACACCCCTATGGAGCAGGATTTGCTTCAGTGGAGCTTTGGTGTTCACCAAGTGCGCCCCTTGAGTGTGTCACTCGTGGCTGTGGTAGGGTTGTAATCCAGCGTGGTTGAGTCTGACCACCAGGTGCACTGTCTCTGGGGCCTCCCGGGAGGTGCAAAGTCAGCCTCTGCCAGTGCCTTGCCCAGGGCCACCCAGCATGAGCTACACAGCAAACCGTAGTTGGCTGCTACTTGTGCTGGGCTTGGAGGTGCCCAGGAGAGGCCAAGCTATGAGCCAGTGCAGGCTGCCGCTAGTGCCAGGCCTGGGGCCACTTATCAAGCCGTATGGGGCCCGCTGCTGCTGTTTGAGAGATTTTAGGAAAGTCCTAAGCATGAGGCTCGAGGGGCCACTTGCACAGAAAAGCCCCTGGAAATGGCCTGGATGGGCTGCAGGTGGGGAGGGGCGGGGCCTCCGGGAATCACGGGGCGGGGCCAAGGGTGTGAGTTGGGCGCTGGCGACTCAAACATGGCGCCTGCCTGCCGGCTGTGTGCCGGGAGGACTCGCCAAAGCAGCAACGGCCTCTGCCAGCTCTTCTGCCTGGGAGGAAGCCGCCCCTCCACCTCTCGCCCCGACTTCAGGCAGGTTAGTTCCCCCCCGAGTGTCCCAGGTCCTTTCAGGCTGCTGCCCGGCGCTGGGGCTGAGGGAGCGTCCGAGTGAGTCCGCGCCGGGCCCTTTAGAGGAGCTGCTGGGGCTCCCGCAGCCTCCGGGACCCTCAGGGACAGTCCCCGCTGGTTTCACAGCCCGAAGGTG
The DNA here is from genome assembly GCF_964146895.1 of Miniopterus schreibersii. Taxonomy (NCBI): domain Eukaryota; kingdom Metazoa; phylum Chordata; class Mammalia; order Chiroptera; family Miniopteridae; genus Miniopterus; species Miniopterus schreibersii. The sequence continues at coordinate 31,336,816 of NC_138115.1, forward strand.
TGGGGACGTCTCTTCCCGGCCCTGGGGCCCTGCTGTGGGGCTGGGACCCCTCACTCCTCCGGGAAACCTCTGCCCCCGAGATGTCCTCCCGGGTTTAACCCACGGCACCGGGGGTGGGCCCGCGGCCTTGTCTCCCAGATTCAGCCCCATCCGCTGCGTCTCCGCCCCTCCTACAGGTCTCGGTGCTTCTTCAGGTCCCTGGTTGTGGGGCTTTTGTGCAGCCGGCTTTCAGGAGGCTCTGAGTGACGGTGGTTCTGTGTTTTAGTTATAATTTTGATGTGGTTGCGGAGGCGGCGGGTGCAGCTGTGACCTGCGCCGCCATCTTGTTCCCGCCCCATCCTAGGTCAGTTTTTTAAAATGTTCATTTTCATCAAATGTTAGCATGCACATGATTTAAAGAGTCAAACTGTGTTACAAGGTTTGACATGAAAACAGTAACCCTCGCCCTGCCTCCTTTACTCCTCCCTAGGAGACAACCGTTCTCCTCTTTTAGTGGATCCTTTCGGTATTTACCACCACGGTTTAAAGTAACATTTTTCCGTTGGGCGTTATCTATCGAGGCCCTGATATCAGAGGATTTACCTCTCTGAATCCCCACCTCGCCCGTCACCCTCCTTCCCATTCTCCTGTCCTAGTATCGTTGTATCAGTTAGATCAGTACTCGGGGTTTACCCTACGACAATGCGAATTATTTACAGCGGAGTCGCGGAGTATTCTAGAATAACTATTCTGCACTGCCTTTTGTTTTCCACAGTGAAACCGTCCTTTGTTTTCTTGTGTAATTTTCTATGTGCCTTTCCCTAAATTAAACCCCAAAATTTCACCAGCTGTTCAATTCACCTTTCAATATATATTCTGATGCACCAGGGGTTATTCTGATTTCATTTTCTGTGCTGGAACAGTCTTCCGTGCTCCGATATGGACTGATTACTTTCTATCCTGGCTGTCCGCTGCTCTTCTGGGATTGCCTTTACCCATCATTTTGGGGAGCCTGGTGTTGTTTTCCCTGTTTCCTGAACCCAAATCTTTTTCTTTATGGTTTATTCTCTTTTAAAAAAATTTTTGATCACATGCCTATACCAGTAAATGCCTGAAAAATAATGCATAAAGATAAACTATAGCTTTAGAGATACATAGTTTAATATAACGGTGGATAAAGATTGGGAGGGGGTCCATTGGAAGTTTCTAAAGATGGCAATGTTCTTTTTCCCCCCCTAACGTGGCTGGTGGTTACATGAATATTCCCTATTTGATAAGTTATTGAGCTATACATTTTTATTTTCTACACTACTGTGTATGGATAATATATTTGACCATAAAAAGCATAAAAATAAAAAAGGGTTTAAATCAGTACTTGATAGGTACTATAGCCTCATTAATTTTTGGCTGTTAGTGTTATTGTTAAAGCAGCAGTTTCAACCAGTGGAAATTTCCCCACTTAGGGGACATTTGGCAATGTCTAGAGACATTCTTGGATGTTTCAGTTGGGGAAGGGGAATGGTGCTACTGCATCTATTGGGTCCAGGCCAGGATGCTGCTAAACATCCTGGAGTGTACAGGATAGCTCCCTACAACACAGAATTATCTGGCTCAAAATGCCAATAAATGGCCCTGAGGTTGAGACGCCCTATTGTAAAGGCTCTCATATGATATGTAGCATCCAGTAGTCCTCAGAGAATGGTCATCCCCACCCTCATCACTAACTACACTCCTTACTTACGTCTGTTTAGTTTCCTTGTTAATTATATCACTGCTTCAATATGGTAACGATGCACATGGCTTGATTCCTTCAAGGTCAAATACTGATAAGCTTTAAATAGATGGGAACAGCCAGGGTTTCCTGTTAAATCACTTGGCTAACGGTAATGTCCTATTTGCTGGCCATGAACTCAGCTCTCCAGAGTCACCAGATGTACCAGGCCTATGCTACATCTTATCTTATCTTCTGACTGGCAAGGGTTAACTCTTGTGTTCTTGACGTCTTTTTCCTGTAAATTCAATCTTTCTCATTATAGGTCTGTCTCCTCAGGCAGCAGTGGCGGTGGGCCAGTGGATGTCATTTATATCATCTTTGCTTAAGGTCCAGAGACTTGGACAAATGGGTACAACTCAAGGGCCGTAGGCACACTGAACATGTCTTTCTCCGAACATATCTAAAGATATATTGAGCCACAGTGGTTGGCTTTTTCCAGACACAATGATCGGCTACACTACATTAAAATAATCTCAAATAATAATATATCTTTAAAATAACTCACTTAGAGAAGATTATACGTAATTGAAAATTACTGTTTCAGTGTTTTTCCTGGTTGAGGTAAGAACCTCAAAAGGGAATAAAATAAATTGATACCTATCTATGGCATATTGATTTGATGGAACAAGTGGGAAACAATGATTAATCTGATTGTTTAGTAAAGCTTCATATGACTTCATAATATAATAAGTAGAATAATATATGTGAATCCTATTAAACCAAGTAATTTTCTTTTAAATGATTTCATCCCTTCTCTAAACCACTCTGCCTTAAAAAAATGCTTTATAAACTTTGGAATTCCAGAAGCTGAGTTAGGTATGATTTAATAACTCATGCCTTTGATTTGGACTATTTCTCACATCGCGCCTTATGGTTTGTATTTTTTCTTTGTGTGCTTCAAGCAACAACTTTCTCCTGGAGACCGTCCCTTGCTCTGAAGTCATCCTGTGAGAAGCTATCTCTAGAAACAAATTATAAACATCTATAATGAGGAATTCTGATTGTTTTGGTTTGGGTGTTTTGTGCCAGGATAGATAAAATTTTTCTCTTTAATATTAGTATTTTACCACCGTTCAAGACAGTTTTCCATGGTACAATTAAAATAGGGAAGATCTTGGCTTGGTTGGATCCCAGCTTTGCCATTTACTGACTGTGTGGGAAGGTTTACTTAACCTCTCTGTGCCTACATTTCCTCATCTTTAAAAGGAGCAGGTACTTACCATGCTCTAAACAACTCTGACAGTGGGGAGGGGAACGCCATGGGCTTTTAGATGGGCAGTTTCACCTAGAAAGGGGTTTGGGAGAGATAGGCTGTTATGAACGTAACTCAATGCCTGGGGACTAGGGATTAAGTTTTGAGGGAAATTGAAAGACTTAAAATGTAATTGGGCTGAGTATAGAAAGAGGAAAAAGGGAAAAAAAGAAACTTTTGAGTGTCTGTATGCCCAACATATGCGAGGTACAGTTATACATTTTCATCTTATTTAGCCTTTGTGATGGTTCTACAAGGGAGATATTAGTTTGCTCCTTTTTAAGTTGAACCATAGGCGACTGACAGCCTGGGCTCCAAAGATGAGCTGGATGCATCAGCTCCTTGCTCTTGGGAAATCAGGAAACACAGGGAGAGAGAGGGGGTGAGGGGAAGAGGGGAGGGAGAGAGAGCGAGCTTAGCCGTAGAGGCAAAGGCAGACAGAGTCTGGAGTGGATGCAATGACATTTCAGAATTACAAGAATGAGGACCCTCTTGACACAGAGGGAAACTGGCTAAAGAAGCAGTGGGAACGGAGTAAATGCCAGAGAGAAACTTGGTTAGAGAGAGAGGGGGAGAGAGAGACTCCAGCTCATGAGAGAACTGGGGAAAGGGTACTCAGCCTCCAAGGCTGCCTGCCCACGGGGCTGTTGCTTCTGCATTTTCGAGTCAAGTGTGTCCCCGCCTAATTCCCAACCCTGTGGGTTTTTTCCAAAGGTGAAATCATTTGGATTGTTCTCTGAGGTTCTACTTAACATCCCATTATTACAAACACACACACAATCCCCAGCCAACCTCCCCTGAGTGTTGCCTGATAGCCAGGAACGGTGCATGTAGACGGGGAAGCCGTCCCGGCTATAAGGGGAGGGAGGGGTTTCCTCAGGGCTTCTACCTGCACGTTTTCTCACTTCCCCCCAGCCCGCTCCTGACTTCCAGGCTTTGCCTGGACAGCGAGGATGAATGTGGGTGGGGTCCCCAGTCCTACATACACTGAATATAGGACCGAAGCGTGAACTATTAGCACCCGGTCAACTCCTCCTCCCATGTCCTATGTCGTCTGCTCTTCCTCTTGCCCTTCATACCAGCCCAGTGTAGCCAGATATTTAAAGGACAAACCAACACAACTGTGTGCGATTGTAGCTACCACTCTGGAACTTTTTCACACCCCTGCCCCTTACCATCCACCTGTTCCTGATCTTTAGTTTCTGATCTTCATCTTCCGATCTCTTGGTTCCATAGCCTGAACTTGACCTCCCCTCTGGTCTTCAGAACCAGTGCTTTGTAGCAGGGCTGTGTAGTGTTTAAACCTTGCCTTTCGCCTTCAGAATTTGTGTCATAACCCCTGCTGTTCATCATGCTGCCTAAAGGTCCCTTGGCAGCAGCTGGGCCATTCAAAGTCTCTCACAAGAAAAAAGGGGGCATTTGGACATATTCCTGAAATACATTTTTCAACATCTGCACTGGTCGGGATTTAGGCACCAAATAGAGCAGCCTGTACGTGAGTCCATGTCCGAAAAGAACTGGGTTAGAAGACAGGGGACAGAAGTGAAATGAAGCCGGGATCCTGAGGTTCTTGATGGCTAGTGAATTTCTGTCACTAGAGACCTCAGCAGAACATAGGAGAGAAATTTGGCAGGTGAGAGGTTTATCCTGGTGCCCTGAATAACACAGGTGTATGGCAAGAATCCAGTATGGCTGATAAATTGCTTGCTTGCTTGATTCAGTCATTCATTCACTTTTTATTGCACTTTTATCAAGTACCAGCCATGTGCCCACAATGCAGCGTAAATCTCTTCTGCTTCCATGAAATACTTCAGGCATTGTATTTCCCAAAATAAGCATTGTAAACTGTGGCCAGATGTGAGGCCAAGGGTGTGAATGGGAAGGCCCCATTTTCAAGCCTCAGTGCTGGTAGCTGAGAAATTACCAGAACAATTAGATTTTCTCTCTTTCCCCAACATCCAGCTGCATGGTGCAATCTGAGCTCTTGTGTGGGCAACAAAAACATTGTAGAGTCCATGTGGATGGAGTTTCCTGCTGAAACACAAGACAGTTACAGAGCCAGGAGTCTCATCCTTGGCTTGGCCAGTGTCTGAGCCATTCTCTCTATTGAGAAAATACAGGAAAGTCTAAAGAAGCATTTTATGTGGTCTGTAATCTAACCTTCCAGACACAATCTTGTGTATAAACAACATTGCAAGATATATACTATTTGTATTAGGCTTGTCCCCACTAACATTATGTCTTGAAAATTTTCCCACATCATGACATATATTTAGAATATAATTTTAATGGCTACATATGTTTTATTATTTGGGTGTCTCTTTATTTAACTGTATTGATTTTTCTTTATGTAAATAGTACTTTTGTAAACATTCTTTGTCTGCATCTTTGATCTTTTTTTAGATAGATTTTTTTAAGTACTGAATTTAGGAATTTTAACATTTAAAGGCCTTTGATCTACACTACAAAGAGTATTTTTTATCAAGACTGAAAGTACCACAGAGTAGCCCCTCAGCAATGTATGCAAGTGATTGAAAAGTGACACTTTCTCCAATATTGTGCAATGACTTGCAGAGTCTTCTGTTACTGAATTAGCTGTCACATTATCTGCTGAAGGCTAACTCGAGTCTCCCGTTATATCTGAATGTTTATTACTCTTTTCTGACTAGCCCCTGAGAAGGATGAAAACGTTGAGTCAGGTGTTCAGAAAGCCACCAGGACTTGCCTCATTCTCAGATGTGCCTTCCTCTTGCTGCCAGGAGGCAAAATCAATGACTCTGCTCCTCCTCACCCTCAGCCCCTCAGAACGCTTGTCTTGATGGTGTGAGGATTTCTCTCTTCTCCTTCTGGCTGACAAGGAAGTTAGAATGTACTCGAGGGTGTGATGTGACTTGAAGCTGCTGATTGGGATCCGGGGAAGAAAAGATTATGATGGCTTTCTTTCCCATTCAGTATTTTAACCTTGACTTAAAATCAACTTCAATAAAAGAGTCCTAAAGTTGGTTATGTAATAACTCCAGATATCTTCGATTTTACCCTGGGTTGCCATAAATTTTTTTTCAAAGATGATGAAATATAATTTAATTTGAAAATTCAAACAACATTTTTCAGAGGAGAAGGGAGTATCAGAAAATCAAACCAATAAAGTAGAATTTCTCAGCTCCCTGAAGATTGGCAAATAATACCTTAAGGGCGAAGGACCTTTGGTGCTGGGTGTTTTTAGCCAGCCAGGCCTGTTTTGGCTGAAAACAGTGAAATAAGGTTGACCGGGATGAGATCAGAGTTGGAATGGTCTGTCTACTGGGATGAACTAGCACTTAGGTGACAGAACTAATTGTGGAAGCTAGAAAAATGTGGCCTAGGTTTATGATGTGGTATCTAAATAATGTGGCAACAAACACTAGTTAACATGATAATACTGGGTAATATAAGAGGTAGGTTTCAACAAGAATAATGGAGATGTCCCAACAGGTAGGTGCAACACAGTGTGAAAATAGGTGGCTGTTGTGATCCTGCCAGCGCACTTCAGGGAAGGCTTTCAGAAGATTACATGTGTCTAAACGATACGAATATAGGAGCTGGCCACTAGCTCTTGTCTACCTGGAAAGAGTGAGATGGTTAAAGGACCTACAGAACCTGGGATCCTAAGCTGGCAAGACAGAAAGCGAGTTAACCAGGCTAGGGCATGAGGTTGTCACTTGATTTAAAAAAGAAAAACTCTACAACCTGAACAATGGCCGGAGCAACCTGACAACCCAGGTGACAAAGCTGCATTGTGGAGTATTGAGCAAGAGCTGTAGATAAACTCCTTGCTCAGAACTGGCTTGGTCTTAGAACAGGCTGGCAATTGAGGGGTGAAAGGAGCCTTGCTGTGGGGTGAAGCTGTTGTGCTGGGATTGGGAGCGAGGCAGGCCCGACTCTGGGCCAGGAGCACAGCATAGATCATGCAGTTAGTGCTTGTGTCCCTGTTTGGGATCAGTGCAATGTCCTGTCTTTTGAATATGTAGATTAATTATGAAGGCAATTTGTCATCCATCTCTTATTCTCTCTTTGCTCCTTTATCTGCCAGAAGCCAATCCTCAATGCCCTGTTGAAGATGAAAAGAGGGGCCTGAAGAGGAAAGTGAATCACACTCCCCTTACTAATGTCATACTTGTCAAGAGGTAGATGAGGGCTGTGGGACAGCACATCCATCTTTTCCCACTAGTGTGTTCTTAAAAAAATGACTCATGGTTCCAGTGCAGTCCTCCATCATAGCACCCTTAGCTCTTACCACGACCGTGACAGAGTTAGAAATGTTTTGTGCGAGCAGAGTTTGGGGGTGGAAATGCTTCAAGTTGAAGAGGGACCTGGGGACTGTTACTTTTCTCTCCACCTTGGTCAAAACCATCTGTCTACTCTTCAAAGCACCTATAGTGTTGTTGCAGTGGACAGAGCATGGACTTGGGGGCCAGACACATCTGGGCTCGATTCCCTGTACCATCACCTATTATCTGAAACTGATCCTCCGTTTCCTTACTTATAAACCAGTATCTTCCTTGTCTGCCTTCTAGGATTGTTCTATATATCAGTTGGAGTAATGTAAATGGAAATGCTCTATATAGTTAAAAGTGTTACACGAATGAAAATTATGGTTACTGAGTGAAAAGAACAATTGAAATAATGAATTATCTGTTCTTTAAGTCGACCCTTAAGCAATAGAACTAACTTAGGCCAGAATCTGGAGATAAGCGAGGCAATGCTTTCATACACCAAATCATCAGACCTAAGTCAACCAGCAGGACCATTCACAGCCATTCTACTTATATGTTAGGAAGGCAAAGGTTAGCAGGAAAAGGCTGATGCACCTGGAAAAGAAAGAAGGCAAGAGATCCAGTCAAATTTTCTTGTAAACATGCTAATAAGAGACTTCTTGGGAAATAAGCTTAGTCTTTGTCTATAGCTTTTAGCAGGACTCTAGGACTCTTATCCTAAACAAACCTGAATCTATGACTTTATATGTCACAGCTCCCTGGAAGTTAAACTATGTTACTAACTGAGCATGACATGACCTGTTCTCTGTTCAGTGATGTGACTTGCACACATTGCTTAGAGACCTATAGGTTAATCAGGGCCTAGAGCATGACCTGATGTAACAAGAAAAGACTTGATGGACAGTGTCGGGAGTCCCCAAGCCTCTCCTTGCTTGGTCTGTGCCTCAAGATTATCTGTATCTTTGAAATTCTTAGAAAAGCTTGATTTGGTAAAATCTGGGCAAGATCTCTGATTCATGTTAGTCTGATTTGACAGTCTGATCCTGCGTGCTATTTCATTAATCTTCCTTAAAAATGAGTTGGAGTCCTCAAAACAAAAATTACTTGCTCATTACTTCCTCCAGAGAGTATGTGTTTTCATGGTCACTAATGTACACGGACAAGCTCAATGACACAGTAGGAAATCTTGTATCTATACAATCTAGTCACGCAGTTTCCTGCTTCCCTTCACCCTTTCTCTACCTTTAACTCCTCCCTCAACATTTCCTTCCCACTACCATATCCATCAAGGTCCTGATCACTGAATGCCCTTCCTCAGTTTACTATTTCTTCTTTGCAATTGAGCTCAGTAGGGTCTTCCAGAGCCTTTGCAGCCAGCTCTGCCTACCATCTGGTAGGATCCTGTAGGTTCTGTTTCCATCTGGTTATTGAGTGTGTGACCTTCTTATAGCTTCTCCTTTCTCAGAATGGTGACTATATTTCCTGGGTCCATTTGGCTGGCTCAGAGGCTCCCATCTCTACCTCTTCTTTCATTACATTGATTGAGAAGAAATATACAGCTAATTCACAGACAGCTATCAGCTTAATAAAAATGCACATCTACACTCTGTTTCCTTATCTTTGCCACTCACATGCACGTGTTAGAGGAGTCTCCTGCATCGATGGAAGAGCTGTCTTTCAGTTTCTCATCCATAAATAGTCAACTTCCTGCTGTGCCCTAGTTGGGAGAGACGGCCTTCCTAAAATCTTTGACAAATGGGCCTGTTCTTATGTACTGTTCTGCTTCCTTGGATTTGTTCTATTATAGGCGTCCTTGGTGTTTAAAAATCAGTTTGAGAGGGGAAAAAAATACTTCTACCTGGGAAGATGTCTTCTGATTCTAATTTTTTGAATTGTGTATTGAAAGCTTTGGAGGATGAGGAGTCCTATCTAGGATGACTGTAGGTTTGTTTCATTTTTCTCATCGCCTCTTGAGATGACGGGAATAGACAGCATGGTGAGATGGTGAGAGGACATGAAACTTGAAATTGAAGATCGTGAAGTGAAGAGACCTCTCTTTCCCAGTTGGTAACTGTGTGACTTTGAACCTATCCTGTGTCTTCTCTGAGCCTTATTTGCTTATATGTAAAATTGATATAAATATTTACATTGAAGGATGGTTGAGGTCAACTATGATGGTGGATGTGAAGGTATTTTCTAAACTATTAAGTGCTGCAAATAAATGTTCTGATTTGGTATTTTAAACAAAAAGGGCTTGGTTGTTTTTTTGTGTTTTCTGAGTATTACACCTGCTCCTGGCCTTGATCAGCAGCTCCATAAACATACATATATAAAATGTATGTATATGTATATATATGTATGTATATGTATATATATATGTATATATATGTGTGTGTGTATATATATGTATTTTAAATATATCTTCATTGATTTCAGAGAGAGGGAGAGGGAGAGAGAGAAACATCAATGATGAAAGAGTCATTGATCAGCTGCCTCCTGCACTCCCTCTGCTGGGGATCGAACCTGAAACCCAGGCATGTGCCCTGACCAGGAATCGAACCTCAAACTCCTGGATCCTAGGTTGATGCTCAATTGCTAAGCCGTGCCGGCCAGGGTAAACATATTTTTTAATTTATTTTTTATTGTCAACAGTATTACAGGTATCTCCCATTCCCTGCCTTCACCTTTTGCCCCCCTCCACCTAACCCCCACCCTACCCCAGGCCTACTGCACTATTGTCTGTGTCCATGGATTATGCGTATATGCATATAAGTTATTTGGTTAATCTTTTCCCTCCCCACCCCCTTCCCTCTGAGATCTGTCAGTCTGTTCCATACATCCATGTCTCTGAACCTATTTTGTTCATCAGTTTATTTTGTTCATTAGATTCCACATATAAGTGAGATCTTATGATACTTGTCTTTCTCTGACCAGCTTATTTCACTTAGCATAATAATCTCCAGGTCCCTCCAGAAATCCATAAACATTTAATGTGGGAGGTTAGACTCTATCAGACTCTTGTCTGACTGTCTGCTAAGTGAATCCTGAGATCTGTTCAAAAGAGAGCAGAAATTCAAGGGACCGTGGTACACATGCACACAGACACATACACATAGATATGCAACACACACACACACAGACATCCCTTTCCCCCAAATCTCAGAGCTATAATTTCTTTAAATCATGTTGTTTTTCACAAAAAAACTTGTTGTTTTTCCCACAGCTATTTATAATGCCACTTGGGAAAGCAGTGTTGGTGCCCTGTGAGCTGGCATCTACATCCAGCTTGGGAGTTCATGAAGTCTGAAGGGAGAGGAAAGACAAGATACCCCCACAGAAGGGTCATCATCTTGGGGTCAGAAACCAGGGTTAGGGCTCCAAATACCAAGGCTCTGTTGACATCCTGGCATAGAGTTTCTGGGGACTGGTCCTTTAGCTTTGTTTCCACTTCTGTGACTTCACGCTTTTACCTCATGGGGATGGTTGAGGAGAGTGAATTCCCATCCACTGAGCTCTTGGAATATTCCATTTAGTTCAATACAGAGAGAAGCCAGAGCAGCCGGGTAACTCTGCGTGCTTTCTAGTGAATGGGGAAATTGAAATCAAGTTACTCTGAATTACAAGGTCATGACTGGGATTTATTAGTTATTTTATTTATTTATTTGTTTGTTACTTTAGACCTGTGTGGTTTACGCCAGGTATCTGTGTCTAAGAGTAGCTCTGTAATTCTTTGACTTTTCATCAGGCAAATCTTGGTTCTTTGTCCAGAATAAGACTTAGAAAAACTAGCTGCTAAGTTATGGTTGTTCTTCAGCTCTGTTCCCAGATATTTGGTATAATAGAATTAGACAGACTTCAGTTCAAATCCCACTAACTAGTTTTGAGATCACAGATAAGATGGTTAAGCTCTCTGCAGTCAGTTTATTTATTTGTAAAGTGTGTATAATAATAATCCTTTGTGTTCTACAACAAAGGGAGAAAATACACAACCTATTGCTTGACATGGAGTAGGAACTCATTAAATGTTGGTTTCCCCTGTCTCCTTCCTAATTCAGGCTCCTCTTGATGGATTTTCCCTGGACAACTCCCTCCACCCACGACTGCCGTTTAGTTTTAGATTATTTAAAACTCACTTGGTTATTTGTTTAGTTACCTTCAAGCTAATGGAGATAATAATAGGACCTAACAGTACCCAACTCATTGGGTACTGTTAGGATAATAGTTCATTGTAAAGGATAATTGATATATTACAAAGAAAACAGCACAGAGCTTAGCAAATAGTAGGTGGGTACAGGATAGCTAAATTTATTATCCTTCCAATGAGTGAGGAAGAAAAGGAAAGACAGTTCTTGAGCCCTGAACCTGCCCCATGGTCAATTGTTCCCTTAGTGACATTTCCACAACTCAGTAATCCTGAGTTTGAATCAAGAAGTCCTCAAAATATTGTCCCTGTTCCCTGTGTGACCTGACACTACAGAAAATTCTCAAGTCAACTAAAACCATGTCTATGCTCTAATTTTTCTGCATTCCTTCATTGTTTGACCTGCTGCAGTTAGGTTTATTGAGACCATTCCCAAGGGTTGCACAGTGAAATGCTCCTGAAAAATCTGGGTAGGGATTTTTTTTCCAGTTTTGTTGGGCTTGGGGAGCGAGGGTGAGGTGGCAGTATCTGAAAACCCTTCATTTTACAAAGGAGAAAACACTTCTTCGTGTTCTCCTTTTCTGGGTCCAGCTTTAGATCATGATGAAAAGCCAAATACACCTCCCTCAACACACCTACAGCAATCCAAGGACAGCACCTGGTTCCAAATTACAGCTTCTGGGTGCCAGTTCCTCAGACTTTGTTTTCTTTAGATGCTGATGCTATCGGGACTCCTTTTTTTCTAATCTCAAGAGAATAAGAAACATGATAGCAGTGATAAAGAAAGGTGAAAACATTCTTACACAGAAATGCAAATTTGTGGCTTCAGAATGTGCAGCTGTTTTCAGGTATGTATAGAACTGGCCCAATAATTTTGGAGATTGCATTGTCTATGATTGGTAGTGGCCGTCTTGAGCAGCACGGAGCTGAGCTGGCTCAGGAATGGACTGCCACAATCAATTAGTAACGCCTGCCGTGGGTATGCAAGGGTGGGATGTGATATGTATGATCTGTCCTACTCTAGGTCCTTTTTATAGCATCAAACAGAATAAGCAGTCAATAAAACTTTATTTGAGTTCATAATTTGAAACAAAATGCAAACTGCCAAAAAAGCTCTGGAGTTATTACACACCCATTTTCTCTTCGGGTAGAACAAAAAAGCATATACCCATGACCATATAGTGTATTCTTTAAATTGGGACACTCTCAGGGAAAGGAGGCTCTATTGATAACTATTCTGGGACAGCGAAAGTTTACTGGGACTGTTGTTGATGAGTGAGACAGATGGGTTACCTTCTATGTCTCTCTAAAGAAAAACTAAAAAGTTAGCCTATATAATAAATTCGGAGTACTAGAAAGGAGTTGGCTTTGGTTCAAATCCTGAGTTGGACATTTTAGGACTGTGTGAATCTCTGCATTTCTCTAACCCCTGGGAGAGACCGAACAGCACAGTGCAGCAGAGTAAGCCCAGATTTTGGGGGAAGCCATGCCAATATTAAAATTGCTGACCCGTTACTTGCAGGCTCTGAGTTGTGGGATGATACGTGATTTCTCTGAGCTTTGGTATCTCAATCAGGAGGTAGGTGCAAAAGGCCATGGTATTGATTTTAGATGATTTGCAGTAGGCATAATCACCTTTGGTGGCCTCTAGTCACCTGGTGAAGAAAAGGGAATGTCAGGTAGAGAGCTGGACTGACAGAAGCCCTGGGGAGGGGTGAGGGGTATGACTTGATTAGAACCTAATACTCTACTTGCCTGTGCTCTAGAGAGGTGGCCTGAGTGGGACCTGGCCATGATTGCCGCTGATGAGTGAGAGGGATGTTTGAAAGGCTCAGAGAGAGATGGATGAGCTTTTAAAAATGCTCTTTCAGTTAACAGATCTAGCGACCATATGATACTTAATTTGGGTTTCCCCAAAAACTAACCCTAGGAAAGAATTTTGGTGTAAGTGGTTTATTTGGGAAGTGTGACAGAAATGAAGGGACAGGGCAATAGATAGGAAAGGTCAGAAAGCCAATAAAGATACATTTGTGAATCAGTTACCACCGTGGGCAACTGGGGCTGAGTTTCAATGAGGACCCCCTGAGAAATTATGTGGAATGTGGCTTAGAGTCGCTCCACAAAAGGGCAAGGAAGTTGGGATATTTATCTATTAGTTTCCATCCCTGTTTGGTTGAAGGTCACTCTGGGGGGCATGGCCTTGCTTATATTTTGGCCTGCCCTTGCCAGTGGCACAAATGTAGGCAGCTACCTATGTGTATGGCATCTGTTTGCAGGTGATCTCAGATTTGGGCAGAGGAATCTTAGTGAGAGGAGGGGAGGGAGAAAACCAATAGCATCTGCTACAGTAAGTGAAACTGTACTAACATGATGCCACACATATGATCTGTTCAGGTATTTTGGATCCACACTAAATGATCCCAAGTCCCATGAATTTTTATCTTATGAATATCTTTGTAATCACCTAGTCCTTCCCTTCTCACCATCACCACTTGAGTTTAGGCCACCATCATCTTTCACCCAGATCACTGCCACCATCCTAAATAGTCTCCCTGCCTCTGTATTGCTCACCTTCAGTTTAATTCTCCACCCAGCTGCTAGAAGGAGTTTTCTAAAATGGAAATAAAATCATGCCAATCCCCTTTTAACAATTTTTTCAGTGACTCCTTAAAGTCCACTTTTTAGTGACATTACAAGATCTGTTTGAGAAGTAAGACAGAGCTAGAGTTACTGGATAAAACCACCTTTGAATATTGTCCAGCCTATGGAGTCTTCCAACTCCATGAGCCTATCGATCCCTGATTGTTCAAGCTAGTTTATGTTCATTTTTCTGATACTTATTACCAAAAAGATTCCAAATTTGTTCTCTTGTATATTGAGTATAAAAATCATTTTGAGGGTAAACCATACATAAAGAAGAATAACATGATTATTTATTCATTCAATAAATATTTATTGAGAGTCTACTATGTACAAAGCTGCATTCTAGCCTTGGGTATACAATGGCCAGTAAAAGACAGTAAGTTAAGGGTTACAGATAATGAAACCAACACAGCACAGAATGGTAAATGTTATAGTGGGGCAAGTATAGGCTACTTGTGGGCACGTAAAAAAACCATATTATCTTCTTTGTGGGGTTCAGAGCAGGACTTCCCAGCAGGAGGGACATTTCCTCTAAAACTTAATAAATTAGCCAAAATGTATGTGTGCATGTGTGGGTGCATGTGTGTGTGTGTGCATGTGCATACACGCACACACACATAAAGGGAATTCCCAGCAGAGGAAACAGCATATGGGAGGCTCGGAAACAGGAGTTGAAGGACCTGAAAGAAATTCAGTCTGGCTAAAGCATGAATGTCAAGGAGCTGGAGAGGGTCATCGTGTGAGATCAAGCAAGGAAAGTAGAAAGGACTGGCTCATGCAGGGCCCACTGGCATGTTAAGGGGTTCATTGCAATAGGAAAGTACTGAGGGGTATTAAGCAGAGGAATGACACAATCTAACTCACCTAGTTGTTGACCCAAAGAAACACAATCTGGAAGTCATGAACTAGAGGAGTGACAAATTTAAGACCAGGAAAGGAAGTTATCAAAAATGCAGGAGTTAGGAGAATGGGGCTGCGAGAGATTAATTAAATTGCTATTATACAGGTTTTGACGGACAGAAAAAGTTAGACTGAGCCCAGGAGATTAAAGGGAAAAGGTTTGGAAAGAGACATTGAACAAAGGAGGGATGGAAACGCAGAGCAGAGCCCCATGGGGAGGGAGAAAAGGAGTGCTGAGTGTTTGTCCCCAGAGTGACCTTGCTTTTAAGGGAGAAACAAGTCAGTTTGTCAAAAGCAAGCCAGTTGTCATTGTGAGATAATTACAGATTTACACCAAGACGAATGCATTTGATTTAGACTGTTACTGAAGTTAAAAAAATAGCTTTCTCTCACCTAGCTCCATTGAATAGATCATTCTTTACAAACACATACACATCGCACACATTGCACTGTACCTAGAAGACAGCTGGGAAAGTGACTCCGTTTTATCACATTTAACAAGATGTGACCTGTGGTTGTGTTGGTTTTTCTTCCTGTTTCTATTTCATGGGCAGAGGCTATAGTAGAAGGAGAGGAGACCTTGGATTTATTTAGTCTCTGGATTGAATCCTGACTGTCTCCACTTACTAGCTGCTTGGCTTAGGGGAAATTACTTAATCCCTCTATGCCTCAATTTTCTTACATCTTAAAGAAATATGACTACCATATTGTATCAATTTGCTATTGATGTATAACGAACCACTTCCCAAACTCAGTGTTTTCAAATAACAAGCAGTTATGAGCTCACAGTTTTGCCCAGGCTCAGCTGTTTGGGGCATGGCTCATTCATGTGCTGACGATCAGTTGAGGGTTGGCTGGGGGATGGTTTGCTGATCTTGTCTGGGCTGTCTCACAGGTCTGGGCTTCAGCAGCAATGGCCCATCTCTGTCCTATCTCTCACTCATCCTCTAACAAGAGCCCGGGTGTGTTCTCATGGTGGCTGGGTGGAAACGTTCCAGACCTCTTAAAAGTCAAGGATCAGAACTGGCAAAACATCACTTCTGCTGCTTTTTATTGGCCGAAGCAAGTCACAAGTCCAGCCCAGATTTAAGAGGGCAGAGAAACAGTTGGCCCTACTGGGTGGGAAGAGCTACAGAGGGACCTAGCAAGGGGTATGAATATAGGGAAGGGAAGATAGGGGTCGTTTTTTGGAATCTCCCAGGCTGTTACCCTGCACTGTGGGGATAAACTGATGAAAACATACCCAGATGGGCCCAGTACAGTGCCTGGCCCACAGGTACTTAATCCCTATGTTAATGTCTCCTTTCCTATTAAAGCCAACAGCAAGGTCAGACACAGTGGAAACCATCCACTGCACACTGCTATAGGAAGAGGTGATAGAAACAGAATAGATAAATTTTTTAATACAAGTCTCAGCGTTACTTATGCCTTTCCCAACAGGCAAGTGTTTTTTTAAAAAAAAGATGTTCAAAATAACAAAATTACAGGCCTTGCTTTTAGAAAAAGTAGACAATGTGGTCTCTCTCTTGCTCTTCTCTCTTTCCCCCGAGAACACCCTCAGAATGATAGGACTTCACCTTCTCGTCTCTGGAGGAACAATGTGTTATTTTGGTCTGCCTTTGATCACCAGTGATTCACTTTAAAGGCAGCGCTGCTGGAAAAATGCAGAAAGCAGAGTTACAATCAGAAAAATGACTATGTAAAAATGGCATCCTCTGACTTTTTGTTCTTGTTTCCCAGGAGTTTCTTTCTTTCTCTCTTTCTCTCTTTCTCTTTCTCTCTCTCTCTCTCTCTCTCTCTCTCTCTCTCTCTCTCTCTCTCTCCCTCCCTCCCTCCCTCCCTCCCTCCCTTCTTTCTTTTCTTTCTTTCTTTCTTTCTTTCTTTCTTTCTTTCTTTCTTTCTTTCTTTCTTTCTTTCTTTCTTTCTTTCTTTCTTTCTTTCTTTCTTTCTTTCTTTCTTTCTTTCTTTCTTTCTTTCTTTCTTTCTTTCTTTCTTTCTTTCTTTCTTTCCTTCCTTCCTTCCTTCCTTCCTTCCTTTCTTTTCTCTTTCTTTTTTTTTTTAAATTTCTTTGCATGTTCAGAACCAGCCAGACTGGGAAAGGTGAGCTGGGTTCCTCATTCTCTGGCAGTTCTCATCGATATTCTCTCTGAGTTTTGCAAGGAGTTACCTGGGAAATGTCTTCCTGTGGAATTTGCTAAGGAGACATTTGACTTAAAGATACCAAGCAGATAAAGCAAGGTTTTTGCTCACAAAAATGGCAATTTCCATCCTGGTAAATTTCACAAAATTTATCATGAACCTGAATTGTGCATGGCCTGCACCTCAACTAGTCTGTATCCTAAGGAAACAAGTAGAAAAGTTGTGTGTTTTTAAAAAATAAACTTTCAATTTGGAATAATTTTAGATTTAATGGAGAAGTTGTAAAAATAGTATGGAGAATTTCCATATACTTGTCACTTATTTTCTCCTAAATTAACAGATTATATTTACCACAGAATATTTGTCATTACAGAAAAACCAACAAGGATACAGTACTATTAAGTAAGTAAACTCCACACTTTTTTGGATTTCACCAGTTTTTCCATTAATTTCCTCTTTCTGTTTGAAAATCCAGTCTAGGGCACCACCTTGCATTTGTTGTCATGTTGTAATATCCTCTAGTCTGTGACAGGTTCTCAGTCTTTCTGTTTTGTTTTGTTTTTTAATGATGTTGACAGCTTTGAGGAGTACTGGTGTGGTATTTTATAGAATGTTCCTCAGTTTGTGTTTGGTGTTTTGCTCATGATATTAAGCTGAGATTATGGATTTTTGTAAAGATTACCACAGAGGTGCCCTTCTTGGTAGTCTTGTCACATCATAGCAGGGGTGCAAGATATAAAATCATGCTCAGGGAAGCCTTGTGTATAATAGTGAGAAACTGGAAACAAATGCTAAGAAATGGGACTACTTTAGCGTATTTTATTGTATCCATACAGTGGATATTGCATAGACATTATAAATTATGATGGAGGTTAATATATTTAGACATAAAAGGGAGACTGCAAGCAGGATATATAATAAGATTCCATTTAATAATTAAAAATATCTTTAAATATATGTGGTTTAAAAACTCTGCACACTGCCTCACAGCAGCCCTTCATTACGTAGTTGTGGCAAGAGCCAAGCAGACCTGGATTTAAAACTCAGCTCTGTAACTAACTAGCTATGTAGATTTATTTTTTTTAAATATATCTTTATTGATTTCAGAGAGAGGAAGGAAGAGGGAGAAAGAGAGATAGAAATATCAATGATGAGAGAGTCATTGATCTACTGCCTCCTGTATGCCCCCAAAGCCCCCAACTGGGGATCAAGCCCGCAAACTGGGCATGTGCCCTGACCAGGAATTGAACCTCGATTTCCTGGATCCTAGGTTGATGCTTAACCACTAAACCACGCCCAGCCGGGCACTAGCTATGTAGATTTTGACAGTATACTTAATCTCTCTCAGTTTCAGTTATCTGCAAAACAGAAAGGGAATACTTAACTTATTTGGGTTGTCATGAAAGCTAACTACGATAATGTTAAATCATTCAGCCAAGTCTTTAGCCCTTAAGACAGGCTCAAGTATTATTTTCCTTTTCTCTCCATACCCATCAACCTCTTCTCCAGGAAAATCCAAAGCTGCTCTTCAGCTAAACTATAAGGTAGAAGATAATTACTTTGGGTACCATTAATGCCCATCTCCCCCTTTTTGGCCCACTTGCATATCTAAATGAATGGATAATTATCTCTTTGTGGATATATACATTGTTTTATTTCTTTTAGGCAGGATCTTGTCCCCAACTCTGTCTAAAGAAAAGGAAACTGGAAAGCAACTTGTTTATCCAAAGCCATTAATAGAAAATTGTCCAGGTAACTTTCTGAAGGTGTATCAGAAATAATATTTGGCTGTTAGTAACAAAAAGCTGAAAATAATGGCTTGAATCAACTGGTGGCTTAATTTTTCTCCTAATAAAATTGATGATAACATGCTTGCCTTCATGATATCAAGACCCAGGTTCCTTTATCTCTCTGCTTATCCTGGCTTAACAAATGCTTGCTGCTCCAAAGTCACATGACGGCTGACCCACGGGCACCTTCAGGTAGAGAACAGGGAGGGGCGGGGATAGAGGTACAGGCCGCCTGAGCCAGTATCACTCTCCCTTTTTAGAACATCATGGGAATTGCCCCATAACTTCCACTGACATCTCAATGGCTAGACCAGCACATACAGCAGAACTTTGGGCGATGCTGGAAATGTTCTGTCTTGGAATTATCCGAGATGGTAGCTACTAGCCACTTGTGACTATTAGAATTTAAAATGTGGCTAGTGTGCCCTGGCCAGTGTGGCTCAGTTGGTTGAGAATCATCCCATGCACCCAAAGGTCACTGGTTTGATTCCCGGTCAGGGCACATGCCCCGGTTGCCAGCTCAGTCCCCAATAGGGGCCGTGCAGGGGGCAGCCGATGGATGTTTCTCTCTCACATCGATGATCTTTCTCTCTCTCTCCCTTCCTCTCTCTCTAAAATCAATAAAAATATATTTATAAAAATAAAATGTGGCTAGTGTCACTGAAGAAATGAATTTCAAATTTTACTGAATTTCAATAAGTTTAAATTTGAGTAGCCGCATGTGTCTAGTGGCTGCCACATCAAACAGTGCAGGGCAGGATCTCTGTCACATGACTACCCCATCTGCAAGCGAGGCTGGGAAATGTGGGTTTGGGGCTGAGCACATTGCCACCTCCCACAAAACTGTGCTGTTCTTGTAAAGAAAAACAAACAAAAGTGAACATAGGCTAGGCAAATAGCAGCCTCTGCCACACAGTAAGGGTTGCATGCTAACATCCCTTAAACCCAAAGGAATGGAGTCTTAATGAGTTTATCACAAACACAAGGAATGGTATGGCTGGGCAGACGTTAAGTAGGTGAAAACCAGAATCCCAGAGATGGAGTTCAATTCAAAATACATTCTTTTCACCATGAGGAAACTGAGGGTTAGAGGGGTGACTGAAAGGCCTAATTAAGAGATATATGGAATAATTTGCTCTAAAATAACAGAGCTGATTCACTGTTCTTTAAAATATCACCAATGGGCAAATGTAAAATCTCAGAAAGAAAATGCTCTCTGCCTATGGTTTTAAAAAATGCAATGAAGAAAAGCTAGAGGGATTTTAATGCCACCTATTGGTAGGCAAGGGTATAAGGTGCCCCTTCCTTCCTGGCACAGCTTGTTGGTGACGGTTTTAGAGACACCAGGGTCATATAGGGACCCCACAGAGAAGAGTGACAAAGAGTGGAAGGTGTGTTCCCTGCATCAGCTTGGAACATGTGTGTTAATTAATTCTTTCCAGACTCTTAGCATGTTTGAAGGGCTTTCTTAGAGTGCTGCTCTCTGCTTTCCAGTAATAAAACCCATCTCAGGCATATACAGAAACACCAGAGGAACACATATCAGTCAATTCTCAAAATCACATGAAATAGAAAACAAAACACATTTTGAGCTATAAATAACCCAAGGGAGAAATTCAAGGTTCTTATTTTATCCAAAGACTCAAAAATAAATCCTGTTATTTACAGCCGTCCCCTTGACTAGTTGAGTGTGTAACCATCCTACAGCTCAAAAAAAAGAAAACAGAAATTCAATTTCAAAACAAAATGCTCATCCTGACTCATTCAGGGAAGGATCCAAGGTTTTTAAGGCAGGGCATCGACTCTCTGCCTGTTTTTCCCCTTCATCATCTGCTACCCTTTAAAAAATGGTATCAACTGCCTTGGTAAGAATCCACATTTCTTCCCTTTTGTTCCCTGGCTCCATTCCAGCATTTCACTTGTCACACTGACGGGTGAGGTGCCTTTCATATTGGCATAGGACAGCGTGTGGATGCCTCCCCTTATGTTATTAAACAGAGACCGGGCTGGCGAATCTACCCAGAGCTGGAGCCTCCTTTGCCGCTTGGGAAGACCAGTGGCACCTTGGCTCGAGATAATTCTGACTATGGCTGTAGAACCCAGCAGCTCCGAATCCACGAAAAGGAGAGTTGGAAGGAGGTGAGTGATACACATAAGGGGATTCTGATGTCACAGTTGTGGAAGGGACTCTGGCTGGTGAGCAGCTTGCTGTGGGCTCAATGGTTGCGACCATAGTTTATTAACTGGTTACACATCCTCATTTGTAGAGATGACCTGTTAGTTTCATGTGAGAGGTGGGAGTAAATTCTGCTTTTTGTGCCCTGCAAAGATCCTCTTTGAATTTACCTTCAGTGCCATGCCAGGAGGAAAAAACCACCACCAAGTTTCTGGCACAAAGCTGCAAGTGTGTTCTGCATACCGGCTTGCAAGCGACTGTTTGTTTCTAATTAGGGAGCTGAAGGCTGCTGGCAGAGGAAATCATATTTGTCACAAGTTGTGTTGCATTTAGTTTGTGTGTCTATGCTTATAACATGGGGGACCACATATGATGGTCCTGGATTCTTCCCCATGGGTTCCGACTCTATTACTTCTGTTCTCAGGTTCATGTCCAGTTATTCTGAGTTGATCCCTCAGAGCCTGCTTCCATGAACACTCCGGGTTCTCCCATTAACTGGTTGTGTTCCCAAGTATGATTATCCTGACAACCTAAATCCCAGTCTTTTTGTAGATATAATAAAACCCACTCTGGTAAATTGTTGAGAAAATTAAATGAGATGGTCAATAGAGTGCCTATCGGATTGCCTGGAAACAGTACATGCTCAGCACATCTTAATTCTTTCTCTCTTACCTATAAAATAAGAGGTTCGTGTTAAATGATCTCTAAGGTATTTTTAAAAATTTAGTTTAACAAATGTTTGTTGGCCAACTGCTAGGGAAGCACATTTTGTTAGCCATTGGGGTGACAATCAAGAACAGAACAACAGAGCAGACTACCACCAGTCCTCATGGGTCTTAAATTTCAGAGGACACAGGCAACATGCAAGGAAATGCTTAATGACTTTCCTTTCTCTTCTTTTCATCTTTGTAAATTCAGTCCAGCTCAGACATTAAGTTTGTCATTGAGGCTACTTCTCCATTAAACCTGAGAGGCATATTTTCTGACTTAACATTTTAAAAAATATATATATCTTTACTGATTTCAGAGAGAGGAAAAGAGAGGGAGAGAGAGAGAGAAACATCAATGATGAGAGAGTCACTGATCGGCTGCCTCTTGCACGCCCCCAACTGGGAATTGATTCCCCAACCCGGGCATGTGCCCTGACCGGGAATTGAACCCCAATTGCCTGGATCCTAGGTCGATGCTCAACCACTGAGCCACGCCCGGCAGGGCCTGACTTAACATTTTTATATTTAGTAAACATATGCTGACTTTGGTCTGCCCAGCATCCATCTCTTCTTTCTTGGTAGGAAGACCCTGAATTTCCTTTGGGGAACCTACCTTGTGTTTTACTCTCAATGTGAATCAGCTTGGGCTCCACCTTGGCTCTGGGAGGACTACAGGGCACACTCCGATGCTGTGGAAGGCCTGGCCCATCAGTGTAATTAATACCATATCCCAAGGCCACAGTGATAGGCATGTGCTTAAAACCATATGACCCAAGTATTCCCAATCAAAGCAAATCAAAGGAGCTTCAGTATACAGACAAGCTCCCTAAGATCCTTTCTAGAGACCATGTTTAATGTTATCCTACTTCCAAAGGTCTTGAGAGGTGACTTGGGGGAAGGAAAGTGTCTATATATTTTTTTGTTTTGTTTCTGAAAGCTTTTCTTTCTCTCAAAGATCTTCCTAATTGCCACTATAGAAGCATTAGTGGGGTGCCTGCCCCTCATCCTATTATTTCTCCTTAGCTGACTTTGAGATGGACAGCTCTGTGGTTGGTGAAAGGCTCTTGGCTGATAACCTCTGTACATGAAGGGAGTCTTGCTGGATAGAGCCTTGAGAGGATGGAGTGAAGACCCCCTACCTCCCTATGTCCCCATTAGATTGTCACATCCTCCATGTCACCTCAGTGTCAGAGAGAGTCTTTTCTGAACCCTAGGGACTGTGAAGTCCAATTTGTGATTCTGGCAATATTTATATGCTGAGTTGTCCATTTTATCTTCTGTTGTAGAAACAATCAGATACTATATGTTCTCCTATTGCTCATTTGCCTGAATTTGAATAAATTTGGAACAGGAAAGTCACATTTTCTAAAGTGCTTCTTAAGGTGAGGCAGTGGCTCTCCCTTCCACAAGACAGTGTGGTTATGTCTATTTTTATTTTCAAAATATATCTTTATTGATCTCAGAGAGAGGAAAGGAGGGGAGGAGAGAGAGATAGAAACATCAACGATGAGAGAGTCACTGATCGGCTGCCTCCTGCACGCCCCTGACTGGAGTTCGAGCCCGCGACCCAGGCATGTGCCCTGACCGGGAATCGAACCCAGATGGCCTAGATCCTAGGTCGATGCTCAACCCTTGATTCACGCCGGCCAGGCGTTATGTCTATTTTTAAACACAACTACTCCCTAAGCATTTCTTTATCTTATTTGTTAGGTGGGTGTATTTAGGAACACATTATGGGATAACCAAAAAACCTGGCTGTGCATTCATTTATTCATGCATTTACTTACTAAAAAATAATTACCAGGCTCCTGCTATACGCCAGGCACTGTTGCAGACATTAAAAAATAATTATCGGGCTCCCACTGTCTACGCAAGTGAGCGACTTCTTCATCTTCGGTGGGAGTTGAGCATGCATCCAAGAAGTTTCTTCCAATGTGTGCAGAAAAAGAAAAAAAGTGCCAGTCCCACCCCCTCGCAGATAGTACCGCTTTACCCCCAAGTGGAGATGAGCTCCAAGCACTCGGAGAACTGAACCTAAGGTCCCCCGGGGCCGGGTGTGGGCGACAGGGCTGAGCAGGAAGCCTGGGCTGTGGACGCGGCCGGACCGCCGAGCGCGCCACCCGCCGGGCCGGGGCGGGGCCGCGGACTCGCGTGCGGGGGGCAGCGCTCGCGTCGCCGCAACCCCCCAGGGGGCGCTCGCGCGGAGGTTTCCCAACTAGTATCTCGCGGGCTGCCGAGCGCATGGGTTTCGTCAGACGGTGGAAACCTCGCTGAGCAGCTGCCGCCTCCCGCCGCCCGCTCCCCTCCCCTCCGCTTCCTTCCTCCCTCCGCGGCTCCTCTCCGCTCCCTCCCTTCCCCCAGCACCGTCCACTTAACTCTCTGAGTGCGCCGCGAGCGAGCTGCTGCCCCCAACGTTTTCACCTTCCCCAGCCCCCATCACCAAGAATGGAGTCGGGGTTTCCGGGGAGACCAAACTCTCCCCCCAGCATCTTTTCCAGCCGCCGTTTTTAAACTGGCCTCAGAGGCCGAGGGGGGCGGGAAGCGCGACCCCGCGCGCACCGCTCCACCGCTGCACCGCCCACCACCTCCCCTCCCCAGCCGGATCCTGCACCCCGGGGGTGGGGCCGACCAGTCCCGCGCGGAATTCTCCGTCTACTCCTCGAGGTTGGCACGCCCAGGTGAGTAAACGCCAACTCTGCATTCCCGTGTTCCGGGGCGCTGAGATTGCAAAGTGCGGCGGGGCTGCTGCGTAGGAAGCCCAACTTTTGAGAGGCACCGGGTTGCGTCCGGATTTGCATGTTTATCGTGGCCGCTGCCGTGTTAAGAATTGGCTACCAGCGTAGCCTTTCATGCAGGCAACTTCGATCCCCTGCACCTCGCCTTCCGACGGCCCTGGGCGCGGCTCGCCCAGGTAGGGTGGGGCGCGTGGGAGGGGCGGCGGCGCCCCGGGGACCCCGGCGCTCCGCCGAGTGGCCGGCGCTGGGAGTTCTGAAGGGGGCAGGGCAGGGCTGGCACCGCGGCGGGAGGGGGGAGCCGAGTCCTGCCGAAGTTGCAGCTTTCCCTCCGACTGGGAGAAAGCTCTGGGGAGCCGCAGCGGTTTCCAATGGCTACACCTCGCTGCGGGGGGATTCAGCCTCCCCGCCTCCTCCCCAGCCCCCTTACAATGGGTCCCCAAACTCTCGCATTGCGCCCGCGGCTGTGGGGCTTACAACTAATCCCTAGGCTTCAAGTGCCTTGCTTGGTTCAGCCCAGTTCTTCTGCACTCCTTCCTCTCTTAGGAAAGTGGCCAGGGCGACCAGGGGACAGGGGGTGGGACTGGAGGCACTGCCGAGGCGCCAGCCACAGCTGACTCGAGAGATGTGGCATCGCAGGCGCCCCAGGAGTGCTGGGGCGGAATCGGGGGAGACAGGTAGGCGGGGGCCCACGCCAAGTCAAGCGGGTCGGGATGGCCACGGGCGGGGAGACGGGGAGCCTGGGAGATACTCCTGGGGAGCTGCGCTTCTCCTCGCCCCTGAAGGAGGTGGGTGGGCTTTAGGGCGCTGGCTGCCCTCCCGCCCTCCGGAGCCGACCGCGCCCCTCCGCGGCCTTGCGAGACTGGCTTCCAGCCCCAGCACTTGCCAGGCTCCGGGAGGAACCGCCGGCTGCGGAGGTGGCGACCCGGATCCGGATCGCGGGGCCCGAGCCTGGGAAGGGCGCGCCGGGGGCCCGGAGGTGGGGCAGGGAAGCCGAGGGGCGGGGGAGCGCCTGGGGAAACCCTGCGCGAGAAATAACAGCCCCCCCCCTCCTGCCCCAGCCGACCCACCGAGGCCCTCGGGTTTCTGTGCCTTTTGGGAGCGTCTCTGCTCGTTCACACCTGTGTTGAAAGCTATGCAAAACCAACTCTTCCCCCTTCTTGCTGCTTTGCCAGGAATTTTTTTAAAGCCTTGCTCTGGTTGCTCTTGGCTCACTGGCTTTTTGGTTTCCTAAACAGCATTTTTTAGCTGTCCAAGGTACTGAAAAGTGTTCTGAAACTAAGATCAGGCCCTGTTCTTATGGGAAAACTACTTTAACTTCAAATGAAATATTCTTTCCTTCCCATTCCTTCTTTCTACGGCCCTCTTAGCATCCATAATCTCAAACACGCCCCCCCCCCAAAGAAACCCTCAACTTTCCTAGAGCTTAGGTGTGTAGAATCCATGACGATGTTTTGTGGTTGTTATACGCTGGTTAAACTGCATAGCACATCCCCCAAGAGCCAGAGAGAAGCAACAACTTTTCTCATTTTATTTTATGCCCTTTAAGTTTAGGGAGGCCCCATTCTTTTCATCACCCAGCAGATAAGACAGAGCTCAGGATGGCTGTGGCTGCGATTAGACAGCTTCTGATGTTTTCATTTCCCGTACAAAGCTGCTGCCTCTAGGTTAAATTTGTTTTATTTGCCTGTCCATTTTTAAAGAAAGTCACTCTAGTAGATCAGGAGGCTGAGCTCAGGGTAGGTCAAAGGTGCTCACCTGTAGGGAGGTGGGTAAAAATAGGAGAACTGGCAAACACAGCTAGGACATCTGTGTTCATACTGGGTCCTAACAAAGGCGAGATTCTCATTTGTCTCTGGTGTCTGGTGGGAAGATTCTAATGGTTTCACAGTGTCAAACTCAAACCACATCAAAACTAGTTGATTTCCCCTGGTCATGACATAAAAGGAAGTATCAGTTCAAAGCAGGAGTGGATGTTGAATCCTGGGCAGTTTGGGATGGTTGGGTGAGAAGACCTTGCCTATAATGGAACCAAAGGTCTACTCATGTGTTAGCATGTGAAGGCTCTCACTGCCACCAGACCTGTACCTCTCCTTCGAGGGGTCACTCTCTTTTTTATTCTACCAGACATACTCCCAGCATAACTGTATTGGGAGCAGGCATGGATGGGCTCCATTGTGCTTCCCAGCATGGGACAACCGCTTTACCAGAACTTCTAAATATTTCTTTTAAAATAGTTGCCCTGAGGTTTGTGAGTTGTTTTTTAATTGCGCTTCAAAGACTAATGTTTATCTCCAGCTCTCTGGTGGCATCATGGCATTTTGCTTGAATCATTGGTTTGTCTTAAGGGGACCCTGCTTTTAGAGGTTTTAATTAAACAGTGTCTTGCATTAAAGTGTCTCTTGATCTGCTTGTGGATTTTCGATTTTAAAATATCTCCTTTCAGTTAGTAGGAAGCAAAGATGTTATCTGTCTCCAGAGAAGTTTTATGTAGCGTTCCAGCAAATAGAAGCTTTGGTTGTTACCATCTTCAGACTGAGTCCGCCAGCAGGATGGAAAACCTTATGGTTATACTGACGATAAGAAATAATTATGGAGGAAAAAAATGAGTTAAGGGTGGAATCTTTCTTTTCATCTGCATTTGAATCTTTTGGAACCCAACTGAATGTATTTATATGGCTTGCACCATGCCTTTCTCTGCCTTCATTTCACAAGGTCCCGGAAATAGAACACTCCGGACCATTATGGCCACCTTTAGTGGATTAAGGAAAGGATTTTCTATTTGGAGGTAAACATATTGAAGGTGAGCAGCTCATGTTGTGTGCAATCAATGTCACACACTCTCACAGGGATCTGAACCCAACAGACAATGAGGAGGGGACTCTGATGGTATCAGATTGGCTGACTGGGAGAAAGTCTCTTCACTAGTTGGGAAAGTCACTTCATGAGTCTTTGTACTTTTTAATCAGAGATATAGCCTGAGGATCTGTGTTTTATGCATTTTGAAGAGGGAAAGGGCTAAATTTGTTCTCTGTATTTGATCTTTCCATTTTTGTGTTGTTAATATATTTTTTAAAAACCACAAAGCCCCTTTGGGTCCATATGTAAGCCTAAGTCATATTTCCTTGGAAACGGTAGTCAGTATATTAGAGTTACAAACTATCAAGACAGAACATTTTAAATGCATTAAAAAATGTCATGTGGTTCAAGACCATCCTATAGTGCAATAGAACTGACCCTGTAGCATAGAGTAATAGAATTGCATTTGACCCTACCTTTCTCCTGATTGAATGCAGATGGTAAATAACAAATTACAGGACTTTAATGCTTTTTAGAGTGTTCTAAGAATTCTATAATGGTTTTGCTTTTGAGGCAAGCATGTTACGAAAATTAAGGGTTTGAAGTTACAAGTCCATTTTTTGGGTAAGGTGTTTATTTGAAGGTTGGCAGTAGATCGAAAATCAAGCTCAATAAATGGGTCAGGCAAGATGTATTGTCTTTTCTACGTTACCTGAAATAGACAATATATAGTAAGGCCTCAGTTAGCATTCAGTTCAAGCAGTTTTATCTGACAAAACTTGTGACTGCACAATACCTTCAGTCTTTACAAGAAACCTTATTTATGTGGAGCTTCCTGTTTAGTCCATGACCTACTGAATATATATGATGCATAGTATGTTTTCCTTAAGTTGGCCAACCCCAGGAAGCCCTTTATTTGTTTGCTTTATTCTTGGGAAAGCCTATTGAGAACCACTAGCTTTTAACTCAGTAAATACTGAAGACCTGAAGGCAAGTCTTGAAAAGCTGAAAGTGGTAAGGATGACTTGTTTGGGAAGGCTCGTTCCAGTCCTGTGATTTTAGTGTATACTCACCGGGGTTGGAGAGCCCATTTAAGCTGGCCTACGGTATGCTCACCTCCGTGCTGTGAACAACAACTTTATCACTTTGAATCTATGACCCTCAGAACTGGGAGAGAACTTGGGGATAATCTGTTGACTCTAACTGTTTAATTTGACAGATGTGGAAACTGGATCTCAGAGAGATGACTTGCTCAAGAACAGGGAACTCATTCAACAACCCTGTTGATTACTCCTCTCATAAAGAGACTCAGGTTCCCTGGAAATAATTACTGTGGTGGTGCCAATCTCTGGTGCCATGTGTACTCATAATCTTTACTGAGTTGGGGGTGGGGGGGCTCCCACTTCCATTGGAGTGTTTGGAGGAGCAGGCTTGGGACTTATTACATTGCTGTCTCTAGGAGCCAGTATAATACTTACCCAATAGATATGATTAAATTTGTACAAAGTCATTGTCTGCAGCCATCCCTGTTAATGTGCATGTTTTGTGAAGAATTGCTCATGCAGCCTTAGCTTTCTATTTTAAATGTCACAACCGAGTCAATAAAGTAAACATTTTGTGAGTGTTTACAGTTCCAGGAACCCACAGGGGAATCCTTTATTCTGTTTTGAATGAAAGGTCCACGCAAAAAGAACAAATTTCTAAAACATTGCTTTTCTATCTGTGGCACAGAACATAATATTTTTAACTTTGTATCTCTTGTTATTTAGAAAACTAAAGACAGTTCTCCTTGGAAACATCAGGGGGGAAATACAGCATTTCAGGTTAATTCTAGAAACCTTCTCAGGTTTAAGGTGTACTGACTGAAAGACCTTCCTTACCCAAAAGATCACAAACCTCTCTAGAGCAATGCATTTCGCTTTGAGAGAGAGGGGGAACGAAACCAGGCTGCCAGGGGCCTGAGGCCAGGGCAGCCCCGTGGGCTGGGAGGCAAGAGGAAGGGTGGGAGAGAGCTGGCATTAGAGGGGATGGTCGCTAGAGGGCGCCGGAGCACCGGCGGAGCCCACCTCCCGGGCCCATGAGCTGGACCTCCAGGCTCAGAGATGGGGTACTCAGAGCGCCAAGGAGGTGCCCAGGTGTTAGGCATTGGTTTTGGGGGGCACCCCTCACTCTCCACCCAAATTGCCTCAATGCAGAGAGGTTTCAGCCTCAGGTGGGGAGCTTCTAGTGCCTGGTTGGGTTGCCCAGTGGCTGGACAGCCTGACTGCTCTCAGGATTCGGCCTGACAGTCTGGACCCAGTCCGGCTACTCTTTGTTTCCCCAGAGGCAGAACCTCTGGGTCCAAAAATACATGGTTTGAATATTGGGTTTACAGTTTTCAAGCTGCAGGTCTTTGAGTGAATTACTTCACCTGCATGAGTGTTAGCATCTGGAAAATGGACGAGTCATGATTGTGCATGCGGAATGTTTAAACGTATCCGGTGGGCAGGCAAATGCTGGTTCTGAGAGTTCTCTCAGAATGTCTTTCCCTCCTTTCCATCTGAGCCCCTTTCTTGTGTCTCCACATCCATCCCCACCCCCAGCCCCCAGCAGAAGGGTCTCATTTATCCATCTGTTGAATAATAATTGATCACAGCCTTTATGCCGAAGGCTGTGTTAGGCACTGGGGATAAACGTGAAGTTCATGTCTTTTGAAGTTGCAGGCTTGCGGGGCAGACAGTCGTGTGAGAAGAAACATTAAAACCTGCAGTGGAAAGAGATGAACAAGTGATGTGGGTGAGACACGCCAGAGGCATTTGCTTTGTCTCACAGAGCCTGGAAAACGGTCCCTCAAGTCCTTTACACTCAGGTGTTTTCATCGCCTGTATTTCAGGGAAGAGGGTCTGTGGAGGGTAATTCTGAGGTAGGAGAGAGGGGAGGGGAATCTCACTTAGCACGTACTTTGGTTTTTACATATATTTAACGATGCTAATCGAGGTTCTTAAATCGAGCCAGCTTGTACCACTGCCCCGTATGTACTAATTTCATCAACATTAAAAGATAAATGCCTATGTAATCGACTTAATCCATTTAAACAGGAAAATGATTTTTAAAGGCAGCGTGATAGAAATATAACAATAACAAAATCCTTATCACTAAGTGGTGGGTCTGAAACAACCTAAATAAGGATTCTGTTTTTAAGATACTGAAAGATGTATTCAATACAAGTATGAACAAAAACGAGAAATAATGACAGTAGAATGGTGGAAAGAAATGCTTTTAGTTTATTAGTAGGTGCTGGGGGCACAGGGTTACCTGATTTGATGTCAGTGACAAAATGCAGCAACAGTCAGGGAAGTTTGTGTCTGAGATGGTGTTGATGTGAACCCCGGGGATGGGTATCTTGGAGGGGCGGTGCGCCAATTTTTTCTGTCCAGGTAGATGGCAAAGCTCCTGAGAAGCCATGGTTGGAGTTCTTTTGCTGATGCCCCTCAAATTCTGTGACTTGACTGATTTTGCATCATGTTGGTAGAAAGGCCTGACTAGAGGGAAAGGGTGGAAATAGTTTATTTCGCAGGCAGCTAAGAACATTCATCGCAGCTCATGGCCTGATTGAATGTTAAAGAGACAAGAAGAGAAATGTTTCGTATGGAATCAGAGCCTCTGAGGGCTGGGTAATGGAATACAATTAGGCACACTCCTCCCCATTTTCCAGATGAGGAAACAGAGGCCCAGCAAGGTGGAATCACCATTGAAGCTGGTTGGTGGTGCTTGGGTCCTGCATGAGAGCAGGACTCTCCTCCTTTTGTTCACTGCAGAACCCCAAACAGGGCTAGGCACCTAGCGGTTGCTCACACAATCTTGGTAGACTTTACGAACAATGCCATCTTTTTCTTCCTTTCTCTTTCTTATTTGGGAATGTGCCAAGAAATCCCTGGGTTGTGATGCAATTTGATAAAGACAAATATTTGTTGAGTTTTGTTATGATAATGGCTTAAGCTTTGAAGGTAGCCAGACTTGGTTCAAATCCTGGCTCTGCAGCCCCATAGCTGTTTGGCTTTGGGAAAATTACTAAACCTCTCGGAGCCTTATTTCCTCATTTGTAAAAATGGAGATGAAGCTATATAAGGTAGCAGAGGACTTGCATCGCAGGCGTGCACTAAGTGTTTGTTTTTCTTACTCTCCCATGCCCGCTCTCTGTTCTTTCTAGAGAAGATTTAAATGGGGGAGGAGGAAGACTCATGTCTAAGCTGTCCCCACCCAAATTCTAAGATCAAATCTGTGTATCCTATGATCTTTGTTTCTTATTCATCCTGCTTCTCTCAAAGAGTTTCAGATCCTCCCTTTCACCTGCCCTCAAGGCCTGGCTATGCTGTGGCCCCTGCCTTGTCACATCACTAGCCACGGGTGTGCCCTCTCGCCAGGTGTGATATAAGCTTTTCCAGGTAACAGCTGTCTAGGGCCCTTCTTGCTGTAACTCCAAAGTGCCTAGAGCCACCTGGTACACAGAGCGCTCCCTCTGTCACTCTGTGTGTGTGCCTGTTCCCTTAGCATATGGCCTGTTTGTGGGTGGCTACCATGTACATTTAACTCACTCAAAATCGACTCTATATCTTCTCTCATTTATTATAAATACTCAGGTTTTGATTGTTTGCTCTATATGATATAATCTAAGTTAATGTGTGAGGTTGTACAGGTATGTTACCGTACAATGTTGTGTATGTAGTACAATATGTATTGTACTTGATGAACAATTGATAAGATTTTTTTTCAAAGATTATTACGGGAGATCTCATTTATGCGTGAACTTTGGATCATAGCCCCTATCAAAGGTGTATTTCATTATATTTGCAAAAGTGTATTTCATTATATTTACTATTCTCTGTGTTGAACATAGATGGGTAGAATTATTAGTGAAGGGCACACATTTTGAGTCAGGCATTCCTGGGTTTGAATCCTATCTCTGCTTAATCTCTTGAAGCTCAATTTCTAGAGATGTAAAATGAAAACAATGATAGTGCCCAGGCCCTAGGAGACCTGTGAGTCTAGAAAGATACAGTGCACACCTATAGCTCCTCAACTGCCCATCTTATTGCGGGCATATGGAAATTACTCAAATTAAATTGTAGCTGCTATTGGCTGGTGGCATCCTTCAAAGGTTAGAACTCACGTGTAATTTCCCTAATGGTGGTGGTTTTCTGTGTTGCAGGGACTTATGAACACTAGAAATCAGCCATCAAATGTATGCTCTCCATAGCTATTGACACAACCATTTAGCTTCCTTCTCTCTCCGCCCACCTCTGTTCCCACTCACAGATTTTATGCCTAAACCACAAAGATGACTCAAGGGTTATGCTGTGGTTTCGCTAAGATATAGCTTCCTTTGTTCCGACTGCTTCCAGCT
Source organism: Miniopterus schreibersii (assembly GCF_964146895.1). NCBI lineage: Eukaryota > Metazoa > Chordata > Mammalia > Chiroptera > Miniopteridae > Miniopterus > Miniopterus schreibersii. The sequence continues at coordinate 31,369,487 of NC_138115.1, forward strand.
TTATTTCAAACGCAAAGTATCTTCAGCACTGGCCCCAGATACATGGCCAGAATACAGAATCAGTCGCTCCACTCTGCGACGCCCACAACAGACGGTTTTTGTGTTTGACTTTCTGTATCTCCTGCCTTTGTCCAAAAAAAGATCTTAGGCAGCCAGTGATAGAGATCATACTGGGTCCTCTCTGCTATCAAAGTCCAATATGCTACTAGCATAAAATACTCTTTTTTTCGGAGAGACCTCATGTGTATCTTAAAGCCATGGATCTCTCCCTTGAGCACAAACTAGAATCTCCTGGAGGGCTTGTTACAACACAGACTGATGGGCCCCACCTCCAGAGTCTCCAGTTCAGTGGGTCTAGTGTTGGAGCCAAATAATTTGTATTTGTGGCAGTTTCTCAGGTGATGTTGATGCTGTTAGTTTGTAGACCACACTTTGAAACCAATGCCTTAAGCATTCACTTTATATAGACAAACTGTGCATTTTCTCTCCTGCGTGGTACAACCAAGAACAACATTAGTGGTGAAGGAAGGGACCTGACATTTACTGAGCACCTGTGACATTTGCCATGTGCCAGGGACCTTACTGAGCACTTTACACATATTGTCTTATTTAATCCTCACAGCCATCCTGCCAGTCAATTCATAATTATTAGTTGAGACCCTGTTCTGTATCATGCAATGGGCTGTGCTAGGCTCTGGGGTTATGGAATGAACAGAATGAACATGACAGACATAACCCTGACCTTCTGGAGAGTATATTTCAGTAGGGAACATGCTTGAACAGAACAGTTGGATCCATAGAAAATGGAAGACCAGAGAGGGTAAGTAACTTGGCTAAGTTTACATAGCCAGTGGGACACAGAGGAGACAAAACAAACTTAAAAACCATTTTACTTCCACTAAACCAGAGGTTCTCAGACTCTTTGGTCTCAGGGCCCCTTTATACTTTTCAAAAATTATGAAAAACCCACAAAGAGCTTTTGCTTATTTGGGTTAAACGTACCAACATTTACTGCATTAGAAATTACAACAAAGTGGTTCATGCTTTGAGAACCACAGCACTGAGCTGACCTGCAAGTAGCACTGTCGTTCTTAGATTCTGAACCCTAAGGTGTTTCAATGACGTTTGTAGTCATCAAGGATGAGAAACTTCTCTCTCCTCCCAGACATTGTATTTTTAATTTTTTTTAATTTTATTATTTTTTTAAATATATCTTTATTGATTTCAGAGAGAGGAAAGGAGAGGGAGAGAGAGATAGAAACATCAATGATGAGAGAGTCATTGATTGGCTGCCTCCTGAAGGCCCCGACTGGGGATCGAGCCCGCAACCCGGGCATGTGCCCTGACCGGGAATTGAACCCCGATCGCCTGGATCCTAGGTCGACGCTCAACCGCTGAGCCACGCCCGGCCGGTTGACATTATATTTTTTAAACATGAGAGTCTCTCTTAAGCCTTAGCTTATATTTCTAGTGATGGTGACGTCCCCACAGAAAAGGCCGATCTGCTTTGGAATTGCCTTTTGTGTGTGTGTGTGTGTGTGTGTGTGTGTGTGTCTATGACAAGGAAAAGCAACAGTTAAGTTGCCAATCACAGAACAAACTAAGGCGTAGCGGCTTTGCTCTTCATCGAAGGACCTCTATCCCAGCCGAGTGCATTTAAAAAGGCACAGTTTATAAAAGTGTGTGACGTGTGTTGCCATCGCAGGGGAAGCCCGAGCGCGCTGAAGTCACTCCCGGTGCCCCTAACGGGAAGGAAAGTAGATGCGGGATTGGACCGCAGGGCCTGCTGATTTTATACAATGCTGGCAGCTGAACTGGCTTTGATCGTGGGCTAACGACCGAAGCACTGCCCTTTCCCATCATTTTCACTCCTTATCGGATGGGAATGAGAAGTCCTCAAAGACATTTCCCTTTGGTGTGTAATGGTCCGTGGCTGTTCTGACACTGATGCTCTCTCCGGCTGACTCTGAATGCTTTATGGCATCGTTAAGTTTTACTGAGTAAAATCAACCAAATCAGAGCTGACATAACTTAGCATGGTTCTCAATTGATGATCAATGGATTCGAATCGACTTTTATTTTTATAGAGGCCGGCAAACCAAGGGGGATGCTGCAGCAGGGTAGTGTGGTTATTTAGTGGTAGCAAATCCTTGGGTGAGAAGTGAGGAAGGGGACCCGCCAATCATCTAACTGGTCTTTACAACACCAAACATCTGGATCACTGGTTCATGAAGAAAGTTTAAAAATGTTTATCCAGATGTTTGGTGTCACATAGCACATCCTGCAGCCAAAACAAATCGGCCCCAAACATGTGATGCTAGATGATCGTTTGTCACCTTCCTTAAAAGCTGAAACTGGACACGAAGCATCTCTGTCGGTCCCCCGAGGTGGCAGGGGTTCCTGCACGCAGCATCTCTGGGCACCGTGCACATTTTGCTAGGTGATTGTAACTTTTTAGAGGAAATACCTTTCTGGAAAGAAGCACTTGTAGGAGGGTCTAAGGCATAAGTGATCTTTGAAATCAATCACCTTTTCACCTTCACATCCGGCAGGAGTCTGAGATACGTCTCATCGGGGCCATCGCCTGGGGACCTTCTCAGCCAATTTTCTTGTGCTATTTTTAAGTTGTGAGCTTTTGCCCAGAATTCTCAAATTCTGACTCGATGGACTCACATGAGCAATACATACTTTCACTGTAGGTGATGAACCCTGCTGGTTTTGTAGATTGCTAGGGCTACTTCGGAGAACCCTTTTCTCTAAAGTGGGCACAAACAGGGAGGTAGCTGGGCCACCTCTTTCTCACCCACTCACCCTGCCCAGGCAGTGGACTCGGGGAAGGTCAGACCTGCTTACTGATGAATAGTTATGCATTTTGAGATAAAGGACTTATGGTCTGGGTTTTATTTCCCCATTTATAAAATCGAAGTGTCTGATGTGATCTCGAAGGATCCTTCTTGCACGGCTATTCTACATAACATTAGAGAGAGAGGAGGTGAAACAGTCTTGGTGCCTTGCACCCCAGTCTGCCAAAGTGACAGCCACAGCCTCACGAGTCACCATCAGTCATACTCATTTAGCATCAGCGGGAATTATTAGGCAGGGTCAACAAGCATGACCATCCGCTGTCACCGTGATATCAGGTATCTTACGAGGAGAGAAGCAAAGGGATTTAAGAGGTGAGAGCACCAACATTGTGCTTAATGCTTGCTCTGAGTTGCTTTATGGAGATGGGCTTGAAGAACAGATTTGTGTTCAGCGGCTCTTCTCCTAATCTTGGTCACCTGCCAGATGTGCCTAAGGTCCCTTCGCTCACGTACCAAAATCATACGTGGAAATCATACTTCCACTAGCTTCCAAAATTATTGTACAGGGAGGGGGACAGCTATAAATTGACTACTTGGTGGGGGATGGAAGGAGGAGAGGTGATGGCAGTCTCCTGGCTCTAACCCCTGGGGAGAGATATGACATGTGTCATCCTGGGAGAAAGGCTCCTGCTCTGTGGTGTGATTTGGGTAACAGACTCCTGATTTATTCAAAGCATATGCTATGCCCCACTTTAGTAACTGGAGTTCCCATGGTCCTCTTTCCTGAAAAAAAAAAAAGCCAAAAAAAAGCCAGGGTTTCCATCTGCTCAGCTGCACAGATTTGACCATGGGGTTATTGTTGATTAATTCATTCATTTGGGAGGGTGACATGCTGCCTCTGCTGAGATGTGAGCGGAGCTCAGCCCCTGCGGACTTGGCCCAGGCTGAGCCGGGTTTCCCTCTCAGGCACTCCAGCCTCCGGAGCGCTGGGGTTCAGACGGAGCAGCCCTGCCCGCCTCCCGTCGTGGTAAGTGGCTCACTCGCTGTGGCAGTCAGGCAGCTGAGAGCAGGGGGGACCCGGGCAGCCCCCGGCTGAAGGCGTGGAAAGCCCACGCTCAAGCTTCTGGCTTCCATGGGCAGGACCCGGATCACTTTCTCCCTTTTGGGAAGAGAAGGGTAGGAGGGACAGGATAGGACCGACACTGGGAGGTACAGGCTGTCCCACATTCCTACTCTCGTCTCTTTAAGCTCCACGGGTGGGAGGCGAGTTGCATGGACAGACTGCCCCGTTCTCCCGGCTGGGGAGCAGAATTCGTTCCTTTCTAGGCTTTTAGTTCCTGAGAGCTCCTAATGCTTAGAACTTCTGAAAGCCATTCGTTTCAGGACAAGAAACAGAGAGATTGCTTTTTGATCTGAAGGATGGCTGATGTTGCAGTTCAGTAAAGTGGCGTCACCGTGTCAGTTGAGAGCATTGAGGCAAATTTTCCTGAATCCTGAGTTTCATATTGGTTACCTCTGTCATTCCTTATTTTCAAAGAACTGGGCAAATCATATGCAGATCTCTGTAAACCTTCTTCATTCCTTTCCATGTGTATCTTCCTGTGCCCCAATTAATGTATGCCCCTTTATTCGCCAAATTTGTTTTTAGCTGCATTGTTGTTACAGACTGGTGCAATACCGTGCCTGTTACTCTGAATCAAATTTATTTAAATCCTTCATCTAAAACAACAGCTATCGGAGTCTTTCGGCTACTCCCAACCCAGGGTTTAGGAGATTTCACGTACAATCAAGGCAGAGTCTTAGAGTAGCAGTTTCTTTTAAGTAAAGGACGGCACTGTTTCTGCAGCTCGGATACGAAGCTTCACATAACTGGACAGAATGTAAAACTGTAACACACTCTCTTGCTTGTCCCATTTGTAAATGCTGATCCTTGCACTGAGACCCTCGGAGCCTTTCCTATTTGCTTGTGTCACAACTCCTTAGGAACATGCCAAAGGAAAGGTAATAAAGGACAGTCTTTTCAAGATAAAACGTGATTCATAAAGGTGGCAGCCGTGCCATCTGTGAGCAGTGATTAACAGCGGCAGAGTCTGCTAACAGCTTTTTAAAAATAAAGTGATAACGCAGATTTTCCCATTATTCCGAGTTTCGGTGCTTGCTCAAGTGCATCACCCTGATTTTCCCAGGCTTCATTATATTCTGTAGCAATCGAATTGCTCTTCACGTCCCGGCAGGGCTCCCTTAAATATTTCACATGTATCTTTGGTTATTCTTCCAGCAATATTTTTAAATTTCAAGACAATGATTTGGTATATTAAGACTGCAACCTCTTTGAAAACCACTCACCTTATTGTTATTATTATTTTTTAGAGTGCATTTGGATGGACAAAGGGGAGTGCATTTCCAAGGCTTGTGTACTTAGAATTGGTTTACTTTAATTTAGAGCAGGGTTGGTGGTGGGCAGGTGCCTAATGAAGTGTCACAGGTTTAAATGGCCTTCCCTGGCCATCACCGCCGGATACGAGCTGCAGGGCTGGTGGGGTCAGACAGACAGATGGGCACAAAGACTGGTTTAGCTCTGAGATGGGGAATGGAAGGGGAAGAAAGCTCCGATATTAAAATTTAATTGTCACCTTAGAGAAATAGGTTAATTCTAGAAAATGCACTTTCATGAAGTTCAGTTGTCTTTGGCAAACGAAGCAAGCCCTCTTTTCCTGACAGATAAACTCCTGACTACTTGGCTTGTATTGGGTGGCAGTTTTAATCTTGTTTGGATCACAGTTCCCTTGGAGAATTGACTGGAAGCTGTGGGCTCTCTCACCTGAACAGTGAACACACCTACAGACAAAAGTCTGGGTCCAATTTCAGGGGCTTACAGACCTCCCTGAGGCAGAGACGGTCTCCTTTTCCCATCAAGAGCCCCTTCGTTGCGTCTTCAGTGGATGTATTTTCCATGGCGAATGTCTTTAAAAAAAAACCAAAAGTACATTAACATTCACAATGTTGTGTATTTCTGTTTGAGGGAAAAGGAAACAGTAGAGCTGGAGACATCTTGGGAAGCCTGGAGCTGCCCGGGATCTTTTTTGGGGGTGACCACAAAGAGCTGTGCATTTGCCAAGATGTAGGCTGCCACCTTCCTGTGTTGTCTGGGCACACTCTGAATTGAGTGCCTGGGTCCTGGCAGGTGAAGGAGGAAGATGGCAGTGCCACAGGGGGTGGCAGAGAGGGAGGCATGACTGCGTGCCAATGAGTATCCTCAAAGGCACTCCCCTGCCCCCACCCCGTGGAGCCTTGGATCCCTGGGTCCCTGATGGGCTGCCCGGGAAGCTGGTGGACCGAGCATGTCAGGTGATGCCTTGGCACGAATAAGAGGCGGAGGCCTCCCACGGCACCTCCTGGTGGAGAGCCAGCGCGCCTCGGGCTGATGCCCAGACGTCCTCTGGAGCTCCGAGCCCTGGGCCCTGAGATGCAGCCTCCCCGGGGCTGACTTCCCAGGACTGACGCTGCTTTCTGGCGGGACATGGTGGGTGCTGACCAGTGAAGCAAGTCGGCGTTGGAAGCGGCTCACGCACAGCCCTAGGCAGGTGCACCCACAAGCCTGGAACCAGGTGCTGGGTGGCCTGTGAGGTACCAAGAGATATTCTGGAAAGAGAAAGGGAACAGGCATAAAAATGGAAGATCCAGAAGTCCAAGGGTAAGACTTGTCCTGTGTCCCAGCCTTGCCCCCTTTTTCCACCCTCCCTTCTCCTTCCTCCCACCCTTTCTTCTAGCTGTCCTTCCAGTTTTCTTTCCAGCCTTCCTTCCTTCCAGTCTTCTCTCCTCCTCCCATCCCTGTCTCCCTCCCCCTTCCCTCCCCTCCACTGCCTTCCTTTTCATGATTTCCTTCCTTCCTTCCTTCCTTCCTTCCTTCCTTCCTTCCTTCCTTCCTTCCTTCCTTCTTTCCTTCCTTCCTTCTTTCCTTCCTTCCTTCCTTCTCCCCTCTTTCCTTCTTTCCTTTCTTCCTTCCCTTCCTCCCCCTTCCTTCCTTCCTTCCTTCCTTCCTTCCTTCCTTCCTTCCTTCCTTCCTTCCTTCCTTCCTTCCTTCCTTCCTTCCTTCCCCCCTTCCCCCCTTCCCCCCTTCCCCCCTTCCTTCAATTCTGCAGACATTTGGAGGTGTCTCCCGGGTACAGTTTGTCCTTGGCTTGCATGAGATTTTCATTCCTTCTCTGTCACGACGGGTCTGCCTTCATTCTCTGCGGCACATTTTGTCCTGTTTCCTGTCCTCTACTCCTCCTTTCTTCCTTCATCGACTGGCATATTGAAAGCCCACCTGTGCCGTTTATTGCCTAACAGAAAAAGCTAAAATAGTGATGGGCTCTGCTTTGGGGAAGGCTGACATCAAACCAAGGTACAAGTATGTGTGGAGCCAGATAACAGCGTAATTGTTGCACAATGTCACAAAACGAAAATATGAGATGATGCAAGACAGTGTGAGCATTATTGCTAGACGAGTGAGACGAGACGCCTTTGGAGCTCAGAGAATGCAGCAGTTTTTTTGTGGGGTGGATGGGTTTGGGAAAGTCTTACAGAGGAGAAATATAAACAGGGGTTTCAAATAGGATTTTAATATTTGGAGAGGAGAGAACATGCCAGTCCAGGAAGGGGCACTGACATGAGTAAAAGCTCAGTGATACCAGTCCTTTTTGGTTGCTGTTGTTGACTTCATTTTCCAAGGGAGAGTCTTGGAGGAACCTGTTTTCCTAGTTCAGGGCTCCTTTGGCTTCTCCTGGGCACTGTCATCTCCTCTCTAGTTTCCATATTTCTCCCCCAAGTGCCATTTCTCTTCAGCTAGCGATGGGCTCAGGGGAATCACCCAGCTTATCTCAGACCCTACCTAGATCAGCAGTCACTTTGTGCTGCACTTAAAAGCTACTTAGAATGGAAGTCCAAATAGAAGAGAGGGCATTGCAGTGTAATTCCCAGCTTAGTAATTTTTGTCAGCTCTTGGGTGAGCCAAAGCACTGCTTTTAGGACTAGTGATCTGACATGCTGGAGAGCTCAGAGAGCCTTGGAGTCAGGGATCTCAGTTGGAATTCCTAGTGTGGCTGGTTTGACACGATTGAGTCCAGTCCAGGATAGAATGCTTGGCATGTCATTAGATTTTTGTTTTCTTTTTATTGCAGGAGATCAGGGTTGAAAGGCTCCTAGAGGTTGTCTTACCTTTTACATTGTCCAATCCTATAGGCCAGGGAGCTCTCCCCGTTTTTGTTGCTCACCATATATGTACATTTAATTTGAGTTCTTCGATGTTTTCATAGTAAATGTGTGTTATGAGCTGAAACCAATTTATATTAGTGCCTGATCAGCCCAGTCCTAGTCCACTGTCTGGGTCTTTCGTGATAGTGACTTGAATGAAATGTGACCGATACATTGTGGTGACAGCTTAGCCATGGAGGTGGGAGATTCCAAGTTTATTCCCTCCGAGGCTGGCATTTCTCTGCGGTTGTGCCATCAGATCCTTTCCCCCACCCCACCCCATCAGAGCCTTTCAAAGGCTTGACCTCATCGGCAGCATTGCTTAGGAGATTCAGGGCTGGTGGTTGGGGTCCCCTCAGCTTGTGGCCTTTTGGTTTTCGCTCTTAAGTAAAGGAAATAATCCCTTTACCAAATATTTGCTGGCTGCGTTATAATTGATTATGGAAAAGTTCATAGCATCATATATCTCTCCTGTGTGTGGTAGTGGTGGTGGGGAGGGGAAGTTGGAACAAATGATTCATTTTCTTCCCAAGGACGGTGTGGTGATCCTTAGGGTCTGTTTGTTCTTTCCCTCCCTTCCTTCATCAGCTGAAACCTGGTTAAAGGGGTTACCCTGTAGCAGAAAGGAAGGGGGGAGAAGGTCCCAGTGGTAAATGGGAACCTCACACTGTAAGCTATCCTAGACTGATTTTGCCAAAAGGCACTTTTGAAATTTCTAAATTCAACTTCGAATGTTATAATTAAGGAAAACCTAGATCCAAAGATGTGAAGTGTTTGGGGCCAAAGTGATGTAGCAGACAAAAGATAAACCACCATCTGAACAGAGTCTCTGACTCTTGAAAATAATTAGATGTGCAGAATCTTTGCATCCTATCATCAAAATATGTTAGCGAAAGAAAGCAATGGCAAATAAATATTTGATCAGCAAGTAAATCAAACAGTTCTGTTCCACATTTTATTAGGAGTAATTTAAATACGTATTTTGTGAAAGACAGAAGCCAAGAACACAATACATGACAAGACAATAGCAATGTGTTCCTCCCCATATGCCATGGGACGCACGCCCATGTAATTAGACTACATTTCCTACACCCAAGTGCCAATGTTAGACAAGAAAAAGAGAGATTAAAATAGCTTCTGGATTGAAAACATTTTAAGGAAAAAAGTAAAAATAAAAATAATCTGAGTATGGAGGAAGGAAAGAGCTAGTGGTCTAATGAACAAAGCCGTCACTTCTAGCCCCTGCTTGATGGTGCCTCTCTCTTGCTCTTCCTCAGCTGCCCTGGCCTTGACCTCAGTCCCTGGGAAATTCGCAGTGCCTGAGCCCTGCACTCCCAGGAGGACGACCGGGGAGAATGGGGGGGGAAGGCTCTGAAAGTGCCCAGAGAAAGCACCATTCCCACCGGTAGGCTATTTCCAAGGCCTTCCAGCCTGGAGCTCTTGAAGAAGGGGCTTTCTTTACAGAGCTGCCCATGTCTTCCCGAGCTCTTCCAACAGCAGCCACCACTCTTAGAGCTCGGCTCGCCTTTGAGAGCCCTCAGGACAGTACAGCGTGCCCACTTCAGGAGACAGCGGTGCAGAAGGAGGTTGTCAGCAGCCGACACAATCTGGCTTAGCTCCAGCTCAGACCGCAGCCTTTGTTTCCCACCTCTCAGAGTCACTACGGCACTAACTGCAAACACTGATTGATCGCCTCTGTAGGTTGCATTAGTAGAAGCAGGTAGTACATAGTAGCATCCATGCTCCAGGGAAGTCCTTTCTCTGACTGCATGACCCCAATCTCCTGTTTAATCTTCTTCCCAACTTGATGACAATCAAGGGTAAGAACAGAGGAAGGATTTCCCACCATTGCCATCTTGGCTCCTAAATTCAGTTCGACCAGGAACGTCACCTCTTGGTTTTCACAGCAGGTGTCAGTGACCTGGAGCTCAGGTTCTGCCCACCTCATGCCCACCTAGAGCAGTGGTCAGCAAACTGTGGCCAATGAGCCCAATCTAGCCTACCACCACTGTTGTTGTTTTAATAAATAAAGCTTTATTGGAACACAGCGAATATAACTGACTCCATCTCTACTAAGAAGTTGTCAGTGTGATCTCAGCTCTGTGACACTCATTTTTGTGATTGTGAGCAATCCCTTTCCCAGAGTTTCTGCATGGGATGGTTTGGTGCACAGCGGAGCCTGTCTGTTGGCCTGAGATCCAGACCACTTTCATTGTCAGGCTATTTTTCACTCTGGCTCAGGACTGCTGCCATCAGATGGGCACTGTTTCTAATTTGCATAAAGGTACCCTATGGGCTAGTGGCAGTCCTGTCCCTTCTTCTCTCTGAGCTTCAGTTTCATCAACTAGGGGGAACTGAGCTAGATGTTTTCAAGGCACCTCTCAGCTCTTTGACAGAAGGCCTTTTGAGGCAGCCAAGAAGTTCTCTCCATGCTCTGTGGTGTTCCCCTGACTGGAGTGCCTTTGAAGCCAGCAGGGAACACCATATGCCAAGAAATCCATGGGGCCTGCGGAGAGGAGAGCTGCTGGGTTGCTCTGAGGGCAGGGCTCTGAATACTGGGGGTAACAGTGTCCCGACAAATAACAGCTATGGGAGGTCAGAGGGGCGTGTCAGACCAAAGGCAGGTTTCACTAAGTTTGGCCTGATATTGCTCAGCATTGGAACAATAGAGGCCACAGCCTGTCTGTGCAGGAAGAGCAGTGACGTGTGCCTAAGTATCAGGTATTGACAATCTCTTCTCCCTGACCAGACCATCACTGGAGTCATGCTTGGCCTTTGACACAAGACCTGGACATAAGAGTGACCAGTTACCTGGGCTGACAAAGAGGACAGGAATGGTTGGGGACAGTCAATGAGATGCTCAGTTGGGTGTGAGTGCATAGTGGTGAGTCTTGTTGGTGCCAAAAAACCCTCTGGGGAAAGAGGCAACAGGTCTGAGCCTCCTTGAGATCTTTCATACTCCAGTCCCCTCAGATTACCAAAATGGTTGGTGTATTTCTCTTAAAACCTTGTTTTATCCTGTTTTGCCCCGACTTTGTTGAGCACTCAATTATCTGTTGCTTTGTGTAGACATGGTGGTAAATGCTTTTCGGTTTTGTTTTCAACATTTTATTATCAAAATTTCAAACGGACGGAAAGGTTGAAAGAATATGTCTACCACCATCTAGATTCAACCCTTAATTTTTATTGTACTGTACCAGACCTATTCATTAATCCATTTTAAATGCTTTTTGAAGCGAATTGCAATTATCAGCACTCTTTTCCTTAAATACTTTAGCATGCGTATCATTAACTAGAATTCAATAGCTAAATGCTTTCTTATGATCTCATGTAATTTAAACCTCACAAGGTTAGATGTGACTGCTTGTCTGTGTTTGGCCGAAGAGGAAACCAAGGCTCACGGAAGTTAGATAACATCTCCAGGGCCACAGAGCTAGAGTCCTGCACCTAAATTCAAACCCGCACCCAGATGATATTCTTCTTAAATGCTGTGCCCCGGTGCCTCCCCACACTCCCCTGAATGTGGCTAATTTAGTTGCTATGGCAATGAGGTTGCAGGGGAAGGGGGAGCTTTCTTATCTGTTCAGAGTTAACATAACCCGGGGTTTCTCAACTTTGGCACTCTTGACATTTAAGGCCAGAATTTTTTTAAAAAAAATATGTCTTTATTGATTTCAGAGGGAGGAAGGGAGAGGCAGAGAGAGAGAAACATCAGTGATGAGAGAGAGTCATTGATCAGTTGCCTTCTGCATGCCCCTGCTGGGGATTGATCGCGCAGCCCAGGCATGTGCCCTGACCCGGGATCGAACTGAGATCTCCTGGACCATACAGATTGATGCTCAGCCACTGAGCCACCCTGGCCAGGCAGGCCAGATAATTTTGTCGTTGGGGACTGTCCTGTGCATTGTAGGATGCTTAGCATCCTCCCTGGTCTCTACCCACTAGGTGACAGCAGCACCCTCATCTCTATCCAGTTTCGACAACCCAAAATACCTCCAGACTTGGCTAAATATCCCTTGGGAGACAAAATTGACCCTGAGGGAGTGAGAATCACTGACCTAAACTCATGTTAATCTGCCATTAAAGAAAAACATCTCCACAGATGTAATTTCTTTATTATAGTCCTTTTTTTGCACCAAAATTCTATTATTCATGACTTGGGCCCTTCTCCCTGCCTGGCTGACATCCTGAACTGTATTCACCTTGCTGGCACTTTCCCCAACTCTCCAGACATCTCTCTTTGAGCGTGGAGTCTCCTGAGGAGGTATTAAGAGCCAACCAGCTATGAAAACAATGTGCTCTTCTATGTGCTAAGTGCCTCGGCTCAGGCAGTAAAATGCTTCAGTGGCATGAACATATGGCGTCAACCTGGTCTCTGAAAGCCGTGCTGGGCTTCTAACAAGCAAGGAGGGAAGGGGACAGGCTGTGCTGAGCTCCGGAAGCTTACAGAACAGGACCTCCCCACGCCCAGGAGCAGCTGGGCTGGGGCTCCTCGGGGATCTTGATGCCACACAGACCAAGGCTTTGCAGGGAAGAGGGCTGATGCCTTTAAGCCATTGCACTTTGTCCTTCAATAAAACACCCTGCAGACCTTGACATCTGCCACAGAGGAAGTCCTGGAGCAGTCATGTGGTCCCGCGCTGGCTCTTACCTCTGGCTCCAGACAAGCTTCCTGCTGAGCTACACCTTCTATTAGGTAAGAGAATGTGGGCAGCTCAGCAGTGACCCACTGCATCCTGCAGGCACAGCATCCTAAGGGTGGGGCCCATCCCTGTGAGAGTTCTAGGCCAATAAACCACCTTCAGTACTGGTCACAGAGCAGGTGTCTGAGTTGCTCAGCAGCTCAATTTAATAATGCGAGGATACAATAAGTTAAAGAGGTCATTGGCATAGTTGACCAGAAAAGTGACTGCCTGCGAATTTTCATAATCATGCCTAGAGCAAGACATCTCCCTCCTGGATGATGTCATCATGGAAATTGTTAATGGATTTTTTAAATAGGTTTTTTTTTTGGTTTGTTTTGTTTTTAAGAATATAAATTTTTGGAACTAAGTAAAATCACCAGGAAAAATCTTTAGAAGTTCAGTTCAATGAGCTGTTCTTTATGAAAGGATTTATAAGCATATCCTGAACCACAGACAGTGTGAGGTGTACGCACGTGTGACCCTCATGCCCATGTGTACATGTCCATGTCCATTGTTTTCTCCATATGGAAAGATCATGGGGCTTAGAGCCAGACAAGCCTGTTTCAAATTTGAGTTTAGTTACTTCCCACGAGTAAGGCATGAATGAATTACTTAAGGTCCCTGAGCCTGCCTCTTTGTCCTTGAGAAGGGATAATAGCACCTACTTCATGGCATTGTGGTGAAGGGTAGAGTTAATGCATTGGAAGTTGCAGAGCTTAGAAGGCACTTGGCAAATGACATTATTATTATAACCATCATGTCCTCTTATGAACTATTCAGAAAAACAGACACTAAGTCTGGGGTAGAGCTAGTTTTCTTACACTTGATTCTCCATTTCACTCTTAGGACTAGATAGGGATGTTTTCCATTTCAAAATACCTTCTTTCAATCCTCATTTGATACAGAATAAATCAGCTTTCTAAATTATTTTCACATAATACTCCAAAGGCTCCATCCAGCTCATTCCACAAGCATTTACGAAGCACCGACTGTGTGCAAGGCACTGATCTAGGGCCTAGGGATTCAACGATAAAAATGGAGACAAAGACCCATGCTCGCTGCTAGTTTACAGCCAGGGCTGCGCCGGCCGCGTCTCCTGGAAGGATGCATGCCATCCAGTGTTGGAGCTGCCAGTCATGAACAGTTTCACTCTGCAGGATGCAGCGATGAGCAGAAACGCCCGAATGTGGTGACGTGGCTGGTGCGCTGGGTAACCGACACATGAGCAATTGACCTTGAGACAGAAAATACAAAATCATGACAGGCATGATGGCAACCCAAGGGTTGCTTTAGAATCAATTTGTGGATGAATAATTCATTAAGACTTATTAAGGGAACAGCGTAAGTGCCTGGAACATAGTACGTGAACGTTTGAATGAACAAACTATGAATGAAGGAAAAGACTGCCACGTGTGCCATTCACAGTGTGGAGACAGTGTTCGCCCGTGTGGTCAGCGACTGCCAAGCACACGCACAATCTCATTTAATCCTCTCAGCACTCCACTATTTAAGTTGTGCTTTTTCCATTTTAAAGGCATGGAATTTGAGACTCAGTGAGGCTGTTACCTGCCCAGGTTAACAACGTGAGTCAGTGAGGGGCACTCACAGTTGGCACGCAGGCCCCTTGGACTCCAGTGTCTGCTTGAAGAACAGGAGAAAATAGTCCCTTGCAAGTTAATATGGATGGTTTGGATTTTGTCTTGTCTTTAATCAAATGTTTAGATCTCTGGGATCAAAATGGAGACAGTGAAATGATTACCTTTCATTCACAAACGTCCTGGGCTTCCAGTCACAACCCCTGTGAGCCCCTGGCCCTGATGTCTTCCACTTGACCACATCACATTCTTAGTCCTTCTTCCATCTCTCCTTAAGAGATGCCTGGGCCCAAGACCAGGTAAACCCACCTGGTAGGGAAGCTGGGCACACTATATGTACTATTAACAAACAATTAAAGGCGACAGCCCTGGACCAGCTAAAGTAAGGAGCTGTTACTGTAGCATATGAGCAGCTTCTCGGTGGGATCACATCCAGCTCTGCTATGCGGTTTCTCGTATAACTCATTTTTAATCTCTCTCCATCCCTGAGTCAGCAGTACCTGGATAACACAATGTCATGTTGGTGTCTTCTCAAGACTTGTTGGCTGTGAAATAACAAGCCCTTCCCCACACTGCCCCGCTGAAATCTTGGCACTTCACGCCCCCATGTGATCACAGAAATCCATGGGAGGTGGGGTTGACTGACTGCTCCTAGTCGCTCTTGCTTGTAAAGGCAATTCATTTCTCAACCAACTTTTTAATACAACAGCTCAGCCCAGAGAACCACAAAAGGTGAAAGAAAAATGAATGTCAGGTTAAAAACAATTACGAAAGGTGAAAGAAAAATGATGTCAGGTTAAGAAAAATTGTGGATTACAATGAATACAATTTTAAAGTTGCAGGGCCTGGAGGATTGTGAGTGACGTGACTTTGGAAGGGGACAGCAGGAGAGCTGCATGGGAAACACCTTGCCTCTTAGGCTGAACACTTCTGTCCGACTTTCAGAACCTGTGGGATATTTAGAGATAATCGACTCAGGTGCTTTACGTCTTTTGTTCTGTTTATCTTTCTTCAAGAAAGAAGGCGACGAGTGAGGGAAAGATTTATAGTTCAGACTTATGTGGTTTCCTTAATTCCCTCCAAGGATCCTAAAAGGAAGACATTACTATCTCAGTTTTCTTGGTGATGAAACTGAGGTCTTCAGAAGTCACACGGCCCAGGGTGTGTGTTCCAGTTGTCCCTCTCTGGACTGTGTGTGGCATAGCCCATGTTCTTTCTACAATAGCTTATATTTTGACACTCAGGGAGAGGCCACTTCCTCTAATAGAAGAAGAATTAATTCTTTTTATTATTGTTTTTGGGGTTTTTTGCTTTGCTTTTATTTTATTTTTATTTTTTAAATTCAATTTTTGGGATGACATTGGTTAATAAAATTATAACCATCTATAACCTCAATTCAGTGAGGAAGGTACTGTTTTTATCCCCATTTGACAGATAGTGAAGCTGAGGCTCAGAGAGAGAAATGACCTTCCCATAGTCACACAGTTGTTAGAAAGTGCCCCATCTTTGTACTCTTGTGGTTTTCTTCTCTGTTAGACTTTAAACTTCTAGAAGGTAGGGACTGTCCGTAATTAACTTCTTCATTCCTAGGAGCCCCAGCAAAGTGGTTTTCCCATAGTAGGTGCCAATGGACATTTGAGTGGGTGAATGTCTACTGCTCCTGAAGCCCGCCCTCCTTGATCTGTGCTTTTGGTCCCTTCACACATTCCGACCGACGCTGTTTTATCGGACAAATGGGGAAGAAGAGTGTGTTGGGAGATGGTTGTCTTTCTTCTGTAAAGCATAGTGACCTACAGCTATCGTGTATATATGATAGGGATGGAATATTCTTTTTTTTTTGGTGACTATATCAGGATAAGATAGGTTATGTTAACTTGACAAGTAGCTCCAGTGGCTTAGTACTACTGAGCAGCTAGCTCTTTAGGGCACTTGTCCCCCACTGTCAGTGGTCCAAGGTGCACTCTTGATCTTTGATTCTGCCATTTCAACACAAGGCCTCCTGCATAGTCACCACAGCAGGGCACACAGGTGCTGGGACTGTCTTGCATTGGTCATTGAAGAGACATACATCAATTCCGATTACATCCTGTTAGTTGAAATTAGTCATATTCCCCCAGACTTCATAGTAGGTGGAAAAGAGAAATTAATTTACCTTTGTGCTCAGGGAGGAAAATTAGATGTAAGTAACACCCGAAGACTCTACCCCAGTGGTGTTGGTTCTTTATTTTATTTATACTACTGAGTTATAGAAATGATTAAAGGTGACATTTATGCTACTATAGTATTTCTTCAGAAGAGTATCATGGATTTGCAGTTTCATTAGGCATGAGATATTAATTTTAATTCCATATGTTTAACCACAGTGACTCATTCCAGCTTTGGCTATTTGAAATTTCTATATGTTGGCTAAATCAGCAGTTGCTTTTATTAAAGGGTAAGATATTTAATCTATCAAGAATGTTTTAGTCAGGAAATTGTTCTATTTCTCGATACTATCGCAAAGAAGATAAACTCTAATTTCTTAAACTGTAAGCTTCTGGAGGATGTGGGCTGGTGCTTTGTGCAGACAGGTGCTTTCTTGTCATACTCACAGCTTTTTTTGACTGTGATCTGACTTGGAAACAAAGAAAAACAATAAAAAGGTTTAGGCATTTGAATTAAATGTGGCAAGAAAAATTGAAGCCAATCCTGTAGAACTTCACTGCCTTGTATTCCTGCTTAAATCAGAGTTGAATCCTTACAGAAGTCCCATGAACGTGACAAGGCAGCTACACATTGATGAAAGGTGTGGTCCCTGTCACTTGCCTTTTCTTTCTGGGTCTCTCTGTGACTTTCTGCCAAGGCAAGGGTTTAATTTAATATCCCCATTTCTGCAGTAATTGGTCTGCGGCCTTTTGAGACTGTTCTGAATGCCATGATATGCTGCTGAGATGATGAATGGGGCAAATAAGAGCGTCAAGACAACAGCCATAGCAAGCTTTTGCCATGGTGGATATGAGTGCCAGAGGTGACAATAAGATTGGCAGCTCAGTAGATTTTTTATTAGCTGGCACCGCCATGTGTGCAGGGATCCTTGAGAAAGTAGCCTAGGACTCGCTGGGAAAAACATAACCTGGTAAAGGAAAATCAAAGTGTTTGGAAAGGCTCACAAGTGGGAAAAAATTCTACTTATCAGCAGCTGATCTAGGGAAGCTACAAAAAGAAAATCAGTTGCATATGGGTTACCAGAGCCAACTTCAAATGCTTCCTTGTACTGGGCCGGCTGTAAATGACTTTCTGTAATTTGGAGGGACTCAGTGGAATGACCTACGGATATGGAATTGAGACTCAATTCTGCCCTTGAGTCTCTGGATGTTCTCATTTGTGGAGTGCATGGAAGGAGAGAGGCTGAAGGTCCACCTTCATACACTTCAAGTATACAGGCATGGAGCTGTTTTTAAGAAGTGTTGCTTTGAATCATATATGGAGGGGAAAATTTTTTTTTTAAATTATTTTTTTAATTTTTAAAAAATATGTCTTTATTGATTTCAGAGAGAGGAAGGGAGCGGGAGAGGGAGAGAGAGAACCATCTATGATGAGAGAGTCATTGATCGGCTGCCTCCTGCATGCCCCCCACCCGGGATCGAGCTGGCAACCCGAACATGTGCCCTGACCGGGAATCGAACCACAATCTCCTGGATCAAAGATCGATGCTCACCCACAGAGCCACGCCAGCTGAGCAGATAAAAAAATTTTTTTTAAATGCTGAGAAACTACTAGGCTCCAGGTATTTTTTTTTTTTTTTTTAATATAGCTTTATTGATTTTAGAGAGAGGAAGGGAGAGGGCAAGGGAGAGAGAAACATCAATGATGAGAGTCATTGATCAGCTGCCTCCTGCATGCCCTACTGGGATCGTGCCCTGACCGGGAATCGAACCCCGATCTCCCGGATCGTGGGTTGCTGCTCAACCGCTGAACCACGCCCGGCCAGACTCCAGGTATTTCTTATGGCCCAGGCCAGTAGGCTTTGAGTTCCTGCTTGGAGCAGTTGCTCCACCCTATAGGTGGCATTTGTATGGTTTTCATTTGAGACAGATCGCGTTGATCATTTCATCTGTGGGATATTGATTAAAGCAGCCGCATTGCTGACATTATCTCCTCATCATGCTCGGAGGAGATTTCCCCTCTGCCCTTTTATGAGTGTTTTATTTTGTTCTTCTGAATTAAGATGAATCATAATCCTCATCTATTCAAATCAAATCATCTTTTGGTCGACCTCCCTGACCTTCCCGTTCTCTAGCCAGCAGCATAAACCATTCGGTAATCAGGATGTCGCTGAGTTTCTTTGCTTTCTCGGTCTGGTTGTAACATTCAGAACCTTAGGCTTTTCCTTCCTGGCACCGCTTGCAGCTACCACACCAGGAACCAGCGGACTCTGTGCATTATGCAGCTTGGTTCTGACACGAGGGTTGTTCTGAGGGGGTCGAAGCTACCTTAACGCTTCTGTGCCCTGCTTCCTCCTCGGTAAAATGTGTGTGGTTTATAGGACGCAGCTCTTAGGGTTGCTAATTTCAAGGACTAGGTGAGATAATAATGTATTATCCATTTTTTGTTGTTTGTGTAAATATTGAAATGCTCCTGCCTCAGGAATTCGTTCTGTCTGTCTGAAATGTTTCTTCCAGTTCCCCAAATCGCCAGCTTTCTAATTCCTTTAAGTTTTTACTTAAGAATTCCCCCTCAATGAGAATTTCCTCTTTCTAAATTTTACCTCCCTCTTGCACTTTATATTCTTCTTCCCTGCTTTGTTCTTTGTCTTAGCTCCTATCACTGTCTAATAAACTGGATATTTCATTTATTTATCATGTTTATTGACTGTCATTCCCTCCTCTCAACCCATTAGAATATCAGATCCGTTAAGTAAAAGAAATCTGTGCCCTGTTTTATCCCTAGCACCTGGGAATAAAAAATATTTGTTCAATTAATGGAATGTGCTTAGCACAGCTCAGCACAGCTCAGCACATAATAAGTACTTAATAAACATCACATTGTGACCTGGAGACCTCGCACTGCCTTCGCAAGACTTATTGTCTAAATTCTACAGCTCAATCCAATTTCATCTGTCTTCCTGGGCCACTCAGATATTCATTCCTCTATGCCAGTCGCTTATTTCTTTAAATCTCATTTTTATGATAGCATTATCTTTTGACTTCTCCTAGCTTGTTCTCTGATTATTTCATATGAGTTAGTCCAATCTCCTCAGTATTTTTGCAAGCTTCTTTTTAGAAGTTTGCAAAAGTAACTCCTTGTGTGTTTTTTTCTGTTTCCTTCAGCATAGTGTCAAGGGCATAGTGCATATTTACTGAATATCATTGTATCAATCCACATTGAGGAAATGTGTGACTGCAGAATTTATCATTTACTAACTAGAAACCATGAAACCAATTGAATGGAGGAAAATAAGTATTATTTTTAACAGCAACAACAACAGAAAGCATGAGTGAAACATATTTACTTGTATGAATTAGTTGATCAGTACATGTCTTCGTCACATCAGGGTGCTCTAGCCACACTGGATTCTTTTCTTGCCCTCGCTTTTACTATGAAGAAAAATCAAATATCAGTAAAGTTAAGAGAATTTTACAGTAAACACCTATACCCACGAGTTAGGTTCTGTTGTTAAAATTTTAGTTTGTGTTATCACCCATCCATCCAGCTGTCTACTTTTCTGTCTATTAATCTCCTGTTTGGTGCATCTCAAAGTAAATTGCAGACATCGGTACACTTTCCCTTAATTACATCAGCATATGTTGAGCTAGAGTTTGATACTACACCCATCATTCTGATTTTTTTCCAGCATAGGTTTCATTTTCTTCTCCTAGGATTTCATATAAATGGAGGCATGTAGTATGGACTGTCTTTTGCATAAGGATCATTCACTAAACACCGTGTACCTGAGATTCATCCATGTTCTTGTAAGCTCATTGCTTTTCATTGCTGAGTAGTATTCCATTCATGGATGTATCTCACTTTGTCCTCACATCAGTTGATGGACATTATGAATAAGGCTGCTATTCATGTACATTTATGGTCATAGCTGTCTTTTTCACCTTGGATAATACCTTATATTGACATTTCTGGGTCATAGAATGCACTTCTCTTCTTTTTTATCCTCAAACATACCAAGCTTTCCCCTGTACTAGCCCTCTCTTTTGTTGGGAATGTTGTTCTCTGTGACTGCTCTTTTGTATCACTCAGATTACAGCCTTCCCCTACCACCCATTCTAAAGAAATCACATAGTCCCTCTTTAGCACACGATGCTATTTTAATGATCTACATAGCATGTCCCATCATCTGATACTTCTGTTTTACCCCCTTATTATAACATGAGCTAGGGATAGGGCCTGTCTGCTTTACTGTTCTCATTCCATAATCTAAAATGGTCAACAGTAGTTTAGTTGTAGTTTTAGACTATCCTGTGGTCAAAAATGGCATGGTATGTATTAGGTACTCAATAAACATTTGATGACATCCATACAGGAATGAATAAATTAAATTCCAAATTGCTAGAACCCCACTTATGTATTTTTATTTTATTTTAATATATCTTTATTGTTGAAAGTATTATGAATGTCCCCTTTTTCCTCCATTGTCCCCCTCCATCCTGCATCCACCCCACCCCCAGGCCTTCCTCATACCAATGTCTGTGTCCATGGGTTATGCTTATAAGCATATAAGTTCTTTGATTAATCTCTCCCTGCCTACTCCCCCCTCTCTGCCTTCCCTCTGAGATCCCTCAATCTGTTCCATGCCTCTGTGTCCCTGGATCCATTTTGTTCATCGGTTTATTTTGTTCATTAGATTCCACATGTAAGTGAGATCATGTGGTACTTGTCTTTCTCTGACTGGCTTATTTCACTTAACATAATACTCTCCAGTTCCCTCCGTGCTATCCCAAAGGATAAGAGATCATTTTTTTTTATAGCTGCATAGTATTCCATGGTGTAAATGTACCACAGCTTTTTTATCCACTCATCTACTGATGGGCACTTGGGATGTTTCCAGATCTTAGCTTTTGTAAATTGCGCTGCTATGAACATAGGGGTGCTTATGCTCTTTCTGATTAGTGTTTTGGGATTCTTAGGATATATTCTTAGAAGTGGGATCACTGGGTCAAATGGCAGCTCCATTTTTTATTTTCTGAGGAAGCTCCATACTGCTTTCCACAGTGGCTGCCCCAGTCTGCATTCCCACCAGCAGTACACCAGGGAAGAACCCCATTTATTTTATTCCCTGTTTTATTCTCAGTACCCAACACAGAGCAAGTGCACACTTTGTATTTGATGGATGGATAGATAATAACAGTTTCTTGGTGGACCAGAAACTCTTAAGAAAGTGCCACTCCAGAAAAGGCCTTCTGTCCTACCTTGTCATATGAAGGCAGTTAATTAAATTACTTAAACATGTTCAAAACCTGGGTAAAAATGGGTCAGAGCTTGATATGTGAGGCATCTGCCCTATGTGCCTTGATCCCCAGAGGGCAATTGCTGGTGGCAAATGAAAAACACATTTGTAAGCTGCCCTGTGAACAGATTGGCTCATTAATCTGATGGTTAGTGATGCTCAAATGTATTTCTCTAAATTTAGTTTTTGGTAGTCACCCTAATTAAGGGGATAAGCATGAAGGAGGAAGCACTTACCTTACAGAGTAATTAGTACACACAGTGGGGTTAGCAATTGGACATGGTTTTCTTGTCTTGCTCATGGATTGTTATCTAGGATGCCTGCAGCAAGAGCAACAGGGGATCTTTGAAGTTCAAGGGCAGGAAAAGTCAGCATTTCTACGCTCTTAGAGTTCCTGGAGTGGTAGAGGGGGACAAGAAAGAAAGAATGCATATTGATATCTATGTCTAAGTCCTTCCTTGCTCAATCTAGCTGACCTTGTACTATGTACGAGCAGAGAATTGGACCTGCCCGTCATGTGAATTGAGAAGAGAATCCTAGTACCTTCCAATACTCCATGAAAGAAATGGACAGTCAGTGGGTACATTGGAAGAGAATCTTCTCAGTGTCAGCTTCTCTTTTCATTGGTCACTTGTATGCGTACGTCCTGAATTTTAAAAACAGAGATATGAAAAGAGGCAAGGTGGAACTTACAGGTGAAGTTGTGCCTAGCCCGCCAAACCAATGTTCCACCCAACAGCCCTAGTCTTCTACCTCAATGCCCAGTGGAGAATCCACTTATTTGGGGGTCAGACTCAAGCAGCCATTGTCCATTGTGCCTTTCACTGTTAACATTTGCGTTTCCTCTCTCAATAGAAACTGGCTCATGTTTATTAAGGTCTCTTTCATTACACAAGTTGAATTAAACCATGTCTGGTAAATGTCTTGGTTTGAGGAAAAGGTAAATTAATAACATTAAGATGATCTAGGGCAGCTGGATAAGAGATGAGGGGAAACTTATGTGGGCTTCTCTTTCTGTAGTAGGCATAACCATGAAAAACCAAGCACTCATCAAGGTTTTTTTAATTTTTAATTTTTATTTGTAAATCAGGCTATTGTAATGCTAAGAAGATGCTACTCAGCAATGTGATATTTTGTAAAGCAGAGTTTATTCTGTACTATGAATGAGATCTATTAGGCCCATTAAAGACCACAGTTGGACTCCTTTCTTAAGTACCCCACATTATATCTCTTAGAAACTTGGACTTTGATCATTTAGTTGTATTTTTAAAAGATATTTGAGTTTAAGGGACACTTTGAGGTAGGAGATTCTGGGAAGATGGTAACTGGAAGGTATATTCTTCATATCGTCCCTTCTCAACTTCCAGTTATCTGCTTCTACTGAGCTAGATGGCAGTTGGGATTGACAAACTGGCAGACACTGGAGGTATAATTGAGAACACGTTTTCTGGGATTTTTGGATAAGAGAGCAAGTTTAGGATTTTATTCCCCTTTGGGCTAATTAAATTCTAGTAGAAAGAGCCTGTGAGGTCAAGGGTCAAGAATGGCTAACAGTTGGCCTAGGAGAAATAAAAGGACCTCCTTAAGGAAGGAGTCCAAGCGTAGTCTTTAGTGGGTCTGATGGATCCTCCTGGATCCTACATAATGGCCAGGGAGTTAAGTGGATAGGATATGATCCTCTCCTGAGTCTAGGAGACCATTAACTATTGTAACTCAGAAGACCCGAAGGCTTCTTCCAGGAGAATGGATGGGTAGTTGCTAATCAGTGCTTCACTGTTCCACAGTGACTGCTGCACAATCCACTATTTGCAACTTTCCTACTACCTAGGGTGACTTTTACTTGGTTATTGGAGGGTGAGAGGAATGTGGAAAGATTTTAAATAATCACTAATCAAAAGAAAATAGTAGTGAAGCCATAAGAAGAGGGAAAAACAGAATACCTAGGACAGACATTGCCTAGTGAACTTGAGCTGCTAGAGATGCAGGATGACCAGTGAGAATAATAAGAGTATTTAGGAAGACTTGCTGAAGCGTAAAGAAGAGTTATTTGGATCTTTATTATTATTTTTTTATTTTTAAAAATTAAAAAAAATTTTTTTTAATATATCTTTATTGATTTCAGAGAGAGGGAAGGAGAGGGAGAGAGAGAGAGAAACATCAATGATGAGAGAGTCACTGATCGAGCCTGCAACCTGGGCATGTGCCCTGACCGGGAATCGTACCCCGATTGCCTGGATCCCAAGTCGATGCTCAACCACTGAGCCACGCCTGGCCGGGCTGGATCTTTAAATTATTTTAAAAATAATAATGTAGTAGTTCAACTGAAAGAGAATAATTGCTAATTAGGAACTAAAAAAGAGTCTTGGAAGATGAATGTGAAGAAATATTTCAAAGCTCAGAGCAAAAGCATAAAAATATTAAAATAATGAGGAATGTTGAAAAACCCAGAGGACAGCTGAGGGCTTTACACAGGCCTTCCAGAAGGTCCACAAAAAAACAGATGAAGGAGAGGCAGTTATTTTAAAGAATAATAAAAGAAAATTTCCTATCTTTGGAGACAAAGTTTAGTCTATAAATTGAAGATCTTCGCTGAGTTCTGCATAGGATTAATTGAAAAACAGTCATACTTCTGGGCATATGCTTTTAAAACTTGTAGATTTCCAAAATCTGAGTAAAACTGTCAAAAGCTTCAAAACAGCAAGAAGTTACTGGCAAAGGAAAAAAAAAAATCAGACTTACCCCAGACTTCTTATCTGCAACTCTAAAAGCTAGAATGTGGTAGAAATAACATCTATGGAAAATTTGAATTTTTATGTCAAGTGTTGAACTCTCTGGAAAGATTATTCCTAGTTTGAGACTACACAACTCAGACATGCTGACTGTCTTATTGAGAGGGGACTCAAAAGACAGTGGGCTTTCCAAAGATGCTCCTAAACACTACAGAAAAAGCCCTTTAATTGCATTTTCTCCCAAACCTCACCCTTTCTTCCTGGGATTTTTTTTTTTTTCAGTATTATAGAAAATAGTTCTTGAAAATAGAGATATTTGAGAACACCAGACTTAAAATAGAGCTTTTGTTTCATCTGGTTCTACCTCCTACTTTATAAAGACCAGGAGACTGAGGAATATCAAGTAGTAAATTAACCAAAGCTTCATAGGTAATGAGTGGAAAATCCAGGGCAAGAACACAAATCTTGTTTCCAGTCCAGTAATCCTTCCAACCAAGCTGAGGGAAGAAGTTCTTTAATTTTGTGTTCTACTCCATAGCCTTCCAATAGATTTCTTTGTTAAGTAGCCTTGAATGGGTTTCTGTTGCTTGCGACCGAAGGACCCTAACTGATTGCAACTTCACTATTCTCTCAGTTTCAATAAGGACATATATTCCTGTGATTACTGAATTAATATTTCTAGGCACGTGTCACCTTTTCCTTGGCTTTCAATATCTCAAATTTCCTAAAAAGTGTTTCTCTCTGGGTGTGTTACCCACTTTTCAAACTCAGTAGTTAGGAAACCACACTCACATTGTCATTTCCAAACTGGCTGTTGCTTAATATTCCTATTTGTCACTGGAATCACAATTACTCCATAAATGCAAGCTGCTTTTTATGAAACAGCATTCTCATTATGTCATTCTCCTCCTCAAAAACCTTCTGCCTTTCTGTGCTGCTTGCAAGGTCATGTTTGTTAACACCCCTGCCTAGCATTCAAGTCCCTGCCAAATCTGGCCACTTTATTGTCTGGCCACTAAATTTTTTAATATTCATACCTGTGACCATACTGAACATTTCACCTACAATGGCTTTCCCTACCTATAAAAATGTTCTCCAGGCCTTGGCCAGGTAGCTCAGTTGGTTAGAGCATGGTCCTGATTTGCCAAGGTTGCGGGTTCAATCCCCAGTCAGGGTACATACAAGAATCAACCAATGAATGCATAAATAAGTGGAACAACACATCGATGTGTTTCTCTCTCTCACTTACTCTCTCTCTTTCTCTCTCTTTCCCTTCCTCTCTCTCTCTAAAATCAATAAAAATAATGTTCTCCATATTGCACGTAATCAAAGAACCTCCAGCTCTGCTTAAAATCAAAAGTATTGACTTGTGTTAGTTCCACGAATACTAGCAATGGGCCCTGGAAGCTTCAGTTTTCTTATCTATAAAATATGCATCTTTTTTCTCTTTTAGGCCAGCCCTTTCATTTCATTCATATAGATAAAGGGAAATAAGCTATAGAGAATTTTAGGGACTTGATTAAGATCACACTGCTTCTAAACAGCAGGGCCAGAGCTGAGGAAAATTAAATGACTATTTCTCAGGAGTTCCCTTGCTTGTTGCTGCTGGTGGCCTTCAGCATAGTGCGCTGGGAAGACCAGCCCGTGCAATGGGGAGGAGGGGACTGGGCAGAGTCTGATCTGTAAAATCTCTTTTTGTGTTTCTGTGTTTAGGATAACGGTAGCTGTTGGAAAGTCTGAAAATTTTATTCCCGAGTGGTCTGCCATTTCCACTCTTGGTTAAAAACAGACTTTTAATACCCAGGAAATATTTTTTCAGTCAAGTGAATTAGGCAGGTGGAGGGATGCTAGAATCCAGGCAGCTTTATATGAAAATAGATTATCTGAAAACAGTGGTGAAGAGAGTGACTCTTAATCAATCTTGTGTTAAAGGGGGGCTTTCCCAGTAATAATTCTATGTCAGCACTTATTATGGCCCCTTCAGCCTGGACCTATCCCTGTGTTATTATTTCCATGTGAGGGTTCTTGATGTAACCCAGTCATTCTCATCATCAACATGTTGGTCTTCATAATTCTTGAAGGAGATGCTTTATACATTTGGGTGTGTTTCAAAAATGCTGGTGCAACTTTTCGGGCCTCCTAAACCTCACTGCTTCATTTCTAGACAGGGAGACAATTTTCCAAAGAGATGAGGCCATTCCTTCATTCTCCCCTCCTAACTAAATACTCAGATGATGCCTTACAGGGTGTGACGATGCAATCCCAGTGGGCTGGGGATTCCCCAGTAACTACGAAACTGTGAAATCTTCTTTCATATGTAACCCATCAGACAAATCCAATCATATCACGTCTAGGCTCTGCAGACAGATGCTGGCTGAGTTGGCAGGCAGTGACTCAAGTGCCAGACAGCATTAAAAACTCTCAGTGCTGGTTTGAGGATTTTCTTATGTGCCCATTGCTGCGTTCTCTCCCCCATCCTCTCTGACATTATCGAGTTTCTCATCTCTCTCTTCCTTCAGTGTGTGCATGGATTCCTCTTCCTCCTACATGTTGACTTTTCCATCTCTAGCCTTCCTGCTCGAGTTCACTTTTTAATGAAATTTCTCCTCTGGTCGCCTCCTCTCTCCTTTTACTCTCTGTGTTCTTCCATAATCCCCCAGCTATAAATAACCCAAGGCATCCAACCTTTTGCGCTCATGGAGAAATGAATAATTAAAATTTTAAAGGAAGACACTTGGATTACATTAGGCACTTAATTTCTTCAAAACACAGCATTTTATGGCATTTGGTTCATACAGATGAGTCACAGCCAATTGCTTCAAGAGGGAAGAAAGCTGAAGTTTGGCTTCATCAACAATATTAAAAAAAACATGGAGTGTGCTAATCCATGTCATATATTGCACAGGAATGACACTTCTTCCAAATTCAGCAGCATGGGCTGTGGAGTCCCAGCTGTAATGCATGCGACAGTGACAGAGTTTCCTGACCAGTTGTGTCTATCTAATGTTTCTCTGTCATATTCCCTTTACATAACCAAATATCACAAATTCTGAGTTCCTGCTTGGCAAATGTGCCATGGTGGCAGTTCATTTGTTAGAAACGATCTGTTCGGTGGAGTGGGAAGTTTCGATTCTCTTGGAGCCCATGTTGAGGTGGTGGACTTGAGAGACTGTCTGATAGTAAGTGTTCGGAAAGTAGTCAGTACGCTTTGTGTAGCCGATGACTCAGGAATGGGTGGCCCACAGAGGAGGCTGGCAGCCGCCTGGCTGAGTGGCTCTCACCAGCTTCCTCGTTTTACAGGTTCTTCTCAGGCGTTCCACGGGCTGGCTGGGTTCCTTCCCGAGTGGGCTCACTTTACAGTGTCTTCTCTAGCCCTGACGCCTTGCTTATGTTGTGGCCAAGGAAGCACAGGTGTCAGGATCTATTATGCCATAGCCTGTTCTGCTGCTGTGTGAATGGACTTTCTGGAAGAAAGTAAAGAAGCATGTTCAACCTGTATGAAGTTTGCAAAACCTTTAGATGGGAGGCCAAAGGCCTCTCCCTACACAACCTTGAAGGGGGAGGTATCATTCAGAGACCCATGAGGAGGAGAGGCCTGGGTCCTGGATTTAGAAATAAAACATGCACATGCGTGCCCCCCCCCCCCCCGAAAATAGCAGTAATTTTACGGAAATATAGAAGACCTGGCTCAACCCATGTAAGAGCCATGTGTGCAACTCCCTCAAAAGCAACAGGAATGGGTGTGTAAATTCTGCTTTGAAAACAGATAAAATAAAATAAAAGCTACCTTGGAGGAAATCACTCAGTGAGGTAGGAGTGAAGAAAAGCTGAGCAGAAAGGACAGAACACTTACATTTTTATTAAAAAAGTGACTTTTCAGCCTGTGTTTTTGGTTAAAGCCCTTCTCTTTTCAACATTAATTATCTGCTTTTCTCTGCACGTGACAGTTTCATTAGAGAAAAGGTTTTTTCCTCTGTTTATCCACTCTCCAGTGTACATGCTACTCTCTAAAAGTTTGGGTTCTTTGGAAATAGGTGTTAATTAAGCTAATTACTTGCTTTCACTTATTCAGACCTTAGAAATGGCTTTAGGGCCCAGTACAGGGGCTCTCCCAAAGCAATAAACGGGCCTTTGGAAGAATTTAATTTCCTTTACTTGCACTTTGCTTCTTAAATAAGGGAAGGTGTCTTTGCCCTCAACACGCCTACCACTTTATGAATTAAGTTGTACTTGCACATAAGGTATTAGTCTTGAGTTATTGAACAAATTATAACTGAGTAAATATTTAGATGGAAGACTTTAGAATTCCAAGAACTTGCTGCATATTTTGCACTTTAAAGAGCTCTTTTTCTATAAATTGTGTTATCCAACATAAGTCTTTTCGTGTCTCTCCACATCGGAACAAGGAATTTATAATATGTATATATTTCAAAGATGCAATGCAGCATTCTAGCAATGAAACAGTCTCCGTATGATGTAAATGTAAATTACCTCTGTCAGGCTCTGTGTCTTAAATTCTAGTGCAAGGTTATATACATTTTAAGGATGGACCTACTGTCAGAGAAAAATTACTGTATCTCTTTATTTTTTATAAGTTTAGACAAATATGGAGTTAACTAGAGTTAATTCCCAAGACCCTAAACTCATACCTGAGAACTTAGGAATATGTAAGTTAGTGGCTTTTAGTCAGGAAATCTAATGCTCACCAAAAGCATTTTTTTTTAAAAATGATTTTTATAAATGTTGAATGGGAGATTCTCTGTTTTTTATTTTATGTCAGGTGAATACATAATTTGAAATAAATTGTAATTGATTTCTCATTTAGATTATCTTTTCTTTCTTTTTTTTAAAAAATTAATTAATTTTTTTTAATGTTTCTTTATCTTTATTGTTGATACCTTTATAGATGTCCCCCTTTTAACCCCACTGATCCCCTCCACCCCACATCCATCCCACCCCCAGGCCCTCCTCACACCAATGTCCACGTCCATGGGCCATGCCCATAAACATACAAGTTCCCTGATTAATCTCTCCCCACCCACATCCCCCTCCCCGCCTTCCCTCTGAGATCCCTCAGTTTGTTCCAAGCTTCTATGTTACTGGATCCACTTTGTTCATCAGTTTATTTTATTTATTATATTCCACATATAAGTGCGATCATGTGTTACTTGTCATTCTCCGACTGGCTCATTTCACTTAGCATAATACTCTCTAGTTCCCTCCATGCTGTGCCAAAGGCCAAAAGGTCCTTCCTCTTCACAGCCGTATAGTATTCCATGGTGTAAATGTGCCACAGCTTTTTTATCCACTCATCTACTGATGGGCACTTGGGCTGTTTCCAAGTCTTAGCTATTGTGAATTGCACTGCTATGAACATAGGGGTGCATAAGTTCTTTGAGATTGTTGTTTGGGGTTCCTTAGGATATATTCCTAGGAGTGGGATCACTGGGTCAAATGGCAGGTCAATTTTTAATCTTTTGAGGAAACTCCATACTATTTTCCATAGTGGCTGCACCAGTCTGCATTCCCACCAGCAGTATACTAAGGCTCCCTTTTCTCCACACCCTCACCAGCACTTGTAGTTTGTTGACTTGTTGATGGAGCCATTCTGACAGGTGTGAAGTGATACCTCATTGTGGTTTTAATCTGCATCTCTCTGATGATTAGCGATGTTGAGCATTTTTTCATATGTCTCTTAGCCAAGTTAGTCCTGGGAGAGTGTCAGTGTAGCTTCCATTCAGTCCACTGCCATCTTGGATCTCCTCAAAAGTATCATTTAAAATTAGTGTGGTTATAGTATTTTCTAGTTTTAACTTTAAAAAAAAAATTTTGTGAAATTATTTGGAAAATAAAAGTGATTGAGACAGTTAAAGATATTAGGAAATAATTGTCTCATTTTTTTCTTCTTTGAGGTTTTGTTTGCTCAAATCAGAATTATCTGTAACTTCAACATTAATTTTAGAGCATCCATAAAGTAACATGGGCAGAATATTTCTAGATAATATATATGAAATATATATGATAGTTTCATTATAAACAATTTGAAGTTTACTGATATTGCATGTATATGCATATATATGAAAATAAATATTACCTTTTATGTATTAATATGATTTAATACCTAAACAAACAAAAAGCTCATATGAGTACTAACAATAATGTACCACCAACGATCCCAGCAAAGGAGCACATAAATAAAGTTGAAATTATGATCTTCCTTTAACCATAAACTCTAATCATGGTAAAGGAGATAAGAAATTATTTATAATAATTCAGCCTATTGTAATTAAATTTAAGAAACCAACTACTTCTTTTCTGTGACTTTAGTTTCTAAATCTAACACTTCCTTTTCGCAAATTGAAGGACCTGAGTCTTTACATCCAGTGTGTGGAGGTGTTCAGTGAATAACTGCAGATTGATTGGATCCTTATGAATTCTGCTATTTTTATTAACTTAACTCTATGACAGCTTATTTATATCTTTGCAAGTGTTTTTACTAAATTACATTATATACATAAGACTTTTCATTAGTCTAAAATGGCCCATCAGTTAAGAGATCTGAGTGGATGTATTAGTGGTAAGAGAGTTTATCTCATAGGTTACATTGGTAAGTGAAGCTTAAAGATGTAGGTATAGCAGGTTTCCAGAGCTTTCAGTGGACATTTCAGATCATACAAGGGACATTTTTTTTTTTTTAATTATAGTGAGTTTATTTGAGCCAAACTGTTGTCAACTGCTGGGAAGCAAAATCTCAACGGATTGAGAAAATGTTCCAGAGAATGCAGTTTTGCATCTTATTTTATAGTTTACAACCAAAAGGGAGGGGGGAAAAAGCATTGCATGACCACGCCTCCCTAATCGTTGACAATGGATTTCATGTAACCCACGTACAGTGGACGTTTTAAAGAACCATATAGAGGAGGTGCCTGCAACCGAGTAGCCGAGCAGTGGTTTCTCGGTGTGTGTGGTGGCAGGGCGGCCGGGGCGGTGGAGCGGAGGGGCCCGGCAGGGGGCAGGTATGGCGGGTTGGGGTTGGGGATAGGTAGTTTTTTCCTTGGGTGATTTATTGTCAGATACGAATTTACTGCATTTTCAGCACAGGACGCCACTTCAGTTGCAGGTCCTTATCTTGTGCTACTTTTTACAGCCCTGAAAGGAGAAGGTATTGTGGTGGCTAATGGTTACCGTGTCTGCTTTATTACTATAACAACGCCACGGTGTCTTGCTTGTACTTAATCACTCACCCACGTGGTAAAGATTTCTTCCCGGTGACTTGGTTTACTTATAAACCGTGGAAGTGCAGCTTTGGGGAAAGTGGCATTTTTTATACATTCTCTGCCACTGCCAGGTCCTGTTTGCAGCGGGAGACTCTGGTCCTTGTTGCCTTCTCCCTGTGTCTCCTTCACTTCACCCTCTGACTCCAGGATAGTTGAGTATTGGTGCCGGGCAGAATTAGTTCGCAGTTGATTTGCATCTTTCCGAGGACCGTCTGGGAATGGAATGAAGTTAAGTTTCACCCAAAGTAGGTTTATCAAGAATAGTAATGTTTTTTCCTTCATCGCCTATTAATGTTTTAGTGGTGGAGGTTTATTTCTTTCAGATACTTAGAAGCCGGTTGCCAAATCCTTTGCCAGCCGTTACACAACCAGGTCATTTCCTTGGGCCCTAACTCAGAAGTAATTTCCTTGACCATTTGTATGATTTCCCCCCCTGAGCCTCCCTTAATTACTTTTCCTCTTGGGTACTGTGCAGCCTGATGCTAGACATAATTTTCTGACATTCATCTCAGGAGACTACTTCTGGGAAGGCTTTTCCCCCTCTTTTCCCTTTTCCACTCCTCTCCTACTTTTCCTCCTGCACACTCTTTAGAAAAACAATCAAAAACAAACAAACAATGGTAAGCAAACAAAAAACGACTTTCTCTTACAGAGTCTCAGACCCAAGTTGCCACACACTGGCCAGTCTTAAAGGGAAAATAGCTTAGGTGAATTTTATTAAAGTTTCCTGTTGTCGTTATTGAGTTTTCATTGTTTGCTTGTTTTGATATGAATGCAACATTTTTTAGATGGAAAAGTAAACCATGGTTATAGTATATTTAAAAAAAATTAAGCCTATAGAAGTAAATCTTCCCCGCCCAGACTCCTGTCCCCAGCTTTCTTCCCCAGGTGCTGAAGTGATAGATAATGCTGCTTTGAGCAAACGAAACCTTCTTAAAAGAGAAAAAGGTGGGACAATTACTTCTTAGTATCTTTAACTGCCCCATCATTTTTATTTCCCCAACGCAGTAATTTGTGACTTGGAGACAGTGACTCTCGCAAGGCACATGAGACACATTGGTGTAAATGAGCAGGGTTCCAGGGGTTCTGTGCGGCTCTGTCTTCAGTGGAGACTGTGGCTGCAACTGCTTTGTTCCGTTTCCTCCTGGAAACAGTATCTCTGACATCCTGGGGTATTTCCTTAGCTCCTCCTACATGAAGGAGAAGAATCCAGGGCAAGTGCTTATGTAATTTCACTCTCCCTTGTTCTTGTATCCAAGGAATGATCATGTCAGATTTGGGGGGGTGACAGGTAACTTTGCCAGCAGCGTGGCCTACTACTTTCTGAATTAAGTCATTCATACACAAGGTACTGGTTTTAAATTCCTAACGATTTATAACTGATTAAATATTTGGTGGAAGACTTTAGAATTCCAAGAATTTACTGCATATTTTGAACTTTAAAGAGCTTTCCTGCTATGAATTGGACTATTTCTGTATTCCAAGGATTAAATGTTATGTAGCGAGGGAACAGGGGAGAAAGGAATGAGAGAGCATTCTTTGCTTTTAAAAAAGACTAATAGTGACAACTTACCAAGGTTTTATTTCCACCTAACAATGTATCTTTAGAGGTCTTTTCATATTACCATTCACAAATCTACTTCATTCTTTGTCACAGCTGAGTTGCATGGATAACTTATAATCTGTTTTACCTGCCCTTTATCAGTGGACATTTCAATTCTTTCATTCATTTGGTCATTTATTTGGCTGTTGCAAGTCATGCTGTAACAATTATACTTATTTGTGTGCCATTTTCTCATAACCTGGTAAATATTTGTTGGGTAAAATTCTGTGCATACTAGGTATAAATATCTATGCAAGCAGATGTATGTTTATAACTACTTATATACACAAACAGAAGCACAAAGAGCATTCAGTTCTGCCCCTGATTTCTCTACTTGACAAAGTACCTTAGGATAGCAACAGGTACAGAGCTACCTCATTCCTTTCAGGGTCACCTTGCATTTCCCCTCTATAGATGTAGATGTCAGGGTGTTTGTTTCTGTAATGTAGGCACTGGGCACCCGCAGAAGCAGCATGAGTAGATTTCCTTGGATAGGAGATGGGGGCTGAAGAGGTTGGAGCCAGCAGCACCCAGGCTTGTCATGGCTCAGAAGACGAGGCTGGCAGCCGTGTGAGAGACGGCGAGGTGATTGAAGCCAACCCCACATTCCCAAAGCGGAGGGACTGGGCATCTAGGGGAAGTCAGGCTCACGTCTGAGTCACTTACTCCAGTGAGGGGCAGAGGCTCCTATTCCCCTCCCAGGGCTTT
This sequence comes from Miniopterus schreibersii, assembly GCF_964146895.1. NCBI lineage: Eukaryota > Metazoa > Chordata > Mammalia > Chiroptera > Miniopteridae > Miniopterus > Miniopterus schreibersii. The sequence goes on from NC_138115.1 coordinate 31,403,564, forward strand.
CTCTACTAAAGAGTGGAGACCTGTACTTCGTATTTTCTGCAGGTTGACTCTCCTGCTCTGTATTGTTTCTGTTCATGACCTTGACTTGATTTCTTACCTTGTACATTCAGAGTGGAAATGGACACTGAAACACCTCATTCAACCTCCAGAACCTAGATAAAATTTGACAGGCAGTTCTCTCTTGCAGAAGGGATTTTGCCAACTTCTCTGAGGCTGCAGTCTCACTTTGGTGATGGCTTCAAAACCACTGCTAAAAATTAATGATAGGATTTTTGAAAAAAATGGATGGTTCTCTGTCTTTCTCTCTCTTGCATCCCTTTTGAGCTGGTTGAGGGGACAGGGAACAGGGGACAGGCCTGGCCCCGTTCACGTAGCGCAGGGGAGGGGAGGAGTAAGCAGCAGAGACATGGTTTTCCTGCCAGCGGTGACCTTAGTGAGCTGGAGCCTCTGGCTGGCGCTTCTCTCGGTGGAGGCGGGATGAAGAGATGCTTCCTGTGTCCTTTCCCAGCTGAATCTGCTTCCAGACAAATAGGTCACATGCCAGGATCATGAGCTGCGAGTGTCACGGTGAAAAGAAGTTGGGGAGTCAGTATACATACACATATGCACTGTTAGATGTGTGTTAGATGTGCGTGAATGTGCACATTACACATATATGTATATATATACACACATACATATGTGCACTTACTGTATATGTGTACATATGCACATACATGTATATATGTGTATAAATGTGGGCATATACACACAGAAATATGCAACACATATATAAACACAATGGATTTTACAATATACAGCTGTGAAGGGAAGCAGAAGAGAAGATCTCTCTTAAATCTCTTCCAGGGAGAAAAAAATGAGAAATAACTATATTAAGAAGACCTGAGAACAGAAAGTTCTAACAAAAGCAAGAGTGTTTTTCCTTCTAAAGTGAAAGAGCTCCCACAGGACAGATTCTCTTCAAATATCCCCTTTGTACCACAAACAGGATTTTAATGACAGCCCTTCCCCTGTCTGTTTACATATGGGCATCGCCACTGATGCTGGTTGCCATGGTGACTTAAAGCAACTTGCTATGGCCCTGTAGTTTGTGTAAGAAGCCAAAGAACGTACTTCTGTGGCTTGGCGTCTTGCTAATCTGTGCTGAATTCTTAGGGTGAAAAAAATCCACGCTATGCTCCATGAACCAATTTCTTTTGACAAGATCTGTGCTTTTGCTGCCTTGTTAAATAGATAGACTATATTGACCTTAGAGATAAACATTCACACTAATTTTTCCACTGTTATAGCTATTCAAATCATTCCTTCCAGGTTTCTTTGAAATAGATTCCCATGTGGAGAAAAGTCATTCAATGTAATGGGTTGAAGGCTGGGAGACCTTGAAAAAAATGACTTAAACTTTCGATCATCAGCTTCCTTGTCTGCCAGTGGGGATGATAGCCTCTACTATTTATAGAGTTGTACTGAAGAATAAATTAATATATGTAAGACACTTAGAATCGTGCCTACTTCATACTAGGGGCTACGTAAGTGTCAGATATCATCATCATCATCATTATCATTATTTATTTCTACTATTATTATTACATTGAATCCTTGGCATGAAAAAATCAACTTTCTTTTTCTCATCCTACACTTAGATGAGCTCTCGGGGGAAGAAGAAAAATAATAAAGTCCATAGAACAGAGTCTGGGTAGAACTTGAAATCACACAAATTATTTCAAGATCACCTAAAAATCTTGAACACGCCTGAGAATCTCCATCCTTTCTTTTCTTCTCCTAAACTCAGGTTTTGGTAGCTCTCAAGGTTGCCGTGACACCACTAATCAGGTGTGTGAAATGACTTTTCTCCAAGTCATTAGATACACTGAGAGTTCAAGCTAAATCATACTGTTCTATTATGTCCAGCTGGAGTTTTAGAACGAAGAGGAGTTAGGGAGTTTGTGTACATGTGTGGGGAAGAAGGTAGAATTTAACCTGAGTTGTAGACCTTTGTTATGCCTTAATTCTCCTTTTAAAAAGTATATGAGAAAGCCTAGAGTTCAGGGAAAGATTAAGCGTGAAACTCATCATATTAGTGCTTTGTTGCTAGGCTTTCTTTGAAACCTGTGATCTTAGAATGGTAGGTCTGGGATGAGTCCATTGGGAACATCTGGCCCAACCCTCCCATTAATGGAAGAGGAACCACAACCCCAGAAACATGAGTGGCTTGCCCAAGGTAACCTGGGGAAGGAGGGACAAGGTGGGACCAGAACCAGGTCACCTCTTGGCCCAGTCCAGAGCTACCTTCAGAAGCAGAACTGTTTGTCGTTTGAGCCCTCTGTACCATTTGGCCTCCTCTGCATTGTTTTCTTCTAAGTCCTGGGCTTGGGTACAGAAATGACATCTTGACACTTTAACACTGTTAGAAGGTTCTTCTCAGAGGTGAGAGCATCCTTTGTTCCGTGACAGCAGCAGCTTCCTGTGTGGTGCCCCATTTCTCCTGTGGAATTCCAACAGGAAAGAACAGCATTCTATGTCCCCAGTATTACCATCTATTTATTTAAAAGAGAACCAAAGGTCACTGGGGTTTGGTGTTGGTCTAGTTCTGTGTGCATAAACAAAGAAACTGATTCTAAATGCTGTGATGAGGCTGAGAGGTCGCCAGCTGAACTTGGGGAATTCACCAGGGAGAGACATACAGAACTTTTTTGTCATACTGGAGTGAATACTTATTGACAACAGTGAGACCTTTGTGTGCCAAGGGGATGTTGCTGTATGACCCTAGTCATTTTATTGGCTTTAAAGTCTCTGAGAGAACAACATTTACTGTCCTCTGAGAGGATAAGCATTTCTCTTTGCTCTGTGTATTCTGTTTTTCTCCCGAGGATAGTAAAATAAATTTCATAATCCCAATTCTGACCTTTGGTTTTCACCTGCATTTTCTTCTCTTAAGTATACATGCTTTGCCATTCTCTCATTCATTCCTTTGTCTACCCATTCACTCCACGAGCATTAAACATCTACCATGTGCCAGGCACAGAGCTAAATGAAGGAGGCACAAAGGCAGTTAAGCCCATCCTAGACCCTGAGGGGTCCATAGCCTAGTGGGAGAGAGGTAAGTAAGTGGCTTCACTGTGTGCTCAACAGATAGTACATTGTAAATGTTTGGTGAGTTCAGTTGAATCTAACAGTAAAACTGGAATTTGGGGATTACTTGTTAAGATATTTCATGAGGGAATATTTCATATCTTCTTGTCTAAGTGAGGAGATATTTCAGATCTTCTAGTCTGTTGATGATCAACTTTTTGTTAGTGTTTTTGTTGTTGCTTTTTGACATAGGGTCAATTCAAGAAGTGAATTCAATAGTAATTTCCTCATTAAAATATTTTGATGTTAAAAGAAAGTAATTAATCTAAGAATATACTTTACTCAACATTAACCTCAAAGAAGCCTTAAATAGATTTAATTTAGAAATGTTTTAATAAAGGGGTTATTGAAATTAGAGAAAACACTTATTATTCTAGAGGGGGATGCCTGGCTGGAGCTGAGACCTCAGCTCAGCTAGAGGTCCATGACCAACTACAGTGCTCCAGGAGGAAAGAAGGTAAGGAATAATGCCCCTTTTCACTCTCCTCTAGTCCTTTACTCCCCCGCCAGCACCTCTCATTGACTGCATCCAAGGAGAAACCAGTGGACAAGGGAGCCACTAATAGAGCCCATAAAGGTTACACTTCCAGGGACTATAGCAGGGGAGTAAAGGGTGAAGAGTGCATTGGGGTGGAGAGGATGGGGAAGAGACAAGGAAATATCTAGCACAGTAGGGCTTTTGTAAATGAATCCAAATAACCCTCTGGGGCTGAAAGGAAGGCATTTAAACTTGTAAGGGAATTACTATTCACTCATCAAAGATTAATGTAGTCACTAGGGTTTTTGGATCCATTGGTATCTCAGAGAACCAGAGAAGCAGCCAAGAGGTTGTTATTTTATGATATAATAGAGATGATTGCAAATGCTTTGCTAATCTTCCCATTGGGACATAGAATCTAATTCCCCTCCATATAAGCTGGATATAACCTAATTGGTCATTTTCAACCAATAAATTTCAGTAGAAGTGCTGTTCTGGGACTTTCAAGGCTAGGTCCTGAGAAGCCTTGCAGATTCTGCCTTGAAACACTCTTTCTGGAAATCTTGATCTACCACATAGGAAATCCAGCTACCTTTAGGCTACAATATTGGATAGTCACTCCAGTTAATAGACCTAGAGGAGCCTCTGCCTTCCACCTGGCCCTACCAAGGTGCCAGGCATGTGAATGAAGCCATCTAGGACTTTCTAGACCAGACTAGCCACCATATAAACACCACCGCATGGCCTCATCTATGCCACATAGAACAGAAGATTCACCCAGCAGAGCCCTTCCCAATTTTTTGACCTAAAAACCCAGAAGGTACAATTAAATGGTTTTTGCTTTAACCTACTGAGTTTTGGGACCATTTGTTAAGCAGCAATAGGAAATTTGGAAGTGCTCTTACCCTCTCAAATTGATGATTTTCATTCAACTTAAATCCATATTAGTTAGGGAGGTAACAACAACCCTCCCTCAACTCCTATACACACATATACTAACACATGCAACTTCAACTTTACAGTTCTATAAGTGATCCAGCCAGATAACTAACTCTAATGTGAAGCTGTTGAGTTCTGGATGGATTTTGATTTCTGGAAATGGAAAAGGAAGGAGCAGCATCACCAGTTAACCTAGAAAGTGTAATCCATTTTATAACTAGAAAGCAGGCCTATTATGGTCAAGTACCTTGAGCATAATCACAGTTAATAATTGAAGAAGAATCCAGGTCCTTAGGTCTGATTCCAAAGGGTATGCTTTTTTTTTTTTTTTTTTAAAAAAACACACACAAAAACACCTCACCATGATTCCTATCAAGCAATTTATATCATTTAGGAACTTGAAGGGGCAAAAAGAAGTGAGGAGAATTTAATAATTGTATTTGTATTTGTATTTTGGGATGTTTTTTATTTTAATAAGTCACTTTGTTTCACCTTAGACCTGTGCTCTGAAGTGCCCTGAGGTGACTGAGAAGCTGTGGAGTCCTCCTTGTGTTCAGGGCATTGTTCTTGGTCTGAGAAGAGAAAGAAAAAAATCAGAACACAGTCACCAGTATCCTTGTAGAGATTATTATACTCTAGGAAAAAAGAGACATTCTTCTAAAAAAGGCTCATTAGGCACTTAAAGAGTCCACTTGTAAATTGATACTCGCTGCATCTCTTGAAGTTTGAACACGGTGTTTAAAAAAGAATAAAGATTCTTTTTATATGCAAATAGCCAAGTCTTGGAACTTGTTCAGATATAAGTATATATTGTTCCAAGCAGAGTTTAGAACAATGGTTCTTAAATTTTTTTGAATCAGGGACTCTTGAGAATCTGCTGAGAACTATTTTCTTTACTAGGAAAAGGTATTTTTACACTTGTAAATTTTTTAGTTTCAGGGGCTTCACAGATTCATTCCCCACCAGGAGTTCATCCAGTTGTGTAAGACTCCACGATTTAGATAAAATATTTAATTATAAATGCTTAAGTTCTTAGAATAGCACCTTCCACATATCAGGTGCTCAATAAATACTGTTGAACAAATGAATGGAAAGAGAAGGAATATTTGAGGTGTAGCTCTAATACATGCTCTTCTTGTATGGCTGTCACTCAAAAGGATGGTCTATATTTTGCTTTGGGGCCTCTGAGTGCATTTTGTGGATATTCATAGCATGAGAATTGGAACCAGAGGAGCTGAGAGAAATTGTTGGGAAGTAAAGTCTCAATGAATTGAGAAAATGCTCCAGAGAATGGCAGTTTTATAGCTTCTTTTATACATTAGAATCAAAGGAGGCATGAAATGCATTGGTGGCAGGCTAGGGAGGCGGGAGAAAGCAAAGTGGGGATATCTCTGAGATTGGACAAAGAATAAAACAGAGACATACTTCTTTTACATTGAAAGGTACAGAGCAGTTAACATTTATAGCACATAGAGATGGTATGTGGGTAACATGAGGGGTTCTGTGGTCTCCTGCTCTGATGGGAGATTGTGCCCTGAGCGGTCTGAAAAAGGAGGATTACTCAGTCATTCCAAGGGTATGTTATCTTAGATGCTGAAAGACAATAGACAGGTTCAGTTAAGGTAAAAATTGATGTTTGTGAAGGAAACTACAGGCCTAGGACATGACTCTCCACCACGATCCTCTTTTAGTTATCAGTTTTTAGGTCCAGACCATCTTTTGTGGTAACTTTTGGTCTCTGGGTTTGCAGGGCCTGCCATGCTGGCCTCCCCGGAGCTTGGCAGGGCTAGTTTGTAGAGTCAGGAATATCAGCAGAGAAGGGATAGGAGGGTGCTTTTGGAGAAACATGGCACGCGTGCTTGTAATGGAGTAATGCACTGAATGCGTATTTTAATGACTGTTTCAGCCAGAGACTCTGGCTGACCACTCAGGTTGTGGAAAGGCTGTAGTTTAGCGTGCTCACACTGTACGTGGCCCAGCTCCATTTCCTTTGGCCTTATAATAATGCATATTTGCTAGCACTATTTTGGATGGATTCCTGGATCAGGCAATATATCACATGTTTGTTCCTCAAAGCAAAAGCGGGACTTAATCAGAATCATTACTGTTCAAACAGTGATGAAACTAAGGCTCAGAGTGATTAAGTTACCTGCCTAGGGTCATAGAGGAGCTGTGGAAACTCAATCCTTTAGGATGCAAGAAAGTTTAAATTCTAATACAGCACTGTGAAATGATTCCTTAAGGGGAAATAAGTCATTCTATGAGCCATAGTTACTCAAAAGGGTTTGTTTTTGTTTTTTTGGTTCTCTCTCCACAAAATATACTCACATGGGAAATGCCCTGGATGGAGATGCAGGTGATGAAGATTTTAGTGCTAGTTGGACCCCTGATTACCTACCTCTGTGGCCTGAGAGTAGTCATTGAACATTTCTGATCTCTGCTTCCTGTGACATCTCTCTGAGGTGGTCTTGTCCATCTCTCTGGCTATCATAAGCCATGTTGCTTGTTCTGATATAAATTATGGCAATGAGACCAAACTGTTTGAAGTCAACTTTGTGGATTAAAAGGTAAATCAAATATCATATGAAAATAAACATTGTCAGAAGATACTATAAGCATGTTCAAAACATTAAGGGTTTCTGACGTAATATCATTATATGCTGTGCTATTCAGCGTGAAGAGCATTCTCTGTCTCACACTCTCCTATGCCTCACACTGTATTATCAGGCTTACAGTCCTTCTCAAGGCTGTCTCTGAGTTATTTTAATGACCTGAATCTTTAGAAGTGCCCCATAGTATGACATATTACTTGAATTTGCTACTGGATTTTAGTATTCAGAAGATGTATTTCTTACAATAATGATCATTCAAAAAAAATGGGCATTCATCGTCATAGCTGATTGTCAGTGTAATTCAGGGCACGGTATAACCTTTTAATTGAGGTGGCTTTGCAGGTGAGTGGGTGGGGTGTGTGATAAAGGGAAGCAAAAGGAGATAGGTCGTCCTAAATTGCATCTGAGAGTGGAAAACATTCTTTGTAACCTTCCACTAATTTTCAGAGAGGTACCATCATGCTCCAGTGTTACAGGCAGTTACACAAGTAAGTTACTCTGAGTGGAGGAGAGGTGCTTTTTTTTTTTTAAATTGATTTTAGAGAGGAAGGGCAAGGAATAGAGAGACAGAAACATCAATGAGAGACAAATAGCATTGATCGGCTGCCTCCTGCACGCCCCCTACTGGGGATCGAGCCCATAACCTGGACATGTGCCCTGACTGGGAATCAAACCGGTGACCTCTTGGTTCCTGGGTCGACACTCAACCACTGAGCCACACTGGTCTGGTGAGGAGAGCTTTTATTTTTTTAAAACATTGGGTGTTTCAGTCTCCCCCTTTCCGTAGTCTGATGGTGTGTTCAACAGTTACACAGTGGTCCTTGAATGAGAAGCTGGTGGCTGTGCCTTGGTACCACCTCTGACACTCTGTTCTGCTCAGCACATTGGCTTTGGTGACTGAAAATCTGATCTGAAAGGACACTGAGTTTGTGATTTTTCTCTCATGGCTTTTGATGAAAAATAGTCTGCCTTTCCTCTTCTACCCTCCCGGTTTCCCTAATGCTTAGATGTTGACATTGGGGGGATTATTTCCCAGTTATGGGTTTTGATGCCTCAATGAAAGGTGTGAACCAGAATTTTATTATTTTAAATACCTGCCTTTTCTGTAACATCTACTCATGCCCCAGGTCGAATGACTTCCTACTCAGCAATTTGATAACAATGCCGATAACCAAAGGCTCTGTGCATGCTCCTCTTTAGCTTGCTGTACCATAAAGTTCTCCTTTCTGTGTACCTAACGCTGAACGGGATGCAGGTCATGCTGCTGTGTGCACTGTGGAGACATTTCTTTCTCCAGATCCCCATGACTCCACTCAAGAAGCTATTCTATTTGTCCCAGGATCAGGCTGACAGGCTTGGAGATGTTATGCTTTGGAAAGGGCTGCTTCTTTTTTCGTTGTTGTTTTTGTTTTTTTGTTTTTACCCTTTAGAGGATGCCCTAGGTGGATTCTGGCAAGAGTGTGGCCGCGGTGGAGACGTGCTCTGACAGCAGTTGCCGATGAGAGAGCAGCTTCTCCCCGAGCTGCACTGTGGGCTCGTTTCGCAGCCCCACGCAGCCGAGGCAGGACGTGGCCCTGAACCAGGAGCGGATGCCCTGGGTGCAGGGTCATCTAACGCCCATCCCGGGTCAGTGCGGCTGGAGAACAGTAGTGACTTTTTAAAATGTGACGTGTTTTCTTCCTGAGGACAAAACTATCATCATGCTTATGATAAAATATAAAACATTCTAATGAAGAACATAACAAGGTTAAAACTTTAGGATATGTCCGCCTAGTCTTTTATCCTTTCTGCCCCCTTCCTGATGCCCTTCTCTCCCTCTCTCCCTCCCTTTCCTGGCCCTCCACCCTCTCACTCCCCTTCCCTCTCTCTCTTTACTTCAACATTTGCAAACAAAATTAAGTAGTTGTGGAATATACAGCTTTTTCTTACCTGCCAACCCAAAGTGGTTTCTCATAATCTCTAAATATTCTTCCCGAATATAACTTTTATTGGCTATTGGTATTCAACTGGGTAGATATAATACATTGTTTAAAACAATCTCAATTTTTTTGATATTTATATCCGCCCGCCAAATTACTGATATTACAATAAATTATGTATTGTACTTCCATCCCTACATATAAATTTTGTGTACATTTATGATAATTTCAGTAAAAATAACTACATAAAAATGGAATTTTACTTGATCATAAGGCATAAGCATGCTTTGCCATCCCATAAATTACAAACAACATTTTAAAAATATAAACCATTTTAAACCTTAAGATTTTATTGACTGATGGAGACATAGAAAACCTCGGCGAGCCCATTGAAGAAATTGACTTGGTAGTTAAAAAATATGCCTCCATCAATCCTACATCTCTCAAATTTAAAAGATACATCAGGCTAATAAACTTTGAACACAAATTTTGTTAAACCTCAATGAACTGGTAATCCCTGTTCCATGCATATTTCAGAGGACATAGAAAGAAAAACACACAAAATCATTTCATGAACAAATATTACCTTGATACTGAAACCAGGTGCTGACAATAACAGAAAAGAACACTATAGACTAATCTCACTTAAAATCATAATGAATAATTCCTAAATAAAATAGTAGCATATAATTCAAGTATTTTTTTACTTTATCTTTTGTTATTGAATTTATTGGGGTAACATTGGTTAATAAAATTATATAGGTTTCAGGTAAAAGTACATCATAAACAAGAAAAATTTATCTTGGGGATGAAGGATAGATCCCTATCAGTGTATATATCAATGTATAGCACCATATTAATATCTGAAAGAAATTAGAAGAGAAAAACGTTAACATTGTCTCAAAAAATGCAGTACATTTTATCCTGAGGATCCTTGTCTGGATCTTCTGGAAAGCAGAGCCTGAGGCACAGATTACTATGGTGACATGTAGAGAAGTACAAAGCTCAGCAGTGAGAGTGAGAAAAATAGGTAAATGTGAGGCAAGGAAAGATGTGAAGCAGTTGTGTCGCTGTCCTTGCTACAACTACTAAACACACTGCAAAGGCCCTTAGTCATAATCTCTCAGCTCCTGGGACCTTCTCCAGGAGGCTTGCAAGAGGAGCTACTATGAAGCAGCTCAGAGAGGGACAAAAGGAGGGAAAATTGATCAGATTGCTTCCCTCCTAACTCTTGTTTCCCTTCGGTCAGGGTTCATCCCACAAAGACCTACTAATCCACATCTGGCAACATGGCAGCTGCTAAAGAAGCCGCCCATTGTGTGGCATTTCATCCCACTGTGGAAGCAGAGGGGAGACTGGAAGCAGGTTGGAGCACCAGCCAAGAGGGAAAAGGAAACAGCTGAGGGAAACATAGGAGGCACGCACACACACACACACACACACACACGCGCGCGCGAAAAAAACAAAACCAAACTTACAGGCAATTCAATTCTGAAAGAGTATTGGATATGATGTAACACTTGGGATAAAAATATATAAAACAAAAAGAAAACCTCTTAACCAAGTATGAAAAAAAAAAAGGAAATTACCTAACATGATTAAATATATCTATCCAAAAGCTATAGCAAATTTTCAGAATTGTTTTGGCTAGTTAGGGGACTTTGCAATTTCATGTGAATTTGATCAATGCTAATGGACTATTGCACTGGAATATTATTCAGCCATAAAAAAGAAGAAAATCCTGCCACTACAGTATGTTACAGGCACAAGAACAGACTTAGATCAGTGGAATAGAATTGAGAGTCTAGATATAAGTCTATGCATTCATGGCCAATTGATTTTTACAAGGGTGCCAAGACCTTTCAACAGGGAAAGAATAGTCTCTTCAACAAAAGGTGCTAGGGCAACTGAATATCAATACGCAAAAAACTGAAGTTGGACCTCTATTCTACATCATAGACAAATTTAACTTAAAATGGATCAAAGACCTAATTATAAGAGCTAAAACCACGAAACTCTTAGGACAAAACATGAGGGTAAATCTTCATGACTTTGGCAATGGATTCTTAGACATGACACCAAAAGCATGACCAACTTAAAGAAATTTGACTTTATCAAAATTTAAAACTTTTATTTATCATAGGACATGATCAAGAAAGTGAAAAGAACTTACAGAGTAAGAGAAAATATTTGCAAATATGTATCTGATAAAGGTCAGAATATATAAAGAACTGTTACAGCTCAACAACAAAAAGATAAACCACCAACCTTTAAAATGTACAATGGACTTGAATAGACTTCTCCCCAAAGATTATGTGCAAAGGGCCAACAAGCACATGTAAAGATGTGTAGTCGTTAAGAATAAAGTGGAGAACTGGAGAGTATTATAAGCAAAATAAGCCAGTCAGAGAAAGACAAGTACCACATGATCTCACACATATGTGGAATCTAGTGAGCAAAATAAATTGATGAACAAAATTGATCCAGAGACATAGAAGCATGAAACAGACTGAGGGATCTTAGAGGGAAGGCAGGGGTGAGGGAGTGGGTGGGGAGAGATTAATCAAAGAATTTATATGCTTATATGCATAACCTATAGACACAGACATTGGTATGAGGAAGGCCTGGGGGTGGGTTGGATGGAGGGTGGAGGGGATCAATGGGAGAGAAAAGGGGACATCTGTAACACTTTTTCCAACAATAAAGATAAATTAAAAAAAACCAAAAAACTTTGCCAAAAAAAGAATAAAGCAGGGAGAGAAAAGATTAGGTGGGAAAAGCTTTCAGGTTGAGATACAAGTCTGATGCCTGGGAAAGGATAGTAAGGAGGAGAGACGATTAGATAAGAAAAGTTTCAGACTTTAGTGCAGCTCTGAGAAAATCTCAGCCAGGCCATGTGGGTCCCCAGAGCAAAGACTGCCCATCAGAGAGTCTGCTTGGGCTGGAATGACCCCTCTCTGTCTCTCTTTGTGAAATCCTTCCCAGTCACTGGCTGGGAGCGACCCTGGGAGGGTGTGGCCTCAGTGGTGAATGCTGGAGGATGCCCCACTACCCTCCTTGCCCCAGGTTCTCTTGAATGAAGATCCAAGCAGGACACCTCCATGGGCACTGCAGTGTGATACTGGACAAGTCCCATAATCTCTCTGAACCGCATTTGCAAAATGAAGTGAATGTCATCTCCATCACCAGGTTTTAGGAAGACTAAATATGATGACATAAGTAGAGGTACTTGGCATAGTGTCTGGAACGAATATAAGTGATTGACCATGATTTTTTCTATTTTCCATATGAGCAATCTGTGGCTCAGAGAGAGAAAACTTAGTAGTTTCTCCCGAAGGCCTCATGACTTGTGGCAAATGCGAGATTAAAACCCAGCCTAACCTCATATCCTACACATATTCCACTTAAGCACATAGTTATCTAAGAATTTATTTCCAATGTCTGGCACTAGGGACTGATGAACACTCTCTGTATTGTATAAGCCGTCCGTGGAGAAACATCTGCCAGCCCCGGGGTGGGCACATATGTAGCTTTGACTTAATTTCCTTGTGTCTTACTTTCCTTTGGCACAGCACAGACGAGTGCCAAGCACCTTCTTCTCTCATCATTAGGAGCATATTGGCATTTGGAGCTCTTGGAAGGAGATAATATCTCCAGCAGTGAAATATTCGTCTTTGATAAACACTGTCTTAGGAGGAAAAAAATTAAGATGTAAGTAGCTTTCATTTAAGTCTCACCACTTGCACCACACAACCCCACCAAGTTGATATGGCCAGACTAGAAGTAGCTCCCTTTATATTCCATGGCATCTGTAGAGAGATGGATGCACAGCAGCTGCTCCTTGTCTGGGGCTTTGGGGCCATGGGACGTACCCCGCTGAGGGCGAGTTGAGCTCTGGCCCTTACATTTCCCCTGCTGCTGCTACTATTGTGGAAAGTGAAATATTGACAATGGTGATCCCCAGGAGCAACCTGTGGTCAGGGAAGATGTACACAACACCCTGTGGTCTCTCAGCCATTTGTCTCACTTCTTATGCTTTTTTTGTATGTTACTCAAGAATACAGCAGCCATCCCTCCTTACCTCAAATTGCCCACATCGTGAAGTCATTTGTCAGCTTCCACTACAGAAGGGATGACACTGAACAGTCTCCTCTGGGCTTTCCCTGCACACATTGTTTTCTGAAAAAAAAGAGAGAAAGAGGTTCAGCTTTGCTAGTGTTTAGAAGATAAACATTTGGTGTCTGGTTAACCTTATAATAAATATAGTGTTAGACCTGGGATTCAGTTCTGTAAACATTTTTAATGTTGACCATGGCTAGGTGCTTGAAATTCGGAGTTGGAAAGATAGTCCTGTCTATCTTTGCAAACCAGTTCCAATACCCTGTACTGAATATGGTGGTAGACTTAAGTATGTATGTGGCAAAGCGACAGCAGAGAGGATAATGGTTTGGGGCACGTGTGATGGGGTATCTGCATGCATCAGGGGAAGGCTCCCAGGAGGAGGTGCTGCCCAAAGGGGAGATCAGAAGTTAACTATGGACTCATGGAGTGGATAACAGAGATCAGCAGCACAGACAGAAGGAAAGCTTCTGCAAAGGCGTGGTATGTTTGAGGAGACTTGAAGAGGTATTGCTAGAGAGTCAAGTACAAGGAAGGATATAGTAGGAGATGAAGCAGAAACCAGAGGTGTGGACCAGACAAGAATTGGTTTTGTAGATCATACTGCACAATTTAGACTTACTGGAGCCAGTGGCAGGAAGCTGGTGAGGACAGTAAGTAGGGGAGATGTGTGGTCACACTTGTGTTTTTAGAGTAATCCTGTGCTGACAGAGGAAGATGAGTGTCCTGGGAGAGACGCAAGGAGGGGAGATCAGTTAGGAGGCGAATAGAGGAGGCCTGGTGGGAACAGGTGGAGATCAGATTGTATGCAAAGGGCAGTGGCATTGGAGAGAAGGAGGTAGACGTGAAAGGGCTTTTGAATAAGAAATAGGATTCATCAGGTGGAGTAACAGCAGTAATAAGTTGTTATTGCTGTAGTAACATTAATTGAATCCCCATAATGCACCAGGTCCTGTGATCGATAAGCATTTCTTCTCATTTAGAATCTCATGAGGTATTAAAGGATTGCAGTCTCTCATCCAAGAATCTAAAATTCCTAAACTCCTCAAAGCAAAAAGTTTTCTAAGTTTTTTTTTTAATCTTCACCCGAGGATATGTTCTGTTGATTTTAGAGAGAGAGGAATTCCTGGGAGAGGGAGAGAGAAATGTTGATGTGAGAAAGGAACATTGATTGGTTGCCTCCCGTAAGCACCAAGTGGGAATCGAACCCGAAACCTTTCGGTGTAGGGAATGATGCTCCAACCAATCGAGCCACACTGGCCAGGGCAAGATAACTCTGTTTTCTATTTGCAGTAAAGCTTGACCAGGTTTTTTTAATTCACTTGGTGGGAAAATCTGACCTGAAATGATGGGAAGCTACTTATAGGTTTTATTTATGTTTCCTAGTGTGGATATCCACACTTGTGCTGCAGGAATGAATATAAATGTGTTTGATGACAGAGTGCTGCCCAGACCCTTCTGGGGACGTTACCAAATATACCACAGATGATGTAATGCCCTCTGTGGGTGTTACAGATTAAACTTTATACCCACTTTATTGCCTTTGTAAATTTCAAAGCTTCTCAATTTCCATAACACATCTGACCCCAAGGGTTTCAGATAAGGGATTGTGGGCCTACAGTCACCACTTATAGTGGTGGAAACACAGGCACAGAGAGATTAAGTAATTTTTTCAAAGATACCCAGCTTTTTTGGACTCCAGAGCCTGCTCTCTGAACCCTATTTCTGTATTATCTGCTTAGGTTGGCAGAAATAAATCTGAGAGATCACTTTACACTTGAGGCAACTGCTGTGTTCACTCTGTGAGTGATAATACCTTTATAGGCATTAGAAGAGTGGAAGCTGTTCCTTACCAAAGTTACTTAAATGAATCCTTTGGCGAGAAAAAAGACTCTGGAGAGATGGAGTAGGTTTTGGTGCGTGGGGTAGGGGAGTGGGGGAGGTTAAGGGGATGGGAGGTATGGAGGTAAATTGCCAGTTTGGGAGGAGTCATCAGGTGGAGGTGAAAGATAATAGTTGTTTAATGTCATCAGGCTCCAGATTGAAGGAGTTGGGACAAGATTCTGGTCCTCAGTTTTTAACTCACAAAAATAAAACGATGGTGCCCATGTATATGCACATAAGCGTGCCCGTATACTGGAAGGAACTCTGCCAAAATGTTAACAGTGGTAAACTTTGGGTTGCAAGGTTATAGATGATTTTGGTTCTGATTCTTAAAGGTTACAGGTTTTTTCATAATTTATCACATTTAACTTTTATAATTAGAAAATATGTTTTAACATTTTTGTTACAAATGGCATACTTTGAGGAGAGAGAATGCAGTAAGTGCCTTGTAAATACTTGTTGATGTGTTTCTACTGATAGACAACTCGATTGTCCCACTTGGTAATGGCCCATGAATACTGAAGTTTGCAAGTAGAATTTTTGTTAATTACTTGGAATTATTTTATGTTGTCTGAAATATTTTTCAGTTTTTTGAAGCTATACTGGTTCACTTTATTGCAATAACAAATTTTAAAAGGAATCACCTTGGCTAGTGTGTCTTAGTAGTTGAGCATCGACCCATGAACCAAGAGGTGGCTGGTTCGATTCCTGGTCAGGGCACATGCCCAGGTTGCGGGCTTGATCTCCGATAGGGAGCATGCAGGAGGCGGCCCATTGATGTTTCTCTCTCATCGATGTTTCTATCTCTATCCCTCTCCCTTCTTCTCTCTCTAAAATGAATAAAAACATTTTTTTTTTTTTTTAAAAGAGTCAACAGATTTTCAAATCATTATGAATTGTTTGGTGAAAATAAAGCAATACTTAATTTAGTAAACATTCCATTACCATTAGAGAATTTAGGCAGTCTTTTGAAGCTTATATTAGGTTTTAATAAGAGGAAAAAAGTCTCTTTCTGTCAAACAAGGTATTATGATGACATTTTATATGTATTAAAAATAACCAATTAAACATCTGTGAGCCATAGGAGGCAAATTTTTATTGAACACCTGATTAATGCTAAGAGGATGAGGGGAGTCTTAAAGTGGTAGGCTTGATCTTGGGTTTTAAAATATGTATCTTCTGAACCAGAAGTTTTAACCTTTCATAAAATCACCTTCATAATATTTGCCTTCAAGGAACAGTAAATAGCATCAGATATATTGCATACTTTTTTGAAAAAGCCTCTCTTTGGGCCTTAGTTTTCTTATTTGTAGTTATGAATAATAAGATCTATTTCATAGAAGTGGGACTGGAAGTGTGCTGGTAAATGTTTAACTAACAGCCTTCAAAAAGGAAGAAAAGGAGGAAAATGCTCTGGTTTGTAGTGTTTCCTAATTCCCGAGGTGTAGAGAGTCCCGCCATGGCTGATTCCAAGCTACCATGTAACATCAGAATGCCATTGTATAGTGTTTCTCCGCTTACTATATATATAATAAATGTAAATAACCTTAAGAGCATAGATAACAGTAAAATGTAGTAAAACAGGAAGGGATGAGTTTTGAGTGCTTATTACCATTGTTTTAAATGTAATTTAATTCTAAATTTATATAATTTAATTTTTAATGGTTGCTCTGTTTAACAAGCTGCTTGCAAAATTCCTGAAAATTTAACAGTTGGCTCTTAGAGCTTGTGCCAGCCAGCTCCAGCATACCACTCACTAGGTGTTAGGAAGATTAAAAGGAAATCATTAATTTTAAAACTGCCTAATAGTGCCTTGCAACATCATAGGCCCTCCGTAAATCTTAATTTTCTCCTGTCTTCCTGTATGTTTGATTAAGCGCCAGCCTCCTCCTTGGAGCCCATGACAACGTCTCTAGTTTAATGCATTATTCTGAATATTCAGGAAAACTTAGTGAGCATGAGTCACTTACTCTCAGGGAGGTTTCTGAGAAGGGTCAGCTGGCCTGTGAGGAGAAGAGACACTGCCATCTTCATCTCTCCTTGTGAACATTTGTTCCTGTTCACAAAACCTGCACGCCTGGAATTTACTGCCCTCTTTTCCATGAATCAATAGTTCTTTTTTTCTTTCTCCTAGATCTGACTGTTGTTCGGATATACCATTAACTTTTTGAACTTTTAGATTGTTTGCAAAATTTAGCTATTTCAAGTAATGCCCCAATGAATAAGTTCTGTTTACTCTGCTCACCTTGGGTTCCCAGCCTCCTGTCTTCCTCTCCAAGCCCATTAGCTGACATGTGAGATCTCTCTGATGTTCACAGCACATCACTCACGATGTCTCTTGGACCTTCCTCTCTTCTGACTACTGTGTTCATGGGAACATTGCTTTGCACTGTGGTAGCTGCAGCCATATCGTATTGGTGCTCGCTTGTATCGTGGGGCCAAACTAGAAGTAGAAAAAAGAAACAGCATTTTGAAAGGCAATACACTTTGAGATGTAAGAACTAAGGGGATCGTTTCCTGTCTCCTGGATCCACAGAATGTCAGAATGGGAAAGTACTTTACAGCTCTAATTTAAACATCTACTGCACCGATAAGAAATTTGAAGCCCAGTGAATTAAAGTAATTTCTCCAAGGCTACACAGTTGTTGGGCCCCATTGTCCACTATACCTTGTATTTATCTTAGTAACCAAAATATGCACATGACGACTTTAGATTGATTTTTTTGGAATATTTTCTGAATTGTAAAAAGGTTGGAGTGAAATGAATGTGACAGATAAAGTGTGGATGGTGACATAGTCTCTGTGATTGGAGGGAAATACTCAAGTTCTTTATCCCTCAGGGTTGAGGGAGTCCTCAAAAGTCATATAAAGCATAAACACTGGTGCAGGCCCTACAAACACAGCTGCCAGGTCTATGGATACGATGCTTAATATTGAGATAGTTAAGAACAGAGTTTACTCTCTGTTGAATATAGTTCCCTTGGCAAAATAGTCTTGTTGGTCAAGATAAGGTTACTGTTCTACTTGAGGGGACTTCAGTTTCTCCCTAACCTTTTAATTGAATGCATCCACCAATTTCTCCTTCACTGAAATTAGTTTCATTTCCTTTCTGGAGACATCTTCCACTACTCCTATGCTGAGGATTTTGTTCAGTGTTGGTTGGGTTTCAGGAGTATATCCAAACGATTCGACCAGTCTGATTGGTAGAACAAGTTCCATTGGCTGTACTTCATACCGTTATTGGAGTTGCCCTGAAATTTATGGGGAATGAATAAGTGTAAGTTGTCTTTGCTAAAATATCAGGTAATGATATTTCCTGTATGATGCATTGGGCCGTGCGCTGACTGGAAATATTTCTAATCAACACCCTTAGTTTCCTGTGTGTGAGCTCATTCTTTCTCACCTCCCATCAGTTCATCTGCCTCCCCCCCACCTTGTGAGAGAGGCAAAGACCCAAGATGGGAAGCAGGAAGTTTGAAAGCACCTGTTTCCGAAAAATTCTGTGATCACAGGCATCAGGCTTGAGAGCTCCCCACCGTTCAGTAAATTCTTTGCTGCCTAAAGGAAAGAGGTTATCGGAAGGGTCGCAGCTTTGGTCCTTAGGATCCTGTAGGTGAGGACCCAAAGAGACCTACATATAATTGGCAGTTTCAGGTTAGCCTGTCCCAATTGAAAGAGGTAAAGGAGTTACTATTCACCAGGTACTAACTATCAGCAGGGCACTGTGCTGTTTAATAGGGCTGTCATATTGCATGACTGCAGGGAGCACCATTGCAGTCTTTTACCACTGGAAGTTGTGCAGTGAGGTATCCTTATGCCTATTATCACAGTTACTACAACTGTCCCATAAATAACCATACCAATAAGTGAAGTCTTTTGGCTTTCAATTATTTTTTTTAAAAAATATATTTTTATTGATTTCACAGAGAAGAAAGGAGAGGGAGAGAGAGAGAGAAACATCAGTGATGAGAGAGTCATTGATTGGCTGCAGCCCGCAACCCGGGCATGTGCCCTGACCGGGAATCGAACCCTGATCGCCTGGATCCTAGGTCGATGCTCAACCACTGAGCCACGCCCGGCTGGGTGCAATTAATTTTTTTTTAATTGTGAGCCCCAGAAGTTGATCAGAAGAAAGGATGAGGTCAGAGTGTATAGTCCCCTGGCTTCTTCCCTGCGAGGTCACTCTGGGCTGGCTGTGTCCCTGCTCTTCTCAAGACAGTTTTTTTCTACATAACTCTGTCCCTCTGGGTTCTGGCTCAGTCTGTTGTCCCTTTGCTGCACTGCCCCTTGAAGTTTCTCTACATTACACTTACCCTAATTTGGATGTGCCATCTGTTTCTGTAGGGACCCTAACTAATACAGGCTAGATTTCAAGATGAGGTCTATCTGACTAGAAAGTAAAGGTCCTTTCCATTACCTCTTGTTAACACCCACTGGAACGTGTTAATACTGTAACAGGACTCTCTTTTTTAAAATAATATATTTTTATTGATTTAAGAGAGAGGAAGGGAGAGAGAGATAGAAACATCAATGATGAGAGAGAGTCATTGATTGGCTGCCTCCTGCATGCTCCCGACTGGGGATCGAGCCCACAATCCAGGCATGTGCCCTGACCAGAATCGAACCTCGATCTCCTGGATCATAGGTCGATGCTCAAACACTGAGCAGCTCGGTTCAGGCAGGACTCTCTTTTGAGTCACGTGGAGTCACAGACAAGAACATCTAAGGTGGTGCATGTTAGATACCTACTTGCAAAATCTCCACAGGAAATTTACAATAATGGCACTTGAAGCCCAGGGGACCTGCCCTGCATATGCATGGTGCTCAAGCGATTGCTCATTAAGACACACTAGAATAGTACTTCCTGTAAAAAGGATCCCTCTGGTCTCAGAAGCTTGTCAGTGCTGCTAATGCAGATTCATTCAATACCACTAACATTTTGCAACTCCAGGAGTGTTCAATTAAAGGTTAAAAAAAAAACAACTTGTAAGGAGTAGGAGTACACATTCTGACAGAATAGCTAATTAGTTGGAGAGCTTTTTAACATGGCGGTTAGGCAAGAGAGAATGGGTCACAGAAAAGGTCAACTCTGATAAGGGAGGGAGAATGCAGAACTGCATTTGAGCTTTGCCAAGGGGGCAGGTCTGTGCAGGTGGTAGGTACTGTGAGGAAGCCCTGGGAGGCCAATGCACTACCTAATGGAGGAGATGTGAAGACATGGAGGCGGGGTAGAAACGAGACATGGGACAAAGCTGAAATTTCCACCTACCTGACAGGGTTTCTCTTGCATGCCTTGGATGATGTCATTATAGATCTCTGGTAAAGCATCTTCAAGGCTTAGTTTAATTCTTCCACCTCATTATAAAGAGCCACTCTAATTTCCTATTTATTTTCCTTCCAGCAAAAGGGAAGTTCAAAACAGATTTTTAGGAGTGTGTTCACAGCCTGGAGGGTGTCTCCATGGGATAGATCACAAAAAGAGGAGGGGTTGGCAAGCTTTTGAAGGGTATGTACCCATTCTTTAGTTGTTTATCCCTTAAATTAGGCCCAGGGTTGCGGTAGGAGCTACCCAGACACGACTGGGGTCTGAATCAGTGCCATCCCTGTTTAACTTCTCAGCCATGGTTCCAATAAGAATACCCTGGGTGGAGGGAAGGAGAGAGGTGGTGTTGGTAGAGTGGAAAGGTCCATGGCAGGGAGGCCAGCGATTAAGAACAAACTCTGATGTCAGACCCTGACACTCAGTAACCATGTGACTTTGGCCAAGTTATATTACCTGGTTGAGCTTCAGTCACATCATCTGTAAGTAGGATAATAGTAATCATACATACATACCTCACAGATTTACTGTGTAATTGAAGAAGTTAATTTAAATAAAGTTCTTAGAACAATTCTTGGCGCACATTAAGGGCCATTTAGCCATATGGTTATTGTTACTATTAGGCAGAACGGGAAGGAAGGAGTGCTGTTAACAGTTGGCGAGAGCTTGCCAGAAGAACATTACTGACTTGAGCTTGGCTAAAACTGTTCCAGATTGTGTAACTCAGAAGAATCTTTTGGGTCCCCTTTGTCATTCATTCATCTATTTCACAAATATTTCTCATATGTCTCGAGTATCTACAACATGCCCAACACTGAATGAGGTATTGGGCCCATCATCGAGAGCATTTGTAGTCACATGGTTCGTCTGAGAGCGGAGGAGACGGATGAGTGAACAAATCATTTCAGTACAGCAGGGCATGTGCTGTATTAGGGAGAGAGCCAGCATGGTAAGTGTATGTGAAGGAAGAGAGGGGGAGAGAGATGGGAAATTTTAGCTGGCTTGGAATAATGTCAAGTTTGGCTTCCTGCTGACCAATGCCTTAGTAGAAGAAAATAGATAATGCATTGAAAAATACGCTTAAGGTCAAAGTTGTTTTATTGATCAACTCAGTAAGTGTTTATTGAACACTGCCTCCCTTCCAACCATTGGGCTAGGTGCTCTAAAACCCTGTGAAGGTGGAAACACTGTCGTTTTCTCAGTTCTCAGTTGACACCTGTGTACTGATACAGTGGTTGTGTAAAGGAGATCCGAGTCCTAGGTGATTCCAAAGACTATCCAAATCTTGGTCTTTACTGGGAATCTCTGGTCCCTGGTGGGCTTAGTGTTTGTAATACAGTGATGATATCTGTGCTTCTTATGTGGCACAAATGAATGAACAGTGAGTAAATGCAGCCATCAACTCATTGGTATGTTCTGGAACAGAGCACATCTTTTATTGTGTGTGAAGACAAGTTGGGGGCTGGTGATTGGTAATGAAAGGAGAGGTTGGCAGGATGCATGACACGTAAATCTGGTTAATCTGAACAATCTTAACCATCCCTGAGACCGTGAAGCTTATTCAGTGGACACCAGAAATCAGAATGACTTCCTTTGCAGCCGTTGTTTGGAAGACTCTCTAGCTCGGCTTTCCCTCCACTACTCTTAGGATTGGCCCTCTCCCTTGCACTGATTCCAGAACCTCATTACTCACCGTTGATAGCAGAAGCCAAGCTTCGATGCTCGATGCTCGTGCAGCCAGCTGCTGCTCATTCCCTTTAATTTTCCCTCCTCTTGACCAAGGTGTCAGGGAAACGCAGCTTCTCAGATGACAACTTCCCCTGGCTTATGCCTGGGAGACCTAACGTTCCTCCATCTGTTCCAATCTGGCCTGGGGTGAGCGTGGCAGGCAGAGTAGTCACTCCGGGATGTTTGCCTTAACAAGCATGGTCAGGTGCAGACATGGAAGACAGCTTGGAGACACGTGGAGATCACACCTCAGGCACACCCACCTGGACACAGCTTCAGGTCTTGAGATGGGCTTTGCAATGCTTGCTATAGGCAGCCACTGCCAGGATGCTCTTACCCTTTCAGACCTCCTTCTGTAACAGTTGGGCAACTCCTGCTGATGAATGGCAAAGGAATATGGGCAGTGGGGGTCACTGGCTTGAAAGGCTTGTTCTTTTTAATAGGGTTGGGCTGCTTTCATGATGAAATTCCATTAGGATTTTAGAGGCAATTAGATTTAAAGCATGCATTACAAAGTTTTTGTTTAAATACAATCTCAATTTTATTTGCAGGCAATTTATTTTAGAAGAGCAAACATAAATTTTAAATTGTACCTTACTTAATTCACTGATATATGTATAATTAATACATGCTTATTCTAGATTTTTGAACATGAATATTATGCAACAACCCCTGTCTATACAGTTTGCTTAATGCTTTAAAACATAATCTCTGTTGCATTTTTGTTACAAAAGTAATTATTCCTAGAGAAGTCATAAACAATGGACTGTGTCCCTGCAATGCTGGGGTCACAGGTACTTAGTTGTTGATCAAAGAAGAATTTGAGAGATGGCTTAATGAGTAAGAATTGGATTTCAAGGAACCTTACAGTCATTCTAGGAATAGCCACTGATGGAACATTTAGTTGTCCTTGTAGATAACTCACTCTAAAAGACCTTTGCATGAATTTAGGAGGTAGGTCTAGCAACCAGAGCCAATAAAGCATGCTGCATTCTTATGTGGTGATGCTATTGTCTAATAGCACACACATTTTCACTTACTTTTCCTCTCAGTTTCTTTCACTCATACCCCATCACACACATACACTTTGTTTGATTCAAGAAAAGAGATGAATATGGATATTGTATTGGTCAGGGTAGGTTAGGTTATGCTGCAGTAACAAACAAACCAAAACCTCAATGCTGAATGCACCAAAGGTTTATTTCTAGCTAACATAGAGTCCTTTTTATGTTCTAAGGCTACTGTCTTTCAGTGATGACTCAGTGACTGAAGGTGCTTAGATATTGCCATTCCACTGTCTTAAAAAAAGTTTTCTTTGGTCAACAGCAGTGAAAAGGACAGCTGGAGCATATATACTAGCTCTTCTGTGCTTTCTCCTGAAGCATTTTACTTCTCAGAACTAGTCACCTGGCTCTACCTAACTGCAAGAGTGCCAAGGGAACAGAATGTTTGGTGAGAAGATTTTACACAAGTACACACACACAGCTTTTTACCTTTGCTTCTTTGGTTCTACTATTACCATGAAAGAGGACCATGATAAAGCAAAAGCTATTTATAGCAGTCTTTTTAGTTGAACTAAACTCTGACTTTTCGAGTGAGAATGTAGTTAGCTAATTTTTAACCCTCCAGAAGCTAATTTCTTTACAGAATTTGCCAAAAATTCCCACATGTCCAATAAACCAGGCTAAATTATAATCAGACCTATTCATTCTCAAGTTTTTGACCCAAACCAAAATATATGAATAACTTAACATGAACTGATTTTTAATTTGGAGTCTTGATTTAGAATAATGATTTATCTTTAAATCATAGCTCTCTCAAGTGATCTGAAATATGAGTGTGGGAGCATTTGGGTATTTGCTACATTTTGAACCATAGGACAGGAGAAACGACGTCTTTGTAGAATCTACTGGGTTCATTGTTATGCTTGATTCTTTTATACCTGTTATCTCCTCTAATACTCAAAATGGCCCTGGAAGGTAGCTATTACTATACATTTTTTCAGAATGAGAAAACTGAGGATCAGTGAAGTTTGGTCACAACTAGGAAATATCAGAGCCAGACACAAATTCAAGTGCTTGGTCTCCAGTGTACTTTCAGCTCTCATGTACCACCCGGGTGATCCCCTTGTGCATTTGAGCATCTCATGACCTCCAGACACAACATGCTGCTTCTTTGTTTTTGCCATTTTTTTGATGGCTAGATATACAAATTGGCATTTCCTTTTTTCTTTTTTTAGCCTTTTCAAATTCAGAGCAGGCTCTTGGGCTTACATTAAAGACCTGTCTCTTCCATTTTACAGATAACATCATGATGGTTCAGTGTAAAGCACCTAATATCAGTTTTGGCATTAGGAAGTCTGTTTGATAAATATCGCCTTTCTTTTCTCTTCACTAGATTTTGGACCAAAGCATCTGTATCTTTTCTGGGCTTTATCAATCACTTAACTTGTCTTTGTTCATTATTTTAGCAATTCATCAAATATCTACTTGCAGAAATCTTTTTCACATCAATACTGGTAACATAATGATTATTTAGCACCTGCCCTGTATCAGTATGGTTACTCCCTGAGCCCTCACAACAATGCAAAGGTAGATCCTACTCTTAGTTCTGTTTTGCAGTTGAGGAGAAAGCCAAAGTACATCTTGCCTGTAGCTGTACAGTTAGGAAATTGTAGATCCGGGGCATGAACCTAGGCTGTCTGACTCAAAAGCCTACACATTTAAAAATCATGCTGCAGTGCCTTCCATGAGTAAATTAGTTCAGCTACTCGGTCCCACTGAATGTCCTTCAAAGGCAGTGACCACATCTTAACATTTTGGTGCCCTTTATAGCATGTAATAGAGTATTAGGTTCACAGTAGTTGCTCAAAATTATTTGTCAAGTTGCATTTTAGGGATCTTAAGGGTGAAAGGAGAGTATCCCTGATCATGAGCGTCTCTTGCTAGTGGTCTGTGATTATGAGAATTTGCGTTGTTTGCTTCCAAGGCTTTTATTTTATTTTTTTAAAGGGGCTGAGTAATCTTTATTAATTTTTTATTTATCTTTATTTTTGAAAGTATTACAGATGTCCCCCTTTTCTCCCACATAGACTCCCTTCACCCCACTCTTCCTCACCCCCCCCCCCCCCAGGTCTTTGTCACGCTATTGTCTGTATCTGTGGGTTATGCATATATACATATAAGTTCTTTGGTTAATCTCTTCCCGCCCTCCTCCCCCCCCCCCCGAGATTCATCAGTCTGTTCCATGCTTCCATGTCTCTGGATCTATTTTGTTCGTCAGTTTATTTTGTTCATTAGATTCCACATATAAGTGAAATCATGTGGTACTCGTCTTTCTCTGCCTGGCTTATTTCACTTAGCGTAATACTCTCCAGGTCCATCCCTACTGTCCCAAAGGGACAGCTGCATAGTATTCCATGGTGTAAATGAGCCACAGCTTTGTTATCCACTCATCTACTGATGGGCACTTGGGCTGTTTCCAGATCTTAGCTATTGTAAATAGCGCTGCTATGAACATAGGGGTGCATATATTCTTCACAGGTGGCTATTTAAATTAAGATGAAATAAATTAAAAATTATTTCTCCAATTGCACGAACCACAGTTCAAGTCCTCAGTAGCCCCCTGTGGCTAGTGTCCACTGTATTGGACAGCACAGATACAGAACATTTCCCTCATCACTCATTTTTTTTCTTTTTGTCCTATGCTGAACTAGAGGTTGTATTCTGTATTCTAAGAGGTATTTCTCTTTACATTTGGTCATTTATTTGACCCCCTCTTCCTTCCACAAGCACTCCATGCTGTTCTCTGCCAGGTAAGCAGAAGCATGTTAATACTAGGATGCCCTTCAAAGCAGATGAGACAGGTCTTCAGCGAGAAGGTGAGCAAGGCCCACAAAGTGATCAGTTATCATGCTTTCTCAAGGAAATTGGCTTCTGGCTTCACATGCTGTCATTAGTGTATCCCTTTGAATATAAAAATAATCTTGCTGCTTTTCTTCTTTTAAATTTAGCCACATGTAGGAGACCAAAAACACAAACTCCCATTTTGTGAGCCCTCAGCTTCCTGTTCACGTGACATTAGTAGAAAAATCCAACCTGTGATTACATTAAAAAGGGAAAATACTGAACAAAAGGGATTTGATCTTTCTACTGGATAAATTTAGTTGCCTGAGAAACAGGAAGAAATTATATTTCAGTACCAAAATAATAAAAGCATCATCTAAATTTTTTTTTCCTCATTCAGGAGCTGTAGTTGCCTTTGGTATGATAAGAAAAGGAGGGGCTATGACAGGGAGGAGATAGTCATTCGTATGGTTTCTTTTGATATTTTATTCGAGTGTTACTTTTAAAACTTTCGATCAGCCTTTATAATTACCCAGTTAAATTTATAACCCAGTTCTCCTAAAAATAGGTGACATTTGAGTGCAGTAAAATTAATATGAGTGAGATGCAATGGACATAATTGCTTTCTAGAAAAGTCTCAACTTTATGATTCACCGTTGGAGACAAAAATGTGAGCCCTGAAGTTCTTAGAACATTGATATATCCGATTCCTTATGCACATTTTCCCAAGAAAACTGATTTTCAGGAAATAGGATCTCTGCTGGATTTTTTTTCTTTTGGTCTCTTCATTGTCTCAAATTAGAAAGCTCAGGAAATGGCTGAAGTAATAATTTACTGCCCTTGAGTGATTTGACATAGTGTATTTCAGAAAAACATTCACGTACACAGATGTCAGTTTCAAACTGTATTCATTAGAAGCAGGGACTTTTGGTTCACCTGGTTTGTCTCTGGGTTTCTGGGTGCTGTCACCCCACCATTCATAACGCATCAAGTGCTCAGTGTTTGAAACCATCAGAGTAGGCGCACTGGTGAGGTTGCTGTTGCAAACAGAGCTCCAAAAGCGACTTGGGCTGCCTCTCTAGGGTAAGGGTGGGAAAAGTGAATTTTTAAAGATGGCTGGAGCACAAACTCATTCTGAACTACAATGCACATACCGTGTCTTTGCAGTTTATTAAGATTGGAATGGGGTAGGAATTTGCCTTTGCATGATCCAGGAAGAAAATAATTGTTAAACAAATTAAGAATGTGAATCATTTTATAAGAAATGGTCAAAAACATTTGGAGTTCATTAGACCCAGGTTTAAATCCTTGCCTCTTATTTATCAGCTATGACTTTGGGATAAATTACTTAACCACTGTTAGTCTTATTTTTTACATCTATGAAATGGGGCTGACAATTCCTATCTCAAGAGATTGTCTCAAGGTTTGTTTTTAGTGTAGTTAGTATTAGTAGGTAAGAAAGCAAACTATTTTTAAAAGAAATTTATAGAACATTATATGCTTAATGAGGACAAAAGTATAAATATTCATAGCTTTTCTTCCTTTCCCAGTCTCCAGAAGAGTTGATATTTGTGCTGCCAAACTGGGAGTTGGGGAGGGGTGGGGGCTGAGCCAGGGAAGCAATGATGCAGTTGTGAGGTGAAATCTAGTGGTCACATTAATTTACAAAATGATAGACTCTCTATGAAAGAAAAAAAAATACTAAAGAATATGCAAGTCTGGAAGATTGAGAGAGAAGGGTGCTGGAAGTTTTGGAGGGTAGACAGAAAGAGAGAAGCGGGAGTGGCTGCAGTGTGACAATTAGGGGAACCAGCTAGGTTAAGAAACTTTTGGAAAGTGTTGTGTGGGAAAGTCTCCAGTAGCCAGTTTTTTGAAAGTCTTCTTAAGTAGCTATCCCACAGGGAGGCAAGAATAGCAGAGTGGTTAAGGGCCTAAATTCTGGACCTGGAGTTCTGGGTTTAAATCTACAACGCTGTGGCTGGATAACCATGTGCAGCTGTTTCTCTCCTCTAAGCTAAAGTTCATTCCTGTGAAATGGGCACCCTAACCAGACCATCCACAAGATTATCCTGAGGACCAGGTGAAAGGGTCTCCTGAGGATCTGATGGTTTAATGTTCAGTGCTTGTCAGGTGTATAAATATATTGATAAACATCAACTTAGTGGTGTCACTTTTAACAGGTACAATAATAGTTTCCATTTATTGAATGTTTACTATGGACCAGGCACTCTTCTGCGTACTTTATGAGGATTAATTCATTTAATCCTCAAGACAACTCTACAAGGTAGGAATTATTATTCTCCCCATTTCACACATGATAAAACTGAGGCACAGATGACTCAAGTAACTTGAGGTGAGTGGTAGAGCTTGGGGAGCCTCAAATACTGTGATGCTAGATCCATACTCTCATCCTCTGGGTCATTCTGCATCTCACATATGAGTCTGATCTTAAGATAACTTTGGGGCCTTATTTTATAGGTGCTTGGTTTGCACTCAGCAAACTGGCAACTCAAAATGTGGTCTACAGGCTGCCCAGGAACAGAATCGCAGGCCCGCCCCAGACTCTGTATCCCAGGAAACAGGAACTGCATTTTAACAGGCTCCCCAGGTGATTCGTGATCATGTTCAAGTCTGAGAAGCAGCGCTCCAGAATTCGGACCTTCAGGCGGATGAACTGTCCATTCACATCTCCATCCTTTACAGTGTCTAGCACAGCCCTTGCTACGCAAGAGATTGACTCTTGATCCAAAAGTAGATCAAGGAATGTTAAATATGAAATAAACTGACAAGTCCTGGTTGAGGAACAACTGGTTTATCTTCGCCTGATGGAGTGGGATGCTCAGGCCTCCAGCCTCCGGCACAGCACCAGGCACATACCAGATGCCTCGTGCATATTTCTCAAATCAAGACAGAAATGTTGTGTGATAGAGACATCCAGCATACCAGCCTTCCCTGGATGTGCTCCGACATTTAAAAAGGCCAAGTAATGCCAGAGCAAGCGGAACAGTGATTACGCTCTTATTCTTAACACAGTTCTAAGACAATCTCTGCTCAGTTGGTTCCCCTGTGAACTCAAGCTACTTCTCCTCCCTCTAGAGCTCTCTATTGTCTTGGCTTTGTTTGCAACTCATTCAGAAACTAATTAAGTTTCAGGATCAGTTTGTCCTGTTAAGAGAGAGCGGATCTGCTGAAGTGGTGGCTTTTTTATAACTTAAATTATCTGAGTATAAAGACAATTATAATTTGCTTCTAAAATTGGCCAAAAGTCAGTTTTCATCAAAATGATTCTCAGCAGACATTAGTTTCTGTAAAACCAGGATATTTTAATGAAAGGCAACAAAGAGGATTTAAATAGGCCATGGAAAATGTATTGATAATCTGGCCATATTTTAATCCTGTTCTCTAACAGAGTGTGAAATTACTTGTTTACTTCACTTATCTGGGGCTGGAGGTAGCTCGTCACTCGTTGACAGAGCCATATTTTGTGATCACCTTTCAGCAGTGAGCTCCTGCCAGGCCAAAGCCAAACAGTTTGACTTCACTGGCCTATGTACTACCTCCAAAGTCAAGGTCAGGACTGCTATTACCTCTCCCAGCCAGAGGAACTCATGAACTCCAGAGTATCTGGTCAGGGCTTTCACTTGTGCATGGACAGGGAGGTAAGCCAGGAGTAATTGTAAAAAGTTGGGAGTTTTATTTCCAGTATCCTCACGTTTCTTTTCTGTACCACATTCCCCCAGAAGTGAGGATTATGTTGGTTTCATCATCAGCCTGCAGAATTATCAAGTTGAACAATATTGAGGATGCAATAAAGTATGGGAAGTAGTCCCTGACCTAAAGGACTTCATATATATACACATAATCAGAGACTAACCACTGTGATGGAATAGACCATGTTGATATTCTGCCCAGATTCCCTTTATCAAGTTCGTGCATTAATCCCCTAATGGCTGTGAGTGTTAACTGCTAATGAATGGCTCAGAGCTGCCCCTTTCTGGAGAATTGACTGATTGTTCTCAGCCAGTGGAGGGAGGCACCAAACCTGTGAGGTTCTGCCTCCCTGGCACAACTGATTGACATGGGGCTATAAGAAGCTGGACCCCTTTCCTTAAGGTGGGACTAACCCATGGTACAACTCATGCCCCAGAGCCTCCCTTGGAACCATGCTGAAGCTAGACTCCTGCTGAGACCACCTCCTTGCTTCCTTTCTATCCTCCGTTCAATTAGTCGAGTGCCTCTGAATCTTGTTCTAGAATGCTCAACTCAAAACTTGCAGGGAGCTATTACTGCCTATAAGCCTGAAGGAGCAAAAGGAGGAAACTATTCCCAAAGTGCAGCGAGAGCGAGAACCTCGGAGAGAGGGTGGCCTGACAGGACCGGGGCCATGTAGGGACTTGGCCACTGATAAAAATCAGGGTAGGAATTGGGAAGAAATATGTTGTCTTTCTCCTCCCTTCTCTGGGTCTGCATCCCTTTAGTCAGAGGGATGACTTAGCCCATGGAAGCTGCTATAACAAAATAGCAGACTGAGTGGCTTTATAAACAATAGAAATGTACTGCTTCCAGTTCTGGAGGCTAGAAGTTCAAGATCAGAGAGTGCCAGCATGGTCGGCGAGGTTCCTCTTCTGGGACATGGACTTCTCATTGTATCCTCACATGGTTGAAGGGCCCAAGGAGCTCTGTGGGTCTCTTTTATCAGAGCTCTAATCCCATTCATGAGGGTTCTAGCCTTATCACCTGATCACCTCCCAAAGACTCTTCCTCCTAATACTACCACCTTCAGGGGTTAGGATTTGAGGGGACACAAATATTCAGACCACAGCAACAGGAAGCTAGCCAACAATGAGCTGGCAGTCAATACAGGGATTATCCTGACTTTATAGATGTCAAGATTCCACTCTAGGGGACTAATGCCTTATGAGGTTGGGGAAGCCATTGCGGGTTTTCCTGAGGAATCTCCAGGGAAACAGAATTCCGTGAGAAGGATATTGAATTTTGCTCCTGAGAGAATCTTTCAGTGTCCTCATAGGCCCCATCATCCTTAGAGAAGGAGGAACTTGCTGGTGGCCACTGGGGGATCCCTGTAGCCTTGGCCCTCCTGATGCCAAGCGTTGTTGAAAGGTTATCAGGTGGAGGTGGGGAGGGGACCTGCTGGTGCTTATGTGTGGCTGCTGTTTCTGTGAGTCCAGAATCAGAGGCTCTGTGCTTTTTATCTCATACAGTCATTCTCTTGCTTTCCCCCTTTTGATTCTGAATCTTGATGGTGCAGGTCAGAGCTGGAAGGGAAAGGTGAGAATGGGCTTGGGCACCTGGGGCAGGAGATCAGCTTCTGGGCCTCTGTCTTGGAGCTGAAGGCATCTTGAGAAGGTGGACCAGGGTTTAGGGAAGGGAAACTTGGACTGTTTCTTCAGGCAGGGCAACATTTATCTCTGTGCCATCACATAGAAGGAAAAGTTGGAAATCTGCAAAATTGCACACAGTCTTAATATAGAACTGGATTACAGTTTCAGGATCCGTTTGCACTAATTCATTAATGTGATTTCTCAGACTAAAATTTTTACCATGCAAAGGTATGCAAATCGTTTTGGAAAATAATGTTCTTAGCCAAGTGCACCAACACCTGTTGAGGTTATTTTTGTTTCTGATTTTTGTTTGTTTACTTCCCTGGAGCTGTGCCATTGGGGTGGGATGCGGAAGAGTAAATACAGTCACTATTTGAAACTGTGCTGAATGATTTCCTACCCGTGACTGAGAGGTTTCCTCCTTTGATGGATGTTCCGCTGACTGGCATGTTTCTTTCTCTCCCTTTCTTGCCCCAAAACAGGATGAAGAAAATGAGCAACATCTACGAGTCTGCGGCCAACACGCTGGGGATCTTCAGCAGCCCCTGCCTGACCAAGGTTGAGCTGCGCGTGGCCTGTAAGGGCATTTCCGACAGAGACGCCCTTTCCAAACCGGACCCCTGTGTCATCCTCAAGATGCAGTCCCATGGGCAGTGGTTCGAGGTAGGCATGTCCGAGCAAACGGACACAAGTGTGGCTGGAGAATTGGTTCGAAAAGAGTTTGGCCTTCCTCGTTTTTCGGTGTTTTAGTTTGATGAGATGAAAAATTCTAGAGCTGACTATGATCACAGTTCTGCTGGCACCATGAGGGGTTTGATGTGGCTGTTTTGCTGCTGTGTATGTTTTCACATTTCTCCTTCTTTTGTGTGCTCCTTATGGACAGAGTGGCCCCCGAGGAAGGGCAGGGAGGGCTGCCCTGTGGGGGCCACATCGCACAGCATTAATTTTTGGGGGAGAACCTAATACTAGCTAAACTTGATTGGGCGCCTGTTAAATGTCAGGCACTGTTCTAAGAGCTCTATGTAAAAATAGCTAATTTAGTCTTCCTATGAGGAAACAGAGGCAGATTGGTTAAGGATTTGCCCAAGATCGTTCAGCTTGTAAGTGGAAAATCTAATACATGCACCCAGGTGGTGGAGCTCCAGGCCCTGGGCTTCGTTGCTATTTTATAATAATGGTGGGCGCCTGGCAGTCTTCGGAGGCTTGTGTGGGAATGTTGCTGGTTGGATTCTGCAGTTAGACTTAGTTTATTTAAAAGTTGAAACAAATCGGGTGAGGACTTGCTTTAAGTTGTTGTTGTTTTTTGTTTTTCTTTTTCATTTCTAGGTACCTGGCCTAAATAAGCTTTGCTTTTAAATATCTGGTCTGAGGTGAATGGGGGGCTAGGAAGGGGCAGGGGGTGCAGCTGTGTAAGCAGCTACTATCCTCTTTAAGGGAACCAGAGACTTGGTGGAATTTGGATATAGGTCTGAGCCATGCCAGTCAAGAAAGTGGAGACAATTCCTTGCTCTGGATCCCTGAGGACAAATGCTTTAGGGCTTCAACACTTCTCCCACCTGTGCGCAAATAGTTGGAAGGTGCTCCTCTAGGGGGCAAAGTCTTCCACTTGACAGTAGACAGAAGGTCCTAGAGGCAGCACATTTGCTATTAGTACACATGTGATAAAAGCCGCTCCTGAAAGGGAGGTGTGAGGGTGAGCAGATGTTATTGAGGTGAGTAGGAGCCGTGCATGGGGGAGTAGATGACAGATTGGCAGGTCGGGGATCTTAATTTAACTTCAGGCTTATCCAGGGCTTATACTGTAAACTAAAACAGTGTTCACAGGTATCTTAATGTGTAATATATATGTGTGTGTGTATATATATACTCACACACACATATATACATACATATTTTTTTCCTTCTAAATATCCTCATTGACCTTGTCAGTGGGTTTCTCTGTTGTTTTTTTTAAATTAACAAAACTAAGTGGAGTTTTTATATTAGAAAAAGGTCCCTCTGAAAATTAGAGAAAAAGTTCATCTCCTAATACCCTCTTTGCATAATTCAGTGATTATTTGTTCATATTTCCTTTCAGTCTTATCATGCATGTGAAATTTTCTTTCCTGATTATTACCTAGTAGGATATGTTTTTCCCATAGTGCTGTAATATTCATAGTTATAATTTTCAAGGCTGTATAATAGCCCATCAAATGGATTTAATTAATCATTTTTCTATTTTTTCACTTTGAAGTTGCTTCCCAAAATACCCTATTTTAAGTAATGCTGCCGTGAACATCTTTTCGCATGCAGCTCTCCCCCTCTTTGGGGATGAGTTCCTGGGACAGGTTCTGCCAGAGTGGAGCCAGTGGGACAAAGGACAGGACACTTGTGGGCCTTTTGATACATGTTGGCAAATTGCTTTTCCAAAGTGCTCTATTACAGTGTCACTCAAAGTGCAGACTCCACACAGACAGTTCCTTGTCCACAGACACTTTGTTACCAAGGGGCAATGAGATAAGAGACTTGTGCAGCAACGTATATTGCTTTGCTTCTTCCTTCACCTAAAAAGTCTTAACTCTTTAAAAACAGTAACGTCAGCTGAACTTCCTACATGCTTAGTGGTGTGGCTGATTTTTATTCCGGTGCTTTGAGAAGCTCTTCTCTGACACATTTTACACTCTTAGCAATATACCTTCAGGATACAGTTGGGAAAAATGCACTCGTGCCAGGCAGCTAATAAGATTTAGTTCAGGTAACTAACCACTAACAAAGGATTTGGAAATGCAGAGAAACTAAGAGAGACTGTGAGGGAACCAAGAGATGAACGAGGAATCTGTTCCTTTACTTAGGGTGAGTAGTAGTGTGCTGGAAATCAGCTTGTATAGGCTTGTAAGTGTCTGGCTATTAAATATTCAGGAATTTTCCAAGCCTGAGTGTATTTACACCGCAGACATTGGCAAACATTTCAAATCAGGGCTTCTTCTTCCCTTCCCCCCTCCTCCTTCCAGAGCCAGTTGTTAAGCATTTACCAGCACACCGCTGGGTGTGAGGGACAAAGGAGGAATCAAGCGGCTGGACCACCAGCAGAAGCTGGATGCATGGAAGGAGGGCCTCCTTATTGGGAACCCGAAAGGCAGAGGAGATGCAGATGGTGCTGGAAATGCTGCCTGAAAGGGAGATGCGGCTACCCGGGCATCCCCTCTGTTGCTCTCTGGTCTCCTATCTGTGCCTTCCACTGATCAAACCTTGACGGAAGCCAGTGGGCAAGGTTTGCAGGCAGAGAATGTAAATGAGAGCAAAGAGGTAAATGACTAGCCCATAAACGCCCTGACAACTCACAGTAACTTGGAGAATCATTCACCCCCTCTCACCATTAGTGTGAACACCTACTCTTCAGTGCAAATTCAGCCAGTGGTCCTGTGCTACAAGTTAGGAGGAACTGACAGTCTATTTAAACCATGTAGCTATTACTATCTGTGTTTGGTGAGGGCTAGCAAACATGGACAGTGCTTTCTCTGGGGCAAGATTTAGTGATAGGTGAGTTTTCCTGTATCTGGCCCCTAGAACATGTCTGGATTTACGGAGCGATTTTTATGTACAGACTTCCAGAATTGAGAGAAAGCCCTGCAGAAGAGAATTCATGCCGGCTGGGTCACTTCCTTGAGGGGAATCTGGTAGTTGACTGAGTGAAGAAAAGCATAGAGGCCAAACTGATTTGCATAATGAAGAGATGGGGGGGAGGTGTCAGGGAGGGAGAGAAAAAAAAGGGAGAGCTTATCTTTTATATAGAATTTTAAAGTCTGGAAAAAGAAGCTCTCTCTGGATGAGCACTGTCCCTGCAATGATGGGAATGTCTCTCTGTGCCACATGTGAGCACTTGGAAGGTGGATTATGTAAAAACTGACATTTTTAACTATTTAGTTTTAATTAATTTAAGAGTAAGTGTAAATAGCTCACACAGTTCCAGAGGTCTTTGGTGTTCTGGAGAATTTAGCTGGGTTGGGTGGAAGAGGAAAGGGAGTTTGTAAAAATGTAACCGAGGGCTATTAATTTTACAGCTCCAGTGTTTTTCTGGGGAGCTGTAACTAAAGATTGACATTTCCTTTTTATTACTTGTGATTGCTGGCCTGTGCTTTTTGTAATGGAATTCCAGCAGGGAAAGGACCCTGCTATGCCCTGGTTTACAGCCGGGGTTACTGCTGCTGTCGTTAGAGCCACCTTCAGATGGTGCTTCCTATATGGAGGGGAACGGTTTGCTCTTTTAATTGGCTGTAACTTGTTAACAATGGAAGAGAACATTCGACCCCCTAAGAGGGATCATAAAAATGTTAGCCTGGTTTTTAGACTCAGAAAGACCTACAATCTGGTCTCCTGTGCTGCTAATAGTATTAAGAGCCAGTGAGGATAAGTAGATATGTCTTTGAAGTATTGGAAATCAATTGATCTGAAATGCACATGGAATGTTGCTCTTTGTAGACCAGAAGGGTTTGGAGCATATGTCTGAGGACTGAGAAGACAGAGAGGATAGTTTTGGTTTTTTACCAGAATATGAAGATAGGATGGTGTTTTTTTATTGGGTGAACCCTTTAGTCAATCGCTCATGGCCATGATTGTAACTGTCAGAAAGAAGGAAAGAGAAAACTTGTAGCTTGGAAATATATTCCAAACTGAGAGTTTCAGACCTACCATTGAATTTCCCCAATTTAGCATTATACCTATTTTGTAAAATTCCCACTGAACCTACTCCTGGCCATGTAACGGCCACAGTATATGCTACAGTTCAGTGTAA
Organism: Miniopterus schreibersii; assembly: GCF_964146895.1. NCBI lineage: Eukaryota > Metazoa > Chordata > Mammalia > Chiroptera > Miniopteridae > Miniopterus > Miniopterus schreibersii. Next base: position 31,439,650 of record NC_138115.1, read on the forward strand.
TGATAATTTAGAACATATTTCATTTTCCAATGAAGGGTGGAAATAATTTTCTCCTGCCTTCTGGTGAGTAGTGATGCATTCACGGACTGCTGGAGGTAAACATCGTATCCAAGTGGGATAAATGAACGCTTCTCAGGGATTGAAAGGCAAGGGCCGCTGTGAACCTAAGACTTTTATTCAGTTTCCTGGAGCATATGTTCCATCGCCTGGGCATGCTCAGTGTTCTCCATGAAGCACAGCCAAGCTCACGGCGCCGTGGCCCTTAGCAGAGATCCTACAAATGGCAGAGTACTTGTCCTCTTTGGGAAAACCAAGTTATTTCCCACACTACTAGAATATTGCTCCAAACACCTTCAATTCCGTTTTTCCATTTAATTTTAGTACACAGTTATTAAAGCCCCTCCATGGGAAGCTGTAAGTAATTCTGAGGACTAATTGCCGTTGGATCAATTCCATATGAAAACATGTTATGATGAATCAGGTGCTTTGGTGGAGTCTCAGTGATAATAGTAATTGTCAGTGATAATTAGTGTGGCTATTTCTAACCCATCAGTGCACTCTAGTGCAAGATTATTGTTTATAATAATAATATATTCATATAGCACTTTATATTTACAAAGCCCGTCTACTTACATTTATTTCATTTACTTCTCATAACGGCCCTGTGAAAAGAAGGCACAGGCATTGAAATGAACCCCAGCAGGCATTGAGTACCATGAAAAAGACATGGGTTGTATCCTCAACGACCTCAGAGTCCAGAGAAGAACTCGCCCTGTTGTGGGGTCAGAGGGCTGGAGGCTCAGGTGGTCTCGTGACCTTGAGAAACAGGCTCAGAACAAGGCCCCAACTTAAGTCCCTTCCTTTCCTTAAGGCGCAGTGGGTAGACCATCTCGCGGGTGCCTGGGCTACCTTATGGAGTGGGGCTAGCACTCCCTCTTTCGTTCCTCCATTAGCATCCATCGTTCCTCCATCCTCTCCATCTCTCCAGGCGCATGCAGGGCTGGGTGGTGACAGGGCGGGGCACCCTTGCTGGCCTAACAGAAGGGGAGGCGTGGGTCCATGGCGGTGGTAGGCTTGCGCGCTCCCAGATGAGTGGGCACGCGGAGGAGCTCCGCGGGAGTCTCTTTCATTTTTGGGACAGTAGTGAGCCACCACCCTTCTGTGTATCAAGCCAGGAAGATGAAGCCCCAAATAGTAGTTTCACCTGCACCTGAGATATTCCATTTTGCGTTGCTCCAAAGTGCTAGAATTTTATGAAAATGGGTCAGGCGATATGAACATTTTGGTGACGAGAAGATAAAGTAGCCGGCTGTATAGGCTGATACCAACTAAGCGTTAGCCGTTTTACACGTATACTTTCTAACCCTCATAACTAACTACGCTGCTGTGTAGACTTTACTCACCACGTAAGGAAACTGTGGCTGGGCAGGATTAATAAACCACCCAGGGTCACACAACTAGCAAGTAGAAAAGCTGGAATCTGGTTGATTCCAAACCCTGTGCTCTCTTCACTTGCTCAGAGGTTGCTAACTTGAAGCCGGACTCTGTCTAGTCTCCAGACTATTTTGTTTGGCTTTCATGGTGTTCAAACAGGCAACTGTTCATAAAGTACCAGGTTTCTGGTTGAAATTTTGAGTTACCAGAAAATATGGCAACCTGAAGCCTGTAAGTTTTGTGCAGTGACGAGCTGGAGATAGTTAGCAGCTGCCCATAGCCAGGTATGAGTCTGTCCCCGTGCTTCCCGCTAGTGAGCCTGCTGCGCTCACTTGACCTACTGTGGCCTCTGAAGGGATTTGAGCGTAGACCACACTCCTGCACCTCCACCCCCTGGGCTGGGTCCCTGCAACGTGGTTGACCTCTCCATTGTGGACACAGACTGAAGCCAAAAAATGAAAATTATGTCAATTAAAACATTCCCTCTGAATATCACAAACAAGCTCCTTTCTTCAAAGATGTTCTGTTCACACTTCACCGACTCGCAGCGTTTTGTTGGCTAACACCTAGGCTTGGCAGATGATAAAAAACAACAGTTTCTTCACTTGTTCACAAAGTTTCCTCTGTGGTTTCACATCAAACTCCCATCTGAGAAAACTTTGGTGTTGCTTTCTATCTCCTCCTTAACACGTCCTTAATAAAAATAATTTCTTCTCTTAAAAACAAACAAAATAAAGTTGATTTTGCTGATATTAGAAATTTTACCCTGAGCACTAAATGGAGAGGAAAGCAAAATGAAATATTAGAACCAGAAAATGTTTCTTCCCTGCTGCCCGAGATCACCTCCCTGATGTTCCCTCTGTAGGTGATGCACTGGATGAAGGGAAAGAAGCTTACTGGGTTGCATAATATGTGACTAAGTGGCTTTCTTGTCACTGAAATCTCAAAATTGTCAGTGTCATGGTGTTTGAGAAGAATCACACAAAATGAGAAACTAGGGGCTGCAAATGAGGACATACAATTACAACTGAAATCTTGAGTCGACTATTAATTCTCTTGTGTGCCCTGAAGATGACCTGCCAGCTGGTAGAATAGTGTCTGTCCTCCTGTGGAGAGGATAGCACCGTGACGCGGGCTTCACTGCCTCTTTAGCTTGCAGAACTCTGGGCATTCAAACAGCATTGGTCGCCGTGGGTTTTTATAATATAGCTTGAGTCCCATGATGAGTATTTGAAAGATGGAATTATAGGTTGAGGAAAGAGCTTCAGGAGACATCTATGATTTAGAGTCTTCTGCCTCTAGCTCGAGCCACCTTTAGCATCTCAGAGAAGTTGTTTTCAATATAGTTCTTGGGTACCTGTCTTAATGTTTGACTAGACTCTCTACTGATAATTATCTCCTTAAACAATGAGCTTTCCTGTGTAATTTCAACCCATTTAATCTGTTTTACTGATTGTAGTGGTAGTTTATTAATAGTAATACCTTAAATATGTTGGGAGTAGTTATACAATGTATCAGGCAGTCTCCTAAGCACTTCATTTGTGCCATCCTGTTTAATGATCAGGACAACTCTAGCATTGGGGTCCATATATATTTAATACGTAGGCTAGGTAAAGTAACTTGCTGAAGGGCCGCACAGGTAATAAGTGGAGGAGCTATGACAAATTGGACCCAGAATGTCTGACTTCAGGAACTGTGCTATTCATACATGACTAGAAGATAGAGATTGCAATTGCCCATTTACAGGTGAGAAAGCTGACACCCACATAGGAAAAGTCCAAGTCCAAGGTCACAAGGTAAGAAGTAGTATTAGGGTTTGAACTCAGATCTTTGTGTCTTCAGTGCCCGTGAATCTGCACCTCTCTCATCCTGGCCTCTGGGAAGGTGGAGCAACTCCATGTAACGCCACTGCCACTAGTCTTTAAAAGGAAGATGTTTTCTTCTCTTCAGAGAATTCAAGAATTCATTTAAAACTGTTCATGTTTGTTTCTTTAAATATAAACTAAATTTGGTTTTGTGACTAATTGAAACATCCTTCTCACCCCCAATTTATAATGGTTTCTGCCTGACCCCTGCATGGCATAGGGGTTCAGAGCTCAGACTGCCTAGATTAAGTCCTAACCCAGCTATGCTGAGGGCAAATGACCCCAACCTCCCAGTGCCTCAATTTTCTCGTCTATAAAATGGGTATCCTAATGGTACCTACTTCATGAGGGCCATTATGAAGATTAAATGAGTCAGTGCACGTAGTTGTGCTTAGAACGGTGCCCAGGATGAGAGTGAGTGCTCAGTAAGTGCTATGATATTGCACGTGTCATTTTTTGAGACATGTTTTGTTTTCTAAATAAAGATGTGCGGTTCAGTCCTCAACTTTTCTGAGGACTAAGGCCATTTAAAGAACCCATGGCTAGGGGCGGAGTAGTGGGAACGCATCTGGAGGTCACTGGGGTGGTGAATTCTGGGACACTAAGGCTGTGGCCACTGTGTTGATTTTGCGTCCCCAGGGCCCAGCACAGTGGATACTTGAAATTCAGTAGTTGGATGAATTTCATTTTCCTGGTCCCTTTCCCTGTGTTCACCTCCAAAGACACTGAATTTCTGAGGGTCATCCTGCCTTCATTCAGGAGAGTAACTCATTAGAATTTAACAACACGGTTCGGCTTATCCCTTTCACGTGGAAGCAAGAGGAGGGGGGCCTACGGTGAGGAGTTGGATCTAAACGGGCTTGTTTATGTGTTTGTGTGTTAAGTTCTGTGCAGGGCAGTTGGAGGTGTGTTGAAGAGAGGAGATGAGGCTTGGAGGGATGAGGTCTGCGGAGTGGTTTGTAACTGGTCCCGTTCGTTTTAAACTTCTTCATGCTTTTCTGTCCCCCCCCCCCCCCCCCGTGGGGAGAGTGGGGCAGGGAGAGCAAGGGGAGCCCTGCAGCGGCAGTTAGTGTCAGTGACTGGAGGCCTCGCCAGGCTGCCCCCGAGCTGGTCTTCCTCCTGGGCCTCTCGCTGAGACCCCACGGAAGACGGAGTGAATGATCTGCTGAAAACCCAGCTCCTTCCACCTGCTCTTCTCCTCCCTGTTCTCCTCCGCCAGCTTCAGAAGCAGCTGAGTCTAGATGTGGCAACGAGTTTTTCTTGTTAGCTCTCAGGGATTAGATGGTGTGTTTAAGCCACAGAAATTCCTGGAATGAGATTGAAGTCCTTCAACGTCTTAATTTAAACTTTAGGACAAAAAGAGTTTTCAGCTTCCCCACTCTGAGCCACTGAAATGTTTGCTTTCAAGATGTTAATTAGTGCTCTGGGAGGAGCCTGGTTACTACAGAAGCACTGCCAGTATTTGTTTGAAATAGAACTTTTTGCTTTTTATCAACTTTAATGAGGCAATTTGCATACAAATGCATCTATTTTAGATACACTGTCCCAATCAAAATATGAAGCATTTCCTAAAATGTATTTTACTATTTAAAATATATAACAGAAAATAACACATACTTTTAACCAGTAACTCTGATTGTGTTCCCATTGATTGACATGATAGTGACAGAAATTCCAACTTATAAAATACATTTATGCCAATAAAATATCACTTTAATCTATTATATATATTGGGGGCCTATGTAAGATTTTCTTTTAAAATGGGAAAATATGGTTCTATTACTAAAAAATTGGAAAATTCAGAGAGAGTACCGTAAAAAGAAAAATAAACCCAGAGCTTGTTTAGCTCAGAAACAAACTAAACTGTTTATGCCATGACTCACCCAGCTTTGGCTCAAGCTGAGATCGCTGCCTGACAGCCCAGGAAGCTGGCATAGCAGGCAGGCTGGATCTGGAGTTAGCATGGAAGCAAAGCCTAGGTCCTCCACATAGTAACTGTGTGACCTTGGAAAGTCTCCTAACACCTCTGACCCTCTCCTACTACCTCACGTCTACATGGTTGTGTCAGGATTAATGATTGGCTGGCAGGAGAGTGGAGAGGCTGATGCCACAGGCTGTGGAATCAGGCCACTTGGGTTGCCTGTGTGATCTTATCTTTTGGAAATGCCTCAGCTTCCCTGGGCCTGCATTTTCAACACCTGTCAAATGGAGGCAACAGTAAAACATATTCATGAGTTTATTATAAGGATGAAATGAAATAATGCTGAAGACTTGCTTAATATAGTACCCAGGGCATAGTGAGTGCTTAATAAATATTAAATGGTGCTATGTTTAAAAGAGATGCTGTCTCCAAAACTAATGTAGCTGGCACATCACTTAGTACTCGGTATACAGGAGATACCAGGTAATACCTGCATTGAGGTGTGTTTAATGCCAGAGGCACGTTTTTGAACTATTGCCCAGCCCAAGTATTCTTGGCCCCAGTCTTCTGTGTAAAAGAAGAGAACTTTCAGAGAGAAAATGTACCAGGTCTCTGAGTTTCTGCCAAGTCTCTGACTACCACTTTCACCTGTTTCGGCTCCCCTGGTCGGGAATTATCAAGCCTACTTATCCCCTGCTCTCTCTGCAGTTTGAAGATGAGTAGACTTGGAGCGACTCACTCCACTTGTCCCTGTTCTCTAATCTGTGGATGGGAATCCGAGGGGCCATGCCGATAACCTTAGCTTTCCATCTTAGCCTCGGTGCCCACACCAGCCCCCACTGTTTGGCAGTCTTAGAGGAGAAGTGACAAGAAAATTCTTTCCTTCTGGAAACTCCAGATGTTCTTGGGGTCAGTTTATAGGCTAATTAAATATTTTATCTTGATTCAAGCCCAGACATGTTCAACTCCCTATCTTGGCAAGTCGGTTTTCAAATGCTTGGTATTTCGAGAGCTTCCTCTCATCTGAGAATTTAGTCTTAGATATTTTCTTCTTGAGTGTGAAGACTGGTTCTTGTTGAGAGATTACAGTTTGGGAACTGTGCGTCGAAGCAAGAAAATTCGATACCTTTTAAATGTCCCCTTTTGAATTCTAGCCTTTTTTAAAACAACTTCTCAGAACCTGGGATTTGCTGGGGGCACTGATTTAGTCTAATCCCATTGGAGTTTTACTTTGTTCAGCTTGTTCTAGTTACTGCTGTTGCATAACAATTATCCCCAATTGAACAGCATAGGGCTGCCCTTTTATTAAACTCATGAATTGTGTGCGTCAGAACCTCAGACAGGGCACAGTGGGGATGGCTCATCCTGTTCCACCATGTCTAGGACTTCAGCTGGGAAGACTGGAAGGCTAGTGATGCTATAAGGCTAGGGTTTCAAATCATCTGAAGGTCTCTTTGCTCTCACGTCAGGCTAGGACTTAGGGTTGGGGCATCTACATGTGGCCTTCCATGTACAGCAGTCTCAGTGCAAGGACATAGCCCCTGTTCCTGAACAGGAAAGTGCCCAATGTTTGCCTCACAGGTAAATCATAGACTATATCTGGAAATGTGAATTAAGTTAGGAGCCTCATCTTATTATCACATGTTCCTATGATTACCTTAAAAGGTGTGATTAGGAGGAATGGGGGAATATTTATAATCCCAATTCCCATTTAGGGTGCTGTCTTAGAAGCTTGAAAGATGCAAATATTAAACTTGTAAAGGAGAGACTTTCTACTCTACTCTGAGTGATAAACGTAGGAAAAGCATAGCCTGGAAAAGTGCAAGAGGAAGAAAATATAAGTTGAAGTCTCTCTCCTGGTTTTAAACACCAGTCTTAAGAATAATACACATATATGCTACCATCACTAGATACAACAAAGGAACAGGGGAAGGGGAAAGAAAAGAAAAGGGGGGAGGAGAGAAAGAGGGAACAGAAAGGAGAGCAGCTAACATCTGTATAACCCTTCTACATTTTTTCCATTGATTCCTCACAACAGCCTACTGAAGTCAGCCCTATTATTTTTATTGCCCACTTACAGATGAAAGAACTGAAATTCAGATATGTCATACTATTTCTAAGATCGTATAGTCAGTGTGAATAGAACCTGCTCTCTGAAATCATAGGACTTCAGATTTCGGATCCTCTGGTCACAGCATGAGCCCTCTGCCCCTGGAGCCCATTGTGGCAAAGTCTCCCCCTTATTAGATGTCAACACACCCAGGGCTGTGGAGCCACCGAAGCCCAAACGCATCTCGTTGCTGCTGGATTCTCTTCTTGCATACTCTCCATGCTACCTTGAGATTGGCCCAATCCCACTTATCAATCCTAATAAATATTTCCCACTGTAATTTACTGACGAGAGAGCAGTTCATCCTGCAGCTGAGCCATGATTCACACTCGGGCCCACTAATGGTGCACCTGTAAATGGTTCATTTTTTCATTCAATCAGGGAACATTCATTGAGTTCCTACTATATGCTAGGCACTGCTCCATGGGCTGGGACTAGAGCAGGCAACAATACATGGCCCAGGCTTTTGTGCTAGTGGGGGGAACAGAAAATAAGCAATAAATACATACTCTGTTGTCAGATAGTGGTACATGCCACAAGGAAAAATGATGCAGGGAAGGGCATGGAGAATGATAGGGGGACTACTTTAAAAATTGTAGGCAGGGAAGACTTCTCTGAGGAAGCAATATGCCCACAGAAACCTGAATGGATAAGGGACATAGTTATCTGGATATAGGGAAAGAGTGTTCCACAGAAGGACTAGCAGAGGCCAAGACATAGGCATTTTCTTGGCTTATTTTAGGAATAGCTTGGAGGCAAGGTGGCTGGAGAGCAGTGGGATAAGAGGGCAAGAGTGAGAGGAAATAATGTTGAAGAGGCAGCTAGAGGGTAGATCGTGTAGGGCTTTGTAGGTCCTGGATAGTTGGGATCCTGGATTTTATTCCAAATGGGATATGAGTGGGGGTGCACGTTGGAAGGCTTGGAGCAGGGAAATGATTTGCATATTAAGAGATAACATTGTTTGCTTGTGCCAGGCAGTGTACAGAGATAAGAGCAGGTGCTGGAGACAACTCAAGCTACTGCATCTGTCCATGTGAGAGATATAATAGTTTGGATCAGGTGGCAACCATGGAGGAGACGAGCAGTGGTTTGCAAGAAGATGTTTTTGAAAAGTAGACTAAAATTTGCTGATGGGGACATCTGTAATACTTTCAACAATAAAGATAAATTTTTAAAAATTGCTGATGGATTGGGTGCAGAGTATGAGAAAAAGAGAGGAGGCAGTAGTGATTCCAGAAAACTGAGCAATTGGGTGAATGGTGATGGATCATACCGGGGGAAGAGCAGGTTGTATCAGTGGTTCTACAATGAATATGCTTCGATTGGTGAGAGACACTGTGGTGTACTGGCACAGGGTGATTCTGGTCACAGACTATATTTGAATCCCAGCTCCATTTACCAGCTATGAGATCTTGCACAAGTCAGATACCTCCATTTTCTCATCTGTTTAGTGGGTAGTTCTGAGGAGTTAACACGCAACAGTGTCTAGCACTTAGCATCACATAACTGCTAGCCATTAATTGTTATTATTAATATAATTCTGTGAACACTTATGATTGCTTTCTTAGGGAAAGAAGTAGGTCAAATAATACACACATTTTTTAAGCTTGGAAAATTACCCAGTTGCTTATCTGGAGTGACTATACCAATGTGTTCCCACCAGCAAACTGTGAAATTCAAAGGAGTCAATTCTTTAAAAAATATCTTAAACATTTAGACTTTAATATATAAATCCCTTTCCTCAGACCTTTGTCATCCCTTCTTGCCCCAGTGACAGAATGGGTATTTCCTTGCTTTGACATGACTTGAGTTCACATAAGTGATTCTAATCACACTTCTATCCTCCCTCCAAAATTATTGTATTAATATGTATAATTATTAATATAACATAATATGACTGACATAACACAACACTAATGTAATGAAAGCATAACTAATCTGCAGTGTATGTGCGTTTGCAAGAGAGTGAGGACGTGCGTGAGAGAGACGTGGGTTGTTATGTGTGTGTTAGAACTGAAGAGTGAATCCAAACATCTCTAGGTTGTCATCTATAATTCTAAACGATCACTGTACTTGGTGCTGTGCTTCATTTAAAGAGAGGAAGAGAGATTGATTTAATAACCTGTCACATTATACAACATAAAAAGAACTCGGGAAGAAAAAGCACTCTGGTATTCTTAGTGGGAAGAAAAATATTATGACAGCTCCATGGAGAAATCTTTGTGCAGAGAGAACTAGTAGAAATTATGGTGATGAGCTGAGGATCTTAGAAAAATGTACTGCTTCCATGGATGAAATTCAACCATGACACCACAGAGCTCTACATTACAAAAGGTGATTTCCCTCTCTTAGATGAGGGACGTAAGAAAATAGAAACTCCAATTATTCCCTCTTTATTTTTCATTTCTTAATATTTATTCCATCATTTCCTCTGGAGGAAATTTAACCGAGGTGGGACAGCATAACAGATTATAATAATATGATGGAATTGTAAAATTTAATCAAGAGAGTTTAATATCTTAGTGTTAAACTCTGGCATCCTTGAAAAGTCAGTTTATACTTGAGTGAACAAATAAAGTTAGGTAATAATTCCCTCCAACCACCAGGAAGACATCTGTAGTTGAATAAGTTGGGTTTATTGCTTATTGCTCCAAGGAAGAACACTGTGCATGGCGAACTGTGAGGCATCTTAGTGAGAGAATTTCAGAAAGGGCTTGTAGCATTCAGGATATTGTTAGGTGTTTCAGGAGAATTTAAGGAAGGACAGCTTTCCTCTGGATTGGATGGTTTCAGGAAGCCAGGACAATGCTATAACTGAGTCCCGTAATAGATCTATCTAGGAGGAAAGCATAGGCCAGGCCTGAAGCTGTAATGGGGAAAGAAGCAGCAGTCACTCATTTTAATCAGGATGAGGGATGTTTGGTTATTTTTTTGTGGTTTGGACAGTGTTGATGTTTGTTTGGTTCAAGCATGATCACAGAGAAGTCTAGCTTTTGTCTTGCCCCATCACGGGCACACAGTGTAGCCTTGTGCTGTGCTGGTTTTCTAATGAAATTTTTTTTGTTCAGCAGAACACTAAAACCTAGCTGTGTGTGCCAGGCCAGCTTCTAGCAACACAAAGGCCTAAATGATAGCACCGCGTCAGCCCACCACGCCCACTCCCAGATATCAGGGGCTGCTTTCCTCTTGCTCAAAGTGAAACTGGAAGTTAAGCTGCTCCATTTAAAAAACATCTTAATGGCCCAACTTGTTGGCTAAGCAGAATAGCAATCATAACAAGTCTTGGATCTAAACCTTTTATTTCTCAGTTATTATCCAAAGAATGATATTTGAGGCTCAGTGTATGTGGATTCTATAATATTTTTTTCTTCAATTTAACTCCATATCTCTTTTCTATTCTTTCTCTATCTCCCTGATCAGTGAGAGGGAAAATTCCCAGGAGCTCTTTTGAAGACATTGAAGTTTCTCACCTATAGAAAGCTCCTTAAGAAATATCCTGAGTTTATCAGACAGGGCGTGAGTTTTCACAAGAGATCTGGACAGGAGACATGTTTTGTTTTTTTAAGATGAGGTAGATGGCTTAATTGCTGTCCCATTTATTAGACCAACTCTTTGTTGTGTTTTGAGGAATGTTATTATCCGGAAGTTCCATTTTATAAGTATAACCTGGTCCCTGGCTTTCGTTCGCTAAATGACAATTGAATTCTTATGCCATGCACCCTCCTTGCCACTGGACTTGAGAATGGACAGTTATGGTCCCTGTCTTCATAAGGCTCATATTCCTCATGGGACAGAAAAATATGTGATCCAAAATATTCTTTAAAAGCTTGGAGGAGTCAGAGGAAAGTATATTCAACTCTAGACTGGGAAGAGGAGCCAGGGAAGGTTTTGTAGACAGGATGCTCCTTGAACTAAATCTTAGGTGATGAGTCTGCCAGGTAAACAAGGTAGGAAATAACATTGTTTAAAAAGGGAAAATTATGCTATGTGCAAAGGACTGACTTCAACCGGAGGGGACAACCCCTTCCAATCACTGAACCTTGATAATTCTGACAATAAGGTTCTTAATAGGATGTTATGAAAGGCTCATCTCTTTTTGCTAGAGCTCTGCCTAAGCCATACCCCAGAAGAGAATATCTCTTCTATTTTTAAAGACCTTTTGAGAAGGGGAATCCGCAGTCATCCTAGGAGGTCGATGAGTTTTAAGTCACAGAGCCTTATTAGCACAGATGGTGCTCAACAGCTCTCAGTGGGGAGGGGAAGGGACGTTCTGGGAGGGATAACAGGCCAGTTTTTGAGGGTCTAATCCTGTGAATAGAGAATAACCCTGATACAGCCGTGAGCTTGAATCAGATTGCTTATGTGCCGGCCTTTTTCCATGAATATACCACAAGAGACTGGATGTGGTCATTTCGGATGAAACAGCTGACTGCTTTTACATCGTGAGATCTTAGGGAAGAATGGGAAGCTTAGGAAAAACTCGCTAATGGAATAGATCTATGTTAGTTGCAAGATTTCAGCCTCAGGCACCCCCCCCCCCATTCATACCCTCTCCTATAGCGTTGCACACTCAGTTCATCTCTTCACTTAATCATTTTTTTGTCTCTTAGACAGCCTCACACACGGTGTTATTTGCAGTCACCGACAAACTCTAACACACACCGCCTGCCTCTTGCACGCCCCCCGCCAGGGATCCAGTGCAATCCTGACTTGAACCAGCAACATTTAGGTGCCCGGGACAACACCCAGCCAACTGAGCCATGTGGGCCAGGGCTAAGTTACACTTTTGATGGTATCTCTCAGGATAAACAAATCAATTTCCTAGGTTTTCTTTATTCAGGAACATGGGGTGGGGGGAGGGCAAGGTAAAATCCACGAGGGCAAGATTTTTATCTAGCCTACTCATCGCTGACTCTCCAGCTCCTACAACAGTGTCTGGTACCTGGAAGTCACTAAACAAATATTGGAATGTATCGATCAATGAAGTTTCCTCTTACTTGTAGAGATTTTTTTTTTTTTTTTTAATTAGTACTGAATTTGATCATTTGAAAGTTCTTCTATAGAGATCAGTGTACCCTGTCCCTAGCACATCTGTTCTTAGTGGAATATCTGATTTGTGGATAGCAAGTGAATTAAGGATATGTCTTATTTGAATCATCTGATTGATGTGATTTTGTTCAAGTCTGTCTTTGGAGGAATGTTCTCTGATAATTATTTTAGGTAAACTTTTTATTTTACAAGTCATGAGTGTACAGCTCAAGGAATTTTCTGGAAATGAACCCAGCTATAAAACTAGCACCCAGATTAAGAAGCAGAACACCCACAGCTCCTCAGGACCCTTCTTGAGCTTCCTTCTGTTTCCTACTCGTCTCTACCTGTGCCTGGAGTAAACACTAACTTGACTTTTAACAGCGCTGACTGCTTTTGCCTATCTTTGATTTTTATACAAATAAAGCATGTTGTCTTTAGTGTCAGGCTCCTTTCCTTTAGCTTTATATTTGTAAGATTCCTGGTATTGCATATAGTCTGGCGCATTCATTCTCGTTGCTGTTTGCTGTTCTATTGTATGGACATACCATAATTAGTTTATCCATTCAGCTGCTGAGAGATATTTCGTTGTTTCCAGTTTAGGACTATTATGAATAATGCTTCTATGCACATTTTTATAGATGATTCGTGGGGAGTATATGGATGTATTACTTTGAATAAATACCTAGGAGTGTGATTGCTAGGCCATAGGGTGAATATATGTTTAGCTTTAGTAGGTATTTCCAAGTAGTTTCCCAAAAAGTACACCCCCACGAGTAATGTATGAGAATAATGATTGTTCCACATCTTCCCCAACGTTTGATAGCACCCATCCTCTTCATCATAGCTATTCTGTAGTATCCTATTGGAGTTTTAGTCTGCACATTCTTGATAAACAGGAAGATGAGCACTTACATATATTTGTTGGGCATTTGGATAGTCTATTTTGTGAAATATTTCTGTGTGATAAACATTTTATTTACTAGTTGTATCTCTATTCTGCATATATGTCTCCAACCACAACAGGTGCTCTCTTCTCCACCTATTTCTAATTCACTTCTACAGTACTTATTACAATAATAACCAGGGTAATTCTTAGCTGTTAGAGTCATTTTTGCCACCACTCTTTTATTGTGGAAACTTATACTTTTAAAATCATTACATATATTTTTGATTGGTATTTATATTATTGATAATCTTTTTTATTCAAAATGTAATTCTTGACTCACAGTTGTTGCAATCATCATCCATATTATGTCATAGGCTTTAGAGTAAACCATGTTACATCTCTGCACCAGCAAACAATGCTTTCATCTGTGAGAAAACAAGGCTAGAGGGTCTTAAATAAATAGGGCTTAATTTTTCTCAAATAACAAGAGATTGCTAGCGTTAGATTAGCTGTTTCACATCACCATCAGGAGATCAGATTTTATTTTTTGCATTTTCTTTGTGCCATTCTTAGTAAGCTTATTGGCTCCCTTCACCCCCATAGTTAGTTGTTGTCTCCTGGACACAAGATGGCTGTTGAATTGTCAAATATTACATCTGTATTTTAGATGGGAAAATTGGGGTTGGACAGAAGGGTGTGCAATCCATGTGTGAAGCCCTTTTTTAATGGACTTTTTTTTTTTCAGGACCCCGATCTGTTTACATTTCAATGGTCACTTAATAGTAACTGTGTCATTGGTTACCACTAGCTGCAAGGGAAGCTGGGAAATTAGTGGTTGCTTTGTAGCCCATAAGCAGAAGGCAAGAGAAGAGGGGTGGTGGTTTAGTGTCAAGGGAACAAACATACAGTTTCAGCTGCAGACTGTTAGAGAAAAGAAGCCACAAACAGCTTAATGCAGCCAACTCCCTTCTTTACTGTTCAAGAAGACAGCACCAGAATGGCTTTTTAAAAGATAAATAATGCCCTTTGCTGATGATAATGCGACTTATACCTGGTGCTCAGAACATGATTCAGGGAGCACTTGCCATGTTGTTCCTGGCTGTTCCTTGTGATTAGAGATGTTGCCACATGCTTCATTACACTCTGCCACCTTTGTCAGTTACCACGCAGATTGACCTTTAATAAAATTCACAATAAAACACACACATTCAGGGAAAAAGGGAAAAAGAGTGTCTCCTAGCAATAAGCAGCTCTCACAAAAAATGAAAGGCATGCCTTCCTTTAGAGTTGAAATTTTGTATAAACTAGATAAATATTGGTTGTGCCTGCTTTTTATTGGTAAATGCAGGACCTTGTTTATCTGTGGAGAAGTAACTCATTTCTTTTCTTAACTACACTAAGTAAATAAAATGCACATACCGACCAAGAACAATCTAACAGTCTGTTTAATGGTTTTTGTTTTAAAATGGTTTTTGTTTTAAAATTTTCCAGCTTTATTGAGGTATGTTGCACACATAAAAATGATATGTATTTAGGTTTTACACCATGATGTTTTAAAAGTCAGTGTTTTTTAGATATCTGTGAATGTGAACGGGGCACATGGATGTACTAAAGGAACTGTTTCCCATGCAGCAGAATTTCATCTTCTGTAAGGGAAGTACCTCAGAGTGGCCTCAGGTCTGTAGAGCCCAGGAGATAAAACCTCATCTAAAACTCAGCATATCGAGAAGAGGGGAGGAAGGATTAGCCTGCCCTGGAGGCAGGTTTCTCTGGAAAAATCTCAGAATGCAGCTTTGCCAGAGTAATAATTTCACCCTCCACCCCGTCCATCAGGGTCCAGTCAGAAGGAAGAAACTACACGTTGTTTTAACAGATAGGACTTAATATAAGGAATTGTTTACTGGGACTTAAAGACATGAAAATCAAATAGGAGACACGAAGGCATCAAAACAATAGCTACTGCGGGAAGCAGCGTTCACCCTCGGCCTGGAAGAACAGAGGGAAAAAGTTGACTGAAACTCAGACCTTTGAGGTGAAGACTGCGCTTTGTCTCTGAAGGGGGGTCACCAACTGGTTCTGTGAGTGTTGGAGAAACTGCAAAGCAGATTCAGCAGCTGCCGAGGAAAGGAAGTGATGTTGCCAAGAGAGAAGTGTTGTTGAGGAAGAGTCCTGATGCTCATGGGGACTGGGAGCAAGTCTCCTGCCCTCCCTCTTCCAGCCTTGTAGTTACCTCTCGTGGTGACCCCTTTTGGGAAAGGCTAACAGGGATCCAGCTGGTTTTCAGAGTTCCCGGCCCCAGCATCACCAGTTAATGTAGAAGAGTGGGTCTGAAACGGAGAGGTGCGAGCTTCATAATTGGCACACCTGCCTGCCCTCCCAGAGCTGTCAGTCACAGACCACGGGCTGCCTACAGTTCCTCCACAAGACCACTAAGCTCCTACGTTTGCTGTTGCCAGTAAGTCAAGATCCCAGAGGTATGAGATGGATTTATGTCTAGAAAGTCCCATGGAGTTCATTGTGTTTAATTTTATTTGCATGGTAGGGATCTGAGCTTATTAAGTTCCCCTTTCATAATAAAGCCATGGTTTCTCCTAGGCACACTGAAGCAATTATACTGGGAGAAATGGAGTCTGGTATTGTGAGACTATCCGTTCACTTTCTCCTATGTTCTACCTGGACCCATAGAGAGTGCTGAGACGCTCCGGGTGGTCACTTTCCTCCTGGCAGCAGTATTAGACATGTTTCCAGTGTCTGGGTATGAAGTGGTAGGGAATAAAATGTCAGGATGTCAGCAGCTCTGCTCCAGACACCCTCATCTGGCCGTTTTCAGCATCCTGAAGAATGTTCTCCATGCTGACACCTGAGAATACAATCCTATTTTTAAGATTTCCAAGGAGACTCCTCAACCTTCATTGGTATAAAATGATCCCACATCCCCAGAGGGATGCTCCCTGTGTTCCATCCTATTTTAATCCCCTCAACTCTTATTATTAGGAAAAATCTCAACTAATTATTATTTTCTAACAATATTAATTCCTAGGGCAGAGAGAGAGAGTACACCCTCCTGTTCTGTCTTGGGGAAGCATACAACAACAGTTGGCCACCATCAGCTTGGAGGTGCTAGTTAAATACCTTCATGTTGCTGGTTCTTTCTCCCTTACCCTCCTGATTTATTCAGGGACTAGTTTTGATTTCTGCAATACTTCTTCCTCCTTTTATTCCTTTACATTTCCTTCCCCCCCCACTCTTAGAATTTTCTTCCTGGACTATGGAGGTAGCTTAATGATTGGTCTGTCAACCTACTATCCTTTCCCACCCCCACCACACTTACATCAGTAGGACCTCTTCACAGAGGGCACTCAATAAATGCTTGGTTTTTCCTAGGAGGTGGTTATGGAATTGCCCTTCCACCTTGTCTTCTCAGGATGATTCCACATCCCCAGAGGGTTGCTCCCTGTGCTTCTCTAACATGGCTCAGTGTGATGTCTGCTACCATGAGTCAAATGATTTCTAAATAGAAACCTTCTGGTAGCACCATTATTAATTAGCATCCTTTCTCAGAACATCTAAAAGAAACTAGTTGGGAGAACAGTGTGCTCCAAGCAAAACTCATGAAGTTTGGAAGTTGGTTGCTTTAAAAATAGATAGATAAAGTGCAGCCCTTGCTGATTAGTTGTTCATGTGGAGTTTATGGAACTTCTCTCTCTGTTGTCCTTGATTCTCTATCCACTGTCTTCTTGTCTTCTCCCCTCAGAATTATAACTACTTGTCTCTCATTGACTACACTGTGTCTGTTCATGCCTGATTACTGGTAGCTAAAGCCTCATACCACCAATTTATGCAAGGACTGCCTTTGTTGACAAAACCAGGTGCTCCTTGAGGGTAGGAACTATGTCTTATTTATCCCTTTAAGCTCTGTAATTGTAGTGCAGTGCAGGGCACACAGTGGATGCTCAGTAAATATTTAATGGCTAAATGAATGGGTAAATTATTAGTAGGGAATGCTGTTTTGCTCATTTTGGGTAAGGCAGCCAAGTGGGACCTATGATGATATCCTGACATGATCGCACTGAAATGCTCCTGGACGTTTGCCTCTATTCTGCCCAGGACATTCTTTCCATCCTCACTAAGATAGCTCTTACTCCTTGTGGGTAGATCTTAGCTTAGCTGTCATTTCCTTGAGAAACTTTCCCTAACCTCCACCAAACTTCAGTCTCCCTTCCCTTCTTACTAAGGTAAGGACTCCCATATATGCTTCCTTATACTTTTCATGTCATAGGAAATGCCATAGTTTACCTTTTGCTTATTAATTATCTACATTCATCTTCAAACTACATGCTCCAGGAGAGACAGGTCCGTACGATCTTGCTTTCATTGTCTTCCCAATGCCAAACAGAATGCCTGGCAACCTGTAGACTCAATAATTATGAATAAAAGTATACGAATGATTAATAAAACAGGGTCCTTCCCTGTGGGTTTTGGAATAGTTGTCTCTCCCATTTTCTTCCCCAACATAGGACCGTCCCATCTATATAGTTATTATTGTGGTATGAAAAAATAAAACCACAATAAAATATAACACATTCAACTCATTCCACAAAAACCCAGTAACATCTTTTATTTATGCTTTTCTCTAAAAATATTTTGATGCTATAAAATATGCAGAAGTGGAAGATAAGAGCCCCACAAGTTCTTGAATTGAAAAGCTGAGCTGACTAATGGACGTTGGTTGCCTCTGCTGTGTACTATGAATGGGCTGTCTCAGCTGTGTAATGTCATAGGTGCCATCCACCTATGTCTTAGAGGAGACTATGTTTACCATGAGAAACAGTGAGGAGTTTTATCAAAAAATGATAGAATAAATTAATAGCCCTAATATAACTGATTCTGGAATAATATTCCCTGCTCTTCATGCTTCACGGGCAATGAACTGTCAGAATATAGCACTACAGCCCTGGCCGGTGTGGCTTAGTTGGTTGAGTGTCGTCCTGTGCACCAAAAGATTTCCAGTTCGATTCCTGGTCAGGGCACATACCCAGGTTACAGGTTTGATCCCTGCCAGGGTGCATTCGGGAGGCAATCGATCAGTGTTTCTCTCTCACATCGATCTTTCTTTCTCCCTTCCTCTCTCTGTAAAATCAATAAAAAATATATTTAACAAGAATATAGCACTACAAGGGAGGCCAGCAATGTGAAATTCATGGTCTCATGAGCACAGGGAGAATCAAACTGACTTCCCCACCTCTTAGCTTTCTGAAAGTGATAAGATTTATCCAAGTAGTTGCTTTAGGACTGGAGCTGGTATGGAGGGCCTAGAGATGGGAGGAAAAGTAAATACTTCTTTTTTTATTTCTTGAAAAATTCCTCTTGAAATCTTGGCTTAGTTCTCAAAAGCCTTTAAAATGTACCTTACAGCCCGGCTGGCATGGCTCAGTGGTTGAGCATCGACCTAGAGTCCAGGAGATCGCAGTTCGATTCCCGTCAGGGCACATGCCCGGGTTGCGGGCTGGATCCCCAGTTGGGGGCGTGCAGGAGGCAGCCAATCAATGACTCTCTCATCACTGATCTTTCTATTTCTCTCTCCCTCTCCCTTCCTCTCTCTGAAATCAATAAAGATATATTAAAAATAAATAAAAAATTTTAAAAATAAAATGTACCTTACAGCAACCCTAGTAAGGAGTGTGTGTGTGCGCACGTGCTGGTCGTTTACTTACTATTTCTGGTCCTGTGTTCTCATTTTCTTCCAGTCCTTACTTAGATACTTGGAGGAATATAGAATCCTTCCTAGAGGTGGTATCCAGTGCTTCCTAATTAATTCTGAAGAGGCAACTGTCGCCTTGAACTTGCCAGAGGAATGTTTTTCCACATGGAGCGCAACATGAGCTGCTTCTGAGATGCTCTAGTCTCGGACGAATTCCATTGTAGAGGGTTTGTATTTCAGCTATGGTGGCTTTTATCTATTTAGAGAGAAGTAGGAAGTGCACTGGGCTTAGGTGTCAAAATTGCTGTGTGTTCAAATGTCAGCCCCATTGACGTTTTTAGCAAATTATCAAATCTGTAAAAGAAAACTAATAATTCCTGCCCTTATATCAGTTAGGACTTAATTGGGCTGCAAGGGAAGTAAATAAAAACAGTTATTCAAACAAGCAGAAGTTTGTTTTTATCGCATATTAAAGGGCCTGCTAAAGCAGATTGATGGAGCCCTTAGGAACCAAGGTGCTGTCTCCTGCTGCTTTCCCACCCTTCACATGGGGTTTCTGCTTCCTGGGCCTAGACGTTGCTTGAACTCTACCCATTAGTCTACATTTCAGCCAAGGAAGGGGAAAGGAGGAGACACACGGCCACTGCTTTCTAAGGGTGTTTTCTGGAAATTATAACACTGCCTCTCCCAGGACTAGCTGTGGGGGAGGCTGGGAAAGGCAGCCTGTATTTCAGATGTTTGTGGGCTGCAATAAGAGACAAGGAATGGATGTGGGGGGACCACTATCCTTCCCTGGATATTATGAGGATTAGGTGATGCAAATGAATTTCTTAAACTGTGAAGTCCTGTAATCTTGACAGATTTTATTTTAAAAATCTTATTAGTACTATTCTTATGGGTAGCAATTCATAAAATGAAGGACAAGTTAAAGGAATTAGGGTTGTCCGTTTCTTTTGTCTTTAATTATTATTTATTGAGAGAGAAACATTGGTCTGTTGCTCCACCTATTTGTGCATTCATTAGTTGATTCTCGTATGCACCCTGACTGGGGATTAAACTCATGACCTTGGTGTGTGGAGGGACGATGCTCTAACCAACCGAGTTACCTGGCCAGGGCTGGGTTTTCCACTTCTTAGAAGGGCAACTGTTAGGTAAAATTTCATTCTGGAGAGTTATTGCTGAGATCTGTTTTATGAAGGATTATTATAAGGAAAACATCATTCATTATTTATCCACATAGGGGATGAAGGGAACTGAGAGACAGGTGGTCCATCTCTTTCATTTTACAGCTGAGGAAAGGAGGCCCAGAGACAGGCATGTTATCTTTCAAGGTCATAAAGCTGGTTAGTGGCAGAGCCGGAATCGAAACCCAGGATCCCTGGCAGAATAATTAATTTTATCCATTGCATGTGCCTACCTTCCCCAAATGAAAATCAACTGTAAAATGAGAGGTGATTTAACAATCAAGGGAAGTTGTGTAGAGAAGTTGCTGGAGTTTTCGAAGAATGAAAGGAACTGGCATTTGCACAGAGAGCTGGGTGATTGACCTCTTAAGGCGACCTCAGCCCCATGCTTTCCTTAGGACTGGAGTTCGAATTCACAGGGGCTCATTCAACATTGTCTCTGTTTCCTTTCCTTTGACTTGATATTGGCCATCCTATGGCCACACTATGGTTCCATTCTTTTCTGTCCTGAAATCTGTTTAATATTTTGATTGTCCATTGCTTGCTGCATTCTGAATTCAACAATTCTTAGTTTCTCAGCTCCTGGTGCTTTCTGTCCTCATAGGTTTTCTTACCCACTCCTCTAACAGCTGTGCCCAAGGGAGGGGAGGAAGGAGACTCAGTTTCTCCTGAACATCACAGCCCTCTTTCCATCTCTTGCCTTGCATCAGGGAAACCTATTTCTATCTTCAAAATGGGACCTTACCCGGCCGGGTGTGGCTCCGCGGTTGAGTGTCGACCTAGGATCCAGGCGACTGGGGTTCGATTCCCGGTCAGGGCACATGCCCGGGTTGCGGGCTCGATCCTCAGTTGGGGGGCCTGCAGGAGGCAGCCGATCAATGACTCTCTCATCATTGATGTTTCTATCTCTCTCTCCCTCTCCTTTCCTCTCTCTGAAATCAATAAAGATATATATATTTTTTAAAAAGTGACCTTGAGCTTCTTTTATGAACAGTGGCAACAAACACTTATCACATGCACAGCAGCACCAGCTGCCTTTCTGACTCCTTACTTGAATTTCTAAGGAGTGTCGCTGAGATGTTTGTGCTTTGTGTTTTACGCTCGCTGTTTTCTTTTAATGCTTGGTGGTGTCTTTTTCCAGTCTTGTCTTCTTCTTTGTTATTCTCTTCTTTGCCCTCTTTAATTTAAGATGACTGTGATTCTTTGTCCCAGCAACCTGTTTTCTGCTGTGTCAGGAGCTGTCGGCCACTCTCTTTCCCTGATCTCCTCTGGCAAGCTTAATTAATTCATATAATTTTGCTATGCTAAATGGGAAACATTCACTTTACAAAACAGCAATTACCGCATGAATCTATCCTGTCTCTGTGTGATCCAATCTTATTATATGTCACTTGTTTCTCCTTTGAACCTGGATTTTAAACTTGGGCCTATTTGGCAGAAATTCCTAGTTATTTACTGTTTGCTCTCTCTTTTTCACTAAGAGAACTCTTTGGGGAGTGTGATAGAGGGACAATTGCTCCCAGCTATAGAAATTATAATTTCCATCCCATGCATTTTTTTACCACAATAAAAGACAAAACTTACATTAGTTATACTTCTGCTGCTCTGAAATCATAATTTTTATGTGTTTGTGTCTTGCTTCCCTCACCCATGACTCTAAACTCTGGATGAATGTCCCTTATTTATAAATCTCTATTATCTTAGTGTAATATCTTACACAGTGACCATTGTACTATGACCAATAGAGTAGTAAAACTTGGAAAAGATTAATAAATATAAGTATGATGAAAACTTAATTTCCAGTCTCCCTTTCATCTAAGCATGGCCATGGGGTAGTGTTCCCACCAATAACATGTAAAAAGAAGTCTGAGTTGGGGATGTCTGGAAAAGTTTGACTTTCCATAGATGCCGGCGCCTCATTCTTTGTGCTAAGCACTGTGGTTTATTTTTGTTGTTGTTTTGCATTGCTTGGCACATGGAAGGCACTAGTTGTTTTTTCCTTCCAGCATCTTCTGTGACATAAGCAATATAATCCCCGTTTACAAATGAAGAAACCAAGACTTTGGTTTGACGCACTTAGGCACACAACCTACATCTTGGCATCAAATTTAGGTCTACTTGACTCAAAGTCTTACACTCTTTATTACATGTCCACAGTGTTTCCTATGTCCTTCGTTAAAAATGTGTGCAGAGCCTCAATCAAAGGAAGTAAATGCAATTTTCAGATGTCTTTATTTCTGTTATCCATCCCAGGGACAGGAAATAGTAGGGAATATACAGACTTTACCTCAACTGTTTCCTGTTTCAGATCCTGCCATTTCTTTTAGTGTTTTATAGCAATAATTAAAATGAGCTCAATTACTTTTTGACTTCTTTATACCTTGGCCCTTCCCTCCTTGGGTTCTATACAACCACTAATCCTCCCGTTACTATCTGGACTCTTTCCAAAATGTTATCATTGTAATTTAGTAACACTTTTACTTTTGTAAGCTTATGGTCTTAGAAAATACTAACTCTGGTGGATTGGCTCTCTATATTGACTATTTATATCTCCCAAACATAACTTCTGAGGCATTTGTTTTCATGCTTTGTTGTGTGATGTGCCAACATAACTGTATAGACACAGGAGGTCTGAGGACCAACAGTTAAAAACTGAAGTGCCTTAGCTTGTCTAAATGACTTTGGGGTTGTCGTTAGTCTGAGTTCATGAGAAATAGATGGAACCCAGGAGAAGGTGATTGGTTTGAAATAAAGGCCAAGCATGGGGAAAGTAATTGCTGGATGAAAAAGTGTGGAATGATGGCATCATTCTGTGGATGGGTGTGCTTGGATGTTTTCTATTTTAATTAGGTTGTATCCTAGATTCTTTTTGATCAGAATCATTATAATTTCTTTAACCAGGGTCAGTGCTTCTCTGTATGTTTCCCCATTAGCTTCTGATGCAAGTTTTGCCTTTTGAGGTAAGGTTCTTGAGAAACCAAAGAAACTTGGGCATCAGCAGAATCAGAGACTGAAGCCAGGGACCCCTGCAATCTGAACTGGGCAGAGTTCAGTGTTGGCAGTACCATCTGCTTATTGGAGTCGCCTGGACAGCATTGGTTCTCAATCTTGGTTGCACATTCAAATCACCTTTAACAAGTGCTGATGCCTGAGATTCACCCCTGGAGATGCTGCTTTTTTGGCCTGGAATATGGCCTGGGTAATTGAATATTCTAAGGTGCAGCTTGAGAACCATTCAGATAGAGGTTGAGAACCACTGAGATAGGTGCTAAAGTTGGGGGAAAGTTTTATAGAAGAGGGTCAAAAGCAATGACTAACTTGAGTTGCAAGAGTAGCTAAAGGAGACCGACAGCAGGTGGCTTCCAATGATGAGTACTGGGCAGAGCAGAGCATCGTGATGACCACGGGCTGCCAGCAGGTGAGGGGTAGGAAAAATAAGGAGCCAAGCTGGGATTTGTGACTTGCTTTCTTGGGGTTCTTTGTGGATAGGTTTAATATACAAATTATCACCTAGTCACACATTTTTTGTAAATGAAAAGGAATGCTAGTAATAATGACACTGAGAAAATAGACGTGAACCAAGATTATCTTGGAAATATTGAGGTGTATGGTCACTTCAGCATGGGTCTCATTCTTGACTTCTGGTGCTATGAGTATTTGGCTAGTGTAAACTTGTCTTTTTAAAGTACATATGTACAATTGAAAATTATTTTTGACCTTTGATAATATCATTGCCACAGCTCCACCAGCTTCTCCAGACAGTGGTCCTCAACCTTAGTTGCACATTAGAATCACTTAGAACTTCTAAAAACAAATGCTAATACCTGGCTCCCCCTCCTCAAGTAATTCAGATTTTGGTGGGAAGAGTCCAGGCATTGCTATTCTTTCTTTCAAAGCTTTCTAAGTGAATCTAATTGACTGCCATGGTTGAGAAGCACCGCTTAGGAGGGAAGGGGCTGCTGGAGCTCCAAGTGTACACATCCCTTTGTGGAAGAGTGACTGGTGGCAAGTGACAATATTATAAAGATTGGTTGTGGTTTTTTGTGTAATGAGTCTTTTTGTTTTATAGCTACAATTCCTACATGTGCTTTGTCCCATTTGCTGTTGAAATTATGTAACTGTTATGTGATTTATGGATTTATGGTCTATAAGTTGCTGTGGCCTTGTGTAGACTTTGGCAGTGATTATTTCCAAATGGGATGGCATTCGAAAGAGAAAATGTCTTAAACCCCTTTTATAAAACTTCTGGAATACCATGATAATACCCTAGGATGCCCACTTGTAAATGGGTCTCTATGGATGACAAGGGAAGAAAAGCATCTCCCTTTGTATTTTCAGTATATATTAAACACTGCCTCTTTGTAAACATAGCCAACATTTTTTTTTTTTATCCAAGGCTCTTTGTAGACAATCAGTGCTTCTCTTGTCTCTTACCCTGGGGCTGCTTGTTTTTTGAGCAGTAGCTCATTACAGTCCATCAGAGGAGGGAACATCATAAAGGGGAAAGGAAACTCAGTTGCTATTTTCATTAATGGATCTGGTGATAGGGTTGAATGGGAGGAGAGTATAAAGCTTGGGTTGAAATGATGCCTTTCCATTACCTGTGTAATGCAATTCATTAATCTTTTTTTCACTCCTTGTGCCCTCAGAGAACAAATCACGGTAAAACCTTTAATTCTCTTTGCTTCATGATTTTAAGAGATGTAATTTTGTGAGTTAACTTAAAAAATGTGAACAATTTATATTTTTAAATTAATAAAATTTTTTGAAGAAATGTGTATAGCTGTTCTTAAAAGTTAAATTGTCAAGAAAAGAGACTTAGTTGCATAACTTGGAGAACTTATTCCCCTCCAAACACCTGTGGGGTAGTATTTATATGGGCTGCATCTGGTGAGAGGTCTTTTTTTTGCTCTTCATTTTTTTAACCACATAGCACCTGCTAGAAATTGCCTGCGTTGTTAGGAGAAATGAGGGTTGTATTAGATTTCTCAGTGGATTCTACAACATAATTAGCCCAAGAGTATAACTGATTGAGCAGCAGAGAAGTTGGGAGATGGAAAGGCGATGAGGGCCAGAAGAGGGTTTCCTTCTGCCATTCCGCAGAGATTTGCTCTCACTGACCTTTCCCCCAGAAAGCAAGGGCCCGAAAGAACATTCTGTCCTGAAGCCAACCAGCCCCAATTCCATACACCTATACAATGCCATATCTAAGGCCTTAGAGACTTTGTAGCCGCCCAACTCTTTTCTGAAAAATGAAGGAAATAAGTCTCAGGGAGACAGAAAGGTTCCCAAAGTCAAGCTAATTCAGTCTTCCAGTTCCCGGTTCATTGCTCTTTTCACTGCATCCCACTGTCCACCCCAGGGCTCCAGGCACTGGTTTTGGGAACTCGACAAACAAGGGAGCATTTCTTGTCAAGCAGAGAGTGATTGAACTGCTGCTGCTGGAAGACCCACCCTTCACTTTTACCCAATTTATGTTGCAGAGTTCTACATGAGGTTTTTAAGGTAGAAAAAGAAACCACAATCAGTTTTGCTACTAAAAATATAAAATACCCACGGACCGAAAAGGGTAAGTTGCCTTGAAAACAGATTTGCAACCCTAGAATCTGGCACTAAGATTGGAACCAAGTTATCTGTCATTAGGTTCTTGATTAAAGATCATGAGAAGGAACACATGAATGAAGGAACATGGCTTACGATCTTAGTTTCTCTCATTGCATAATCCTTGAAGGTGAAGGTTTGACATCTATTTCTAGGAGGAATATACTCATAATCTAGGTCAGGGGAAGCTACCATGTTTTGTAAACAGAAGTAATTGACAAAAGCTATTCCATCATATTCCACTGAGTGAACAGACTAAGTCTCCAGAGGGCTCAAATCTGAACTTTGCCTTCTATTAGCTGTGTGAAATCAAGTATGTTTTCTGTACTTTATTTTGCTCATCTGTAAAATGGGGACAATAACCTCTACCTCCTGGGAATATGAAATGGTTTAAGGCATATAAATCCTTAGAACAGTATCTGGCACATACAAGCATTCAATAAATATTAACAGTTGTAAGCTAAGAAGCACAATGCTTGGAAAATCCTTCTGTGGCCATCTTCCCCAAGGTCCTGTCGCATCTCAGTAGGCTTTCCTTCCCCCTCCCGTGTTTCTCACTCACATGTGTGTTCTTTTCCTCTTCCAGGAACTTAGTGCAGAACTTGCCCGTGAACAGCCCTTCTGGCTGCTGCCCGTATTCCTCAGACTCTGTACAGCCCTAGAAAGTTCGAGCTGGGAGCGATCCATAGAATGTTTAGAATGTGTAATACCTTTGATATCCTGGCTCATTCCTCCTGGCATTTTTGGATTACTGTGTTTGTTGTTGTTTTAAAGTTTATTTTATTTTATATATTTTTTTCTATCCATTTTTAGAGAGAGTAGAAGGGAGGGAGGAAGGGGAGAGAGAGAGAAATATTTATGGGAGAGAATTGGTTGCCTCCCACAGGTGCCCAGATCAGGGCTGGGATCGAACCTGCAACCCAGGTATGTGCCCCCCGCCAGAAATTGAACCCTCAACCCTTTGGTCTGCAGGCCAGTGCTCTAACCACTGAGCCAAACCAGCCAGGGTAGATCACCATGTTTTTCATAAAACATCTTAACTTAGATAGAATGAGTGCATGATCATTATGACAGAAACAATTACGTAGAAGCCATGTAAAGGGAAATGTTTGTCTTCCGAGCTTCTGCACATAGTGGGTGCCCCAGAGATGTATGCTGAATTGAATTGACTTTAGAGATAAAACCACCTGGTGGGTCATTTTCCTCTCATTCATATTAGATTATGTTATCAAAAGTTCCTGACCTGCCTCGGAGGAAAGCACAATAATATATTGCAAACAGAGGGACTACTCCAAACAAATTACCTATTGGCCTGAATTTCATATATAGTCCTGATTCCAGTGGCTTTTCAACCAGAGGAGGACTCGGAGAGAGGCAAATGTATAAGACCAAGTGCAGGAAGGAAGTTACAATACATTTTATTTTATATGAACTCAATATCTGTTTATTAGAAAAGATCAGGCTTGGCTGCCGGGATAATGATGACAAATATTGCCAGATATATGATGATAGATATAACCAAGCAGAGTCTGGAAGTGGGAGGCTTTATAAACAGGCTGAAACCAATCCTTCAAAATTAAATGGTTGCAATATCACACACACACACACACACACACACACCCTTGCAAAGGCACAATTGGAAGAACAAATGACTATTCAGATCAAAACAGAAACTAAGGAACTCGTGCTTTACCTAATTGTGCAACTAATGAATGTGAGATGGACAAAGAAACTGATGATTTTGAAACCAATCCAAGTTTTGAAAAAGAAGGCATAGCTGCAGGAGGGAAAAGATCCTTTTCAAACACCTGAAGCACCTTTCCTGAGACAAAGGCAGAGTCAACTCTACAATCAGAGTGCTGTGAAAGATGGTGCAATTATTGGCAAGTCGAGAGCCAAAAATACCCGCTTGTTTCTAGAAACTGGAGTCTTAGGTAAGTCTTCTTTGTGTCTGCTCATTGGATTCAGCCTGTTGGCACAGACCCACTACTGCCGTGGTAATAAGGGACTAGTTCCAGGTCCAAGTCTCCTTGCCTTTGCATAGGCCAATCTTTTTCCAACAAGGAAATCACGTTACCTTGTTCAACAATAGAGGGGTGTGTATTTTGGGACCAGAGGGAAAAGTCCAACTACTGTGAAAAAGATTCAAGAGAGATCAGACCCACAAAGACCCTCTTGACTATTGGAAAATAAAACCAAGGAAGAGGCTCCTCAGAAATGCACATAAAACAAAAGCTAGTTTCTCTTGAATTTTGTTGGATTCCTGATCAAAAGGAATGATGGGAACATCAGTTCTCTGGTAGGCTTGTCCTGACCCATGGAAAAGGGTTTGATAGATAAGCATTTGGATGTGTTTATTATGCTTTGGTCACACAAAATTTAAATTCTTGGGTTGAGTGCAATTGTGCTCTTCAAATACATCCGTTCCAGTTTTCTAGGCATCCTCAAAAGAAGAAAGAGAAATGAGAGACAGAAAGAGAGAGGGAAGAAGGGAAGTAGGGAGGGAGAGAAAAGAATAAAAGAAAGAATCAGACACATATAGTCTCTGCTTAATGATGCTGAGTATTTCTTACTTTAGTAATGGAATGGAAAATGTGGATGTTTTACCTCAAGTTGGAGTACAAATGGAATACACAAATATCTTTCCTAATTGGAATTTGAGAACCATTTGAACCATTTTTTACTATTTTTAAAAATTTAGGTAAATTTGCAAATAAAATGCACAGATCTACTCAGTTTGATGTCAATGTATATTATTTCAACAATTATATACACTTATGTAGCAACCACCCAAAACAATATGCAGAATAGTTTTATCACCCCAGAAAGGGGTAGGAGTGAAAATCTTTGCCTTGTTTCTGACTGTGGGGGAAAGTGTTCAGTGTTTCTTCATCAAATAAGATGATAGCTCTAAGTTTGTTGTAAAATTCACCTGTGAAGCCATCTGGCTCAGGACTTTTGTTTGCTGGGAGTTTTTTTTTGTTACTGTTTCAACTTCACTGGTTGTAATCTGTCTATTTGGGTTCTCTGGTTCTTCCTGATTCAGTTATGATGGTATGTTTTTCTCCTTTATTCTGGTAATGCTGTAAATTATATTGATTCCGTTTCAAATGTTAAGCCAACCCTGTATCTCTGGAATGAACCCCCCTTGGTTGTGGTATATTATCCTTCTTATATATTGCTGGATTTTATATATTGTCAATATTACAGTGGGCACACAGCCATCACACTCTCCTACTGGGGTTCATTCTTGAGAAGGGCATTATTTCTAATCTCTGAAAGTGCCCATCCCTGTATCATACTCATGATGCCCAGTAAGTGCATTGAAAATATTTTAAGAATAAAATAATTCATGAATAAACAAAAGAATGTATACACCTTGGTCCTCTCGTGTCTCTTTCAAGAGTAGGCTTTGCTTAACAGAAAGCTCAGGCTTAGTGCCTTCCCCATTGCCTAGGTCTGAGTGCCTTGTACTGATGGTGCCATTACAGCTGTCCATGATATGTGTGGGCGTCACTGCGGACACTCAGTTATCATCCATGAATAGAAAGGCTCATCCTTGAGACTGTGCGGTGATCAGAAAAGGGTTATGGCTGGGATCCTAGTCTGGGCTTTGCTGCTGCAGGGGATCTTTAGCAACCCACTTTTCCTGACTGTGTCTCTGTTCCCTCATCTATAAAGTAAGAAGGCTTGGTTTCTAAGACCTCTTCTGGTTATAAGATTCCATATGTCTGGAGGTGGCAACTAAATTTTGGGACGGCCAGGAATAAAAACCAGATCTTCTCAGGCCAAACTGGCTGTTACCTCCACTGGACTGCTCTCCCTTCTTCTTTCTAATAATTACTTTTTCATGCTGTTTGAAGGCTTCTATTAAAGTTATTTGGTTCATGGAATGCCTATTCTCCCTCTCTTCCATCACCAACTCCTACGAAATGATTCTATAAAGTTTTTTATACCCAGCCTCTATTAATGTGAGGATAGAAGTCAAACCCTGAATTTTTTCCAATTTATTGAGGTATAACTGAGAAATAAAATTGTGAAACATTTAATGTGTACTCAAATCCTTATGTACTGATATATTACTCCCTCAATACCTCAGAGCTGTTCTGTATGTGTGATTCATTTAGAGAGGAATGGTCCTAGCTATGTGTTATGATTTTCTGGTCTTCATTTATTGAGCTTGTCATATTTCCTCTGCCCAGCTGTTACACAGCTAGTGCTGAGCTCATAGAATATTCTGTAAGCCAACCTTTGGAGTTTCTCATTGAGTTTTTATTAAAGAGGATTTAAAATGTTAATTTTTAATTGAATGAGGAATATGCAAACAGTCTCATTTTTAAAATTTCAAATGTTATAGATAATGCTTAAAGCCTATGAATCACTCACCTTCCTTCCTGGTCACTTCCCAAGAGGTTAGCCATTTGGTGTCTTTTCTCATGTATTTACATATATACATGCACTAAAAAAAATCTAAAATGTTAACATAAATGGCATCATGCAATGCATATTTTTCAGCATCTTCCCTCATATTGTTTCAGTTTTTCAACATTCTAAGTGACTTTTCAGTGAAGATTCTTATAATGTTGTCTTGTATACAAGTGCAAGGAGGGGTGGCAGGAAGTAGAACCTCTGCATTGTGGATTATGTGCATTTTTAATTTTAATAAATAATACAGCAAAGTGGTTAAGGCATGGGCCCTGGAACCAGACTACTCAGGTTTGAATCCCTGCTCTGCTACTTACAAGCTATGTGATTTGGGGCTGGTTAACCACTCTGCAAAATGGGGATAAGATCTCACCAGCTTGTTATAGGGGGTAAATGAGATCACACATGTGAAACACTTAAAATAGTACCACCCAGTGTGTCTTCCACTACACTTTAGTTCACTGAAGCCAGGGACCGTGTCCTACTCATGTTTTACCCCTAGGAACATGCTGTACTTGGCACACCTTAAGGATGCAGGAAATCCTTATTGAACATTGTTTGCTTAACACCAAAATGGCTATTCTTCCACATCGCCCTAGGATTTCCTTGCAGAAGATGAGAAATGGAGTCAGAGTGGGAAGCAAATAAATATTTATTGAGTACCTGTACTGGTATATGCCAGGTATTATACTGGGTATTCTACATTTCTTACCTAATGTAACAGCCCTGTGAGGTCTCAGGATATAGATAAAATAACTGTGGCTCAGATAAGTTAAGTAACTTGTCCAAGGCCTCATAGCTATCAGGTTTGAATTAAAATTCAGTGATGTCTGCTTTCTGATCCAATGAATACTCTCCCTGGACAAACAACAGAATGTCTTCTGTTCCTATAGGCACAGCCTCCATGAAAGAAGGTATACTTTTTCTAGAGGTGTCGTATCCCTACATCAAGAGCCCTTAGAAAGCACTTTTAAAGAACAGGTACTTTCTTAAGATCTGTTTAACATTAAGCTGATGAAAGGAATCCTTTTTTGTTTGCAAAAAAGCAAACAAACCTAGAAAGTGTTTTAAATTTCAGAAAAATGGAAATGATGAATTATGCAGACTGCTGTTACAAAGGGCTACTCCCAGTATTAAGCAGATACTAGTCATGAATATTCTAAGTTTTATACAAAATGGAATATAGCATCTGTACTCACACTGAAAGACAGATTTACAGCATCAGATTGAAAAAGGAGTACTCCTAGATTTTAATACCTGTGTTTAGTACTCTATCAGTTTGCTTTTGCTACAATAATGCTGTTAAGCAAACAACTACGGACCCTTAGTGGCACAGGAATATGACTTAATTTGGTCCAAGTGTCTATAAGTTGACTGAGAGGCAATTTAGGCGAAGCTCCTTCACGTTCTTTTTGGGTTAGGACAGCTCTACTTCATGAATTTCTCACCCAGGCATGTACCATCATGGTGATGGCACAGGTCCCAAAGAGCAAGAACCATCACATAGGCCTCTTAACGCCTCGGCTCAAAGCTAACACACTTTACCTGCTGCTTCATTCGATAGCCAATGAAAGTAACATGGGCAAACCCAAAGCCAAGGTGTGGAGAAACATACTCTGTATCTTTAGATGGAGGAACTTCAAAATCATTTGACACAGGGCATGGAATCAGGGTAGGTGAAAAATTGGAACCAATGATGTAATCCACCACTAGGATTTTAATCATAGAGCTCCCCTGAGGATATGTATTTGCTTCTCCAACCTCAGATGGGCAGATGATGTCTGTGTTTATTTGTTGTTTTTTATCCTATTTTGGAATCACCGCTCTTGTTCCACTAGCAAGGCTGTGATGGAAAATGCCTGCTTCAATCCTCCCTCCCCTTTGGGCTCATGGAGAGAAGAGTAATTTAAAATGAGCAGGCTGCTGTAGATTTTTCAGAACACCTGCATCTTATTTTAGAAGCAATTGGCGCTCTTGGCCTGGTTTGTGCTTGGGCAATTTGAAGTGATTAAAGAATTTTACATTTCTCAAGTGCTTCTGTGTACAGATGAGCCAAATAGGGGTTGGGTGCAAATCTTCTTTGGTGCTTTTTTTTTTTTTTTAGGCACTTTTAATTACTAATCACCTAATAAAGTAGCTAAGATATGAAGCTCCCAATGCCCCAGTTTGAATTCACAGCAGGACAAATTTAGAAGCCTCCTTGGCAAACTCCAACTCATTGGCTTGGTATATCTTCCCCTTTCCTTTATTTTTAACAAGAAGAAGTCCTCGCCTCTGTGTTTGTTATTTTTGCTCACATGGTAGGCTTGAAGGAAGTCAGCTTAAAACTAATGCTCCCTTAAATGAGAATATCCTGGGGTGGGGATGAAGTAGGGAGAAAGGGTGGTGGGGGGGTGGAACAGGGTAGAAGCCAGAAGATAAGATTGGCTCCTGGTGGTATCTGCCTCAGGAAACCTAGAGATGGTGACCATGATGCAGAAGAAACAAAACATTTGAATTTTTAAATGAAGCTGTCTTCCAAGGAGGGTGAACTGTACTAAATACAAGTTCCATTGTTGAACAGACCAATGAGTTTGGAAAGACAAAAGGTGGATTCAGAAATGTAGCTTGGCCATAGGAGCCCAGAAGAGAAGAACTGATTGCATAAAAGAAAAATATGGAATTCCCAAGAGCCTTCTATGCAAAGTATCATCCTTGGACCAACAGCATGGGTAACACATGGGAGCTTGTTAGAAATGTAGAATTTGGGGCCCACCCTAGACCAATTGGATCGGAATCTACATTGTAGCAAGAACCTGGAGAAGAACTGCCCTTGAACAGCCAGGATGGAAAGGGTTAAGACTAAAGGCAGAGTGAGAAAAGGGAGATGGGAAGGAGGTGGTGTGGACTAAGGAGTGGGAAGCTGCCTGCGAAAACTCACCAGTGATGGCTGGGCCAATGGACTTTTAGGAACGAAATTGCCTAGTGTCCGATTTGAGCTGTTTGCTTTTCTGAAATATAAATTCCTTATCTATTTCACCCCCTACCTTTAGTAAAGTTTGTTCTATATATCACAGTGGCTTTCGGAGGTGTCTTTTTCTTTTGCATGTGCGTGTAAATCTCAGGTCTATCTGAGTTTTACAACTGAGTGTAGGTGAGAAAGAACAGAGAGAGCACATGCAGCAAGGCAGGGTGATTCAGGGCCTGAATTGATATACTGGAATTGGGAATCTGGGATAAGGGACAATGAGAATGTTCTAGAATATATTAATATATTTCCCCCTTGCGCTTTTGACTCTTATGCCCTCCCTATTTAATCAGAAGAAACTTTTGCCTCAAGGAATGTTGAGACTCTTAAAGCCATAAAGCAATCAGAGAGTCACTGTGCAGCTTGTGATTGTCTTGAAGACCATAAGGATTTTCTAAGTTGCAGAATCTCTCCTTTACATATCAAGAGTAAAGCCTATCTGGCTCTGATTATAGAATTTTATTCTAAACTCTGGTGTAGAGAAGATGCAGACTATGAACATGGGGATACCCTGTGACGGGAAGGTGAAGGGGACATGAAAGTCTTCAGCTGGGTGAGGAAGGAGAGCGTTTAGGATCTGAGTCTAAAGTGAGGACCCTGTCTCTCCCATCCTCAAGAATCCAGTTTCCCCATTCCATGGGCTTTGGCTCAGGAGATCTGATAAGTAAGAAACCACAGATAGGTTGAGGGAGATGCTTAAAGCAGAGAGGCTCTTGTTTGTAACTCTGGGAAGAAGCTGCGGAAGAGATGCCTCATGTTGACATGTGGTGACCACAGTAGGGTTGAAATGGCATTGTCAGATATGAATGAGGAATTAATGCCATTTCCCCACTAACACCTACCGTGCTGCTCTCATTGTATATGGACACTGAAGAAAGGACTAGAGCTCAGTGCTCTAAAGAACTTACCTGTAAGACTATCCATAATGACATAGCATGCTTTAGGGGCCAGGACTTAGAGAACATTTCCAATTTCTTTAATGATTATTGGATAATTCCAATTGTCTGCTTTTACTTGTGTCTGCTTTTACTTGTGTCAGCTTTGGAACTTCATATTTTCTCACCAATAAATAATCCATTTCATCAAACTAACCCCATTCCTTTATCGTTTTTTTAAAGCCTCTTCCATATTTGTGGTGATAGAATTTTCCCCAATGTTTTATTATGAAATTTCTTAACATTCCGAAATGTTAAAGATTTTGCTATGAAACTCATATAACCTCCATCAAGATTTTATTGCAAACATTTTACTGTATTTGCTTTATGACATTTCTATCCACCAGTCCATCTTTTTTTTAAATGAACTCCAAAGTAAACAGCTGACGTGGTGATAGAATTTTAAATGAAAAAAAATGTTTTTAATCTCTGTGAGCAGCGGAATGGCAGGAAAGAGATAGCATGTCATATTGGGCAATTTGAGGACCATTCACAGAGATGGGAATGGTGCAGTGCCCAGGGACAGTGGGGCACCAATGTCATCCTGGGGCATGGAGGGGCAATAGAAGAGAGTGCTCACTAGAACTAGAGAACGAGCTGTATGGAGCAGGCTGCCTGACAGGAGAAATGCAGGTCAGAAGCTGGAGGAATAAATGCCAAACTCACCCTGCTCTCTTCCCCCAGTCTCCTGCTGGTGGTCCCCATTGGCCAAACCCAGCCAGAGCCGGGTCAGCCTTTGGAGCAGAGAGCAGGATGGAGAAGGGTGCGAGTGGATCAGGAGGGGAGAATGGAGGTTCAGCCCAATTTTGAGTTCTATATCTGGAAGCATTTGGACCATCTAAGTAGCATAAATTTTAGGTAGAACCTAGCATGTTCAGCAGTAACCTAGATTTTGAAAGCCGTGAAGTAGCTCAAGTGGATATATACATGCTAGGAACCCAGGAAATGTCAGGTAAATGAACATCAGAGTTGTGAAAAGCTTAATTTAAGGTGATTGAAGCCCGAAAAACCATCAACACAGCAGCAGAAAAGCTTCTGGGTGGTAGAGGTAACTGTGAGAGAAGCAGAGAACAGGAAAGCTGTGTGGTTGATTGATCATGCTGCAGGCTTTTGTTTCCAGTGGATCTCCTGTCTCATTAGATAAAATAAATGGCAGGACTAAATGGCTGTCGACTGTGTGAAAGTGTGCTCGCAGCTGTGCACATCTGGCCCACTGCTGACTCACTTAGCCTGGCCTGCTGGCTGCACAGCTGAGAAAGTTTAATCCGAGGCCCTAAAGTATTTTCTCAAAAGAAGTGTTCGCAACCTTGTGGTTTCCTGTAGATTTGGAAATCGTAATGCACGAAGCAAGGAATGTTTGCAAGGTGTCTTCTAGGCCCTGTGGGGAATACAGGCAGGGCTGCCCAGGAGGAGCTTCTAATCAATAAATGAGATATAATGAAGCACAAATGACCTTTTTCTTGCAAGTGTCACTAGAGATGCTATTATCTTAAGGTGATCACCATGTTTATCCATATCATGATTTCTGCTTCATCTAAATACTGTGGGTCCATCCGGGGGCAAACAAATAGAGAAGAGGCCCCCACTAGAAAGTATAGTAGACACCGCACATTTGTTTCAGCTGCCCAGCTGCCACACCTCTTTCTTTATTTGGGAAATCTCCATCTTCGGAGTTTTGGGAGGGGACACAAGCCTCCTCCCTCCCAAGAAGCCGCAGGCTCTGTAAGTTGACCATGCCAGCCTGTTAGATGTTGATCAGAAACTAGTGATAAGAGACACACAGGACAAGGACTTGTTCTGAGGGTGGTTGCCAGAGGGGTTGTATTTTTTCACCGGAATCAGTTGAAAAGGAAGGTGTTAGTTATATTTCCTGGCTGTTTCGCCTCAAGGTTGGTTTTCAAGCCTTCCCCAAAAGACCCTCTGAACCACCTCAAATCCTTTGAACATAATCTTTTTCCTCCCTCCCTCCCTTTCACTCTTTCTCTCTTTTCTTGCAATTAAGAGCCCTGACTAAATACTCAGAAACCTAAGCATATATGTTCTTTTTTACAGGCAAAAGGAAAGAAACCATTATTTGTACAGTTGATCCTGGAAAATATATGGAGTTTGTATCATGCTGTCTTTTAAATGCCGTCTTTTAAAGGCTAATACACAAACCCAGTCCATGCTGCAGATATTATTATCACGTGCAGACTGCAGACAGAATTCCTAAAGCAGACTTTTAAATGGCTAAACATAAAAATGTTCTGCTCTGTTAACAATCAAATAAGTATGAATTCAAATAAGATATAATTTTTCAATTATCATAATTCCTTTTATTTTTAAAGATGATAATACCCAGTATTATTGAGGGTGTGGCGGAGGGATGCTCTCAACCCCTTATGGTGGCCAGTGGAAATAGAATCTAATGAATATGTAAACCTTACATAGAGAGAAGGTTGCTCCTCATGGTGTTATTTATAGTAGTGAAAATATTAAACCAATGGGGACAGCCTACATATACAACAGGAAAGTTATTAGATAAATTATGTTCATACAATTCAGTAGTGTTCAGTCATTAACAATGAGATTTTCAAGCAATATTTAATGATACAAATCATGAATTAATGTTGTTTATAAAGCGGGATACTTAGTTGTAGAGGTAATATGATCCCGTTTCTGTTAAACTGTGAAGAAATATATTATCATGCACAAAGTACTAGAAAAAATTTTCACTGAAATGTACATACTGTTTATCTCTGGGTTATGAGCAAGTGAGAGGTTTTAATTTTCTTCTTTATTCTTGTTGGTACATTCCAAGTCGTCTTCCCTAATCAAGTAAAATTATTTTTTAAATCCATGGTCATGATTTTCTCCCTTACATCTTGCTAATAGCCCATCTGCTGCAATTAACATCTATTTTCTCTCTCCATTTGAAATTTATGGTGTCCTCTTGAAATAGTGGGGACTCTAAAGTGGATGAATGTCCATATTTCTGTGCTGCCTCTTAACACTAATTATACCCACCTGGATAAACCCTCATATGTGGGATTTGAGGGAAATTCTATTGCTTTGGCTTCTTAACACTTGTTTAGCAGTAGCTTTGATTTCGGTCTCTGCTGATCCACGATTCTCTTGCCAGTTCTGCCTCAAGTTAGGAAATCACCAGATTTATTCTCTGATTAGACAGGGCCAGCATTGCATTCGGTTTCACTTAATTGTATATGCCCAGGATTGTGGGAAAATAAATCATAGACAACATTAGTTTCTGGAACTAATATACTAGTGAAATAAATGGAATTTGCTTCTTTATTGGAGGACAGACAGAGAGGTGGAGGGCATATGTATAAACTTATATCAGACAAAACAAACACTGAGTGGAATAGTAGGGATGAGCAAAACCAAGCACACGAGGGCAACTGGTCCCAGGGCACAGCCACAGAGACAAGATGCAGCGGAAGCCTTAGGAGACCAGTGTCGGGCAGCGGAATGGTGGGTCACCGCCTCGAGGAGCCAGTGGTGGGACGATGTTATGTCCGAGAGAGAACGCTAGACTGAGTTAGAATCTGACAGGTGTCACGGATGGCCACGACAATATGATCACCCCCATGCTCTTCCTGCAATAGGACTTGGACATCCCTCCCTTCAAGGTGGGTTTCTGGGGCCCGGCCGGTGTGGCTCAGCTGTTGAGCATCAACCTAGGATCCAGGAGATCGAGATACATTTAAAAAAAAGATGGAGGATCTGGGTAGACTTGTGACTACAGGAAATATGATGCTGTGTGACTTCTGAGGCTAGATCATGGAAGAAAAGACAGCTTCTGCCTAATGCGTGTGTGTGTGTGTGTGTGTGTGTGTGTGAGACATGCTCTTGAAACTCAGCTGTCATGTTCTGAGGAACTCACAGAATCTGTGAGCATGTTGAAATGATTGCTTCACACCTCTGGCTTTGGGATGTTTGTTACATGGCATAGTAACTGGACTAGGGAAGAAGTGAACATAAATGGGTCAAAATCTGGGGTTATGGTACAGAGACAAGGCTGGATCCCAAAAGCTAGAGTCAAGTTGCTAAAGAAAGGTAAAAACAAAGCATTTAAATGTAAATGACATTTAACTAGTAGTAACTCCATGGTGAAATACTACTAAAAGCACAGAAGACAATCTACAACACCTCCAAACATCAAGAAAGACTATCATAGCTCTAGAAGAGTTTTCACACATTTGACATCTCGTGGAGCTGAACTGAGAATCTCAACAGGCAGCCTGCCATCCGAAGCTACTCCTCAGTGTGAAAGAAGTAGGAGACACTTTCTCACTTCCTTCCTAGGGTCTGAAGCAGGCAGAAAATGGAACACTTTTTACTTTGTGGATGTGAGTTCATGGAGCCATCAGTTTATTCTGTCCTTGCCATGCCTTCTATAAGTGTTCCTAGTAAATTCCAGTCTGACCCATTACATCCATCCGCCTCCTGAACAAGGCCAAGCCCTTAGCACCTCTCTTACTACATCTATTCTGAGACAGGTTTTCCCTGTCGATAGGCAAAGAATAAGGGTAAAGGAAAGTGGGCTGTACTGGGGAAACTGGAGTGATGCAAAGGGTTTTAGAGACAGAGTTCTGACAACAAAACCCGGTAACTGAAGGGTAAAAGAAGAACCGAGGTAGCTGGAGACTGGAGGGAGAGGGGGTGGATTTCTGTTAATTTATTTCATCAAGAGTGTTGGAAGTCTAGGCAGTAAGGAGAGAGATATCAGCGCTTTCCAGCAGATCTGTGCTAAATGAATGTCTCTTGGATCCTGGAATTTATACTTGACGTTCCTGAAGAATACACACTTACTAAATACCAAGCACTTCTAAGTGATTTACATATATTAATTCATAATAGCTCCATGAGTGAAGTACATTATTTTCCCCATTTTACATATAGGAAAGAGGCACAGAAAGGTTACATGCTTTGCCCCAAAATTGTGTAGTTTATAAAAATTAGAATTTAGGTAATCTGGCTATAATCCCTACACTGTTGACCTCTATGCTATCAGGCTTCAAGTGGTCAATTTAATTTCAGTTAACTTTTCAGAACTGAGAATAGAATCAAAGATGCAAACTGAAAAGGTTTATCCCATTTCATAAAAAAAAAAAAAAAAAAATAGAGACTCAGTCCTCAACTCACTGTGGCCAAATTTTTGTCACAAAGCAAACATACAAAGCCTGTAAACATCCAGGAATTTTAAAAAGCAAGCTAGTATCCAATTTCTGCCACATTAAATGCCAGAGGAAACTGAGTAATATCTACCTACTCTTTGGGCAACAAGGATATGACCAATAATTTCATGCCTAGTCAAGTTGATTTCATAAATCATCTGTTCATTCACTCATTCCTTCATTCATTAAATCAACTTACTATTAAATATCTATTATGTTAAAGGAAGTACCTGAAAATAGCAGAAAAATATCCTGAGACATATTTTAACTGCCTTGAACCCATGTTCCACCTCCGTGCCTCTGGACTGTCTGGGTTCTTACAGGTGTGACATGTTTCTCATGAAGAATTTAAGTAGATTAAGGGAAATGTGTTGCAGTTAACGTTAACTTTTGGAAGATTTGACTGTGGTTAAATGGCTGGGCAATGCAACCTTTGGAAGGCAGACTCTCATGTCAGAGAACATTGGGTCTGAGTCCTGTGTCTGCTGCTTGAATGTGACCTAAGGTAAGATATCTCTTTTAAGACTCAGTTTCCTCATTGTGAAATGGAGTTAATATATCATAGGGCTGTTGTGAAGATCAAGTGAGGGTAATATGTTTAGATAGTTGAGCATGGTACCTGACATAGAATTAATATTCAATATACATTAATGATGGTGGTGGTGGTTGTGATGATGTTATAGTTATATATATAGTAAGCAGTCGGTATTTTAAATCAGTTTGCTAAAGCTTTTCAGCAAGTCTTAAATTCAGTGAAAATACATAAATGGAATTAAAACATTGAAAGAGTCTAGTTTTCTTTTTCTGTTAGATATTTTTCCAAGTCATCTTTCTTTTAATGGCTATGCTTAGCCTGTTTATGAGGAAATTGTTACTGTTTGTTAATGTAGTGAATTCAATGTAATATGTATTGTCTTATTTATGCCAATAAGGTAAATATACTTTAGAACTGTATTTATTATTATATGAATTTATCATTATATTTATCTAAGGTTTACTGAAATTGGTTTTTACCTCACCCAAAATTGAAATGCAGTATGAAAAAACTAGCAAGGAAAGTGATTATTACTAAATTATGAAGGCATAAATCGGGAGTAGCAGATGGCATAAACTCTTAGCTCAAAGTAATTGCACTTTTCCAGGAGTGTTGGCTTGTGTAGTGTACAGAATATGCTTTAGTGTCGTGTGGGAGCCATTCAAAAGAACTTCAAAAGAGAAAGGAAGGTTGTGGCTGGATAAGATGCAACATGATTATACGTATGGTTTTGCAGTTAAAACACCAGCAATGGGAGAGAAAGTGGTTATATTTTCTGTGTTGTCTTGTACCATATTCCCAAGGTTGAGATCAGACAGCCAGCACGAATTGAGTGTCTACTCTATGCCGGGCATCATGAGGGACTCTGGTGGGGAAGAGCCCTGAGATATGGACGTCACAGCATGGCTCCCGAGAGCTTAGATGCTCGAGGTCACAGCCGAGACTCAGATACCCATTCTGATCTTGCAAAGGTCTGTGACCTTCAATTCATTATCTTCCCCCAATGTCCATCGGCGTATCTGTTAAAAGGGGATGATTCGATATCCTCAGACATAAGAAACCCCTTGAATATCAAAATGTCCTAGGAAATTAAGAAAGTGTTGCAAAGAATTGTCTTTTTACAGTTGTGTGCTACTTGTACGTGTTGGTAATTTTCTCCAGTTGCTGCCTTTGTATTTGTTTGGGGAGATTAAAATTCCTTGAGCATGGAAAAAAAAAAGGGAGGGCTGATGATAGTATCTAAAACAGTGACCATTTGAAATATTTTATGAGATCATATCTATTAAAACTATTAGCCTGGCATATAGTAAACAATAATATGTTAATTTATTTTACAATTTCAACTTAACTTCAAGGAGCTACATTTTGGTAGATACAATGGCTTTAAAATAAATAATGAGACCATGACATATATGGAACATACAGAGATTTTTAGGATCATTTATAGAGGCAAGGTTTGCTTTTATCTGTCTAAGGGCCTGGAGGTAAATGTCGCAGAGACCTTGGAGAGAGAGCAGACATTTACATATGCGGTAACTATAACACAGACTGGGGCCAAGACGGCATGGGAGTGGCAGTGCGTGTGCAGAGGTGGTAACCAAACATACAGAAATGGAAAACAAAAAACTTTCTTTGAATTAATATCCCCTGAACATCTTCATATTTCTTCCCCAAAGTCCCTCATTCCCCTCTAACAATACAGAGCTAGGGAAACCAGGATGGAGGGTCACATTGGTGGCTCAGGGGCAAAGGGGACAAGGTCCTTAGAACGTGCTAGACTCCCACACTGAGTACTGTATGCACAGCGCCATTTAACCTTCACAGCAGTCCTG
Source organism: Miniopterus schreibersii (assembly GCF_964146895.1). NCBI lineage: Eukaryota > Metazoa > Chordata > Mammalia > Chiroptera > Miniopteridae > Miniopterus > Miniopterus schreibersii. Next base: position 31,481,294 of record NC_138115.1, read on the forward strand.
CAGGGGAGGTCTCATTGCCCCCATTCTGCACAGGAGAAAACTGAGGCTCCAAGTGATCGAAAAACTGGAACTAATGCAAAATTTCAAATTGCATTTTAGAAATGGCCTGCTTATCCAAGTAACCTGCTGAATCGCAGAGGAGCAAATCACTTCTTTCATCATAAACACTGTCAACACCATTACTTCCTTTTTCAAAAAATGTTTCTAAATATCTTGAGTTGATTAATAAATGCACACGCTTTCCACCTAGCCACTCTTTTCTGTGTGCATCACGTTGTCTCTTTGAGTGATGTGACCTGTGATGTGTAAATAAGAGATGACAACTCCTGTGGTATGTATGGGGGAGGGATGGATTTGATAAAACAGAAGCAAGCATAATTCAGTAGCAAGCCCTGTCCCGCTCAGTTTCGGCATCAGTAATTTGCAGATTCCCTGGATTCTGCTAGTAACTCTCCCCAGGCCCCCCTTCCAGAAATCTGAGTCATGCTGCTCATGGTATAGGGAGACAGGGGTGGTAGAAATCAGATTTGTTTGTCTCTAAATCTAATTATTGTCATTTCACTTTTTTCTATATGCTTTATGATTAATATTAGTGGGTTTTACTTATGTTTACTAGTAGGCAAATGGAGATGCAGAGATGGTTAAAGGCAGCCCAAGGAACCATTGCTTATTGGTGGAAAGGGTGAGATTAGGACTAAAATCACTATGTAGGACTCAGCTCATTGAGTCTGTGCTCTGTTCTCAGATGCCTTGTTTACCCCGTGGTAAATATCCTGCATTGTCTCTGGCCCTGTCCATCGTAGGGCCTTTTTCAGGTGTGTGTCTGGTGGAATCAAGTGTTTCATGTTACTTTTGAAGATGGGCAGATGGCTTAAAATTTTTAGTGACCAGTCGGTTGTGACAAGATACGATTTTATTTTTCCACAGCAGAACATGACTTGCTCTCGAGCCCTCATTCCTCCCTTGTGGTGATGGGAATGGCCCTAGATTTGCCTGCCGGAGGTAACTTCACTATTTCTGGTTTACAGTAGTTTCATCCAGGTCAACACTATCATTTCGGTATAAATAGTCAGTTGAGGACTTAAGTCCAGTCGATTCAAACTTTCTACCCAGGCGATTCTTCCCTCTCAAGGAGCCTCCTCTTCCTGCCTTCTTTCCAGTGCGGGGCCTGGGCTGAGACGGGCCTGTACAGGGGCAGCTGCCCGGTGTCAGAGGAAGGGCGTCTGGCCCTCGTGCAGGCGTCCGGGCCCCTGCGGCCCCCTCTGAAGCAGATGCCTGTGTCCATCGCACCGCGTGCCCTTGGGAGCGCATCCACCTGCTGATGTTCATGGTCCCCGTGGCTTCCTCTCTCTGCCTTCTTCACTCCAATTATAGGTTTCTTTCAGCCTATAGGCCCTCTTGGCCCATTTCCATTCCCTGCAGAAACTTCTGCAAACTACAGATGGGCACTGGGAAACTGAAACAGACTTTTTCACTCTAGCTCCTTCAAAACGTGATTCTGCCATTTCGGTTCTACTGGGGCCAGGTACACTCTAAGAAGACCCCAAGCCCATCTTGGGTTTCATCCTATTTATTCCTAAAGGGAGAGGCAGGGATCAGGCTTCAACTTGTGTTTCAAAATTCATGTTTCTACCCCGCTGTCCCCTTACTATCCCGATCCCTATCTCAGTCCTGACACCTGTCTCCATCCCTCAGCCTCCCCCTTGGCTTCTCTAACACAAGCAGAGTTTTTATTTCCTCCCAGTGTGGCAGGAACGTCCCCTGCTTCATGGTTTATAGCCAGCTCTGCTGGTGATCCCCGGAGAAGCTGTTCCTGAGGATTGTCTGCCAACAGCACTCCCAGCTGCTGGGCCAACTACCCCCTCCATGAAGAAAGATGTGGGTGGCGCACCTCCGTGTCCCTTACGATGATGGGTGGCTGCTGTGCTTGCTTAGCGATGGAACTGGGCCTTTCTTTTACACACATCTAAGTACCCTGTGTTCTTTCCTCTGCATTTCTTTGCCTTGTGGAGTGAAAGGAGGGGCGGTTTATACTCCTTTGGGAGGGTTCAGTCACTTCTTCATGGGAATCTGAACAAAACTTGATTTCCTATGTTCTCTCCTCCCTACCACGGCTGAAACATCAAGCCCCGAGGCTTCCCTGTGTAACACCATGTGACCCCCTCACTGCAGTAGCTCAGAGGTTCCTTTCCAGCCACTCCAAGCTCAGGACCACGAAGGCGCTACTCTTGTTTCAGAAACTAGAAGGACAGCATTTCAGCCATTTAGGAGGTGGCGATGGGTTGCAGAAGAACTGTGCTCAGAGGTGCTGTGTGGATGCAGACAAGAGGGAGACTGCAGAAAAGGGTGAAAAGAAGCTATGCCACTCCTTGAGAGGTTTCCCCAAGGGGATAACACAGCAGGTGGCCCCTATCCAGATAGTCACATCTTAAGACCCCCCCCCCCCCCGAGATAATGTAAATATCTATTTGTATCATTACAACAGGAAAAACAATTCCAGGTGCCTTTCTTGCCAAAGTCAGGTCATTAACAAACCAGAATTTGTGTTCTTCAAGCCCACTCTAGGAATGCAGAGACATTCAGCTGGAGTGATATCCATGATGCCCGCAAGAAAAGCTAAATAATCACCACTATACAGGACTTCTTAAAGGGCTCAAGGACTCAGGGTGGTGCCTGAATGTGTACAAGAGCCATACCCTGCGAGGCTGACAACTGAAATGCTAACACAAATATTTGTATTGCGACTTTGACTGTCCCTTGATTAGAATTCTCGAGTTAACCAGCTAGATATACCACACACTCAGCTGAGCAGAAATTTAAATCAAACTGTAGAATTAAAATCCTGTTGATAAATATTTTGGCTGACTATTTCCTACTGAGGCCGGCATTTAGCCAACAGATTTGTTAACTGAGCTGCGATTTGTTCTTTTGGATTCCAATTCACTGGTTCCATGTCACTCTTAGGCTGCTGACGGGGCTCACTGCAGAGGGAATCGAAATAAAAACAAATAATGATCCAAACGGCTAATGGAATAAAATTGGAAGCCAATTGAGAAAATTCCGGAGGAGAAAATCAGCTGAACTGGGAGTAGAAGAGATAAGGCTGGTGATGCTAACTTTTTCATCAAAATAGTTCTGCTCGCCTGCCAGCGTGGCTTCCCCTGCCTAACCCGCGTGGCTCTCGGCAGGTTCCCGCTTGTCCTGATGGATTTGTGTGTGTGATCATTTCCTCCCGACTAGACATTAAGGTCTCTGAGGTTAAGCCCACCTTTTCCATCTTGTGTTGCCTGGTATAATGCCTCACACATGCTAGGTAATTGAACTGTAACATAATAGAGCTAAAGGGAACTCTAAAGTGACATAAGCTCATTTCTTCTGTAGCAGGTGACACACCTGAGGACTGGGATGTTTTAATAATCTGCCTGGGGTGACCTGGTTAGTGGCAGCACGGCAACTAAACACCTCACTGTCAAGGCATAGTATTTTTCTGATTATAATATCACATGTAGAAATATGTTACCCATAAGCCTGCTTCCGTATATGACAAAAATATAAAGCACAAACCAGAAGTTATCCATAATCCCACCACTCAGAATAATCACTATGAATATATCTATATCTGTATACATGTATATGTACCCTGATTCATTTTATATTAGATTGTAAGCCTCTTTCCAGGGTATTATATTATGATTTTAAAGACTACCTTAAAATTTTCATTGTGTAGAATTAACAGTTTTTTAACCTCTCTTCTACAAGGTAGATTTAGAAATCATTCAAAATTTTCACCTTTATAATGCAAATGTTTTCCTTCAGGAAAACCTTTCCCCATTAAAATGTAAAGATATGAAGGTCATCTTTGCACATTTTTGTCCACACCTCACATTTCCTTACAAAGGTAATTTCTGAAACCAAGTAATGAACTATTTTAAGGCTTTTGATACGTATTAAAAGATTGCTTTTTTAAAAATTTGCACCAATACGTACTCCTATTACCATTATTTGACTCTCTTGAATAAGGTGTTGTATTAAAATTGCTTTCTTTTAAAAAGGCATTATTTCTTATTACCTGAAAACTAAAAATATAGTTTATTTCTTTATATTTTAAATTAGTATCATTGCCATTGTAAATCATGTATATTTACTAAATATATACATACCCATGTGTGCATGTCCATATGCATATGCATTTATATACATATAGATGCATATAAACATGCATACAGTAACTTTTTAATGTACAGAAGACATTGAAGTATATAATGTCCTGCCACTTGAGTTTATTTGGTTGTGTTCTATGAAATGCTTATATTCCTTTTTCTCTGATGAAAAGTTGTTTTGGTTAAAAGCTTTAAGAAATACTTTAATGTTGATCAACATTATTATTTTTAAAATTTTAACATAAGCTTTTAATGTTGTTTAATTTGCTATTGAATTTTCACAATTTTAGAGTTCTTTTTAAATATCATATTATTGTATCACCTACAGAAATAAGTTTAAATGCTTCTTATATACCTTGTTTACTTCTTACTGGTCCCTATGGAATAAATTTGTCATCAACAATAGCTGAATTGTCTCTGTCCTATATTGAGGTATCTTGAGTATTCTAATAAGACTAAGTGCTTCTGAGCATTGATAACAGAACTGCACCATTACCTTGTCATCCGTATTTTTCTAACATACACTGCATATGAAATCTTTAAAACACCCTCTGGCCTAGAGAGATTCAATATGAATATCTGATAATATTACCAAATTTTGAAAGAATAAATATTAAGGTTTAAATTTTTTTTTGTTTTTATTTTGAAATAATCATACACTAACACAGAAGTTGAAAAAATAGCACAGAAACCAGAATAGGTATGTCTATACAGAAGGTAGCCTGGAGCAGGGGATGGGACAGGGAGTGACTGCAGATAAGCATGAGGTTTCCTTTGGGAGTGATGAAAATGCTCTAAAAATAGTTACTGGTAATGGTTGTATGGTAAATTTACTAAAACCCATTCAGCTGTATACTTAAAGTGAGTGAATTTTATAGTATGTATATTGCACTTCAAAAAGCTCTTAAATATTGAATCAATATGTTGTACACCTGAAACTAATATAATGTTATATGTCACTTATACTGCAATAAAAATATGGGATTATATTTTTAAAGGCTTTTAAAAATACGTACAGTGTTCCCATGTATCATTTACCAAGCTTCCCTCAAAAATAATATTTTATATATATATATATATAACCTTAGTGCAGTTATCAAGACCAAGAATTTGACAATTGTATAATAATATTACCTAAATGACAGGTATTTTTGGGTTTTATCAGGGTTTTTTTCATGTACTTTCCCCTTTGTTATTTTTGGGGGTAGGAAAGTTAAAGTTCTATTAACTGTATTACATGTGTAGATTTGTATAACCTTTGCCACAATTAGAGTATAGAGCTATCCCATCACCTTCCACAAACACGTCTTTATGCTATCCCTTTATAGCCATGCCCTTTCCCCTTTATAACCCCTGTGGCAACCACTAATCTGTGGTTGTGGAATGGTGGTACCATTTTACACTTCCCAGGTTCCCAGAATGGTGGTACCATTTTACACTTCCACAAGCAATGTTTGAGGGATCCAGTTGCTCTGCCATCTCATGAGCACCTGATAATGCCAGCATTTTGTTACTTTAGCCATTCTAATAGGTCCATAGCTGTATCTCACTGTGGCTTTAATTTGCATATCTCTAGTGTCTAGTGATGTTGAACATCTTTTCATTTGCTTATTTGCCTTCTGCGTATTTTTAGTGCAGTGTATATTCAAGTATTTTACTCATGCTTAAGTTGGATTGCTTAGTTTTTTACTGTTGAGTTTAGAGAGTTCTTTATATATTTTGGATACAAGCTCTTTGTTGGACATGTGATTTACAAATATTTTCTCCCAGTCTGTAACTTATCTCTTTGTTCTCCTAATGGTACCTTTAGATGACCAGAAGTTTTTCATTTTGATAAAGTCTTATCAACTGTCTGTTATGGATCGTGCTTTTGACGTCACATCTAAGAACTCTTTGCTTAATCCCTGGCCGTAAATGGAAAATTTTTGTTTCTTCCTTTCCAAACTATTGCTTTTGCTTATCTTACTGCACAAACTAGAACATCCTTATGTTGGATAAAAGTGGTGAAAGTAGAATTACTTGCCCTATTCTTCATCTTTGGGAGAAAGCATTCAGTCTGTCCCATTGAATATGATGTGAACTATAGGCTGTTTCTAGATGCTTTTTATCAAGTTGAGCAAGTTTCCTTCTATTTCCACTTTGCTGAGAGTTTTAAGCATGAATAGATGTTACATTTCATCAAAGACATTTTTCTGCCTCAATCGATATGATCATGTGGGTTTTCTTTTTTAGACTGTACATATCGCAGATTGCATTAATTCATTTTTCAGTATTGAACCAACTTTGTGTCCTGGAATAAATCCTACTTGGTCATGATGTATTATTCCTTTTATATATTTATTAATATTTTGTTGGTAATTTTTCTATCTATGATCAGGAGGGCTGGGGTTCAAATGCTAATTTCATTTTCAAGTCTTTGAAGTGCTACTCTGGTCTGTCCCCCTTGTGTACCACCTAGAGGACAACCTGAAGATTGAGTGATATTTTTTTATACCATAATTCATTTCTCAAAGCATTTGCTGTGTTCACTCTGGCTGGGTTCATGCACGGGCCACATCAGGTTGAGCGGGGGGCTTCAGACATAGATTTAAAGGATCCCTTTCTCTAGCTCCATCTTCTCATGATCCTCTTCCTACCCTCTAGTTTGAAGGAGGAGGGACATGGAGAGATGCTGCCTCTGCTTACATTTGCTTAGTGAAGGGTGTGGATGGTCCTAATAGAGTTCCACTTCTCTGTATCTGCAGCAGAGATGCCAGGGGGTGGGGGCAGGACACCACCTCTCTGTTGGCATTTGCCCAGTGGAGGAAGGAGTGAGTCTCCACTCTGAGACTCTTGGGTGGATGCACTCATTGGGGAGAGGCAAAGAAAGGGACACTGCCTGAATGCCACAGCTGTGCTGGTGGCAAGTGAGAAGGGGACTGCTTCTTTTGTGGAGTTAGTAGTGCAGGTGGGGTACTGGATCCATCGGACAGGGCCTCCCTCTTCTCAGTCCTCTGGATAGAGGGAGCAGACTCTTCTTGTGTCTTTGTTTGGTCCTTTACTGTACCCTTTGGTGGGTCTGAGTTGCAGACAGCTCTAGCACCAGACCAAGATATAGATGAGACAAAAATAAACCCCAGGGAACTCACTGTCAAGTCTTCCTTCTTGATTAGCCCAACCATCTTTTTGATTCCACCTCTCAAAATATTTTAATAGCTGTCGTATGCAGGCCCAGGGTTTTAGAGGTAATTAGCAGAATAAGTAGGGTGTGATGTGTTTATTTCATCTTGACCAGAACCAGAAGCTATCATTTTATTTTTATCACTTGTGGGATAAAATTTGTTTTCTGTATTTATTATTAATTTTTATTTCTTCTTTGAATTTCTGTTGATGTCCTTTGGCCAATTTCAAATGAGATTTAAATGTTTTCCTTATTATCTAATATGTATCACTTGCTTATAATAATTTTATTTGCTGTAAAATAATTTCTCCAGCTTTTTGCCTTTTTATATTTACTGTTTTTTACAAACCTGTAGTTGGTTTCCTATGGCGATTTCTTCTTTGTACATTCTGACATCAGATAAACAATCATAGTTTCTTCAGACACATTTATTTTTTTCACATTTAAATTATGGTCTGACTTGAATTTATTTTTATTCTATGTTGAGAAGTGATGTAATTTGATTTTTTTCTTCCAAGTAGTTAATTGTCTCAGCATCTTTGTTTAGTGATCCGTTTCCTACTAACAGATATAATTATTGAATGGATAAGCCCCTTTTCCTTCAAAGAAGAATTTCTTTGCCACCCACACCTTGAAGTCTAACGAACCCTCTCTCACAATCTAAATAAGAAAATAAAATCTAACTCCTCTCATAGAAAGTGACACAAAAAGAATTTCCTGCTCTTCACTTTTCTACCCCTCCCTCATCAATCCACATCTAAAGGAATAAACAAGTAAATGAGCCAAACAGAGAAATAAGAAACTTAATTTAAAAGGAGATAATTAAGTCTGGCTGTCCCATGATACTAATAAAGGGAGAAAATGCAGGAAGAGAAGGGTTATTATAAAATCTGAAAAGGGAATTTAAACCACAGGCTTTCACTGTAGTCTGCATTTTTCTACCTAGTTTTTGTCTTAAAAAATGTGAGACATATGAATATTTATTGTCATCTTTTCAAAATGTGTAGTTAAAATTGGTGTTTCATGAAGAAGTAAAGTAATTATAATTTTTCAATTTGCAGATATTTCATATTTTCCTGCTTAATTCTTTGAATTATTAAAATAATTTTCATTGGCCATTTTAGTAGCTATGTGAATTTAAAGACATACATTAGCCCCCAGTTGCCCCTGCTTTTGTACAAATGGGGAAAATATGGCCCAAATGCCCATTCTCTCTTTCTGGAATGTATGTGGCTCTCACAGTGGAAGATGGAATCGTGGTGAAATGTGGGGTAAAGGAGAGAACTGGAAATGTTGGATCTTCTTGATGAGTCAGTGGTGACCTTTGCAAATTTCCCCAATTTTGATGAATTATTTCTGAGCAAATTAGCCCATCCAACTTTTATATCTGGGTGCTCTTAGCCAGCTCTCCTCTGTTACAGATGGCATTTTCAGCTGTAGAGACTTAGAGAACATCCTGGTTTCCAAAGCTACCTCAGTTGACCTATCAGTTACTGTCACTGTCCATTCAGAACTGGCTGGGCTAGCTGTATAGGACTATCCATAAAAAACCCCTCCCCCAAACTATAATGACATAGTGCTGTAATTGTCAACTACAAAATATAAACTATAAACACATTAAATAGAACTTTGCAACTTTCACAGTGAGGACTCAAGGGTGGCCTAGACAGGGAGGATTTTAGTCATTGAAATTGAAGGCCAAGAATCTCTTTTGACCTGGTAGGGAACTGCCATTTTACAGCACCTGCTTGTTGGTATCACATATTCTATCATTTCACTGTCACATTCATCTGCAACATAAGCACTATTTGCCCCATTTTGCAGGTGAGGGAAAAATGAAACTTGGAGAGATGATTCTCTAGCTCACGGTTGCAGAGTTAGTAAATAATGGGGGTTAGCATTTAAATCCAGATGTTGAACTCCAAAGTTCACCCTAACATCCTTATGGCACTAGGGACAAAAGAGATGATTTTAGGGCAATCTGGACACAGGATTAAGTAATCCTGAATCACACAATGAGACAGCCCTTTTATAGTCTCTTTCTATTCTGATGATGATGTCAAAAGGAAGCTTTTTACGGCATTATATATATGTTGTATCTTTTTAACACTTAATGTTCTCCATTTTCAATATAGGAGAGAAAGACCTCAGACTCAAGCATTGGGCCAACAATAGTATCTAGCTAGAATTTAATATAATTTTTCTTTTCATTATGTGTTTTTATTTATCTCTTCTACTTATGGCAAATGATACTAATTTTTTTTTACTAATTTTCTATTTGTGGTAGTGATATAATGCTTCAGCTGTTTAGAGGGAAATACTTAAATTTTTAACATGTCATTTTAAAGAAAAAGTAATATCTAAATGCAAGCACTAGGAGTATATGAAAGACTAATATGTGGGAAACACATATTTTGTTTTAGATATGATGCTATAAATTCTTAGAACAATGCCAGTGCTTGAACAATGTGATGTAGAATCCCTTCCCCTGGGGCCCACAACACTCATCCCATATGCCATGGACCGCTGAATTTGAGAAATATCAGCATCAGAACATGACAGCATTTTCCTTGCAGGGTAAAGAAAAACGTATTGTTTTCAATTCTAAGAAATGTCTACGAGTGTTATATACCAGATGAACTGCCTAGAAAAGTTGTAGCTTTTCTTCTTTTAAAAGCCCTCCTTTACTTCCAGGTGAGATAATTTTTACCTGCAGTTCTGCATGGAATTTAAAATTTGACCTACAACAATGATTCTAACAGTGTCTATCAATGTATTTTCTAAATTTCCGATGCCCAAGTCAATATCAAGGGAGACCTCCCTTCCCAGAAGCATCTAATGCAAGGTTTTTCTTTTTTTTCAACAGTTGTGTGTAGAGTACTACTCACTATATGCTGAACATTGCACATTTGGGACATATCAGTGAACGAAGTAAATGGGAATTTATGAGCTTACCTTTGTGGAGCTGGTTAGGGAAGAGACAGTAAGCAATATCTACATATAAAATAAGTACGGATATAGAAAGAAAATAAAGAAAGTGCATAGAGAAATAAGGAAGTACATGGGGGGAGGGGGGAGGCAGGCGGGTGTTGGGATGTGAGTAGGGTGGCCTGAGCTCACTTCATTGAGACATTTGAGCCAAGGCCCGAAGGTGCATAAGTAGGACTGAGAAGGAACTTCCATCAGGGCTCCGCGGTGCGGGGACCCTGAGCAGCCACGGAGGGGGTGCCAACAAGGGGGTGGCCAGGGGCGAAGTGCTCAGGGGGGAGGAGAGCAGCAGCCGTCCCCCTTACCGTTCTGAAGGGGCATACTGTCGGTGGGTTTGAAAATAAGCCGTGGAGGGGGACGGTGAAAGCAGGGGCACCAGATAAAAGGGGATCTGGGACTAGGCAGAGATGGAGAAAAGTGGTCATAGTCTGGATTTATTTTGAAGATAGACGAATTTCTTAGTGAACTGGATGTAGAATGGAAAGGACCTTGTCAGCGAGAGGGCAGCGCAGAATGAACTACTTGGGAAGGAATAACTGTAGAAAAACACAAATTTGGACGAGGATCTGTCCTTGGGCAGACACATTTTAATGGCATTTTCTACGCTTTAAACACGTAGTTAATTCAAAAGAAAAGATCTGTGAAATACTTGTGGGTTTTTTTGTTTTTGTTTTGTTTTCTGCCTTTATAGCCAAGTAAATCTAAATGGTGGCCACCTCTTCTTGCCAGAACTTCCCTAGTGCTGGCTTTCAGAGACGCGCGTGTTTGTGCGGTGCACATGCTAATTTTGCTAATTTCTGCCTCTAAAAAAGATCACCTAATGGCTTGATTGAAATGCAGCACCACTTTCTGCACTTTCAACACTCCTGGTGGCGGTGATGTTTTCGAAGTTATTTCAACAACAGAGACACATAAATCCAACCAATTTCTCCCCATTCTCTTGTCACTTCTGATTTATTCCAGCTCGGCATCTTTACCATTTGTCAAGCAGCGTTCCTGGGCGCTTTACCCTTTCGTTTGTTTTTTGTAGTGCAGTTACAGTATCATTTTAAAGGATTGTGAAGTTAACGTTCTGGACACCTTCCATTGTGCTTGCTGTCTCCTCGGCCCCACCTTGGAGCTGGACGTTGACTCCCGGCTCCCACAGCTTTCACCCTGTGCCCTGAGGGGGGCCGTGGGTAAGAGGGAGCAACCACGCTGCGCCAGGGAAATGTGAGCGGGGTGACTCAACACAAGCACGTATTTCATTTAACGTGTATTTACTAACCCCAGCCAGGCGCCAGGCCCTGGGGTTGTAATGATGACAACATACCGTCCCTGCTTCAAGGTGCAGTATTCCAGGTGGGTGATGACAAAGCCTAGTTCAGAACAACAATTTTCAATTGTTGTGCTGCAAGAAGTTTTAAAACATGCGCTACCTGACTGTTTAGTCAGGGGCACTGACCTCTTTTCTCTTAGATCGTTAAATGAAAACAGCCAACACAACAATAGGTGTCCAGTGAGAAGGAATCAAAATTATACCTATTTTTTTTATCAGATCGGCAAAAAGTAGAATGTATTTTTTGGTGTGCCACAGAATTTTAAAATTAGTTTATGTGTGCCATGAGATGCAAAAGGTCGAAAGTCACTGGCCTAGAGCAATGACCTTGATCGTAGATGAGAGAGAAGGACGTGGATTTCAAAAGTGTAGCACCCATGTCCATAAACAACAAACACGCCTGTACGAATCCTTGGGAAATAACGCAGTTTCTCAAGAAACATACTACCTTTCAAACTTTTCAGCAAAAACGTTCAAATATGTGATCCAGCTCACCAAGAAATTAATCAAAACAAGAGTTCAAGAATAAAATGTGTGAACTGAACAATTCCCTACTTCATATTCATCCAAGACGAAAATATACCCACACAGGGACTTACATAAGAATGTTCGTAGCATCTTTATTTATAATAGCCCAAACTTAGAAACAATTACTTGGAAATAACCCAAATGAATGATTAAACAAGCTGTGGTATATTCATATAATAAAACAAACTACAAGTGCATACAGTAATGTAAATAAATCTAGTAGACAGTTTTTGACCGAAGGAATCCACCTATTAAAAAAACACACATAATGTTTGATTCCATTGATATGAACCAAAACTAAGCAAATCTAAGCTAGGGTAATAGAAGTCAGTACAGGGAGAAGCTTGCTTGAATTAGGGAAATGTTCTATAGCTTGATTGTGGTATTGGTTAAATGTATATTTGTCAAATTATACATATGACAAAACTCATTGAACTGTATTCTTAAAGCCTGCACATTTTATTGCTGGGAAATTATATCTCAGTAAAAAAAAGAGTAATGGGGGAAAATAAAATTTGAGGATCAAGCAATCAGAAAATTGCATCAGACAAATTTAGGATCTGAGCAATACAATGTTCTATTGGCTTGTCTTAGACTTATAGGGATATTACCACCATATATATGACTTATGATACTGGGCTATTTTTAATTATTGTTTCTACTTCATGCTCCCTCATTGAAATATGAGCTCATTCGTTTCTAATTCATCTTTGGCAAGAGCATAATGCGTGCCACAGAGTATTTTCTTGGAATCTGCCACATCTCAGCTTAAGAAAACCATGCAAGGTACCAGTGATGGCAGTCTGGCTCCTGTGAGGTCTGTTCTACAACTACATACTTATTCCCGATGCCATCTGGGTCGGCTCCACGTTTAATCCTTTCATCTTATTTTATTAACTTCTTATTTCTTTCTCTTACCAATCCCACTTGAAGAGCCAACATTTTCCTACATTTCAGTCCCAACTCAGCATTCTTCCTTATGATATAATAAAATAAAACTGAAATGTAATAATAATAATAAGATTGAAATTAAATACTCTGAAACATGACAGTTATTATGGTAAGAACATGAGCATTTTCTAGTGATTTGATTCACTCTCTTTTGCTTTTTTTTTGCATGTATGGCTATTTGTGTTTAAATCATAAAGTGTTTTACGACTTGCTGTGCTGCCAGTTGTATCCTGTTTGTCCATTGCTGCTGTTTTCTACCGTCTCAAATGAAATTAAGGTAGAAGCTGCAGCTGTAGGTGATCCCATGAGACTGTCACAGCGGCCATGGATTACCGTGACTACTTGGTGTATTGCATCTTGTCTCACCCTTGAGTATATGCACATTAAAGTGTATGCACATGTGTACAGTGAAGCACGTTTCCATTACTGGCAAAGCTAAGGAACTTTGGAATAAACCGATCGTTTTGACAATGCAAAGTCTGATTCCTTCCTAGAACATGTTTTAGTTAATTCGATGTGTGTAGCTGGGCCCAGAAGCATTTGGGAACCAGGCTGACCAGGCTGAATGGATTTTTTCCTAAAGTAGTCGCCCTGAGACATTTTCCTTTCTTCTCCCAAATCCATATCTCTGACACTAACATTTCAGATGCATCTTTTTTGAATCCCATAAGAAAATTCCTCAAGATAATTCAAATTCTTTCTTTTTAAAGTGAAATATAACATATGTTCTAACTTCAAATTACATGGAACAACCTTCAAAGAATAGTAAAGACCAAGAATTAACTGTAAGAAAGAAAAACTAGGGCTGTTTATGGAGACACAGAGCTCATGGGATTTGGGTGACTGACCAAAGGACACCCAGACGTCCTGATGTGACGGAGCACGCAGTACATCCGAGTGTCTACATTTACAGGGTAGGAATGGCTGGTCAGAGCTCAGTGGACGGCCCTGTTGAATGAAAACAGTGTAGAGGGAAGGGCGTTAGCTCAGAGAACAGGGGACCTAAATTTCCTCTTTTACCTCACCTCCCTCAATTCGGAGTGACTTGGTGCAAGGGATCTCCTCTCATAGGAGCTAGAGAGACCCAAGGACATACTGAACCCCAAACCTGGCTGCGAGTTTCCCCTGAGAAACTGTTCTCTCCTAGCTCTCTCGTACTTTCCCTTTGATTCTGCCCTTGGGGTGGGAGAGGGTGGGTGAAAAGTGGCCTCCTACGGCTCAGCGGCGGGAGGCAGCTGGGGGGTGGTGGTCGCTGAACAGTCTGGAGAATAGGGGTTAGTCCTATTCTCCTAAGCAAACACATCTTTGTCCCCTCAGCCCTTAAATATGAAAGAAACTTCGCTAAGCTTCTTTCCAGCCCACTCTGAGTTTCTGTGACCTTTCTCAGTTATGAAATTATCCTTAAAATTCTCTTTTCAGTCCACCCATCTCTTCTCATGTGGTATAGTTTGTACCCTGTAATCATTTGAGTTACTCTTAACCAAAGATCCCCAGATTCTCTAGACTTCCCTTAAACCAATGAAGAGCCAAACTAACATACTTTTTGGCTACCTACTGTAGGCCAAACACTCTAGAGACACACACACACACACACACACACACATACACACACACACACACACACACACACTTCATCTTCATGCACAACCCTGTGAAACAGGTATTATTTCCCCCATTTTTGGGGGTGTGTGTGTGGAAATTTACAGGAATTAAGTGATTTAGCCAAGATATAGCTTGTGTAATTCAGGATTAGACTCCAGGGCCTATGATCTTCCCTTTGTCTTGCTCTAACTCACTAATTTCATTTATTTATGCAAATCCAAGACTTATACTGAGTACCTACTTTGTGCTTGTCTCGATACTGGGGATTTGGAATGTCTACAAAAATATTAATTCAGGCATTTTTTTCCCCTTTCGGAGTGAAAATAGTCCAACACACCAGAGCTTTTTTTAAAACGTTCAATCTAATATTCTGTTTAATTTAAAACCTAAAATATAGGACACCCTATAAAATGTCAAATGAAAAAAAAGTGGAGTGAAAGGAAAGTTCTGGTGGGGGAGTAGTTGAAGGTATGGTCCCTGAAATGGTGCTGAGGGGAGTTCCAGAGCCAGCCCTCCCTGCATGGGTGCTGGGTCCTGGGTCCTGTGCCAGTTCCAGGTCTCCTGCCTGAGCCAGTGCAGGTGAAGTTTCTCCCTGTAGTGGTACAGAGCCCTATGCAAGCTCCAGGTCTGTTGCAAGAGCCAATACAGGTGTTTTTGTAGAGTTCTCTGCTTTTATCACAAGCTTCTCTAGGTCCCTTTAATTTTTATTTTGATTATTTTTGGTTTCACACTATGTCCGTCCAAGACATGGGGCATAGGGCCGGGGCTCTGGGTAATGCTAAGAACAATTGGCCTGTGCCTTTGGGTCTGCCATCAGAGACTGAGTGGCATTGAATGAGTTGACTGAGAGTTCACTGTGTACTGTAGCCTTTATGAAGCCCAGGGACCTTGGCTGGGCCTCTTTCCGGTGATGTGAATCACAGTCATCATCTTGGGAAACGATTTTATGACAACTCTCAACCTAAACCTGCACAGAGTGGGTGTATACTTGCCTACCTTGAACTTTGTGCTAATACCCAAATTACTATAGGCAAAGCAGGCCATGACCAAGAAGCAGCTGACACTGTAGGAAAAGAATGACTTCTTATATATTTCTTCATTCTCACATTCTTCTGGGACAAAGCTCTACCTTAGAAATGACGACTCATGAAAGTTACCACTTTCTCATTTGTTGATCAGGCCTCAAAACAGTGCAAATGGTTTTGCCAAATTTTAGCTGCCATTTCTGAGGATAATTTTTAAGGGTATCCTGCAAGAATCACTTACATGATCCCTGTCTCTCACTATTAATTACATTTGGAATAATTCATTACTGTGACACCAAGAGCAGCAAAGGAATCTCATGACAGATCCCTTGTGGTTCCCTGGAGCTCCTAGGCCCCTCAGAGGTCCTGCTTCAGCGAAGTTCAAGGGACTTATTTCCATTTCACTGGTGGCAGAAGTTCAGGTGTCACATTCCATGAAATTAAGACTACGGATTCCACTTGAGTGGTCCCTCCAAGACTTCAAGATTCTGTGCTACTGTGAAGAATTTTCAGGAATATCAAGCCTGTCTTATTTCCTGCTGCCAAATGTGTCCACTCCAGGCCCTAACCAATGATGCTCGTCAAATCCTAGGTATCCTATAAATAAGAGGGAGGACACTTTATCTCCTTCTCTAGTTTATCTCTCTTCTCTAGTTCTGCTCCACAGGAAAAGGAAGCAGAAACACTAAATAACTGGAAAAGTTTTACTTCAGAGGATCCTGTGTTTAATCTGCTTTCATTTACATAACTTGCTATTTTTTTTCCCTGTGAGAGGAGTTTGCACAGGCTTACTTATTTAAGTATGCATAAAACTGGGACCCAAAGACATTGAAAGACCTGATCAGAGTCCTGGCTGATTTTAACTGCAGCAGTTCCACCCCATTCCCACCATACCCAGTTAAAGGATAAGACCAGGCACTATATCACGTCACGTTTTTGCAAAGATCGCTGGCGTCCAATAAAGACTTGGCCTCCATCCTTTGATAATATACTCAAGAGCCCTCAAGTGAGCTACCTTTTAGGAGACGGGTAGCTCTCTCTTTTTTAAACTTTGAATTGTGCATTTCTTTCTAAGTCACATTTCTGTCAAATCCCTATGTTATTGGATAACAAGAAAGATATCAGGGAGTAAGTATGTTCTGAATAACTAGGTTTTGATTTCATAGAATCATAGAGTCACAGTGTGAAATGGGGCCTTTTAAATGTCTCATTTGATAAATAAAGTACTCATGGCCAGAGAATTTAAATGAGGTATCCAACTGGTTGACCGTGGAAGTCAGGTTTTCTGCCTTCTAGAGTAGTGTTTTTAATTCTCTGAGGGTTTAACATATTAAAGATTCTTAGCCAGTGTTAGATTCTGCCCTCTGGCCTCTGAATTAGGAAACAGGCTGTCATTCATTCATTCTACAAGAATTTGCTGTATATCTTCTCTGTGTTAGGTGATTAAAGTGCGCCAAAGAATCATGAAATGGTTCTGTATCCAGATCTTACAACCTAGTTACAAGTTCCAATGTGCACACCAGTACCTCCCGTCTTTTTTCATTTAAATAAATGTATCTGGCTTACTATACTTTATACCAGACTAGAAACAAACTACAGTTTTGCTGTATGGTTTTATTTAAACCTTTCAACATGTACTTATCTTTAAATATTTTGTAGTGTGACTGATGAAAGCAACTTGGCCTTCATGCCTAACCTTTAGGGAGGGTGTGATTGCAACATGATTTTACAACTCCAGTTGTTTTTGCATTCATTAGAAAGTGCCTTAATGATGCTCTAAAGCTTATTCTTCATTATTGGCTTTCAGGAAGATATTTAATTGCTATGTGCTCAGTGAAAATGAAAGTCTTGACCCTGTCTATATTCAGAACACATGGCAAGTTTTAATCTCCACAGCTCCTGGGGGTAGTGTCTGTATGGATGTGACAATCTCCAAGAGGCTGATTTCCCAACTGTGGCACCATCAAACTTGTGGCTTGCTGGCAGTGCCACAGTGGAAGACCTAAGACTGTTGAAGTTAGGATCAAATACAACTCTGCAAATTACAGGGTATGGGAACTTCAGCAAGTGACTAACATTTCCACATGTCCATCCAGTGAAAATAACCCAGCATCTTGCAGCATTGCTATAGGGAAACACAATGCTTGGCACATAGCAGGTTTTCTATATGTGTTAGTTTCCTTCCCCCCTTTTCCTGCATTATATATTTAAAAAAAGACTTATGATTGGATGAGTTGCCACTTATTTCTGTCTCCTTGCTGAGAAGTGGGGAAATTATTTTGGAGATTCAGTCCTGGAAGAAAACAAGCTGAAGTATGTGAAACAGGAATATTTCCCAAATGATCCCTTAAGTAGATGGATTTTTCTGGAACTGCAAGAGTGAGGAGATGACTTGGATATATGTTACACCTGTGCAAGCAAGGCATCTGCTGACTCTGTATAATTGTGTCTGGGAAGGTATTTGGTTCTCTGTGCAGACAGAAAAGCCAGTCAACTGCCCAAGGCAGACAAGGACATTAACGTCGATGGCTGAGTAGCAAACTCATGGTCAAATTCTCTCCACTTTGTTAAATTAGTAAATTCTGAATTATGTGGGAAAATGGGAGTAGTATGGGTGTTTAAGGCAAAAAGGTATACATTGATTTTTTTAACACTTTGGAAAGTGATCCATGGAGCTCAGGCTGAAGTTACAGTCGTTGGCCTACGCTGGTCAAAGGATCAGAGCAACCAGCATAAGGAACATATAAGACAAGCACCACATGATCCCACTCATATGTGGGATATAAAAAACAAAATGAATTGATGAACGAAATAGATCCAGAGACACTGAATCATGGAACAGACTTAAGGATCTCAGAGGGAAGGCGGGAGTGGGTGGGGAGAGATTAATCAAAGAACTTATACGCTTATGCATAACCTACGGGCACAGACATTGGTATGGAAAGGGCCTGGGGGTGGGGTAGATGTGGGGTGGAGGGGATCAGTGGGGGAAAGAAAAAAAATTTTTTTTAATCCCTCTTTGAGATTTCTTGACAAAGAACCAAATTCCAAATCCTATAAGAGGACTCTGATAGGACTCCTAGAGAGGTTGTTGTAGCCTGACTGAAAGTTAAAAATCTAAGTAGTTTACTTTAGAACCTGAAAATAAAAGGTTTATATCACATGGTTTTACTTTGTTTTGTAAATCCAGTTTCTTTGAATTTACAAAATTTAGGAATTAATTGACTTCCTCTACCCTGATTATTAAGCATACATGTAAAATAGCAGTTTCCCCAGATTATTGGACTATTTACCAAGTCCTCACTTTCTGGAAATGTTCTTCTGCATTCGTCTTCTCTTGGGAATGAGGGAATAGGCAATTCCTTGAAGAGCTAGCTACTCAGGGTTCATTTGTCAAGTTTTCCTTTGTCAAGTTTTCCTATTTTCCAAAGGAGTCTATCAAATATAAATGGGAGGCATAGGAACCCCTGGAGAGACCTCGGGATCTGGGAAGCAGGATCCTGCAAGGATTTGGACAACATAAGAATACAAAGAATAAGTTGACTTGTTCTGTGGTCATAAGACTGAGTAGGAAACCTGCAGTAATAAGTGTGGAAATTTGCAATGCAGTGCACAGCTACAGTCCCCTTCAAAATATACCCCAGTTTTCTTTTGTGAAATGCACTTCTCCCCCAGCTTGTATAGTCTTGGTGGGAAAAGAACTTCATGTGCCCACATCTACAGTGGAAACCAATGGAATCGCACCCTCTCTGACCTCTCCGTGGTACAGCCTGGGGCCGCCAACAGATGATTTCTCTCCTGTCCTTCCATCTTGAGTGAGTGATGAAGGGTGGAAGGAGTTTTTGGGATTCATTCATCACAGTGGCTACACTAGCAGAATGGGCAACATCTATCTGTCTTCTGGCTTCCTGCTTTACAACCCCTCTTCCCTCTGCTCCCCCTGCCCCCCGGAGCTGTGTAGTCCTTCCAGCTCCCAAGCCTAGTCCTCTAACCTTCCACTGATTCCCTAAATTCCTAATGTTCTCCAACAAATGCTGTTTTGTGTAAATTGGTCAACGCTAGTCTCTGTTGCTTGCAACCAAGAAACTATAACTGATCTCTACTTCACTCTAAGCTTACTTTAAGTACATTACACCTCATCAGTTAATATGATGGGCTATCAGTAGAGAATTCTCAAGCTGAAAGGGAATGTAGAGGTCCTCTAGTCCAACCACAGTTTTTCTGCAGTTCTTGAGTATGTGAGGTGGGGAGGAGACAGGGGTTGATTACACTTTAAAATGTGGGAACATTGTGGCCTTAAGGTTAAGTGAATTGGCAAGATGCACGAATCACCTTTCTCAACAAATGGGAAGAAAGGGAACACAGCTCCCTTGACACCCCTGTTGTTCAATTGTTGATGGGTTGAGTTGATGTTGGACAGTCACAGCAATGGTGTGGCAAGAAGTGTCCTTTCACTTCCAGCTGCTTATCAGAACTATTTCTTGTTATTCTCTGCACTTGTTACTTCAACTATATAATGGAGATGAACATTACCCCATAGAATTATTGAGAGGTTTAAATGAGATGAGTATGGATTTCAGAGCCCCAGAGCCCAGGATTTAACAAAGTACTAAGAATTATTTTTAAGAACACAGATTGTTAGGATGTTAATCATAATGGATTTTTTTTCTGGACACCGGAGTCTCTATTAGTACGAGATGTTTGTACAGATTACATATGCAAAAGAAAAGCAAACATTACTTGCATAGTGTGCATGGTGTATAGAGATGGGGCATCCAGATCCCCCTTCAAAGGGTTTGTGGCTCAGCTGCTGAGGATGCCGTCAGCACAGTCAGGGACTGACTCAGCTGCAGAGAGCTCCCTCACCCAGAGTCATGTCCTCCCCTGAGTAGCCCATATCTATTGACTGACTGATGGAGGTGGGATAAATGTCCTGGCCATTGTCAGATAGCTCTGTCAGGACATGTTAGTTCCAGAACTTTCCATGTGGTCAGCCAAGTCTGTTGTTGGGCCTTTATCACAGCATAATATCTCCTTCTGCCTGATCCTGCTTCCTTCCTTTCCCTTCCCCAGATGTTGACCCCAAGGGCACCCCCTAATAAATTTCCTGAACACTAAACTCAAAATCTACTTCCAGGGGAACCTAATCTACAACACCCTGCGCTGGGCATTTTATACTGAATTCTTTTAAGAACCTTATGAAATATCTATTGTTTATTCCATTATAACAGATAAAGGAACTGAAGCTCAATGAAGTAACAATTTATCTAAGGAAACACATTATGTGATAAAGCTGGGATTCAAATCTGGTTTAGTTGGCTTCCAAAGACTGTGCTTAGAGAAATTATTAATGGATCTCCTCTTGGCCTGAAAGAACAATTTTGTCTCCCAGAGTAAGCAGCTGGGCTCAGTGCTCTGGGCAGGGTCAGAATCATTCTGTCCATACAACTGTTGGGGTTGGCTCAGATGAGATTCCCTTTCCTTTGGCCTGTACTCATTGACAGCCTTCTTTACTCCCAGGGTTAATGGCTATTGTTTTAGCCTAAAAATAGCAAGTATCAGCTATTACACATTTTCAAAATTTCAATGTAATCATTTAAAAATAGGCTCTGAAATTTTGTTTTCTCTCTATTGGCAACCATGGTTGCTATGGAGTTCAAGTAATAGATTGTGATGTTTAACGCTGAATTAATTACTACTTCTCACTCCCAGGGAACATCTAATTATACATATTCATGCCTAGCAGGGTTTGGTTTTCTTAAGCAGAGTGGTATGTGTGTGTGCATGTGTGTGTGTCCCTTTACTATACAGGGGAAATGGGGTCTTGGTTTGTGATCCTCTAGAAGACTTCTTTTCCCTCCTTAATTACAATTTCTCCTACTAGATCTGGCCTATATTGAGATCATATATCTCTCTTACACACCCAAACGGCTTTTCCTGCATGCTAACGGTGGCCTTTTTCTTTTCTTTGAACCATCATGATGAGCTAAAGCATGAAGATTTCCCCTCATTTTATCCCTCAGTCTTGTCCTCTTGGCCACACATAGCCTTAGGTAATGAAGTATTACTGGAAACAGCATGTGTCTTTTGGATTCAGATATGCCTGAGTCTGAATCCTGGTTTTACCACTTCATTGACTTGGAGCGAGTCATATCAGGACTGAACCTCAACTCTCTACTCAGTAAAATGGGGATGATTTTTTTCTACCTCATGGAGCTGTTGCAAAGATACAATTAGGTTTTAGAGAAACTTAGCACTGTGCTTCTCAAGCTTTAATGTGCAAAATGGAGGTCTTGTTAAAATGCAGATTTGGATTGATAACAAAGTTAAGAATCGGGCCCCAGGTTCTGCATTTCTGACAGGTCCCCAGTTGATGCCTTTGCTGCCGGTCCATGGACCACACTTTGAGGAGCAGGAACATAGACAATGCTAGAGATATAGTATGAGGTCTGTACATGTGTGCTATTAGTATGAACCCTTAATTAGCTATCCTACTGATTTTGCACTGAACAGCACAAAATTCACACCCATTAGCCTTTTGAAGAAACTGAGGCATGGGCAAGCAGGTCATGCAGTGTCAGCAAGATAAGCCCACTGGGTGTCTCTGCTGCTTATTGTGACTGTGAAGCTTCTATTTTTCCTCTGTGTGGGCTGTAGCAACTCCTACCACTACTGATGGGAGTTACTCGAGCATGTGTTGAACAAAGAAATAAATCCTGTGGCGTTTTATAGACTCAACTAATAAAGCAATTTTGTGTATTACTGAAAAGAGACCAATTTTCTGACACTGACAGTAAAGCAATGAGGAATTTACTTCTTTTGATTGACTCATCAGATGACTATTTTTTTAAAAAAATTGAATTTGGGTGTTCATTTGAAAATGGAGCTGTGGTTCAAAAGGCTCGGGAGACCTAAATGGCTGAAATTGTGCAAAAACGGCATGGTGCATTTTAAGATTAGAATGCAGCCCCTTGCTGAAAAGATCCTGAGATTCTTACAAAACAGGAGTTGGCAACCTTTCAGATGTGAGTGGGTGGTGTTTCTTTTATTTATACTCTTCGTTTAGGGGAGGTGGTAAAATGCTGCTTCTTTGAGAAGGCTGGGAAAGGACTTTGCTGCGTTTCTTCCTCAGTGGCTCAAGGGCGTACTTCTCTCTTTAACACCTGGCCACGAGCATCAACAACACAATTTCATGTCCCCTGGGCCTCCCGGCTTCTTAGAACCTCTGTGTTCTTCTAGCCTTCCTATATATTTATATTTATATTTATATTTATATTTATATTTATATTTATATTTATATTTATATTTATATTTATATTTATATTTATATTTATATTTATATTTATATTTATATTTATATATTATTTATTGTTGAAAATATTGCAGCTGTCTACATTTTTCCCCCTATTGCCCCCTCCACCTCACTCCTGCAGCCCCCAGGCTTTCACCGCACTATTGTCTGTGTCCAGGGTTATGCACATATGCATGTAAGTTCTTTGGTTAATCTCTTCCTGCCTCCCCCTCCCCTCTCTCTGATATATGTCAGTCTGTTCTATGTTTCAATGTCTCTGGGTCTATTTTGTTCATCAGTTTATTTTGTTCATTAAATTCCACATATAAGTGAGATCATGTTATACTTGTCTTTCTCTGACTGGCTTATTTCACTTAGCATGATACTCTCCAGGTCTCTCCATGGTGTCTCAACAAGTAAGAGAACCTTCTTTTTTTCTAGCTGCATAGTACTCCATGGTGTAAATGTGCCACAGCTTTTTTATCTACTCATCTACTGATAGATAACCACCACTTTTTCCTTGGCTGATGACCTTGATGGCCCCAGGGTCTCCTTCCACACCACCATATGACGTGGTAGAAAAAATACTAACCAAAGTCCTCCAATGGCCACCTAGACACATCATGGTTTGACTCCTTTATCACCTCTCTGACCCCCTGTCCTACTATTTGCTTCTCATTTGTCATACTTTAGGCACAGCAGCCTCCTTGGTGTTCCTTGAATATATCAGGGACATTCCTACATTAGGACCTATGCCGGCTGCCTGCTTTGCCTGGAACACTTTCCCCCCTGAGAGCAGCTGGTTAACTCCGCCCCCTCTTTCAAGTCTTACCTTCTTAACGGAGGCTTGCCCCAGAATCTCCTTTAATATTGCAACCTGCAAATCGTGGCCACTCCCACACCCACATTCCTGGTCCCCCACCCTGCTTTACTCTGCTTTCTTCTGTTCCTATGCTGTGAACTACAGTTTCAGTATAAATCACTCCTCACCCCCTCCCAACATTACTGATTTGGATGGAAACATCCCTTTCCTCTCGCATTAGGCAAATGTAAGTCTTTAGACAGACGCATTATTGAATAGCTTTTACTTGAGATAGTAGGGGCAGAAATATTTTTTTCTAAAGAAAAGTTAACACTATTATGTATCTTGATTTGGGTGGTGTCTGCATAGGTGTGTGCATTTGTCAAAGCTCATCACACTGTACCCTTTAAGTGGGTCCGGTGTACTGTATGTAAATTATACCTCAGTGAAGTTACTTTTAAAAAAGAGGGTATAACTGTTCATCCCAGGGCATGGGGTGAGTGTGAGGTAGGCTGATATTACAGGGTAGAGATAGTAGTTGGCATTTAGGAAGGTAAATTTCTTCCTCAAAAATGGTATGGATAGCCCTGGCCAGTGTGGCTCAGTTGGTTGGAGCACTGTCCCATGCACCCAGAGGTCACTGGCTCCATTCTCAGTCAGGTCACATGCCCAGGTTGTGGGCTCGATCCCCAATAGGGGGCGTGCAGGAGGCAGTTGATCTATGTTCCCCTCTCATCAATGTTTCTCTCCAAAAATTAATTTAAAAAAAAAAAGTACTTGAAAGAAGTAGTATGGACAAAAAAATCAGAATAAATTTGTATCATGCCAATCGCTCACTGTGGCTTTGAACGACTAGAGCAAAGGCCTTAGCGTTCACTGGCATTGTCGTTGCTGGCTCTTCTCTTGTTTGCCGAGTTGCTCTTAGAAACCCAAAGATTAGACATTTTCAGGTCAGTTTGATTTTATGTCATTCTGAACTGAGCTGATCCCTGTCTTACTCCTATAAAGGAATGTGAATTCGATTATTTAAACTCTGAAAACATGCCGTTTTCATAAAAAATTTCAACAAACAAGCCAAACCCCTCGTCTTTCCTGTGGAAAAACAAGCTAGCAGAAAGTAAGTGATGGACGTCTTCTTGTGTTAACACAGGAAACAGCTGATAAGAAACCAGCTAGCAAACTCCCCAAATGCACACTCCCAGGTATCTAAAGGTGCCCACTCCCCCCACCTTTCAATTTTAAACTTTTAAAAATGATTAAGTAAAAGGAAGGCCTAAATCTAAATTCTGCCACCCCTGAGACACCCACCATGACGGCATGGGAGGTTTGAGAAAACCTGCCAATACCTGACTATCAGTGTTAGTCCTGGACATATCAAAACCTATGGTTCTAGACTTCGAAAGTATGAAAATGCTTATAGAGGCACCTTGCATAACTGTAATTATAGTGGATGTTAAGACTTTTCCTCCCCAAAACATACTCCAAGTTTTATGTATGGCTAAGTTCTGGAATCTTCCCCATCCTGGAATAGAGGAAGGGCTCACTGTAAAGTGCTGCTTGGTTTTCTTAAACTTCTGTTGCTCTAAACTCTCAGAAAGGTTATCAGGAGGGTGTATCTGCTTCTCCTGCCCCCTCCGGTTGGAAGCTGGCTAGTGAGCGTGACTGTGGGAGGTCAAGCTCACCCCAGGTGCTCCTCACCTTCATCCCTGGACATCTCCAGTTCTCATCCATTTCTAACCGATCATTTTCCCCCCTATTGTCTCCAGTAAAAACTATTCAATAATGCTTCTGTCTCTGTCGCTTTATATGTACTGTTAGCAGTTTGTCCAATTTCCTGATACCAGAGCCTCTTTTCTCATATCCATCTCTGGAATGTCTAGTGATGCTTTCTGATTTTCATGCTAAATTATTCTCCCTTCAGATCCTTTACATCCTGTGGATATTTTTAGATTGCTACCATGTCCACCCCTACCACCCACTGTTGCTCCCTACTGCGTCTGCTCAACCAAACCTATACATATTTAATTCTTCTAAACTTTCTTTATCTACCAGACCCGCCAGTCTCTTAAAATTGTGTTGCTCCATCTGTAGAGCTCCTCCTGATTGTTGATTCCCTGTGACCCTGCAGACTGTCTGCGATGATATTGAAAGGCACCGCTAGCATCATATCTCAGTGTCTCATGCCTCTGTTAAAAATAATGCAGAAAGAGTTCTGGTGGTAGTCATTAACCATGTTTGTCAAGCATTTTCAGGTCTCTGCCTTCTGAACACACAGTGAGGTTGTACTTCCTGTGCTCCTATCATTGGTAGAGACTTGCGACTAATTCTGGCAAATGAATTAGGAGTAATGACTCCCTTCCAGGCCAGTGAAACACCCTCTAGAGTGCTGTTTTCTCTCTGGAACAGTGGCTGACAATGTTCAAGGTGGCAGCTGCTCTGGTAGCCTGATTCCTTGAGTCATTGTAGAATGAGCTGTAAGCCCTCCACAAAGCTATGATCTCCACGTGAGAAGAACAAAGAATATAGTTTTGTTGTTTTAAGCCTCTGAGATCGGAGTGCTGTTTGTTACTGTAGAATAACGTAACTTATCCTGACTGATTCAACTCTAACATATACACTGAGATGGTCCCATGTATAAAGGCGTCTATGCCATACCCAGCAGCCTGTTATAATACATTTTTGAGTATATGAACACAGCAAATCTCTATTGGGTATAATACCATATTAAGTCGATGCCTTCACCTAGACTCTTGCTATTTTTCAGTCAGAAATTAGGCCCAGAAAGGATGACACATTTGGAACCTCTTGCCAAAGACTCAAGATACAGAAAAATTAAGCATCCCCCATATCATTCAACACAAGAATTTAAAAACTGTATCAGATCTAATTAAGCACATCACATCTTGGATTCAGATGCCGCAATAACAGCAGGAATAAACATATGTTTTGGGACTTTTCCTCCTAGAACCCACTGCTTCATAGCATGCCAAGCACTCCCTCTTCAGCTGGCTTCCATTTGATATTTCTATTTAAGAATGAAATTAGTGACTTCTTTTTCTTCCCCCTGGAGAAATAGGTTAACATGTTTCTTTTGGACTTGCACAAAATGGAGTATTTTTAAAAATCTCTGAAACCCTTTTAAAAGGACTTGATTAATTCAACTTTATATGTGTATATGCGTATATATATACATACATAGATTACACAGAAACACACATACACACACATAAATTGAAACAACATGAATGGATTTTTACTATTCTTCTTGCTTTTGCTGTTCTGTTACAACTTTCATTTCTCTATGTTCTTCTTAATCTTTGTCAATGAGGAAATATATTTTACATGCTTGAATATTGGTGCTTCATATTTCAGTTGCCATTATTTCATGAATTCTTTTTATCTGTTTCTATTTAGTCTTCATAGATTTTCTTCCATTTCATTGGAATAACTTTCATTAGGTTGAAATTCCATTGGGTTAAATGATGTGAAAAACAGTCAAGTAGACTATCGAATCCACATAAGATTGTCTTAACTATTCCTCATCGGTTGAACATGTGGGTGCATTGTTTCCTGATTTACCTCAGAATAAATCTGCTTTAAATATATGCATTTATTTAAAAATATGTTTTCTTAGTATATAGTCCCAGATGTGGGATTACTGCCTAAAATGTTTATTCTTCCCTTTATTTTTTTTGGTGAACTCCTGTGTATACTTTGAGATCCAACTCAAATGGTCCCCTACTTGGGAAGATACCCAGTGTTCTCCGAGGTGCTCCCTGCAACACTGTCCATGTTTTGAAGTAGTAACAGATCTTGAAATTTTTAGTCTGCCAGGCTGCTTTCACTGGCCTCTGAACTCCTGTAAGGAGTGTCCAATTTCCCTGGGTATCAGCAGTGTTGTCAGCAGTTCTTGGGAACACAGTAAGTGCTTGATCTGTGTTTGTGGAATGGACTGAAGAAAAGGTTAGGTGCAGCCCCGGGCACACAACATTGCCATGTGACGTTTGACATGTATCCCCAGGGCAGTTGGTGTCAATGCAGAGCTCAGAGAAGTTCAGATTCCTTAGACTAACTGACAGCATAGCAGGCTCGGGTATCTTTATTTTTGTTCCTGAGTCCTGGTTGCTTCCCCAACTGGACCTCCACCTTGTTTTGTGTTATACCGAATGTGTTAAATATTTATCTTTGACTTTTTCTCTTTCCTGGGCATTCGTTTTGCACCTCTCCACCCCCCACCAAGCTAAATCTCTGCTTTACTTTCATCTTCATGTCTCTGACTTTATTGATTTATTTTATTAGAATTGTGCTTCCCAGACTTTGTGGGTTTCTGTCCCCCAGTTTGGACAGCTTAATTTCCATCTTCTTGATTTCCTCTTAGGGAACCATAAACATCGCTTCCTAATTATAGCCCTGGATGGTTTAGACCATCAGTTAGGGCACAGGTGTAAAATTGTCTAATTTTTTCTTTATAGGCCCGAACACACCAGAGCAGGGAGCACATTGGAATTCCTAGCAAGTACTATTGATTCCCGAGCCCTCCCTCACAGACAGGTCACTCTCCCATCCTTGACTCTCAAGCAATACCCTTCAACACCACCTTTCTGAAAAACTCATGTCCCTACCTTCGCTGATTGCTAGCTATGTGACCTTGAGCAAGAGGCTTTATCCCTTTGAGATTTAGTTTCCTGATCAAGGTTTTTATAGTCATCAGCTAAAGATGAGGGGGTTAAATGAGATGATGCATTTAATATTTCAACTCCTTAGCACAGCGCCTTCTGCACTATTAGCCCTTCGTAAGTATCAGTTTACTTTTTGTTTTGGACTGTGTTCAGCTTGGTTCCCTATTCTAATTGTTAATTTAAGAAAATCTACATAATGCCCTCCCTCTGGGACACTCAGTAGAGTAAGAACTTTTATATCCGGGCTAATTTGAATAACATTCTCGGGGAAAGAATTAGAGGCAAGGCTGGGACAGAAGGAAACCGTGGAAGGGTGGACGCCCAGGAAAGGCAGCTTTGAACACGTACAGAAACTCCACTTTGTCCCAGGTGACCTTCCTGCTGGATGTGAGGCCGTCCCCTCAATGGCCTTTCTGCCACTGCTCCTCCCACGCCCCAGGGTTCCAGCCTGACAGGCTTAGGTTGTTACTAGGTGTTAGCATTTTTATGTATTTATCTCTTCCACCTCTCTCTTCTCCTCTCCTTCTCTTCTTCCTCTGCCTTTGAGTGTGTGTGTGTGTGTGTGTGTGTGTGTGTGTGTGTGTGTGTCACAAGAAGATTTTTAGCCAGGGCTGGAATGTAACCTATTCTCCTGTAAGACATTTGATGCCCCTTAAACACTGCCTTGTTAGAGTCCATTTCAAGTTATTTATTCCCTTTTTGTGTTATATTTGCAAATTTCTACAATAGTCTATGAGATAATTAGGACCTGTTCACACTCTTACAAGCGATCATTGTAGCTTCTGAGCTGTTTGTCTACATCTGGTTTCCTGTTGGCACATGTTCCATTGGTTTCTCATTAACCCTGGTGTATTTTATTGTCAGTCTTTTATTACCACACAGCGGGGAGTTGACCCCTCACGTTCTGCTCTCTCACTTTTTTCCTAGGCAGCCATTGAAGTGTCGTGGATGAGAGGAGAGTGCTCTGGTAACAAATTACTACAAACTTAGTGTCTTGAAACAACACAAATTTATTATCTTACGTTCTGTGTGTTACAAGGCTGACCTGAGTCTCACTGAGTAAAATCAAGGTATTAGCAAAATACTTTCGGGGGAAGCACCTTCCCTTCTGGAAAAAAATACTAATTTTTATTACAGTGCTTAGTTCCCCTTTTACAAAATCCCTTACAACAAATTCTTCTGAAAACACTGGTCAAAGAAAAGGTTTATTCTCTTTTATTTCATAATAAAAACTGGCAAATTATCACATTTCTTCTTCTGCTTGTTAGAAACCTCAATGCTAACTTTATTAACTAGATTTCCTTACAGAAAATTTCATTACTTGGCCCATACGTATACTTTTTATGCAATTGATTTGATAACATTAAAGGTAGTTTCATTACAATTTCAAAAGACCCAAGGCTTTAAGGAATGGTTAGGGATGACTGATTTAATCTAAAATCTAAATGGTCACTTCAGATCATGACAATTAAATGGAATCAACAAGATGAGATTGATTAGCGATGAAAATAAAGACCACCTTTATGTTCCAGGAGTCAAATGCAAGGATACAGGAAATAGAAGGCCTCACTCAACAGAAATTTAATCTAGGGGTTTGTCAGCTGTGAGATCAGTAAAAAGTCAAGAACATGATGTGAATGGGGGGGGGGGAAAGTATATATGTGGCTTTAGACGTAATCACTAGATGAGATGTCGGAATCCACAAAATTTTATTAGTAAAGTAGACATCAAAAGACTAAGTTGATAAAGAGAAGACTGTACTAAAGCTAGGAATCTGTATGCTTTGTGATCTGAAAACAATGTGAAATGATTAATAGTTAAAACAACTATTTAGAGATAAATTTGAATAATGCTGGAGGGGGGAGTAGGAGTATTTCCTCATAAGCCCACTATTTAGATACTCAGTTGGAAACTGGTGGTCCACATACATTTCTAAACTGAGCAGATACTTATACTAGGTAACTTGAAGGTCTCTTCCAACTCTGGAATTAGACGAGCCTATTAAAAGACAAAAGCAACAGCAAATTTGAACTTGTACTTCTAATCATTTTTACTTTAAGTAAATGTGCCACTTAGCCCCAATACATAAGTACAACTTAAGTTCTAGCAGGAAACGGTGTAATTAAAGAGAACTGACTGACAGGATAAAAATATAAAAGAGACTCTGAGTTGGATGAATGGTTTCATAGAGCTTTAATTAGTTGTCTGTTGCTGTGTAACGACCTACGCTGAAATTTAGTGGCTTAAAATAATAAACATTTTTTTAATCTCACACTGTTTTTATAGGTCAGCAATTGGAGAGCAGCTTTGCTGGGTGGTTTTGGCTCAAGGTCTCTCATGAGATTACAGTCAGAATATTGGCCAGGGCTGCAGTCCTCTGAGAGCTGAGGTTAAAGGACTTACTTCCAAGATGTTCCGTTTATATGAATGGTGAGCATATAGTGTTGCTCGCTTCCTCTTGAGCAAGTGATCCAGGAGAGAGCAGGGTGGGATCCCCAATGTCTTATATGACCTAGCCTTGGAAACCGCACCCCATCATTTCACACTATCCTGCTGATGACACTGGGGGCCCTGTTCAGTGTGAGAGGGAGCTACACAGGCAAGTGACTGCCAGCTGGGGACCACTGGAAACTGCTTGGAGGCCACCCGCTACCGGGCTATTTTCTAATGCATTGCTTTTTAGCCACCTAAGCGGCTAGTGAGGGGCAGAGTAGACTAGGTGATGAGAATGATTTCTAATTCCATCACCTTTTACTCAGTAAATAAGAACTGGTTGTTGTCTTTTCATTATTTTTCTTTCAAATTAATTCTATTCAAATCCTTGACTATTTTATGACTGCCTACAATATGTGAAAATGGTAGAAGACTAACACCTGGAGTCATAAGACTGCTTCTTCACAGAAGGCTTTACACATGGGGTCATATTTAAACAATTCAGGAATCCTCTAAGTCGGTATAATGTGTTCTGTATCACAGATGAGAAAACTGAGGCTAAATTAAATGCTTATAATTATACAGCCAGTCAGTGGTGTTATCAGGATTTGAACACCAGACTACCCATCTCCAGATGTTCTTTCCACTAAACTGAGATGAAAGGTGTTTCCTCCTTATTTCTTCAGTTTTCTGTCCACTAATGTGAAATTGATTTTGCTAGACTTAAGAAAATAATGACTACAAAAATATTTATTTCTCTGAAGATAAATAATGCAATGGTTATGAATCTGGGTCCAGAAACTCATGAGCAAAAAATAGAACTTGCATTATTTTCTGTAATACAATTTAATATCTACTTGATCTAGCTTTATTGTGGTTTGTGGTATCTAAAAGTACTTAAGAGATTTTTTTTTTTAATTCTCACCTTTTCCCTGCACCTGGGAATTAACATCAGCTAATATCAGCTGACCAAGTTGGCTGTGTTTTGCTCCAGGCAGAGACTAACAACTGTAAAATTAATGTGTTCTGATTAATATTTTAAGGCAAAGTTCATATTTTAAGTTAACTATTATTTAGCTATATGTGGAAGGATGGTATCCAGGTTCTTATTAACACCCAAGATGTTTTTATGAAAACTCAAATAGGAAAGTTTTTTTATATCCAGGACCTGGCTGAGTATGGCCACACAGTATTTAATTTCTAAGTCATTAGCTAGTGTGATCCTAGCCACATGTCAATAAAAGTAAAGGGACTCCAGAATATACTGATCTCCCATTATTTACATGCACATCTCAGAGGTTATATTGTCCAGTGAAGGCTCTAATAATACCTTTCACCACCCCATCTCCCCTTGCCAGTGATCTTCTTTGAATGTGACCCCCCCCATCCATAATTGGAGGGGTGGAATCTGTATCCCCTTTTCTTGTACCTAAGCATACCTTTTTGACTGAGTAGAGCGACAGTAGAGTCTATTTTACAATGGAAGTGACACTATTTGACTCCTGAGGCATTAAAGGAGCTACAGCTTCGGCCTAGCTCTCTCTCGGAACACTTGCTCTTGGGGCCCAGTCACCATGCTGTGAAGAACTCCTGGCCATGTGAAGAGACCTCTCGTAGGTGTTCCACCTGACAGCCAGCATCTACCACCACACACGTGAGTGAAGAAGTCTTCAAGGTGACCCCAGCTCCACTTCCCATCAAGTTCATCTGAGACCCTGAGTGAGGATCACGTAGTTAAGCCCTCTCAAGGCCCAGAATGGCGAGAAATAACAATAATAAACAATGGTTGGAGTTTTTTTTAATCCTGTTGAAGTTAGAGTGTTTTTTTTTAGGCAGACATAGAAGACAGACACAGCACATTGGCCCAGGGACAAAAACAACCCTGAAGTAGAGGTGTCAAAGTTGGCATTACCTGTTGGTGGTTTCACTGTAGCTCCTTATGTTCATTTTTCCCCATCAACCTCTTTATCTTACCATAAATACTTGGAAACAGGAGAGCTCCCTGTCACATGCATCTTTGCAAAATTATGCTTCAGACTAGCTATTCAGAATAATGTATCTACGCAGGGCACCCAGGAAATTGCCAGGGAAATGCACATCTCCCCATTTTGCGGCAGCTGCACTGTGACTCATTCACGGGCTGATCCGATGGGAGCGGGGATAGAAAACTCACAGAGCTAGGATTCGCCTGGCTGGACTCAGGGCCAAAGAATTTGGGAAGAGCTCAGAATTCTGCTCATTTTGGAATCTAATCTGCTTCTGACTTGAATAATAAACCACCCGAAATATAGTGGTTTCAAACAACCACCATTTATTTAACTCAGTGTGATATGGTTAGCGATTCATGCTCTGCTTAGCTGAGCCGTTCTTCTGGTCTCAGGTGAATTTTCTCGTGTGTCTGCTCCTCCGCTGCAAGGCCTGGCTAATGCCAAGGGCAATGGGGAGGACTGTGCCACATGTCCCTTGTTCTTCAGCAGGCTGGCCTGGGGTCAGTCACATGGCAGTGGCATAGCTCCAAGAGAAAGAGCAGAAGCGCACAAGCACCTTGTAGCCCTGGCTGAGAACTGGCTCGCTGCCACGGCTACCACGTGCCATCGGCCACAGCAAGTCACAAGGCGACCCGGTGCAAAAGGTAGGCACACACACTGTAACTTGATGGGATGCATTGAAGTCACACGGTAAAGGACGTTGGACACAGGGAGGAGTAAAAAATACATTTTTTTCAGTAACTTAGTCCTGGTCTTGGTTGCCCAGGTCGGTGTTCGTTTCATAGATCAGGCGACAGAGGGCAATCTCACAAGTAGAAAGAGCTGGAGGCCAGACATTTGCTCACGAAGCTGAAGTCACATTCTGGGAAGATATACCTCCGTTTGTAAGTAGTTCTCACAGATATCTGCAATTTGTATTTATGTGATACTTGCCCACTCTATGAAATTAGCATTTTCTCTCTAGCACCCTGGTTTTATTTGGCTAAATCACGTGGAATCTTCTTAGGGCAGATGGCTGAGGTCCACAGAGATGTAAATGGTGAGGGCGAGACCCAATGTGAGTGGGTAGAAAAGGCAGAAGCGATATCAACTTTCAGAACTTCTACCTGATGGTAGAAAAATCTCAAACCTTCAGTGCCAGAGGGAATTTCAGCCAACCACATTTACTCCGATGGGACAGATGAATTAATAATGGGGTGTGTGTGTGAGAGAGAGATCGAGACTAGTACTATGCGGCACAAGAGATAAAACAAGATGAGAAAGAACTAAGATTTATTGTGACAGGAACTATATCATATAGACTCAGATGCTCAGCGATGGAACCAAACCTTAATAAGAACCTTAATTTCTTATTTAGTAAGAGGCTAGTAGTTCTTATTTATGGTTGTCCATTTTTTTCATTGCTGTCATTTTGATCACTGCGTAATGCTCTCGCAATTAGAAGTACATAATTTACTTTCTTCCCTGTTGTTAAACACTTATATGTCTAGTTTCTTATCATTACAAACAGTGTTGCAATAAACATTTCTGAGGACAGTTTGTCTCCCCAATTGTGTATAAGCCTCAGGAGGGCAGACTGGTGTCTCCAGTGCCCAGAACAGTGCCTGGCACAGGGTAGGTGACTAACAATGCTTTAAAATATCTTTTCTCACATTTTAAACTCTCAGGGAAGATGTCCAGATGTCTATGCCTTCAGAGTGTTTTTATCCAAATATTTTCTGTACAGAGAACAAATCACATGCACTAATTTTCTTCCGTGTGAAAAACTCGATAGAGGCAAATATCAGCCAAACTTCCTTTTACTTTCATTTTCTGGTTAGAAATAAGGAACTAAACTTGGATAGAGAAAGAGAGAATGAGCATTTCCTACACCTACTGTGTGCCAGACACTGTGCAAAGCATGATACTTTCATTGCCTCCTGTCATCTTCACAGCATCCAAGATGTGGGTGAAATTATGCCCACACACAGGCCTCAGGTAGATTATGCAACTTGCCCAATGCCAAGGTCACCCAACTGGCTGATGGTAGAACCAGGATTTGAATTCACATTTGTTGACTTCAAAGCACTTCTGTTTTTTACCTCTCGCTACCTACCTGGAAACCAAATTGGATATATAACTTCAAAAATCCTCCAACAAGCCAACCTCAGAAACTTCTAATCCCAGTCCTGTGTTCATTGAAGTTTTCCATCTGAGGCTGGGATATCAAAACCCAAGGGCTGAAGTACCTATTCAGGAACAGTTGTCTCTGTGGGTGGCTGACCTGTTCTCCTGTGATTTTTGGCCCCATGTTCTCATAACCTGGTCCCTCTTTGCAGACCATCAGGGAAAGTCAGCATCTTTTTCTGGGTCTATAAAGCCGAATACTCGGTCTTCATTGTTTGATTTCTTTCTGGGCTTTCAGACCCATGCACACATTTTGGGGAGGTTCCAGGGTTTTACTCTGTGAACACTTGGCGCTTTAGGGATGCTGCCAGGGGTCTCTGCTTAGACATCTGCTCTTTGACATCATCACGGCCTTGCTGTGAGCTCAGTGCAGTGTGACTTGGGTCCTTCCACCTAACGGTGCCCTGGTCGCATCCCAGCTACACCGCGCACGGCCAGCGTCTGCTGCCTGCCTCACCCCACTTTTGGAACCCAGAAGTAGCAGCTGGGCAATTTGTCAACATTTTTTGCTGTGCAACCAGGGCAGTTTGTTATAATCTACTGTTCTACACCCGTGACCGGAAGACTGAGGCATTTGAATGATAATCCTTCATATTCTTGGTTGTTTTCTGCTTGGGGGGGTCTGATGTTTCTATGGCCTCGAGCCTCTGTGGCCCCCTGGAAGGAAGCTTTTCACTCAACTTTGACCAGGTCGGTGGAACCTGATTCTCACCAAAGTCCTGGGACATTTTCCATATTACTCTCTTCTCTTATTTTGAATGTATCGCCTATTTGGTATGAAATGGAGCCTCTTTTTATCTTTTCCCTGAACTTCCCCCACCCCATATGCTTGATCTGGAAGATACGATTATCGCCATCTCTCTGGGGATCCCAACAGTGCCTCTCTCTCTACATTCCTCTTGGCTTCTGGCTTAGTTTTTTTTTTTGAATCCTAGCCTTGCTTGTGCTTAGAACAACTAGGCAATGTACCCAGACTGAGTCCTGACAACTAGCATTTACTAAATGCCTATCAGCGCTCACAAGCCTGAGAAAATACTAATGATGTCTACTTCATTTTATATCCTGGAATTTTCTGCACTGTGATGTCCTGTTTGTGAAAGAGTTAACCTGTGGTTGAGTCCTGTCTTTGGTTAGATGTAATGACTCCATAGCTATCCAGTCTCCCCAGTTTCTCTTCTGCTGACAGATAACCAACCCCCAGATACCTGAGCAGGTGAAACATCTCAGTCTGATTCCTCTTCTCTTTCTGTTTGGGGTCACAAGTCAACTTTTTGGCCTTAATTATATCGATTCAACTCTTCTGCAGCGGTGTAGATGGTCTGGAGCGATTGGACAGGAAGTTATTGTGAAATGCAGGAAACTGTAGAAATAAACCTGACCCATTTCAATCAGGAAAGCAGCATGAGCCTTTTAGAAAATTCCAGGCACTGCCTGAATACTGAGTGATTGGCCTGCTGAGGGCATTGCTAATAGGAACAGGGCATTTCTCCCAGGCCCCTTGCTTAAATGGCGGAGGCTGCCTGCAAGTGCCCCCTGAGGAAATGTATGCCTGTGGACCACGTTACTAGGTTCTGGATACTCCCTCTATTTGACATAAGGCCCTGCTGGTATTTTGAACTTGGTCTTTTTCTCAAATCTTTCTTCTTTACAACCAACACCAAGTCCCTTGGAAATCTTTCTAAATGACCTTTCTAAATGATCTTTTGTGATTGTGTGATTGTCTAAAATAGCCCTCAACGCCATGATCTTTCTTCTTTTCACCCTCACGGAGGTCGCCTTCATTTCTCTCGTGGAAACTCATGGAAACTGCTTATGAGGCAGGTCTACCTTTGCCCTTGTCTTTGCTCGTCGCTACCAGAGTGGGTTCCCCAATATATATATAATCATGTCACCCATTCCAGGCATCTATCCAATGTCCTCTCTCATTTGTTCAGAACCTTCATGAAATTAAGACCGTGCCCTTGGGTTGACATTTACAGCCTCTCCCTCGTAACCCCAGCATTTCTTTTTTGGATTATTTTCAACCAGGTCTTCCCAGCAGGCACGTGAGCAACATCAGTGGGAGATACACAGCGGGAGGTCCTTGCACATGCCTACTAGCCCAGCTTACTGCCTTAAACAGAATCGAAAGAAGCCCCACTTTTCATGCCCAACAAATATTTTGGCAGATAATGTGTCAGATCCATTCAAGCCCTGACATTTTAAGTGTGTATAAAATTAAAATATTGATACCTTTAGGATCAGAGTCCTAAGTGTTATTTCCTTTTTGCCAGTAGTGGATGGATAGAAGGTGACAGAATTAGCAAGGTGGTCAGATGTGTGCAAAACCATTCTTCTGTCATTATGGTAAAGCTACAACCCCAAAGCAATACCCATTTCACCATTTATCTATCCATCTAGTCACCTGTAGGTATTCACTGAGCAACCACTATATGCTAGGCACTGCAAGGAGCTAAGAATATGTAAGTTTTTGTGATAAATGGACCCTATCTTCAAGCAGCTTGCTATGTAAGGGTGGTAGAGACCTATAAACAGAGCTGCACCTCTAGGTGTTATGAGAGCTGCAATAACAACCTTAATGGTTGTGTGGGGAGCACAAACTCTCCTGGGGTAGTTAGGAAAGGTTTCTAGGAGGAAATGTAATGACTCAGATCCATTCGAGCCCTGATATTTTAAGTGTCTCTAAAATTAAAATATGGATACATTTAGGGTCAGAATCCTGAATATTATTTCCCTTTTTTTTTTTTTTTGCCAGGAGTGGATTGATAGAATGTGACAATGTGAAACACACACACACACACACACACACACACACACACAGAGTCTAAAGATAAGCAGTCCACGTGAAGACTGAGACCTGATGACTTGGGCTCTTGGAAACGAAAGCCTGCTTCATCCTCAGACCTTGCACTGTCTTCAACATTAGAGAGAAGGCAATGACCCTAGTTGCAGACACTGGCCACTTCCTCACTAGCCCTAGGGCCAGCTTCAGGCCACAGAACCATCATTCTGGGTACGTTTTACAGGGATTGCACCAGGTGAAGAGAGTCTAGGGTGCCGTTTAAAACAGTGATTGTAGTTGGCCCCACTGTTAGTGACAGAACATCATTCATGGGAGCTGAGAGGTGGGAGAAAGGGAGAGCATTGTGGAAGAAGACTATTCCAGTTTATTTCATAATTAAATCTGGAGACTTGGGAGCGACAGCAAAATATTAGAATGTAAAAATAAAACCAAAATAACACAACAAAACAAGATTCATAGGTACAGAAATAGATTCAGTTACAGAGAACAAACTGATGTTTGCCAGAGGGAGAGGAGTGGGGATAGATGAAAAAAGTAAAGGGGAATATGAGGTGTAAACTTCTAGTTATGAAATACATAAGCCACAGAGATTTAGTGGACAGGACAGGGAGTACAGTCAATAATATCGTAATAACTTTGCGCAGGGACAGATGGTTGCTAGACTTAATTGTGGTAATCCATCCTAAGATATATAAATGTTGAATCACTATGTTATACACCTGGAGCTAATATAATATCATATGCCAACTACTCTTTAATTAAAAAAAATTTAAAAACACCAGAGTAGGTAATCTCAGCATAAATAATTCTGTGAGTCCCTCTTGCCTATAGAGTGGGTTCAGAGGGATGGGTCTGCATACCTCCTTGCAGGTTCATGTGGGAGAATTCTAAGCCGATCCCAACTCACTCCTTGGGCACCATATTTTGGGTGAGATTATTATAATGGTCCCATTTGGTATTGCAGCTGTGCTCCTTGCCTTAATCTTAAAGACACTGCATAGAGTTTAACCTTTCATGAGTTTATTTTTACCTCATGAGGAAGTCCTGGCCCAGATGTTTGTGTCTTTTCTAACTCAATTATATCCAGTCTCTCATGGGGTAACTAAGAAAGTTGAAAACATTTCCAGAGTAGCATTCATGACTCCTTTTTTTATTTTTTTCTTTCAGAGCCAGTTTTCGTAGCTCCACAAAGTGGATAAATACATATTAAGCTCTTTGCAAATGTCTTGTCAGGAGAGTTTGGAGAAAAGTGCCTTTAATTGACTATGGGCGCACAGTTCAATTTAAATTCCAAAGTGTAATGGAGTTAAACCTTGCATGATTGTATCTTACTGATTTTCATCTGGGTTTTGGTTTAAAAAAAAAAAAGGAGAAGCCCTGGCTGGTGTGGCTCAGTTGGTTGGGCATGGTCCCAGGCACCAAGAGGCTGCAGGTTCGATTCCCAGTCAGGGCACACGCCTGGGTTTGGGGCTTGATCCCTAGTAGGGAGCGTGCAGGAGCCAGCTAATTGATGTTTCTCACATTGATGTTTTTCTCTTTCTCTCCCTCTCCCATCCTCTCTTTCTCTCTCTCAAATTAATAAAAACATATTTTTAAAAAAGAAGAAAAAAATAAAAACTTGCAAGCAATCCCTTTTCTTTGTGAAATTCAAACTATGATGCCAGGAGCATTAATGCTACATTAACCAAACATTACCAATTTCCCATCAACTAATAATGTCCATTTAACTGTCCCAGTTCAGCTAGTTATTTGATCAGGCTGAGAAGAGATAAGAGGCAACTGCCTTCTTTATTCCAAGCACTTGCCTAATTGAAAGAAAATTGGAAGGTTGAAGAACATCTTCCTGGGGCTCCAGCTACCTCACACAACTATCGCATCCCACTCAGCTTAAGGATCGCCTCTTCTAGGAAGTATCTTCTTATGTCCCCTTCATAGGCTAGGTTGGAGGATGTTCCTAGGTGTGAATTTTCATATTGCTCTATGCATATCTTTAACATCAGACTGAGGTTGTTTTTTATGTTCATAAGTATCTCTCTATGTGTCCAACTCTCTATACTATGATATTCTTGAGAATGGAAACCGTGTCCTGTTTATCTTCCCATTGTCATGGAAAAGAGTAGGGCCTAGGTAGTGACTGAGTGACTTATTGTCTACATCTTCATATCTTAGTTGGCAGAAGCCTATAACAGGCCATTGAGCAGCACTCTCCCCCTAATTACAGCAGAGGTCCGATGGTAGAGCCCCTGGGCTCACCTGCCCATTCACTGGGCAGCTTCATCCACCCACTGCCCTGACAGGCAGCCTCAGCACAGCTGTTCAGCGAATGCAGATGTGAAAGGCTCTGGTGGATTACGTCTGAACAGGACAGTCGGTCCATCTCGGAACATCTACTTTAGTGTTAGTGAGCACTGACCAGCCAGCTTGCCCTACCTAACTGGAGTATAATAATACTTAGCCCGTTTTCTGTAGCCAGTGACTCTGACGGATTAATAAAGCTTTTAACTAGATCCCCCTCATTTCCATGTTACTGGTTCCTTCAGAATAGGACCTAAATACATAATAGGTATCCTGAGTGTTGGACCCTTCTAGAATGTTCATTTGGCAAAGCTGTATGTGAAACAGCCTAACTGAAAAGTTCCTAATGGAATGCATGGTCATCTTCGGCTGCACTCTGGGATGGGTCTCTATGGTGGTCAGTCTTGATTAGCCAGTGGCAACGAGCCAGTAACCATCATGGTTTTTTCATGCTGGAAAAATACAGGCAAATCCCCAGCAAATTGGTCACATTTTGTACTGACTTGCCCGGAACCCTCCCCTTGCCAGTTTGGGGATCCTTGCTCAGGAAATAACAAATCCAAGAAGACAGATCGAAGCCCAACGTCATTGCAAATTAGAGGGGTGTGAAGTATTCTGCTTTCGGCCCATCTCTCCTTGACAAATTAGAAAGTCAAGAAAGATGGCCTTGATGTGGCCAGCATTTTAATCCAGAATTCAGACATCCATACCTTAAGACTGCTAAATCCTCTGTGACCTACAGACTTGAACTGTACAGGATGGAGTGAAACTTCAGTAAATACATGTCTTGGGGGCTGGAGGTGACCAGGACCATTGTGCCCTTTTCCAAAGAAAGACTCTCCAGCCTTCTGGCTGGAGGCAAAGAGTTGTTACCTTTGCAAAGAAAGTTAAACTTGCCCGACATCATTAGATGAAAAAAACATGTGTGTATTATTCTAACAACAAAGCCAGGGCTGCGAGAGGAAGGCTCCTGCAGGCTGTTTCAGTGAGCCACGGTGGCATCGATGCTCTTTGAGTGGGAGGTTTCTGTTCATTTGCAAATGCGATGACATTTGCAGCTTTTTGTACCAAGAACGGAAGCACCTTGGGAAGCTTGTGGTTGAATGCACTCTCCCTAGAGAGCAGCAAATGAGGTTAAATCCATTTACTGGTGGAGGGTCTGCAGGGAAGGGGGAACTGAGAGAGAAAGGGGCAGATGGGTGTGTGGCAATGAGTTATTCTAGTTTGAATTGACTTAGAGAAAATGTATTTATTTGCCTCCTTTCTTCCTACCTTAATCATTTTCTTCAAAGACTGCAGGGACAAGGCTCAGAAAGCATGATTCTTCAGCAGAAAGCTCTGGGGTGGCTGTAACCTCTTGACCTGAGAGGGCAGGCTCAGGCTCCTGGCTCCCGGGCATGGGACGCCTGACTTTATCCAAATTAGGGATTCAGTTCAACAGCAAATTTGATTAAAAGGGAGGTCAGTAGTGACCAAACTAACCCCCTGAAGGAGTTAATGAGGCTGAAGGGATTCCAAATGGCTTCATGTGGCAGTAGATGGTTTTAATTCAAGCAGCCTTGGACAGTTGTAATTAAAAAGTAAATAAAGTTCTCCGTTTATAAAAAGCTCTCCCATTTCCTCATACCAGAGATATTAGAGCCCTAAGGAATCTTATTTGATGCTGGATTTACCCCCTCAGTTTCCAAGGGAGAAAAAGGAACCCCAAGGAGTTAAATGACTCCCACAGAATTGGAGGTTATTAATGGGCTGCTCTGTGCTCTGAAGACTATGCCTCTCACTGTGGAATCTTGGACCCAACCCCTGCCCTATAGCCCTTGGTTCCAAAGCAGGAATCACCCCAAAGTCACAATAAGAACACTCCCAAGTAGGCGTGAGAAGAACTCTAGACTTTTTGTCCACTTGCTAGCAGATTTGACTCACTGAATTTTTTCTACTGGGACTGGGTACTTCCCCTTTGAATAATAGACATGTCATCTGCAAAATAAAACAAGCAAAAATCAGCGCTGGCGGGGCTGCTTGTACCACGCACGTAGAGCCTTCGCAGAAATGAGGAGAAATGCCCCCTCTGGCGGTGGAGCTGGAGAAGAACACCCTTTCCTGTGGGGTGGCTCGCCCTTGGAACAGGGGACCAGCTTGACAGGGGGCTGGATTTCATGCCCCACTTACCCCTTAGCCGGGCATACTTTTGCAGGGTGCCAACTACACATTGAATACAGGGACTCTGGTACTAGCCTTACTCCCAGGTTTTCGTGAGACCACGAGGGAAAGCATCTGTAGGAGTCTTTGTAAGGTGCAGCACTCCATGTCAATGTCGGTCCCACTAAAATATTCAAAGTGGTGGAGACCATAGGGACATCCCTTTATAATTAAATTGCGCTTGGGCAGCCGAGTTGAAACTCATTCTACCACTGAGAGCTTTATGCCTAAGTCAGCTGCACCTTTGAAAAAGTGGTTTTCAAACTTGAACTGGATTTTTCATGAGTATTTTCTTGGGAAAGGTCATTGAAGGATAGTTATCAAGGTCTGCATGTCAGGATATATCCCCAGGGAGAAGTGTCATTTCTCAGAGTCAATCAGAGGTGGCTTCTGCTAGCATGACATGTTAAGAACCTGGTAATTCTGATGTTCCTTAGGATGGCTGCACAACATAGGCAAGGGAAACAGAAGGGCAGTCACTGACAGCAAGCTCTTAGAAAACAGGACACATGATATGTGAGTGACTGGAGGTTGCAGGGTGGTAATTTTTGACATGAAGACTCTGATCTTGTATACATAGAAATGAAGGTTTGCAAGTGTGGTTGCCCAATTCTCTGTGACTCTCTCCTCTTTGAAGAGGTGAGATTTGAACTGAGACCTAAATGAGGAGAGGGAGCCAGCTAATGTGACTATCTGGGTATAAAGCATTTCAGAGAGAAGAAACAGCTAGTGAAAAGGTCCTGGGGCAGACACAGGTTTGGTGTGTTCCAAAAACTAATGGGTTGGTATGTTTCAATTTTAGTGAGTGAGAGATAGAGAGTGACTGGAGAATTGGCAGGAGCAGTAGACAAAAGTCATATCATACTGGGCAGTGGTTGTCAGCTACCACTGTATATCAAAAATGCATGTGCTCCACTCACAGAGATTCTGGTGCAGTTAGCCTGGTGCACTGCCCTGACAAACAGAGGTCATTTGAAATATTAGTGTGGGTGTCGAGAAAATGGATGGTTGTCCTGACTCGGTAATTAACAATTTTGTTTTTGAAAGCCAGGTTTTCCAGTTCTTTATTTTCTACAAAACTGGAGGTGGATCTAATTGACTTGTCAATGGCTAATGATAAATCACTATGTGATGTTGACATTCAGCTTTAAACGGTACAAAACATTGAGTGGCACCGCCATTACAAAAGTCCCATTTGTGTCTGTTTGTTTACAGGAAAAACTTTCTAAGTTCTAAGTATTTATACAAATGAAAAACAGGAATGCAATTGAGGCTGAACCTCATTTGTTCTAGAGATTGGTTATATTCATCCATGAATACGTGAGAGACCCATTTTGGATTATAGTTTTAACTCCGTAATTATTTATCAAAATTTAGAAGGTATTTTATTGTTTTGAAAAATGTTGTGCTCATAATTGTAATGATAGCTCAATCTTTAACACGTAGGGTTACAGAAAACTTTCTAAAGATTGTTGTAAAGAGGTATGAGAGACTGATTAATAGAGCATTTTAAAGTGTAAAATTACATTTCATTATGTAATTTTATGAAAAAAATAAAATAGAAATATAATTTAAAGGGAGAAAAAAGGTTTATAAAAGTTGTTAAAGAAGAGCTTGTCTGTGTTATTTTTCCCTCCAGCAGATAATAGCATTAAATTCCTGTGCCTTCCCTTTGCCACTCTTTAGATTTCAAACAGTTTTCAGATGGCAGAAGTAAAATATGCTGCATATTATATCCTTTGCA
The DNA here is from genome assembly GCF_964146895.1 of Miniopterus schreibersii. Lineage (NCBI taxonomy): Eukaryota > Metazoa > Chordata > Mammalia > Chiroptera > Miniopteridae > Miniopterus > Miniopterus schreibersii. The sequence continues at coordinate 31,525,426 of NC_138115.1, forward strand.
GCTGTTGAAACTTTAATGAAGTATTTAGATGCCAGCTTAGAGGTGTTTAAGTGGATTCATAGCTTTTCAGAATTCTTTTAGTGGACATGTAAGCACCAGAATTGGAAGGTGACTCTTTTAGAGCAGATGATGGACTTTCTTATGGGCCATTTGGATTCCTCTTAGGCCATGGACACACATCTTTCTTCTAAATGGCCTCTCTTGGGCCACTGAACACTGGTTGGTGTTACAGTCTTAGTTCAGGGTAATTCCAAAGCAACCACTGGAAATATATGTCTGTGTGTATATATTGAGGTAAAATATACATAACATAAAATTTACCACTTCAACCATTTTCAAGAGTTACAGTCCTGTGGCATTAAGTACATGCACAGGGTTGTGCATCCATCACCACCATAGAAATATTTTAAGAAACGATTTGGCACCTCAAAAATTTACAATCAATAAAATGCATTTTACTGGTATTTGTTAAGAGAAAGCCAGACATCTGAAAGCTTTCACCTTATTTTCTGCATTACTCTGATTGAGAGTTTTGTTTACTCTGTGCTGCCATATACAGGCCTGTGTGAGAAATACTTCTGTATCCAGGTCTCGGAAAGAATTAGATTTAAAAAATTTTAGCAGTGGTTGGGCTTTTTGTATAATGTATCTGCATTACAAAAACTGCAGTAATTACGTGTTCCTTATGTGGTAAAAATATAAAACAAAAACAAGAAGTTTGGATGCTTTTTACGAAAGGATGTGAGCTCTATGCTCAGCTCTGAGTGACTAAGGGTGGCCCTTCTTTGAAGCCCTGGGAGACACAGTCCCAGGGGGGGTCTGCGAGAATATTTTTCTGCCTAGAATTTCCTCTTTTATCTTTACATTAAGTTCTACACATGACCTGTCAGGGAAGTTCATTTGTTCATTCACTCATTCATGATTCATTCATCAGACACTGATTGGACACCTACCATATGCCAGGTCACCACCTTGCTAGCTCTGGGCTACAGGGAAACGTTATAATAGCCATCCCCCCAAAAACTCTTGGTTTAGTGTGGGAAAGAGAATGATTCTAAATGTTACCAATGGGGTGAGTGCTTCTGCTGATGGCAGAGAAGCACCTATCTGAGTCAGGAAGCCGAGCTAGAGAAAATGTTTCGGGTGGGGTGATGCCATAGCTGGGTCTCAGAAGACAAGCAGGAGTCAGCAGGGTGGAGGAAAGAAGGGCAGGATTTCCAGCCAGAGGGAACAGCTAGCTGGCCTCCCCAAATAGCCCTCCCCGGGTTTGGCCCATTCTTGACCTATATTGCAGAGATTTCAACTTCTAAATTAGACTCCTACAGAAGCTGCCAATTTGAGCCAGGCACAGAGTGACTGGCAGACAAAATCAGCTATGTTGGGGGTATCCAGTCAGGTTCCCATTTGGCCCACAGAGCAAAGAAGCACCCCTGGGGAGGGGAGGTTTTGGCTAAATGCTTAATTTTCAGATGTCCTTGTGTTCTTCAGACCCTGTGACAGCAAGATTTGGGTATTTACCTCTGTGAGCACAGGGCTTAGCACAGCCTTTCACTGAAGGGTGAACCAACCTGAGGAGGGGAAGTTTGTAACCGCCATGTCCAGCTGGCAGGGGCAGGAGGGAGAAAGGACCCTGGAATGTCAGAAGTGTGTGAGATGTGAGTGTGAGTTGGCGTTACACCTCCAGGCCGCCTGCAGTGGGAGTGGGCAAGTGGCCCTGGGAGGACACGCCTGCAGCTTTCTTTTCTCTCTCCTGTGGCTCATCACAGGCTCCCCTTAAGGATTGGACACGGGGAGATGATCAGAAGGAGAATGGAACAGAGGAAGGGAGCAGACGTGGACTGAGTGCCTACTAAGTGCTTGAAGCTCCAGCTCACTCTTATCTCCTTCTTTGGACTCCTGGCTGGGGAGCCGAGGCTGCTCCTCTGTGCTCCCAGGGTGCCCTGTACAGAACTCCGGCTCCCTTTGTTCTTTCCACGGGGACTTTCTTTCTTCCTGTATATTCCTCCTTCTCAAAATCAGGACTTTCTCACAAGCAGAGGTTATCTAGTCTGATGTTTTGGACCTTTAACAAGGACTTAGCACATAGTAGGCCCTCAGATTCTTAATTAACTGGATTGCATCTCTTCGATGGTGTTTTGTTTTGTTTTTAAATATATCTTTATTGATTTCACAGAGAGGAAGGGAGAGGGGGAGAGAGAGAGAGAAACATCAATGATGAGAGTCATTGATCGGCTGCCTCCTGTAGGCCCCCGACCGGGGATCAAGCCTGCAACCCGGGCATGTGCCCTGACCGGGAATCGAACCCTGATCTCCTGGTTCCTAGGTCGATGCTCAACCTCTGATCCACGCCCGGCGGGCACTCCGGTGGGGTTTTATATTCGCTGTCTCATTGAATGATTGTAACAAGCACTGCCGGGGTTTACCAGGACTGCTCTCAGTGCTCATTCACCCCTATGCTTCTCCTAAGACCTGTCGAGTGGGCGCTGTTACCATCTCCCACTAAATAAGGGGCCACCACGGCACCTAAAGGTTAACTAGCTTGGCCCTGGTCTCACATCGAGGAGGTGGTGGAGATGGGATTTGAACCACGGCCCCGACCCCCTAGCCTGTGCTTGGAGCTGCTGCACCACCCTGTTCCCGCCTTGACACTGCTCGGTCGGTGGATATTTATAACCTTTTGTAAATCTCATCTCCCTAGTCTTTGTCTACAGTATTATCTTTTCAAAATTTGTCAGGTAGATGAGAAACGTTTTCTTCAGTTTTAAAATTGTAATCCTTTGATTATTAAAGTGGCCTGGCTTTTTCTATGTAGTTCCTGGTCATTTTTCTATTTCCTGGTTTGTGTTTCTTTTCCTTTGAAATGTACTTTCCTATTTTTCATTCTTTTTTTCATTAGGATACTTTGGTTTTCCTAATCAACTTGTAGGACCTCTTTATTTATTAAAAAGAAGACTTGATCTGCTTCATATATTATTCAAATTGACCATTTGTCTTTAATTTTTTTCTTTTTTTAACTTATGGAAGTTTAAAAATCATATAAGCAAGCTATGAATTTATATTTTGCTTTTCCCATTGTTCCTGAAACTTGAATACCCCAAAATTAGAATCATGCTTACCTCTGTTTTCTTAGACTTAGGGTTTCAATTTTTATATTTCAGATGGTAATACATTTGCCATTCATTTTGGAACATGGTATGAGGTAGGTGCTAATTAGTCTTACTTTTTCTCAATTAAAACAATAGTTCAAAAGTGATATGTTGAGCGATCCTTTCCCCCGTGGTCCTTACTAGCATTCTCCTCTAGTTTTTTATTTGGCCCTATTACATCAAGGGCACTGCGCTGTATGCTGTAAGGCCTTTAGACGCAGAACTCCCAGCTTCTGCCCTCTGGGAGTTTCCACCCCGTGTGGGAAAGTCAGGCTACCACAGTAACCCTCCCACTGACGGAAGGAAGAAGGAAGGCAGTCATTTTGGTAATGGTTTTAAAGTTTCCATTAAAATATTGATGAAATCCTATGTCTACTTTGAATTTCTCCCGTGGAAGATGAACCACCCGGATCCCCCTTGGAGGAAAGTTGATGTCCAGCTGTGGGGAGGAAGCTCATCAGAGAGCCTCGAACTGTCAGGTCCTCCAGGATTTGCCTGCTTGGCAGAGGGCACCTCACCCAAGGACACGCGCTTTCTGCATCCAGTGACTGGGCAAGGCGGAGGTATAAAAGCCTAGCCATTTGGGTAGGACAGTTCCTACAGGCAGTATTTGCTCCAGAGATCCCCAGGGGTCGGCCAAGACTTTACCAGCCCTGAGTTTCAATTCATCTTCTCCCTCTGCTAAATCCTGCTTCCACCCCTTCCTCTCACAGGTGTTAATCCATAATAAACATTTTGTACTCTCAAAACCCACTTCAACATCTGTCTCAAGAACTTAACCTGAGACACTCTCCTCCTCTCTCTGCCACGTATTGGCCCAGATCAAGGGGACAAATCAGCTCTTCCAAGGCATCTACAGAAACTTAATTCTGGAGACCTAGGAGAAATCTTAAAGATGACTTTGGTGTACTAGGAAATGAGTTGGAGCATGAGGAGTGCATCAATTAGCATTAATATGAATTTAAAATGTGTGAAGACACAAATAGGCAGAATTTCAAGTAGGTAATAACTGATGTGTTCACAGAAGGTAGACAGGGAACTGCCTGGCAGACAGAGAGAGTGTGCTGGTGCTAACATCTGAGGATGGTGAAAGGAACACAGCATCATCTCTTCACGTCCAAAGAGGATTTTTATTTTCCCTGCCGATACATTTATGATCTCTGAAGGGATGCTCTGTAATAACGCCTAACATTTACAGAGTATTCTGTGTGCCAGGCACTGCACTAGGCACTTTCTAGGGATATGCTCACTTAATCTTCACATTGAATATTATAAATTCCATTCCCATTTTCCTTAGAAAGTTTAAGGACTTTGCTCAAAGTCATATACATTGTAAGCAGTGGACTCTGGATATGCACCTCAGTAGCCCAAACACTGCTTTATTCCAGGTGTGTCAGCCACCAACCAGCTGTGTGACCGTGGAAAGTTACTTCAACCTCAGTTTCTTCTTCTCTAAAATAGGCATCGTGGTGGCTATCTCGTGGAGTTGTTTGGGTGACTAAATTAGATAATGTAATATAAAGCCCCCAGCATTTTATCTGCCACAAAATAAACTCTTTACACATGTCAATTACTATCAGTGTTGTTATTTTCTAGGTTTGTGACACAAATTTCCACATCGAAATATGGTTTATTTCTAATAAGGGACTACATATGGAAAGACTTGTAGTCACTTTGGCAAACTGATCTGGCCTAGAAAGAACCCTGACTTTCTCCCAAGAAATAATAGATGAAATAAACAAAAGTATAACATAAACACAAAAGTGAGCTTGAAAGTAAGACAGAGCAATCCAGGTGCCAGAAATGAAACAGAGTATATGGCAAAAGCTGTTGATGACTAGCTCATAAAGCTGTTAGGATCTGACTATTGGCCCTGCATCCTGGAGAGCTGCTGCTGAAACGCCCATACAGGGCAGGAGAAGAGGCCTTTGGACCTCGCGGTTAAGCTCCCATGTAGACACGGGAGTTACTGTGATTAGAGAATTAAAAAGAAAGAGAAGCATTAAGAAAGCTAGGGCTTTACCTAAGTCACAAATAGTAATAGAGTCACCTGGGAGTGGCTAACACAGCCCTGATTTACACCATCTGAATATGTGAAAATTAAGAAATTAATACACAAAACAAGTAGTCTAGAACTTGTGGGTCTCTTAGGGTCTTGGAAGAAGCCAACATGAAACCCATCCCTTAGGGATGACTTTAAACCCGGAGTACCCAGACTCTCAGGGAACACAACTCTCGCTGAAGATGAGGCACAATAACAATTAGAAAACACATGAGGGAAGTAAGCCACCATGAGAAAGAGTTAGCAGGTAAGACAAACTTGTCAATTTTGTACCCAAAGAATTTGAGATAATAGAACAGTCTGACAAAACTTTAAAAGAAGTATTCTAAAAATATGCTGGGTCACTGGGGAGAAAAAGGGACATCTGTAATATTTTAAACAAAAATAAACAACAACAAAATAAATAAAATTAGGGATTAGAAGGAAGAAAAATAATTAAAAAATAAAAATAAAAATATGCAGGAAGTTGAAAGGAGAGAAACAATCAGGCAAAAATAAGGAAACAAAATCCCTGAGGCTTGGGGGAGTCATGGTGAGGAAGACTGTAATAAATAGGGTGATATGGATTAAATTAGTGTTTCAATATTATTATAAAGTATTTGTAAAATATGACATGTTTGTGAACATCAAATCTGAATAGAGGTGAGGTGATGACACCATATGAAAATCTTTGGTGTCAGATGCCTTTTTCACTAAGATATCTATTTCTATTACGAATTTTAGAAGCTGTCATTTCAGAATTGACAAATTGATATTTCACTTTACATATTACAAAGTTTGACCTTCTTGGTATAAAGTATTCATTTATTTAAGATTTTGAGGGTGATGAAGCGCATACTGGATGGCAGAATTGAAGAATAGCAGAAATAGTGCTATTTTGAAGTCACTTAACCGTTTCAAAGTGTTTCCGTATCTGCCATCTCATATCTTCATTCATTCACTTACTCAGTCATTTAACCGGAAGCTTCTGGCACCCTCTCTGTGCCAGGCTCAGGGGCAGGCACTGGAGATGGAGATTTGAAAGGCCTGCCTCTGCTTGCACGGGTGGTAAGGCTCTTCTCAGGGTGTGCTCTGAGCAAGAAGGAAGATGAGACTCAAAAAGCTTAAGTCATTTTCGCAAGGGAACACGTCATTAACGATTGAAAGGGCTGAAATCTTAACCACGTCTCCTGGCTTAAGTGAGAAGCCCAGACGTTTTTAAGATGGTGCATTTAATAAGTGTTTCACTTAGACTCAGAATGTTGATTTTTGAGCCAGTGATGACCCAGAGGGGAAATATTAGGAAATGAGAACATGCACGAATTACCACTTGTGTGCCTTCATCCCAGTAAGTGTTTTTCTTTGACTTCAACTTGAGTTTGGAACCCTCTTCACATCTTAGTTGCAGACACTCTAAATTTAATTTGTCTTTTTTTAAGAAGGACACTGTACTTTGCTCTGCCATTAAAATTCTGTATGGCCTTTGCATATTTATTATTCATGCTTGTTTGTTTTTTCGTTTTAAATATTCAGATGACTAGGGTAGGTCAAGTTTGAAGCTTTAACTCTGGTAAACGCAAGAGGAAATCCAAATATATGGCATTGTTATCCTTATGGAAGGCAAGATGGAGATGTCTCTTCCAGCGGGTTTTCTGCTCTTTTAGCATGTTTGTTCCTGGGCATTGTCTGCGTCCAGCCACATCCAGGCAATTCATGTAAAAACTTGGGAAAACATTATTTATATTTGTTGCTCTTCAGGAACTCTGACTTCTTGGTAAGAGTGGGGCTAAAGTGAGAACCAATTTCATTTTACCCGTACTTGGGTTCACCAACAGACAGAGATTGATTCAGGGGGCATTTTGTTCCCTCCTCTCCCCTTCCTCAGAGAAACATTCAGCCAGGCTCACTCAAACTTTCAGGGGACCCTCTGAGCAAATTGGTTTTTACCATGGCCAGAGTTCATGTCCCCCTTTGTTTTCTAGCCCTCCCTGCGCCTCCCATCCACCAGTTTAACTACAGGCTGTGCCTTGTAGTCCTGGTTCCACACTTTCCCCTTGGACCTGGTGACAGGTTTAGCTCCTCTGATTTGCCCCCCAGTATTCCTCCCTGGGCACTAGTAATGTATGATCCTCCAGCTCAATAACCTGCCAGTCCATTCCCCTCAGCGCCTCAGAGGGAATATAACACAGGTAGGGGCGAAAGTATCTGTGCCTTGCTATCCACAGTGTCCAGCCAGGCTAGGAATTTCCCCAGCTTGCTCTGTTGTAGAGCTCTACGAAAGAAACAGATGATCAGATCTATCGCACAATAGAACTGGAACAGGAAGGCTGACTATGGAGAGAGCAGATAATACCTACCATTTATGCATCTCCCACTCTGTGTTAGAAACTGCACTTTACAGGTACTTCCTCTGTGGTGGTGATGATAATCCCCAGTTTCTAAATGAGGAAATTGAGATTCAAGGATGTTATACGACTTTGAGGTGATATGCCAGATGTCACATCACTTGTAAAAGCCATATTTCAAACCCATACTCTGTCTAGAACAGGCTGCTTCTCATGAGATCTGGACTGTACATACACTTCTGGGAGGGGCACATGATAGGAGTGGGGTAGTATGTACTCATGGAGTGCGCCGGGCAAGGAGCTGGCCTCGGGAGCAAGGCGGTGTGCTGTTCCTAAAAGCAGAGGGTGGGGTAGGCAATAAGAGGAGCCCCAGCAGTCAAGGGAGGTTCCGAGAGATCTGTCATGGGTTCCCAGGGAACAAGCCTGGTGTAGGAGTTCAGCCAGACACAAATCCAGAGGACAAGGGCAGGACCAAGGCACATTCCCTATGCAGGATGGAGACAGTCACTGGAGAGTAAAACTCAGTCCCTCTGGGGGACTCAGTTTTGACAACTGGATCAAAATCATACAGAATCAGTGTGAATCTCCTTCCTGAAGACAAAGCTATAAAATTCCTTCACACCATCACTGAGTAACAGTTTCAGTAAGAGCATGTGTTTCACCTCCAGCCTGCTGGGAGAGGTTCCCCACATGGTTTCTTTCAACCTTGCCCAAGGATAGGTGCCGGGTGCTTTCCATTCCACGTCCTCACCATCCCTCTACATGCCTAAGGACCACCGTTGGTCTTGGGGAAGTTCAGGGTTCTGAGAATGTTGAAAGGGTGTTGCTAATAATGGATGTAACCAATAGAATTGCATAAAGTCTTGGGGTACATGTTGAGTCTCGATGGCTGCTATTGATGAGACATCCTCCCCAGGGAGGGCAGACACCATACTTCCTGATGGACAGTGGTCCCTAGAATGGCTCTAAATCTGCTTCTAGGTCCCTCTCAACCAGTCTCTCCAATGTGATCCATCCAGCAGGACAACTCTTCTCCACCCTCTGTGGAGGTCTCCCCAATCTTCAGCTATTTCTTCCCAATTCTGCTGTTTATAATAGGTTTGCCTTTGTTACTTGAAATTTCTGTGCTCTTGAAACTAAAGAAAACCAAGTCCCCAAATACTAATGCCACTGGTCCAAAATCTACTTAAAAACTCAAAGCTGAACGCATCTCATATTTTTTCTGTCTTTGCTTCTACAGGTATAGGTCTACCTGAGGACAGGGTATGTTGATTTGTTGAAAGTATGTGTGCTGGGAGAAGTCAGGTTCAAGCCACCACAGGGAAAGACACATGCATTACTCTAATAGTATCACCAATAACACAACTTTTCAGAGTAGAAAAGAAGGACTTCATTAAAGATGTACCTTTACTGTAAAATGAACCCATGTTTCCAGAAAATTGATATGTGTGTTTTAGAATACATTCTGAATGAGGCAGTCTGCAGGTAGGGTGTGGTCCTGTGGCTCTGCTCTGAGGATGGGAAAATCATGGAACCTCCAGTTAGATCAGAAGAAAGCACAGCAGCCTCAAGCCAACCTTCCTGAGCTACTAGGGGACAGAAATAGCAGTAACCAATATAAAACTCAATGAATTACTCTGTCACTCTTTAATTCCATCTATACACTTGCTTCAGTGTTCTTGTTAAGGTTTAACAGGCCTCCCTAAATGTGTGTGGGGCAGATAAAGGATGAAGAGGGGAGTTACTTTCTCCCCGAAGAAAGGTCCTTAATCAACTGTCAGCTCCTGATGAACAAAAGGCCATTGTCCAGCGAGATGCGATAGATGCAATGTATTAGGCGAGGTGCCCCCGTTTTCAATGGTTTGTGGAAAATGTTGACTTTTGGAGATGCTGATTGCTTCCAATCCAAGTGATTTTGTGCAGTACTTTCCACAAATTGACATCTGCTTTATCTCTAGGGGTATCTCTCTCGCTTGGCTTCAGTGCATCTATTTGAAGCTGACTGAAATGGTTTTGTCTGAAATAAAGTTCCCATTGTGACACTCTGTCCTTATCCCTGGTGGTGGCAACAGGATGCTCAGGTGAAAAATGTTCAGCCAAGATGCTATCAGTCTCCTCCCTCTCTTGTTTCAGGCACCAGGTTTCTTGAAGCCTCCGATCAGGGCTTTGGAAGGTCCTGAGGCAGTGGAAAGACACAGACTCCCCCAACTGGAATCCTGGCCTGCCACTTGCTATCAGTGAAACTCAGGAAATTTCTTAAAATCTTTGAGCCTTGGCTTCCTGACCTGTAAGAGGGAAGATACATTTTATTGAAGGAGATGGGTTCACCTCCACTGATATCAAGTCCATGACAAATACATGACGAGGCTGACCTAAGATCACCTGACCAAGAGGCTTGGTTGTTTTGGGAAGCTTATTAGAAAGCTAGTGAGAAGCTGAGACAGAATGAGGCAGTGACCAGTCAGAAAGATACTTCAGGGAAAGCCAGGGAGGAGAAAACAGACCAGCATGTGCCCGGCCACTATGGCTCAGTTGGTTGAGCTTCGTCCCACTCACCAAGAGGTCACCGGTGCCATTCCAGGTCAGGGCCCAGGCCCAGGTTGCGGGCTCAATCCCCAGGAGGGACATGCAGGAGGCAGCCAATCAATGTTTCTCTTATTGATGTTTCTCTCTCTCTCTCCCTCTCCCTTCCTCTCTCTCTAAAATCAATAAAAACATATTTTTTTAAAAAGAGAAAAGCATGAAAATGGATGCTCCACCTTGGAGGAGGGTACCGGGCTGAGCCTTGAAGTGGCTGCCCTCTCACAAGTATCTACCTCTGGAGCATGTTTGTGCATGAGGACCCAGGAAGCCCGCAGTGTATCTAGGCTGATGCATTTATTGTGCATTTATTTTCCTGATGTGCTTTGCCCACAGGGGCCTCTCTTACCAGTACATTCTGATCTTCTCCCCAACACAGAGAAGCCATGATATCTGCAGTTTCCTTCACCTTTGGGTTCTGAACTCTGAGACAGATAAAGAAGAACACAGCAGTGGAGAGCCCTGAACTCTCCTTGTTGTCCAGCTGGAACATTTCCAGATTTCTTATTTCAACTGGCTGCATGGCCCTCTGCAAGTTGCCAGCAGGAACCCTGATCCTTAGAAAACAGAACCTGAAGATTCAGGACTTTGGGGTCTTATTTCCATCTTTCATTTTGACCTGTACCCCATACTGCAAACCGAGAGAACTCAGGTTAGAGCCTTCCACAGAAGCACACATTCAGTGGCATTTCAACTGATGCAGCAAGTGGCTAGAACACTCCCTCCCCTTCCCCCTCTGCTTTCTTCTCTCCCCTCATCCCCCCAATCTCTTTTTCTAGCATCTTTTTAGACATTTATTGTGTAGGAACTAAAAGTCTACTCCACCAAAGATGGATAACTTTCTGGAACAAAAGTGAAGGATCCCTGAAACCTGCCTGAAGGAGCACCAGAGGTTTGAAAGAACTTAGTGCTCTGAGCTGTTTCCCCACTGCTGCTGAATTGGGCTCCCTCGCACCCACCCCCGGCGTCGGGCCCTCTCTCTCCTCTATGGGACCGTGGCCGGTTCATTTCTCATTAGGACCTACCCTAGAGGGAAAAAGGAAACAGAAAGCCGGAATAGGAAACAAGCTGGTTTAGTAGCTCAGGGGAAAAACAGATCTAGACAAGAAAGAAGAAAGTAGCCCAGTTCAGTTAAAGGGTGGTTTCTTAATTGCCTCGGGATTGCATCTTTTCTTCCACTCCGCCCCGTCCCTTGTCAGGATTTGGAGAGAGGTCCTTTTAAGTAACAGACAACTGCTGGTTTAGGATTGGCTTGAAGAAAAGAAATCCATCTTCTAAAAAGATGCCTAGGGTGGTGCTATGGTTTTCTATCATTTTTAATCAGGAAAAACTTTATAAGAACATCTGACCCTGAACCTGTATGTTAAAGGATGAGTGGGGGCGGTGGAGGGCAGGCTGGGGTCTCCCCAGTTTATTTTCTCCCTGGTTCTTGGTAACAACCCCTGAAGCACTGAAGAGGCTTCCCCAGAGGCCACAGTGACTGGGTAGCTCTGTGGGCTTTGTGGCCAGTCGGGGTTGGATTGAAATCTCATCTCTGTCACTCTACCAGCTAGAATGCTTTTGACGGCAAGTAACAGAATACTCAACTATTTATTAGTTATGATTGATTATTAATGTTCCTACAAACCAAGGTTCTTTTATTATTTTGCCCTTCTATCCAAAACATGTTGGCTTTCCCATTTTCCCAAAACATGTTGGCTGATTCCGCATTATGGTGGGGTTGTGGGCTCGATCCCCAGTTCTGGGCGTGCAGGAGGCAGATCAATGACTCTCTCATCATTGATGTTTCTCTCTCTCTCCCTCTCCCTTCCTCTCTCTTTGAAATCAGTAAAGACATAAAAAAAAAGAAAAGGAAATTGTGCCCTCCCTCTTCTGTGTCTGCAGGAAGGAAAGCGGTCCTTCTCTTTGCTTCTCTCCATTTATTCAGGATAGAAAATATGTTGCCAAAGCTCAGTAGACTTCCCGTGCTGTATTTTTTGCTGGAACTAGGTAGAGGTTCAGCTAAAAGCCAGTCCAGTGACTGACCGAGGAGAATGAGTTTACCGTTTGGAGTTTTGACCAGTTATGCTTCACCTTGGGTGGGAGCCTGTCTTCCATGGGAACCCTGCCAACTGGATAAAGCTGGCATCCTGTTAGCAAGGAAAAAGGGAGGAATGGCTATTGGGCAGGAAACCAGGTGTCTGGTGATCTTGAGCCTCAGTTTTCTTGTCTGACAAGTAGGGACAGCAAGACTTATCACAAGATGGTTGTGAAAATCAACAAAAGACAAAAGCAGCAAGTAGCTCAGAAAAGATATTTTTGGGGATAGTCTTCCTTGTAAAGTTTTAAATTGGCTGGAAGATTAAATAAAGGCTTGTGTCTTTGTGCATTAAATTCAACTGCCTCCTTCTCCTAAGAGTAGCTTAACTAGTTAATACTTAGAAAAAAGTTTTTCCTTTCTTTGCAACTAGAATATCTTAGTTCCCACATTTTGCACGTTGAGATATAATAGTGTTCACGTATGCAACTGTTTGAAAAGTAATTTGGTGAGATGTTTATAAGCTAATAATTATGCTTTAGGGAATTATTTATAACGAGATAACCCATAAATAGGATAAAAATGTTGGGCACAAAGATATTCATCACTTGTTATTTTAAAAGAGCAGACATTTGGAAGCCACCAAAAATGTCCAGCAATAGAAAATGGTTAAGTAAGCTTTGATTTAACCACTTAATAGAATATTGTGTGGCCATTTAAAATATTTGTAAAGAGTTTTTATAACAAATTAGAATGTTCAATGAACTGGAAAACTGGATGCAAGATTTTACTATTATTAAAAGTCCAGAACCAAATGAGCGTCTTTGAAGAGGGAATTTTACGAAATGGACTGTATAAAATATGTCAAAATGCTACCATGACTGAGTGTGCATGATTGGATTTTAGGTGGTTGTTTCTTCTTTGCATTTCAGTCTTTTCCAAATCTTTGTTAATGATCACATGTTGCTTCTATCATTTTAAAAGCACACATTCATTTTTGCACTTATTAAAATAAAAGAGAACAACTATGTTCTTGCTGAAGCTAGGTAGAGAATCTTCCCTAAAATTCTTTACGTTTCTCTCTGCAGAGATTAAACTGTGAGCCTAACAAAACACATGGCTGGTTTTTCTCTATCACGCTGCCTCACTTAGCAGATTATGAGATTCCAAATTGAGGTTCAAGGGGTTTTGCCCCATGGATTCTCTGATGTTCTACACCACCTAATAAATGTTAGGTACCCAATAAAGTGTTTATTCTTTTGTAATTTACCCATGAGTTGGTTCAGTCTAAAAAACTGAGTACACTCCAAAAAGGTTTCAAGAAATATTTGAATGATTGCTCACTTGTTAGTTCTTGTGGAATCCTCTGATAGAATTTGGAGATATGTTTCTCAGAGAGTAGCCAGTCCATCTCATTACTACCAGACACACCATCTCCCATGGTGTGTTTGATCGTGGAGTATGTAGGTAGCACATCAGGCCAGGGGTAGCCCCGCCTTCAGTAGACAGTGCTCACAGGGCAGCTCCAGGTCCAGATTTCCCCACACACATTCATGATGAGCTCACAGATCACAAGCAGCTCTCCAAGGGAACAAAATGCCAACAGGAACACAAAGGAAGGAATGTTCTAATATTAAATCACATGCAGTAAGATTTGAGGTCAATAAACATCCCGCCCCACTGCACTCATTCCTTGTAATTGACAGGGTGTTACCAAGCCATCTGTGTTTCACAAATCTGAGTAGCAGGAGCAGGTGACTTCACATCAATAATTTCAAGGAAAAATTATGGCTTCTTGCATTTGTGGCTCTCTGTTGAGCCTGCTAGGAGTAAAAATGCACCTAGTGATTCAGATGCTGTCAAGGAACTCTAAGTAGAATTTTTTTGCACTGACATAATAACTAACATGGGGATGCTTCCTCCTGTCTCACACCTTATGGACACTGTCTGAAAGAACTTCTGTGACCATAGTTAGTGTATCAAGACTCTCAAGATCTCAATCTTTAGTTCCATGTTAATACCAACTAATACTTAGAGTAAAATTTCATTCATCCCATTCATTAATCCACTTAACATATATTCATTGAGCACCTACTACATGCTAGGTACTGTTCTTGGTGTGTCGTAGGTATGAGTCACGTAGTCTTGGCTTCTTGGTCATTCTTTCCTCTTGATTACAATGAAGGTGGTTGAGCCAAGCCTTGTGGTGTTGCCACCTGTAGTGATTAAGCTCCTGTGATAGAACGAGGGACCTGCTTTGAGGGATGAGACACCTGCTAAACCTCCTGGGACATCTTCTTCCATTGCCTGGTCATCTGTTTGTTGTTAATGAGGAGTGCTGGTGACAGCTCAGAAAAGGACCCTAACTCCCATAAAAATCATTTGAGTTAAATGGAGACCCATGAGCAAGAAGGATTGCATCTGGAAATTAGTGTGCTGGAAAAAAAATTCAAAACCTCTTGCCAACCTCTGTGAAACAGGTGTATGAGATGAAATCAGGACTCATGAAACCACTTTCGGATAGTATCCACCTCATCAGAATGGGGATTTTGAAAAATCAACATGAATACCAAATCCAGATATATTACTGGCTAAAAAATTAAAAAAAAATAAGTGTTGTATGTCTTATAATTTGTATGTTTTCATTTATGGTATTTTAAAGATTTTTTTTTGTTTTTTCAACAAATATTTATTGAGTATCTATTATGTGGCAGACCCTGAACTAGACACTGAGGATAAGGCATTAAAATAGATATGCTTCTTGTTTTCATGAAGCTTAGAACTTGGTAGGGGCAACACTTTAACAAATAAGCACATAGAAATAAGGAGTTATAATACACGTAAAGACTATGATGGTCATTGGGCATTGTTTTTAGCCATTACTTTCATAAATAGATTTTCATGTGTTCTTATTTGGTCAATAAACTGAAATATCAAACTTTGCAGGAAATATCTGCATTTTGCAGGCAGGCAACTCCAGTAAATGGCTTGTGAATGGTGTGAAGACTTCTGCAGCTTAGATTTAGGGATCCCAATCATGACATTTAAGTATTCGTCAGGTTTTTGGTGGTGGGAACATGGCCTAAGCTAGTCCTAAGGTGGCAGAAATCTCAGCTTTGGAAGTTGCTCTTCCAGGCTTATATACCAGCAGGTGGTCATAAGCACTGGGCAGAGGACCGTGGCCCTCTTCAAGCTGTACCTTCACCCCTGCCTCTAGGGTCTCCTGGTTTGTCAGATGAAGAGTGCCTGGCACTTGAGTTTTCTTTGCATAGTCCCACAAACCCAAGGGAAACACCCACCAGCAGTGTTTCTCTGTTTTCAGTACGTAGCAAATTGACTTCAGAGCTTCCCAGGCCCCAGCCCTGAGCTTGCCCTCCGATGATACATATCCAAGAGCAGGATCATTGAAGTGCATAAGTTACCCCCCCATAGGTAGGAAAATTCCATAGGCAAAGAGTATGGGTGACTCTAACAGCACCAACGGATGAGCATATCTTGGATGAGGTCAAGCTTTGTAGATATTTGATGAAAACCCACACATCTATGCCAGCATGTACCTAAAAAATATAACTTCCAATAACAATTTACTCTGCCCAGTTGTCAGGGCTATGAAATATTCAGAACATCATTTTTTCTAGCCAGTGTAAGATGCAAAGGACTTAGAATTTCCCTTGAATAAGAAAATCTCTTTGACGGATGGAGGTAGCCTTTCCCTCTAACCGGCATCGTTTGGTGCTCAAGTTTCTGCCCGGGAGGCTCATTCAGTATTCACGTTCAATCTGGCTGCACCGCAGGGAAGGGTGGCATAGAATTCACGGTGCAGAAGATAAAAAACAAGGCAGAAATCCATCCTCCACAGTGGAAGGAAATCAGTTCTGTTTTTCCCAGGCCTTTCGAAAGCTGATCAGAGGGAGCCATTCCCTACCTGCTTAAGAGGAAGTTATTCAGCAAACGTCCCTCTGGATCCTTCGGAGTAAAGCTGTTTTTGCAGAGAGTGTCAATGGAGTTTCCTCCACGTCAAGGCCCTTTAAGTGCTGCGATTTCTAAAACTTGAGAGATTCTGTTTGATACCAAAACA
This sequence comes from Miniopterus schreibersii, assembly GCF_964146895.1. Classification (NCBI taxonomy): domain Eukaryota; kingdom Metazoa; phylum Chordata; class Mammalia; order Chiroptera; family Miniopteridae; genus Miniopterus; species Miniopterus schreibersii. The sequence goes on from NC_138115.1 coordinate 31,541,633, forward strand.
GCAGTGAGTGGAAAGAAAAGATCAACGCGAAGGGAATTTACACAAAGGATGACTTCTGATTCAATATCTGCCTCCATGGATGGATTCTCTCTGTGCTCAGGATATCACGAGGGTGACAGGATGTCGTTCAGATCTCCCCTGTAACCAGCGTATCCTCTGGTGCTGTTTTCATTTCTACGTCTCCTTGCAAAATGCGAAATTGGAATTCCTGGGCTCTGACACAGCCTCTCTTTCTTGGCATCCTTAGTGGCCTGGACAAACCACCAGAAGTCAGGATTGGGTTCTAGGATAAGTGGGTGCAAACGTTCCTCAAAACCAGCCCTTGGTTTTCTGCAGGAATGGTGGGAGCAGGAGAGCATTGAAACTTCCGATACCTGCAGGATCCCGTCGGCCTGACACCGTCCTGGGCCTTAGCCTCCTTCCCGCAGGCGCTGGGATTGCAGATCTCCTCGCAGCAGCTGCCTCGAGCTGCCTTTCCTGCCGTGTCCGCTCCTTGGCCAGGCCTGGGAAGAGAAAGGAAGCTAGGGAGCAGAAAAGCTTAGGACCCAAATAATCTGCAACCTGGAGACTGGGTTTCCAGCTGAAGCAATAGGCTGAAGGCTCTGTCTGATAAGGTGCTTGACTTGCTAGACACAAACACCCAAAACGTGCTTTTCATAAAAACTGAGATCTGAGTGTGGGTGTTTAGGGAGAAGGGGATTGGGGGAATTGAAAAGAAATCCTTCTAGCTCAAATTTATCCTTTTGGTAGACAGATAGGATCTGAAGCTCTTGTTTTGAAGAAGCCTTCACTGAGGAAGCAGGGAAAAGTGTGGCTGTGTTATTTTTTTAGTTTTCTTTCAAGTCCGACAAAGAATGAACGATGCTCTCTTGTTGCCTAATGGAGAAAGGGGTCACGACTGCCCCCATCCCCTCCTGTCAGTGCCCCCGGAGACCACGGGGCTGGCTGTTCGTACTGAAAAATGCCACTCACTGGGCTTAGACAGGTCCAGCCCTTCATTATTGAGGCCTGCTTATTTTTTAACCAGTCTGAACTGGGTTTCTTTAGCTTCCTTGAAAGGGCCAGCTCTAAATGTATGTCTCGATACAGTGCAGCACTCCTGGGTAGAGGGTAAACCAAACTGAGGAGTGATGAAGGTTTTTTTTACTAAATATCTGAATAAAATATACATGCACACCACACACACACACACACAAACCAACACACACACACACAGCACTTTCCATGCCACTCGTCAAGCCTTTAATGCCTCATAATCAGATGTCATCAGTAAGCTATAGACTAAAGACAAAAGCAGGAAAAAGTGAAAGTAAATAAGGAAACATGAGGAAAAAGAAAAAGCAAAAAAGGGAGAGAGGGAGGGAAGGGACTTTTCCTTCCTTGAGCATACTCATTTGTGCTCACGTTCAGACTCTCTTTTAAAGTTTTGTTTTGATTTACTACGTAGACAACATTAACAGGCATCCAAATGAGAGAAAAATTTCACTTACAGCTTTGCCTCAACAGCAAATCAAACTGATTTCACGTTGCTGTTTTCTTTCCCTGTCCCCATCCTGACGTTGGCATCAATTTGTCTGTCATTTATCGTTGATTCTAGAGCAGCCTTGCTTGTGGGGCATCACTGATTTATTAATTGCTTTTCAGAACAACAAAACATGAAACAACACGGAGTGTGGATTATAAAATGAATTGTGAGCACAGAAAATCCAGCAAAAATAGGAAAATTGTATCTTAGATTCATGGAAACCTGTGAGTTACCATCTCATTAGAGATATGATTTTGAATCTGAGTTTTTTTATAATCGTAAGCAATTTGTAGGGCTGTGTCTAGTCTTTATAATTCCGATTTTCATAGCACCATTTTAGGTTATCAAGGGGCATCCTATGGCCCACTCTGCTTTTGCAAATATTTAAGCCTCTCCTCAGTGGGGTGCTCGAGCCGGCTTGTACCAACTCGCTCCTGGGGGCCCACTGTGCGTATCTCTGCCCTACTCTGGGTTCAGTGACTTCAAATTGGTAGCTTGAAATTGGCCACAGTGGGAGTCTTTACACAATGAAAATTGGCAAATGTTGCAAACTTACCAGCACCCCACCACTTGCTTATAAACTTCTTGCTATTCTATATCATACCATCATGATTATCTTTGACTGAACTTCCTGATTATGTTTCCCCTACTGGCATCTGGAAGAATTCTACCAAGGGAATAATCATAATATAGTAATAATAGATAAAGTCCGGAATACTTACCATGTGCCAACTACCTGATTTAATCTTGAAAACAACCCTATGAACTAGGTTTTATTTGTAATTTCATTTTACAGTTGAGAAAACCGAGGTTTAGAATAATTGGATGAAAGTCAGGTAGATTACCCGAAGTGGCACAACTAGTGAGCGGCAGGGCCAGGGTTTGAATTCAGGTGGTCTGGCGCCAGAGGCCATCCCCTGAGTCACAATGCAGCCAGTGGTGTTTCCAGAGCTCCAGCTCTGAGCTCCAACAAATGGACCCTCTGAAGCCCTAGCCTGCCAAGTCCTTCCCTGCCCTGTCATGAGGCCAGGAGGATTCGCATATTTTCTTTGAAGCTTGGTAGCCAGATCTGCTCAAGGTGTCCACACTCTTCTTATATCACTTGGTTCCAGTGACAGTGAGTTGATGAAGCCTGTCCATCCTCAGGATCTGTGTCCATTCTACCAGAGTCCCCTCCTTTGCCTGCCTTCCCAACGATGTGGCTCTCCTTCCCGGGGTCCTAGGGTTTGCCTCCGCCTCAGCAATGTAGCTTGCATCACCTCATTGCTCCCTCTCTCTTCCAGTTTCTTTCCTGTTTCTTAATCTCAGAGGAGTCAACAGTTGCCTTTAGCAAAAGACCACCAGAAAACCTATTAATCAAGAAAGCGAAGTTTGTTAGACCCACTGCAGTGAAAGAGAATGCCACCTGGATAGAGTCTTAGTAGTGTCTCCGATGGGTGGGTAGGGGTGGGGTGAAGGGAAGACATTTAAAAGGTGTTAGGGTCTGGGCTGGATGATAGGAGGCAGGTCTTGCAAGGCACGGAACTGGTTGGGGTTGGGGAGAGTTTGTGAGCTTTTGGTTGGTGGGCACAGTAAGGCGAATGGCCTAAAACAGCTCGGTAAGCAAGCCATTGGTCTTCAAAAATAAGCTATTATGTTGGTTCATGGTCTCATCTTCCAGGTGCAGTATTTCCTAGTGTGATGAACTAAATCACTTTTGTTTGTTCCCAGTATCGTTTACCCACAGAGAGAGGAAAGTGTGATGTTTTCAGTTCTCAGGAGAAAGAGGCCCTCCCTGCCCTAATGCCTATGACTTCCCGAGCAGGGAGGAGACTTTCACCCGCTTCTCATGGGCCCTCAGGCAGAAGCCTGAAACAAGTCCCTGAAGACAACACCGGTGACAACACAAGGCATCGTACCCAGGAGCCTTCCACCCCACAACCCACTGGGGTTCCCACATTGAGGTCCATGCCTTATGTTTTCTGGATGCATTTGCTGGCTTTAGTGACAGTAGGCCTTTGTTAAGCTCTCTCAGAGCTCCTCGCTACATCTAGTCGTCGTCTTTCTCAAGGCCCATTAGGAAGCTGTACAAATAAGAACCCTGCTAGCCTGCGCAAGCATACCAGTGGATGCACAAATTGACTCTTATAGTTATGTATTTCTTCCTAAATACATAAAGCAGTTTCTTTCTTTTGAATTGTGATCATAGGGCAATTTCTAAAAATGTGACCACGGGGGAGGAAATGAACATTTTCATGGTTCTTAAATTATATTGAAGGCTACTTCCTATTGAGGGTAGTGAGGATTTATACTGGCAGCAGCAAAGCATGAGTGTACTGTTTTCACCACAATATGACTAGCAGTAAGTTTTATGATTCAAAATATATTATATACTATAACTTAATTATAGTATTCTTTATATTTAAATTTCCACTTCTTTGATTTTGAAGTAGGCTTAATATTTGAATACATGGTCTTTGTAACAATGGCTACAACTAAGAGATAAGCAAAAAGAAAACTTAAGCACCCTAAAAATGCCACCTAAAAATAACCACTGGTACTAGCTGGATATATCTTTAAGGCTTTTTTCTTTCTATAAATGCATTCCTTTTTTTCTTTAAAAATGGGGTCACACTGTCCAACCTACTTCATAACCTGCTTTTTTTTCATTCACCCACCTATTTTGAACACTTTTCCATGAAATAATACGTATCCCTAATATCCGTTGTACTGATGGAACATTATTCCATTGTCATGAGGCTGCATAAATAGAGATCAAGTACATAAAGTGCCTGGCTGCTGGGTTCAAATGCTGGGTCAGCCACTCAGTAACCATGTGACTTTAGGCAAGTTGTTTAGATCCCTGTGACTTAGTTACTCACTTGTAAAACAGAGATCATAACATTACTGCCTCATAGGATTGTTTTGGAGGTTAAATGAGTTAAAACTTGTAATGCTTAGTTTGGCACACGAGTGTTTGCTGCAAACAATGTCGGGTATCCCATAATTAACTAATCAAACCATATTGTTGGATATTTCAGTTGTTTCCTCATTTTTTTAAAATCCTCACCCAAGGATATTTTTTCATTGCTTTTCAGAGACAGTGGAAAGGAGACAGAGAGAGAGAGAAAGAGAGAGAGAGAGAGAGAGAGAGAGAGGAACAATGATGTGAGAGAGACACATCGACTGATAGCTTCCTGCACTTGGCCTGACCAGAGCCAGGGGTCAAGTTTGCAACTGAGGTACGTGCCCTTGGCCGAAATCAAACCCGGAACCCTTTAGTCCACAGGCTGACACTCTCACCACTGAGCCAGGGCTCCTCATTTTTTCTATTACTAAAAATGCTGTGATCAACATTTCTTCCATTAATTCCTGAATATTAAGTTACTTGATCAAAGAGCACAGACAGTGTTAAGGCTTTTGTACACATTGCTGTTGTCCCCCCAAAGTACATCCGATAAGCAGTGTCAGGGAGGGCCATTTCTCCCTTCATGTTAGCCACCGGTTTCCTGTAGATTCTTTGCCTGCCTGAGACGATGAGGTCTGGGAGGTAAGCACGATCGGATGGAAGAGCCACTGGCACAGTTCCCTGTGGCCTCTCTGTTCTGCCCATCATAGCTGCTCATTAGCTGGCCTGGGACTTTATCTATAGCTGGGAACAGTGGCCACTTAAGCACGATTTAGAGTGACAAATAAGAACTGCTAATACTGCATTTGGGGTTATCATTACCTTGAGCTAAAATACGGTGAGACAGCTCCAGAGCTAAGTAGGAGATCTGGAGGAACAGCAACCGGGTTTATTCTAACTCCCCACGAGCGTGAGGAGCGCTGGGCCCGTTTGTCACGACGGGCGCTTCGGATCAGCTGAGTCAAATGAAGGCGGCTGGGCTGTGGCCGCCGGGGTTCGTGTTATCTCAGTTATTAAGTCAGTTGCTAAATCACACTTGTCAAGATACTTTATCCCTTGTCCAGCTTCAAGAGGAAAAACTCACTGTGCAAGAGGATCACACTGGCTGCTCCGTCGTCATTAGGGATACATGCAGCAACCTAAGTTTTCTCGGGGGGGAAAACGCTAATTACTCTGTCTGGAGATTTTAGATGGTCATGTTCTGCAAAGAAAAGACAGTTTTATTTTCTGAAAGAAACTATGTTGTGGCCTCTATATTCTTTTTTACCTTATCTTCTCCTTCCCTACAGGAATCTTAATGGGGTCGGTCTAGTCACTTCTGTGCGTGTGACTTTTTTTCCTGCCTTGACATGTACAAGTTTAATTGTAATATCAAAAAGAACATAAGCCTTTGCCTATTTTAACTTGGTTATAGGGGGGGAAAATGTATATCTCAAGTAAGGGAAAATCAGTTGCTATTTTTAATGTTATTACCTGAGCTTTCCCCCTGAAAGGAATAAAATTATATTTATCATTTTTTTTAATATTTCAAGAGTGGTGATCTAGCTCTTGCTTAATATTATTAGGATGTCAGCCAGCCCTCTCTTTTTCAGGTTACCTTCTTCAGGTCTTAAGCCTGACTGTTAACTTGTTAATGCCTGAGGGGAAAGTTAGAACATGCATGTCATCTCACTGTCCCTCTTAAATTACTCTCCAAGCTTGAAGAGGGAGGTGGCAGCTCTTGGCCCATATGAAGGGATTGGCCAGCCTCGATCCCTGACACACTTTCTCCCTAAAACCACAAAGAGGGGGAGGCGACTATTTCTGAGTGGCAGCCCTTCATTAAATTCATCTGTCATTTACAGCGTTGAAAGCATGTATTATCCACTCGTATTTATTATTCAAGAAACAAAGACCTAGAAAATTGTGTGTTTCAACTAAAGTCAGAAAGAGATGGGATGATACAAGATACTGGAACTAACATACATTGAGCAACTACAGACTAGATATACTGATTTGTGACAAATGATTTAACCTTGACTCACAACAGTGAGATGAGACAGGTACACACTCTGTCGTGGCAGACGTCAAATGCATCGTTAAGGCCAAGAAAGATCACAATGTTTTAGTTACATGCAGTCAGTCCCCAAGTGCATTAGAGAACTTATCAGGGTCTTTAATTTGCAATTTAGTATTTCAGATCTTCAAAAAGGGGGCATAATATGCAGAATCTCCCAGTTTATTTGGCACAACTCCCCACTCCCTCCCAAACACACACACACCCCCCACATCCAAACAGACACATTTTTAACAGAATATCTTGCCAGTTAAATGTTTCACAAAATACATTTGGAAAACACCCCTCCTTGTACTGATGAGATATTAGAGACCCAGAGAGGCGAAGTGACTCTCTTAAGTCACACAGAAATTTTAAGGTAGAATCGGTGCTCAGCCCCGGGCCAAGGCTCTGTCCACGTCAGGCCACCCACCCCCGTCTTAATCTTGAGCAGTCCCACTGCTGCTTTAACAACGAAGCCTCGCAGGGTGATACATATGCTTGAACTCCAGCTGATAAGGATTTTCTCCTGTGGTTTCTTTTTTATCCTACATATTATTCAGTATTCTCAATTTGAATAACAAAAGCAAGAAGTTCCTTGTTTGTCTTAGGCAAAAAAATCTTAAGATACTGGACCTTAGCTGGAGTGAGCTGTCACGGAGAAGTTCGGCTCTCTCTGGTCTGACCCGGCGTAATGCAGTTCGTAAGGGCTCAGCCTTTGGTTGAGACAGGCAGCCCTGACCCATATCTGGCTCTGCCACTTAACTGCTGGCTTCTTTACATTTAATGAGGGCAGTTTCTCTGTTGGTTTTCTTCAATAGTATATATCCACTAAGGGATTAAGAGATTAAGCAAAAACAAACAAATAAAAACAGACAACAGTGTGGTGATTACCAGAGGGAAAGGGGGTGGGGAGGTAGGAGAGAGTAAAGGGGAGATAAATGGTGATGGAAGGAGGCTTGACTTGGGGTGGTGAACACAGTACAATATACAGATGCTGTATTATAGAACTGTACACCTGAAACCTGTGTAATTTTATTAATCAGTTACCCCAATAAATTCAATAAAATATTTTTTAAAAGTTAGCTTTTATTCTGCTTATCAATCGCTATGTAAAAAACACCCTAAAAATTAGTGGTTTAAATCACAGCAGTTTATTATTGTTATATCTTATGATTCTGTGGATCAGCAGCACATCAGAGAGGTCAGCACACAGAGAGGAAAGCTTATTCCTGCACCCCAATGCCTGGTTTGAAGGGGCAGAAGTCATTTATTTTTAAAATGGCATTCCTCTTTAAGCAAACATCAAAGTTGTTAGGAAGATCTTTAATAGAATGGGCATCATGATGGGTCACTCATTTCACCAAGCAGGGGAACCTCATTTGAGTGCTATCATTTGCTCCCTAATTGATTGACTATAAATAGTAATCCAGACATTTATTTCCACTCAAAAAGGCCTCCTAATTTGTTCATTTGAGCATTAAAGCAGTGCAGATTTTCATCTCCTCTCAGCTGGAGAACCACGGTTTTTCCTGAGAAACATCCAGACATCCTACCTGCTTCCATTTCAACATCTGTTTTTGTTCTTTCCTCTTCATAGAGTTGTTGAGAGTTAACCCAAGACACCATCATTGGGTGGTCAAAGTCCTAGGGTTTTAAGAGAAGCAAATGCAATTAGGAACAGCAAGAGCACAGCACTGTAAAGGTACAAGTGCAGGTGTCAGCTGCTTCATGTATCTGGTTGAACTTGACCCAAATTTTTTCATGGTCTGTAGGAACTTAGAGCCACCCCTGCCACCCTGCCAATTAGTAGACATTCTCAGAAGCTTGCTTTCTTGTGGATCTCTGCCTCTAGAAGCTTACTTTCTTGTGGATCTCTGCCTCTATGATCCCCAATCTTTTTCTATAGTACCACTCGGTCATTCCAGACAATATGTCTAATTATCAAGACTATATTAACACTTCTTGTGTTTGGCAAAAGAGATGCTAGTGTTTTAAACACCAAAGCTTTTTGGCATTTTTTTTCACCCACTATCTCTTCATAGTCACCCATAAAATGCCAGCATAACACTCAGCACACTGTGCACTGCTCTTGGTGGTGTAATAAATTATTAGTTCAGGAGGACCTAGATGAGTTTACTGACATTCTCTGAGAAGGGAATGGAGACTTTATGGAAGTGCACTGTCAAGAATTTCTCTTAGACATGCCAAGGAAGTTTTACACTTTGAAACTGGATTGGAGAGTCTCTCTGGAAAATGCTTCACTTTGCTAGCAATCCTGACAGTCTCCGGATTAAGAATGCCTAATGGGATGGGACAGATGATCCTAATGTGATTTATTGAATAATGGTATAATAAGGTAGACATGTAGCCTTTGCATTTAACAAATCCCACTACAAAACACACAAAGGAAATAATCAACACTAGGAAGTGTAAAGTCTGAATAGATCTGATGCCGGGCTTCTGAATGTTAAGAAATATGTCAAACTTACAGTGTCTCCTAGCAAGGCGGCTCTCAGATTTATGGCTCCTGTAAGCCGATGGAGCAGTAATCAATTTGTAACTGTTTTGTAGTCTTTCATCCCTGCAGGTTGTAATAGAGGCAGTGGACGGAGTAGCAATTAACTCCTTGGGGTAAATATGAGTCGTCGGTGGTAGCGCTTATAAGATTAAAAATAATTTTTGTACAAAAGAAGGAAAGAGTTTATTGTATTTAAGTAATGCTCATCTGTCAGAGGCCCATGTAGCTGTTTTTATAGTGCTTGCAACCACTGCCTCCTTCCCTATGGAGAACTGAGTTGCCTTCGCTTAGTCTGTGTATCCTGTAGCAGATGATGCCCTCATGGCTCCCTTAGTGACTCAGTAATTATCTCGCAGTGCATCCAGGCTCAAAGAAATAGCCATCCATTCCATTTATTAAGTAGTTAGGTCCAAACAACTGAACAAGTCATTTGAAAAAATAGCACAAGTACATTGGAAGAAAAAAATTTTACATTTCACTCTAATGATCCTAGTTACTGGATAAAGGAATGCATGTGTCTTTGGGCACTTCACAGCTTCTCAAACCTTGCAACCATATTGGACCACACCACTCTCATTTCCTGTTCCACTTTTTAGCAACTGCCAAAAATCTAGTTTCACAAGGATATGACACTAAAAGAAATATAGTAGTGATCTGATGTTGAAAATGTAAACTACTTTATGCTAGTAATTTACAAGATATCCAATAGATACCAAGTATTTCTGCATTTCTCTTGAGCATATCTAGTGTTGCTGCGAGTTCACTGTGATGCCTTGGGGTGCCTTGGTGTAGAAAGTTTGGAGCCATGACCCAGGGCTTCATGTCCCAGGAGCACCTAACCTCCAGAAGCAACTATACTCTCCTGCAGCTAGAAGCTATTTTCTTGTGTTCAAAGTTACATATTTTAACACAGTATGTTATCTAAATGTAATCAACTAATTCAATTCAACCTCATACAAAGAATCAGATTCTATTACAACATGGGAAAAAAAGTTACTTGTTATTTGCAAGCCACATATTCAACAAAGGACCATCTTTAATATATTTTGAATCTGAAAACTCAGCAGTAAAAACAAAAATCCAATTAGAAAATGGGTAAGAGGTGTGAAAAATCATTTCACCAAGCAAAAAAATATAGATGGCAAATAGATGTATGAAAAGTTGGTCAGCATCATTAGCTATTAGGGAAATGCAAATTCAAACCACACTGAAATATCACTAAATACCTATCAGAACAGCTAGTAAAAAAAACAATCTCTAGGAATTGGCTAGCTTTGAGAGGAACGCTGCCTTCAGGACCAGCGAGGCCCCAAGGTGTCAAAACAAAAAAATATAGAAAATCAAAAGGCATGATTAATACACACATTCTGTTTTGTTGACGTGTTTGTTTTGTTGATGTATTCGTGCATATGGACCAAGAAAAATAGACCTCGCGTTGGATCAAGCTAAATCAGAGAGGCTGGGAATGAGCCATGGACAATTCATAACCACTAAACTTGTCCTCTGGGTAATTAAAAACTATCAATTTTCTGGTTATCAAAGCCAGTTTAAAACAATCCTTATTTGTATTCAAACATAGAATTAGTGTTCTAAGGTTGAAAAAACCTTAAGAATTAGTCTGTTTCCCCCTCTCCCCTCATCTGCTGCTGAAATCTCTTCATTCCTGCTAAGTGGTGTCTCATTCCTTCTTCAGGATTTTCTGATCATAAGAAAGGTCTTCTCTTACTGGGGCCAAAATAGGCTTCGTTCTTCGCTTGTTCATTCCTGAAAGCCTGATGTCTTGCTGTACAGTTAGAAAATAACACTCAGCCCAGCTCATAGAACAACTGCCAGATCAGATAAAATGTGTATAATGGGTCTGCAGAACTGCTGTTACCACTGTGATGAAGAGCCACTTGTATTTGTCACACATATTATACATCAAAAGATGTCACTGATGAGAATTTGTTTTCTTTCTGTCTCTGAGCAGGAATGCCTCCACCGCAGGGCACCATGGAGAATTGCCAATAGCCACCACTACATAGAGTGTCCTTCCTGTGCACTTGAGGCCTTCTGTAGAATGAATGGGACTTTGAGTAGGACATCGGTATTATAAATCGAACACTTTGCTTTGGGGTGGGTGGTATTTGTCTAGTTTAATGCTGGACCCCTACAGCCTAGCTCAGTGCTGGAAAAATCACATGCACTCATTAAAGAATGAAAAAAATTTCATTGAAGAATGAAAAAAATGCTTGGAAATGAGCACGAATTACTCGTCAGAGGCAACTGCAAAAAATTCACTTTGGCCAAATAAGTAAGACATAAGAAAAGAACGTTTGAGTTGCTATTACAAGAAAAAACAGTCCTCCAGAGGGTAAGGAGCATCTGAGGTTCGGCCCTGAAATCGTTGATGTTGTCACAAGAAAGCAATATACTTTGGGTTATGTTTCCTGAACCCTCTAACCTGTTGAGCAAGGGGCCCGCCCAGAAGGGCTGTTGTGCAGCTTCCGAGAGAGAACAAGCGTCAGAAACTCAGCACAGAGCCCACAGCAAGCTGTCGAAGGACAGAGCCCAGCTATTGTTGATTCGCTCCTTCTCTGTGACCATGAGTGTCCCCAACCCCTGGTGCTTGTAAAATGTAGGCCTGCAGTAAATATTGATCACTGACGATCGTTTGAATGGTGCTGATGGTGATGCTAGTGTGGTGGGAGATTTCTCCACGTAGAGAGTTGGCCGCACTCCCCTGGGGTGCTTGTACCTCGTGAAGGGCCCAGCAGCGTAGGCTCTTCAGCATCAACAGGCTCAGTGACAGAGGAGTAGGAGCAGCGCCGCACATTAGTGACAGAGCCTCCGAGAGACATGTGCTTCCTAAAAGCAGCATCATGGGCTGTAGGTCGTGCGTATTGACAGGCCGAGGAAGTAGGCAGCTGAGAGTGGGAAGGACTGAAAGAAAGACAGAAGGATTTTTACCCCTTCGTGTGTTACCTTGTGGCCGTCTCAGGGTAAGTGCCATAAAGAAACAGTTTACCCAAGTGGCTGGCAGTGAAGTGAAAATCCTTTGAGATTAATTTTCTGATGACCAATTCTTTTCATTGATCAGAGCCTCTCTTTCTTATGTTTACAACGAAAGACAAGAATAGGAAAGAAAAAAAAAATACACATTTGGAGAGCTTTTTGGTATGTGGAGCAGCTTGAATATGCTGGATCGGAGAAGGAACAGTCATCATCTATAATAGTCTAGAACATCCTAGTACTCAGCCTACTGCAGGGTGGAGTCAAGGCTCCAAACAGTCAGGATTCAATAAAGAGAATGTGTGTCCTTAACTCTAGGTGTCCCTCCCCCCATGCTTTCTCTCAACGCTGTGTAAGCAGCTTCAGCTTTTCCATGAACAAACATAGTAAAATGTTATAAATTCCTTGACTTCAAGAAGAAATTTTCAGGAACTAGTAAAACAAAAAGCAATATATATGGAAATGGGGCAAAAGAAGTGTATGGCAGCTATTGGGTCACAGTGAGAAGAGAACCCAGGTATGTAGCTAGTGACTCAGATGGCATCACCCCAAGCTTGTCACCAGGGAAGGTCTGTGACGTGCAGCTAAGCAAAGCTGTTTGGTCTAAGCTGACTGGAGAGAAGGCAGGGAGCCTGGGGCACATGCTGGAATCCACCCCAGGCCGGGCAGAAACTCAGTTATCTCTCCCAATCTGTGTCCTGCTGCTGAGATAGCCTCATGATAATAAGAATTTGTGATCACTTGGGTTTGGCTTCAGATAAAAGCTCAATATTTTAATAAGGAGTAGGGAAGGGAAGCTGGTCAAGAGAAACATCAGGGGAAAATAGAGGCAGGGGCCATGGAAACTGCAAAATATTGAATGCCTTCCGAGGCTTATCGTCTGTCTATTCATTTAATAAATAAATGCTGAGCAGAGTTTGTTCTCGGTGCTTTGCCAAGTGTGGAGTATGCAAGGCAACTTGTCTCGCTGGTGTTTTAACTTCTGTGCTCTTCAAGAAAGTGAAAGATGCCTATTAATACTTTAGTGCAAACTCCTTCAGATGTGTCTTGTTGGATATGAATATATTTTATGGGGGGAAGAAGGCTTTGAAAAGTTTGGAAAATTTTAGGAAAGTGAGCACATTTATCTGCTGCAGGAGTCAATAGCCTTTAACATATATTCTGCATGCAGGCTTTCTAAGAAAACGGCATTGTGGATGGGGCTTCCGAAATTCACTTTGCTGCTGGCCGCTGGACGCTAGCTGCTTGCAGAGCTGGTGTGTGTGGAGTGTGCCTGGCTGGAGGGCCTCTGACTGACACTCACGTAGGGAGGCACCTGGACTCACCCATTTCCTAAGGGGCCATTTCCTGGCCTGGCCTATTTCCATAGTGTTGCCCTCTTCAGTGGATTTGGTTTTTAAAAGTTTATTTCAGATGTTGTAGGGGGTTAGTCTTCATTTACAAAACCACACATACACACACACACACACAGGCTGAATGTGCATATGTCTATGTGTTAAACTTGGATGCTGAAGTGCTGGCTCTGAATCCTGTAGGCACCTGTGCAGCTGTGTAAGAAGTTGTGGAATAAGCAGTTTGGTGTAGGGAGACCAGGGGTCACTGCACCAGGATCCAGAGTACCTAGCTGGGTCCACATCTCAATGACCCGTGTGTAGCTTCAGGAACTTGAGAATGTCATTTAAAAATTTTAATTTATTTTTCAATTATAGTTGAGATACAGTGTTAGTTTCAGGTGTGCAATATACTGATTAGACATTTATATAATTTATGAAGTGATCACCCTGATAAGTCTAGTGCCCACCTGACACCACACCTAGTTATTACAGTATTATTCACTATATTCCATATGCTGCACTTTACATCCCCATGACCATTTTTATAACTGGCAATTTGTACTTCTTAATTCCTTTATCTTTTTCACCCAGTCCCCAACCCCCTCCCATCTGGTGACCATCAATTCATTCTCTGTATCTGTAAGTTTGTTTCTGTTTTGTTTGTTCATTTATTTTGTTTTTTAGATTACACATATAGGTGAAATGGTATGGTGTTCGTCTCTCTCTGTCTGACTTATTCACTTAGGATAATATTCTCTTGGTTCATCCATTATGTCGCAAATAGCAAGACTTCATTCTTTTTTATGGCTGAGTACTATTCCATTTTTTTAATATAAGAATTACATTTAAATATCTGTGGGCCTCGGTCTCCTCTGCTAAAAGTTGAATCACTAGAGTAGAAGAGGAATGACATGCATGTGACACCTGAGCCACACCTACCCCCTCCTACACTCGGGGCAGACATTGCTAATTGATCAATCTTCCCACTCAATAGAGAGATAACCTCAGGTACCTTTGCAACACCACGTTCCCACCAATCACTCTGCAATGAAAGGCAGGATGAAAGCTGCTGCCATTCGCAGATTTGATGAACTCTAGGAATCTAAGCTCTGAGGTTATTGCTGTCAACCACATACGATACACCTCATGGGAAGAGCAAAGTGTCAGGAGAGGTGAGCGCCCCTGGCGAATGAGGGAGTGCTGTGGGAAGGCATGGGGAGCGTAAGGCTGGGGTGCTCCTCCCTGCCCGGTGGCATGCGGAGAAGGCCCACCGGGATCCTCTGACTAATGCACAGTTTGGGCAATTGAGAACTGACTTATAAACAGAATGAGCATTGGTTATTCTAAAGGAGCCATGGGAGGGAGAGTTGGAACCGGGGGGGCTGCCCCTGAGCTATGGGGCAGCCCACTGCTTCATGCCTGCAGGCCGACATCTACTGTGAGGAGGGTAGATGCAGGCTCGCGAGCCCACCTTCACTGTCCGCTGGCTGGTGAGCCTGTGCGACCTGGGACGTGTGTGCAGCATCCTGCAGCTGAGTTCCTTTTCACTGTTTCAAATATCAATAAGAAAACTAAGGCTTTCCAGTCTTGGACAACCTTTCCTGAGGACTCCACAGAGGTGACAGAGGCGAGACGGGGGGAACATCCTGTTCATAACCAGCATCTGAGTGAAGTGGAAATCGCTGTGCGCTTGTGTGGGATTGGCCTCCCGGCTCCGTGTGAGGGAGATCTGACCGTAGCTGCAGCTTGTAGTGACCTGCAACCCGTCACCTTCCCACTGCCATCTGCAGGCAGGTGTGAATTTTGGGAGGTAGTTTCTGATTGCTTGATATTTGTGGGCCAGCTTACAGCTGGACTGCGGGGTTGTAGAAGGCGGATGATTTAGGACTGAAAAACACCATTTATGTCATAGAATCGCCTCATGTCCCCTTGGCTTGGAGCATCCAGATTTCTCCAGAGACATTTGTGGTGGAGGAAACTTGAAGAGCAAAATATAAAAGGAGGGGGAAGAGAAAGTTTCCAGACCGGGAAAGGCATGCTAGACACTCAACAGTCACTGAGAAGACTTTTCAGGGTCTGTCACCCAGCTGAGGATGTTAAAGATTATTTTCCTCTCAAAGAGCATGTGGAGTACTGAGTGTTGGAAAGGGCTTTGCTTGAAGCCACCCTTGCAGAGGGTGCCTGAAAAGATTTGTCTTCTTCCAGAGAGATGCCACATCCCAAGAAAGAGGTCTCAGGGAAATCCCAAGTGGCTTCATCACTGAAGAGCTGGTGACCTTGGGCAAGTGGACCTCTTTAACCCTAAGTTCCCTCATGTGTAAAATTATTGTAGTGTTAATATATGGCTGTTGGGATGACTAAGTGGAATAATGTATGTGAATTGGTTAGAACAACACCTGGTGCATACTAAGTACTCAGTGAATATTGCTTATGATCCATTTGGGGCCATGGTTGGGAAATAGGATGTTGTGGCTAAGAGGGACTCACCACATGAATCCCGTATGGATTACCACTTTTCAGAGTTTTAAAAGACCATATAATTCAATCATTGTGAGCCACCAAACTGGACACAATTTCATCTGCCCATTGGTTTCAGAAGGCTCTTTTAGGTTTTGGAATATCTTGGTCCATTTTTAAGAGTATTACTAAACCAGTCAGAGTCCTAGCCAAAAAAAGAAATGTTAATAATGGGACCACTTAGAGATATGTGGGCAAAATTAAAAGAATCAACAAGGGATGCTGAGATGTTCTGGGACTAGCGGTAGTGGGAAGCCACCCCTGGGCTTGATGGGAGGCAGAGGTGGTGGCGGTGCTAGAACCCGGTGAGACTTGGCGCCTTGCAGGAAGTCTTCTATGAGAGCCTGTAGGGGAGGGCTATAGTCACTGCCTAAACTGCAGCACAGGGCAGGGAGGGGGCAAGAAAAACACACCACCTGCCTTTCCTCTCACTTTCTGATCTCCTACTGGTGCCCCTATTAGCTGGTGGAGACAAGCTGGCAAAGAAACCCGAATGAAACAATCCACACAGGCCAGTCTCCTGGGTCATGGAGCAGAGCAGAAAGAACTGGGGATACAAAGAATAACTACCACATTCACTAGCTCTTGTTACACAAATTGGGAGCAACCCGTAATGCGGTATTTCATTCAGTCTTCATGTCCTGTAATGAAATGAACTGTAATCAAAATGGGAGCTTTCAAAGAAGCAGAAATGTACTAATACACAAAGTCTAATCCGGAGGTTGGGGTGTGGCGCTCAGAGTAGATTCCATGATACCTTCTGTTTCCTATTATCCATGTACCTTGGGGCTGAGCCATGGCAGTTGGTAACACAATATTACTGGTTATCAGATTTAACTGTGCATTGGTTAAGAGTTTTAAATTACTGGGTAGATTTTTAAGCTAAATCACCTGATGTCTTAGCCCATTAAGACTGCTATAGAAGAATACCATAGATAGATAGCTTATAAACAATAAAAAATTATTTCTCAGTGTTCTGGAGGCTAGGAAGTCCAAGATCACGACACTGGCAGATTTGGTGGCTGGTGAGAGCTCTCTTTCTTGTCCATAGGTAGCCATCTTCTCACTGTGTTTTCACTTGATGGAAGGGGCAAAGGAGATCTCTGGGGTCTCTTTTATAAGGACACTAATCCCAGTAATGAGGGCCCCACCCTCATTGAATTTAAAATTCAATTCCTCAGTCCCACTAGCTACATTTCAAGGGCCCAATAGCCATGTCTAGCTAGTTGATACCATTTTGGACAGTGCAGATATTTTTAGACATTTCCATCATCATGGGAAGTTTATTATAGAGCATTGTCAAGTGACAAGACCCCCATGCTCATGGGCTGGGGCTCAAGGCAATGAGAGATGGAGCAGAAATCAAGAAACTAATCCACACAAACTGGGCATCCACACTGGGGAAAGTAACAGCTATGGAGTATACAGAGGTGGTCAGCATAGGAAGACATATGTGAGACCCCTGCAGATATGCGGATCCGGTCAGAGTTGGCTTGGACTCTGTGTGGATGGAGCCAGCAGCCTAGATGGGCTGGGGAGACCAAGACTCATGCTGTAGCACTAGACACCTCTTGGAAAGTGGGCATAGGGTGATGGTTATTTCATTTACTTTCGAGCCTCACTCCTGGTCAAGGTGAGGTGACTCGACTGTCCACCTTGAACAGCACAAGCCCGGGGCTATGTCAGGTGGTGAAAGGACAGTCTATATCCAGACTCTCCAGCAGGTTTATCCCCAGAGCTCCAGAAACAGAACCGAGCTGTTGCAAGAGGCCCTGTTACTGGAGAGCAAGGTTAAGTGTATAGCAGGAAGATGTAGGGAACTTTCAATGGGCTGATAATGAGAGGGACATTTGTAATTATGAATTACTTATTAAGTTCAATCTAGAACACTTGAATGCTTTACCATGTAGTGGGGGAAGAGTGCCTTTTTGGAGATAAGTCCGTGAAAGGTGCTGACTGGATGTTTCGAGAGAGAGGTAGAATGGTAGAGCAGTTTCCCAGGACAGCAGTGCAGAGTCCCAGAGGCCGGATCGCTTAGACAACAGGAATTTACCATCCCACAGTTTGGGAGGCTAGAAGCCCAAGATCAAGGTGTTGGCAGGGTTGGTTCCTTCTGAGGACACTAAGGAGACTGTCTTCCATTCCTCTTTCCTGGCTTCTGGTTGGCTGGCCATCTTAGGCATTCCTTGAGTTATGAGCACATTCCCACTCCAATATCTTCGTGTTTAAATGGAATCTCCCTGTGTGTGTATGTCTGTGTCCAAATTTCCCCTTTCATAAGACACCAGTCATATCACATGAGGGTCCGCCCTACTCTAGTAGGACCTAATCTGAATGTAATGAATTACTTCTAGAACAACCCTATTTCCAAATAAGATTACATTCTAAGGTGCTGGAGATTAGGATCTCAGCATATACAGTTTGACATTATTCAACCTGTAACAAATGGCTCGGTAGAAAGAGCGTTTATTTTGGAATCAGACAGACTAGGTTTGAGTCTTGCTTTTGCCACTGCTTTTCTAATGCAGTTTTATTTTATCATCAGCAAAATGAGGATGATATATTTAATAGAATCATTGGTAAAATGATAAATCAGTGGTAGAATGAAGCACTATTTGATGTATTACCAGTTAAAAAATATTTCCAATTAAAACAATGGCACATCATCAATTATAACATGCACCACAACTTTAAATATGTCAAATTGTGAAATAAAATGTTTTAAAGTTAATGAAAGTAAAGACTGAAGATAACATGTAAAGTGTCTCCTGTGGGAAGGTAAGGAGGTGTACAATAAAACTGCATCAGTTTTCCTGTCACCCCTTTCTTTTGCCTGAGCAGAAAAGCTACCATCTCCATTGGTCACCACCCAACTTGCCATCCATTTCAAGAAGGAATGAAATCATTTACTGGGCAGAGGTCAAAATGATTTCCTAAGGAGACAGTTCTGTGAAGTGTGTTATTCTCACAAAAATTTTAGTTCAAACAGGGTGACTTCCGAAGTTTCTCATCTGGAGGATCCCACTCTTTATTCCTACCTTGGCTAATAAGTCCATTTATGTGGATTGCTCTGAAAACCAGAAAGCCCTTGGGGAAGTTTATTTGTTTAGTTGGGATAGAAGGTGGGTTGAACCAATAGGGAACACTACTACCTTTGAAGGATATGTAGTTCTGTGTTAATCAGAACTAATGTCGACAGTGTAGGATATTTAGCATCCAGTGATGTCACCTCATCATGACAACCCCCAAAACCCTTACACATTTCCAAATGCCCCCTAGGAAAGTGAGTATTACCCCCACCGAGAACTACTACGCTAGACCAATGTGTCAAGGGTACAAGATCAGCTTCTGCCCAGGATTTTATAAGTTAAAAAGAAGCAAAGGCTGCCAATATCAGGCATGTTTTCAATTTTAGAAACTGGTGAGCAGGAACCCCCAGTTCATGTGGTAGGTCAGCCAGGCCCCCAGAAATAATGCATCTTCAGCACATAGACATATCATAAACACATGGCACCCATGCACTTGATTCCACACGGGACTCTTTATATAACCAACAAATGTTAAAGAGTTTTCATCCTATGGAAGTAGAGAAATCACTTAAATTGAAAATAAAAGTCATTTCTCACTAGTACCAACCTCCTTCTGTTTAGTGATTTTGAGACTTAGAATTTGTTGCAGCTATAGGGCAGTCACTTGAAATCAGCAGCCACAAGCTGCTGAAATCCTGAAATTAAATAATGCTATTCAATTCTGGTGACTCAGTGATTTGATTTTATTATCTGAATTTTATGTGGTTTAATGTGTGCCCTTGGAAGTGATATGGTTTGAAAAACTGTCTGTAATAAATCCTTTATTTTTGAACATAAAGCAAGCGATCCATTCTTTATTCAGAGAAAATTAATTTTCTTCCCATCCTCACTAAATAAACATTGGGGAGATAGTTAAAGAATATCAGTTTGGAGGAATATCTAGTAATCCGCCTGCCGTGGAGGCCATCGTGTCCCTCTGGCCAGTGATGTCATTCTTTACCTGCCTCTGCTGCCCATGGGACAGGGCCTTGCACTTCCCCAGGAAACCTTAACCTGTTCAGTGACTGGCATCAGTTTGGGTCCCTGCCTTCACCTTCTCCTCACGAATAGCATCCCGTTGTTCAGTGCTCACCTCCCAACAGCCTCATCTCCTTTGCCTATGGGAGTTCCAGCAGCCCTTGGAAGCCTAAAGCACCAGACAGCTATTCTGTGCATAGCCTTGAACTGTTTCTTAACGACATACTGACCTTGTCTCCTACCCAATCCAATCTGGATTGGCTTGTTCAGTGTCCAGGGCCTCCACCGCATCTCCAGTATGCCCAGTGGACAAACCAGGTCTCTGGGAACACAGTCACAGGCTTATTCAATGACTTTTCCTATCACTTCCTCATTTTACATCTGTTGTCTGGCTTGTGCATTACTTTGAGCAACAGGGGTTAGGTGCAAAAACTTCAGATTTGCATGACGATAACCCATACAGGTGAAACACGCAGACTCGTGAGCTTGACTCCCTGGGTTCAACTCTACCTCTTGCAAGCTGTGTGAAGTTGGGGAGTTTACAGGGTCTCTCTACCTCCGGGTTAGAGGAGATAATAATGGTACCTGCCTCGTAACGCTGTCATAAGGATGAAAATGGGTGCCTGTCAAAAGACTTGAATGGACGCTTTACCATAGAATATACACAGATGGCAAGAAAAGATGTTCAGCAGCCTCACTTATTAGGAAAATGCAAGTGAAAACCACAAAGAGGTATCACTATACACCTAATAGAATTTTAAAAGTTAAACATACACTTATTTCACCCCTATGTATTTACCACTCAAGAGAAGAAGAAATATATGGCCATAGAAATGCTTGTACATGAATATTCATGGAAGCTATATGTGTAATAGCCAAACTGGAAACATTCCGTATGTCCATCAATAGACTATTACTCAGCAATAAAATAGATGAACCATTGATGCACATAACCATGAATAAATCTAAAAATAATTGCTTGGCAATGGGAGGAGGGTGGGATGACAGGGCAGAGTTACCGAGGAACATGAGCAGGCTTTGGGGTAATGTTATGTTCACTATCTTGACTGTGGTGATGGCTTCACATGTGCGTACATGTGTCAAAACTTGTTGAATTGCACACTTTAGATAGATGTGGTTTATTATATGTCAATTATACCTAAATAATGCATTTTTTAAAGTAAGCATTCCGTAAGTATTATCTATTATAAACTTTAGTGTTATACTGAAAAGTGTTTTAGATAAAATTTTTAAAAGAGCATCTCATCCAAAGCAATATTCAATTATTGCATCTATCACCACCATGCCATAACCTTGCTGCATGTTTCATTTTCATTTTCATTTTCAAGGGATTCTCATGAATAAACTTAAATTAAGGAAAATAGTCCAGGCTTTGAGGTCAGAAGACATGAGTTCAGGCGCCCACGTTATCATGTGATGCTTGACCTTGATTTTTCTCTTATATAAAATAGTGTACAGTCACACCCCATGTTTGCTGTAAGAATCAAGTTTAAAAATGGATGTGAGCATGTGCTGAAAACTGTAAAGCAACATGAGTATGTAAGTCACTGTGATATATATTATGAGTCATTATGACCAGGGAGGAGAGGCGATTAGCACACTTTTGGAAGACTTGGTGACAGAGAGCCAGCAAGATGAAAATAAACATTCACCAAAAAACAAACAAAAACAAAACAAAAACTCACACAAGAGCAAGGAATAAACCCTGAATCTTCTCAAATCCCTTCCGCTGGTATTTCTACATCAGAATTTCCTGGGACACTCTTAAAAGTACAGATTTCTGGGTCCCACCTTATACTTACTGAGTCAAAATTGCTGGGGGTAGGGAACAGGAATCTGAGTTTTAAGGAAAGCTGCCTGATTGATTCTGATGCAGCCAGTAGCATCAGTCAGTAGATAGTCTTTTGGAAACAACCACCTTGACCTTATCATATCTCAGTGAGAAACATGAGCTACCTTAGGCTCTGTTGCTCAGATTAAACCTGGCTTCATTCTCCAGAAAAGGTAATGCATCTCCAAGAATGGCTGGGGGTGCAGAAAGGTTTGAAACACCTTTCAAATAAGCAGTTAGTACTGAGAGCATGTCTTCTATCATCATTTTCTGTCTTTTCCTGAGCAGCTATGTGCTGTTAGGATTTTTACTGGCCCTGAAATTGTCTTTGGAAATCACCTACCTTGGTAATGCAAATGTATATTGCTTAATTTCTTTCCAACCAGTTATTTCCCTCAAAAAAAAAAACGAAACAAAAAAAACCCCACCTCATTCAGTGTTGCATGCTGGCAGCTTGCCTTAGCGTGCCTGAGCCGTGTGGCTTGATGCCAACATGAACTTTATACCTATGTGGGATCATCATTATTTGAAAATCAAAAAGTGAGAAAAGCAGAAGGATTGGTGCAAATCAGCCATTTGTGCTACTTGGGGCAGTTAAAGCAGAGGAAGCAAGACTAGAATCGGATGGAATCTAAACCTGCCTTTGACTTTATTCTTCCATCCACAAGGAGAGAAGATTCCTTTTCTGTGTCTTAAGGGTGTAAAATCCACCTAGAAGTTCTTTCTTGGGAGTCATTTTGAAATTCCCTATCAAAAGATACCATGTGAATATAATCAAGTCTCTTATTGTAAGGCTCTTTATTCTACAAATTGGACCAGATGTTGCAAAGATGCATCTAGGGGCTGGGCAGGGAAATTCATTAAGAGAAGAGCTGGAAACCAGAGGGTGAGTGCCCCCTATGGTTGGGGCAGTTACCAAATGTTGCCAAGTGCGAATGTGGCTTTTCATCCTCTGATCCTCACTTTGTCGATAAGGAAACGGAAGCCCAGGGAGGGGAAATGACTGAGTAACCATGATAATCCCAAAATAAGGCATACTTAAGACCAAAGGCGGTTATCTTCGTATCCATTCTCCTGGCTTTCCACTTTATTATGGGGGGAATTATGAGTTACGCAACCTATAAAGAGTAAGATTGGCTAAAATGGGCACCTACACAGTCATTAGCCATTACTGTGCCCATCACACAGCACTAATCTATTACCGGTTTCCTTCCTCGAGAGCCCAGATGTGCCCTCAGGCCCTTTCTCATCCTGAGGCTCCAGGCAGCCACTAATAATTGATCCATCTTGCTGCCCTATTACTTAACAACTCTAAATCTTTAAATACAAAGCTTGAGAGTATTCTGTCTAATAAGATTTCCCTCCTTGAAACACGGCTCATTTTCTGAGGGTGTTTCCTTGAAGACTTTCAAACTGCTTGCCCTGGTGATTATCTGCAGCAACCAAAGTCGAAAGATTTAAACTTTATATGGAGAAAAATTGCTATGTCAAGGCCTTTGTACCTGATTTGGTGCTGAGACTGAACTGGTGTATTGGTTTGTTCCAGAATCCAGAGGCCACTCCAAGCTTTGAAGCAAAGTGAAACCCTTAGGTGGGCCTTGGTTGCTTGAGGAACCTCTGGATGGGGGATCATTGGTTTTGCTCTGCACAGGACAGTCCTTCCCCAGGCTAAGAACTGTTTTATGAGAACAGTGGACTGAGGTATATACTGTGTTCAGTCCTTTGTTTGGGGCAACAGGTGGGGAGGACTTTATTTGTTATGTCATATTTCTTTTGGTAATCATTTATCCATAAAAATAAAGAGCAAATGAGTACCTCCAGGTCATTGATGATACCAATATTTTTCCTGCAGTTATCTCTTGCTCAGTGACACTAAGCCCAATGAAAAAGAACACAAGGGCTGAATTTACTGTGAACGCAAGTAGCAAAAGTGACTGGCATCTAGGATAGTGACAGAGCTGGGACTTGACTTTTGCAAAGGTCTCCCGGGCTTGCTGGAGAGCACTTATGGTTTGCAAGAAGGTGAAGCACCGTCAAGTTAATTTGCCTAAAGGTTAACAATTAAAAGCCCTAATCCCCGGTGGGTTTTCTCTTTCTCTGTCTTTGCAGGTTGACAGAACAGAGGTGATTCGCACCTGCATAAACCCGGTGTATTCGAAACTGTTTACTGTGGACTTTTACTTTGAAGAGGTGCAGCGCCTGCGGTTTGAGGTCCACGACATCAGCAGCAACCACAACGGGCTGAAGGAGGCTGACTTCCTCGGGGGCATGGAGTGCACCCTTGGCCAGGTGGGTCAGCAGACGGCCTTCCTCCCTCTTGCCTTCTTAAGGTCTTTCTTCTCCCCATTTTCTCTCTCCTCTCATTCAGTCCATGCTTTCTTTCTCTTGATTTTCTTTTCTTTTACATTTACTACTTTATGACTTCCTATGCACTGTCGCATCCATTGTATTTACCTAGGGATGTTGCTGAAAATATGTGAAGTTACTTATTTTGCAAAATTAATCACTTTTTTCCTTCTGAATTCCTTCATTTATCTCACAGTTGTTCACTGAGCAGCTACTCTGCTCTGGTTGTGTGTCTGATAGCTGTACCTTGATACAGTGTAAATTTCCATCTCCCAACTCATCTCCCACACAAGGAATATTGCTCATTTACATGTATTCCAAGCCTCTTGTGCCCAAAATAGCCCAGGAGAGGGGCTAAATAGATATTTGGTGAATGAATAAATGCTTTCACTTAATCTTCACAACACTGATGTGAAATATATTAACATCATTAGTATATACATCTGTAGGTGAGAAAACCAAGGCTCAGAGAGGTTCAGCGTAAGGCACTGCACTAAAAAGGGGCTGAGCTAGAACTTGAACCAGGTCAGCCTCACTCAAAACCCCATCATGTTGCTTCTGTAACATCCTTCCTTTTTCCTTCCCTTCCTACTGTACCCAGGACTTCAGTAGGTGCTCAGGTGATATCTAAGTGGAGAAATAGTCCCTGTGCCCAAGAAGCAGACACTCTGATTGGAGAAGGCATACTGTATGCATCTCAAATAGAGCAATTTCTGATGCTCCTTAAGCCACAGTGAGACTAAATACCCTGGGCTCTATGCATGGCATTGTGGACCTTCAGGGAAAGGAGAGCTTTCTGCTGGCTAGAATCAAAGAAATCATTGCGGGATCAGCTATTGAAAAAATATGGTCCAGGGATTGGAGAAGAAGGAGGGAGGCCTTTCAAGTAAGAAAGAAAAATAAGCTAGGCAGAGAGGTCAGAACAACCGCGGCGGGGTAAGGGGCAGAGGACACCAGTTTCACTGAACCAAGGCCAGATGCTGATTTACTGTGAAACCACTGAAGCTTAAACTTCAGAGCCCCTTTCTCGTGTGGGTTTCTTCCAAGGCGCTGGGTCACATTTTTATTTGTAGTTTTGTACTTTTTTTCTCAAAGAAGGATTCCAAATTATATGAGCCTGTAACTTCACAAAACCAGCACCAGTCCCATGCCGAGGTGAGAGTCTGCCTGGTAGAGAGATGGCACATATGCCTGTTGGTTGGTTTGAACCCTGCCTCATGCCACTTGTCCCTAAAAAAGAAATGTCTCCCAGGTGAACACTGAGTGACAACATAGACAGTGTCCTCAGTAAATGTAGTGATTACTTTCATAAGATTCTTGCTTGTTCCTTTAATGAAAGGCAAAAGCCTAAAGTGGAAGTACTGCTGAGGGGAGGCAGATAGGTCATAGATATAATCTCTCTGTGACTTTGGGAAAGAATTGATGGCAGATAATTCTAGGGTCTTGCCAGGTGCAGCACCCAGTAAGTAGGCATTGAATGAATAAGTGAGTAAATTAATGAATTTAAAGTGGACTTCTGTAATATATAAATAAAATTAAAAGGTGATTAAAATGGCATCTTTTAAAGACATAAATGAGCCACTCTACGATTCTCCTTAGGACAGTGGGCATCCCTTATATATAAAAGTCAAATTCTGTCCCAAGAAATAGATGTAGATCCATGTAGGAGTCCTGTGAATAAAAGATTATTTCATCCAGAGCTTTGATTATTTTGTCTATGTGAATGACCCTCAAACTTATATCTTTAATCTCTCACAAGCCTCATCTTGCCAGCAGTCAGTAAGTCCTTGACCCTCTACTTTGTGCCAGGTGTTGAGCTAGATGCCAGTGGTATAGTGGTGAGCCAAAAACATTGTCCCTGCCCTCCAGCAGCTCACCGTCTAGTTGGGGACAAAGAGAGAAGCAAGTGCTCCAGTTCCTGTCTTGCCACAACTGATGCTGAAAAGGAGAGATAAAGGCACTTCCCACAGTCAAAGCTTGTTTCCTCAAAGCTGTGTGCAGGGCCTTGCTCGGTCCATCTGAGTTTGTCACGTTCGCACTCTGCCATGTGAAACAGCAGGCCTCGTGGCCTTTAGGGAAGGAAAATAGCAGCCCTAGGCATGCTAGAAACTGGCATTGGCCATGCGGTTGGTACAGCACATCAAGTGACTTAGCTCAGAGCAATTCTGCCAAAGGAAGGTTCATGTCCTCCCTGAGCACTCAAGGCAGAACCGTGTGTTCTGGGCAGATGGATGAGGGGCCAGATCACAGCGATGCAGGGCGCTTGGAAAGCTGTGTAGCCCTTCTGGGTGAGTGTGGAGACCATCCTTGGATTTCTGTTGGCCAGAAGGAGACCAGGAGCTTAGCTTGCTGCACCCAACAGAGGGCCTATCAAGGAGAGAAATGACCCCACACTATTGAGAACAGCAAGCTGACCTTTGATAAGATGCCTTTATTTTTTTTTTTTTCACTGCTTACTAACTACTTCATTCATCCCAATATTTTTTCACTCCTTCATGTACTCATATAGTGAACAATGAATCAGAAATGATAAAATAATAAATATAGTAGCTAACTTTCTATGGGCCCTTTTATTTACCAGCCACCGGGCTAGGCACTCACTATACCTCAATGCATTTAATCAGCACAACATCCCTAGGCGGTAGGCGTTACAATGACCCTTATTTACATTTGAGGAAACGGAGACTGAGTAAAGCTAGGTAACTTATTCAACTGTGTCACATCGCTAGTAAGTGGTGGAGCTGGAACTTGAATGCAGATGTGTTTGGCTCTTAAGGCCCTCATAATCTTTTCCATTTACTCTAATAGCTTGTCATTAACTAGTGTAAATTATGATGTTGCATCTACTAATGCAAATTCAAGTTGGAGTTGACTTTGCTAGGGTGACTTTTTTTTTAAGTTTGTCATACACAAAGCTGACAGAGGCAATATAGGAATCATGCAGAGAAATAGCCTTGGTTATCTTTCCTCAAGGTTTGCATATTGAATTTACTTTAAATATAACATGGCTTCTTAAATATCATTAGTGTGTCAACTTCCCAAAACCAGTAGCTTAAAATGAAGTGCCCACAGGTATCCCTTACTGGCCTTTTCACCCTCAACCATGTTAAGTGAACCAAATTTAGTGGTTGCTCTGGTTTTCATCTTTGTTTTCTTACAGGCATTTCTCTTCTTCAAGGCTTGGAAGACAGTTACAACTGTGCAAAGTCCTCCTCTCTTCATTGCCATCTGACTCTTCTTTAGTGTATTTCCCCCCTAAAGTTCAGAGAACATCTGTTAAAAGAACCAATAATGCCCTGCCTTATGTTCTCATAAGTGGGGCAGGGAAACCTGTGACCACATTGCCTACCACACTGCGTTCAATTTCCACGACCCTTTGCACATTGGAAAAAGTGGAGTAGCAATACTGCTTAAATGCTATCACTGTAGAACTGCTCACAGAGGTCAAGACAGAAGCAACCTTTTCCCTCGAGTTGATAAATTGACTCCGATATCTAAAAAAAATCTCTCTCCCAGCTCAGGAAGACCCATGACATCCATCTGCAACTAGATACCCCACTGTGAGTGTTTATCTGAAAGACCCCTGACTTCATTCTTTCCTTGGCAGAGACCTATTGCTCACATAGCAGTTAAGGTTTAACAGTCAGATGGAAATAACTGATAGGAATTCATTCATCCACCCAGTCATTCAATGAATGATGCATTTAATGCTAATAGTAATAATGAAAAGCTAATATACACATATTCATTCATTGAAATGCATATCTATAAATTCATTCATTCATGTATTGGGTACTTGCAATATACCAGACACTCTTCAAATAGTGGGGCCTTAGCCATTAGCAAAGTTGGCAAAGCCCTGGTCTCATGGAGCTTGCCTATTCCTACATAATATAAAAACAGATAATAAATAGCCTTATGAAGGAAAACCTTCTGGGCTAAGAAAGAGAGTGGTGGGAAGGGGGTGGGTGCTAATTTAGATAGAAATGTCAGGGAAGCCCTTTCTAAGCAGAGACCAGAATAAAGTGTGGGCATTCGTCATGCAGAGACATCCAGAAAAGTGTTCTGGGCAGAGGGCCGAACAACTGCTCTTACACACTGCCAGACTCTATGCTGAAACTTTGCATCAATTACCTCATTTAATTCTCACAAAACCTCTGATAGGAAAGTACCAGTATTTCCTAGTTTTCCTGCTTAAGTGCACATCTTTTTCAAGTGGGGGAGCCATGAGTTAAACCCAGGCCTCCTGACTCCCTACTGCAAGCTGAGCAATTTTGTGCCTTGGCCAGTCTGCAATACTTGCCAGCATTTTTGATGTAAGATTTAGAGAATGATCACTAGGAAGAAACACTGTAAAGTCTGCATCATCCATCTCATTTGGAGCTTTTGTGTCCTTGGCCTGACGAAATGCTTTACCCTGGGCATTAGGCTGATTGGAGGTGCAGCTCCTTCCTCTTTCTCCTGAATGCCATGTGGTGTGGCTGGGGAGGCGTGGGGATGGAGGTGGGGTGATGATGGCCTCTGATTAATAACTGAGCTACATCATTTATGGTGACGATGGGGCCTTACTCCCATCATCAGAGGCAAAGATGGATAATTAAGACATAGCAGTCCTTAAATCCCTCTCTGAAACTCTCCCTCCCTCCACTTCATCCCTTGCTAATGAAGTCAGAGAAAGGGTAAAAGCCTTTAATTACACTTGAAGTAATTAAAGCCCTGCTTAATAGAAAGCTCAAGACAGGAAGCCCAAACTAGTCGATTACCCATTGCTCCTGTCATTCTGAATCATACTCCGTAGGGTGGTTTTTTTGTAGGTCTCCACTGGGGAGTGAGGACTATACTGAACTCACATAAAATTTATAGACACACACACACTCATGTTGTATGTCCTGTCCCCTGAATGTCTGAGAAAGTTTCCTCATTGTGCCTTTCTTTTCCTTCCTGCACATTTACCCATTAATAGAAGTCTAAATCAGCAGAACAGATTAATTTAGAATTCTGTAACTATAACTCTTTTAAATCTGATCTGTTGAACTATAATTGTCTACATGCAATTCTTACTTTCTAGCTCAGTGCTTCTCAACTGTAATGTGGATGCAGATCACCTAGGGATCTTGTTAAAATGCAGATTCTGATTCAGTAGGTCGGGTGGGGCCTGAGAATCTGCGCTTCTAACAAGTTCCCAGGCCCTGCTGCTGCTACTGCTGCTCAAAAGGGCCAGATAAGATAAGGAACGGAGGACACCCTGAGAGGAGCAAAGGAGAAGTTCTCAGTTCCACAGGCAACTTCACCTTCCTCCTAGCTCAGCAACTATTCCCAACTTCTAATGTGGATCTTGAAGAATGAATATAATTTACCATTTAAGGAGAGAAAGTCTGAGTAATCCTAGGCAAAGGAAACAGCAGAAAAAAAAGCATAGTTCTTGAAGGGTTTTTTGTTTATGCTCTTTAAAATATTTTTTAAGGCTTCCCTTTATTGATAGGGCATATAAGAGGCCAAAGTTCTCAAGGGTTACTTTGTGCTCAGACAAGATTGTGGGTATTTGGGTCAGCGGTGGAAGCAAGGAGACCGGGAAATGTAGAAATAGCACCAAGAGAAGGCTCTTCTGGCATAGTATTTACCTTGAGCCAGTCTGATGTCTTCAGGTGAAGTGATATTGGCCAGAAGTCTTGGGTCAGGAAATGGGATGGTAGGGATTTCCCTAAAATCAGCCATCACTGCATCTTTTCCTGGGACTCTGAACCTGATCATGGGCAAGTCAGTTCTAGATTTTTATGTCTACTGTTACAAATTATCACAAACTTGGTAGCTTAAAACAGCAGAAATGTATTGTGTCATAGTTCTGAAGAGCAATCTCTGAAATCAAGGTATTGGCAAGGCTTTGCTTCTCCCTGGGAGAGAGTCCATTCTTTGCCTCTTTCAACCTCTGGTGGCAGCTAGCACTCCTTGGCTTGTTGCCACATCATTCCAAACATCTAGCATCTTCAAATCGCTCTCTGCCCTGTCTTTATATTTCAATTCTGAGTGTTTCTCATCAAATTTCCCCCCGATTCCCTTTTATGACAACACTTGTGATTGTATTTAGGGTTTCCATAGATAATCCAGGGTTGAACTCCCATCTCAAGACTCTTAACTTAATTACATCTCTGAAGACCCTTTGTTTTTGCCACATAAGGTAATATACACAAGTTTCGGGGATTAGGACGTAGATACCTTTGAGGGGTCATTTTTTTTCCTCCTACTACAGTCAACATTGCTAAAGTACCTAGAGTCAGGTGTACCAAGCACCTAGTCCCGAGGGATAAAGTAAAGGTTTTCTTTCTGTCTGTTGTACTCAGCCTGCTCCTCCTTCTCACGTGTGACCTTTGTATCTCCTGTTCCCTCCACTGAAGCATCATCCCTCCCCTTTCCGACTATTCAATTCTTCTTTTCCAAAATTCTTCAGGTCAGGAGAATTTCTTCAGAAATACCTTACCTCATCTCCTGGACCAGGCCAGTTCCCTTCTCACAGCATGACACTGCTACTCCTTGCGGAGTTGGAATTTGACATGTGCTTTGTGTGACTATCTCTGGGAGGGCAGTCCCCCTGTCTGCCTGTGTCATCATTCTTTCCTTAACACCCAGCACATAATAGACACTCAATTAATATTTGTTCAATGAAGGAAGGAATCCTGGCTTTAACTCTTATAAGCTACGTGTAATATTAGTCTGTTAGGGCTGCCATAATGAAATACCACAGACTGATGATGACTTAAACAACATAAATTTATTTTCTCATAGTTTTGGAGGCTGGAATTTCAAGACCAAGGTAACAGCAGGGTTGGTTTGTGGTGAGGCCTCTCTTGCTGACTGTCTTCTCAGTGGGTCGTCACATAGCGTAAGATCTTTCATGCTTCTTTCTCTTCTTATAAGGACACTAGTCATATTGGATTAGGGCCCCACCCTTATGATCGAATTTAACAATATCTCCTTAAAGGCCCTATCACTAAATGCAGTAAAATCGCAGGATAGGGGTTCAACATAAAAATGTGGGGGAGGACACAATTCAGTCCATAACATCATGTGATCTTAAATAAACCCCTTAACTTCTCTAAGCCTTGGTTCTCTCATCCCAATTCTTTGGGGGCAAGATCAAGTTTAATCATTAAATGGCAGTAAACAGAATACATGTGTGTGAAGCACTTGACATATTATCTGACACAAAGTGAAAGTTTTGGTTGTTTTCTCCAGAAACAGACAAGAATTGGACAGTAAGTAGGTTATTTGGGAGGTGAAAGGAACACCAGAAGGGGAGTGGAGGCATAAGACAGGAAAGAGAAAGCAGCAAATAAAAGATGCATTATCTAACAAATCACCACTGAAAACAACTGTAGCTTTAATAAAAGAATGAATCCTGGCTTTAATTCTTAAACTGCATGTATTAGTCTGTTAGGAATGCCACTCACTGGGGAAACTCAGGCAACTATGTAGAACAAATACCACAGAGTCACCCCATCCCTGGGGCAAAGGAACTGGGGCATTTCTGTACTAATGATGAAATGATGATTGGTTGAGGCCCACTCCCAAGGGTGTTAATTATCTCCACTTCCAACCTGCTGTGCTTGTGGAGAAAACCTTCAGGCAAAGACATGCCCTTTCAGCTCTGCCATCATAAGGCCTGAGGGGATCTGTCTGCTACAATGAGCCATTAAGTAGTAGTTATCCTACTCGCAGTTTTCAGAACACTGGACATGTTGTTTGACCAAGAAGTTCTGGTGCCAAGCAAGTGTAAGGAATGCTCAGTAGATGGCTGTCCTCAGGGATTTTCCACTAAAGCTCTATTGATGTCCTGCAGTTGAGATGCCAAACTTTTTCTAATCCTGTGATTTCCAGACTTATGTTTTTATACAATATGTAAACTATTAAGGAATGAAAAGTTTCTGATATGTGCTTTGGGGATTATCAATTCTGGCTAATAGAGATGTGACTGTCAAGTAAAGATGTTTTTAAACTGCTCACCACTGTAGCCCCGGAACAGTGTCTGGCACAGAGAAAGTTTTCAATCAGTGTTTGTTGTTGCAACAGAGTCTTACAGCAATTTCATAATGGCATCTGAAAAATATGTTCAGTAAAACAAGTCTCATGATAAATAACTGTATAGTCCCTAAAATGACTGTTTTGAAAGACTCTGAACGAAAATTCAGCTGAACATAATACACACTTGTTGAGATACTGGCCAAAACATGTCTTATTTTCCTGGCTTTGTTCCCATCCACCTAAAAGAAACAGTAGACTTTTCTGTAAAAAGAGGACCTGTGCTTTTAGAATAGTGTCTACTTCGGAGGGGGAGAACCACTTCCTCCCCATATCCGTGTGAGAATGCAGATCAGGGACCGAATGGGACTAATGTCCCTCTGGTCCAACTTGGCTACAAAGAGCGTTTCAGCTTCTATTTCCTCCCCCTGTACTTCCTCCTTTTGTTGAATGCTGAGGATTGCAGCTGTGACCCCACTAATGGGTGAAAAAAATCATCCTCCTTATCTTGATGCCAGGTAGAGCTAGCAATTTGTTGGCCTCAAATGTCAGCTGGGACCAGGGTGAGTCCTTGTCACTCTTTCTCACCCTCTATCAAGACCTAAGACATTTCTGAGCCTGAGTTGCTTCCGCTGCAACAAATCATACATGAGAAGTAGGATTTGCAAACACAGGCTTTTCTCTCTAGATCACTGCTCCATCTGGGCATCGGTGCTATTTTCTTCCCAACAGTTGTGAGAATGGCCGCATCGCTGTTTGTTGGTCATTATTACAAGGAAAGGTTTGAAACCCTAATTATCACTCATTCTTTGGAGCTGAGATGGAGGCCTGGGGGCTGTAAAATGAGCTTAATCGCCTGCTTGATTAGCCATTTGTGTACCCAAATGCCCATTTCTTGAGAAGGAATAGTTCCTAGAAAACTGCTTATTTTCCTAGCATCTGTAAAAGGCAGGAGCTGGAACCCAGTAGCCTTCTCTTCACACCCTACAAATAGATATGCTGGCATTTCTAGGTAAGAGTGAGGAGACATGACTGTGACCACCTAGACTCTCATGGGCTAAGTCTCTCTTGGTCTTCCTTGGAGAATGATAATGTAGGTCTTGGAAGAGCCTGTAAAGACAATCTGCCCACACCCAATAACCCAGTGAGTGGGTTGTTACAGTGCTGAGAGGGTGGTAGGGGTCACTTGGAGCCATGCAGGTAGGTAACCAACGTGGATGAAACACAATGACAATGGGCAGAGTATTTCTGAGACCAGATTTATTTGGAAAATGAGGTCTGTTGCCTTTCTTTGGTCTGAAGTTGAACTGGCTACTGCTTACTGGTGACCCTTATTTGTCATTTATTCATTTGTCTTCCTCATTCCCTCCTCGCTGAAAAACCCCTGGAGAGAAACGATACAGTCTTCTAATGCCCTTTTGCTGTTTGTTTTCTGTTTCCTCTGTGTTTTGGTTCACCTCAAGTTCAAGAATAATGTCTGCATTTTTCTAGGAAATGGTAGCTTTCACAATCTGTGAATGGAGAGGGAGAAGGGATAATTATTTTGAGAGCCATGGGCACCTTCTTAATGACTAGGGTAGAAGAGGTGAGGCGTTCGGATTCAGAAATAGCTGTAGGATGGAATGCCAATTCCTTTACCATCAGAAATTTTTTTCATGCCATTTTACTGATAGCCAGCTATAAATAAAAAATGCTATGTTCTTAATCATCATGTTACACTGCCCTTAACTAAGGCTTTCAGATTATTTCATTCTTGAGGTTTAGCCTGATTATTTCTTTACAATGTTCTCCAGGGTTAAGTGCACTAACATGGGACCCAGAGCTTCAAAGCAAACACATGTAGTACAAATCCAGCTGTGACAATTTCCTAAATTTGTTTCACGAGTTTATCAGAATGTGGCTGGAGATCAGTTTCTGGAGTCAGACCTGTGTTCAGATCCCTGCCTCTTAACTCTGTGGCCTTGGGAAAGTTACTAAAACTCTCTGGGCCTTTTTTCCCTCATCTAGAAAAGGAAATTAATAATGCCAAATTTGTGGGGCTGTAACATTAGCAATAATGTGACCAGTAAATCACAACCTTCCTCAATTTCTCATTCCCTTCAGATTATATTCTCTCTCTTCCCCACTTCATAGCCAAACTTGCTGAAAGAATTGTCTCCATGTGTTGCTCAGTTTCCTTCCCTCTTCCTCTCCTCTTCAACCTGCTCCAATCTATTTTCTGTTCCAAACCTGAACGCATGTTCTTTGTCCCCAAATTTAATGTTCTCTTCTCACCTCCCTTATTGTAGTGACTGGCACGGCCATCTTATCCATTGATGCATTCATCATGCTTCCCTCTCTCTTTGTATTCAATCTGTTTCTAAATTCTGACCATTTTACGTCTAAATAGCTCATAAATCCAGCCTCTCCTCTCCATCTCCATGGCCACGATCATCATTTGCCTGGTTTACCGCAAGAGATTCTACGTGGTCTGCTCCCATTCACCCCACCACCTATCCACTCACTCCCCCAACACCAGTGCCTCTCTCCTTTGGGATGAGTTTTCTTTGTTTATTTGACCACTTGGTAAATTCCAGCCTCCCCCACTAGAACATGAGCTCCCTGAGGTCAGAAATGTGCTTACCAATCTATTCTCCATGCCTAGCACCAAGCCCAGCATGCAGTGAGGGCTAAGTCAATATTTGTGGAGTGAATAAAGCATCTGCCATGTAACATATACTCCTTAAATGGGACTTCCCATTGCTGTCATTGTCGTTGTCATCATCACCATCATCACCAGGTGATATTTTTACAGAAATCCTTTCTTCTTCAGATTATAGCTATTTGAACATTAGTGACTTTAGATCTGGCTGTCCTAGGGACGTTCTTTGACTCTTTGCATTTGACACTAGCACACTCAGAATTTTCATTGGTCTAACACACAGACAAAAATGTATAAGAATTTCAGAGACAGCTTTTAAAAAACAAACAGCTCACGGTTTCTGTGTCAGGAATGGGGTGTGGGGAGCATGGCTGGGTCTTCTGGATCAGGGTCTCTCACTGGCTGCTGTTGAGTTATGTCAAGGCTCAAATTGGGGGAGGACCTGCTCCCAAGCTCTCTCGTGTGGCTGTTGGCAGGCCTCAGGCTCTCGCTGGCTGTTGGTTGGACATCAAGTCTTGGCCACATGGGCTGCTCTCTAGGGCTTCTCACAGCATTGCAGCTTGCTTCCCCCAGGGGACTCTGCGAGAGAGGGAGACATGGGGAGCAAGAAGGAAGGCACAGCCATTTGGTAACTTAACCTCAGGAGTGATATCCCGTCACTTTTATGGTCTTCTGTTCATTAGAAACGAGACACTGGATTCATCCCACATTGAAGGAGAGGGAATTACACAGTGGGGTGAATACCAGGAGGTGAGGATCATCGGGGGTCGTCTTAGATAGAAGCTGCCTGATACACGGGGTGACTTCATTCTCTGTAAGCAAGAGCATGGCTTTCACTTGATTCTTTTAAGCCTGGTCCTCTTTGGGAATCATGGGTAGCATGCCCATCAGGGCCTCAATGCCTTGCCACACTGCTCTTTCAAAAAAAAGAGGAAAGATGGAAAGGGGGGCGCAGGTTCTGCTAAAAATAGCTCCTAATATAAAAACTGTTTTAGTTGTCATCACACGTTGTGCATTAAAACTTAATCATGGGAAGGACCCCAATTACTCCTGTTGGCTTGTCTGAGCATCAGTTTCCTGATGACTTACTTTATAGCTTCCTAATGAATATATTAAAAATAGAACTCTAGAGATAATAGATACAAAAGGTGTATATTTAGATGTTGGGTTTCTTCCCCTCCCTTCATCCACACTCCACTTTGCACAGAGGTTTTAGTGTTAATCTGAGATTTTTCTGAAACTTTATCTACTTTCTCTTAATGTACATATGCCCAATATTTGCCACCTAATTTTTTAAATATGTTTTTATTGATTTCAAAGAGAGGGGAGGAGAGAGAGATGGAAACATCAATGATAAGAGAGTCATTGATCGGCTGCCTCCTGCACACCTCCTTCTGAGGATCGAGCCCACAACCTGGGCACATGCCGTGACCAGGAATCAAACTGAGACCTTCTGGGCCATGGGTCCAAGCTCAACCACTGAGCCATACCAGCCAGGCTGCCATCTAATTTTTATATAAATCCCTCCGCAACAATTAAATCACCTCCTAATTGACCGAATTATCTGTAATTCATCACACATCCTTTTATATCACACACCATAAGAGGAAAAAGGGGGAATAACCTATACTTAGGAGAAGCTCATGGAAAACCCTTGGAAAATGAATGGACATAGACATCATCATTTCAGGCTGTGAATGCAGAATTTTGCAGAGGAAGGATTAAAAGTAGACCTGCAGCTATATGGCCACTCTCCCCTTTTGTTTCCTCTGTGCAGATCGTTTCCCAGAGGAAGCTGTCCAAATCCTTGCTGAAGCACGGGAACACTGCGGGGAAGTCCTCCATCACGGTAAGCCCCTGCGCGGCCCCCTGCCAGGCCCAGGGGGCGCAGGCCCGGTGGCTGTTGGCAGTTGATGCCACAGTTGCTCGACTGTCCAAGCCACCTGTTTCTTTTTTTTGTTTCTCCATCTGCCAATACCATTTTAACCTTTTTAGCCCTATGGAAAAGGGGTATAAAAAAAGGATCTGAAAGTGGAGCCATGTACTTCTATAAGCACTTCTGCGACTGCAAGATAGGTTTCAGAGGGGGACAGAGACAGAGTTGTCGAGCTCAGTAAAAATGCGGAATTGTGTGCAGTTTTCAAATCATCAAAACTACCTATCGCTGCCTCTCATTTTTCTGAGAATTGAAAGTTGGCTCTCATCACTTTTAGTCCAAGGTTTGATGTGTTGCCTAAGGACCAGCATTTAACTCTCTTCTTTAATATAATAGTTTGGAGCTATGCTGTCCTATTTGGTAGTCACTAGGCACATATGATTATTTAAGTTTAAGGAAAATTATTTAAAATTAAATAAAAGCAGATATTCATTGCTTAATCCCACAAGCCACATATGAAGTGCTCAATAGTTACATGTGGCAAGCAGCTACTATTTTGAACAGTGCCTATTATAGAAACTTTCTGTGACTGCAGAAAGTTCTATGGGCAATGCTGGAAGTGCTTCTAAATAAAATCGTAAATTTTCCTATATTTGAAACGTTGACATCTTTTCTTATATTGGAAACGTTGACATATTAGAGAGCCTTTGAGAAAGGTAGAGAAAGTAATCTAACCAGTTAGATGTGTGGACCAAAAAAAATAAAAGGTAGGAAAAAGTACCAGGAGAATCTAAATTGCTAGGGAGGAAAATTGCCAGGAGGCAAACCTCCTGAGCTTCTTTGAACATTTCTTTTAAACTTGAAAGTGACTGGTTTATTTTTGTAAATAATAACTTTCATCATTTTTCCAAAGGTGTCTATAAGCCACTTTTTAAAGGAAAAATTCAGAAGAATTCCTGCTGGTAAAAGTTATGACCATTCTTACAATCATTTACCTGAATCTGTTGCTTAAATATTTGAAACGATGCAGCCATGTCAAAGCTTTTTCTTGACTGCCATGTTCAGTCATAACAATGGTTCGAGTGGCTTTGAAGACCCTATGGGTGCTCCCAAAAGCCATAGACCCAAAGGCTCACTCCCAAAGCCCACTAACCCAGAGAAGCCTTGAGTGGTAGATCCAGGTGTGAGACTTGTCCTGGCTCTTTCTCCTGGAAACAAAACCTCACCTTGCCACCTTTTCTCTACAACATCTTGGAGATTTCCTTCCTACACACATTCCAAAGAAACTTTATCTCCTTAATTTTAAATATTTATATACTCCTTCTAATCTTGGGTCTTTGGATCAAAACAATGGCTCTATTAGCTTTTGGAAAACACTTGAAAATATGTGCAAAACTTTTCAAGGCTTCTGCAGATGAAGATTATAAATTTCATCATCTTTCCAAATGTGTCTGTGACCACAAAACAGTTCAAAGACCACTGCTCATGTGGAGTATAAGAGGCATGCAGGTGATAAGGTACCAAAGAGGACCAAATGGAAAGTCTAAATAGGATGGTTTCTAGTTTACCAAGAAGTTCTCGAGTTTTCACTGTTTATCTGGACTCGGTGTTTCCTACTTAGGTGCTCATAGGTTTGGGGGTGATTTTCCTCATTAGGCAAACTTTTTGGCTGTAATGCTAGGTGCAAAATAAAATTTTCCAGAGGCTACCAGTATAGAACCAACTCATAATGGGAAAGTTGAGCTCAGATAGAGCAGAGATATAATTGAGGGTATTCACATACTACGGCCTTTGAATGGTAAAGTCCTAAACATTAATTATAAATGGTTGAACTTGTCTGCAACTAGACTGGTCCCTAAATTTTTGTTACTGTTTTTCTACCAATTTCTGCTCCAAGGTTTTGAGAGTCACTAACTATTAATTATTGAAAAGTGACTTATTATGAAAGAAGCTCTTAAGTAATATTATATTTTCACTTATACCAAAATCTTTGTCAGGAATTCTACTCTTGAGGGCTTAGATCTCTCTCTCTCCCTCTCCCTCTCTCTCCTTCTCCCTCTCTTTCTCTCTCTCTCTCTCTCTCTCTCTCTCTCTCTCTCTTCTCATCTCAGAAAGCCCTGGAGAGTCTTTTTTGAAAAATAGGAATTAGAACATTTTTCCAATGGCCTTACAATCATTGGTCTAGAAAGGACACAGAGGCTGGTTTATCTCCCCCATCCCTTGTGGGTCTGACTCAAAGTAGTGGAGAAATGTTACTGCTCCTCCTTATTTGCAACTTTCCAAAGTGGGGGGGAAGGGAAATATAAATATATATATAATTATTTATGGGCATGTCATCCAATGCTGTGTGGCACATAAAGAAAAAAAATCTTCCTAACTGCTGCTCCAAATGTCCCCTCTTCCAGCCTACGGCCTGTCTCTTGTGTTCTCGTGCTCAGCAGAAATGAAATCT
This sequence comes from Miniopterus schreibersii, assembly GCF_964146895.1. NCBI lineage: Eukaryota > Metazoa > Chordata > Mammalia > Chiroptera > Miniopteridae > Miniopterus > Miniopterus schreibersii. The sequence continues at coordinate 31,580,669 of NC_138115.1, forward strand.
GATCACCTACCATTGTCTATTCTAGGGAGTTGCCTTGAACACCTGGAAATGCTGTCCCTTGTTCACTAGCGTTGTAGAAAACTCCTTTCCCAACATCAGTCTTTGTTGATTTTTGAGCCAAATATGAGCTAAATTTGTTCATGAACTCCCGGGCTGAGTGATCCAACCATTACTGCAGCTGATTCTTGCCTTTTCCTTTAGGTGATTGCTGAAGAATTATCTGGCAATGACGACTATGTTGAACTTGCATTCAATGCACGGAAATTGGATGACAAGGTAAAGTGTTTGGCATTAACCTCATTGAAGGAAGTAATAAAGCCAGCACACAAAGTTTAATCAGATTTTCCCCTGCAGCTCTTTTTTTCTTTTCAACTCATATTATTAAACAGATCAAAGATTTCAGAGAGGTCTGCAAAGTACGACTTACCCCAAATTGTGATTTACTTAATGAGATGAGGGAGAGACTATAATTAAACCAGGACACTGTTATTGCACCAAGACTTCATTTGTTCCCAAACGCGCAGTTCAAATATGCGCAGAGAAAATGTGAAAGGGAAAAGTGACATTTATTAAGCACCTATATTTGCCAGGGTTAAGAGTTTTTCATGCATTATCACATTTATTCATTCTTATAACCTCCATGCAACAGGCATTATTAACACTGTTTTGCAAATAAGGAAATAGATTCTAAGAGGAAGTAACTTGTCTGAGGTCATTCCATGTGTTAGCCCAGATAATCCAAGACAGGCTCAAATATACAAGGATTTTCTCAGGAGACATGCCTGTGTAGGAAGCAGAGGAAGGACGTCTGGGAGAGCTGACAGACCACGGTGCAGGTCTGACCATGAGTAAAGGAGCGAGGGAAAGACGGTTGGGTGGCAGTGTCCTGGAACGCCGTGCAGTCTAAGGAAGGTTCGGCAAGGCCATCAAGGAGTCCTACAGCCAAAATTGGCAACAAGTTCAGCAGTCTTAACATGCAGGTTATCCTGGAATTGAGGATAGAGTGTAATAAGGAAAAGGAATCTGTTCTGTTCAGCTTCTGACTTTAGGAACTGATCATTTTCAAAAGGTCAAGTTCTAATTGCAGTTGTAGGCATTTTACTGAGTGTAACTGTAGAACCAGGCTCTTCACTCATCTGACCTGTCCCTTATTTAATAGGTAAACCAGACTAGTTAATCTTTTTTCTCTTTTTAATATGTTTTTATTGATTTCAGAGAGAGGAAGGGAGAGGGAGAGAGAGATAGAAACATCAATGATGAGAGAGTCACTGATTGGCTGCCTCCTGCACACCCTACTGGGGATCGAGCCCACAACCCCGACACATGCCCTGACCGGCAATGGAACGGTGACCTCCTGGTTCCCAGGTCGATGCTCAATCACTGAGCCACACCAGCCAGACCAGTTAACCTTAACACGAATAAGCAGTTAAGACTTCGTTAAACTGAGAAACATTTCTGTCAAGGTTTATGGGGGAAGTAACCACATACCCCAAAATGTGTTCCCAAGTATTCGGTATGAGGTTTAAAAACACAAACCTCAAGGGAGCCCATAAGAACTAGATCCAGAAGATCAGTCATGTTTACTCTTATACTTCTGGATTGTAGAGTTAGTACTAGTCCTCCTTGGCCACACACACAGTCACTGACTGGGAGCAGCCCCTGGGAAGCGTGGCCTTGGTACGTGCAAGGAAGGATTCGTGAGCACAGTACTTTTGTCTTCAAGCCCCAATAAGATAGTACAATTATATCATGGCACAGCTGGGAAAGTAGATGTAATCCATGTAAACAAAAGTTATTTGGCATCCTCAATAATTTTTAAGAGTGTAAAGGGCTCTAAGATGAAAAAGTTTGAGAACCATTATTGTAGGGTATGCCAGGGAGCACTAGGCACTTTTGCAAACCACAATGTCAGAGAAACATCCCTTTTACTTTGATAGAAATCGTCATTTTTAACTTGTCTTTCCAATATTGTTGAGTAGACTAGCAGGCATCTACCTAAAATGGAAATCCAGAGTCCTTGACATCTGAGAGGTGGTCTTCCATGAGAGCCACACATAAAATAGATTATTATTTATCTAGTATCAATGCAATTCACTTAGTGAAGAGATGGGCATTCTAAGTTTTAGAGCACATTTATTACATTAACAGCTAGTTAGCAGTCATTTGACAAGTAAGTAGTAAGTAATCACTTGAGAACATTCAAGCTGACACAGTATTCTTTCCCCCTTTCCTGAGAAAGTGTTCATGTAGGTGTGTTGGAACTGATTCTCACACTGCTGGCCTCCCCATCTGTCATAGTAATCATTACAACCTGCGTTTTCAGTGCTCCCATGATGCCAGTTCGAGGGGGTGCTGTATAAGCAAACAGATCTGTCTCTAGAGCAGAGGTCGGCAAACTTTCCGTAAAGGGCCAGATGGTAAATATTTTAGACTTTGCAGGCCATATGGTCTCTGTCCCAAGTACTCAGCTCTGCCTTTGAAACATGAAAACAGACATAAGCAATATGTAAATGTATGAGTGTAGCAGTGTTCCCATAAAACTTTATTCACAAAAGCAGGCGGTGGCTGGATTTGGGCCACGCACCATAGTTTGCCAACCTCTGTTCTAAAGCAATGTTAAATCTCTACCTGCTTTGCTGTGATTTAACCTTGTTCAAGTATGCCTACCTGAAAACTATTCCAGCCTGCGTTAATGATAGCAAATAAGCATCTACAGTGTACCAGGTGTCAGGAGTCTAACCTACGTCATCTCCAAAATGCATAACCATGTACCCATAGGCGGGTATTATTATTTCCATCTTACAGATGAAGCAGAGTGAGGCAAATTAAACAATTTGCCCAAAGTCACAAGGTTAAGAAGCTGTAGAGTCCAGATATGACTCCAAATCTTTCAGGCAATCTTTTTAGTACCAATATTTTATTTTCAAGGTCACTGGAAGTACACTGCTTCCTTTTCCATTCCAAACCTCAGCTGATATCTTATTGCCCTCTCACTTGACCAAATGTCTTTCGTATTGGACTAAAAAGGCAGAGTAATATAGCATCCAAGTTATTAAAAAATTTCACTGTAGCAAAATTTCAGTAAAATGTCCCTATAATTCATCTTATTGCACTGAACTGTCCCAAGGGCCATCTTAGTGCTGATAGTATAGCAAAGAAAGCTTAAAACTCCAGATTGTGGTCAAGTAACCACACAATTAGACCCAGAGTTGTTGTTTTTAAGCTAAGAATTTGAGTGTGCATCTAAGATATGTTTGAGCTTCTTATGAGTTGTTTGATTTCCAGAAATCAGATGCCTTCTTAATAGGACTCATCCCTAATACTTGCACAGTGCTCTCCAATGTGTCCTCATGTCTTCTCTCTTTTACTGATAATAATTATAGCAGCAACATTCTTTGAGTGCTTACCCTGTGCCAGGGACTGGACTCAACACTTCCCGTGCATTAGCTCCTCTAATTCTTCCACATTGCCACCAAGCAAAAGGTGATACCCTTCCATTTATGGAGAAGGAAACTGAGACTTGGAGAAATGAACTGTCTTGCCCCAAGTCATCCCTAGGGTGGAGTCAGAACTTGAAAGCAGTCCTGAGGCCAGTGTGCTGCATATTAGATTTTTGCTTACTTGAAGGCAGAGATTGTATCCAGCCTGTCTTTCCTTTATCTGTCCTCCTGATTACTCTGCTAACCCTAAATAGTATTTTAAAAGAGAGTGAAATAAAATAGAAAAAGCATTGCAATATACTAACGAGAGAAAAAATAGGATACTGAAGTGTATATAGAGTATCATTACAAATAGTTTTTTTTTTTAAAGGAAGAAAAGAAAATTATGTCAAGAGTCTAGAAAAATATTTACCAAAATGTTACTGATAGTTACAGAATTATGGGTAAGATTATGGGCTCTCTTTTCCTTCTCTCTATTTTTCTCTATTTTCTGTTTTTAAATTTACATGGTGACATTTTAAAATTATCTAAAGGGGAAAAAACACACACAAACTGATAGAGTTCTTCCAATGTGGTCAACAGTTTTTAAGTATAATTCACAAACATATTTCCTGAGGGATCAACAGTCCGTTTAAGGAGGCAAAGCCTGATGCTCCCAGAGAAGGAGCCAAGAGCACCTAGGAGTAAGCTAATGTGGCCCACATCCATTGGGAAAGGGAGGGAAGAAGGAGTTGCCAATTTTTTATGATGAGTGTTGAAACAGAAATAGGCTCCAGGGATGAGTGTCAAGTAAATGTATGGAGGTGGGAATCAGCTCAATGTGTGTCTGGGGGGGAAACTGGGGCCATTTGGGGGGAAAGCAAGGTCTGCAGGGCAGACTTATTAATGAAAGCAGCCATTGTGTGCTCTTGACAAGATTAAGGCACCTTCAGAAATACTTAGAGGGGAAGGGTATTTGCCAGCCTCTGGGCATTGTGAAGTTTGGTGTTTAGTTCCTGGCTGGGTGGGGAGGGCAGCCAAAGGAAAGGTGATTATCCCACCTCCCATCGGTTCTCCTTAAGGTACCCTACAAAGCTTCTAGGAGGAGTCTTCGCTAAAAGCCATTATTATTTTCCTGCTCAAAATCCTTCTGTGGTTTCCCACTGGCCCTCTAGGCAAGTGCACGCACTTCAGATGAGCACTGAAGGCCCTTCGCATCAGGGCGCTGGCATTGCCAGCAGCCTCTCAAATTGCTCCCCTGCGCGTCCTTGGGCTGCGGTGGAATTAAGCTACTTGATGTGCCCTCTGTTTACTCTTCACACCTTCACCAGCCTGTTTCCTCCCTCTGGACGTCCTCCCTGCGACCCTGTTTTCCAGTCAAAATCCATCACTTCCACTCTCCTCTGTTATTCATTCATTCATTCATTCGTTTGTTCTTCATGTTAGCCCTAGGATGTGTTTACTTGTGTGCTTGTCTTACCACAAAACTAGACAGTTCATTGGAGGGCTAAGAAGAGTTTTTATTTTTCCTTAATATCCTAACATCAAGCACAAAGGCTCCATGATAAGGATATCCCCTTAGAATATTTTGTTGAGCTGAAGGCCACCATGGCTCTAGGCTTTATTCTGCTTTGCTGCAATCTAGATTTCGCGGGGCAGGGTGAGGGCAGTCACCCCCTGAAATACATAGTAAGAGTGTCGTAACTAAGGCTATATTGCACAGAGAGCTTCCTATACCAGCTGTTCTTGTTATTCATTCATTTATTTATTAGTTCACATATTCAATAAGCGCTGTGTGCCACTAAAAGCTAGACACTATGGAACATGCTGAGGAAAATGCTAGAAATATAAAGGAAAATAAGACAGTTCCTCCTCCCTGAGAGTTTATAATCTGTTGGAGTGAAAAACAAGTTTAAAAGAAGGATATGGGTAGGTCTGCTTCTAGTAATAAAATACCTGTTTATTTTACATTATTATCCCACTGAGAATAATTATAAACACTGGATAAGATACAAGAGACATCTGTTCTAGAGTCCTTAGGCAGCCAAGATTTGAGGGGCCAGGAAACTGGAGAGAAGAAAAATCCATTGGGGTGAGTCAGACATTCGATGCAGATTTTCCACTCAAGGCTGACTAGTAAAAGACCTTGGCTAAAGAAGCTGGAAGCCGAGCAGAAAACTGCTGCTAAGAAAGAGAAGCTGGCAGAAGTTCTGGTAGTCTCATGAAACAGGAAGCAACACTGGCGTTCACGGCTACTGAGAGCTGTGGCTAGAGATCTGTAGATGCCTCAGAGAAGGGAAGTGGTCTAATAGTCTGAGTGACATCTCTCAAGGCATTCACTAATAGCAGCAGAGAGAAAAACTGAACAAAAAGCTGGAGCCAAGAGATTATGGAGATAAACAGAGCCTTTGAGGGTCTTCCAAATAAAATGGCATTAAGGGCTTGTCAAGGAGGATCAGCCCTCGTCACACTCAGTCCTTTAGTTGGAGCCCTTTAAGGACTATACCAAAGGAGTAAAGGAATCAGAAATAGATTGGACCTTTAAGGACTTTTGAAGAAATCAACCTCTAAGTAACTCAATCCTAATTGGATTGAGGTGACTGCCTCTATTTTAACTGCTTGCCAGGAGCTAAAGATTCATCTAGAGCCATTATAATCCTCTTTACATAGTATCTAGTATTTAGTAAAAAATTAACAAGCATACCAAGAGGCAGAACCAAGAAACAGATAAAGAAACAGACCCATAGGTGATCCAGATAGTGTAGACATCAGACATAGGCTTTATAATAACTGTAATTAACATGTTGAAGACGGCAGCTAGCTACATCGATTCTCAAAGAATCCTCACTTGAATTGATCTTTGAAGAATACTTTGGATCTCAGCCAAGTACTTACTTCTCAAAGGAGGTGGAGTTCAGAGCAGTTCATTCTAGCCAAGGTTGGGGCACGGGGATGAAGAATGAAACGGAAGGGTCAAATCCAGGGGCACTTGATCCAGGGCTGAACTAGATGTTTGTGTGGAGGAAGGGAAGCAACTGATTGTTGTTTATCTGTCTATTTTAGGATTTCTTCAGTAAATCTGACCCATTTCTGGAAATTTTTCGTATGAATGACGATGCAACTCAGCAGCTTGTGCACCGAACTGAGGTAAGAAGAGTCGTCTTCAGCTATGACATCATGTCTCCTAAGATGATAAATTGACCTGTTTTGAGAAACCCCTTACATTTCTTAATGTCTGTAGCTATGTACTCAGACATGGAGTCCTCACTGTTATCAAGAGGACTCTTTATTCTCAATTTAGATGTTAGCAGAGAAGACCCTCTCTCACCCAAATTTTTCATTATTGACCAATGCTGACAGCTAGCAACTTATTAATAATAGAAATATGAATACTTGCTAATATTTAATGAAGGTGACTAGGTGCCAAGCATTGTACTAAGTGATTTTATATGCATTATTTTATCTACTTCTCACAACAGTCCCTTAATGCTATTATTAATTTCAGCTTGCAGTTGAATAAACTAAACTTTGGGGAGGTTGAGTCACTTTCCTGGTTCTCACAGTTAACAAGGGGTATGGCTCAAGTTCGAATTGAGTTTGTTTGATCTTGAGCTTCACTGTAATTTGGAAAGGCAACCTGCCTCCCCAGGGAAAGCTCATACACTGGCCTTATGTCAAGCCTATCATCTGAACAGCTGCCCTGTCCCAGCCACTGGTCTAGCTCCATCTCTCTCTCATCTTTCGTCCTCTTTCTCCATGTGACTCCAAACCTTATGCCTCACTATCCAACCCCCCACTACCCACTACTACACACCACTCAGCAACCAACCCCAATCTCTACTTTTTATTTTATTTTATTTTAATTTTACTTTACTTTATTTTATTATTTTATTTTATTTTATTTTATTTTAATTTTATTTATAAGCCAATCCAAGAGAGATTCTGTGGGAGGAAGTGGGGTAATTTTGATGACTGCCTTGGAGCTGAGAGAAGACTCTGTTGTGCTTAGTGGTAGCGTAAAGAAAGAAGGAACCCTCATGACTCGAAGGATGAGAGTGGGGTGCCATGTTCCCATACCCCACACTGGAAATCCAGTTCCATATTCCTGAAGTAACAGAGTTGCAGGTAGCATTAGGGGAACAGAACATGTCATACTTCAAGTAGAAAAGAATGGAATAGTCTTGAATGGGCTAGTCTGTGGATATCATCTAGTGCCTACTTGGCACTTAACAAAATGTGTTTAATAAAACAATGAATAAATGAGTGGAGTTGAGCACAGACAGTGCGTCCACTACATGTTATAGCAAAATGTGGTTCTCTGGAACTTAATCCCTGGGGAATAGATGGAGGTACAATGGGAACAGTTTCCCCACCATTGAATAGAATGTTTTCACCCATAAAGATTCCTTTGGTGGAACAGACTTTTTTCAGAAGTAAGTAGACTTTGGGGAAAACAGAAGTGGTGCCCACTCAAGCTTTCACTGTAGTCTGTGAATGGAGGCCTTAAAGTGCAGGGAGCACAGAGATGGATGGGGTACTGCTGGACTTCTCTCCCAAGATCCTTCTCTCCTTTGCTCCTGACAGCATTTCTCTTCTCATTCTTGATATTGTTAAATCCTCCTAGTCCCAAGAATCACTAGAACTCCCCCCCAATTCCCAATTGCTGAGGGGTTCCTGGAGTCTCACAAGAAATGCAATTGTAAGCTTTTCCAGTGAGTCAAGCAACATAAAACATTGATTTTTTTTTCCTCACCAGAATGCACGCAAACACATTTTTAATTTCAGAAGCAATTTCTAGTTGAAATCTTGACTTGCTATTGAGTTTTTCAAAACTGTTGCAACAAGACATCTTTAATTCTTGGTATTTTTATATAAAGATGAGAACTATGAACTAACCCAGACAATTTTATCAGACGTCTCTGGTCACTATCACTTTGACCATCCCCAGGGTATCAGAGCTCAAGACAAAGTCACACAGGACCTTTATTTTTCTACTTTAATGCATTAAGAGAAATTTCATAATGAGCCCGTGATATAATGAATAAGTCACAGTTATAGTAAAGAATCCAGTAGAAAAGAGAATCACTTATAAAACAATTACGTTATTTGGATAGAGAATTAATTTTTTTTACGATGCTACGACTTTTGCTAACTAAAAACTCCATAGGAAGAAAAATCAGTATGACAGAATTCCATTTAAGTTCATTGACATGTCCCCTAGAGCAGTGGTTTCATGCATCCGAATCACCTAGGGGGTCCCCCCTCCGGAGTCTCTGTCCATAGGTCTGGGTGGAACCTGAAAATTAGCATTTTTAACAAGTTCCCAGGTGATACAGCTCCTGCTGATTCAGGAATCACACTTTGAAAACCCTTGCACTAGAGTACACAGTAGTGTTAGGCACAGAGCAGATACTCATACATTCTAAAACAAATTGAATTAGTTGAATCATAGTGGTGACAGGATAAGACTAGACTCATATGGACTCTTGGGCAGGATTTAGCCAAGTTCATGATGAGTAAGCTGCTTTTAAAAGTATTTCACTGTAGAAGAAAGTGACACTGAAGATCTAAAGATCTTCCCTGTGTCTGTCTTCCTAGGATAACTAGTTTAAGTATGCTCCTGGGACTTTTCTTCTAGAAATTTCTCTTCTGATTTGTTATCTCATCTAACTCAAGGTCACAGTTACCAAAGACCATTCAATTCTTAAGCAGTAGAATTGTCCTGCTATACCCCCATGCCCACCAATAGTCTTTGCCTATGCTGACTTCAATAGAAGAGAATTTATGCCATAGGACTGACAGTCCTACAGAACAAGGGATCTTTTATCAGAGGCCAGAGGCAGTCCAACCTCATTAATTCCAACTCCTTTTGATATAGAACAAGTCATCCCCAGCATCCACATACTGGACAGTATTACTGTCATTATTCTTGAAATGACAGCCAGGCCAGTGATCTCAGGAGTTCTGCCCATAATGACCACTTAGTGGACACCATTAAAAGATTTACTACTCTAGGTTTTCATTAAGGCACCAGTTCCAAATAATTGTCCTTTTCAAAGTGCCACAATGTTTCTCAAGCATTTTTATGTTAAAATGTGAAAATGTCAAGCCTTTTTCCCCCCATCCACCACTCCTCTCCTTTTTTCTTCTCAGGTTGTGATGAATAACTTAAGCCCAGCCTGGAAATCATTCAAAGTATCCGTGAATTCCCTGTGCAGTGGAGATCCAGACCGCCGGCTGAAGGTCAGAAATCTATCTATGTCTGAGAAATGCAATTTTTATGTATTTAACCCTCCTTTCTCTCAAGTGAATGTTAGCAAACCAAAAATTTTCTGTACCATTTAATCAAATCTCTTAGCACCTTTTTGGAAAAAACAGGGGCCATTTCTTCTGCGACAGCCATTGAAGCTCACGAGATAGCCCAAGATAAATCTCAATTTTGTTATGTCAAGAGGCAAATCTTATGCTTCTCAGAGATAAACTGTGGCAATAACTTCAGGGTGTAATGGGGAGTTATTAAAAACACAAATACTACTGTATTGACTATCTACAGTTGCATAATGGACTACTCCAAAATTTAGTGGCTTAAAATAATAACCATTTATTTAGCTTAAAATTATTTGTCTTTGGCAAGTTGAGCTCATCTAGGACGTTCTTCTGTTGGTCTTGCTTGGACTCCCTCACACATAGGGAGACTCTACTTCTGGAGTTCAGTTGGCTGTCATCTGGAATGACTGGGGTGGTTAGGCCATGTGTCTGTCTCCCATCACCCAGCAGGCTAGCTTGGCCTTATACACAGAGCAACCTTAGGGTTCCAAAAGAGCAAGAACAGAAGCTGCAAGGTCTCATGAGGCCTAGTCTTAGAACTCATACATGGTCACTTCCTCTGCATTCTGCTGGCCAAAGCAAGTCACATGACTGTCCCAGATTCAAGGGATGAAGGAATAGGAAATACGTTCCACCTTTTGGTGGAAGAGCTACAAAGTATTGTGGCTAATTTTTTGAGCCTATCACAAATGCATTTTGAATACCATAGGAATGTGGAAGTTGGAAGAAAAATGCATTGTGAGAGTCAGGATGACCAAAGGAAGACAATAGGCTGAGTGCCAGAAGCAAACTCCAAGAGGCATTGCCTATGGTCCATGGTCTGTCCCTCTCTCTGCCTTGGTAATCCAGAAGCTGGGACATATTGTCAGTGTCCCAGAGCTGATTCTACCAATTTAAGATGACTAAGTAAATTCAAGGGAGACCAGAGCCTATAAGGCTGATTGATTCATGTTCAATGAGAAACATGACCATCAAGCAGACTTAACATTCACTTCAGCTTCACCAGGGCATTTTCTCCATGTGATTAAACCATAGGGCAGACAATTGTCAGAAGGTTGCTGTGATAGCCTGAAAGCAAAGCCAGGGATGCTAGATAATGTCGATGGCTAATGGCTTCAGGCTCTAAAAGCTTGGGGCATCTGTCTCCACAATAGGAACATAGGTCTATTAGGCAGACTAAACATTCATGTTGGTCTTTCAGGGCACCTTATCCCATGGGCATTGCCAGTGTTTGCCTTGGAAACTTTATATTTTCTTCTCTCTTTTGCTCCATAAATCGTCTTCCTTCTCTCCCCACCACTGGATCATTTTGAAGCAAATCCCAGATCAGGACAGACGCATCCCTTAGGCACAACAAACATAGTGCCAGGGACCATGATCATTTAGGAATCTGTGAAAATGTTTTAATTGCTTTTAAAGTCAGAAGGAAAAAAATCAACTTGTAAGATTGAATAAAATCTTTTCATTTTTCCTCACATCAGAAAACTGACATTTTTAGCATCCCAAAATCTATTGTAAGAGGAAGCCCATGAAGGCAAAAGTATCTAAGGCCAACAAAAGTTATGATGTGGCCCTACCCCAACCAAGCATCATCTCATTTCATCCAAAAATACTCCAGTATGCATCTCTAAAGGCTAAGGAATCTTTCTATAAACAGCCACAAGCCCGTCATCATATCTAAGAATATGAGCTAAGCTTCCTATTAATCAAATATTTTGCGACTATTCCCATGTGACTGATTGTCTAATTTATTAAAATGTTTAGTGTTTTTTTTTTAATTGGGATCTAAACAAGGTTCAAGCATTGCATTAGACTGAAATGTCTCTGAAGTTTGTTTTAATCTGTTAGTTGCCTTTTCCTCTTTTTTTTTTCTTGCACTTTACTTATTGAAGAAGCAAGGTTGGTTGGTTCTGTAGCATTTCTCACATCCCATGTTCCCTGTAAACAGCTAGTTGGAACCTGATCAGCTCCGGGGTCTCCCTTCCAGCAGCAGTGCTTTATACCTAATGGTGCTCTGCTGTGGTGTTAACAGTCACGGAGGAACACTGTCCAGGTTCGTCATTTTGTAATGGTTTCCAAAATAGTGTTTTTGCAATTCTATCATTTCCTTGTTATTTATTATTTAGAGTTCTTCTGTAAAGAAAGACTTTTCCTTTAATAACTATTTGGTCTCTGAGGTATGGTTTGTACACAAAAGGCAGAAATATGACTTATTTTTTCCTTTTTACCAATTTTCAGAATAACATGTTACTTCTCTAGTAGCCTCCATAGGGGCCTAGTGCAGTTTCTCAATATTATTAAGAATTCATGGATTTTTAAAATGTACTTGAGTATTTCAACTCCTTTGAAAACTTGAATTGTCTCATGTGTGACCAATGAAAACCCCTTCAAGTTGGCTCTTGAGTTCTTTTGATATAAAGTTAATAGTGTTTAATACTTTCCTTGCTCTCTAGTATGAATTTTTAAAGTCATAATCTTTAAATTATTTTTCATCCTAAGTTATATCTCTCTATAGATGGTGAGTCATATTTTAAAATCATGAAAGAATTCTCCATAGTTAAACCTCTATCAGGTTCCTTTGTTTCCTTTTGCTTTCATTTTTTAGGATTTATTTTTCCAATTCTAATTTTGTTCTATAATTATATAAAACTTCACATGATTCTAAAGTCGAAACTACAAAACAAGGTACACTCAGGAAAGTTTAGCTCTCATCCCTGTCTCTTCTCTTTTTACTCTCTGCCCTTACAGGTAATTATTTTGTAGTGCACTTGCATACCTGGTAGAGCTAGCACCTTAGATACTTCTGTATTCCTCATCTTTTTAAGGGTTTTCCTGGATACTTAGCTTCTTTGTTCTTTCTATTTAGCTTTAGAAATAAGCAACTAGCACCAGAGAAGACAGGAAATTTGATGGCATTTTTATTGGGATTGCAAAATAAATCTTTTTAAATATTGAGTCTTTCCATTCCAGAACATGGCATGTTTTTCCATTTAACTCATGTCTCCTTTTGTGTTTTGCATGAGTACTGTTTTCTCGTATAGGTTTGGAATGTTTATTTTTAAGTTTATGCCTAGTTAGTTTCTTCCCTTCCCCCTCCTCCTTACTTTGTTATTGTAAATTGGGTCTTCCATTTACATTCTAACTATTGTTTGTATACATAAAAGCTATTGAATTGTTTTCTTAAATTACCATTTTATTAAGTTCTATTATTGTTTATAGTAATTTTCTGTTAATTTTTTGGAGTTTTCTGAATATGTAATTATATCATCTGTAAGTACATAGTGTTTCCCCTCCTTACTTAACTAAGGGGTCTAGTTATTTCTCTTCTTTAATCGTGTGGCCAATACCCTGCTAGATAGTAGTGGAGATAGAAGGCATCCTTGTCGTATTCAGCGCTACAGTAGAAAATCCTACAGCGCTTCCCCATTAATTATGACAGATTAATTTTTTTAAGTAGATCTGAAGGTGTCAAAGGCTTAGAGCTTTCTAAGCCATGTCTACTGAGCCTCAAATACCTGGTAGCATTCAGAGAGGATTCTTCTTTGTTATGACTACCCAAAGACAATGCTGAAACCTGCTGAGATGCCTTCTGAACTATGTGAAAGACCTTGCACTACTTCCTGAATAGACTTAAGTTTATATTTAAAATTAACAATTCAATGAAGTGATCCATGGTTTCCATGGCATACTTGAGTCTTTGTCAAAATCATAATTTTATTTCTAATCATACAATAAGATAAGCTCCATTGTCTTCATTCCACAGATGAAGAAACAGAGGGTCAAAACCCTATGCAGTCGAACGCCAAATTTAATGCTTTTTATTGAATTGTGCTGCCTCTATTTTGTTGTATTTATTAGAAAACAAATCATCCTGATAAAGCATATCCCTTTACTCTGACCCAACCAGAATGTTTATTTATCATCATTCTAATATTTAACAGAAACAAGACTTGTCAATATGTAACATATTTCATAAAGCCTGGAAAACTGTCAATTATTTAACATACCACTAAGGGAAAAACTACTCAACTGTAATGGAAAAATCAATCAATAAAATAAAAAGAAAGCAAGTTCACTTCTATCTCTACCTACCTTACAATTGAAAGGGGGAGGGGGGGGCTTGCATGGTTACTGTCCTGTGAAGTTTTCTTGAGATATGTTAAAATTCAAATGCTTTCTTTCTGGCCTTCTGGACTCGGGGGCTGCTGATTTCGTGCCTGTTGATAGTTCACTCTGTCTAAATGCCCTGCAATTACCTGAGGATTGCAGACTCATCACAGCGTCTCTATAGCGGATCAGCCAAGGCACAGGAATTCTTGACTCTGCTTAAGTAAATGGCACCTGTGAGCCCAGCAGCCTGTCTCTGCTGAGAGCTGTGATCAATACTGCAGCATGGAAAAGCAGTAACCAGCTTAAGTAGCATTAAATCACGCAAGAATAGAGGAGGCTTCTGAATGAGAGAAAACCTACATATTGTCCTAATTTTAATAACTGTTTCCTTTTCATTGATATTATCCCCCCCCTTTTTTTTTTTACAAATGAGGAATTCTCTGTGGTTAAGCAAATTGCCTAAGATTACACAGCTAAGTCGCACAGCCTTAGTTTAAACTGAGGTCTCATCCTCCATAGGCCTTGCTGTTAACTGTTAAAAGACAGTTAACATTTACTGAGCATGCACCAACTACCAGGTACTATGCCAGACACTGCTTAAATCATCTCATTTAACTTTATAATCATCTTTGGTTAAACAATTCTGCAGTAAAAAAAAAAGAGCCCCATGCAATATAAGTTTATTTCTTACGTAACAATCAAAGGGAAAACTTTCCCATCAATGTCTGCCTCTCCTCCATGCAGTGACTCAAGAATCTTATGGCTTCTATCTCATGGCTCATCCATAGCTTAGGGCCTCGTTGTTACTTGCATCCAGCAGGCAGAAGAGTAAAAAATGTGGAGAGAGATCTCTCTAGAAGTTTTAACTGAAAACGGCACATGGCATTGCTATCAAAAAACAACATGCAGGGATTTTCCGTGTGTACTGTGATGCAGGTAGAGAATTAGGAATGAAGAAAACTTTCGATTGCACAGTTGGGCTTTTTTCTAGGCCTCACCAGTACTGTGTCTTCAAATCTGAAAGCATGTGAGGACTCCTTGTTTAGGAATATTCAGAGACTGTTTTCTGCTTTTCTTCATCTTTCTAAAGCCAAGTCAGACAAACATAGTTATCACCCTCCCGAGAGCATGTTTTCTCCCTGAGGTTGCTGCCCCTTTCTGAATCTGGTTCATGCAGGAGTCTCAGGACTGACTTGCCCTCCAGCGTGGCCCCATCTCCTGGTAGCTGAGGACTCAGGCTCTAGGCCAGCAAGAAGCAGCAGAAGCTGTCAGCAAACTCTGGCTCCAGGTTGGCTTGTCCCTTCCAGGTCAAGCGTTCCTCTCCTTTCTGGCCTCCAGCTGTTCCCCTGACGTTACTTTTAGTGCAGCTCTTTTCCCAAAGATATCTATAAACATATTTATGCAGAATTTATAGATGTTTTGCACTAAGAATGTTGTCTGGAAATGGAAGTCCCCTTTTTAGTTTAAGTTGTACAGATTTGCTTTCTTTATTTAACTAATTAATACTTAATGAATATGGGTTGAACAGAAAACAAAGTGGTGCAATGAATAGGAAGTGGCTTGCATAAATAAATAAATGAACAAATGAACTAATTAATTAATTAATTTTAAAAACCAGCATAAGTCACTGTCGTCTGTGTTACCAGCACGCAGCATCCTTTGGACAGAGACCCATCCATTTGGATTATGCCACAAAGCTGCATCAGAACATTCTCAGACTTTCCACTTATAATGTTCCTTCCCCTTCATCATTCAGCAATTTTGTCCAGCTTCCGAGTTCTCCAGCACCTTTCCAGTAGCTGGTTGACTTTCTTATTTTCAGTGCAGAAGCAGGTATAGATGGAGGATTCATAAGTAATGTGAGGAAACTGCTTCTCATCAGAGCAGTTGTGATTTTTTTGAGATGGGTGTTCTTTCTAGCAGAGAAATGCCCACCTCGGAAGACAAGAGAGATCTCTTTTCACTTTAGTCTTTTTTTTCTTTTCCCAGCCCTCACCCAAGGATATTTTTTCCGTTGCTTTTTCAGAGAGTGGAAGGAAGAGAGAGACAGAGACAGAGAGAAACATCGATGTGAGAGAGACACATCGATTGGTGCCTCCCATATGAGCCCTGACCAGGGCTGGGGGTCGAGCCTGCAATTGAGGTGCGTGCCCTTGGCCAGAATCAAACTCAAGACCCTTCAGTCCCCAGGCCGATGCTCTAGCTACTGAGCCAAACCGGCCAGGGCTCTTTTCACTTTAAATGAGAGATCTCACCAGGGCACTGATTAGTGTCTATTGGGTGTTCTTAGTTCAAAATTTCAAAGTATTTTCCAAAGGTGATCTCCTCAAAAACATTTTCTGAGTCAAATACAGAGCATGACCACATGGATAATTTTCCTAAAAAATAGTTTGGCCAGATCGTGCCACCCCTTTTATGGTCTTCACTCATAAGGGTGCAAGGAAGAACCTCTCTTGCACCCCTATAAGGGATTCTGAGAAGGAGGAATCTGTGGTCAGAAGCTCTCAGGGGCTCCATACCCTCGTCCCAGATTGCTGACCGAGCAAAGCCACCTTAGGGAAGGTGCACCAGGGGTCCCCAGGGGTCAAACACTCCTGCGTACCATAACCTCAAGTGGCCCTTTCACAAGGGGCAACTTCAAAGTCATGTTAACAGGAAGAAGATTCTTTTTTAAAATATATTTTTAAATTGTGGTAAAAGATAAATCTACCATTTGGGGTGTACAGCTCTGGGGCATTAAGGACATTCACGTTGTGCAGCTCTCACCACCATCCATCTCCAGAAGTTTCCCATCTTCCCCAGTGAATCTTTATATCCATTAAGCAATGACTTTCAAGATTCTTTTTTTTATATAACACCAGATTGTATGGTTTCCTGGAGTGGGGGGGGACACAACACACACCATTTGCTTTGGCGAGGTTTATTCTCTTCCTAGCTATTGAAAAAATCAGACCTGATTCTCACTGATGAAAAATTATCTTGTCGTTGAACCTACTATTGACCTCATTTGAAGGAGGTCCTTTTTGGAGAAATTAAAGACTGGGCAGAAGAGGGCTCCCATTAGCAGCAGAGGCTTGACTCATGGAGGGGTGGAATTTTCTCCTTGGATGGTGTTTGTTGGAGAAAAGGGGTTGGAGTAGCATCAGCATAGAAGGACTGAAAATAGGAAGGAGATCTGAAAAGAGAGGGGAAGTTAGGAGGGAAGAGCTCTGGCCACGTGTGGGTAGTGGCCACTCTCTCGGACAGCACAGTTACAGAGTATTTTCCTCAACACAGGAAGCTTCACTGGACAGTGCTGGCATAGCGTGGAGGTTCCAGGGTCAGGCAGACTTGATTCTGGCCATGTCACTTGCAAGCTCTGGAATTTAGTCAAGTTATTTCCGCTTTCTGAGCCTCAGTTTTCTCATCTGCAAAATGGGGACAGTAAGAGTGTTTCCCCCTCATACGCTGTTGGTGGGTTTGTAAATCAGTGTAACCACTGTGGAAAACAGTATGGAAGTTCCTCAAAACATTAAACATCCAATTGCCATGTGACCCAGCAATCCCACTTCTGGGTATGGAAGTAACCTAAGTGTCCATCGGTAGACCAATGGAAAAGCCACATGTACATATATACAATGGAATAGGAACGCAGCCATAAAAAAAGAGCAAAACGGACCTAGGGGTGTTTTGCTACGTGAAATAAGTCAGGGAAAACAAATACCATGTGATTTCACTTCTACATGGAACCTAAAAAACCAAATAAACAGAACAGAAACTCATAGAGACAGAGAACAAATTGATGGCTGGCAGAGGGGTTGGGAGGATGGGTGAGAAGGTGGAAGGGGTTAAGAGGTACAAATTGCCAGTTATAAAACCAGCCACAGAATATAAGCTGCAGTTCAGGGAATGGAGTCAACAGTATTATATAACTATGTACTGTGACAAATGGGTACTAGACTTATTGGGGTGATCACTTTACCTGAAACTAACATACTATTGTATGTCAACTATAAATGAAAATAACAGTGTGTCCCTATGGAAGAGTCAGCTAGCTGGTCACCAAAAATCTGTTTTCTTTTCTTTGGAGGCATCCAGCTAGCCCACATTTCCCAGCCTCTCTTGTAGTTCAGTGTGGCCGTATGGCTGAGCTTTCTTAGTTCCTTTGGTGTTTTCTATATAAATAATAATATCATTTGCAGATAATGGCAGTTGTTTCTTTCCAATTCTTAGATTCCTCTTCCCTTTCCTTTGGTGTGAGCTGGGACTGCTGTACACGGTGACCGTGGTACAGAAATGACCCCAGACGTCTTTTGTTCTTCACAGTTTGAAAAGAGGATTCCTGGAGTATGACTTTTGCCATGGTATTTTTGAAGCTATTTATCAGCTAAAGATATTCTATTACATTCCTAGTTTTTCAGAGGATTTATTTTAAGATCATAGATTAACATTATGGATTTCTTTTTGCAAAAGCATATGCGGTTTTCTTCATAAATCTGTTAATGGAGTAGATTAGCTGAATAGATATTCTTACCTTGAATATAAGAATTATCCTGCAAGCATTAAAAGTTAAAAATCTGCCCACAAAAAGAACCAGCAGGCACAACAATTATAGTTATCCAAGGAACAGATATTTTAATCTTATGCAACACTTTTTAGTTAAAAATAATAATAAGGAAAACACCTTAGCCAACATAACCTTGATACTTAAAGCAAACAAAAATAAGAAAAAAATAACCTGTGTGATTCCATTTCCATGAAATACTCAGAATGGACAAATCCAAGGAGACAGAGAACAAATGAGTAGTTGCCAGAGGCTGGGGGAGGGGAGAGACTGCTAATGGGTAGCAAGTTTCCTTTTAGGGGTAATGAAAATATTCTAGAGTCGACCATGGCATCACTTGAGTGGCTCTGTGAATATACTAAACCCATTGACTTATACTTTAAGTGGGTGAATTATGCAATGTGTGGATTACATCTCAATAAAGCTGTTTGTAAAAAGTGTTAGCCAATCTCACTCATGAACATAGATATAAAAATCCCACTTTCTTAACACTTATCAGTAATATAAAATAAAAGATAGTACGACATGATCAAGGGAGCTTCGAAGCTAGAATATTGCTTAACCTAATCTATTTCATAATGGAGCTGTGGAGGAAATCCTCTTTCTGTAGAAAATTACAGACAAAGAGTGAAATGCATTGAAAAACTGAACTTAGATGGGAAACGCATGCTCTTCACTGGAAAAGTCAGTATCTTAGAGATACCAGTTCTCTCCAAACTGGTCTATAAATTCAATGTAATTCTAATCAAAATTCTAGCAGAGCCCGGCCGGGCGTGGCTCAGCGGTTGAGAGTCGACCTAGGATCCAGGAGATTGCGGTTCGATTCCCGGTCAGGGCACAGGCCCGGGTTGGGGGCTCCATCCCCAGTCAGGGGTGTGCAGGAGGCAGCCGATCAATGGCTCATCATTGATGTTTCTATCCCTTCCTCTCTCTCTGAAACCAATAAAAAATATATTATGAAAAAAAAAAATTTCTAGCAGATTTTCTGTGGCCCGTGACATACTGATTAAAAATTATATGGACATTTTTCTCTCTCCTTCTTCTTCTCTTTTTCTTTCTTTTCTCTCTCCCTTTTCCTTACAGGGGCAGCATGGCCAGGGCCCAAAGTGTTAGTGGAGCCAATAAATACAGTGGTACCTCGGTTTTCGAACACGCCTCGGAGGTTGAACATGCCCCAAGGCTTCCGCTGAGGACAAGATCCTGAGGCCCAGCTGCCGGCTGCGGATCCCTCGGGTTTTGAACGTTTCTGAGGCCAAACAGTCTTCAGGAAAAGATTACATTCAAAAACCGAGGCACCGCTCTATGTATAAATATGTAAACACATATACGTAGAAATCAGTTAACAAAATGGGTAACATACATGACAAGGTATTTCACAAAACAGAAAATACAAATGGCCAATAAACAGAAGGAAAAGTGGAAGGTTCCATTAGAAATCAGAAAACCATGCAGTTTAAATCCACCAGAAGACTTCACCTCGTATCATTGCACCACTCTATTAACACTGAAGCTGAAAAAGTTGCCTCGAGATCTCAGTTGTTATTTTTGCACTTTGGAAGTACTGTTTTTAAGCCTAGCCTTGTCGATGGAAAGGTTTTCACAAACTGGGCTGACATCTCTAGAGGCTTTTCCGTTGAGTCAGATTCTGTAGGGCATTCAGCCACTCTCCCGCACTTTAAACATTAAACAGGAATGGTTTTTTAAAAAATGTATTGCCATCTGCAGACATCCTGGGCATTTATTTCTAGAAAGTCTTTTCAGTAGAATTCCTAAGAAAACATTAAAAGAGCTGTCTCTTCGGAAGAAGGACAGCTTTTATCAAAAGAGAGTCCTTTAGGCCAAGAGAATGACCCTTTCTTGGGTGCTTGGCAAAACAACCTCACAGGCCCTCCTCAGAAACTGGAGGAGGCGTTAGCCTCTCCTCCCAGAGATCTTATTCATGAAACCCCCGCTGTCTGCCAAGTGCTTGGACTTCCCGAAAGCATTGGGGAAGGCCAGGGTTTTGTCTGTGGGGAGCACCTGAAACTAGTGTCAGGGGTGAGCAGGTTGACTGACCTCATAAGAAGTGACTTATTTGTTCCCTGAGAGCATGTGAATGACCTTCCTTCTTGTGACCTTTAACTCATCGCAGAGGAACGCAAATGCTTTTGGGCCATCCCAATAAGGGGAAGAAAGGTAGGATGATCATCTCCGCCACCGCCACTGATGGAGTTAGAGAGAAACAAGCTAGAGATGCCTCCTCGTGTTCACTACAGAGGCGCCTGAGGCTGGACTATTCCAGCTGGGGTCTCCTTTCGCCTGCGGTCTCCAGCTTCTTTGCTGGTACAGGGACTCAGCTTCATTCAATCACCCAGGCTTGATGGCACCTGGAAAACTTGGCTCATAGGAGAGACAGATGCATAAGTCAGGATGCCAATGTGTTAATTTACAAAAATTTTAATAAATTAACAAAAACTATAATCCTTGTGCTCCATATAAAGTTAACCTTTCCTGATATCTGAACACTTATGAAGCAGAATTAGCGATCAGAATGTTACTTGGCAGGCATAGAAAATTCAAGGGCACATGAGGAGTCTTGAGAGGTTCTCCTCTGGTCAGCAGTTTGACACAAAGACCCTTTGGAGGGTCTGATTAAGTTAATAGGATGTTTGCTTTTGAAAATGCATACACTTCTAGGATTTTGTGAATTCATTAAAGCTGATCTCTAGACCCTAGACATCTAAGCTGAGGCACAGTGAGTCTTGTTATAAAGTCTAACTTTTAAGAAGTTAAAAGCATGACTCTCATTCAACTATCAAATGAACACATGTCAAAGATTTTTTTCAACTCACTCATTAATGAGGAAGCCAATAAAATAATGACTGTCCTCTAAGACCACTTCAGATTTACATAATCGTTTTTCTTTAAACAGATTAAAGTTTCTAGAGACAAATTGGTTAACGTCCTTCACAGCAATAGATTATAAACTTCAGGGTTTTATCTTTGCTTACCAGACAGAAATCGCTGCATCATGTACAAGTTTAACGTGTATAACTTCCCAGAGTCTGAGCTCTTAATTCATAGATACTAAATAGCAAACTCAACCAATGGCATATTCTTGTAGGGAAACTGTCTTTGGGTGGGCCTGTTAAACACAGCTTCAGTGTGCCATTGAAAGCCCTTGGAGGCCCACTTTTGGATTTCTTGCCATGTGATGGATAATTTTTCTTAATAGGCTTAAATAGCCTCCTGAGTTCACATTTCTAGAGCCTGACATAGGCCTAAAGTTCCTATTTGTCCCCCTTCGCCCTCTCTCCACCTCTGAATGGCTGGCACATTCTCAACCTTAAAGTGTCAGCTCAAAACTCAGTGACTCAGACATGCCTTCCCAGATCTCATTTGTTCATACATGCACCCCTCCAGGTACTTCCCATCTCATCACCCCGTTATAATCTCCCTCGTGGCATTTACCATCATCTGTAATCACCATGTTTGTCTTTTGACATATTTATTTGTCTCCTGTACAGAAATGTAATTACCAAGGCTCAAGGAAAAGAACTGGTTTATCTACATCCTCAGACCCTAAAATAGTGCTTGGCATATAGTAGATGCTTAATAAATAGCTACTTCCTGGATGGATGAATAGATGTCCCTATTTACGTTAGCTAGGTCCTATGGAAGACATTCTGGGGGTTTTGTGATTTGGTTTGCCCTTTTAAAGGCTCCAAGAAAATCACCCCTCTTACCCACTCACATATATTGACATTACTGATTAATTTATTATCACCATCATATCACTTTTGACCTGGAACATTCTTTCATTCAAGACAAGTCTAAATTCACTATGGAAATTTTTGTCTTTATTGTCCATCTTGGAGAGCACCCCCGCTGAGGCCCATTTATCATCACACCCTCCCCTAAACATTTTTCTCCCTCAAATTGCAGCATCTTTCTCTCCACCAGCCCTGGAGGGAAAGAAAGGAAGGGAAGACACAGCATGAGGAGGAAACCAAGAAAGAAAGAGGCTTCTTCAGGAATGAGCTGGAATGAAAAATCACAAAAAGAAGCAGCAATATCTTGGCCTCACCTGGCTCTCACAGCATAGCTTTTGGGGGATAGAGGGGGGGCCTAAGTCCCCTCAGAAAAGAAATAGGAAGGAAAGCAGCCTTGAAGATGTTTCAAATGTCAGGTCTCTTTCATTTCACTGGCTTATTTCATGGCCAGGTACGTTACTTCCTTCAAGCCATCTCTGAAGCACCAAGGACTAAGCCTAGCACCAGGAATGATAAATCCCAGCTTACCTTTAAGCTGTGAGATTCCCAATGGAAAAAATCAAGAGGAGGTGTTGGGGCGAGTAAGATAAGCAGGATTCAATTAAGTCTTGGAGTGGGTGGCAGAAGGGCCATCCTCTATTTTCTGACCCTCAGAGCCTCTTCTACAATTTACTTGTCTCTTTTTTCTCCTGTCCTTCTCCTTGGCAATTGCATGTCTACCCAAATGTTATTGTTGTTGGCCACCCAGCATGCCTGGTTGCACTGTCATTTAAAACAGCTTATGACGGCTATCCCACGAAAGAGCAGAATCCCTAAGTGGACTTGTCAGGAAGCATTACCTCCAGCTCATCTCTCCTGCAGACCAGCCGGCCCTCCTCATATGCTCTCTTGCAATGCGTGTTCCCCTGCTACTCCCCAAAATGAAACCGACTCTTGAGGGCATGCAGTGTAGCAAGTCACAACTGACCTTTTGACAGGTCAGCGTGATCTAAACAATGTCTTCAAACTTGAGCAGCCATAGGATCTCCTGGGGGGCTTGTGAAAACACAGGTTTCTGGGTCCCAACCCCAGAGTTTCTGATTCGGTAGGTCTGGGTGGGGCCCGAGAACGTGCAGTTCTTACAAGTTCCCAGGGGATGCCAATGCCGAGTTCACACAGAGAGAATCGTTGATATTGAAGAAATAGTCAAGAGGCAACCTCAATAGCATGCCTTCCTCGATTTTCCCATCTACACCTTAAAACTTCTCTATGTCTGCACTTGTTTCCTTCTTTCCAAATCTAACTTGTTTATCTGCCCACTTCACTCTAAGTTCCTCGTGGTACTCAAAGGCTCTTCTGCAGCTAGTCATTGATATAAGTATTTTAAAGCTAGAAGGAAGCTTTGGAGTCATCTCTTCTCTCAATCAGGGTTTCTCAACTTCAGCACTACTGGCACTTGAGCAAGATAATTCATTGCTGTAGGGGACTGTGCATTATAGGACATTTAGCAGCATCCCTGGCCTGCACCCACTAGATGCCAGTAACACACCCCTAGTTGTGACCACCAAAAATGTCTCCAGCCTTTATCAGACGTCCTCTGGGAGACAAAAATCACCCCTGGTTGAGGGCTACTCTTGTGAAATATATTTTTATTCTCTCCCTCTCTGTTGGGGTTTAAGGATGAAAATTCATTGCACCCCTTCCTGAGTTTGGTGCAATTGAGAAATAGAAGTAGAATTCAGAAACATGGGGATCACATTGTCACTTCATTGCTGCTAAAGCTGGCCCCTGCTGCACAGAAAGGAATACTTCTCACGGTAGAGGTTTGGGCTGTTTGTGATTAACAATAGCCAAGGAAGCCCGTGTTAATCATAGGATGGGCAGAAAATGACTGCATAAATACCGGGTGGCCCTGCAGTGGCATAACTAAGGTAGTGTCCTCAACCTTGGGTACATTCTAGGGAGCTTTAAAAATTGTTGATTCTGCCCTGGCTGGTGTGGAGAGGTTGGTTGGGTGTCTTCCCGTGCACTGAAGGGTTGCCGGTTCGATTCCTGGTCAGGGCACATGCCCAGGTTCCAGGCTCGATCCCTGTAGGGGGTGTGCAGAGACAGCCAGTCAGTGTTTCTCTCTCTCCCTCTCCCTTCCTCTTTCTCTCTAAAATTCAATAAAAAATCTTAAAAAATAATATTGATTCCTAGATCCCACCTCAGACCAATAAACTAATTTCTGGCCAAATGGGGCCAAAGCATCAGAAATTTTAAAAAGCTCCCAGTGTGATTCTAATGCACACCCAGGGTGGGGAAACACTGCCTGACTAACCAGACTGAGAAGATTTAGTCCCTTGTTGGATTTTCCTTTGGAGCACTGAGGAGACGACAGTCTGAGACAAGGTCTCCTAGTAAGTTTCTAAAGATTTTTTCAGCCAGCTGGTCTTCAAAATTCTAATGATGTGTAAGTTACATAAACTAATTATAAAGAACATAAAATATTTACAGGCTTCAGAAGAGGCTTCCTGGGAGAACCTATCAGCTAAGCCAGGACCTTAGAGATTTGTGAAAAGGGACCAAAGTTTCTGATTAATAGGCCCCAAGGCTGCAGCATTTTAATGTGTGGGGAAGAGGCCCCAGGGCAGGATGTAGAGAGGACTATAAAACTAGTGAGGTAAACAGAACCTTAGGACTTTAGATTTTTATCCTGAGAGCAATGGGAGGCACTGAGGGGTTCTTTGCAGTAGAGTGACATGGTCATATTTGAATTCTTGGGATCAGTACTCTGCCTATTTTGTGGAATTTGTATAGAATGCAGGGGAGGAGAGTCTGGAAGCAGGAGATCTGGTTAGATGACACAGCAGGAATCCAGATAAAAATTACTGACCAGACAGGCATGACCAGAACTTCGTACCATATTGACTATTGGATAGAGAGAGAAGAAGAGGAATGCCTCAGGAATTAGTCCTTAATTCCTGTCTTGGTCACTTGGGTGGAAAATGGCATGATTCCTTAAGATCAGACCATCAAAGGAGCAGGAGTTTAGGGGTGGGAATGATGAATTCAGTTTTGTACTTGCTAAGTTTTAGGTGTGGATGGGTCATCCAGTGGACACTTGACCCAGGATTGTCTCAATTGTTAGCACTGAAAGTCCAACATCCCAGGAAACCATCAGTCTCGGGCAAACCAGGACAGTTGAACCTGGCAGTTGCCTATGTGAGTTTGACTCTCAGAAGAGAGAGCTAGGCTGGGCATAAACATAAAAGTTGTCAATAAATAGATGATGTGTGTGTACATGATTGAACACTCATGCAAGTGCATGCACATGTGTATGGGACTAGGAAGAAACACACCAAAATGATGTGAATGGTACACATTTCTCAGTAGCTAAAGAGCAAAGTTATTTATTTTTTAGAATTGTTTTTAATTTTCTACCTTGAGAACGTGTTATTTTTGTAACAAGGAAAGAGAAACACTGGTTTAAAATAGACACACAATTTCTTAATATCCATGCCAATTTTCTATATTTGCTTAGAACTTTTTAGTTCCTATTTAAAAATTCAAAATTGAAATAGCTATTTTTAAAAATCCCCGTGGGTTTTTCTGGTGATAGGCAAGCATATTCTATTTTTGTATGGTGACATTACGCAAAGCTAGGAAATAGACTTCAGATCAGTTTGGCTTACCTCCTCTTGAATTCCAGTATCTACTTCGGCTCAGAGTAACTTGGCGGTACAGCAACTGCTTAGTGACATGGGTTCAAACAGAGGAGGCAGGTGTCTGTCTGTACTTTCATTCGTTTTCTAAAATGAGTTGATCATATTCCGCATTTCTGCATTGTTCATTCTATGATTACAGCCCACGCTGCACAGTGTTACCTGTACAAAGAAGCAGCATCTAGCTTCTTCGCATAACACGTGGCCAATGTTTTCATCAGCTATTCTTTTTAAAAATAAGTGATCTAGGAATGACGACATTAACCCCACACTGAAGTGAGGAAGAGCGCAGGGGGGAAGCCTACATGTGTTTTCCTGGGCCCCGTGGAATCCTGTCCAGCAATCCTGGGATTTTAAAGCCCAGGACTCCTGAGAGGCAGGCGATAGAGGCCCAGAGAGGAGAAATGACTTGGCCTGGATCACGTGGCTCATTAGAAGCCAAACCAAGACTTGAATCTGTACTTACAGAAGGGAAAAGAGCATTAAGCCATTATTGTGCACCTACTGTATGCCAGGAACTCTGCTGGGTACTTTCCCACATTTCATCCTGTCTGACCTACACCACAAAATTGCAGGGTTGACAAGGACGGAAACTGAAGCTCAGAAAGTTGAACAAGTTCCTAAAAACTCACAGACCTCAAGGACAGAGCCTGAAGCCCAGGGCTGGTTGCCTCAGAAGTCCATCTGCTACCTCCTGAAGGTTCCTTCTCTCAGGCTCCCCTCTCTTCCTTAGATCTTCTGTGCTGACATTCAATTGCTGTCCCCAAGGCAAGAGGAAAACAAAACAGAAGGTTTATTTATCCCCTGTTCTCTGTGACTGAAGGATGAGGGAAGGGGAGAAATGCTGAGGGCACGCCTGCAACTTAATATCACTCATCGCATTTCAGGTGAAGTTGCCCTTGCAGTGAACAGCCAGGAAACAGGAACTCAAGGGTTTCAGTGAGCTTGTTGTAAAACCCTGGAGAGCCCTATAGTATTTCAGATCTCTTGGGCGCATCTTGCACATATGTGGGAGAAATCTTGTATAGACAAAAATGACACAGCCCCTTAAACAATTCTTTTTTGCTTTTCTTAATCTGAAATCAGAGATGACACACACTCTCTTTTGTTTTTCTGCCTACTTTGTATGTACTGTGTCTATTTCTAAATGTTTTCCAACATTTTCTCTTCAGAGTCTCATCTAAGAGGGAGACAGGGCATGAATTATTATCCCCATTTTGCAGGTGAAGAAACTGAGACACAGATTAAGTAATTTGCACAAGATATTAGCAAAGGTGGGAAGAGAAAGTAGGGAAAAGATCTGTTGTTTGAAATGGTTTACAATATTTTGATTACTCATTCCTGTCAAAAGCACCTTCAACATATGTATATTTTCTTAAGTATACACCTTCACTAGTACTAATATGGTGTACATACTTTAAGTTTTATGTAGTAGTGGAATTTTTAAAAGATGTGATAAAAATTAATATAAATGGAAGTGCTGATATTTTCTTTCTTTACCCCAGTTGTGCACACACAAGAGTGTGATGAGTCCTGCCCTCTAGTATCCCTGTCTTTGTGTATTTCCCTCCCCTTGAGTATGAGCAGAATCTGTGACCTTCTAACCAATAGGTAAGGCAAAGTGACGGGATATCCTTCTTGAGATTATGTTACAGTATATGGCAAGGTGAAGATGTAACTAAGATCCCTAATAGATGACAGTGAATGACTCAAAAGGAAGGTTATCCTGGTGGGCCTGACCTAATCAGGTGAGCCCTTTAAAAGACGAGCTACATTTTCTCTAAGTCAGAGACTTCAAGCAGCAGAGACCTTATCTTTCTATTGCTGGCTTTTAAGAAACAAGGTGCCGTGAATTCTAAAGGCACAAATTTCATCAACAATCCGAGGAAGCTTGAAAGCAGTTCTTTTCCTAGTCAAGTCCCCAGATGACAGTGCCCCCAGGCAACACCTAGATTTCAGCCCTGTGAGATCCCCAGCAGAGCTAAGCCGTGCCTGGACTCCTGACCCACAGAAACTGTGGTAACAAATATGCGTTCTTTAAGCCACTATGTTGTGATTTGTGACACGGCGATGTAAAACTCATACCCCAGTGCATGGTCTTTTGCACCCCCTTGGTTTTGCATAACTTACTTTGTAGTCAAAAAATGTCAACACTTACCAAATGCTCTGCTCAGCATTTTACCTACAAGATCTCATTTAATCCTTCCCAAACCCTTATGGAAGTGGCACTTTTGTACCTGTTTTGGGAGTGAGGAAACAAACTCAGCAGGATTCAGCAACTTTCCCCCGGTTCTACAGTCAGAAATGAAAGGTAAGGAACTTGAACTTCAGCTTGGAGCTGAGAATAAAGCCAGTTCTTGGAGCTTCTCTTCTTCTGCTAAGTCTTGAAAAGTGAGACACACCAGGCTGCCCTACCCACGCACAGAATTTGGCTTAGAGAATCACCGCAAAACGTCATTAGCTTGAGGGACCTAGTCCCCAGCCGTCTTCAAATACTGCTCTGGCAGTGTGTGTTCAGCCCCCATTTTTCTAGGGCAGAGCTAACAACTGCTCTCTTAAGAGGAAAAGTTAAAACATTGTTTTCTGCTCGATCCATCAGGATCCTGGCAGAGCATTTAATGAAGGACTAGTGCAGATGAAAAACAAGAGATGGGAAAGTGCCCAGGAACTATTAGCAAGAAGCTTCTAGCAGCCCAGGTAGAAAGGCACTGGGAGAGGGAAGTATGTTACCAGAGAGCTAAAGATGTAGAATCCATCTTCCCCCGCCCCCAGGAGTGATGCCTGTAAAGAAAAACAAGTACTGCCAAGACCTCGGCGTAACAGGGAGGGAGCCGAGGGAACAGCCTGGTGCTCCCTTGGTAGGAAGGCAGCCCTTAGTAGCCACTCTGCTGGGATTTTATCAACGCCGGTCACACTCCCCTGGACGTTCCTCACTCATGCACTGCACAGCCTGTATCTCCCGAGTGGCAACAGTGGGTTCTGTGTGCAATTGCTTATGCGTGGGAAAGAGTCTGTGTGAGGACCCCCTCTCGGGGCCACAAAGACACTGGACTGAATTCAAACTGTTGAATGTCTCAGTATCAGTGGGGAGTGGGGTTCCGGGGGGCAGTTTCACGTGACCTCCCTTTCATGCCACTGTGATGAGCTAAAGTGAAACAACTTACCAAAAACTGCTGCTCTTCATGAATCAACATTTCACCTGGGCACAGCTATCCCAGCAGCTGCTGTCCTGGATTTGCATTTCCAGACCATGCAAATCCATCTCTAATCAAACCCAGGGACAGAGTACAGCAGGGAAATTCTTGGTTTCCATGTCTGCCCAGCTGGCTGCCACTTTGTTCCAGCCAGAGAGGACTTTTGCATAACTGGAATGGCAGGTAGTCAACCAGCACCTCCTTACAGGTGATTGGACCTCCGTGGGCATGCCCCCGAGCAGCATGCCCCAGCCTCCCTGAGCCTCACTTTCTTCATTAGCCAAGTGGAAATGACAGTAGCTGCCCCTATTCCATAGGATTCATTCATTCATTAAACAAATCTTAGATTGCCCACTATATGCCAAGACAGGCCTAAAGAATCCACATTTTAAAAATTATGATCAAGAAGAAGAACCTGAATTTTCCAAACCAACTCAATTTTAAATGTTTAAACCATGTATTCCTTAAAAGTGATAACTATTTGCTGAATGTCTTTTAAGTAACAGCTTTCTTAACTATGTTAAATATGTGATCATTCATTCATCCAAGACCCGCTCTCTGTGAAGCACCATGCTGGGTTCTGGAGGTATAAAGATGAATGTCTCCATCCTCAGACTACTCACAGTGTCACGGGGAAGCCTGATGTCAATGCCTAATCAGAGAGACACTTTAAAGTAGAGAAAAGGGGAAAAGAAGTTCATAGGGCACCCATCCTGAGTTATGAGAGAAGAAAGGTATGGTTATATTTGTATTTCTAGTAGTTAATCTGGTTCCGTGAACTTGAACAAGGGGAAGAAAAAAAAAGACAACTAAGGGCTATGTGGTGTCCAGACAAGAGATGACAAGGCCCTGAAGCTCAGGGACATTCAGGGCAAGAGAGCAAAGGAGCCATTTGGAGACCAAAGGCAATACATTTGACAGGAAATGGTGATTGCTCAGGTGTCAGATTGGGAAGGAGAGAAGGGAAAAGGGGGAATTAAGATTCCTCTCCAATTTCTAGCTGCAATAATCTTATTACTGTCTCTTATCAGCCATGCAGGGTAGGTATTGTAATTGTCACTTTACTCAGAGAGCCTCAAGATCAAGTAACTAGTAAAGTCGGGCCAGAATTCAAACCCAAGCCGGCCAGACACTAAAGCCCATGCTTTTCTACTGCAGTCCCAGCCTCCTCCAGGATCTTCATATTAATGACCATGTGCCCCCCTCTTCTTGATCCAAAAATCTCCCTGGTCCGTTAGAGGGGACAAGGGAAAACAAGGGATGTGCCCGGATTGGAGATGGTAGAGGGCAGGCAAAGGGGGGGCCTCATACCAGACTTCTCTTCTTTGTTTTGCAGTCGTATTGAGAAATAATTGACATATATCACTGTGTAAGTTCAAGGCACGCAACATGATCATTTGATTACATAATATTGTGAAGTGATTATCACAATAGGTTCAGCCAACGTCTATCTTGTATATAGATACAGGAAAAGGAACAGGAAGAACAAGAGGAAAGATTTACTTTCTTAACAATGTTCTTATACACCAAAGAGCAGTATTAGCTATAGTCCTCACATTGTACATTACATGCCTAGAATTTATTTAGAAAAAAACACAAGAAAGTAGGAGGGAAAGAATTTTATCTTGTAACTGCAGGTTTATACCTCCGTTCTCTTTTGCTATGAGTTTGTTTTGGTTTTGTCTACTTATAAGTGAGATCATACAGTATTTGTCTTCCTCTGTCTGACTTACTTCACTTAGCATAATGACTTGCAAGGTCCATCCAGGCTGTCACAAGTGGTAGGATTTCCTCATTTATTATGAACACTTAGATTGTTTCCATATTTGGCTTTTATAAATAATGCTGTTATGAGCATGAGAGTACAGATAGTTTTTTGAGTTAGTGTTTTTGTTTCCTTTGGATATATTCCCAGAAGTAAAATTGCTGCATCATATGGTAATTCTGTTTTTTTTTTAAAGTTAAGGGTCCTTCATACTATTTTTCATAGTGGCCACACCAATTTATATTCCCACCAACAACAGTGCACAAGGGTTGCCCTCTTCTCCACATCCGCACTAGCATTCCTCTCGTCTTTTTTAAATATATATACTCTCAATTTTATTTTTTAATTGCAGTTTACATTCAATATGATTTTGTATTAGTTTCAGGTATAAGCATAGTGGTTAGACAGTCATATCTCTTACAAAGTGAGCCCCTGATATTTCAAGTACCCACCTGGCACCATACATAGTTATTACAATATTATTAACTATCTTATCTATGCTGGACTTTATATCCCCGTGACTATTTTATAACTACTGATTTGTACTTCTTAATCTCTTTATCTTTTCCACTTAGCTGCCCAAACCCCCTCTCCTCCAGCAATCATCAGTCTGTTTTCTGTATGTGTGAGCCTTTTTCTACTTTGTTTGTTTATTTTGTTCTTTAGGTTCCACATATAAGTGAAATCATACGGTATTTGTCTTTCCCTGTCTGACTTATTTCATTGAGCATAATACCCTCTGGGTGCACCCATGTTGTCACAAATGGTAAGATTCTTTCTATGGCCAAGTGATGTTCCATTATATATATGTACCATTTTATCCATTTGTCTATTGATGGGCACTTAGGATGCTTCCATATCATGTCTTTTTGGTAATAGCTATTCTGACAGGCATGAGGTGATATCTCATTGTGGTTTTAATTTGCATTTTCCTGATGATAATGATGCTGAGCATCTTTTCACATACCTGTTGGTCTTTCAATAGTCTCTCTTAAAACATAGCTAGAGGCTCTTTCAACCTCCGTATTTCACGTGAGTTCAGAAGGAACATCGCTTCACCTTCAGCTTTCTATCCTCTGAGCTCCTTTCCAGTTTTAAGGTGCTGTCAGGCTCAAGAACAACAATATTGGTGCTCAGAGTAGGCTTAAGGTAGAAGGAATCATATTTACCCAATCTAAAATGTTCGCCTTGAGAATGGAGATGAGCAAATAAGGACTGGCTATGAAATTACTGAATATTACTGGCCCTTTAACTGGAGACCCAAGTTTAATGGTATCTAGAATTGCTTTGCTGGCCGAAGTTTAGGCAAACTGGATTGGGGTAATAAGTGAGTGTGATTGCTTACTTTCTTCATTGATTCTGACATCTCTGCCTGGGGACATAATCCAAAGTGAAGCACTTTTTAAAATTTAGACTTCCTATGAATAAAACTTTGACAAAACATTTGCCAATCTTGGCATTCATATTTTCTAAACTTATTAAGTCAGTTAATGGATGCTCAGGGTTTGCAAAGTTCAGGAGACTATTAAGTGTGCTTCCAATATCTAAGGGATGAATATGTCTGTTGGCAGTGAAAATTCATTGTCATACAGAACAAAATGCAAGATTACAAAACAAATAGGTGAAATTAATTGTCTTTAAGTATAGCAAGGGTTATGATATAATCTCCAGCATTAATTGAGGTCAATATGATTAATCATAATAATTCCCAAATATATCTAAGACTTAAAGCAAGTACAAATTTTTCTTAGCCTTCTAGTTCTATTTTAAAAAGTTATTCTGTGGAAATCATCATAGATTTTATATTTATAAATGAAATGTTCATCATAGGTGGATGATAATATAAACAACAGAACAGTCTACATAATGGACTCCTCTACACCCTTTAAAAATGTTACAATATAGTGGTTCGAGATAGGTGGGGGCTAGAGGTCAAACAAAAATCATCCACAAATTCTTTCCCTGCTTCTACTTTCTTGTGGTTTATTCTATTATTTTTTAAATTTAAATTGAACATTTGGCCCATCAGTTTTTCGCAGTTCTTCATTATTAATATAAATTTTCACTTAAGGATACTTTAACCACATCATAAAAATTCTGATATTTAGTATCTTCATTGTCATCTAGTTCCAAGTTATTTTCAGTTTTCGTTGTTATTTATTTATTTATTTTTCATGAGTTATTTAGATTAATGAATTCTTTAGAAGGAGATGTAGTTTTTAAAATCAATTTTAAACTTAATAACAGTAGTCACAGAACATGGTCTGTCTGATACTGATTCTTTGACTTTTTTGAAACTGATTTTAGGGCCTCACCTTGGCCAGAGTTCAGTTTTCATAAAGATTTCACATGTGCTTAAAGAATATGTCTCCTTACATTGGAATAGATTCCTATGGCAGGGTGGGGGTGAGGGTGGAGGTGGGAGGTGAATGAAATTATAGCAGAGCAAGGGTAGAAGCAAAGAGGCCAGTTAATAATTTAGGCAATAGATGGTGGCATGGACCAGGGAGGTAGTAGTGGAAGTGACGAGATGGAATTGGATTATGGATATATTTTTAAAATGAAACCAACAGGTTTCCTAAAGGATAGGGTCTGCTATGTGGGGGAGAGAACTCTTACCTGAGCAACTGGGAAGGGAGAGATGAGATTAACTGAGATGGGGAGCCCCGAGGTGGAACGATTTGGGGGTAGAAGGCTCAAATGGGCAACACGTGTTAGACATCCAAATGGAGACCTAGAGTAGGCAGGATTAAGGTCTGAACTCAAGATTTAAACTTGGGAATTTTTGGCTTACTGCTAATTTTAAAGTCATAAAAATAAATGAGCTCACCTAAGACAATGGTTCTGAATTTGGGCCAACTGAGGTGGGTGCTACTGACATCTAGTGGGTGGGTGGATGCTGCTAAACGTCCTACAGTGCACAGGATGTCCCATCACAACAAAGAAATATTTGGCCTAAAATGTCAATAGTGCCAATGTTGATCAAACCTGACCTAGGACAGGAGCGTGGTTAGAGAAGACAAGGTGCTCAAGGACACGGCGTTGGGGCCCTATTTAGTAGGAGTTCAGGGAGATGAGACACAATCTAAGGAATCTGAGGATATACGGGTAGTGATATTGGAAGGAAACCAAGGGTATTGTGTATTAGAAGCCAGGTATGGAAAGTCTATTAAGCAGGAGAGAGTGATCAGCTCTCTCAAATGCTGCTGATGGGTCAATAAAGATGAGAACCTGTAAGTGACCTTTGGGTTTTTCATTGTGGGGTCATTGACAAGAACCCCATGTTGACAAGAGCATTTTAGCTGAATAGTATTGGCAAAGGTTGCTGAGTGAGCTTGGGCCAGGCCCTTAGCGTCTCTAAGTTTGAGTTTCCTTGTTCACAGGATGAAAATAATCATCCACTTCATGGAGTTGCGTGAGATAATGTGAACAATGTGTGTAAAGCACCCAGCACAGAACTGGCTCGTGGTAGGCACTCAATAAGCGTAAAGCCTCCTTCCACAACTTTTTCGCTCATTTTTAACTTCTTCCCTCCTGTACCCTCTCCCCCCCCCCCACACACACACACCTAGTGCTTCAGTGTTTTATCACACATACTATATGAGGCAATTCTTTCATTAAAACACACTTTGTAATGGGAACCATGTTGCAATGTGGTTAATCATTAGAGTTTTTCTGTATAAGCTGATAGATTGAACTGGGAGAGAAACAGGTAGCAATTGAAAAATACACAGAATTACATACATTGGACTGTTAGAGAAACAGGTAGCAATTTAAAAATATACAAAATCACAAAGTAATTAAGTTGTATTATGTCTGAAGTCTTCCTATGGTTTTGGAACTGTGTAAAACTAAAACAGTAGCCCCATTTTCTAGGTCTATTATATAGCTCCACATATTTTCCCTACACAAAACTCCTATATTCCAAACTCTTAATCGAAGC
This sequence comes from Miniopterus schreibersii, assembly GCF_964146895.1. Taxonomy (NCBI): domain Eukaryota; kingdom Metazoa; phylum Chordata; class Mammalia; order Chiroptera; family Miniopteridae; genus Miniopterus; species Miniopterus schreibersii. The sequence goes on from NC_138115.1 coordinate 31,615,405, forward strand.
TAAAATCCTCAGTCAGATATGTCAAAGAACGGAGATTTGGAAAAATCTAGAGAGGTGGAAATTCACCCTTTAAAACTCTTTACTCCGGAATTTCCCACTGATACTGTCTTCTCTTGGGACTCAGAAAATGATTACATTACTCTAATGATTGCACAGTAACTTTATAAAAATGAATTTAATTTCAAAAGGTCAAAGGTAGTCATATTATGGGAAAAAATATATTCAAAAACATGTCATTCTGCATTCAGTTCTCATTTCTACAGAACTAGGAGCCCTGGAAGGTCATCCAAGTAATGAGATTTTGTTCTAATTCCCCAGTTAGTCACACACAGTGAGCTCTCAGTCCAAGAGGCTCCTGACTGTGCTGTGAGCTCAGAAGGCTAGAGAGGATTCCTCCATGATTTAGAATTTACAGATGCCCTGACTTGGTCCCAAGGGATTTTTCAGGTAGCCTGATTCTCATACCTGCTAAGTCCTCAAAGACAGGTTTTAATTCATCTCTCTACCTCTGTGTCTCCTGTATTTTATCACATCTACACATTTTGCTCAAATTCCTGTCTTGGAAACCAGGCCACATCATGCAATCAGTCAATGGCATGTTACTTTGTTGCTGGTCAGCACTGTCCAAAGGAACACTGTGATGATGGAAATGTCCTATATCTGTTCTGTCCAACATGGTCACCACTAGCCACAGATGGCTCTTGAGCACTTGAAATGTGGCCGATGCAACTGAAGAAGTAAAATTTTAATTTTATTTACTTTTCATTGTCATAAATATAAGTAGCCACGTGGCTAGTGGCTACCACGTTGGACAACACAGGTACAAGTTGAATTCTTTCAGAAAGGATTTACGTTTGTTCTTGCACTCACTTGGGAAATGACAAGTTCACGACTTTTTAAAATTAAATTCTCTGCTTGGGGCTTTTATGGACTGCTCTGGTAGTGTGATTTCAGATCATGACCCTGAATTGAATACCAGCTTTAGCTCAAATTCTCAGAAGAGATTTTTCTTTTCTTCCCTCCAACCAGTGCCAACTTTTGTTTGGATGGAAGAAGAGAGGAACTGAGAGGGAATATATATATGAGACCTGATAGAAAAGGGAAAGGCTTAATACTTGGTGTGTCAGTCAGAGTCCTGGCAGAGAAGAGATGGTAAGCCATAGATGGGTGAAGAAGCATCTCCCTTGGTCTGGTTTCTTGAACTGGGCTAGAACCCTGTTTGCACAGGATGAGACTAGAGGCTAAAGACACTGTTTCATGAGCGTTTTTATGAGCTTCTGTGCACAAGAAATGCAGCTTTGAATGCCAGGTAACAAGCATAAGCAGAAGGTTCCTCTCTTCACCTCTATAAAACCCAGACTTGCTCTGGCCTCCCACATCTTGCAGCTTTGAGAACTTTGAGGACCACTTTCCTTGGTGTATATGTCATCCTGGACACCAACAGCAACTGCAATCATGAGGCATCCTTAAATGACCAAGGAGGAGCCTAAGCAGGAAAGGAAGAAAAGTGATTATGCCTCTTGGTGATGAAGCTGGACAGGTGGTTTCTAAGATATTTGGGGCATGGGATGACTCTGTAACTCTGCAAATGACCATCATTTCTGCTTGAACACATATAGCTTAGCCCTAGCAAAATTTTAGTAATAATAGTTGTGGGACCTCACTTCAGTTGAGGAGTGGGTGAGAACTGGTACATTCAGATCATGAGAGAAGGAGACAAATAAAGGAAGAAATTGAGTTGGTTTTTCCCAAAACTGAAACTAAAATTGCGGAGGAAAATAACTATAATATTCCTTTTCATCTAATCCATTCATATTTTATCCAAAAGATATAAAAACTGGGAAGCCAGTTTGAGCATTTCTGAAAACCATAATCCTTTTGGATTCAAGACATAAAGCTGGGGTTTGTACAGACTCCATTTTTGGCCTCTGGACATCAGAATGGTCCATCCACTGCCCCTCTAGGGGTGCATTAAGCCTTGTAGACAGAGAGCACTGGCCTTGGGTGAGAAGGCTCAGGTTTCAGTAACTTCTGTCAAAGCTACACTACCTTGGTGAATTCACTTAACCCACTAAGCACAATATCCTTGTCTGAAAATGGGATATGACACACCTTGCTGAGACCTCACAGAGTTTTCGTATCATCGGATGAGATAATAGTAACCCAGTAAAGTGCCGTATGAATGTAGGAGGATGAGCATGTTTTAAGTAGGGCCAATCTAAGATGAAATGTTAGTTCATTGAAGAAAGCAGAAAGCACAAGTGACGCTTATCTCCTAAAAAAATTACTCCAAATTAAAATCTGTAGAGTCCAGTCCAGATCTCTCAACATAATTGAATCCACTTAGATCTGGGGTTGAATTGAACATATAGTAAGCTCTGTCAGTGATAAAAGAGAATGGAAATAATATGGAAAATAAGCAGGCTTTCTAAGAAATAGATCCATTTGTTTTTCAAGTTGTGGTTCATTATTCTGCTATTAAGAAGAAACACTTCAGTTGAGAAGGGGACAAAAAGTGGCTCTAGAGGAAGGGGTCTATTGTGTTTAGGGAGAAAATAATGCCCTTTGTTTTCCTGTGCAAGCAGCAGCTAGGAGAGTACGTATCCCATGGTTAAAATGAGAAAACTGTGCTCCAAGGGCAGATGCAACAAGGGGACATGCCCACAAAGCAGAGAGCCTCAGCAAACTTGATAAATTAGATGGGACATGATGGTCAAAAAGATATCTCAAGTCAAAATTTAAAAATCCAGATGGATTCACAGCAGAACAAAATAGAACAACAACCAAGTTGACAGAAAAAAAATAAAACACCCACCTCAGAAAGATACATGTAGCTGAGAATAGAGCACAGCCAGGAACCCAAATGTGAGGATGGTGAGAAAGGGGCAGGCCTGTCAGAGTTGAAGGAGAGGGCAAGGTGGTGAGCAAATGCCATGGCACAGCGAACCAAAAGGAGCTGTACCTTCTTTACCTTTTATGCACTGAACCTAGTGCGGTGCCCCCTAGAGAGGAGGTGCCCATTAACTATTGAGTGAATGCATGGGCCCAGTAAACAGGCTTAGGATATTAGAAACTGGCCTTTCTAACTCAGCCAACTGTTAGCCTACGCCAGTGCTTCTCGCACTTTAATGTACCTATGAATTACCTGGGGATCTTGTTTCAGTGCAGGCCTTGGTTCATTTGGTCTGGGATGGGGCCTGAGAGTCTACATTTCTGACCATTCTATGCCTGCGATGCTGCTGATACCCAGATACACTGCTCCATACCACGATTTGAGTAACAAGGGCCTTGACTCAGCAGCTTGTACTAACTTTTTTAAAGGCAGAAATCAATTCCAAGGGGGGTGGACAGCAGTGAAGATAAGGAAAGCATCTTCGAGGAGTAAGGAAGTGAAGTTTGGACAAGAATGATAGTTCTTGTGAGGAGTGATTTGGGGAACGTGGCTGGGACCGTGTCCGCCAAGAACCTTGTGCCCAGCAAGAGGGCATCACAGTGGCCCAGAATTGTACATGGAGATTTGAGAGGAGAGAAACACGTGTGAAGTGGTTCATCCACTGGCGCTGTCACAACTTCTCCTAACCTAACAAAAATCATCACCCAGTGATGGACTTCATTGTATCACGCTCCATCTGTTTTGTTGCATAAAAATAAAATTTCAGGGTTATATTTTTAGTTTGAGTATATTACTATAGTAGGTTTTAGTGACATAGAAAGCTGATATAAAAATAGAGGTGATGGTATAGCAAAAGGGTAGAAATGGAAACTCTGTAGGCATTTCAGAAAGAATTATCACATTAACATTTTGTAGTCTCTCTTTAGCTACTCAGCTCCTCCTTTGTCCCTTTGTCCCTATTGTCCCGTGTGAACTATATATAGCATGTGGGCTGGGCTTAAAGAAAATTTGGAGCATACCTCCATCTTTTCTAGATGCCCCTAGGTGTGGCCACCAATCAACAGTAGTTAGACTCTGTTTTCTAGGACCAGTGTTTTTCAGCACCACGGACAGAGGCGAACTCCTGTGGACACATCTCTGGGATTTCAGTAAGGCCTCGCTGACCATCGCACTACTAAGCAGAGGACAGCCATTTCTGACCTGTAACATCAAGCGCCCACCTTCCTGGCCAATTACACCTCCTTCCCTTATGTTATATGACTGTTCCGTGCTGTGCTTATGCACACAGGACAGCATACTTTTTTTGCTTTGGGCAGGCATTGCCATATATCTATTCCTGTAATTAGGCACCCTACATGGAAATGCCAGACAAAAGCCACTTCAGGGAGGTGTATTAGTTCCCTATTTCTGCTGTAACAACTTCCTACAAACTTGGTGGCTTAACACAACACAAATTTGTTATCTTATGGTTTTGGAGGTGAGAAATCCAAAGCAAGTCCCTCTCTAAGCTGAAATACAAGTGTCAGCAGAGCTGCGTTCCTTCTGGAGGCTCTGGGGATAATCAGCTTCCTTGCTTTTCCCACCTTCTAGAGGCTGCCTGCATTCCTTGTCTCGTAACCCCTTTCTAGCAATCACATCTCTCCGACCTCTGCCTCCATCCTCACATTTCTGTCTTTGATTCTGACCCTCTTTCATCGCTCTTATAAGGACCCTGTGATTGCCTTGGGCCCATCTGGATAATCCAGGATAATCTTCCTATCTCCAGATCCTTAACTTAATCACACCTGCAAAGTCTCTTTTGCCATGTAAAGTAACATATTCAAGGGATTAGGATGTGGGTATCTTTGAGGAACCATTGGTCTGCCTACTGTAGGTGCTGTCTTCACTGAAGGCCAAAAAAATTAGCATTTATCTGGCCCACGGGGGGTTGAGCAACTCAGGACCAAGGGCTCAGGAAAAGTGTCCCACTGTGCCAAAAGGAAAAAGATTTACCCCAGCACAGATTTGTTGATTTAAAACAAACTTTGAAACAATTTCTTGCTCTAAGAAACTGTCTTTAAATCATTTCATTGCAGTACATCATCATCATCATCATTTTTTAAGTCAACCAAACAATTAAAGTAACTTTTTTTGTTCTGAAAACAGAGATGGGATAGGTGGGTGCTCTCCCAGAAACCTTTTTACATTTCTTTCCACCTGTGAGTATTAAGCAAATCATCTCCAATGCATTGTGCAAACAGACCAGCACACCTGCACACTGCCTGCTCCGGCTGAGGCTCTCCTGGGGCACTCACACCCAAAGGAACATGGTGGGATGGCCATCCCCTTTCTTTTGCCCTGGTTAGAAAAGGATTTTGTTGAAAAGCAGGGGTTTACAGCCCACAGAATTCTGGATGAAAAATGCTGATCAGAGATGGAGGGCTTTGCTTTCCTGCAATCACAGTGAAGACCTGTCAATTCTATCTTCCTAATCTCTCTCTACTCCCTCCCCTCTCTTCTTCAACCTCATGCCACTTGTCAAGTCAGCATGATACATTACAGGGTTTCCCAAGATGACTTGATCCTAAAAACTACCTAGGCTGCATATTAAAGATGAAGATCCCAGACACCTCATTTAGACATTCTGATTCTAAGTCTTGCCAGGGGCTTTGGAATCTACATGTGTAACAAACACCCACTAGTGATTCTTATTATTTGGCAAAGATAGGCAAGACTGACTGGATGAAAGAAGCTGGCTTTAGAAATCAGGCACACTTCTGTTTGAATAGTTTTCAAGCTGGTGAGCTTGGTCAAGTCACTTAGCTTCCTGGAACCTGTACAATCAAAAGTTCGTAAGTTGTTTGGAGAATTTAATGGGCTTATGTGTGCATTTCACTGTACACGGAGTCCAGAGTTCAGTAGTTGTGAGTTATCCTCTCTTCTTGCCCTTCACACTTCCCCCCACAGTACCTTCCATATTATATTTTTCACAGCTAGGGGATGTTGACTGACTCTGTAAATGTCATAGACTGACAACTAGTAACACTTGGTTAATCTCTCTGCCACAGGGCCTTCCCTCCCCACCCAGTGTCAAGTTCATCGTGTAATTACATGAGCTTTCAGAGTTCTCCCTGCCACGCAGCTTCCTCTCATTCACAAGAAATAGTTCACAAAGGTTTTCCTTTCTTCATATCACCCAGCTCCAGAAAGAAAACTAATCTTCCCCCACAGCTGTGTCAACCATAGTTCTAGGACGTGCTTCCAGGGAGTGCTTGACTTTTATTCTACAAGAAAAAGAAACATGACAGTTTTACTATGCGGCAGGTCCCAGACAGGGGCCACTCAAGGTCTGTGTCTCCCTGTGGCAGGACAATCGCAGGAATGTATGTCACGTGCCATACGCTGCATGCTATTGGTGAACACTCTAGCTCCTGAGAGATGAATATTTCAGGAGCAGAGGGATCTTTGGTGAGTGCTTTTTCAAACCCTATCAGACAGCCCTTGTCTATATTTATGTAAAACCAATTTCTCTTTGATTAAAACGAGACCAAAGGGAAGCTTACCCTCCCACACTGCTATGCAACTGAACAGTATCAGGACTATATGAAGCCACACCTTATTTCCTTTGGCCTGTCAGCATGAGTAGAAAACAAAGACAAAAGAGCTTATTTGTAATGTAAAGGAAAACATATGGGGGGGGGGGGGAAGAGGATTGCTCTGGAGACTTGGGCTTAAATCTTCCCAATCAATAGCTGCCTGTCTTTGTGATGTCACTTAATTTCATTGGAACTCTGTTTGCTTCTCTATAAATGGATCATTAGATAAGATATCTTTAAGATAAGCTATGTTCTAGCTTAATACAACTTCAGGCAGAGCTGTCAGCAATGCTTTTTCTACTTACACCAAGAGCTCTCCTGTAGACTCAGAAGGGCAGGTGGCCTTTGCAGAGGGATGGTTCCCAAGACGAGTACCAGCTCCTCTAAAACGCCTTCCCTGACCCCTCATTCTGACTTAAAACTTTCTTCTGTGTCTCCACAGTATCCTGTTCTCATCTTTTTCCCAGCAGTGCTCGACCCTACTATGAACTGTTGGTGTGCTTGCCTGTGTTTTCTCTTTCCCACCCCTCTGCTCAGCACCACACTTCACCACACACACTACATTCTGGGAAAAGAGGCACCATTCCTTGTTATCTCTGTATCTTTAACCCTTAACACAGTGTCTGGCACATAGTCATTGACAAAGAAATCATGGATGGATGGATGGATGGATGGATGGATGGATGGATGGATGGATGGATTGCTTGGGGGGAGGTGGTGTTAATGTTGGTGATAAACAGAAGCCTCTGGAGAAAATTATTAACAACAATTAAGCAAAGGCTCAGAATGGTTTGTTGGAAATCAAGAAAAGTTGCCACCATTCCAGAGAATTCTGTTTATAATCCAGTGGAGATTCTCACTTAATTCATACTTGCCTTCCTGTAATTGCAAAGTGTTGTGCTGAGAACCAAAGACACACAGAAGACACTGTCCTTAAGAATGGACCTTTGCTATAGTCCAGGGAACGTGGCATGGGCATGAAGGTGAGGCACGGGGATGAAGGTGAGGGTTATGACAAAGACCAGCATTTTTGTTCCACATTTTAGTTTAAGAAGTATTTTCAAATACATTATTTGTTGGGAAGGCATCTGGATCAGAAGTCAGAGGATCTGGGATTCCAACAAGTAGCCTAGCCTCTCTGAGCATTGGCCTCTTCATCTGTAAAGTGGAGATGATACCTCTGCCCATCTCGAAGGGTTGTTGAGAGAATCAAATAAGACAAGATATGTGACAGCAGTGGAGCTATTATTTATAAACGGTCCCACAAAATAAGTGATTGAATAGGTGAATAAGAGGAAGTTTTTACTGTCTCTGAGCTAAGAGCAAGTAGGCTTTAAAAGCAATACTATCATGAATAAATATTGTGATGTTCATCTTCCTACAACATGTTTCCTGTTTCCTTAGCCTTAAAATTAGAGTCAGAGTGGAACGATCCTCAAATTGTCACTGAACCTAAGATACGAAGATTTCTATGAGCAGTGTGAGACAGGCATGGTGAGTCAAGTTCCCATTTAATGAATCTACAAATACCGGTGCTCATCAGAATATTACTCAGACCCTATAATTCTGCATCACACAAGTGCAGGGAGATTATCTGAAGCACATGGTTCTCTGGCTCATGTTATAGTCGAGCTCACTGGCAGCATGTCCCTCAACCTCATTATCCCTAGTGGACCTGAACCAATTGACCAAAGCCCTACAGAGGTTGACAAAACTAATTATTTATAGATGCAGCTCATCAAAGGCTTTGCATCTTCCTCTGTGGTGAGGGCTGATCTCCCTGACTCTCACTCTTCCTTTCTCTTTTATGTATCGCCTGTTCCTTAATTCTTTACATTTTTATGTGCCTCCAGTTCTGATGAATTCAAAGCTGTGCAAATTTTAACTTACTAATCAGTTGGGAGTGATCAGGAGGGAGAGGAAAGAAATATTATTCCAATTTTTCAGATAGAGACCTGGAATGAAGATTGGAAAGTAAGCATCAACTCTGTGCCAAATCTATCACTAGGGAATTTCCATAGGAGTTTATGTTAGTTAGGCAGTTTTTATTAAAAGGAATTTTATTGACCTTTAGTTCAGGTGAGTTATGTAAGAATTCACCTGGGGAAAAAGAAAATAATATATATGGGATTTTGCTACGGTCCCAGGATTCCAGGAACAGCTGAACCACCAGGTCTTGCAGAGCTTATTATGAGTTCAAGACTCAATAGATCATTCAGATTGCAGAGCAGCACTAGTGACTGGGTCAACTGGCCAACCTCCTAAGCAGCAGGGATTCACAAGTGTTTATTATTGTGGCAACCCAGCTATCCTCTCTGTGTCCTTCAGCTACAATTCCCCAAACCTGCTGCTTCATTCTTTTTCTCTGTCTCAAGTTCTGATAGGTCCAGTTAGTTCCCATGGTCCAAGATGAGCAGAACTTCCACACCAGGTTATCTCGTAGACTCCTGCCCAACCTACTGACTGGCTGTCCTTAGGCAAGGTGCTCACTTCAGAGGAGCACAGACATGAGGCACCATTATAGTAACTTATGTGGAAAGAAACCCTCAGAAGAGGGAGGTGGGAGTAGCAGGTGTTCTGCAGCCCAGCACCTCTAGTAAAGGGTTCAAAGTCAGTGCCATAATGAGCCTGAGAAGCCTATGTTAAATAAAGTCTTTTTCTATAAGTAACTATGATATATAAAAATAAATTCCAACTTTCAAAAGACAGAGTTTTTAAGAACTCCTTTATGCACCGTTTCATTATTTTAAAATTCATTCTATGCTACTCTATTGCCCTTTGATTAAAGGTCATTCAATGAGTCAGGACCCTAATGCATGAAAATACAATTTAATTTATCAAAATTTAGTGGTCATGTAACTTCTAAGAATCAACCGTTGGAACTGAAACACACATATTCAAGATTGTGTTTGATTTAACTGACGGTATTGCCATGGTGATATTTTCTGTGATTATCTCTTTTAGAATTGAGTTTGTTAGATATATTTTGGGTGACCAGAGCATTTGTGCTGAGCTGCAGGCCTAAACACTATTTACAACTTGGTGGCTCCGAGGGAAACTAATGTTTTGAGTTCTGAACATCCAGTTAACCATAGGCATTTCCAACATACAATCATTTATAAGTTGGAGGTTAATGCAGTTTTATTCCAGCAACATTACATCACCTGAAACCAAGCGCCTCTGAAGCATCCTCCTGCGGCAGGCATTTACCAGCCTCTGCTCATCACAGCTTCCCATGACGTTTGGTTCTCTCTGTGTCGTGGGAAATGCTGCCAAGATGAGGGAGAAGCAGCGCTACATGGGTGTAAGACAGTGGGTCCCAAACTATGGTCCTAGAGCTCACACATCAGCATCGCCAGAGGGCTTGTTGGAAGTTCTAACTTCGGGGTAAATCAGAAACGTTGCAGGTGGATCCCAGAAACCTGTGTTTCAAGAAGCCTGCCAGGAGATTCTGTTGCATGCTTGCGTTTGAGAATACTGATCTAAGACTTTGCTGAATTCCAGAAGATCCCAGGACGAATTCATTTCCCATGAGAACAATGCATAGCCCCATAAGTGGGTTAGAAACAAGAGGCTGCTTTATATCTCTAGTTACATTTGAGTGGGAGTGGAAGGATTATATCTTTAGTTACTTCTAACTGGGAGTCGCATCTGGGAGGAAGCCCAAACTAATGACAAATGCTGTCAGTGTACATCGGTTCTCTTTCACTATCCTCTGTCCTTCCCTTCTGCCCCAGCAGGCTGCCCCCCACTTTCCCACCCCACCCCCAACCCATACACTATTTCTAAACTCTTTCTGTTTCCTACACAGAACTTCCTCTTACCTCCTCTCTCCCAACCTAAACTGCACATCCCTCCAGGAAATGTTCCATGTTCTCCCTCGGTTGCATTCATCAAGCATTTACTCAACACATAGCTTTTTCCTGGCAGACAGTTAGAAAGATAATTAAGATTCCATTTCTGTTTTCGTGTCCAAAGAGAACAACCAAAACATCACTCCTTTGCGTTCACTCAAACCTTGCTCTCTCTCTATTTCCTCATAAATTGTCACACAGCTTCACTCTCGTGTTAGGTTACTTCCAGTATATGTTTATCTTCCCTACTAGATGACAAGCTCCTTAAGCGACTGTGTTTTTAAACTCCCTTTGTATATGGCATTTTTCCCCTGGAGCCTGCTGAGCACACAGTATTAGGGGCATGGTGTTGGGCTGAGTGAAGGAAGTAATGATTAAAACAATAATATAGACATGCACAGGCTAGATTCTGTACCTTCACAGTAAGTTTCTCTCTTTTTTCTTTCTCTTCCTTTGACCCACTCTTACATACTAACCTGGAATATTAAACCAATAAAATCCCAAAGATAACTTATTGGAATAAGAGTGGATTCCTGTTTCTTCATGCTGGGCTGGGAGGAGTCCAAACAAGTCCCAGGCCAGCCACCAGGTCAAATGTAAATCCACAGAATTCTTAAGTTAAAAAAGAAATCTTAAATATTGTACCTGAATTCCCTCCCTTGCTTTTGGTTGGGATGATGTTTGGGCTTTGAAGAAAAATTTTGTAGAATCCTGATGCAGGGCCAAAAGACCAATCAGATGCCCTTAATGAGTGGAATTGCAAGGAACCTGCCAAATGAATGATTTGTACATGACCAGAGAGACACAGAGAATGATGGTCTGCTTGGCAGTGATTATATGTCCAAACCTTTCAGCTGAACTAGATTTCATGCCAAGCTGAATTCTCCACAAGCAGCTGCCTCTATGAGTTGCTTACAGATTCTCTTTTGACTCACATGTCCAAGAAGTACTTAGGTTTAGAGAGCACATACTTGCTTGCCAAGGGGACTGTTTGCAAATATGAATAGGACACTGCTAGGTCTGTGTTTGTCGGTTTGTTCACCTCTTCATAGATCAAAGCCCCAGAGAGTGTCTTCCAAGCTAAGCTTCTAAGTAAGGACAGAAGGAGAGGAAGGCAAGGTTCCCAGGGCTTTCTTAGAAACTCAAGCTGGTAGGATCATCATCATCATCATCATCATCATCATCATCATCATCATCATATCCATGGGATGCTAGAGTCCTGAGTCATCAGGAGACTTTGATATTTGCTACCTGATCCTGTGGCTTTAGCGACACATAAAATCAGAAGGACTTGCCATGGAAAATGCATGGCTTTGTGAAAAGGAGAGGTGGGAGGAAGAGAGGTGAGATAGTAATTGCTGTGAATGAAGGAATTTCTTGTTACATCTATAAGAGTTCTTCATAGTCTTGGCAAGGCAACGAGAATGAAAGCTGCTGTCTTTAATAAAATAGCACTAGGGATCGCTAACGTTGTCAGTAGGAGGAATTATCTCAGAGTAAGGAGGGGAAAAGCAGCTGAACTGTAAGACCTGGACTTCCTAGGAGTATTCACTAATAAGCAGCCTCAGATATACTCTGATCTCGAGGTAACCCAGTTTCCCACTTAACTCTGACCCAACCGTGGACACACGGTTCTCCTCCAGGACTCTGTGGCCCAGCTTGACAGGCCAAATCATTCAAACCAAATGTTACCGAAAGACAGGAGAGAACAAAGAGAAATTAAACCCAGGGAGTAACAAGTGAAAACGATCCGGTTGACAAGCTATGGCTCACTCTCGAGGCTCACAGTCCTGCCCCAGTGGGTAAGGTGATGACATTCAGGGAGCTCTCTCCCTCCTCGCACCCAGCCTGCCACCAGTGTATACTAGATAAATGTGCATTCTGACTCTTCAGACTTGAGACGGCCAAAATGGGTTTTAATTGTATAACTTCGAACAACAGACAGTGACTGGCTGGGATGCTGGACTGAGGAGGAGTCAGAGGTTCTATCCCAACCCAGTGGGGCAAGTACAGTGATTGGTTGGTGATGTCTACAGTGGATAGAGGGTAAGAAGGTTTGCAAGGAATAGTGGGGGAAATTAATGATAATGGCCGTGTCTGGAATTTGCCACCCTAGTCTAGACCTAAGAGAGAAATGCCAAGGGAAGGGCACAGACCTTCTGTTTACCACTCTAAGGACCTGACTCCTCTTCTATGACTAGTATTTCAAACACTGCGTCCCCACGTGAGGGAGCACCCCACCTAACCACAGGGTCCAGTTTCTGCAGGCCATGCTAACATATCATATATTACCTCAGTATTCAGACAGGAGAGCCTCACACTAATGTTGGGGTCATATCTTTTCATTAGCCATTTCTTTCCTCTGGAATGAATCTCAACCATGGTCTCAGCTTTCTCTTGGTGACACAGAAGCTAGAGTTTCTGAAGTCACAAGTAGCCATCATGGGCAGAGAAGCCAGCCCTTCTGGGTGACTGTGAACTTTACAGAACAGTCCATACGTGAGAGGCAAACTAACTTGGTCTCCGCTACCCTCGCTCATGGTGATTCATTCCCTGTCAACTCAAAGAGGAGAACACGTTACAACATAGCCTTAGTGAGAAGAAACTATTACAGAAGAGTGTAAATTGCTTCTTTTAAAAAGAAAACTAAGTGAAAGCAGGGACTTGGGCAAAGAAAAAAAAATCACAAGTGGAGAGGACCTAAAAAGAAAAAGCCATCCCAGATAAAGGGGAACTGAGACATTCTTCATAGTGTCACCCTCCCAAAGGACGTAGGTTAAGGTTAAATCTGGATCTGAAAATCAGGTCTCTACCAGTGTTGGGCCTCACAGTGGCCCTGAACAACAATCCAGGGAAGCACTGGCACATCACAAGTCAACCTTCTCATCCCACATGCAGCCCGGTGACAAGTGTTTATACAATATGATTGATTACCCTGCAATTTACTTTGTCAATCAGTCACAGAATTAATTACATGGTACTCTTGGGCATTATAAATAATGGTATGGCAAACAGTGCTGGGTTTAATGGTCCTTAGCATTCGGCTATTAAATTGATGACACAGCCACATCAGTATTGATGAACAGGGACCTTCTCCATCAAGGATAATTTATATCACGAAGTGTAATGGGCTAGCCTGCTCCCATTTTTGCCAAGGCATTATTCACACTGATACAGGCAATGAATCCATCCATAAAGGGGGAACAAATATATTTTGTTTTAAAAAGAAATCCCCTGATAATGTTGATCATGGGAAAACAGGTATTTTTGTATCGTTGACGTAAAGCTTAGGGAAGCTGCGAGCTCACCATAACACTAGTCAAAATGGAAAAATGACCCCAGCCAGGTGTGGCTCAGGGGTTGAGCACCGTCCTAGGATCCAGGAGACCGCTGTTCGATTCCTGGTCAGGGCACGTGCCCGGGCTGCGGGCTCGATCCCCAGTCGGAGGCGTGCAAGAGGCAGCCTATCAGTGACTCTCATCATTGATGTTTCTCTCTCTCTCTCTCTCCCTCTTCCTTCCTTTCTCTGAAATCAATAAAGATATGTTATTTTTTTTTAAAAAGGAAAAATAAGATGGATTCAAGAGAGGAAATTTGCACCCAACCACAGCTTCTGCAAGAGAAGCCTCTGGATGTCCTGGAACATCTTTCCTTTCCATCCACTCCCCATACACTTGGTTGACTCTGGTTATTCATCAGACATCACCTTAAGTGACATTTCTTTCAAGAAGTCTTCCCTGACTTCTGGATTGGGCTAGATGCCTGTCATAGGTTGGATCCTATAGAAGCCGACCCTGAGGTAAGGATTCACGTGAACATGTTCCCAGGAATAGTTGATAGTGGAGCGGGCAAGTGGAACCAGAGAAGGGAAGGAGGCAAAGCAAGGGCAGGATATCAAGCAAAGTCTCGAAATTTGCTTGGAAATTGGGCTCAATCCTACCAGGAATATCTGAAAACAGTGAGTCACATCTCAGAGTTGTCTCAATCAGGGGCAACATTTAGACTTCTGCATGTTAGTCACTGGTTAAGGGCTGCCCCCAAGAACTTCAAGCACTATACCCACATGGAAAGAAGTCTGGCAACTTAGAGATAGTCCTCTAACAAAGACATAGATGTTGGGAGAGAAAAGATACCAAGAGTTGCTGTGCCCCCAAATGGGGAAGGAGTCAACGGTGATGTGGGTGAAACATACTGAAAGCTTCTGCCCTGCACAGTGTTCCCATAGCACCCTGTGCACTCTCTAAGAAAGCACTTACCGTCCTGCGTTGTAATTGCCTAGTTAGTTGTCTGTCTTTCCTGTTAGAGTGTAAGCTCGTGATGGCAGAAATGATGACTATCTTGTGCATCATTTTATAGCCAACAACTAGCACAGTATCTGGCCCATGGTTAGTACTCAGAAAACATTTGTGAAAGAAGAGAAAAAAAGGGGCAAAGGGAAGTTGGTTTAATCGAAGGATTACACTCCTATAATATACTGCACACTCAAAAACAAATCTTGGTAAAACAACATTCTTTAAGGGGTTATGCTGACCTAGTTTCACTCACTCTGAGCATGAGAATCTTGGTTAGAAAGTCAGGTGTTGTTCGTCCAGCCCAGGAGTTCATTTGTAACCGTCTAGCGGGGGCTCATAAATAACTGGATGAGGGGAGAGCCATCAAATCCATGGTCTAGAGTGAAGGTTGTAATCATTTCACTCTCCAGTCAATCTGAACCAACATAAATATGACAACAGTAAGATTTCTATGAGCTCCCAGCTCCTCGTTATTAAACGTTGTTAATCCTTGGCTGATGTGGTCTAGAGAGCCAGGTCTCTTCTGATCATGCCTGGGTTGCTTTTTAATCTTCCATTTGTTCTTTTACACATATTTTTTTAAACTGAATTCTCAGTGGCTTAGTAAAGTGAAAGCTTATTCCTGAGTCAGGGAAAATGTAATTGGGTGTTCCACGGGCAAGCTCCATACAGGGATTTAGGGACCCAGACTCTGCTCACCTTGCAGCTCCATCACCCTCTAAAGCCTTAGAGTCCTTCACTTCCAGCCACATGTTGGTCTGTGAAAGGTGTATATACACATATGTCGTGCCGATGCTCTTAATTCTCCATTCTTATGACCCTCCCAGGATATCCTTTCTTTAAAGCCCGTTGATTTCAATGAGCATTGTCTTCCTCCCCATGGCTGCATCCAGCAGGCATGTCCAACACTGTGCAGTTCCCCAGACACACCTCAGGTTCTCACACCTCGGTACCCACAGCACCCACACTGTTCCTTCTGCCTGGCAGGCTTGTCACCCTTTCATATCTCAAGATTAACTGCATTTATTCTTCAAAACTCAGCTCCCTTGCTCAGCCCCACTATAAACCCTCTGCTGGCTTTCCTCAAACTCCAGTCTGTCTACTTTGATCCCATGGTCCTCCAGTGTGGCTCAGTCGGTTGGACATCTTCCCACGAGCCAGGAGGTTTCCAGTTCGGTTCCCGGTCAGGGCACATGCCCGGGTTGCTGGCTCAGTCCCCAGTAGGGGGCATGCAGAAGGCAGCCCATCGATGTTTCTCTCTCATCGATGTTTCTCTCTCTCTCTCTCTCTCCCTTTTCCTTCCTCTCTCTGAAATCAATATAAACATGTTTTTAAAAAGAAGCACCTCTAGCGTGGCTCTTACTAAATTGTATGCTTGTACTGATTTTTCCCTCTAAATCTCAACATTTTAAGGAAAGGGACTGTTTCCTTCTCCTTTTCATATCCCCAGTGCCCTGCCATTGTTTGGTACCATACTAGACACTCAAAAACAATATTTATTGCATGAGTGAAAGAAGTCTGTTTCTCAAACTTCTTTTCATAAGACACTACTAATCTCATGACACATTTTTACCTGTATACCAATGCACATACAAGTTCCTTGGCCAAAAAAAATTGGGAAATGCTGCAGAGTATGCCTTAATCTTGAAAATTATTCACAGTGCCCATTAACAAGAGCTGGACAATAGTCAGGCAACAGGTGTATTGGGTGCAAAATTTAAGGAAGCAGTCACTCTCAGCTTCGTGCTCTGAGAATAGTGCTTCCTTAAATTTTGCACCCTTGGTTTCTGGTTTTCCTCGCTCTGGTAACTGTGCCCTGCTCGTTGGCATTTCAGAGGCTCTGGCAGTGCCTACGATAGAGAAAACTGTTTAACTTCTGTTATCTCAGGATAACCCAAACTTATTGAGGATGCAGCCCTTTTTTTATTTTTCATTAATGCCTATTAACCTCCTGCAGAATTAGTACTCTGTGAAATGAACTTTTAAAATGTGTTGCTACTATACGGATTAATCATTTTTTATTTCTGCTATTTCATAAGATAACCTTGATGTGGAGAATGGGATTTAGTTGGAAAAATACATTGGCTGTTATGATAGCCAGAGAAATTTCTTATAGTTTTCACAACTTTGGCTGACCTCCCAAAGTAGTTATTGATGAGGCTGTTACTGGGGGGACCTTTCCCATCAGTGAATGGATGGGTTTACTCTCCCAGGTAAAGAAGTTCTGTTTCATCTCCCCAAAGACAAATAAAGCTATTGGTCTGTCCAGTGATAGAAATGGAATGAGAAGAAAGGTTCGATTACTTGGGTAATAAGCCTGATAAGACAGGTCAGTGCCCCTGCTTAATCCTGTCAAAATCCCAGCTCTCTGCTTGTGCATCTCGCTAATGTCTATCTGACTCCATCCAGATGAAAAAGACTAGGATATCTATTTGGCTGACTCATAGAACCAAGTCCTCCTATCTCTCCAGAAAGTCTTCTACTCAGTCTGTCTATAATAATTATTGTTTAGAAAAGGAGAAACAATTCTCTTGGATGAGTTTCACTCTTTAGCAATTTTAGACTAACCACTTAGTAAAAATGTTTGGTTTCCTTATTTCATCCAGGAACTTCCAAACGCTTTTTCTCAGAGAACCATGACTGGCCGAGTCTATGTAGAAAGGCTATGGGTCAGAGAGACCCTGTGACAAATAACTGAATGAAATTTCAGAAAAGAAGGATTGGATTATCCTAAGCCTGGTTCCAAGGGTGGCTGAAGTAAGTCTACACGAGGCTTTATTCAAAAGCCGATTTCTGAGTGGGGACTCAGGATCCAGACCTGGGGCAGATGTGATAGTTGCCCCAAAAAGAGACATGAGTTAGAGGATCCCAAGGATTAGCTAGGCCCTAAGGAGTACTGAGCATCAAAGGTCCTGTTGTGCTCAGAGGATGAGCTAGGTGCGCCAGCAAGCCAAAGAAACATTATAAACAGCAGAACAGAGCAGGATCCAGGATCAATGGTAGTGACAAAGCAAGAGGATCCAGAATAATTTTTGTGAATCCGACTGGCATGCCTGAGTTTATTTTATATTGGCTTGGGGATAGATGGTCAGTGCAATTTAAACACCCGGAATTGGCTTGGATGTGGCAGTAACAAACTGTTTTCCACAGATCGTTTTGTGTGATTGGTTAAGAGTGGCTCATATCGCCATGATTTTAGAATCTGTTTGGTTCCTTAAATCTAAATCGTGAACACCTATGATGGCTGCGTAAGCAGTAATTAAACAAGAGGAGCAAGTAAATGAGCTTATGTTGGAAACACACCGTAATCAAATTGCCGGGCTGTGCCAGGACTTCCTCCTGGCTGTCAGTGAGTCCCACGGTGCCAGCCTGTGGTCTCCAGACAGATTAACCATACAAATGGAGTCCTCTGGGTTGTTGTTGTTGTTGTTTTCTGGTCTTCACATGCCTTTTCCTCCTTGGGGACCCAATGGGAGGTTGTCTCCAGGCATCACATTATAGCAATCGATAAACCACGAGCCGCACGACTCGTTTAGGAACAGACTCAGGCATCTTGCTGGAGGAAGCAATGATCGCCTGTCGTGAGTCCAGAGAATCAGGGCGTTTGTTAGAGGCCGAGAGCGTGGGATTCAGCATGCAGCAGGGCCAAATACAGTGGTGTCTCGGTTCTCGAACATCTCCGTTGACGAACATTTCGGATTACAAACGCCGTACACCCGGAGGTAAACGCTTCGGTTCTCGAACACGCCTCGGAATTCGAACATGCCCTGCGGCTCCCGCTGGGCGCAGGATCCTGAGGCCTCGCTGTCGGCTGCTGATCCCTCGGTTTTCGAAGGTTTCCGAACTCGAACTTTGGGAACTCGAAGCCCGAGGCACCACTGCACGGCATTAGCCCTTGGCCCCCAAACTGTCCCTTGGTTCTTGCTGTGATTCCCTGAATAACCCCAGACAGGAGCTGGGGGGGATCCTCACTTTTTCTTTCATCTTCTCCCCTCCCAAGCGCAGCGTGTGCTTCGAGGCTGAGCCCTGCGGCTGCCCCTTCTCGGCGCCTCTGTAACCTCCCCGTCGCAGGCTTTCCGTCTCCGCCTCTGCTCAGACTCCGGGCGCAGGCAGGGGCCTGTGTGCAGCGCCGGCCTTGCCGTGCCGTCCCTCTGTTTCAAATACTTCACATCTCCGACCTGCCTGCGGAGGGTCAGCCAGCCAAGGGATTCTGCACGGTGCTCCCGGGCCTGGTCAGGGCTGGGCTGGACAGACTCCCTAGAAATAGCGGGGTAGCCTCAAGCGCCACGTGACCAGTACCCCTGGAGAGTTGCAAAAACAGAGCAGATGCTCAACGAGCGTTCATTCCACGATTGCTAAATAGGCAGTGTGGTGGGTGGAAAACCACGGACTCTTCCCCAAGAGACCAAGGTTCAAGTCCCCACTTTGCCGCCTTTGAGCCGAGTGACCCCAGAAAAGGTTATCTACTCTTAACTTCAACATTCTTCAAAGCGTGACCAACGCCTGCCTAGTGGGTTTGTTGCGAGGGTTAAATGAGATGCGCGTAAAGACCGTGGCCCGTGAGTGCCTGGTACACAGAAATAACCGTATGCTACTTATACTAAAAACAAACGAAGTGGCAGGAGGAAAAGCGTGTATTTATTAGGCATCATCTGCACAGGGTACTTTACAAGGAAAGCCGGGGAGCCGTGATCTCTGACCAGCAGAACTTACAGCTCACACTGCACATATCACCTCTCGTCAGTCAGTCAAGGGGCATTAACTCAGGGCTCATCATTCAACTGGAAGTCGCCATTTCAATAGGATTAAGAAATCTTTCCCCCGCGTCAAACAAGGATTTAAAATTTTTTAAATTGAGTTTGGTGTTTCCCAGGGAAAGAACAACACCTGTTAAAGCAGATCTACTTTGTGTAGAAATCAAATGGGAAGATTCTCAGATAGAATGTCAGCTTCTTAGACAGATCTTACACCTGTAGATGTGGTAGAGGAGATGGTACAGGTTGAGCCAATGCAGTGACTCAGATCATGAAGCTAGAGCTCTTGTTGAGAGCTCGAGGCATAAGTCACTGTGAAAGCCAGCCTCCTCTCTCTGCCCACACGGCCGTAGGTGTTTCAATCTTCCTCAAGTGTAGCGAGCTATGAAGTTAAAAAGGTTTGGGCGAGCATTTGGGAGCCTCTGAAGCTTATCTGAACTAACCAAGTCTCACAAAGCCATAAATCTCCAATGGCAGCCTCCAGGAGTGACACACTTCTTTGTGGAATGTCCCTGGGCTTGGCTGCAGTCCAGAAAAGATGTGTGAACTGGCAAGATAAAGCCAACATAAGCAATGCCCTTCCCTCCTGGGCATCTCTCAGTCTGACACTCGTGAGCATAACATTTTAGGATTTTGTTTGCCTGCTTAGAGCAGTGCTGCATTGAATGGTCATTAAGGAGCCAGGATGGCCCTTTGAATGTTGTTTTTTGTCTGTGGTTGGGTTTCTTATTGAATTGAAGAAGACAGTGTGCTCCAGGATATAATTGTAATTATTATCATTGTAATTATTGTCACCATTGTCACAAACCATGGACTGTTGGGTTTTCTGTCCAATGAGTCTCAGTATGTCTAGAGACCACATGCATCTAAACTGACCCGTTGCTTGCTTCTAAGGCTTGCTCTTGGGAACCTCCCCAGAAAACTGAATCATAATCTCTGAAGGTAGGGCCCAGGAATCTGGGTAATAACAATATTGTCATTTCAGCACTATTGTAAAGGACTAAAGACCGTAAACACATTGATCAGTTAAGACAAACTATGAAGTTCAGCTTCTTTTAGTTCAATGATACCTAGTGTTAGCTGTGTGGTCTTGGGAAACTTACTTCACTTCTCTGTGCCTCAGTTACCTCGTCTGTAAAGTGAGCAGAATGATATATTGTTCTAGGGGTAAGTTGAGTTGATTTGTATGAGGGGCTCAGAGCAGTCCATAGCTAACAAGTCTGGTATATAGTAAGCATGTGTAAGTTTCAATTATTATAACTTGGTATTTGTGTGGCAGTGGTGAAATCAGGGAGGCAGGAGACCTGGATTTTAGCCCCAGCCCTGTACTTGGTGAACTTACAGAAGTCACTTCACTTCTCTGCCCTCAATTTCCTTCTCTGTAAAATGAGGGAGTTGACGAGACCATCTGTCGCGCTCAGACATGTTAAGACTGAACACCTACCCTCCACCGTAAGCTGTAAGAACTCGAGCAGGCTTTCCGGCTTGGAGGTAGTTTTGAGCTTCTGATCCTTTGCAGATCTGTCAAGGCTCCTCCTTGATTCACACCAAGAACCCTGCCTCTGTCCCAGGTGCAGGGCTGTGGATCTGTTTACTCTTCTCCAAGACGAGATCCTCTGTCAGCCACCTCGGAGCTGCTACAAGCCAGCTTCCTGGTGGGGAGAGAGGGAAAGACAGTGTTTTTATTTTTCTGCCTCACTGTGCCTTCCTTCCTTTGGGATCCCATCTGGCAAAGGTCAAAAGAAATTTCCGCAGCTGCCGTGATGAGAAATGCCCGCCGACTGAAGGAGCAGGGCCCGTGTCGGGGTGGTGCCTGCCCCTGGAGGTCACAGCTGGAGTCTTGTCGCGCCTGAGCACCCTCCAGCTCGGTCACTCCCTCTCTGCCCCAGAGAGAGAGCACATTACAAACATCTTGACTCTTGTGGTTGGCAGATGGAACGAGGGACAGTGACTGAAGCATGACAGGAAATCTAAGAAATGGCAAAGAAGCAGGGTTAGTGGTTTTGCTTAAGATTTTGTGACAAATCAGAGTAGTACATCCATCCCTCTGGCTTTTTTGATATTCCTCCTGGGGAGGGGGTGTAGGGGGGTTACACCCCTACCTCTAAAGGAGGGACCTTCTATTCTCTCTCCCAGTGCAGGGGAGTGTTAAAAAGGCTGCTTCCCTCCTTTCTTTTATTTATTTTTTATTTTTTAATTACAGTTTGCATTCAACATTATTCTGTATTAGTGTCGGGTGTACAGCATAGTGGTTAGACAATCATGTACTTTATAGCGTGGTCCCCCCTGATATGCCAAGTACCCTCCTGGCCCCGTACACAGTTAGTACAGGATTATTGACTATATTCTCTACGCCGTAATTTACGTCTCTGTGACTGTTTTGTCACCATGGATCTGTACTTCGTAACCCACTTCCTTTCTTCCATTTACTTCTGCTTTCTTTACCTCTTTATTTGCTCCACTCCGAAGGCAGAAGAGAGAGGATGTGAGTGACAGACTCAGGCACCCCATGACTGTATTACTCCCGGGCAAAGCTGTGAGCCTTAAAGCGGCGTCCCAAGACACACCCTTCTTTTTTTTTCTTTTTTTTTTTCTTTGCAAAGCAAGCAAGAATTTATTGACCGCAGCAAAAACACACTTAGGACAGTGAAACAAGGAAGAGCCTAGAAAAAGCATCAGGGGAGCCCAGGCTGGGCTGCTTTGGCCCACTGGGAAGTCAGAGAAAAGGGGGCCTTGGGGACAGGTTCACGGGGTTAGCCCGGGACGACCCGCTGCTGCCCGTTGCTCCCCTGGTTGCAAGTCTCGTGGGGCCCCTTAGAATTTAGGAGACACGTGCCTGTGGGAAAAGGAGAGGGGAAAGGGAATGGCACGGGCATGCAGCCCTGGGGGAGAGCGTGCCTCTTTTCTCTTCTGTGTCCAGACCCAGCAAGTTTTCTTCTAGTTTTTGCTCCTGGTAATAAATATGTGAGTGTCAGGGTTAGTAAAGAAGGACTGGCGAACAGAGAGAAAAACACCTGGTTGTAAGTAACTGCACATCAGTCAACAGTGTTTGACCGTGAGGTTCACAGCGCACATCCTGCGCAATTTTTCCAAATGACTGGATTAGTGATCGCTTCCACTGTCCACCAAAATCAATGAGGTAGAACGCATTCCACCTTGAATGAAAAGGGGCCCCTCATCGCTCCTATCAAAGCTACTTTGCATGGTTTGTCATTTCAGCCAGAAGGAGACGGACCTTTCGCTGACTTTATTCCGCAGCCTGGGCAACTGCACCTCGCCTTAGAAGCAAGTTCAGTGAACATCCCGTCGAATCCCCTGCAACATTCTCTTTTCGACTTTTTCTATTACCTCTTAGGCATGTAGTCCTGCAGTTTCTATTTGAACATTTCCAGCAATAAAACACTGACTCTTCCACAGATTATTTTGTTTTTAGACAGGTGTAACTATTGGTGTTGCCTGGGAGGCCAGAATTTACCTTTAACATTGTTAGAGGGAGCCCTCTGGTTATAAGTAAACATCCTGTGTGTGATGGGCGCCTGATATTTACCAGTGTGACCTACCTGTCACCGTTCCCGCCCATTTCAAATATGGATACAGTTACAGATCTCACATTTTTGCCTTTTACATGTTTTTCTTAACATTCCTCTTTTGCCCTCAGGGGGAAAAAAGGAAAAAAAAAAAACACGAAAAAAACACTGTGATTAATATGATCCCATTCATATCATTATACGTAAGTTGTCATTATAGAAACTATAGACATGGACCCAGGCGTCTGGTTCCAGCTGTGCACCAGGAAGGCCATCTGCTCTGGGGAAAGAGCCCTGGAATCGAGGTCAGGACACCTGCCTTCCAATTCCAGGTCTCGTTCTCTAGATGGTCCCTTTGGCAAGTCACTTATCTCCCTTTTGGTCTTCCTGGACTTAGCTGAAAAATATGCAAGTTAGAAGTCACTGCTGCGTCACAGGATGCTTGGAGATGGTGGCAAAAGGCTACATAAAGTCTACAGAAACTAAAGGAATCTTTCATCCCACATGCCGCAGACCTAGACTGCGGGGCCTTTGTTCCAGACCAAGCACGTTTTATCGGCTCTTTCTCGTAAAGTTCGTACTGCCTTCAGCCACTGCGGATGCATTCTTAATTTAAAAAGCAAAGCAAAACCTTCTTTTTTCTTGCAGTGCATAGTATGGGACTGGGACTCCAACGGCAAACATGATTTCATTGGAGAATTCACCTCGACATTCAAGGAGATGAGAGGAGCAATCGAAGGGAAGCAGGTACGTGGTGAACCACTCGTGGTACTTTTCCAGACACTTCTCTCATGATACACCCAGCTGCGCTTGGCCAGCAGGAGGTGAGGCATCAATATATGATTAACTGGGATCAGAAGGGAGCATGGTGGGATTTGAGCACCTAGCTTAAAGTACTAGCCCAACCCAAAGCAATTGGTGTGACCTTAGACAAGACATCACCCCAGAGCTGTGCAGTTTCTCCATCAGTCAAATGAAGAGGTCAGATGAGAATATTTCTAATTTCTTTGAGCTGTGTAGCCTTGGACAAGTGACTTAATCTATCTGTGCCTCCATTTTCTCATCTAAAAAAAAAAAAAAAAAAAAAAAGAATGTGGTAATTGTATCAGTTTTATAGAATTTTGTGAAGATTAAATGACATAATCCATGATATGCATTTACTAGAGTGCCTTGCACATGGCTAGAACTTTCTAAATATCTGCCATTAGTACTAATGTTCTTCCCACTCTACATTTCCATGACTTGGTGACATTGGTTACACATTTAATGCTTTAGAGAGATTATTTGATTCCTCTAAATTTTTATTATGGGCATCAGATCTTCATCTAGTTCCACCATTTTACTCTTTGGGTACCAAGACATGTACCCAACACTGTCACGTACCACAGAAGCACACAGGGATTTCACTGCACCACACAGAAACCTAACCCTCCTCTGGGTTTCTCTGAGGCACATGTACTTTTTATACACACATATATATCAATTTATCAGTCAGTTGCTGTCATCTGGCCTCTGGCCTGTATGTAACTCTGCTCTTACCTGTTCAGTGTTCACCTGCCCGACTTCCAGCGGCAGAACATAAATCTCTTTGCCTGAGGACTTTCTCTGGCTGCTGGAGCCTGCTCTGACTGTTCCCACAGTGGGCTGCAAAGTGTGGGGGAGATGGAACACCAACTAGGGAACAGCCCTCGACAAATAATTAATGGGAGTGGAGATGTGAAGGTGGCAAAACTCTGAAGTGTGTTCTATGCAGTTTCCTAGCAGGAATAAGCCCCGGTTGCCCGCGGTGGTAACTGACTTGATAATGCACCCCCTTTTTGGCTGCCTCCCCTCTTTCGATTTACCACTCTGTTGGTGCTTCCTGACATTACCTCTCTGATGAGCTGCTTGCACTTAAATCCTTGCCTCGGGTTTTGTTTCTGGGGGAACTCCAAACAAAATACCTGCTATTCTTACTATGAAGCCCATTGTCCCCATAAAATAGAAAGAGTGACAGCAATGGCTTTGACAAAGTCTTTTTCCCTTAGAGATAAGACCCTGCCCCTGGTCAGACATGCAGAGAAGATGCCCCAGTCATTATTCAAGTCTCTTCTTTTAGATGTAAGGTCAAGTTTTATGGAAATAAACCAACATCCTTTGGAATTAGAAGCTTAACCTGAATCAGACCTTTTGTTGAATATAGACCTTTGGTCTGGAAACTCAAGGGCAGCCCTCTGCGTAGTTGCAACAAAGCTTGTTTTATATGTTCTGTTGTGTACTAGTCATTGTAAGACACTTGTCAAACACACAGAGACCTTCATCCACAAGCAAGCGTGCAGAGTTTCGGGGCCACAGTTAAAACCAACAGTAAGTTATCAGGAAAGTCACTCCCAGGATAAAAAGGAATATAGTCAGAGAAATTGCTCCATTGAATGTCCTGGGCCAGACTCTATTGAGCTAATAAATCTAGGAAAGTTATCCATACCACGTGCCAGGGCTCCAGAGTTTTACAAAGTTTAGCCTTGCTCTCCTCTACAAATACAAATATCTAAATTAATAACTATGAGAACCATTTCATCCTGAAGCTCCTACAATGGTATTAAAAGTAAAATTCTAACATATGTCACAATTAAAGAACACCAAAGCCTGATGCATTCAAAGAAACAAAAATAAATCATTAAGTCCCACTGAGGAAATGGACCATATGCTACTGTATTTTTCTGTATCACAGAGATACAAGAAAGATTTTAGATCCATCACCCAGCCCGTTTTGACACATTTGCACTGTGGGAACTGTTTCCTTATTTGATTCTCCTAAGAGTTACTGAGGAGCACCTAGTAAGTGCCAGGCACTCTGCCAGGCTCTGGGTGTGCCAGGACTGTGCATCAGAGTAAACTAAAAACAAATATCAAGTAAACAATATAATAAAAATGGAGTTCTGACTTGTGACAAATGATATAAAAAACCTGAACCAGTTTAGGCATCAAGGTGTGGCATAGAGGAGATAATCTGAAAAAGTGACATTTAAGTTGAGGGCCTTTAAGGACTGAAAGAAGTCAACCGTGTAACAAGCAAGGGAAAAGCATTTCGGGCAGAGGGAATAGCATGGGAAGTAAGGAGATAGGAAAGAGTTGGGTGGGTTAAGGATCTGGAAAGAGCCCGGTGTGTCTGGAGCAGAGAGGGTGAGGGAGCCATGCATGAGAGGGCGTTAGAGACAGAGGCGGAGGCCAGGAAAAGTAGATTCTGATAGCTCAGGGGAAAAGGAGTCTGGGATTTTCTTCTAAATGTGATGACCGCACGCTAAAGCTGTGCTCTTCAATACAGCAGCCACTCGCTATATGTGACTATTTTTTACTGATGTTTGTATACGAAATCATACAGGTTTCACATGTACAACTCAACAAAACATCATCTGCACACTGCATTGTGCTCCCATCGCCCAAAATGAAGTATCTTTCCATCTCCATTTACCCCCCTTGCCTTCTTTAAATTTTAATTTTAATTAAAATGGTAATTCCCCAGTCACACTAGCCACATTTCAAATACTCAGTAGTCTCATGTAGCTTCATTATTGGCTGGTGCAGATATAGATTGTTTCCACCACTGCAGAAAGTTCTACTGGACAGGGCTGCAAAGGAGTCTAGGCAAGAGAATGACATGATTGGTTTTAATTTTTTAAAAGATTACTTTGGCTACTGTGTAGATAATCCATGATAGGGAGACAAGGGAGTGAGGCAGGGAGATCTGTTGGAAGCTAATACTATAGGCAGGACAAGATGCGATAATGACTTGGACTAAACAAAGTGGTAAGACAGATGGAGAGAAGTGGGGAGATACAAGATATATTTTGCAGATAGTAGCTACAAGATTTGTTGGGGATTGTATATGAGGGGGAAAGGGAGGTAGGGAAAGAATGACTTGAGACTAGATGGATAATTGTTGGTTTCTCTTCCTGTCTGAGGAAGTCTCATTTCAGGGAGGTCCAGTTTGTGGTGAAGGTTTGAGAATTGAGCTTGGGGGCTTGGCACCCTGAGGATTTACCTGGAGCTATAAACAATGGGAGGCATTTGAAGTCAAGAGAATGGATGAGTACACTTAAGGAGAGAAGATAGAACAGATAATAGAAGGGGCTTCAACGCTAGGAACCTCAATATGTAGAGTCAGAGAGAGAAAGAGATGTTGTCTTTCGAACTCCTTCCTGTGAGAGTTATGTTTCTGCAGACACAGGGTAGGTTCTTGATTAACTTGGAGTAATTCCTAGGTAACCTTTATGAACATGCTTAGTTGGAGGTGGCCAAAAGGAAGCTTGCAAGAACAAATAGGAGAGCCCCTCCAAGACCCTCCTAGGGGAGAGCTGTGTGACTAATAGGCCAGGCTTTGGGGTGAAACTGGCGTGTGAATCCCAGCTCTTCCAGGTACCACCTGTGTGACTCAGCCTCCTCTCCAAGGCTCATCTTTCCTCTAGAAAAGTGAGTTGTAGGAGAGTTCAGTGGTTGTGGGTATAAAGTAAATAGCCACAGCTACATGACAGTTTCATGCCAAGACATATGCAGCATATTTAGACCTGGCTCCCTCAGCACTCCCTTCCCACCCAACAGGCACAAAAGCCCCAAGGACCCGTAGGTTCTGATTTTGCTTCCTTGGCGCCCTGGTCTGGCTGAGCCAACCCATCCTCCACTGTTGGTCCATCTTACCCTGAGGGAAATGAGTAGATTTTTCATGGATGATCATTATAATTCTTCATGGAACTTGGAATCTAACTCAGTCAGAGTTTGTTATGTCCTGCTTGATTAAAAAATCAAGGTTAATAGCAATTATTGAAAATGACCCAAAAAACCCAGCAGATTTATTTTTAGAATTTTTTCTTTCCAATTGTTAGGTAAATCCCTAAACTACTTGTTTATACTGTAACATTAAAGGAAGCTTTGGGGAAAAGGCAATTTCAGTTTTGATGGGTTTGGGGATGGACTTGGGATGTTTTTTCTGAAAAATACTAAATCTACTTTGAGACAGAATGGAATTCTCAATTATCAAGCGATACCCACGTGAAGAATGAATTAGAAGAAAACCTAAGAGAGGAAAGAAAAACAATATCATGATGGTGGAAAGATTAGGCCTTTTAAAAAATGGGGCTGGAGATCTACTGATTTCAGATTCAGCTTTGACTCTTTTCTCTCCTTCCTTCCTTCCTTCCTTCCTTCCTTCCTTCCTTCCTTCCTTCCTTCCTTCCTTCCTTCCTTCCTTCCTTCCTTCCTTCCTCCCTCCCTCCCTCCCTCCCTCCCTTCCTTCCTTCCTTCCCTCCTTCCTCCCTCCCTCCCTCCCCCCTCCCTCCCTCCCTCCCTCCCTCCCTCCCTCCCTCCCTCCCTCCCTCCCTCCCTCCCTCCCTCCCTCCCTCCCTCCCTTCCCTTTTATGGAAGGAATCTTAGAGGCCCCTTAACCAGGATAGCATTCCTGTCTTCCAAGCCCTTATGCGGTTGCCCAGTTCCTACTGGAACTTCCCCGGTGGTGAGAAACTACCTTATCAGTTATCTGTTGCTGAGTAACAAATTACACCAAAACTTCCTGGCTGGAAAAAACAATCATTATTTACTCATGATTCTCTGGGTTGGCAATTCAGGCTGCGTTCACTTGGAATAGCTCCTCTCGGCTACACATGGTGCCAACTGAATTCACTTACGCGTTTTGCCTCAGCAGCTGGAATTTTTCCACATGCTTTAATTTACCAAGAGACCAACCTAAGCTTTTTAAATGGTGGCAAAAACTTCTCAGCGCCAAGCCCCAATGTACAGGCGCTTTTCAATCCTCTGCTCATATCACTTTTGCTAATGTCCCTTTGGTCAAACAAGTCACCTGACTAAGCTCAGGGTCGTTGTGGGAGGAAACTACACAAATGCATGGACACTGCGAGGAATGCTGTGTCAGTCTACCCTACTCACATCTGCCTGAGGTTACTTCCGTTTCAGACACACATAATTGTTAGAGAGTGAAAATTTGTCTCCTAAGTGGAAATCCAAAGATCCAGCTCCCATAGGATGGTCAACTGTATGCACTGATTTTCACCATTTTATATAGGGAACTTGGGCATCCATGGATTTTGTTATTGCAGGTGTCCTGGAACCAGTCCTCCATGGATACCAATGGTAGTTAAGTTTTGGGGGAGTCCAAAGTTATACACCGATTTTCAAACAACCTTTGCATTGTTTAAGGGTCAACTATAATTTGCCAAAGGTCACACAGCTGGGAGGTGGGGGAGCTGGGATTCAAATCTGGCAGTTCAATATCAGAGTCTTACTTTCAACCACTCTTTTTACATTCCCTCTAGATGCAGGGGTTGTCACTTGGAGACCATTTGTCACCCCTTAGTTTCATCCGCAGAAGCCCCAGGGGACTTGATGTCATCGAATGACTCCACTTCTTCCTGAGCAGGCAATCATGCTGTGACTCTTCTTGTTGCAGGTGCAGTGGGAGTGCATCAACCCCAAGTACAAAGCCAAGAAGAAGAATTATAAGAACTCAGGCATTGTGATTTTGAATCAATGCAAGGTATGTACATAGTCTGTCTTTCAGGAGTATGAAACCAGGGCTGTTCAGGTTGTGTGGTCAGAGGGAGAGAGTGTCAAAGCGATGTCATCTTTTTTAAAATAAAAATCAGAAAGTCACTGTATTAATGGACATACAATGAGAAATGTATGTATGGGTGGTCTTGGAGCTATGGTAGACCGATGCCACCATCCCCTCCACAAGGATAGTCCTACCCCCAAGTTTAGGATAGTTCTGGTCAAAAGTCAGGCTCTTCTCTGCCCACAGCAGCAGCAGAGGGAGATCCCCCAAAGGGGACAATCAACCTTTCCAAAGCACCTACTATGTGCCTATCACAGTTTCAGTGGTTTATATGTGGCACCTCATTCATGCTGAAAGGGTCCCATGAAAACAAGACAATAGGAGATTGGAGGGCCTAGAAGTTCCTCCAAGAGGGGCTCTAACTTCACAGAAAAATCTGTGTGCTAATAAGTAAACCCCTTAAATTGCATCCGAGAATAATTCTGCCACTGATTGAGTACTTACTATACAAGAGTAACTACAATAAATTCTATTTACTCTATCACAACCCTGAGATTTTCACTTTCAAATGAGATCATTCACAAGTGGTAAGTTTAAGAGCTGAGATTTTAATCTATGTCTTTCTGATTCACCTTATAGGACTTAAGTGCCATCTATTTTCTCTATATATATGTCAGGTACTTCTCCCAGATTGGCTTCTCCATAGCTGCCAGGAGCTGTAGGAGCACATCTTTACATAACAAGAGAGCAGAGGAAAAGACTGATTAGTCTGGTGTGGGTCACATGCCCACTTTTGAATCAATCACTGGGACCAGGGGATAATGTATTGTGATAGGCCATCTGGGATCATTGTTTTAATCATGTCTTTTATTTATTTTTTATCTTATGATGCTTTGACATCTGGGGGCCTTGTAGACCCCAGGAGGGGCTGCCCCTCCCAGAGTTGACTAATTCCTAGAGGTAGCAATCCACTCGCCTGGAAGCCTGCCTTTAATATGCAGACCAACCCATCCAGAGCCTATACCCCCAACCACCTCCTTTACTTCCACACGCCAAAGCTTACTAAGACAGTTTCCTTCCCTCCTCCTTTGCAGATCCACAAGATGCATTCTTTCTTGGACTACATCATGGGTGGCTGCCAAATCCAGTTTACAGTAAGTGGTCTCTTTGTTCTTATTTAGGGAGCAAGGTTGGGGAATGGTGCTGGGTTTGGGGCATGAGGAGACAAAAGTCTATTAAAACACTAGGTCAGCTTTGTTCAAATCTCATTGCTGAAATACTGTATGGTCACATGTTTTTAAAATAAGTTCATACTTCTGTTTTTTTCCAGTGAGTATGGTTTTCAGCATCATGTCAGGAAATACATGCCACTCAACCTCAGGTGCTTTGGGGAACCATGCTAATGCTCCTCACTCTTTCAGTAGCTACATGGGGCATGAGGCAGTAGGCACAGTGCCAGAGCCCATCACCTGGTGAGAAGGGTGGGAAGGAAGTGAGCCTGGTAGTGAGTCCTACTGACTCAGGCAGGTGCCTTTGTTGTATTCATGTGGCCAGAACACAAGCGCCAATGTCATGCCCAATGACAATAAAAAGGTGAATTCCAGAACATTGGAAAACCAATCTTTCAAAGTTGAGAAATAGTGTGAGTGTCTAGACTCAGTGGGTGGATAGAGGCTCATCTCCTACATGTAATATCTGAGCCCATGGGATTTACACACTCCTAAATATGCATTTGGGTGGGTGGACTGGGTCTTTTTAACATTCCCAAGTAGGCAAAGTTTGTGAGTCCATCTGCTCTGGAAAAACTTGTTCTTAGGTTTGGGCAGATGTGGCCTCCAGAAAGAGAGTCCCCAGATGTCAAAAGACAGCTCTGCTAAAACCTATGGGAAAACAACATTGGATGTAAACAAGAGAAATACAATCTGTGCAGTGTTTGTTCTTCATATTGCAGAAGTATACTCATGAAGCTCAGCCCTGTTTAGCTCCCTAGACTGGCTCAATCATGTGAGGAAGGCAAGAAAAATGGGTTTATTTTTTTTGTCCTGTTTTGAGCCCAAGACAGTAGATAGGATAGGACCAATGTATTCTTGTGACCAGGAATGGTGGTACTCAAAGGACTAAAAGGGAGAGTCTCGGGGGCATGAGATAAGGGGTCTTTTGATAGGTCAGTCTCTCCCTAGCTAGAGCTTGTCCTCTGCTATAGTCTCAGATGGGTCTACCTATGTCCTGTCTGAACTCAGGGGCATTGTTCATTTACCCCTTAATAGTTACAGGAGCTAATTATAGAATTTGGTCATTTCTTTAAGGTCTAAAGACACACTCACCCAGCCCTCCTACATGCACACTGGCATATACAGAAGGTAGCGAACATGTTCTCTGGGACACACACATCTAACTCTAGCTGTCCTGTGGGTTCATTGTCACTCTGAGTGTATACAAATGAGGTAGGAAAACCAGCAATGTCATAAAGGAGAGATACTGGAAGTAGTGTCCCAAGATCTTAGGCAAAGGAGTGATTTCAGGAAACTATTTATAGGTTTTCAAGGGAAAGCTCTATTGACTTGAGTTTGTTTTAGATTCTATAGATCCCATGCTCTTGAGCAATACTTTATTCAACCTTCAGGGCCTTGCTTTGCCCTTGAAGTTGTGCTGCAAAGAATCAGCCCCCATAAAACCCAGAAGTTTAACCCCACATCGTCCCCAGGTCAGCATCCTAACTTATAGAGGCCTGTACAGCATTCCTGACCCAGAAGGATTGCCCTCTCAGCTTTGATCTCCTCTCTTTCTCACTTTTGCTGATGCTCCCCAATTGGGAGGTACCACCTTAGTGGGCCTTAACACCCCCTCCCGAGTCCCAGCTTCTCAGCCCCTCCCGTGTCAACTGATGGACCTTTGGGGGTCTGGAGTGAGTCTGGAGCTAGAAATGAGAAAAGGAGAATGTACAGATAAATGCTGAGAAGGCGACAGGCCACCATCACTGTCTGCCACAAAACCCTTCCCCCCGTGGGGTTTCAGGCTGGGGCCTCAGAAGGTTGTGACGTGCTCTGTTTTGAGCTTTCTACTAAAGAACACATGCCAGTCACTTTTATGTCACTTTCTTCCAAAATTAAGTCAGCTTTCTTATTAATTTCTTATTGCTCAGGCAGTACAATCTAATGTGAAATGTAACTGTAATGCAAACTATTAATAAAAATTAGCATGTCTTATTTAATCTGGTCCGTAAGTGCTTATTATCTGTCCGGTAATTTTCTTGAGACCATCTGGCAACATAAAAAGGAAAGTGGCAGAGGGATGAGAAATGAGAAGAGGGCTTCCTGGCATGGAGATCTGCAGAGCAGAGAGAGGGGAAAAAAGATGTCTTGTTGCAGTCAGAAACTCCCATTGGCACAGAAATTAATAAAGCCCAGGAATGTTAGCCAAGATGAACTTTGTGCCTCCCTGGAGACAGACCTCCAGGAGCCAGCAGTGAAATAAAGTTCTGGATGTTACCTCCACTCTTGAGTCTCCACCTCTCCCCAGCGCCCCAGGAGGACTTCCTCTTTGGATGTACTAGCCAGGCTCTCCTGCTCGTGGGTTTTGGTTGGCTTTGACCAATGGGAAGAAGCAACTAGGGATCAAAGAAAGAGAGAGGTGAAGTTGGGACACCCAGCTCTGCCTGCCAAGCTGTGGCTTGGCAGTGACCATGAGCCTCTATGGAAGGTCACAGTTCCTGTCCAGTGCCTTGTCCTACAGATAGTACTCTTACTAAGTTCTAGTAACTGCTTCTTCCCACCCTATCTAGTCAGTCCCCCTTAACCTTTTTGAATGGTCTTTCATTAAACTTGCCCTGGTCATCTTTTCTGAGTGGGCCATTTGTTTCCCGTCAAGACTTTCACCGATGCACATTACAAATAGGGGCAAGGAGAAAGTATTTGCACTTTCCACAGATGCCTGGTGCTTCTGGTTCAACCCTCACCTTTCCTTCAGGTGCCAGGCTGACATATATTAGGTGCTAAAAATACTTTTGTTGAATTATAATGGATTGAACCCAAAATCTTCAAGAAGAGGTAAGGCTTAGGGAAAAGAAAGAATTGGATGAATGAATATGATACTAAGTTTTTGCTTTAAAAAGCACCCCTATGAACTTAAATGTTTATACCTCTACATATTCCAATGATAAATACTGAAACCCTAATATGAATCAGCAGGGCATATTTAAGGGAGTGTTGGGGAAGTGGTTTGGAGTAAGAACTTGAAGGGCTTTGAGTTTTGATGTAATATGCTGGATAAGGAAATGTTCAAGAGGCTGTTGGGCAGGACATTGAAGCAATCAGCCACATGCTTCAGGGAAATAAATCTGGGAGTGTTTGGTGAAAGGCACTGAGAAAAGCAACGGAGAATGATGAGCCCAGGAGGACTCTAGTCTTTTGTGCCTGGCTAACTAAGCATGACGGTCCTACTCGTGGAAATCTGGGGCGCTCAAGAGGAGCTGCAGGACAAGATGATGAATCTGTCTGTGGACATGTTGGAAGTACTTTCAGATGTCCCAGTGGAGTTGGCACTTTATAAATATGGACCTAGGTTTCAAGAGAGAGGTGGAAGCTGCACATATATGGGTCTGGATGAGATGGTCAAAGATAAGACTACAGAAAGCAAAGGGGCCTGGTGACAGAAAGTTATAGAAGATCTACATTTGGTAGCAAAGGAAAGAGGGGCAAGCAGCAAGAGAAGAGATGCCAGAAGAAAAGGCCCAGGAGGAGGCACTAACCCAAATGACCAGGAGAAAAAGTTACGAGATCAAGGAAGATAATCCCATAATCTAAAGAGAAGTCAGAGAGCAAAGAATGAAAACCAGTGACAGGCTTATGTGATGAGTAGGCACACGTCATCTTCAAAAGAGCCATTTCAGCCCTGCCGGGCGTGGCTCAGCGGTTGAGCATCAATCTAGGATCCAGGCGATCAGGGTTCGATTCTCGGTCAGGGCACATGCCCAGTTGTGGGCTTGATCAATGACTCTCTCATCATTGATGTTTCTATCTCTCTCGCTCCCTCTCCTTTCCTCTCTCTGAAATCAATAAAGATATATTTTTTAAAAAAGAGCCATTTCAGCAGAATGCGACAGGAGAGACCCAGAAGTTAGGGTATAATTAGAAAGTAAGGAAGTAAACACAGCAGGATGTACCCATTGACTCAACAAGGTTGACAGTGAAGGGAAAGCGAGAGTGGGAAAAGAGAATGGCAACTTGAGGATTAACAGAGGGGAGGTTTTAGGCTAGAATTTGACCATAGCAGAGGACAAGGCCCAGTGGAGAAAAGGAGACACATGATGCTAAAAAACAGCCCTAGTCAACAATTCTTTATCTTCTTTGGTCACCTGGACCACTTAGGAATCTGATACAAGATCTATATCGTCTCACTGGAAAATGCACACATTCAATTCTGCATGCTATTTTGGGAGGTCAAGGGCACCCCTGAGGACAATCCGTGTTCCTCCCATGAGTCCTAGAGTCATAAGAACTCTAGGGCAACTGTCTCCTCGCAGTCTTGGAGGAGGTGGGCACAGGTGAAACAGACTACAGGAAGAGCGGTTGAGTTCAGTATATTTGGTGCATGGCACAGCAGCTAAAAATAAAGCTAGATACTAGAATTTCACACACAAAATACAAAATTTTAGACAGCACAGATGAGACAGACACCAGAAGGTATTTGGAAAGAAAATGGTAGAAGAATTAAGTGTTTCCTTGGGAAGTTATTGCTTTTCCAGATGCACAAAAATTTATTCATTGTAAAGCAGATTTTCACAGAGACAAGTTGTAAGCAACCTATATGTCTGACAATAAGATCATGGCCATGTAAATCACAGTACCTCCTTTAGGTGAACTATGACAAAGCCATTTTAAATGATAATTATGATGATTGGAAATAACATGGGAACATGTTTCTGACACAGTGTTAAGTGAAAAAAAGAATATAAAGCAGAGCCACCCTATGATTACAATTATGTAAAGTGTTTAAAACATTTGTCCCTATATAGACAATAACTAGAAAGGAAATATGACTTACTAGGCTAGTGGAATCTTTGAGGGACAAGGATTGTCCTCAGGGTGCTCTTGACCTCCCAAAATTGTGCATAAAATTGAGTGTGTGATTTTCCAGTGAGAGAATATAGATCTTGCATCAGATTTTCAAGTGGTTCACATGAACCTCCCCCAAATCATTTTTTCTTATTATTCTCAAATGGCCATTCTCATTATTTGTAACTTTTCAAAATTAAGATGGTATTACTTTCTTTTATCTCTGATTTTATAGTCTGCATTTTAATTATATAATATGATATAGTATTATAAGCTCAGTGTGGCTTCTTCCAGATTAACCTTGAAGCCTAAAAAAAGGTCACCTGTTAAAGGTTCTCTGGGGAAATCTTTTCTAACCCTGAAATATTTAAGGCATCCTGTGTCCATGCTGTGTCCCAGTTTAAGTTTTAAATCTTTATTTTATATCCCAGATTAAACACTGACAGACTCCGGTGTAGACCTCTGAGAAATAAGAGCGAGCCCTGGGTTGAAGAGGGAGGGGAATGCTTTGCGGTTTCCAGGAAATAACCTCAGGGGTCTTTTCCATCTAGTCTAGGTTCCAATTTCTTTGCCTGCTATGGAGTTTTGAGAAAATATAAAAGCATAAGAATTTAAACTATCATTTAAGAACTGGTCCAAACTAAACAGTATCTTCACCTATAGGCTCATTGTATAGGTGCAAATTGTGTTCAAAAAAAAAAGCTACCCCAGCAGGTGCTAATGCAAAGGTTGACTGCGGGTTGACTGCAGAGAGATTAGCAACTGCTGAGGTTGGTTCACCACAGTTTCCCTTAGAAAACATCCAGGAGGGTCCCCCATGGCCCATATGTCACAGGCGGAGAAGGGCTCTGAGTGGGTTCGTTTCATGAAGAAACTAAAAATGTCCAAGGACAAAGTCTCATCTTTCATTTCCAGCCTTCTCTGGAAAGCAGCTCCTCCGCGCACTGGGGGCTTGTTGGCAGCGAGGAAGCATTTGCATCCTTACCCTACCAGGCTTGCCAACTGCTCCTCAGCTCTGCCTAATGAGAGGGGGGCGTCCTGGGCAGAAGGAGCGCCATGGGTGGGCTCCTGCTCCCGGGCTGCCAGCTGAGAAGACTGGAGCGCATACCAGCACCATAGGCTTTTGGAAATAAATGTTTCATATCAGAAAATGAAAACACGGTGGCTCTGCGAGCTCACTCCATTCAGGACACCGGGAATCAGTAGCCGCCTCCACAAACTGGCATTTTTCGGTCATTTGTGTGCTTTTATTTCTCAACTTCATCCCATCCTTAAGGGTCTCCCTGTTGCTTTTTAAAATAAACCTCACCTTTCACTCTGTTCTCTTTTCACTAATGCTAACTCTAAAGAGCACAGAAATTCTTGGTAGAAAGCCACCTCCTGAAGAAAGATACTTTACCTCCCGCTCCATCAGGGAGACTTCAGAAACCGCCGCTTGCCAGGGGGAAAGTCTTCAGCTGCCCTATACTTAAGACTGTCCACTGCTGTCTGGTCAAATGATAAAATATTGTTATGAGCGACGGGAACTACAGAAAGGGGTGGGTGGTAAGGATCACTGGTTTATTTCTTTATTCCTCAGGTAATTTTTAAGTTTATACCCCTTCCCCAAAGCTTTCTCAGAACTCCTGAGCTGGAAGAGCCTCTGTGATGGTCAGGCACGGGGGGCCATCCCCATGGGAAAAGTGGAAACCAGAGGCCCACCTGCAGAAAAAGAGTAAAATTCCCATCAGGCTTGTTATATGTCTAGTCAGCACCACCAGGGACAGGCCGCCAGTGCCAACCTCCTATCACTGATCTTCAGGTTGTTCCACTATCCTTAAAATGTCATCTCCCCCCAAAAACCTGCCTGCTCCCCCTCCCTAGCTGACATCCAATTCCACATGTAATGTCACCAAATCCTGTTCACTTTCTGTCCTCAACATCTTCCATCACAGTCCCCTTCTCACTCTCATTGCCGCCCCACCCTAGTTTGTTAGGCGCAAGGGCATGACTCCGAGCAGACGAAGAGTTGATAGAAATGAAACGACGTAGCAGGGCAGGCAAGGGTGAGGCAAGAGAGGCGCTGAGGATGCAAAATGTAAGGATGCACTTGCTCCCAAGATCGTGCAAATGTAGGGTCAGCTGGGAATAAGTGCCTTCCGGAGTTATGTCCTAGTCACCTCTCCTGCCTGGCCCTAGTTTCAGCCCCACATTTGTCTGTTTGTTTTGAAAAAAAAAATTGTTGCCAAAAACCTGTGTATGCTCATCTAGACATTCTCCCAGTGCCACAGCTTGCTCATCCAGGTGAGGTGCCTGGGCCCAGATGCTGCCACTTGGTGCTTGCGTGCTTGGAGGATCTTGTCCATACCTGAGGAGGAAAGAGGGACGATGACATCTCTTGAGTTGTCATTTTTTATGGAAGTTTCCCCCCTGGTCTTTACATTATCTGATTTCATTCTTTGGTTTTATATCAAGACACCAGCATGTTTCTGCCATCACAAGATACCCCTTGACATTGAGTCAGGTAATCAGCACATGGGACAGTGGGCAACTGCAGTGTGGAGAAGCACAGGGAGAGGAGTGTGGGGACCCATGGCGAAGGGCCCCCCTCATAATAAGGCGTGAGGTGAGCCATAGACTCCCATTCACAAAGTCCCCACACCCGCCAATGATTTGCATTTTAGATCAGTTGGAGCAGAAATCAGGTTATCTCCATAACCACATTCTTTAGGATTCTCTAGCATTCTAATGTTTTCTTTAGTAAGAAAGAAAGGTGGCTTTACACCTGGCCTTCCCAGAACTGTTTTTACCTTTGAAACACTATGTGCACACGTGCGAGGTGCCATTATCGCTTAAGTGTGTCTCATCAGGACAAAAAGGCTGAGGATGGCAGCCCTGCATGTTGGAGCTTAGTAAACCCAGGAGACCTCTGGGGGTGTGATTTCTTCAAACACTGTCTCTCAAGCACCTCTTGAGTGTGCCTCTTGCAGTCTTCTAGGAATTATCTGCTCGCATTTGGACCTCTGTGCTGACGTGGTTATAATAGACCGCATCTTTAACACACAATTTGATTTTAAGGAATTTTTACCTATGGCTCAGAGACGGCATTGCCCTACCCAGAGTCCTTTCTTAGGGAATTAGGATTTCTGCCCTTGCTGCCTGGTGACACAGATCATCAGCTGCTGGACTTTCTGACCAATCTCAAGTTCTGTTTTGGAAAGGGAAAAGAGAGGGCATTGGGGGGTGGGGGGTTGAAGACAACAGAAATGGCTTCAACCTTCCTTTTAAGCTAATTAATTTCTTCTCTAACTCTCCTCATTGGCAGGGTATGTAACAAGCTGTTTTTTTCCGTCTCAGGCCATGTCTTTCTGTGGCTGATCCTAATTCCTAGGAGATGCATTCACTTTAAATCTACCCATTCTCCTATTTTCTCTTCCAGGTAGCTATAGACTTCACTGCCTCAAACGGGGACCCCAGGAACAGCTGTTCCCTGCACTACATCCACCCTTACCAGCCCAACGAGTACCTGAAGGCCTTGGTGGCTGTGGGGGAGATTTGCCAAGACTATGACAGGTACCAGACTCTCGGTTGGCTCAGGCCTTATCTTCTCTCTGTGAATTCCGATGGCTCCTGGCTGATCCTTGGTAGAAGAATGGAGATTAAGTCTAGCAACTCATCACGCGGAGGCCTGTGCAGGGACAGAAATAATAAAACCTTGCCCCAAAACCTAGAGAAACTGAGTCCGTGCCATGTTCACCTTAGTCATAAAAAATGTTTCTTTCTCAGATTCCTTGAATTGGCTTGCAAGACCACTGGATAGCAATTTTGGTTTCCCAGAGTTTTAGTGTATGCCTTGCTCCTCAAAGTTTGGTCCATGATCTAGCAACATCACCTGGGAATTTAGAATCTCAAGCTCCATTCCAGACCTCTGAATCAGAATCTGCATTTTAATAAGATAACGAGATGATCTGAGTGTACTTTAGAGCTTGAGAAGCACTAGTTTATTGGACATTATTGCATCTAATCCTCATATTAACCCCTATGTCATAGGGGTTACTTAACAGAGAAGGAAAATTGTGCAGGGAGGTTGAGTAATTGTGCACTGTCACACAGCCAGAGGCAGGACTTGAACCCAGATCTATCTCATTCCATAGCTGAAGCTCACAATCGCTGTATTTCACTGACCTCAAAAGATATTGGTAACTTTAGCAGTGGTTACGTGTCTGCCCACATGCCCGTATGTGTGCCCGTGTGTGTGTATGTGTGTGTCTGTAGGAAACATTATTTTGAGATAAGTTGAGTAGTATATTCATTTCCACTTGATGGTAAATATTGACCTTTCCCACTACAATAATTCCCTGTAAGAAGTGATTTACATAAATAATATTAAATTGAATTTATTCTGTGCTTCCAGTATTTTCTGATTGAGATGAAGTTGTCCATGTGTTTGTTCAAACAGGCTTTTTGAGGTAGAACCAATGTAAATATAAATGTGGGTAAATCCCAGTTGACTCCCTGTTGTGATTATAAAACAAACCTACTTAATGAGCAGCAACTGACTGACTGACCTTTTAAGCCAGGAAAATAATGAAAGCAAATTCTATCCCCCAACTTCAGAGAAAATTTACAGGATAGCATGATTTCTGTTCTGTCTATTCTCATAACTGGTGATAATCATATTTTTTTTAAAAACCAAAAGACTATTATCACAGTCACCATAGAGAATGATACAACCCAGAAACCAGAATGTGCGGAGAAAGCAACAGGACAGGTAATAGGACAGGTCCCATTAGTGTCCTTCCTGAGGGTGAGTCTGGATTCGGCACAGTCACTGCCAGTAACTCAGATGGGCATGAGGGAAGCTGGGCACTGAGTGGATGAGTCCAGTAAAATCAAAGAGCTTTAAACATTTAGACATTTGCCCTTCTAAACATTTAGAACAAAGGGCAACAGCGTTCATATTACTTATTGAAGTGATACTTCTTATATTTAACCTTGAGATGGTGACTGTGAAAATAACTTGAATTTCGGCTCTGCTTTCCTTAGGCCCAGGACAGGGAGGATTCCTAAAGAGATTCATAGCATATGGAGATTTCTGCCAAAAAAAAAAAAGAAGAGAGAGAGAAAAGACTGACAAATTGCATCTCCACTGTCAGAAACCTCTTTAAACATCCTCAGAGCACCAAAACAGTAATTCTCACCCTTCTTTCTGTCACACACACACACACACACAATCTAGATCATAATGTGCACCTGAAAGACAAGGAGGGAGGGAGGAAATATCTCCTGGAATCTTAGTGACCCTTACATTCTTGAAATGCTTATAAAAGAAATAGAATAGGTAAATGCACTTCATACATGTCATACAATAGGCGCTTAATAATAGAGCTGACTCTGACTCGGCAGGGGAGAAGCTGTATACAAATGACTCCCAAAGAGAAGGTTGGTGGGTTGTCAGAAAAGAAGATGCTGCGAGCCAGCGCCCTCACCGTGGCCAGTGAGGAGGCAGGCTTGCTGGGTGATCTGGAGCAAGCAGCTAAACCTCTCTGTTTCCTGATCGCCTCGCGTGCCAGAGGCAGAGACTCTAATTGGAGTGACCTGTGCATCTTTCAGAGCTGTTATGCCTTTGTACTGTGAGCCAGAAAGAGCCTGGGGAGCATCTTGTATTCCTTCAAAATAAC
This sequence comes from Miniopterus schreibersii, assembly GCF_964146895.1. Lineage (NCBI taxonomy): Eukaryota > Metazoa > Chordata > Mammalia > Chiroptera > Miniopteridae > Miniopterus > Miniopterus schreibersii. Next base: position 31,656,554 of record NC_138115.1, read on the forward strand.
AGATTCAGTACAAAAATAAGATATGACACCTTAGGGGTTATGTAAAAAATCGTGATTCTTTTTAAAACCTTAATAGGGTAATACTGAAGTTATGGGCCCCAACTGGCCAAGAAAATCAGGTTTCTTCAGCTCAGGGGACCACATATATATATGTATCTATGTGGCAGCTCAGCATAAAAGTGGACAAATATCAGGAATAAAAGAAGGACTGAAAAGCCTGGGCTCTCTTTGCAAAGACCCCCTAGCAGGCTGTGTAAAGCAAGCTGCTCTCTTGAAAACTGACAAGTGCCGCGGCTTCTCCTCTGTGTGGGTGGATAGGGAGCAGACAGGCGGAGTCAGGGAATTTCAAGTCGGGGCTTTGGAATTCTTTTTTTCTCACATCAAAGTCAGTGAGGTTGATGCTCAAAAAGAAACACTTGAAAAAAAATTGACAGAAGGCATCGTTCCCCTCCTGCAGCGACACGGAGGTTTTTAATCCCCATGAGCCTTAGAAATTCCTCCCAGCCTCTGACAGCCGGGGGGTTTCCTTCTGCCTCGTACAGTCATTGCTAACAGGTCCTCACGAGGTGATCCGCGAAGTAGAACAGCTCCAGAGATGCATGAGCCCTGCTCAGGGAGGCCTGGAGGGGAAGCTCCTCCCAGATTCTGGCCCTCGAGCCCAGGAGGCAGTCCTGCCAGCCTGTTCTCTCTGCGACTCAGCCTCTCCCCTTGACTCCACATGCACACACAGGCACGCATGCACATGCACACACATGCATGAACGTGCACAGACACACACAAGCTCATATTCCCAGTTGCTTGTAGCACTTGCCCAGCTCCTGTAAACATTCTCGTCTCCTCAGGCTGCTCAAGGCCCCAGTGGTAGCCATCCCTTGGGCCCACAGAGATGTGCCTTTGTCCACCTGCCCTGTCCTCTAATATGAATGGGAGAGTCTAGCATCAGTTTGAACCCAATTTTTTGTTTTAATTAATATGAACACTAAGAAAACTTGTTCTTATAAATAAGTATCTGGTACTGGAAAGTTTGACTGGCAGTACTTTCAATTCTGAGGTATATATCAAAAATCATATAATGATCTATTATCAAAATATATTTTAAGCAATTTTTTTAAGCTTTTCTTTTTTTAATATGTTTTTGTTGATTTCAGAGAAAGGAAGGGAAAGGGAGAGAGATAGAAACACCAATGATGAGAGAGAGTCATTGATCGGCTGCCTCCTGCACGCCCCCTACTAGTGATCGAGCCTGAAACCCAGGCATGTGCCCTGACAGGGATTCGAATCATGACCTCCTGGCTCATAGGTTGACGCTCAACCACTGAGCCACGCTGGCCAGGCTCTCAACAATTTTTTTAAAGCAAAAGTTGGCAACTACCTGACTTGCAAAAGGATTTGTTTCCTAGTGCATCATCCACATTAAGAATTGTTCCTGTAGAGTTTGTACACCCTGGAACAATGCACCGTGAGGGTTAAGATTCAGAATGGGTAAAGGAGAAGGGTAATTGTGAAAGGGAAGGTGTCAGTGGAGGATAGGTCTTTCCATCACAGGTTGCTCCCAGAAGATCAGTTTCAGCAAAGAATATATAGGGAAATCAAGAAACCGAATACTGATTTCCTTAAAAGAAAAAAAAAAGCTCTCATATCCACAGTAGGGCTTTGCATTTCCACATTTCCATCTACCCCAGTTTTAAAACCAATGTTTTAGAGGACAGTCTTTATTAAATGAATGCCATTTTGCTTTGAGTTCATCTCCACTTTCTTGTGGATGCAGTAACTTGTCTTTTCTCTTCATAATCTCTTGCTTTACCTCAAGCCTTCCTAACAGGGAGGGTGAAAACGGTGGATGAAAATGAATCTTCCATCTGAAGATCCTTGCACCAGTCATTCTCTAAGGAAGTTCAATGCTCATTAGCGCTGAAGACCCTAGGTTCTTTTACTGTATTTTTATACTATTTTATTTCAATAGTAAGAAATATTGCCCTTACCAATGTGGTGATAGGCCCCTGAATTTTCCAGATTGGCAGGTTTCACCAATCATGTTCCCAATGGTTGCTAAATGGCCCCTCACTCAGTGCTGAGTGCATCCCGTCTCTGGTGCTTTGATGTGTTGGCCTGCAGAGGCTCGCTTGTGTGCTCCACTTGCCTTCTCTTTCCTCTTACATAATAAGACTCCTCTCTGCTTAGTTTTATTTTTAATCAGGAAGAGCGATGTTTCAATCCATTGTGCGTAGGCTTGAAATTTTTTCTTTAGTATGTTTATTAGCTAGAGTCTTTGTGGTGGCTAACTTCAGAGAAATGTTGCCCTCCTGGCTCATTAATTATTTCTCTTGTAGGTGAGGCATTTTTCATACCTCTCTACTCTTCAAACTCAGTTGCATAACAATACATCCTGCTCAGCAAACTTCAGATTCCCATGGGTGGCCTAGAATATCATTATAAAGGAATATCATTAAGGCTGGAACACTGGTTGGGTGATTAGAAATGGATGGAATATTAGATCACACGGATCCTAAACTTGTCAAAGAAGAAAATAAAGGGTGTGGTGCCTCCTAGGTCTCTATTCTGACTTCTGGACCATCTCTGAGTTGGAAGAACAAGGACCCATCCCCGCTGATCTAGGAAAGCTTTCTTCAGGACATAACTAGAAAATACCTCTGAAATCCCCTGACAGATTCCTCCCCACACCTGCTTATCCTTGTTGTGGTTAAAGAGGAATTGCTGAAACAAAGTATTTCAGTATTTCCAAAGATCAGAAGTATTTTTTCTCAGAGCTGTCGCTAATCCTTTATAAGCTGCTGTGATTTTTTTTATTTATCAACATTAATACCTTTTCTAATACACGTTAGATGCAATGTGCCACAAAGCTCTTATCTACACAACAGTGAGGAGAAGGGGGAGCTGGTGATTTTCTGGAGAATTTAGACTTTGATTTCAAACAATTCTGGCTTCCTTGCATCTACCAATCCCTACCCCAAATTTGGTCAGCTTGGCTGTGTTTTGGTAAAAGTTTATCAGAGTCATTACTGGCTACTGATGATCTTTAAATCAGATGGGTGGTGATGGGTGAGAATGTGACTTTGCTACTTTGACTTCTCAGTCAGCCTTGGGGAGTGGGGGGACTGGGGCATGCCTTTTGCTTAGAGATGCTCAGGGACAGCGAGCCCTAACCTGAATTTTCTTTTCTCTTCAACTAACTCTGCAAAGAACTGAGAAATGCAGGAATTTTTCCAAGAACAAATCTCAGTTGTGTTTTTAATGGGAGAGAAAGTAAAAGGTAAATGGCACGAGAAGGGCATGCCCTCTGACAAGAACACTATTCCAGAGCCCCCGTTGCAACAATCCTCTGATGGCACAAATTTGCGTAAGGATGGTCTTATTTGTTGTCTGATCCGGGGGCCTTGCTGCTAAAAGAGCCAGAAGAAAATCACATTTAATGCTACATATAATCATTACATTATAATGGTATAATAGAAAAAACTTGGGCTTTGGAATCACACAGTCCTCTCTGGGAAACACCTTAGGTTTCTGAGACTTTCTTAGTCTTTCTGTGACTCCCTTTATTTGTCTGTAAAATGGGAATGATAAGTAGATGGAACTTCAAGGGTTGCTTGAGAATTAAATAAGTACATATATCGCCTAGCATAGTGCCTGGCACATTGTATGTGCCAATAAATTTTAATTTTCCTCCCCATCCTCTCATCTATGGTACAGTCAAGTTAGAGTTAAGATATAACATATGTGAATGAATAATTTGAGAGAAATTTCAGATTACATAAGAGAAACCAAGCCAAAAGACATGTATGTGGCTCCCATAGGTTTTCATAAGACTTCTTCTCCTTTATACAGCCACATCTTAGTGACTCAATTCATGGATTATCTAGTCATTAAATACTTATTGAGCACACACTCTATGGCAAGTGTCACCCTGAAGGTAGGGGCAAGGGGCAGTTTGAGGCAGGGAAGCAATGGAGATATAAAGATATTAATACAAAAAACAGCATCCCTTTGAATTCAGGAGACAAGAAAAGACATGTGAACAATTTATTGCTGCTTGTATGAGATAAAGTAGTGGGTACAATGAGTTCTGTAGATGAAACCAAGTTCTGTCAATAAGTCAGCCTTCCAAGCTTTCCATTGCTTTGTAATATCTCCTTGGATTCAGCTTGTCTGGATTTGAACCCTGGCTCTAACTAGCAGCATGATCTTGGACAATTCCCTTCCCTTCCCGAGACAATTCCCTTCCCTTCCCTTCCCAAGGCATTTCTCCACTTGAATAACGGGAATAATAATCTCTCCGTATAAGGATTTAAAAAGATAACATATGTCTAGCACAGTCAACCATAGGAGTTACCCAATTCATGATCACTTTTCAAAGGAGACAAAATACTGGGGGAGGGGAGGAGAGGAAATCCTGAGGCCATTTTATGCCTTGGTATCAAATCCAACAAAAAGGAAGGAAGAAGTTGCAGACTAATGACTGTAATGAACTCTGGGGATTAGTCCTTGATTTTAATTATCCATGCTATTGCTATCCCCTGTCACCACAGATCATCAAGAAGCATGAATCAGCACCTGGCATAGCAACATCCCGAGCGAGGTAATGCCGGTTCATGTTTTTCTTCCTCATTAGATGATAAATAAAGCAACTTCTTCTTTTTTTTGTTTCAGTGACAAAATGTTCCCAGCCTTTGGGTTCGGTGCCAGGATACCCCCAGAGTACACGGTGAGTGAGTAGCGATGCTTTGCTATAGCCAGAGGATAATTTGAGTTTCCTTCCCAGGAGTCTCACTCCTTCAGCCCTTGATATAATTATGTAAGTAGGGCCCAAAGACTCAGAAATGGTCTTCAGAACCAATGAGATTAGGTCCTCAGAGCCTGTCTTTTGATGAAACCCAATCTCCTGATATTCTGAATGGTTCTTCTGAGAGGTCCAAATTTCACTGCTTAGCTGCTTATAGATATGGTCAGAGACTGAGAAAATACTCAGGAAGTTGATCTTCGGTGGTTCAGAACTTATCTATTCAGCTATCTCCTAGAGAAAGATCTTATTGACAATACCAACCGTGGAAGTCCACAACAGTGAAGTCTACAGAGTCCCTCATCTCAATTCTCTGAGCACCAGTCTTGTGTGAGAGACACAGAGAAGTCCTAAACAGAACAACTCTGGCTTAGAGAAGTGAGAAGCTAAAAGCTTCCTATGAGGACATTGGAATCCTATTTGTTTTTGATACTTATTTCCATGACACAAAGAAAGCAAAGCTCGTGCAGAGAGAGATTTGCACTGCAGTGGAGCTGAGGCACCCTCGTGTGGTATACCAGGTGCTCCTGTAGGACACTCTCCACAGAGAGCTCAGCTCTCCAGGTGGGAGGGCCTTGAAGGGACAGCGTGGTTCCTGTCCCAGCTTCACCAAGGCCTCTGAGGTCTGAGTTAAGTGCAGGCAACACTGTCCGATCATCAACTTCTCTTTTGCTGGCTGTGTCTGAGTTGCAGAGCAGGAGACAGATGCTGACATTTACTCCCACACCAGAGCTGTCAGACCAAGGGCCTTCCCCTTCTGTGCCCCTTTTGAAAGAAAGAAGCCATCTCCCTGTGACCACTGAGAGCGCAGTGGACAGAGTGGCATGTCCCCCGACCTGTCCTCACCTGCCTTGTGTTCCACACTGGCCTCCCTGCTGGGCATGCCTACAGAATTCTAGAAGCATTTGTTGGAAATCAGCGCGTGGGGAGGAAGAATATAGAACAGGAGTTGCTGACTGGTGGCCTGATGACATTATTTGGGCCATAAATGTATTATAGTTGACACACAAATTATTTTTAAGATTTAGGCAATTTCATATGAAATGTCAGATTTCTGATTCTTTGGAAACACTAAAAGGCCTGGCAACACTAAGATTAAGATTACACAACAAGAATTAGCCAGAGCTGAGGAAATGAAGTCCCCTTCGGGTGGGGTACCGGCTCTGAGGTGTGGTCAGGAGGGTGTTGAGCTGTTACACCTCGAGACTGGAATGCACACCAACAACCACCAGTCCCCCTACCCAGAGATGCTTGAGTGTCCCCCACCGCGTCCCCGCCAGCTTGGCCCAGCAGGGCTGAGGACACCGTGTCCCAGGCCTGCCTTTTCTCACCCATGACATCTGCCTGGTCCCCCTCCTAGCCTAACTCATCCTTCTTGATGTTTTCCGATGTCCTCACGCTCACCGGCTCCCCTGGCTCTGCCCTGCCTGTCAGCCAGCTTGTTCTTCCTGCTGTCCTAACAGGCTTCCCTCATATCTCCTCACTCTGCTCCCCAAAAAGCTACTCAGATACCTCCTTTTCAGGCCTTAACTTCCCTCTGCCCCAAACAGGCACTGGTGATCTCAGCAGCTCAGGTGCCCCCAGCAAGTTCACAAGGTCACCGAGATTTACTTCTTTAGGATAAAATCCCAGAGCTTGCCTTGAAACTGAGCCACAGGCACCTCTGTCTTAGGTTATACTCTCCCTAGAACAGACGTTGAGACAGGATTTGGATGCTAGTAGTTTATTTGAGACCTGGGGGAAACCACAATAGAGAGTGGGGAACTGAAAGGAAGTCGACATAGGGCATCCTAACAAGTCAGTTACTGCTGTGGACAGCAGAGCTCAATCCTGCTGGGGACCCTGGAAGGCGGTGTGGAGCACACACAGACCCCAAGGATCAGAGGGCTGGGCACTGATCCACCATCTCTTGTCAGCCACTGGGGAAGAGATGCTCCCAAGCCACATTAATACCCCAACATCTTCAGCCTGTCACTGGGGCAGGCAAAAGCAGGCTCCAGAGACCCGAGAAAAACTTAAGGTAAATAAGGCCCATACGGTGGGTGGAAGTCAGCCGACTTGCCTGGAAGACCTAAGGGCAGGAGGATGTGGACCAGGCACCAACAGCATTGGCTCTGACCTCCGTCCAAGAGAAGAGGGGTCTTTTAACACAATGACTACTTTTAGCCCCCAAGAGAGTCAGGGCTTGAATATAACATGTGAAATGGAAGTCTCTGTAAAATCCCACATGATCCCATAGTGTCCAGGTGCCAGGACATCTTTCCTGTTCTATCAAATTTTAGAATGAAGTAAACATGTTATTTGACCTTGTGAGAGGTCCTGCCAGCTAGAGAAATTTGTGTTGGATATTACAAGGTACATGATTTTAGCACTTTTCCAAAAGTAGAGTCTATTTTACCTGCATACTCATGAAAATCCTGCTGTCCCATAGCTCTGCATAGTATGTTTGAATGAGTCTTAATGTCAACAGCTTAGCGGGAGCTGTTATAACCATCACCACGTGGAGCGGACATGGTGACGAGTTACCACTTTTTTATCACTGGATCCAAGCAGAGCTCAGCCCAATCTAAGCCTCCAGTCTGCGGCCAGTTCTTTCTAGTGTTACATTTTTCTGAAATCTCATCTTGTATTTTTTTATATACGTTATTCGCCCCTCCTGCCAGCATTTAGCTGATTCTAGAAAATTTCCCTGTCACGTCAGCTCCACAAGGAGCTTAGAATTCACCCTCCACCTCAGACTGATTGTGGGAAGGTTAAAATGCTCCCTGCTGCTGAACTCCGAGTGAATAGAATGGGCATTTGTTTGCATGCTCTTCAACCGAGGGCCTCCTTCCTGGCTTAAAGTTCTAATTCTCCTTCCTTCCTTTTTGCAATCTTAATTGGCGTCTAGGTCTCTCATGACTTTGCAATCAACTTTAATGAAGACAACCCAGAATGTGCAGGTAAATTCCAAGGTGAACGAAAGCCAGCGTCTCACAACCCTTTTGTTCGCACGTTTCCCAGTTTAGTTTCTCTCCTCGGATGCAGTCTAGCGGTTATGATTGTCCAGAGCACAGAAGTAGGCTGTCTGGATCCGAATGGACTGTGCCACTCCAAAGGCAACGGAGAGCCATAATGACAGCAGAAAACTAAGAGCTGGAAGAGACAGAATGCAGAGGAGGCCCTGAGTTTGCAGCGAGAATGTTAATCCCCATTCTGGATTCCTCCGGCCAAAAAAAACATAGGGGGGATTTAACCTGATGGGCTGTGATGACGCCCCTCTTTCTGCTCTCCCACTGTCCCCCAAGTGCTGATTTTCCACAGCTTCCTCTCTGAGAAGGAATAAGTAGGGGGTGGGGAGAGGACATGGAAATCATTTGACACGTTCAACATGTTGGTAAGGATACGGCCTCAGTGACTTCCAACAAGTAGCTTCATGGTTTTGTGCCAGAAACAGGCTTCTCAAAGGCTTTGGTCCATGTTCCATTATTTCCAGCTAGAAGTCCCCCAACACAGTTCCACAAGATAGTGATGATGACAGCTGTGGTAATACATTTTATCCTAGAATTCCTTTTTCTGCTTTCTAAGTAACAAATAGAGCCAAGTACACCAGTTGCTATGAAGCTTGTAAGATATTTTTATAGTGAAATAGAAATGGCCGTGTCTCTCTCCCCCTTCTTGTCAAGGAAGAAGAGAGCTGAACCAGGGTTAATTCAGATCCAGTGAGGTCTGCGCAGCATCCAGCAGTTTCTTTCACCAATTCGGCACTTAACGTCCAAGAACATGACATCAGTATCATTGGGTCTGCACATAGTAACCTCTGAGACCCGATCTCCATTCTGCCACTATTCCTTCTCATGATCCCTCACCCGAAATTTATTATGGTTTAGAGGTCAGTCATCCCTAACCACCCCCATTCTGAAACTGTAAGAATGGTCTTTCGCCAAAGCAGCACAAAGTACATGCCCAGTATTCACCTGTTTCTCACTCTTAGAATTCCTTTGCCTGTTTCTTTTAGAGAAATCCAACCCGCTTATCTTAGGCAAAAACTCAAGAGTTAAAATAGGTAAAGAGCATCTGTTGAGTGTCACTTAACTTCACAGCCAAGCTGCAAAACGCTCTAACATCTGTCTTCAGACCGACAGGCTTTGGGCAGGGCAACGAGGCTGCAGCATTTTCAGTGGGGCTGGAAGCATGGGTATGAGGCCAGAACACACAGCTTGCTTATCCACGATACCCAAGGTCTGGTCTGCAGTGCACGGTGGATGTGAAAAACCATTTCAGGAGGGGCTTCTGTGGATCCCTCTGGCCAAAATCAGGACCCGTGTGCTGTTTCAGGATAGAAAGGGATGGGGGGGCGGTGAGCTAAAACAGGGAAAGGCAAGAGCTAACACAGGCACAGACACCAAGAGGAGCCACTTGAATAAAATTCTTAGTAATGGGACTCTTGTGGAATCACGGGTATAACATTAAATGTGCCGTCAAGGCTCATAAAATGCTAAGAGAAGCTACACAACCAGGGCTGTCCCTTCCAGCGGAGTGCCACCCTTTACTATTTCCTTGGCTCCCGCGGCCTCGGTGGAAACCGCCTTTAAATGAGAGGTTGACCGTAATGATGAACATCATTCCCCTGTACTGCAGTCCCCAGCAGACGATCGTGCCCCGTTTCGCTCATTCATTACACACTTGGTGTGCCCCACCTGCCTCGGGACCTTTGAGGGAGGGAGTCACAATTCCTGCCCACAAGGACTTGAGCATCTGGAACGATGGTCGTGTGTACATGGACATTAACTCCTGTAAGTGGACGTGGGTGGTATATACTACAATAGAGTCAACAAGGTGGGGTGAAAACCAGAGAAGCACTAAAGCTGACTTGCCCAATGGCTGAGAGCACAGCCCTCAGAGCCGGACAGACATGGGCTTTAATCCTGAGTCTGCAGTTCATTTTGCTGTGTGACCTGGAGTAGATGATGTAACCTCTTGAAGCCTCAGTTTCTTCGTCTGTGAAATGGGTATCGCATCTGTTTCATTACCCTATGAGAGCCTCATGAAATCTTATGTGTAAAGCAGGATATTAGGGTCCAGCTGGTGTGGCTCAGTGGTTGAGCGCCAACCTAGGAACCAAAAGGTCATGACTCGATTCCTGGTCAGGGCACATGCCGAGGTTGCAGGCTTGATCCTCAGTAGGGGGCGTGCAGGAGGCAGCCGATCAATGATGGTTCTCTCTCACTGATGTTTTTCTCTATCCCTCTCCCTTCCTCGCTCTCTAAAAATCAATAAAAACACATTTTAAAAATTAAAAAAAATAAAGTGGGATCTTAGGGAAAAGTTTATGGAAAGTATTGCTTATGATGGAAGCTGTTAAAGAGAATAATGATTTCAGGGGGGTGGGTAGAGGCAATAGTGTAGTACTTTTTATCTTAAGAACATAAATGTGGTGATAAGAACATTTGAGGAATTTAATGCTTTATTTGTGTGTATGTTTGATTTTAATTGTATTTGAGGGGACTACTGACCTATTGATCTTTGCCAATTTCACCTTAGGAATTCAAGGAGTTGTGGAAGCCTATCAGAGCTGCCTCCCTAAGCTCCAGCTCTATGGTCCCACCAACATCGCCCCCATCATTCAGAAGGTCGCCAAGTCAGCATCGGAGGAGACTAACACCAAGGAGGCCTCGGTAAGGAGAGGGACGGTTTGCCTGCTGTGTGATGACCCTTTCTCACCTGGACATTGGCCATAGCACCCATCCCATTCTGACAATAAATTACAGCATCCTTACTTGTGTGAGTTTGGACAAGTGACTTAACCTTCTCTTGTCCTCAGTCTCCTCGTCCAAAAATTGGGGATAATCATACCTATCTCTGCTGGGTTATTGTGAGGCTTAGAGATGACACATCTCAAATGTCTGCAACATTAGCTGGACAGAGGGGACACTCAACAGTGGAATTTACTTTATTCACTGGAGTATAAAGCATACCCACATTATGTTCCTAGGAAGAAAAAAAGAACTACCCAAAATAAACTTACTTTCCAATGTACCCATATTTTAGATGAAAGAGAAGCAAAATAATAGATGCTTCTGTCCCCTGGTGGTCAAGTGCAGCAATACAAACCATAGCAAAGATTTGTTTTATACTCTCTTTGTGATTTTCTTAAGAAAAATGCAAACCAATGTTTTGCATACTCACAACCATAAAGCTACTTTTGCCCTCCCCTGTATCTTACCATAACAACTTGTCTATGTATCACTTTTAATGACATCAATATATTTCTTTTTTAGATTGATGACTTCTTTCAGATTTAGTAGAACATTGCTGATGCCTGAAGTTGTCTCTGATTTTGTCCTGAGTCCTAAGATACTGCATTTGCATGAAGAAAATAATGTAGTTCTCCCTCATCTTCTTACATCAACTTATCTAACCTAGTTATGCTGTGCCATGTTCTCAGCCCTCCCTCACGATAGAATGGATGGGGGACCAGCCTCTTCTCTCGTATACTGGGGTCCATCTCCTCTCAGTTACCCAACAGCATAGACGTAGTAGCTACTACATCTCCTCAATTTTTCCCCCTTTCTGCTGAAGGCTCATTTTTATTAGCAAATAAAACATCCTATCATATCTCCCGTTTAAGTTAAAAGCTCTCCCTTGACATCACTTACCCTAGCTACTGTTCCTTCTTTTGCCTCCCTTTAGAGCAAAAGTCATTTAAAAATTTGCCTATACTCACTGTCTCCATCTCCTCGCATTGGTTCCTCCACCTGTACCAGTCAGACTTTCCTCCCCAACATTCTCCTGAAAACTGCACTTGTCAAAAGCAACAATATCTCCATCTTGCCAAACCCACAGAGGCCTTGCAGCAAATTCGAATCCTCACAGATGCAAGATTCGGAGATACGTGTTGGACAGATCAGTATTTCATTTTATTTTTTTTATCACTTTTTTACCATCAGAACTTCAAATTCAAATTCTTCAAATGATATGTTACTCAGAAACCCAACATATAAAATAGGTTTTAAGAAAAACAGACTGTTCTTGCTCAATCTGGACTAAGAGATGGGGCCTAAACTTGTCTATTCCCTTTTCCCTCTTGCATCCCCAAGAGCATCCAAGGCATCCCCAGGGCTCCTCAGAGCCCAGATTGAAAACAAAAGTCATCTCAGTCCCTCTGGAGTACCAGGAGCTAGAAGAGTGAAAACAGAACGGAGCTGACATAGATCTGGACTTAGGCCTGATATAAGCCAGCATGAGTTTTTGCCCCTCACTCCCCCAGGGACAGGTATTCTGCTCTGTAAGGACAGGTCAGGAAACGGTGCAAGTGTCTATCCACATATCCCCAAATAAATGGCCCTCGTAGTCCAGGAACTATGATCCTTCTCCCCGGAGCTTTCTCCTGTTCTTTAAACAATGTGTGGTCCAGGACTCCTTGTTATCACCGATTACTAAGAGTCTTAAACTTGAACCTCTTAGGCAAGTTGTGCCAGGGAGTTGGGCTGTAGGATCTTCTCCTTGATTTTGTGAAATTCTTCTAGAAAGAAAGAAAAAGTCTCCTTCATATCTGAACAGGACCTCATGTACATTCAAAAATTAATATTTCACCCATGAGCATTTTTCTAGCCTGGCTTTGGAAGCAACTGTTACCAAAGCTTTATTGGAAATTTCCATCAGGGTTTTGCGCCAGCAGTCAGTCTGCTGCCTAGTGCCTTTAGCTAGATTAGCCCTGGATCAGATCCTAGGATCCTGAGGATCTCTTCAGATCAGGGGCTCTTAACCTTTTTTATGAACCCCATTAGCAGCTGATGAAGCCCATGTGCCCCTTCTCAGAAATATTTTTAAATGTACAAAATAATCTCATTTTAGCATGTACTCCATATAAAAAATTATCAATAAAATATTTTACACTTTTTATATTAAGTCTTCAAAACCCAGGGTGTATTTTACACTTACATCACCTAATTTGGGTGCTAAGTTATCATCACAAATACTTGATCTTATTTAGACTTTATAAATTGATAGTTGAGAAAGTACATTCACATACTTGAGTTATTTCAAACATACTTGAAAGCCTTCCAATAACTGAATCGAGTACCCATGTTTAAAGTTGAATTTAAATTCATTAAAATGAAATAAAATTTAAAATTCAGTTCCTCCATCACTCTAGCCACATTTCAAGGGCTCGGCAGTCACGTGGAGCTCGTAGGTATTGTAGTGGGCAGCGTGGCTTTAGACTCAAAAATCTCCTAGCTGAAGAGACTCATACAAATGATCTAGTCCCACCCTTCACCTGAGAGAGGAAGCTGAGACCCAGAGGAGTTCAGGGATTTTCCCAGGATCTCAGAAAATGAGGCTTTGACGCCAATCCTCCTGACTCCTCCTGGGGCTCTGTCGACCAAACTGTGCTTCATAACAGTCACTAAGGTGATTGTTAGAATTACCCTACAGTTACTGTGCCTGCCTTGAGACCCACTCATCATAAGCTTGCTTTTAGGGCTGTCTGCAGACACTCCAAAGTCTGTTATCACTATTGCTGTAGCCTGTATGCACTGAAGCCACCAGGGTGTGTAACTGGTATTGCCCTTGTCTCCCCCTCCCCGCCCCCCTCTGTCCCCGTCGTTGCCTGGCGTCTGATCCATTGCAGCAATACTTCATCCTGCTGATCCTGACCGACGGTGTCATCACAGACATGGCTGACACCCGGGAGGCCATCGTCCATGCCTCCCACCTCCCCATGTCGGTCATCATCGTGGGGGTGGGCAACGCCGACTTCAGCGACATGCAGATGCTGGACGGTGATGACGGGATCCTGAGGTCACCCAAAGGAGAGCCTGTCCTTCGAGACATCGTTCAGTTCGTGCCCTTCAGGAACTTCAAACATGTACGCATATCTCGGGGACTGGCCCCGGGAGGGCAGGGCCAAAGCAAACTCCCTCCCTGTGTGTCCACCAACCTGTAGCGAAGCAGTGCCAGCCACCCCTGCCAGGCCAGGCCACCTGCCCCACAGTATGTGGAGAGCTTGGCTCTGTGGAGATCAAAGTGTAGCTTGAATGCGAGGTGAGAAGTCACGCCCACCATGGTAGCTGACATTTCACCGGTCGTCGTCCATATAGCTTAGGACCCCGGCGCCCTCGGCGCTGCGCGTGCAGGTGGGCAGGGTGCTCCCCGCGCCAGGGCCCAGCCAGCGAGGCAGGGGCCGCTTAAACTCAGCCTGGGTCCTGCCTGTCCAGCCCGTGCCCTGGCAGAGGCCCGTGTTTGCCTGGGCAAAGTGTAGTTCCAAAATGATAGAAACCTAAGCCCTCTATAAAGGTAGTCAGCAGCATCAAAGATTTATTTAACTCGTTAAGGCGGGAACCAGTAAGATGCCAAAGGTAGTTCAAAGGAGGGTATAAAACAGTTGCTTGTGGTCAGTGGGGAAGAGGCTGCAGGAAGTTTACTGGGGCAGATTCAAAACTAGGTAGTGACCAAAGGGGTTAAAAATAAATAGATAGACTGGAGGACCATCTCTGCTGGGCAGAAATCTTCTCAGTTTTCTACAAGTTACCCTCTACCTTTACAGTCTTGCTCTCTAATCAATAATAAATAAGCAACGTTACCCTCCCCTCATGACCCAAATGCAGGCTCATTAGACTACGCTCTAGTATGACATCGAAAAGTGCTCAATAACAACTTTATTGCATCTCCAAATGTAGGATTATTATTAGCTCCATGAAGAAGGGGCACCTTTAAAATTCCAACAACAGCCTGCACCTATGGGCTGCAATTGCCCAGAAGGACGCTTCTGATTCATCCAAAGGCTCCCTCCGCGCTGGTGACCCTGCAGAACCCTTCAGAGCCTCCCGAGCTGTGTGTGGGCGTCCTCGAAGGTCATGCGGGCTGTCACACAGTCCTCTGTGACCTTTGGTTCCCTGCCCCTAGTGAAAGTCACTCAGGAGCAGAGCACACTCCCCTCCCCCTGCGGCTTGGCCCTCTCCACTGCTGACGCCCCCGGCAGCACCACTCCCAGTGGCTGGTAAGGGAAGGTGGGCTGCCCCCGCAGGAGGGAATCCCCAGGATGCTCAGCGCCCTGAAGCAGCTCTGCAGTCCCCTTGGCAATGATGAGAGTCCCCCCATCCCTGCTGCAGTGACCCCTGTCACCTAGACCATCCATGCAGTTAAGTCTGTGTCCCCGCATCTTCAGGATCCCTGCTGGAAACATCTTCTTTAGCTTCCACTGCAGCTCCTCCATCTTCAGGGCCGAGGTCAGGTATTCAGGGGCCCAGGGAAGGAACAGGCACCACGCCATCCACAAGCTCCACGCCATCCGCTCCAAGCCTCCCCTCCTGATGCTGTTCTGGAAAAGCCTATCTGCTCCGGCCCAAACCCCTCATTCAAGTGAGCCCTTGGCAGTGTCCTAGCCAGTTTATCGGATATGTCCAGGGGCATGGAAATCCCACTCTGAGCCCACCCTGGGACCCCAGCTACACTGGGTAAGGTAAATATAGGGGGTGGAAGGACGGATGGACCATTGTTTATGTAGACACATCCCAGTGCCGGCGTCAGGGCCTTTGGCCTGTGCTTGTTAAAAATTGCCATTTGTTCTGCTGCCTGCTTGGGACAGGCGTTACAGCCGCATTCAGGTAAATCACAGCCCCGCGGCCTCCGCTGGACCCTAGATCTCATGAATTGGCAGGACTGCGCGGGGAGGTCACTGCGCACTCCAGGGCTCCTTCAAAGATGAGGCATAGCTCAGAAACCTAGCACCACACAACTCTGGTGCTCCTCTTAAGGCTACAGCGTTATTAGAACCACTGAAGGAGCACAGTGTCAGTCCTTGGCCACAGAGCTGAGTGCAGATTCCAAGTACCAGCAGCAACAGCCAAGCCCCCTACGGGCTCACAGGCAGGGAGCGTGGGTGAGGGTGAGGGCAGGGAGCGTGGGTGAGGGTGGGGGCAGGGAGCGTGGGTGAGGGTGGGGGCAGGGAGCGTGGGTGAGGGTGGGGGCAGGGAGCGTGGGGGAGGGTGGGGGCAGGGAGCGTGGGGGAGGGTGAAGGCAGGGAGCGTGGGGGAGGGTGAAGGCAGGGAGCGTGGGGGAGGGTGAGGGCAGGGAGCGTGGGGGAGGGTGGGGGCAGGGAGCGTGGGGGAGGGTGGGGGCAGGGAGTGTGGGGGAGGGTGGGGGCAGGGAGCGTGGGGGAGGGTGAGGGCAGGGAGCGTGGGGGAGGGTGAAGGCAGGGAGCGTGGGGGAGGGTGAGGGCAGGGAGCGTGGGGGAGGGTGAGGGCAGGGAGCACGGGGGAGGGTGAGGGCAGGGAGCGTGGGTGAGGGTGGAGGCAGGGAGCGTGGGGGAGGGGTGAGGGCAGGGAGCATGGGTGGGGGGTGAGGGCAGGGAGCGTGGGGGAGGGTGAGGGCAGGGAGCGTGGGGGAGGGGGAGGGCAGGGAGCGTGGGGGAGGGTGGAGGCAGGGAGCGTGGGGGAGGGGTGAGGGCAGGGAGCACGGGGGAGGGTGAGGGCAGGGAGCGTGGGGGAGGGTGGAGGCAGGGAGCGTGGGTCAGGGTGAAGGCCATCTCCCACTTGCCCTAGGAGGAAGCTTCCAAATGAAACCACTCGGTAGGTGAAAGGCTCAGTGTCCTCAGCTTGTCTGCACGTGGACGCAAGGAGCGGAGTGCTCTTCAAGGAGGACGCGCAGGGGCGGGCGGGGTGCACGCGTGTGCTCGTCAGCGGGCCCTCGCCTGGCTGGCGCCCAGGTGCGCAGAGGGGCGCTCTCCTGGCCGCGATGTCCTGCTCCGTTGGTGAGACAGAGGAGTAGCCCTATCACTCACCACCACCTGTAACTCTGCCTGAGTGAAGGCTCAAAGAATTTACTCCCTAGGAGAGTCACGCACTTCCCCAAACCTCCCTATCCCTGCCCCCTACACACACACACACACACACACACACACACACACACACACACACCCCTGTGTGTTGAAACAGTGCAGCTGAGCCATGCAGGATTCCAGCCCCTACCCCAGGCCTCCTCTCAGGGAGTGCCTGCTGCGTGCAAGACCTGTGCTAGCATTGGGGCCACAGCGAGGGGAGAGCCCTGAGTCCAGGCCACAAGGAACTTACTGGGGAGTTGCATGGTTGGGATATAGGCGTCAGCAGAAAAAATCTGTGGGTGCCTGAAAAGGGCTTAAATAATGCTATGGGACTTCAGAGCAGAGAGAAGTTGCCGTGAGGAAAGCCCAACAGCTCGAGCTGGGTCTGTGGGGACGGGCAGGGCCTTGGTCAGCAGGGAGTTGAGGGGGCATCGCCAGCCAGGGAAGTGCCCTGATCAGGGCAAGGAAGTCGGCCCGGCTCCCCGTCTGTGCTGCGGTCCCAGCTGCTCTGCAGATGAGGAACACGGAGTGCCAGGAGCATGTCATCCAGCCTACCGTCCTGGGTTTCAAATTAGATTTTGAAAACCATTTCATTACCCAGACTGCGCTGAATTCAATAGGCCATAAATAAAATGAAAAGTGATGCATTTCATGTAAGTCCGTAACCTGGGAGCGTCTCTCTTTTTCTGCTCTGTGTGGTAGCTCAGAGCTTTGAAGTGGACAGGGCACAGGCTCTGAGCTGTGTGACCTTGGGCTAGTTAGTTAACCCCTCTGTGCCACAGACTCATCTGTAAACAAGGCAAATGACACACACGTTGGAAGCCTGAAGGCGGTGTCTACACAAATCTTATCACTGTGCCTGGTCCATGTACATGAGGAATAAATATAGCTCTTATTACCAGCTGCTTTCACACTTGGGCCTTTACCTGACCAAATAATGCCCCCCAAATCCCGATTTGCTCACCACCAGCACAAGTATGCAAAAGGGCAGGAGAATCGCTTAGGCACTGTGCTGTCCAATGCAGTAGAGGAAAACCACATGTGGCTATTTAAATTCATTAAAATTAAATAAAACAAAAATTTTAGCTCTTCAGTCACACTAGCCACATTTCAAGGGTTCATTACTCACATGTGTCTAGTGACCACACTATTGGACAGCACGGATATAGAATATTTCCATCGCTGGAGCAAGTTCCATTTGACAGCACAGTTTAGGAAAGAGTTTGTCTTCAAGTAACAGCAAAATCATCTTACAGTTGATTACATGAATGGTTCCTAACCAAGGGTGACTTCTTTTCTCCAGGAGAAAGTTGGTAGTGTCTGGAGACATTTAATGGTGACAGTGTGGCGTGCTTAATTCACATCTAGTGCGTAGAGACCAGGAATGTTGGTAAACATCCTACAATGCAAAGGACAGTCCCCCACACAAACAATTATCTGGCCCTAAAGAGCAAAATACTGCTAAAATTGAGAAACCCTGGACTACATAAGTACAAATATGTTTTTCTCATGTCACTAGAATTTAGGGGCTGGAGGCTGCTGACATATGTCTTTCCAGTTATTCACTAGTGTCAGGGCCAGCACTTGGTGATTCCCTTTCCTCTTCTCTCATAGTGATAAAGTGGTTGCCATAGCTCCAGGAATCACATTCCAGTTCAAAGAAAAGAGGAAGAGGAAAGGGAAACAGAGCCAACCATGTCTGTCCCCTTTAACCAAGAAAGCAAAGCTTTCCAAGAAACATCCCCCAGGAAACTTTCATTTCTCTCTCAAAGATGAAATTGGGTCACATGGAGCTACCTAGATAGACGGGAAGTTAGGATATCATGTATTTGGCTTTGTAACCTTTATGTGAGAGGTGGCCAGAGAGAAAGGGATGACTTTTTATATACCCCAGTGTACACATGGATCGTGATCTAACACACAACCCTGAGCAGTTATTTATAAAACAAAAGAGCATTCATGGATGTCAGATGTCCAACGTGCCATAACATCTCCAAAATGTGAAGAATCCTTTTTTTAAAATATGCTTTTATTGATTTGAGAGAGAGGGGAAGGGAGAGGGAGAGAGAGAAAAACATCGATGTGAGAGAAAAAGATTGATTGGCTGCCTCCTGCACACCCCCTACTGGGGATCGATTCTGCAACCCAGGCATGTGCTCTGACCGTGTTTTCAGATTGTTGTTAAGATATATCTCTTATTTTGAGCCTCCTAAAAACTCTGTGAGGTAGAATGAATGCTTATTCTTTCCTATTTTGTCTCTGAAAACACCAGGGCTTCAGCTAAGCTGAATGGCTGAGTGACAGGCCACACGGGAAGGAAAGAGCTAGAAACCAGGTCCTCTGGCATATAGTTGACTCCTTTTCCTTCAGGATCTTTCCTGAGGAATCTCAAACACTTGGTAACTGGTCACTCTGCTTCAAATGTTCAGTCTCTTCCGTACTTCTAATGGAGTTTGGGCACTTTTTCTTGACCAGGGGTTGAGCAGTTAGTACTGACAGCCAAGAGTCCACACAGAATATCGACTTCCACTTTCTTCTGCATCAGGTCCTACAGGGGAGCCACAATGCTGATAAAATAACCACTGCATTAATGAGCATGGTGGTGTTCAGTACAACCCCTCACCCGGCCTCAAGCTTATTTTCCTACTGAATGTCCCATCAATCCTTCATTTGCAACACACACACACTCCTCAGCCCCATCAGATGACTCACGGTCCCTAAAATGATCAAATGCCAATCCCTGCCTGCTCTACATTTTAAAACAACTTAAATGCCACTTCCTCTGGGAAGCCTGCTCAGATTTCCTCCAAGAAGATTAGTCTCTTTGTTTTCTGCGCTCTGGTCACACAGTGTTTATGACTCTGGAACAGTGCTTTTCAAATTTTTTATGCACAGGAGTCACGGGCATCAAGATAAAAGTGCAGATTCTGATTCCATAGCTCTGGGATGGGTCGAAGATTCTACACTTCTAATAGGCTCCCATGTGCCATGATGCTCTTGGTTCCCAGCATGTGTCGTGTTTTACCTGAAAGTAGGGTTAATTTTCACCACACCAGGTTTCTCTCACATGATGATAACTTCCCTAAAGCAAGAATCATAGGCCCCCAGAACCCTAGCACAGTGCCTGGAACATAAATAACTGCCTGGAATTGAATGCAATCAGAAACAAAACTGTGAGACAGTTCATTCTGTCACCCATATTTCAAGTGTGAGTAGTTTTATATTTTGAGACAGGCATGCAAAAATATAATTAGGAAATTGATGGCTCACTTTCCAGCAACCTGACAACTCTTGCTGGGGAGCCCTTGACAAATACTGAATGAATGAATGAATGAATGAATGAATGAATGAATGAATGAGAGAAACTAGCTGCTCAGAACAGGACTCAAGCTTTTTAGGCTGATACTCAATCAGACTCCTCTGACCAGGTGCCAAAGTCATGGTGATTTCTTCTTCCCTGCAGGCATCTCCAGCTGCCCTGGCAAAGAGCGTGTTGGCTGAAGTCCCAAACCAAGTCGTGGACTATTACAATGGCAAAGGGATTAAGCCAAAATGTTCCTCAGAAATGTACGAGTCTTCCAGGACACTAGCACCGTGAACTCCACGCACTTTTACAGAGCTCTGAAATACTACTCCTGCTAATATTTAATACTTCCACTACTCCCGTACTTTAAAAAAACCACACATACACATTTAAAAATAGCACGTTTTGGTGATTTTTAACTAACTGACCATTTTTTTTGCATGTGTAGCCCTGAGGCCTGGATCTGGTAAGCCCTTGTATTGTTAAAGACTTTTTACAAAGAAACAAATAATTATAACTTACTCTTTACATTACAGCATGTCGCCTTGAGATAAAATGGTTATCTGTATCTGTTTTTTATACAGGTTTGTTGAAATTTTGCTAAATTTCTTATTATCTTTACACTGTAAAGCATTTTGAAACATTTACCGAACGTTGATAGCCAAAACACATTTGGTTTTATCTGCTCCAGGATGAGAGACTTTTCAAAATGGTAGATGCATGGACTGTATTTTGCATGTTTCAAATAAAAACACCCACACCCACACTGTTTTTTGCAGTTGTTATCTATAACTCATCCCTGCTGAGAATGGTCTCTCTGCTGATGAAGATGTTTAGCCACCTAGAAGTAGTCTTCTTGACGTGGGTCTGGGGCTCTTAGCCCAGCACCTACCTCTCAGCTTTACTGAGCACACAGATCCCCTGAGGATCTTGTCAGAATTCAGACCATGATGCCATAGGTCTGCAGGGGCCCCCGATTCTGCTGCTCTGACAAAGTCCCAGGGGATGCCAGTGCTGTCCTCAGGCCGCACTAAGAGGGCCGAGGTTCTGGATGCCAGGGTGTGATCGTAGAGACCATCCGAAACAGGGCAGAACCTAGCCTGCTTGAGAATGGCACCTCTCCCCTGCCAGTAGCACAAAGGCCCTGCCTGACTCCGAGGTGGGAGTAGAAAGTACTGAGACTGATTCCAGAAGCTGCAGGCCCCGCATCAGTCTCACTGCTCGGTAGTCCCACCTCTTCCTTAACGGAGGCATCGCTCACCTTGCAGCATGAATGATGCCACGTTTATGTCCACCCCTAGCAATGACCTCAGAAGGTCTTTAGTAGAACCACGAAGATGGAGCCTTGTCCATGGCAAATGGCCGTGCAGTGCGCTCCCCAGAAAGGTGGCCCACCGAGTTGATTTTTAAGCTGAGTCTGGGGCTTCTCTTTGCCTCATTTTTATCATTCCCAAGAGCAAACTCTTATCAGCAGACATGCCTGGAATCATTGTTTTAGATGGAGTTGTTTTGTTTCGACATAAAGTGGCCAGTCTTGCACTGGAAGGATGAATGTTTCACTTGTATAACCTCACAGGGAAGGGGACAAGTGTTTCGCAGCATCAAAGGCACAAGATAGAAAAGTGAGGAGGTAAATCACAAAGTGAAATAGATCTGTTTGTTGTTTGTTTGTTGAAGGGGGGACATATTAACAAGCAAATAAATCAAATAGGCTTTGTATAATTTCCAGCATTATAATTATAGATTCTAACCTTGCAAATACATGTCAGCCAAATGCACAACATTTTGGGAATGATGGGGAAAATGTATGACTGGAAAAAAATCATAAATATTTAAACTGTATTGTTTTATGAATAAATTGGGTACTTACAGAATTTTTTCTCTAAGAGTTATGGTCTTGTTTCTCTTTTCAAGGCAATTTTCTAGCAGTGATTTATTTCATGTAGGTGACATGGCCTCAGGCCAGGACTAGCTCTTTCACAGTCCCATGGAGACATGGGCCATTGTTTTTAACAAACGAGGAATTAAAATATTTAGGTTCCTACAGAAATATCTGGTGGTTGTTTCTAGCCCCAAACCAGGACAGAGATTTCCTTACCTGTGTGCCTGGAACATAGTAAGCACTCAATAGATATTTAATGAACAAAGAGATGACTAATCGAATGAATGAATGAATGAATGAATGAATGAATGAATGAATGAATGAACTTGTTCATGTGCCTCATGAGAGATCTCAAATCCATCGCAGTTTTAACAGGTAGATTACGTGGCTGTGGCTGGCAATCAAAACGATGCACCGTTTCATCCTCAAATATCTGTTGAGATCTATTACATTCATGTCAGGGATCCTGGGATGTGTGACATGGGGTGACAAGGACAGAGTTTGGTTTGCCTGGAAGAACCTTATGACAATTTACTTCCTTTTTCATAGCCAGACTGAATCTCAGCTCTAAAGAATAATAAAAATAGTAGCTAACAGTTATTGAGCACTTACTGTATGCCAGTCACTGTTCTAAGTACCCATCACATACTATCTCATTTAATTCTCCCAACAGCCCTAACAGGTAACCGGCAGCATTAGTCTCATTTTGCAGGTGAGGCAACTAAAACACAAAGAGGTCGGGTAACTAACCTCAGGTCACACAGCTATCAAAAGGCATAGACAAGGTTTGAACACAGACACTCTGGCTCTTGTGCCCAAACTCATTTTGTATAATCTCCATTTCAGCCACCCTCCGGGCACTATACCCATCCACTGCCTTATCAAGCAGCAGATTCTTTTTTTTAACTTTATCTTTATTGTTGAAAGTATTACAAATGTCCTCTTTTTTCCTCCCATTGACCCCTTCTGCCCCACACCCACCCCCTGCCCCAGGCCTTCACCACACTATTGTCTGTGTCCATGGGTTGTGCATAAATGTGTATAAATTCTAGGGTTAATCTCTCCCCGCCCACCCACCCACCCTCTCCTTCCCTCTGAGATCCCTCAGTCTGTTCCATGTTTCTGTCTCTGGATCTATTTTGTTCATCGGTTTATTTTGTTTAGATTCCACATACGAGTGAGATCATGGGATACTTGTCTTTCTCCTGTCAAGCAGCAGATTCTTAAGAGATTTGAGAGAATGTGCCTTAAAAACATGATCTTTGCCTCCATTTCGGAAATTTCTTCTCCTCTAATGATGTCAGCTTTTTGTTGTGGGTTCTTGGCATCTTGTGATGCACAGCATCCCCCTGGGTGCAGTGGAAGAGTCTCAGGATACCACTAGGCCTTCCCAACTTCTCGCCACCAAGGAGGCCATGTAGACGGGACATCACGAATACAGCCCCCAGGAGCTGAGCAGGCCAGGTGAACACAGGAGGAGCAGGTGCAAACAAAGGGACATGAAGAGTAGAGTGAGATGAGGACAGAGGGAAACGAGAGCATGTGTCCAAAGAGGGCAGCCGCCACCAGCTCCAGGGGCCCTGCACAAATGCTGGCCCAGTGCAGTCAGTTCATCCAGTTTTTCGAGAGAATCGAATAATCTGGTATTTGACACAAGACCCACCGATTTGTAAATGTGGAAAACTCATTCAAAATTAAACAAGTGTTGTAGACACTACAAAATGAAAAATGCCTTTGTGGGAGTGCAAATTTGGAACCGCTGACTTACTACGTCCATGGCCTGCCCTCCACTGGGCTTCAGTAGATCCCATAGACTCTAAATCCTTGAGGACGTCACAGAGATTTTATTTCTGTGGCTTATGTCTGTCAATACTTGTTGTATTAGAAATTCAAACTGCAAATGTCATCTACAGTGGTGCCTCAGTTTTCGAACGTCTCCGTTGATGAACATTTTGGGTTATGGAAGCCGTAAACCCAGAAGTAAATGCTTCGGTTTTCGAACACGCCTCAGAAGTGGAACACGCCCCACGGCTTCCGCTGAGCGCAAGATCCTGAGGCCCAGCTGCGGGCTGTGGATCGCTTGGTTTTCAAACATTTCAGAGCTCGAACAGTCTTCAGGAAAAGATTACGTTCGAAAACCGAAGTACTGCTCTATTACCAATTCATTTAAACAACAGTGATAAACCCCATTACATATTAACAAAAGTGAAATATTTTTTGTCTTAAAAAAACCTGTATTTTTACACCTGAAGCCTATATGAGCCTATCAACCAATGTCGCCCCCAATAAATTTAATAATAAAAATAAATTTTTAAAAAAACCTATATTCTCAAAACCAAAAAATAGTGAAACAAAGAAGCTCTGTGTGTCTTGCTTCCTAAAAGACAGCTGGATGCTCTTATCTGCTTCTGCATTCAACCTGTTGTGAAATGATGTTTTTGGTTGAAGCACAATGAAGAAAATCCAGCCTCCCACAGTAACATAGTTGATAAGAGGAGTATTTTTAGCTTTCTCAGATAACTGTGTTTATTCTTTTTACCACGCCAAAACCCAACAAGTGGTAGTTTCTTAAAGCTTAGCTGTAATGTGAAATAGGCAGTCATATCAATAAATCTCTCCTTGCATTTTCAATTTTTTTTTTTTAACCACTCATGACTTTGTAATATTATGCGTTGGTCATTTGGAAAATGTTGATTCACTCAGTTAGATATTCCAAATGCTCACACACTATATTTTACAATATTAAAAAAAAATCACAATCTTTCGCTGTCTAAAATCACTGCCAATCTCATCACACTGTCTTTAAGTATTCATAATCTGTCAAATCATGGTGGCAGATTCAGGTTTTCCAAAATTCTAATCTTTGCTAGAAAGCTCAAATGTTATCCTTGGCAACAAACGCTGTCAGTTGTTTTGCTTGAAGCCACGGGTTCGACTTCATTCATTTTCAAGAAAATATCTCCTGAATACACATGTCTGAGTAGCTTGCTTGTCTATCTTTTTTTTTTTTTAGGTAAAAATGGAAGTCTGTGGGGAAAACACACACCAGCTAGCTCAGGTCACGACACAAGGACACACATCTCAGGTTGGAATCAGCAGAAGCACTTTCTGGGTGCCTTACATGTTGTCACCCAGCCTATGAAAAAGACATGAGAGCCAAGATTTAATAACATTTATAATTCGTCTTCTTGATCAAGAACATTCTTAACTGAAACTGCATGTTCTTTCCTGCAAGGGTAAAGGCTGGTTGGTGCCACCTCCTTGAAGCAAGCCAAAGCTCCAGCAGTTTTCCCCACCATTGCTTTTGCACCATTAGTGCAAATGTCAACACAGTGAAACAGGCAAGTGACATCTTTGTGTCGTGATGAAGATAGTTTTTACCTCATAGACTCCTTAAAAAGTTCAGGGACCTTTGGGAACCGCACTTAGACCTGCTTGCTCTAGACCGCTTGACAAAGGGTGTATTGGCTCACTGTCTGCATAACAGATCACCGCAAGCTCGGTGGCTTAAAACAACACATATTTATCATGGCACAGTTTCTGTAGGTCACAAATCCGGGGAGACAGCTGGGTCCTTTCAGCCTCATAGGCTGAAATCGCGGTATCAGCAGGACAGCCCTCCTTATGGGATGCTCCCGGAAAGAACCCGCTTCCCAGCCCGCTCGGGCTGTCGTCGGAGCTGCAGAGCTGAGGCCCGGTTCCTCGCTGGCTGTCAGCTGGGAAAGGTGGGGGGCGGCCTTTACTCCTGGAGACTTTGCACAGCCTTTCGCTAGAAACCCCAACAGAACAGTGATGAAAATGTTTGGGAACATTAGAGATGGTGGTTCGCGACACTGTGAATGTATGAACTGTCACTGAACTGTCCACTTTAAAGTGGCTAATTTTATGTTATTCACATGAATTTCCCCTCAATTTTTAAAATCCCAAAATATCTTAACATCCCAGTTTATTTGATTAGCAGGCAGTTCAATCGCTCACAGGGACCCCTCCCATCCTCACTTCTCACTTTGGGTTTGGTTCCAGGTTTTTCTGCTAATCACCTCCTCTCCCTTCTATCTCATTAACACCTTTCTGAACTGCAGCATTTTTCTTTAAATTATACTCCAGCCCCTACTCACAAAGGCACCGCCATGGGCACAGTTCCCTTGCTTAATTCTCCAAAGTACAGTCAAGAGCAGACGGTAGTGCTTCACGAAGGTTTCCTGAATACTTGCACTGAACAAAGGAAATTTCGATGTGAGAGAAATACACTTAACATTGGACACCTTGTTTTAACAAAATGTGAGTCTTATTGCAAGGACTTATTTACCATTTGTTGCTTTTTTCTCTCCCAATACACACAAAAGTGGAAGGGCACTATGTAGGTCTAGTAATTGCTCATAGCTCCTCAAATACTCTACAAATTTTAATTTACATAGAATCTAAGATGCCATTGATTTTAAGATGCACCATTATTTTATGCACTCCTTATAAAGAGAGAAAAGAAACACGCAATTACACTATTACACACTGTCAGTTGTGAGCGTCATCATGATTTAAACAATGTTAAAATATTGAAAAATATACATCTTAGAATCAATAAAATATGATAATATCTTTTTGTGCCAACACACCACACTTAAACACATACATATACACATACACCTATGCAAACACACACAAATGGGAGAAGCTTCCCCATTAGGCAGAAGCTGAGAGTGAGTGCAATCATTGGGAAAGATGATTACTATAGAGATGTTTTACCAGGTAGCAAGCTTAGCAGTTTGCTGGGTTCCAGCTCTACAAAATCGATTATTTTATGTTGAGCTTATTCTATGCTGCTGGGGATCATCCTGAAGCTACTTTATAATGAGTTGGAAAACAAAAATAACAAAGAAATATTTTTTAAATGCTTGAATGCTGAATAAAATTAAACCATTGGATACCTTGATTGCTCTAAGAAGTCATGGATTATAAGATGTATCATTAATGTAATACTCTTAGGAGAGAGAAAAGAACACTTCATTAAACGCTTACAAAAATGTCATATATGCCAACAATAGCCCACATTTATCCCCACAACCCCACCCTCCTTTCCTATTCAGTGTCCAAACGCACTAAGCCTTCCTCACACTGTGACTTTAAGGTCCTCATGCCATTTGCAGGGAAGCAGAGCACAGCGAGGAAATGCTGGGATTTGTGAGTGTCCCTGGGACTCTGACCTTTTTGGGTTTTTAGAGTGGATAATATAATTCTGAAGTTTATCCAAGAACACTGAGGTTTTCTATGCATTTCCTATCTGGTTAAACTTACATTAGTCTCTAACTGTAAAAGCCTGGTGCGGATTCACGAAGGGACCTGGGCTGCCATTCCATTCCTGTCTGTTTTTCTGACTCCTGAGAGCTTCAGAGGGTCCTGAAACTGCAGCCTTGTTGACAGGGCAAAAACACTTTTCCCCAGGAAGTAAAAACAGAGTCAAGTTCTCTAGTCTTACCCAGGAATTTTTGAAAGAAAAAAAAAAATTGATTTAAACATACATTGGTTTCTTCTAGTATGTAGAGTGCCCTTTTATGTATATACGTACCTGTATGCACACATATTCTTTAGCTTTCACTTTTTTAAAATTGAAAGCAGAACCCAAGTGTGACACTGGTCACTCTAAGATGAACAGACACTGTTTCCCCTATTATTGCTCCCATCCTGATGGCCAGGCTAAGATTTCTAAGAAAGGAGATTCTTTCACAGATGATTAACAGGTATAGTATATTTCAAAAGGAAGCTCTTTCTTCTCTCTTGCATATTGAATGCTTTTTCTAGGCCACATAAAAATGCTAAAAAAAGACCTCCTGAATTCATTAACCATCCAAAGGTAAATCCTTGGCAACCGGCTGAGATCCCCTAGGATTGCAATCCCTGCATTATGGAAAGCCATCAGAGAGCCAAATGTCAAGCCCAGGTGGACTGGAGTGTGGGATATTAAAAATACATACTCCCACCGGAATGGGTTGGGCTGAGAAGATAATTTTATAACCTAAACTAATTCATTTAGAGTTTAATATGAATCGAACTAATTGAAAGTGACTGAAAATGTCATTAAGTACAGCCACGGCTCAGAAATTACCATCACATCTGTCCACGTCTCTTTATTTAATATCCTCAGGATCAGAATGAGCTGAGCTGAGCTGCCCTTCTGCAGATCTCTGTTCATTTAAGGGTGCACATTGATCCATTCTAGCAAGGATAGTAAACAAAGTGGCCCGACCCTCCCAAGAAAACAGAACCATGATGGTTATGAGGAAGAATTTTGGTGTCAGACAGAAATATGTTTCCCAGAATATATAAATTTAGTTACCTTCTCTGTCCCTCGGATTCCTCATCTGTAAAATGGAAACAATACCATCTACCTCTTAGAGTCCTTGTGAGGACTTAAGGAGATAATGTCTTTAAAATGTTGAGCTCAATGTATGGCATATATTAAGTGGTCTGTAGAAATCATTGTTTTTAGCATAATGGGGAAATTGTCTAGTCTAGAAGACAAAAGCATGACTAAAAAAAATAAAGTAAGCTGAAAAAAAAAATGCAAAAGCCTTTAGCATTTGATGGTGTTTGTCACCATGACTGACTGAAATGAACACATGACTTGAGCCAGGCCAAGTAATCCAAACCCAGGACTTCGGCTGGAGCTCTCAGGAGAGGGTAACCCTCCTTTGATGTTGCTGCACTGTGAGGACATGAATCCCTGTGAGCAGGAAGTCATCCGGCCACCTCATGGGAATGACAACAAAGCAGAGGAAAGCAGGACTAAGAAGTAAAAAGGGGAAAAGAATAACATAGCATGTTGATGGCCTCAGTCAGGCTCTGGATCCAGCCTTGCCTGAAACTTGGTCTGCTACTGGAACGTTCGGCCACCAAAGCCCATAGATTTCCTTTGCACTTAACCCAATTGAAGTTTACCCAGTGAAATCTCTAAATTAATATAATGTTACTTACCTGTTATTTTATTGTACGTATTCTGCCTTGGGACCTTGGAGAACAGGTTTATCTTTAATTCCCCTGTAGGACTGAGCACATAGATAGCACACGACACATAGGATTTGAAACATAGAAGGTGCTTGGATATTTGTTAAATGAAACAAGCATGTTGCCCATTCACTGACCTCTACTTCACTTTCTTAGATGAGATGGAAAAGAAACAGTGGAGATACAAATTGTTTCTAGACTGGAAGGAATCACTAGAGTTGCCACTGCAGGAAAGGAGCAAAGGGACAGGCAATTACAGTGTCCTCCTCGCCTCCACCTGAGAAACCCCCTGTGTCCCCTCCTGCTATTCTACATCGACCGCTTCTATTTCCCTTCGTGTCCCTATATGATGTCCCGCTGCATTTTTCGTTTCAGGATTTGGAATAAGAATTCAGACGTATAAACCTGAAACAATGGAGAGATTAAGATCTAATCGCTCTCACATTTTTGGAAGCAGGAGGGACATCGTGATTAAAGTGTTCTCTAAATTTGCTAGAAGATTGGGGTGGAGGGTCTGAGTGAAGTTTGAGGGAGACAGTTCCTTGTCCCACAAGCTGGCCTCTCTTTCCTCCTCAGGAAAAGCCATTGTGCTTCAGAGTCCAAGAAAGCATTTGTTATAACCAGAACCTTCCCTTGCCTGAGGCCTCCCAGCTTCCCAGTGCTGGGAAAGTGCCAAGTTCAGGTGACAAGTCAATTTCTCTGATATATTCCAATTTCTGATATATTTTATTTTGTTAAGTGACCAACGCGCAACTTCCCTTTGGCAGAAGGACGTGCCCACTCAGAATGACATTTTATATTCAGACACTTCCAATCCAGTTGATATTTCACTTTAAAGATCACTTTTCCCCTTTCCTGCTGGCCACCACTTAAGCAGGGAGACATTTTATAAATAACTTCTGCTTTCAGTCACCCAACCCAGCAAACCTAAAGGCTCAGCATCACGGAGAGGGGGAAAATAAGGGTGGGAATTAGGAGACCTGGGTTCTAAACCAGGCTGAACCAGGCATATGGCTTTACTAGGGATGTTTACTAGATATGTAATGTAGTCTTGGACAATTTACTCAACCTCTTAGGCCATGGTATTTTCCTCATACGTTGTTGCAGGGATTTAAATGAAATAATGTTTGCACAACATTTAACATTGTACCAGTCATTATATAAATGGCTCAGGAAGTAAATTTACTGTGAGCATTTTCATTACACCTATTACTACTGTTATGGTATAACAACAGTTTCTCTTCCAGAGGACAAATTACTGTTCCCATCATGACTGACACACTCGAAGGAAACTGTTTTCCTTTAAGGCAAAGGTTGCAGAACCACACTTGGCTCCTGGGCTGAGGGTTGTGCATTCCAAGGAGAAATGAAGAGAGGGAAGGAAGAGAGGGGGTGGGCTTAGTGTATGACACTTTGTCTAGCAAAAGCCCTGGCTCCCTGATGGTGGTGTCCATGGTGTTCTTGATGATGGTGATGATAGGTTTTTAAACAATGAAAACACTACTCTTATGTATGTTGTATTTCTTTAGTAATAAAAGCAGATCAGCAAACATGGACATAAAAGACACCAGAGGCCAAGAGAAAGACAAAGGGATCTCCTAACATCTTGTTAGGAATCTTGCACGATTGCACCCAGATGAAATTGTTCATGCAGAAAATACCCTCCGAAAAGAGTAGGTAACTGTTATAACATCTAACAGAAAGTCAATATAAATATTGATAATAGTATTTCTTAGTTCTTACTATGTGCTGAGTACTGTGTAAAGCACTTCATGTACATCATTTCATTTCATCTGCACGGTTGCCTTGTGAAGGATGATTCTTTAAATCATATTTTACAGATGAGGGAACTCAGAAAAACTAAGTGATTCACCCAGGTTCATGGAAATAGTAGCAGAGACAGGACCTGAAAACAGATCCTCCCACTTCTAAAAAAAAACTTCTCCTGGCTAGTTACACGGGTGGATGGAGTCCTCGGCTGCTCCTGATGTTGGTGGAGGGGGCAGAGGGAACCTCTCAGCGAGTCAGGCAGGACCCTTTCCTTCTGTTAGGCATTTGGTGACCCAAGTTCAGACCCTTTCAGCCAACTTTCGGTTCTGGGGTTGCCCATTCTGTTGGTGTGGTAATTCTGGCTACTCTCGGTATTTCACATCAGATTTCAATATATTTCTGATACCGTAAACCTTTTTTAAATGTACATTTTGGTGACTTTTAGTATATTTACAAAGTTGTGCAACTATCACTGCTAAAATTTCCAACAATTTCTGAAGTTCGTATAAATGTAGGGCCTCCAGGAGAGCTGAAGGAATATATTCTACTGGATTACCCCTCCTTTAAAGAGTTTGCAGTCTTGTGGAGAAGATGTGGTTTATGAACTTGAGGCTCCTCAGTACTCACAATAAAGAGAATAAAATCATGTAGGAACATACACACTTAAGGAAAGTGCTAAGAGAGGCGAGGACTTGGCCCTGGCGAGGATGATGAGGGGTCCTCGCAGAGGAGGCAGGCCTTGGAGATGAGGGGACATTGGAGAAATGCTGGGGGCCGGGAGGTGTCAGATGCAAGCAACTCTCAGGCTCAGTGGCCACGTGTTAAACTCTTGCCCAGCGTAACTATTCGCCCCACTGAGAGACTGGCTGGGAAGGACTTCAATAGCAAATAGAAAAAAGATTACATGAAGCTGAGTTATTTCAGCCAGAGGTGCCTGGCCTCCTTGAAGGTAATTTATAGGACAGTGACCAGCAGCTCCTCTCAGAATTCGGGCGCGATGCTCGTTGGTTTCAGCGGGCTGTGTGCTTTGTGGAGCGAAGACAGCATTTGGCCCTGGGTTGGAAATTCCTGCTTTAAAAAGCCATTTTGTTGCATTTTGAAATAAAGTGGGAGTGAAAGCCCTGCCCCATGATGCTTCATGGTTAATAAAACTGCAAAGACATTTCTGCCTGGGCATAGAAGATTATTTTAAGCATCGTCTCCCGGGCTCTTTGGTTACTAAGGGAATCCTGTCTGGTTCGGCGGCGCAGACGGGCGAGTTGCCATGACGATCCTGCTAAGCCTGGCTGGAGTCTAAATACCGCAGATGGAAGATCCACTGTCGCTACCTGACTCCTGAGCAGCCTGGCAGCGCCCTCCCTGCCCCTTGCAGCTTTCCGCTGCTCCTCCTAAACCTGCCTCGGCTGCCCACTCCTTGCCACCAGGGTGCACGAGCTCAGCTGGAAGGGCACTCAAGGTCACCGGCTCATCCGGCCTGATGGTCAGGCTCCTGTCCCAGAATGTGTCGTCCATGCTGGGGTATATTCAAGTCTTCTTGGGCATATACAGTCCTGCAAGCCTGGCCTTTGTCTCTGAGTACAGGAAATACTGTTTCTTTGCTGCCAAGAAGGTTGTACATGACTGAACGAGGGAATATCTCCAGCAGTTTGGCCTCACGGCTCGCTCTTGAGACCAACTAATTCTGATCCAGGCTAATCAGATCTCTAGGGAGGCAGACTTAGCACTACCGTGCCCAGTGCTGGCTTATCTGGGCAACCTCTGGAGGCGAAGCTGAGTGTCCCAATATTGTGCCACGCGTGACTCTTCTTGAGGGACAGGCAATACAGTTCCGGAGTCAGCCTGCTCGGGCTCCGCTCCTGGCTCCACCACTTACGGTCTGTGAACTTGGGCGAGCTGCTTGTCTTCTCTATGCCTCAATTTCCTGAAAATAAAGATGACAATCAGAGTGCCTACTTCATAGCTGAGCAGTAAATGAGTGAATATACGTAAACCACTTAAAATCTGCCACTTAGCAAGAGCAATGTGTTCATTATTTCTCCTTTTTCTGGGACCCCTTCCAAGTAGAATCAAAATCCTAAATCAATTCGGTTTCCAGGAATTCCTCAAGAGTCTGTATCTTCTGGAATCAGAGGGGGCACCTTGGCTATGGTTCCACGTGACACTGGTCTAGTGCCACACTCCAGCAATGAGAACTACACTGGCATCAGAAGGAAGACCAGGGAGAAGGGGCTGTCGTTGGCTGAAAGCATTTGGTCCCCTGGCATGTGACTCTCCATTGTCTGTTACTAACATTTTTGTTCAGAACTTTAAAGAAATGCACATAGGTTTAAATACATTAAGTTTCCGAACCGTTCTGAATACAACAGAGGAGGCAGGATGCTGAGAAACAAAACCCACATCACAACATGGCCACACTGCTTTTAAATATATATATATGTTTTTATTGATTTCAGAGAGAAGAAGGGAGAGGGAGAGAGAGATAGAAACATCAATGATGGGAGAGATGCATTGATCGGCTGCCTCCTGCACGCCCCCTACTGGGGATCAAGCCCGCAACCCGGGCATGTGCCCTGACGGGGAATCAAACCCTGATCTCCTGGATCCTAGGTCAACAGTCAACCACTGAGCCATGCCAGCCGGGCTGTTTTTTCTTTTTTAAAGGCTTTCTTCAAGCCAAATGTGTTTCCGTCCTGGTCTGGAGCCCTAAAATCTGTGGGTTTAGAAATTTATAAATAAAGATTGTGCTTTTAAATTCATTATATTGAAGTTGAAAATTGTAATTTGGTCTTGATGGAGGATATCTAAGCAGAATTCATTTTCTTATTGCATGTCATCTGTGAATATTGCAATATGGCCTTTTACGTTTTCTATACCAGCCAGTAATTAAATCTCAAAGTTCAAAATTTCTTCATTTATTTATTCCCTCATCCAATGCTTCATAATACGGCTACCAATTTTAAAATATGCTAAATTCCCTTTAGAAAAATGGAAGAAAGCCAAGAATAATTTAATGAAAAGTCTAAACTCACTTTTAAAAGATTTTTAATTTCAAATATAAGGCATGTTATGAACTAAGAGACAGCATCAATGAATATAAAATGCAAATTAACCAACAATGAAAAATTTATTATTCTGCAGTAAACCAACCATACAGGACATGTCACAAACATTATAAAAACTAACTGAAGAGCCTAAAGGCAAGAACACAGGAAAGATATTTCTAATAAACCCTTGGTTTGAAACCTCCTTCAAAAATAAAATTATTCCTAATGTTTTACTTTATAAGAAGAACACTTATTATATTACCTTTTGGGTTGAATTAGAAGAACAAGAATTATGGAATTTTAGTACAGTAAGTCCTCAATGCAATCAATAGATTCTGCAACTTTAAGGGAAATAACATAACAAAACCAATTCTATCATAGACTAATTGATATAAACAAGAGTTAAGTTCCTAGAGCATCTCATCAATGTTATAACAAAATGACATTGAATGAAAAGATATTATTCAAGGACCTGCTATACTAAAAAGAGATTGTGGAGGTTATCTTTCTTCCAACGATGCACTGAAGTACCAGAGGCAAAGTGGTCCCAGGGTCCCAGGGTCCCAGGGCCTAAGACAGTCTCTGAAGGATGATGTTAATAATGGGAAACTTGAGCTCAGTACCTGAGAACACAACAAGAGCCCTGGCTGGGTCCCTCAAGAATTGGCCCTGATCTTTGTCAATTAGCAGCACACTGCAGTGACAAAATTGACTATAATGATACTTCCCAGCCCCAGCTGGCAATCAGCACACATGTGCTATGTAACAGATGAAGCACATTTTGCTTTGATTCAGTTCATCAGTGGTGCCTGCCGAGGGTCCCATTGACTCAAGGTTCCCATTATGGACCGAGAGAGATTTAGTACTAGGGGCAAATGTTAGACTGAATGGCTGCCTCCTCAATCCTCACTCACCACCTTGTGTCACATGTTTATTTGCCAGTTTTCCTCTTTAACTATAAAGAAATTCTAATGCAAGGATAGTAACAGATTTATCATTGAGAGCCAAAGAAACAAAAGCTCTCTGGTCACATTGCCAAGATTTAAATCTTGGCTCTACCACTTACTAGCAGAGTGATCTCGTTTAAGTTATGTAATAGCTCTGTACTTATTTTCTTGATTGTAAAGTGGAGATAATTATAGTATTATCACATGGGGTTGTTATTAAGTGAGAAAATATACTGAAAGAGTGAAAATGAATCCTGTTAGTAATCAGACTGCAGTGTAATTTATAATGGAATGTCAACACACTATTTCTTTTTTTTTTTTAATCCTGACCTGAGGATATTTTTTCCATTGATTTTCTTAGAGACAGTGGGGCGGGGGGGGAGACAATGATGTGAGAGAGACATATCCATTGGTTGCCTCCGGCACACGCCCTGATGGGCGCGGGGCATCGAACCTGCAACCAAGGTATGTGCCCTTGACCAGGGATGGAGCCCTCGACCTTTCTTTCCATCCGAGGGACGATGCTCTAACCACTGAGCAACTGGCCAGGGCAGCAACACACTATTTCTAACAGACCATACCCAAGGCCACACCACTGGTACAAAAATGACTAACAGTTCCTTCTTCGGAGTGATTTCTGGTTTCTTACCAACATCATCCCTAGTCTTCCTCTGTCCTTCTTTCCTCCAGCACAGAATTATTGAGATGCCCAATTGCTGAACTGTTCTTGCTTCTTGATGCCTTTATTTCAAAATAAGTCCCTACTTCCCTTATGCCACCTTAAAAATCACCCAGCATAAGTCCAAATCTTACAACAAGCCCCTCCCAACTCATTCATACAGAGAGAGGCACCCTTAGGTGTATGCACTCTCTTGCTACAGCAAGCTAATTAAACTTAACCTTGTTCGAGTACAGGTGTGCTCCTGGTGGTCTGCGACTGATGGGCTTCCATAATACTGAGCACACACTAGAGCACACTACATGCATAAGAAGTGCTGACTACTGGCAGTAGTAGGCAAGGCTTTTTACCCCAGCTTCTTCGTAGCACACCTCAAGACACGTTTGTTCAATGAAGGGCCATTCTTATGTAACTGGGAAGCCAGTTAGCATGGCTAAGATGAAGAGGTGTAATTTTTTTCTCCAAAGTGTTATTTAGGACCCCCCGCCCCGCCCCCCCGTAACTGCAACAGCAACTAGTGAAATGGAAGAGCAAGCGAGCAGAGGTTTTGAGCCTGCTGGAGTCCAAGTAGTAATCAGAAATTGACCATATCCTGGACCTTTTCAGCCCAGCTGGCCAGATAGCTATAAAAAGAGGGTGTTAAAATAGCAAAATTTTAAAGTTTCTAATTTACAGATTTCTACAAATAGCCATTGGACAAATTAGAAAAAAAAGACTTCTGGAGTAGAATGAATGCCCAGGGCGCACGCAGGTGATTAGGCTGGGTCTGGAACCAAGGACAGGACTTTGTACAGAAGGTGTATGGCTACCTATTTCTGTGTCCCAAGTCACCCTAAAATTTAGTGACTCAAAATAAGAGCAATCTCTTATTCTCTTTGGCAGTTTCTTCTGTCGGGAGCCCTGGAGCTCCTTGGCTGCGCAGTTCGGGCTTGAGGTCTTTCATGAGTTGCAGCCACATGAGGGGTTGGTTGCTGGGGCCGCAGGATCCACCTCCTGGGTGGCTCACTCCTGGCTGGAAAGTTGGTCCCTCTTCATCTGGGCCTCTCTCCAGGGCTGCTGGAGTGTCTGCAGGGCATGACCACTGACCATGCCCATAGGCAGCAATCCGAAAGGCCAGGACTGAAGTAGCAATACCTTCTATGACCCAGCCCTGGAAGGCACACACCATCCCCTTGGCCTATTCCATTGCTAACACGCCAGCCCTGTTTCAGAGCAGCTCTGCCCATCTGCCAGATGTGCTGTTTTGGGCCAGCACCAAATTCTGAGTCTGCGTTCCCTCATTTATAATATAAAAATAACAAGCCCCTTTTAGGGCTGTTTTGAACATAAGCCAATAAAAGAAAATCAAGCGCTGCTTAGCAGGGATTATTTAGAAGTGATTTCACTTCCTTAACAAGCCTGTCCCTAGCACGTGTCATTCTTCTAAAGCTTGAACTCCGAACGCACTTTTCCCCCCCAAATGCCCTGGAGAGAGAATCAGCCCCCGCCCTCCCCGCGCCAAACCGACCAAAGTAGGACTATTTCGGAGGCAGAACTTTAGTTCCGGGGGCTGACCTGGCGCCCGGAGCGCATTGCGGAGCGGACCGGAAGGGGCTCCCGCGGTTTTTTCCCTCCGGGCGGGCATCGGCGGCAGCCGGCTGGACGGCTTCGGGAGGGCTGCTGCGGACCCTTGGCCGCCCCGTGGGGACTCCCCGAAAGTCCGAGCGGAGGGCCCCTCGGGAGTGTAGCGGCCCGAGCCCTGCCAGGCTCCTCCATGCTTGGTTGGCGGCGGCTGGCTCAGGCCGGCTCCCAGGTGCTGGGCCGCGGCGCCCGGGGCCTGGCTGCTGCCCGGGGCTCCGGGAACAGGTGAGTGTGGGCGAGACGGGGTGGGTGTGTGTGTGGGCGGGGGGGGGGGGTCCCTGCAAAACTGCGACTTCGAGCAGTGGCGTTGCCGGGCATGGAGGGGTCTGCCCTGGAAGGAGGAGGAAGGGGCTGTGTCCAGAACCGAGGTATAGAAGAGTAAGGAGCGTTATTCTCAGGAAGCCCGTTAAAGGACTGAAGGGGTGATTTTTGTTTTGTTTTGTTTTGTTTTTAATGCTTGTGAGCGACTGGCCGCGAGCGTCACCAACAAAAATAATATTCGCCAACTAGGGAGCGTTTTCTATGTACTAGGTGTTCTGTTAAGGGGCCTTCGCTCATGTAGCCTCACGTGAGAGAACTATCATCTGTTTTACAGAAACTATCCTTATTCCGTTTTGCAGATAAAACGGAGGTTTGGACTGAGGAAATAACTTGCCCATAAGTGCAAAATTGGGACTCTAACCTGAATAATCTACCTGAGTACAAAAGGAGATTCGACTACAGAAAGCTTTGCTTCTTTTCTGACCCTCCCTGCAGAACTTCCTCACCTCCTCCCGGGCCTCAGTCCCCCAAGGTCTTTCTTGGAGAGTTGAGCTGACACAAGGTCATGCCCTTTACAGACCTTTTAAATTTACACATCCAGTTCCTTCACCACACTGAGCCTAGGCAGGATCATTGCAGGGAAGACTTGAGCTTAGAAAGATCAGCGTTCCATATTCCATCTTTTCTACTGGATATGAACTATTTAAGGTTCATGTACAAATGGCTTCTCTGTCTATGTAGGACTACTTTGTTAGAAAACTGTTTACCTCAGAAGAGAAGGTGAAGAACTTTTCCTCCAGGGTAACTATTAACAGTTAAAATGTGAACCCCATTATTATCATAAGGCGTGTGGGGGGGGAGACACTTGTATGGAATTCAAGCCTCTCTTAAGACCCTGACAACACTTTCCAATTCATGTGACCTCCCTTCTGTGTAGTAACTAGAGAAACTTGAATTGTGGTTTGTTTTTTATTTTTAATTTTACAGAACAGACACCTGGCTTTTGGTTAGAAGCCTCCATGGCAAGAGTGCTACCTGGTGGGATGAGCATCTTTCTGAAGAAAATGTTTCATTTGTTAAGCAGTTGGTCTCTGATG
Organism: Miniopterus schreibersii; assembly: GCF_964146895.1. Classification (NCBI taxonomy): domain Eukaryota; kingdom Metazoa; phylum Chordata; class Mammalia; order Chiroptera; family Miniopteridae; genus Miniopterus; species Miniopterus schreibersii. The sequence goes on from NC_138115.1 coordinate 31,694,755, forward strand.
AAGATAAAGCCCAAATAGCAAGTAAACTGTGTCCTCTGAAAGATGAACCGTGGCCTATACAGCCTTGGGAACCAGGTGGTTATTTTGTATAGGATGAGTTCTCCTAATTACTTTGTGGCTGGCACATTCAAAATTATAGTGGCTGCTTGATAGATTTATCACCTCTTGAATTTATTGTTCATGTCTTAAGTGCGTCTGTTTCGTTCTGGTTTGGTTTACAATTTTATTTCCAGCATCCTATTCTGCTGTTAGTGAATATCTGGTGATAATCAAGGCGTACTAAAGAAGCTGTTTTGTGTGTGAAATGAAAATCATTCTGCATATGTTTTCTTGTTTACTTCAGATAAAAAGACTATAAAAATAAATCAGGGAAGAAAATTTGGAAGAGTATGATCTAAATTATGTTATACAGATGTCTCCAGTTTGGATGTTCTAACACTCCAGGTTTGCCTATCTCGACCCCAGAGTCAGCTCTGTGTGCCTGGTAGAGTGCTAAACCCATCTGTGGACAGACCAAGAGAATAAGGCCTTTCCTGTTGAGAAAGTGATCTCTTGTTGGGGTTTATTAAAACAGTTGAATTGTACAGTGGAACAATTTGATCAATTTATGCAACAAATCTGTGTCATGGTGAAGACCAACATATTATAGCAATGTGACCACTTGTGTCATCTTATAACCCCAGCCAACATTTTAGAATTTGAGTGGTAGATGTTTTCTAATGGAGTTTGATATTGATACTAGAAAAGCAAAGCATATTGAGTGCTTTATCATGCCCTGTATTAATACCACTATTTTAAAACCATTTAACTGTTTATTTTGTACAGTTCTCTTATATTTGTTCTGTATACAGAAATTTATTGAGTACCAATATCTTATGTCAGGCATGTTTGAAGGCGCTTACATCTGTAAGGAACATTTGTGTTTTACTCTATGAATATATCAGCATGTTTCTTATTTGCTTGCTCCTTATTTTGAAACCACGATTTAGGAAATACTGTTGCATCGTGTTGGCAAATGTTGAAAAAGCTCTTGTTAATGTTCATTTGTTTTTAATTGCCAGGTTCTGCTAGAGTAGGCGTTGTAGCAGTGAAGCTGGGCATGATGCCTTTATGGACCAAAGATGGTCGAAAGCACGTGGCCACATTACTTCAGGTAAGAAACAGGAGATGTAGTATCTGTATGTGTGCCAAGATCTATTTGTGTAAACCTAAATGGGCAATATTTGTACCCTGAAACTCGTAACTATATGATGAATAAGTTAATGTTGAGCATAAATACTGTTAAAGAACTTCACTTCTAATGGTTTCAGTGAATGTTCTCACTCTTACCTGAGTGGTGGCCTTCTTGCTACTGGCATGGGATAACTGGGGCAGTAAACAATAAAAGATTGTAACGATTGTAATCTAGCTCCTCACAGATCTACTAATTTAATTCATAGTCAGAAAAAAATCTTGGTTCCATCTTATTTTCATTATGAAGGTCTTTCAACTCCAAAATAATTTTGATCTCTTTGCCAACTCAGAATGTAACACTCTTGTCATAGGAAGCAGCCTTTTGTTCTCTGAGATAAGGTAAACTCCTCTAATGTTCAATAATGTGAGCCCTAGGACCAGAATACCTGGCTTCAAGTCTTGGTTCTGCCATTCTTTAGCTGTGTTCTTTGGAGTGCTGTGTCTCATCTATAAAATATATACTATTTTATAAAAGAAATAATTATGATCTACCTCAAAAGGTTATTGTGAGGTTTGCACAAGGTGATAAATATCAAGCACTTAAAATGTAAAACAGTATTAAATATCCAACAAATGTCGGCTGCTGTTGTCTTTATCATAATTATTATAAAAAGACCACTGATAAAGTTAGGAGACCATCATTCCGCAGATCACTTTGGACAACTCAGTTTATCTTAGGGGCCCAGCCTTAGACAACTTTTTAGGCAGGTGATGGTAATTAAAATAAGAGCTCATGCACATAAGTGCTTAGAGTGCTAATAGGCAGAAGGAACCTACAAGCTCTTAGTAAATTTTTATTGACTCTAAATGATCAAGGATAGGATTATGGTTTCTAGAACTCTAAGGACCTTTGGGAGCTTTCAGGAATGACTGATAGAATTGTAAATTGGTATGACCACTTCAGAAGATAATTTAGCCTTATGTAGTAGAGTTGAGATGAGTGAACCTTGTAGTCTATTGATTCCATTTGTGAAGGTTACTAGAAGATTTAAACAAGTATGCACCATGATAACTGTACAACAATGTTTATAGCAGTATTACTCTTAATATTCTAAAACTAGAAATAATCCAAATGTCCATGAGTGGTAGAATGGGTACATCATGGTGTATTCATGTGTTGGAATGCTGGATAGCAATGAAAAGGAACAGATGGAGCTACATGCAACGATATGGATTAACCTTACACATGTAATCTTGAGTGAAAGAAGTAAGACATGGAAGAAGACATACAATCTGATTCCATTTATATAAAGTTTAAAGCAGACAACACTAAACTACATTATTAAGCAATACTTTCAAAGGTAGTAATTATAAAGAAAAGTAAGTAAAGAATGACCATAAATGTCAAGAGTAGTGGTTATTTCTAGGATAGTGCATCTCAAACAGTGTGCCTCAGAGTCACATGGAGGGCTTCTGAAACACACAGGTTCTGATTTAGTAGGTCTCTGCTGAGGCCTGAGCCCTGCATTTCCACCTAGCTCCCAGATGATGCTGATGCAGCTTGTCTGGGGACCATACTTTGAGAGCCACTGCTCTAGAGGTTTGAAAAAGAAGAAAAGGGTGAGGAGTGATTGGGAAGAGTCACAGATATTTTAGGAATTCTACTTATTGACACTGGTAGTGGTTATGTGCATATTTTCTTTATAAATACTCACTTATATATTTGTGTTTTATGTACTTTTTTAAAAGTTTATTTTTTATTGTTGACAGTATTACAGATGTCCCCTATTTTCCCCCCACTTCTCCTCTCCACCCAGCCCCCACCCCACCCCACCCCAGGCCTTCACCACACTATTATCTGTGTCCATGGGCTATGCATATTATGCACTTTTTTATGTGTTGTATTTGACACTTTTTTTCAAAGGTTATTGTATTTTAAGATTTGGTTGGTGTTAGAGGAATGATGAGATAAGTAACTTTAGGGAAATCCTAATTGTCCTTGGGCCTCAGTGTGACTGATGTGTAATGTTAAAATGTATTTTGGCACAGACTTTGCTTTTTTTTAATGTTTGTGTTTTTAGGTACAAGACTGTCATGTCCTACAGTATACTCCAAAGGAAAACCATGATGGAAAAATGGCAGCCCTAACTGTAGGAGGAAAAACTGTATCCCGTTTCCATGTAAGGATGTATTTTCATTCCTTGAATAGTACATTTTATTAGTTTCAGACCTGAATCTGTAAGTTTTGAGCATATTCCATTGCCACAAACTTGTATTTGTCCATGAGATAGATTGAGGGAGTGGGAGCGGCAGGCTAGTAGAGCCATTGAGCCCTGGAGTCAGCCCCATAGTCTGAGAGACTGAGTTTGTTCCAGTACATCTCACTATCTGGAGCAAGTAACTTTACCTCATAAGCTGTAGTATTTGCCTATCTATAAAATGGGGATAAAAATACTGCTGATATAAGAGGTTTGTTACCAGGGTTACATGAGAATTTTCAAATGTCCCTGGCTTATAACAGACACGCAATAATCTTTTTGCTTATTTTGTTGTCTTATGTTTAGTTTCCTTTTTTTTTTTTTTAAATTGTTTCAACAGTTGATGCCAACAGCATGTGGGGGTTAATGTTGTATATTTTATTTATTTATTTATTTATTTTTAATCCTGACCCGAGGATATGTTTTTATTGATTTTTAGAGAGAGAGAAAGAAAGAAACATTGCTGTGAGAGGGAAACATTGATCGGTTTCCTCCTTTACACACCTACTGGGGATCAAACCCGCAACCTGTGTGTGTGCCCTGACTGGGAATTGAACCCGAGACCTTTCGGTGCATAGGACAATGCTCCAACCAACTGAGCCACACCTGCCAGGGCAGTTTTGTATAGAAGGAGCTTTCAGTGTTTTGGAGAAAGCTGTATACCAACCCACATCAGAATTTTTCAAATGAAGCATTTTTTCCCAAATAGAATACTAATAGAATGCTTAGTATCCTTAATTGGATGATTAAAAGCAGAGAATACCTTTCTAGAAATAGTGATAGTTTTCACTAATGAATACTGAAACATCTTTAGGTTTATTAAAACATTGCTTATCTTTAAGATAAACTTTTTCATTGTAAATTGTTTATGAAATGAACATGGTTGGAAATTAGGGTACAACCTATACTATGCAACTCAAAACTAGCAAATGCTTGTGTGCCTCCTGTTTCCCTGTCATAGGTAACTTTTATTGAGCACTTAATCACATGCCTGGTACGTAAGCATTAAGCCTTTACGTTTATTAAGTGATCTTTTCAGCCTCTGAGACTAAAGAGAATAATTCACTCAGGGCCACCCACTGATAAGAGGCAGAGTGACAAGCAAACTCCAGAACCTTACTTTCTTAACTGTGACTTGATGTCCACCCTCTGGGAACACATACGTGAATGGGGAAGATGGACAAGTAAATCAGCTACCTCAATATAGTATTGTAAATGCAACAAGCACAGAATGGGGGATGACCACTTCTGGTTGGTCAAATCCTCTGAGGTTTCACAGGTAGAAGACCAGAAAGGAGAATGTGTTAAAGGCATACCAGATGGAATGGCCTCTGTAGAAGCAGAGATGTTTGAAAGAGTATGTGTGCTTGGGAAGAGAAGTGTGGTGTGTCTCAATCTTAGTGTGTGGGTGTGGGGCCAGGGGGGAAGGTGGTAAAGGCACAACTGTCAGGATAGAAGACTAAGGAGTTTAGACTTCACCCTGTAGGCTCCAAGGAGCTTTCCGAATTCTTTAACCAGGGTAGTAAGGGGGTCAAATTGTTACCTGGTTAAATAAGTGATAAGAATCTGGAAAGAGGGGGAAGAACATTTAGGAGATTGGTTTAAGCACTAGGGGAGAGTTGATAAAGGCTACAGAGCATTGCATTGGGCTTGGAGGGAGCAGGGATATGTGAAAGATGGGGTGAGTATGAATATGTGGTTAGGGGACTCAGGCACAGAGCGGTTTCTCACTAAACAACTAAGTTAGTGCTTGTGCTGTAACCTGGAATAGAGACAAAGAAAGGGAAGCAGGAGGAAAGATATGTTTGAAGTGTGTAGAGAAAATCCAGGTGGAGTTGTCTCATAAGTACTAGAGAAGTTAGCTGGTTTTGCATATTGTGATAGTATAACTTATTTTTCATTAAAGTTTTATAGCTATTAATTCTTGACAGTTTATTGACTAATAATTTCAAGATTCAAATAATTCCACAGTAATTAAAAGCACAATGAGGTATATATTGAAACTTCTTTTTAAATGTCAAATGTTTGAATTTTTAACTGTATAAATATATGCCGCCTTATGTCAATCATGTGAATGATTCTTTGGTTTAATAGATGCCACTGTTTTCTAATTGATTGTATTTCTGTGTTTTTATAGTGACTAGCACCATCATCTTTATTTTTATTACCAATTATTGTAAATTCACAGCTTTATGGCCTTGATATTTATAAATCAAGCATCATGGTGGGGTAATCCATTCTGCTTCAATAGATCTGTGGACATTACTTCCTCACAACCATGAGATTGTGGAAAAACGAGTGGACATAGGGTCAAAAGAGCTGAGTTCTAATTCTGATCTCTATCATTAGCTCTTTCTCTCCACTTTTTTGAACATCTCTTTTCTTACCCATGAAAACAGGAGATTGGTCCTGATGGTCTCTAAATTCTCTCCCAGTTCTAAAAGTCTCAAATTGGTTCTCTCATATTTTAGTTTTCAAGAAAAAAGTCAAAGTTCTAAAATAAGAAAAGTACTTGCCAGCTCAATTTATTGTTTTACTTAGTGATGATGTCTTACAAATAGAACTTTATTAATGTGATACTAATAACTAAAATATTACAGAAATGCTCTAAACCCAGAACATAAACTTTTAAAACTACTCACTTCTCTAGTGTAGGAAGTGCTACAGAGGCCCTTCTTATTCTTCAAGACATTGATGTTCTGGGTCCGGAGGACATGTATTATTATATTAAGAAAAAGCTTTGTCTCTGAACAACTTTCTTCAGAATAGTTTGTGAAAATGAAGTATTAGAATTCTTTGTAAGGAGAGCATTTTGATTCAGAAAGGGAGAAAAAAATAAAACTGGAAGTATACAGACTTCTTGCATATTATAACCCTTAGGGAAACTGCAAGTAGATTGATTGTGGAGGGTATTTAGATAGAGAGAGAGAGAAAGACCTATGAATATAAAGTAGCGAATAGTTAAGCATTCTAAAATAAATTGGTTGAATCAATTTTGTTTATACAAGGGCTAGAACTGTTGTTCTTTAAATCTGTAAAAGATTTATGCCTCCAAGAAATTCGAGTCACTTTGCTTTTGCTATTTTTGTACCTTATTATAAATAAAAGCTGATATGATACATAGTATTTTTGAATAAGCAAGTTAAGTAGCCTTAAAGTTGATTAAATCAATTCATCTTGGGAGCAGAGAAGCATTTTCATTGTGAGAGGATAATTGTCGAAAACTTTGAAGGGGGGCGGAAATGCAGTCTCATAGATGGGATTATCCAAGTGTGACATTGCTGTCAGTCTTTTAAATTGCCTTTGAAATTGTTTGGAAGTTTAAAAAAACACACACCACACCTTTGTTACACTGCCGCTAGTTTCAACTCAACTGGAGCATTTGGTTTTTCTCACAAATGATACCTAACTAGCTTTGTGATACTTTATTTTTAAAAGAAAAGAATTGAAGTACTCAATCTTAGTGAAATTGGAAGACAATCAAAAAGTGTGTATTACATTTTTTCTTTTTATGTTGCAGTCTGTAGTTATTTAGGTCAAGATGTTTATCTTGTCTATTTTTTATTACTAATAAAGTAGGCTGGGGGATTGTGAGCGACAGAAAGTGGTGCTATTTTAGATAGAGTGATCAGGGAAGGGAAGTTGATGTTTGGATAGAGACCTGAATAAAGTAAGGGAACAAGTCATGCAAAAATCTGGCAGAAAAGCATTCCAGGCAGGGGGAACCGTATGTGTAAAGGACCCGAGGCCACTGTTTAATGTGTTCTTGGACTGGAAGGGAATGTATTGTACCTGAAGCAGCATGAGCCAAGAGAAGAGCAGTGGATGCGGTCAGATTGTATAGAACTTTGTAAACCGTGGTAAGGACTTAGGACTTGATTCTGCATGAGGTGGAAGCCATTGTAGAGACATGAAATAGCTTGAGTTTTAAAAGGAACATGGCAGCCTGTGCATGGAGAACAGACCAGGGTTCAGGAATATGGAATTTTGGAGACTAGTTTAGGGGTCTGTTGATAGAATGCAAGCAAAAGATGGTTGAGTGGAGGGGGGTGAGAAATAGTTGATGTGGGCTATATTTTCAATAAAGTCTACAGGAATTGCTGATGGTTGGGACATGGGATGTGAGAAAGAAGAAAGTCACAGGTGACCATGAGATTTTTGGTCCATCAACAGAAGTATGGAGTTGCCACTGAAATTTGGAAGACAAGAGAAAGCAGGCTTGTCAGGGAAGTGGGGAATCGAGTGCAATTTTAGACTGGTTAAAATTGATGTTACTGTACAACATCAAAGTGAGATACTCAGTTTGCAGTTGGACATAGGAATTTGTAGTTCAGAGTAGAATTTGGGATTGAAGCTACAAATGTGGGAACCCAGAGAGTAGTGACTGGAAGCTGAGTGAGTCTTTCAAGGAGAGTCGTCACCCATGCGAAGCATTACTGATGGAGCCAATAAAATGAGTATTGACCAATGTATTTAACAACATGGACACACTGGTGATCTTGACAGGTCCTTTCTATTGAGTATTAGGGGATGAAAGCAGCTGATTAAAGTTGAATTGAGAGAAGAGGGGAGAGAAAATAGACTGCAAGTCTTTCAGGGAGTGTGGTTGTAAGGGGGAACAGAACGATTAGCTAAAGGAGGCTGGCTTAAGGAAAAGTTTTGTTTTAACATGAGTTATTGCGATATCTTTGTATACCAATAGGAATGTTTCAGTAGGAAGGGGGCAAATAGTGATTTAGAAGACAATGGAGACAATTTCAGGAGTAAAGCTATTAAATAGACGAGAGAGATTAGGAATGAGTACACAGGGAAGGATATGGCTTTTAATAAGAGCATGGACAGTTTATCTGTCATTGTGATTCCCAGCCCTTTTCACATCACAATCATGTGGAGTGCTTTAAAAAAAACACAAACCCTGACGCCTGGATGCCACAGTAGACCAGTGAAATTAGTCTCTAAGCTGAGGGCCCTGGGCATCAGCATTTTCTAAATGCTCCCCATGTGCACCTCGGACAACCTCGAGTGAGGAGGGAGGAGGACAGTATGTAAGTGGTGGTGCAGGCAGTTAGGTGGATTGGGTGATAAGAGCGTGAGGAAGTGCTCTTGATTCCTCTACTTTTTTTCAGTGAAATAAGAAGCAACATGATCAGCTCAAAGGGGAGAGGAGAAGGGAACAGTGCAGGAGGACTTTGAAGGGGATGTGACATGGTTGTCTTGGAGAGTATGAGGATTTAACCCAGGGGAGGGAAATGTAGGTTGGCCAGGCCACATTTAGGATTGACTTTGAAGTTTGTGGTCATGCATTTGAATGTGACCTAGCACATTTTCTTCTGGCTGTTTGGAAACAAGTGCAGAGTAGACAGAGTCGAATTTCCCAGGATTGGGGTTCTTGATACAGGGAAAATGCAAATACAAGCACAACTCTATTTCTTTCCACTACAGAACAAAGGCCTTTCTTCATGTGCTGTATATGAGCTATACTATGCACATGGTTGGATCCTACGTGTAATGGATTATAGATGAAAATCTCACCTCCCTTCAGTAAGGGAGGAGGGTGCTCTTTGTTCATTAGGGAAACAGAGTGCTCTTTGATTTGTTTTTGGTGTGTTAATAACTTGGGTTAGATCTCCGCATTAAACCCCACGTTTATTATTTAGTGTGTTATTTATGCGTGCTGCTTTTCCTCTAGAAATCTCCAGCAAAATTGGAATTTTACCAAGAACTTGGATTGCCACCAAAACAGAAAACTAAAGTCTTCCGCATAACAGATAATGCTGCAATTAAGCCAGGTAATCTGAGGTCAGGGAGGGGAGGAAGGCAAAAATACCCAAATATGTGATTTCTTTAATGTCAGCCCTTTTAATAAAGCTGAATCTATAGTACAAAGCGCCAAACATTTATTTTTAAGTATAAAAATGTATCTGATTCACAAGGGACAAACAAGTCTTTTTTCAGCGAAAAGAACTGTAGAGAACTCTTTGTTTTCTATGAAAGAGGGAGGAACACCTTTGTTTCTAATGTACAGAGAGTTTCACATTTGGAAAAGTCACTCAGAGTAAATACATCATCTTTTAAAATGTGAAGTTTACTGTTTGTAGGTTGGCATGTCATTAAGTGGAGAATAGCTATACTCACCGAGATAGAAGAATTTGAAAAAATATAGCCTGAAATTGGGCAGTGACCAACCATAGCACTTTGATATAAAGAGTATTACTTAAAATTTTCAAAGTATTTTACCTAATCCATGGAATGTCAAAAAGTGAGATTTGGCAATATGATTATATTGGTTCATGTAATTAACAGCATTTGATGTCTTTATACTTAAGAAGAGCTCTCTGATCTCTTGAATTTGAGTTCTAACAAGTAGTAGAAGGATGTTTTGAAGTGCAGGTTTTGCAATTAAATGGAATTAAACTAACAAGTGCAAAAATTAAGTCTACATTAACTTTTGCTGTAGCTCAGACCAGGTGAAATTGTGTGTTGGCTCATTCTAGTACCGAGTCCCTCAACTGGGGCATGTTGTCCTTTAGCCCATGTAGTTAATTAAAGCATGTTTGTCGAATAATTTTGTTATTTTATAGTTGGTCTTTCTGCAGTGATTATATTTGCAGAAGAGAATCTCCTACCATTTTTGAAATCTGTTATCTAGAAGGCTTCCTGGATGTAGTTTATGTTTAGTGAAGTTATTTCTGGGTGGACAAACTTCATATTGATTGTTTTCTTTTCATAAAGGCACCCCTCTTTATGCTGCTCACTTTCGCCCAGGACAGTATGTGGATGTCACAGCCAAAACGTAAGTCCACATAATGGGTTCTTTTTTTCTTTTGTTTTCCTCATATATTAAAAAATAACAGAGCAAGTGAAAGAAGTACAGCTTTTCAAGTTAGTGAATAAAGGATAAGTAACCATTATTCTCATTCATAATTCTAACCTTTGATGTTAGTGACTCTACCAGTTTTTAAATTCCATTGGATTAGTTGTGAGTGATCAGGTCAATTTCATTGGATTAGTTGTCAGTGAAGAGTTCACATCAGATTATAGCATTTAAACTGAGATGTAGGCTTCTTGAAATGCGTCTAAGAGAAAGGTCACATTACTTGGGTTCTTTGTGGGCTGGGCCCACTTCTGTTTTGAATACCAAAGGCTGTATACAGTTTGATGGTAAAATATACATGAGCAGTGCTATGGAGTACTTTTGAGATTATTTTGTAGGCTAGTAATTGGCTCTTCTGTCCAATTCTAGGAAATAGTTAAATTAGAAACATTTTATACAACTTGTGATAGTGGTTGTTGTGCTTAAGGTTCCCCTTAGGTAACTATAAAACGTTTTTGTAACTGTGTTAAAAGCCTAATTAGAATCAGGAAGAAGAAATAGCAGTATACTTTAGGCCTCTTAAGTAGCATGACATTATCTCTCAGTACTAGTTAAGTGAAATTTCTTCCATAAAAGCAAATATTTTTATATTCTTAAACAAGGGTTTAATTTGGTACAAATCAACACTGAATTGTCACCCCAACAGTAATACTGAATTTGAGTTCAGTTTAGACTGGGCAGTGGTATTTTTTGCACTGTATTTTTTTCCTATTTTACCATCTATCAGATGGCTTAAGGTAAGTTCAGTCCTGGCTAGATGATCTCCAGGAAACATTTAGATTTTATGGAAGTAATTTTTCAAAAATTAGCTGAGGTTACCTCACTATGGAATGAAGTAATTGAACCCTAATATATGTTTTCATAGAAACTGTTCAGTATAGGTTATTAGAATCTGCATGACCTAAGCTAAATGAAACTCCAAGTATCAGCTCTTGTCCATTCCTGTTACTTGTTCTGTCAACACGGTGATAATTTTACTTCTTTATATACCTCAGTTTTCTTTTTGACAAAGTCATTTCACAAAGTCTGCAGCCTGTGTTCCAGGAATATTCTGATTAGGAACCCTTTATTTAATCATTTATTTATTTAATTTATTTTTTATTGTTGACAGTATTACACATGTCCCCCATTTCCCCCCTATGCCCTCCCTCCATCCAGCCTCCACCCCACCCCACCCCAGGCCTTCACTGCACTCTTGTCTGTGCTGACTTGGAACCCTTTAAAAGTGAAGTGGTCCACAGGTGCTCTAGGAGAGTGTTAAGATCACAGTGACTGAGCCAAAGCGGCTCTTATCCAGGGAAATCAGATGAGTGTCAGCATCAGTTTCCTTAACACAGTCAGTTAGATACATCTTCATTTCCACACTATTACTGCCTACTTTCAAATGTGAGCCGTTGCAAACAGCTGCAAGGTGCCTTTACCTCTGATGAGCTGTTTAGAAGTGGAGTAGGAAAGATTGGCAGTAGAGTGAGTCCTCTTTTTAGAGAGATTATGAACCTCTCCCTTTTTTCCCCAGCTCCTTGATTGTTGTGACTTATACCTACTTACTGGGGCTTCTAAAATCACTGGTTGCTTGGTAACTTTGTTTATTCTGCTTTCTCTTGTCAAGAACTCAAAATATTGGAACTACAAAGCTTTGGTTTGGTTAACTAGGAGTTGTGTGTGTTCTGAATTAGATGATTCTACTTTTTTCATTTCTGAATTTATTATTACATATAGGGTATCCCCCCAAAACTGTAGACACACTTTGAGTGATTATAAAGTCATTGTTTATTAACATACAGTTCATTTTCAAAATTTAAAAGAATCTACAAAATGGATAATTTTTTGAGTGTCAACTTCTGTTTTCATACTGATGACCATTCTGGTCCAGGCACTGCTGATAACACGAAGCAGTGGTATCGCAGTCCATCAAGAATCATTTCGTTCAGTATTTGTGCGGCTTCAATTTGTCAGCTATTGCCAGTTTTGTGCTGTAAACTTAATCTTTTATGAATCCCCATAAAAAAGTCTAGTGGATAAATTTTCTTTGTTCGAAGCTTAGTCTGGCTGGAAAGAAAGAAATATCAGTTGAGCTATCAGCTGTTAAAGTGTGTATACATGTTTTTGGGACACCCTGTATAATAAAATACCTCACAGTAATTCTGTATTTGAACACAGTTAATAGTTTGTGAATTACATTACATATTCGGTAGGATATATGGGATATTCTGAGAAGCCCTGGGAAGTCAAGAGGCCTTTGTTAGTTGATGCCTTATGACAGGATTTGTGACTAGCTTGGATTAGAGCCTAGCTTTTCAAGTGCCTGTATTCAGTAAATACTTTCATTTCATATGCTACTTCTGGGTTTCCTTGACTTCTTAAAAGTTGTTTTTAAAACTTCAACCTTCTTCTGTGAGTATAAAGTGAGAGGGGAAGTATGTTGGTTTTGGTTTGTGTTTTAAGGTCATATACCTAGGAAACAAGATTATGTAAAGCCATGTGCCAGCTTCGGGACTAGAAAACTGGTAAGAGCTGGGAAGATAACTAGCCCTGGGGTTTAAATTAGTTGACATTTAACTCTGGGGGAGGGAGGACCTTCATTTGAGAAGATCCTCGAAATTGTATGGGCTGCAATATAGTACTTTGTTTGACTTTCACTGTATGCCAGTTGGGAGGAGGGTTGCTCCTACATATATGTGCAGTGCACTGTGGTGTGCATACCCTTACGTGTGGCATTACCTGAGATCAGAATGAAATGCACCTTATAGGACCTTTCTCTGAGTGTTCGTGATGACTACAGCCCCTGTAGCTGGCATGCTGTTACAGTCTCAGGATGCTTACAAGTGCTTGTAAGTTTGTAGGATTCTTTGTCTTTCTCACATGGAGCAGTTTTCAATTCCTTGCATCTTCTGATTCAGTAGATCTGGGGTATTCCATAAGAATTTGCATTTCTAATAAGTTCCTAGGTTATGTGGATGCTACTAGTCCAGGCAGAGACCACGCTTTTTTTTAGATATTGATTGATTTTTTAGATATTTATTGATTTCAGAGAGAGGAAGGGAGAGGGAGATAGGAACATCAATGATGAGAGAGTCATTGATTGGCTGCCTCCTGCACTCCTCCTACCGGGAACTGAGCCTGCAACCCGGGCATGTGGTTCATAAGTTGCCAGTGAACCACTGAGCCACACAGGCTGGGGCAGGGACCACACTTTGCAAACCACTAGACTGGAGAATAGTTAAAGGCTCACCAGTGGAACTACTTTTCCTTCCCACTTCTCAACCCAGCACAGAATCGTAGTAGCTTCTTTTCCTTAATGCTACTCACATTATAACATATAAACATCTGGTTTAAAGCAGACGAGTTTAATTAACCTAGTTTCGAATAACATTGTCAATAAAACTTGGTCTGTTTATTACTCACATTTTAGTTAGCATGAAACAGAAAATTGGTCTCTTAAGTAATTGGCTTCATTATCTCTTTTCTAATGGAAAAGAGAAAAGCCTCAAATTAATCTCTAATTGAACTCTTTATTTTTCTTATGTTGTAATGATTATATTTAATTATAAAATTTACACTTATATTTTGAGTATTTCAAGTCCTTTCTACCTTCGATTTTAATTGCTGGATTAAACATACTTTAGATATAACTAAATAAGAAAATTTAAAACAAAAAGTACTGTCTAATTTAAGAAAATAGTATTAATAGAATCCATCTACTTCAAGAATGAAATTGCCTGCAGACATTTTCTTTTTAAAGTGACCAGTGACCAACAGTAGCAGCCTCCTCTTAAAGAAGACTTCCTTAAAATTTTTAATTGTTGTTCTTTTAATAATTGCATTGGGAAATCTGCTTACGTTGGAAAGATACATTGTGTTTACCTGTGCTGAATTTGGGTGTAATCTTCCATATAAATAAGTAAATTTACTTGTGTCACTGTGGAATGTGAGGTGAATATATAGTTACCAGAGTTCATTTTAATTTTTACTTTTATATCAGAAATACTTATTTTATTTAAAAGGTCTGAGAATACAAATTCAATTTAAGTTATATGGGAAAGATTTTTTTCATCTAATATATATAGAACCATTCTAGCAGAATATTTCACAATTTTATTATGCTATTAATAGATAATAAATCCCAGTTTTTGAAATATGGCAGTTTTATGTAACTCATTCAAAATAAAACTTTAAGACTAGCATGTATAATGATGTGTTCCCAACACTCGCACCACCCTACCCTTGTACCCTTTTTTTTTTTTTTAATATGTCTTGACTTCAGAGAGAGGAAGGGAGAAGGAGAGAGAGAAATATCAATGATGAGAGAGTCATTGATTGGCTGCCTCCCACACGCCCCCTACTGGGGATCGAGCCCAAAAACTAGGCAAGTGCCCCGATGGGGAATCAGACCTCCATCTCCTGGATCATAGGTCGATGTTCAGCTGCTGAACCATGCTGGCCAGGCAATCGTGGTATTTTCTAATGCATCAAGTTATTGCCATCTTACTTTAGACTGTCATATACTCTTACAAGGCACTTTGGATAATTTTAAGATTACACACCACTTGCTCCATCTAGAATTTACAGAATAATGGTGAACTCTTGAAATAGCTTCATGCCTCTTTAATTTGCTGGGTAGTTTTATATTTTTTTCTCTAATCTATTTATCAAGAGGCAGCATGGCCTGGGTTGAGAGTATAGGACTATGTGGTTTCTAAGGTTCCTTTCAGTTCTAAAAATCTGTTCCCAAAAAATAATTCCTCAGTTTTCTAAGAGTTATAACTCATTCTTATGTATTAAAAATAATACATAACAACAGATTCACAGCACATGGCAATATGGTTTTCTGATCTACTGAAGAAAAGATATGGCTGAAGACCTTCAGAAAACTGTTAAGTCCTGTCATAATATTGCAGAATTGGTTATTCGAGGGTTTTTGGTTTTTTTTAAGGAGCATGCTGAGCTCAGGACAGCAAATGCAGTGTTCTGGGTTTATTTAGGACAGCCAGGAAATGCTCCCTTTCATAAGAGGACTCAAAGGAGTCTCTATAAGTTTGGCTCTTTGTACTGTTGAATGAGCTAGATTTGATGTCAGAAAGCTGTAAGCAGTGAACTTTTAGCAGTTCCTTGTTGATAAAAGTGTTCCCAGATATCGATGGCAGTTTTATGATTTTTAGAAATAGAATACCTGCATTTCAGGTCCTGCTGTCACAAACTCATCTAGAGAGTAACAGCTATACAGATATTTCATGCCAGGTTTTAACTATGTGTGATGGAGAACAGAGAAATTGGGGAAGTCCACCGTGACTTCCTCGTGGGCTCAGAAACTATGCATCACTGATCAAACAGGTTTAGACAACAACACTGAAGTGGGTAGATGTTCACTGCCAGAGTTTACAGGGATTCTGTGGAGGTGCTTTATCCTTGAAATGTGTGAAGATGAAAGTAGATAGGTAACATCTGGGTGAGTTGTTGAAATGAGGAGGCACTATAATTAAAGATTAAAATGTTTATGCCATATTAGTTTATCATAAATTAAAAGCCAATCCTGATGAAGATCGTGAATTAGCTAAAAGTGCCTTTTAGATATACCTAATTTATTTGAATAAAAATTGAATTTTTTATTATTAAAAGCTTCTTGGGTGGTTTGAATCTAAAATATAACAAAGTGGTGTTAAGTTATATGCTACAAGACATTCTTTAGGTTGTTTTTTGGGGCATTATGCTCTTATATTCAATAGTACTTTTTCACAATTAAAATTTTCATCTTACTCCAATCTGTTCTCAGTGGTTCAGTTTTATCAAGAAGCCCAGTCTTGATTTTGGCTAGGAACTGATGTTAGTCTATTTCCCTGTGTAGTGTTTAACCAGAGAAGCTGGTGTTAACCTTCCCTCCCCCACCTTCATTTTTATTTATTAACTATAAAAATGCAGCCTGATTTTGAGGCATCCTTAGTGAACTTGAGTGCTCTCTTCCACGTAGTACTCAGTTATGGGTTTTCTGAGAGATTTTGTACAAGTCACTGAAAGTTTTTACAGCATAAATCAGTTGAAGAGAGCAAGTTCAAACTTAATATGGAAATGGTTCTGATTGAAAGACCTATTTGTGGTATGGATTTTGATTTTTTTTTAATAAAGAGATGAGATACTTTACAGCTGATGCTACAGGATGACAAACACTTTCAGTTCTTTTTCATGGTAATAGTGGAAATACAGATTATGTGTAATAGGAAGGGTGTTTGAGGCAGAGGGAACAAATGAGCAAAGGCGTGGAAGAGAGTGGTGTATTTTGGGATTCACAGAGTAATCTGCTATGACTAGATCTGCAATGGGCAGTGTTTGAAAAGATAGGCTGGACCCAGTTATAAAAGGCCTTAAATGCCACAAGCTAAAGAAATTGCTAGGGAACACTTAGCGTTGTTTTGTGTTTAACCTCAGAGTGAGTTCCAGAGAACACTTGGAGAGAAAAGTAGATTGCAGGTGCTGGATAAGCGACGGAGAAGCAGTTTGCTTCCTAAGAAAGAAAAGGGTACAGAGGAGAGAGAGGGTCGAAGAAGCCAGGGGCAGGGAAAGACTCAGTGATGAGAATTTTAAAGGAAGTTCTCAGAGGACTCAGAACAGATGGACTTGAGAGGGAGTCTTACCTCATGGTCATTTTGTTTTATCTCCAGATACAAGTGTATCCTAAACCATGAAATCAAAGGCAGTTTCCCACAAAGTGGGGAAATACTGGTGGGCACCATTTGTCACAGTGTGGCAAGGGAATGAAATTCACATGGTAGTCATCTCTAGAGATTTGTAGGCTGCAGTTAGAAACCCTAAATTATGCATTCTCTTCTGCAAGATTCTTACCGTCACACCTTTCAGTCCTCTTCTCCTTTTCTTAACACTATCTGCTTAAATTCCATGGAAGGCATGCCCGCTATACAACATTTAGAACCTACAGGGCAAAATAAAGGAAACTAATCTTTTCCTAAGACACAGCTATTGCCCGTAACAGAATTACTCTGACTTCTCTAGGTTGGGCACTAGGATTAAATAATACACAATCCTTGCCTTTCATGAATTTAAAGTATACTAAGGAAATAGGCCAAGCAACGGGGCAGTAAAGTCTCCTAAATTTAAATAGTATTTCTGAGGTTTTTGATGAATTCTTGGTTCAACAAGTGTAAATGCTCTAAATAAAATACATTTTGTTTTTCTAATTTTCAGATGTTTCACTAAATTTGGAACTTTGAACATTGTGTTCTTTCTAATTTGAATTTTCCTTGATTTGATTTTTTTCTGCTGTCATTAACTGATCTGCATTAGAGAAGAGGTGGGGGAAGCTTGTGTGCTTTGTGTTGTGTATCATTTCTAGTAATATGAACAGTTTATTTTATGTGACCTTATATTGGAAACATGCGTGGGTATGCTAAGTATAGATTAGTTCATGTCTCTTGTTTACTTTTGTTCTCAAGATGGGTGACAACTGAGAGAAACAAAAGAATAGATACCTGTACCACCCATGGATCAACAGGTGCACTCTGTTCTTCAGCATGTGAATTAAGCTAGTAATTTGTCATGCCATTGTGTTTTGTCCTTTTGTTTAAAAGTTATTTATTGAAGAAGTTTCCATTGTACACAGGCTAACAACATGATGTACCCTAGAGCTAGATTAAAAAACAGTCTGTAATTAGCTGACAGATAATTAGCACTTTCAGGATACCATTTTCATCTTATAATCATTTACTCTCAAATTGAGCTAAATATCTTCTGTAATTTACCTGGCATGGGTGTTACTGGTGCACAGTCATGCTCTCTTTTTAAGTAAGAGATGAATCAGTTTGAGAACTCAGAAGGCACCAGCAGACTTTCTACCAACCATGGCCAGTTTTATAATGGGATCTTTTTAAAATGTGTTCATTTTAGATTTAATGTTGCCAGTCCCCTTCCCTTTTTTCTTTAAAGTGTTAATTGCCAAACAACATATAGGTTCAAATGACTCTTTAAATTTCCTTTTTATTTTTAAATTGCCAAGCTCTTTATTTTTCAGTATGTTCTAAAATCCAGTGTTAAATGGAATGGAAATGTTTGTTAAGTTTCTGAAGCAGAATTTTTGTAAAATATTTGATTATCATAGTTTTTCTCCTTAAATGTTAATTTTGCAATTTTTAAAATTTAGTATATATTAAACTTCCATTTTAGCTCTCATATCAGGAATAAGCATTAGTTTGAGTTTTTGAGGCAAAAAAGAATTATGTATACACCATAGGGATATGTCCAGTTGATTAATATTAAGAAAGTGGTGTGGGCTGCATTTAAGTTACTCATATACAAGTATCTTTTGACCTGTGATTTGATAATGTTCAGCTGTTAGGTGCTATACATAGTTCATATTGTTTTTATGTTGAATTGTTGATTTATCTAAAACAAACTATTATACATATGGACTTCAATTCATGACTCTGATAATTCTTTGTTAAATGTATAGCAAAGTCCTTGTGGAAATACGGTTTTCATAATGTTTTGCTTTTGGTTCTTTTTGTAAATGGCTTGACTATTGACTGTTTAATAATAGCTAGCTTTATTAGGGTTAGAAAACATGACAGTTGAATATGTTGACATACTATCTAATGAAAGCTGAAAACAATGTTCATAAGAGTCTATAAAAACATGTCCAGTACAGCTTGCAATTTATTCTAGCCCTTTCATTGTACCATTTGTACTGATGTATTTGACAGTCAGAGACAGACTTAGTAATGCTTCAATCTTAGTATTTGTTCGCTTTCCCACCTGCAAGGCAGAATGTTTCTCTAGTTAGCAGACTTTGAAAGTAGAATGGTTTTGTTTAAAAAATTAAATGTTACACTTTAAGAAATTGTTACTCTCTGATTTTATTTTTTCATTAGCTTCCTATTCAAATCCTGAAACCAATATCCATTTGGTATCTTCTAATAGTAAAACATTCAACATTTAGGGCATTATTATTGTTTTATTTAGTGTCTGTTGTGTTAGTTTTCTATTGCTGTGTAACACATTACCCTAAATGATAACAGCTTAAAACAACAAATATTTATTACCTCATAGCTTCTGTGGTCAGGAGTCCCAGTAAACTTAGCTGAGTTGCTGCAGCCAAGGTATCTCACAGGCTGCATCCAAGGCATCAGTCCAGGCCACAGCCGTCTCAAGGTTGCACATGGGGAGAATTGCCCCCCAGTTCTCTGCTACAGCTGTGCCAAGCCTTGGGTCCACAGTTGTTGGCTGGACACGTCCTGGCTTCTTGACTCTGCAGAATAGCTTACAGTATGGCAGCTTGCTTCCTTCAGAGCCTGTCAAGCAAAAGAGTGCCAAGATGGAAGCCACATTCTCTTTGTAAACTGTCAGAGGTGGCATCTCATCACTTTTGCTATACTTTATTCCTTAAAAGTGAGTTGCTAGGTCCACCCAGACTCAAGAGGAGGTGATTACTTGAGGGCGTAGGTACCAGGAAGTGTGGGGATCTTAAAGGCTGCCTGCAGTATCTCTAGTGAGTACTTGGCAGCTTCTGAAAATTTACCACTCTTCCTATGTTGTTTCATAGGATTATGATGATAAAACTCCCTGTTCAGATTGAACTCCCTTCGCTTAGCTTGCTCTTGCCTCACAATCTTGAATTAATAATCTTTCATAAAGACTTCAGGAAGGGGTGCGAACCAGGTCAGAGATACAGGAATGCTCGTTTGCGGTTTTGCTTGTATAGCCTTTTCTAGTTCCTCAGATAAGGAGCTTTGTTAAAACTCTCAGGCACTACCAAGAAAGTGTACAGCTGGGAGTATTTTATGCTCTGTTCATTGTGTAACTTCTGATGTTTATCTTGTTCAGTATTGGTAAAGGTTTTCAAGGTGTCATGAAACGATGGGGATTTAAAGGCCAGCCTGCTACTCATGGTCAAACGAAAACTCACAGGAGACCTGGAGCTATTGCAACTGGTGTAAGTGTAACTTAGTGATGCTCCTCTTACTGCTAAATATTCAACTTCTGTGCATATAGTGCTTTAGTCTGTCCTTGGGATCAATGTTAATCTCACTTGAGGTGGGTCCTAGTATGTGTCACACTTTTATGGGTGTTGGCTTTACTTACTTTCCAGAGGCTAACTTGAATCATTTTGTTATACCCTGCATACCTGCAGTCAGTATTCTAAATATTTTTCTGCCTGCATTCTCATTCCCATCTCTGACTCCCATCCTACACTCTGGAGTCGGCTGCAAGAAATCAGCGAGTAGAATGTCCTTTCATCTGGCCCCACTTGTTCCTTCACAGATTTATTTATTATTATTAATTTTTTTTTTCTTTGCCTTAAAAGACAGTTGGGAAGGATTGTCAAGGAAAATATAATAGTGCAGGGCAAAAGTCATAGAGAAGAAGTAGAGAAGTAAACAGTAACACATGGGAAATGGAGAAGGACTTTGGTATTGCTAATTCAGTTCTGCTGTCCCAAGGTACAGCATGAAGTGCTGGGGAGGTGGCCTTCTTTGGAGCATCAGAGTAGTGCAAGTTTAATCTCTAAAGCTTGATATATATGTATATCAGTGTTACATGGAAATATTTATACTTCTTTTATAAAGAAGTAGAAATTAGCTCTCACTTGGCAAAAATTAGGACAGTTTGATCTGAAAACTTAAAAAAAATGAAATAAACTTAGGATCAGTGAATTCACACTGATGAAAAGATAGGTTAATAAATAAATGGGAGAAAAGGGACTGCTCTTCCTTACAGTGTAATCTCAGCTCATAAATGTAGAAGGAATGTTGGAGTTAGAATTTCACTTTGACGTCCATCAAAGGAATAATCGATTCAGACAGGACATCAGTGGATGCTAAAACAAGTGGTGAAAGCTTGATGGACACTAGTTGTTTACATAGTCCCACAACAAATCGCCTGTTAATTACAAAGGGAAAAATAATCACCTTAGAGTGAATTAACCGGGTGAACACATACTTAACTAACTGATCAGTGTTATATATCACCAGTAATTGAACAAACCAACATAAAGTGCCTCCTGATAGGATTCTGGGAAAAGAACACATCATTTCTGTGGTGATACCTATTGAAACTGCATCACCCAAATCTAATCACAGGAGACTGTAGACAAACCCAAAGTGAGTGGTACTCTCGAAATAATTGGTTTGTAGCCTTCAAAAATGTCAGGATCATGAAACACCAGGAAAGGCTGAGGAGCTGCTCCAGATTTAAGGAGGCTAAAGAGACATTACAGCTAAGTGCAATGTGTAATTCTGAAGTGGATCCTAAGAGTTGGGGTATACTTTTAAGGAGAGTAAATTTAATTGGGGAGGACAGTCTTTTTTTAGTAATGTAATGTTAAGCAAGGTGCTTATCACCGAGTGTATTTATAGAATAAATATGGTATGAATAAGAGTGATACTTCATCTGTAGTATTCAGAGTTGTCTTTTAAGCTGTGTTGGTTATCTCTTAATATGAGCTCCTTCCCCTGGACTTTGGCCTGTTATTGTGAGTGTAGTGATGTAAAAGTTTTTCTATTTTAAGAATTCATGTGTCATGAGAACCTTTCCCATTTAATTCAGATATGCTTCTTTAGAAGTAAAATTATTATCCATTATCAAAGCCAAAATCAGAGAGACTGTGTGAAGCTGTTTGATTTATGTGAGTCAGAGACAACCAGGGCTGGACAAACAAACTCAATATTCTGATAACTAACTCTGTCCTTTAATCATTCTGGTGAGGGAAGGTAACATCACAAGCAGGGGTGGGGGTGGGACTATTTCAGCGGCAGTGGTGTGGTTTGAGTCCATCAAATAGGGTAATACAAGAGATTCGTGAAAACAGGCCGGTAGTTAGGTTTTTTTGGTGGTGTTATGTGTTTGTGTGTTCTTTATTTTTCTTTTTTAATTCTCAACCAGTATTAGCACAGTTGCTACTCTCTTGTTACTGAGTTTTTCTCCTAAATCTGTTCTTTGTCTGTATTTATTTTGCTACTCTAATTTAGATTATCCCTCCTGGGGTAGATGTGTCTAAATCCATATTTAGTTCTTTACTGAGGCCTAGCAGAATGGGGGGAGAAATGAAACATTTTAATAATTCCTATCTTAGTTTACATTTTGTTTTGATCAGAACTATTTGAAATTGAGAGTACTTAAAAGTGCTAATTTTGGTTCTCTCATTTAGGATATTGCCAGAGTCTGGCCTGGAACTAAAATGCCTGGGAAAATGGGAAACATCGATAGGACAGCATTTGGACTGAAAGTAAGTTTCTGAGGTGGCCCTTTTTAGGAATGGTTAAATTAATGCCTGAATGCAAAGGCACCAGAGTATGTATTTAACGTGTGCCTGTTTAATTATTGTTTGGTCAATTTAATGCTTAAACAATATGATTGTTCTAATAGGTTTTACAGTTACTGAGGGGTGGAGGATGCGTGAACTGTGTGTTACATATTCTCAAATTTTTAACTTTTAAAGTTTGATTTCTTTTTTTGCTTTAGGTGTGGAGAATAAACACAAAGCACAATATAATCTATGTAAATGGCTCTGTACCTGGACATAAAAATTGCTTGGTAAAGGTATGTAGAGCTGTCCTTATTTTCCATTGCTTATATATGTGGATGGGGAAAAGTCACTAATTTTAAATTACATAGTCCCACATGTAATTTTAAATTAGTGGCTGTTTTTCTGAGTTCTCTGCTAAATTATTTTTTGCTTTTTAGTAGCACCTGAGTAAAAAAATTGCATAAAATAACCCATAGTATATGTCTACAAAATGGTGAACCTGCAAAAAGGGTAGGACCAATATGACGCAGAGACTTTAGAAATATAAAAAGGAGATTAGGGTACTGGTGCCAAAATATCAATATATCTGTTGTTCCAAAGAAGAATTCTTTAGAACTTTTTCTTAAGAGTACTTTAACACAGGAACCAGAAATACAGGAGGTAGAAATTAAATGAGAGAGTCAAGAAGAAAGGTGATCTCTCATTTTAAAGAGAGATTCTGTTGTTGTTATTAGCAACAGTACTTAAAAGTACTGATTGCATTCAGGTCTGGTTGTTATAAACAGTTTATATGATTGTACTTTTAAGTATTTCCCTAAAAATACGCATGCTCATTTTTATGTTCAAAATACAAAGTAAAAGAAGAAACCAAACATGTTATACAGGTTAGATTTGAAGAAAAACTCACTCTCTCAGAGACTTATTTCCATCAAATAAAATACAAATTAAATATTCTGCCTGGAATTTAAGCCATTGTAATACAAAGTCATAGATCACTAGAACTTTGAATCTTCCATTCAGAAAATAAATTTATAGTAGAAGTGGTATCAGCTATTCCTAGAAATTTATTCTTCATTAATTTTCCAGCAGTAACAACAAAAATAAGTTGTAACTTAAACCTCAGATTTGTTGTATTGGGCCTCTTTCTATGTATGCTTTTTATTTCTTAAAGTAGGTTCTGTTACTAACATAAAGTACAGTATTTATTTTAATCTTACAGTAATTAAAATTCCCTTCCTGGCACTCTTCACTTTTTGACTGAACTATTCTCATTTTTCTTAAAGAAAAAAATGTATTTGATGAATATTTGCAAGGTCTTTTTTTCTAAGATTGCAGGTGTTTAGGCTTAAGCAGGTTTCCAGTCTCCAAGTGATCCATTCTCCAAGTGACTACAATGACAGGTAGTTGAAGCCAGCAGGTTGTCATTGTATTTCTCATAACATTTTGGCTTCATAATTCATTGTATCCTTACCTCCACATTCCAGATTTATTACATGTTATGCACATCACAACCCAATAAAAAAAAGAAAAAGAAAGTGATTACTTTCCATAATCAAGTTATACTGGATAGCAGGTAGATTTTTTAATGTTGTCAAATCCTTATATCCCCATTTGCACATCCGTGATTCTAGGCTGTCTTTCCAGCCGAACCTCACTGCTGCTGCTGCAACTTCTCAGGTACCACCTCAGCATCTTCTCTGACACTGTTGGGGGTGAATAGGCCAGCTGTCTTAGAAAACCATAATGTAGGCAGTCATTTTCTGGTCTGGTTGTTATAAACAGTTTATAATCAACAGCATTAATTACTCAGACTTTTCATCCACTTTAGTAAAAGACTGCTTTCAAAAACTCACTCAGCTCTCTAACAGGTGATGGCCTGCTCATGGAAGACAGTCAGAAGGTACACAAAGCAACTCCAAGAAGGGTCCAGATATATTCTGAGAAACTGTAGTAGCAGAGAAATGTCTGGTCCACTTCGAACTGTTAACACACTAGTGAATACATTCTCAACAGACATATTATGTAACCTTAAATGTCTGCCTCAAACATTAAGGTACAGGTTTGAAGGGGTATTTTGTGCGCTTGTGTTTAAATGTCAGGAGTTTGGTACATCTTTTGAAAACAGCCCACTTTTTCCGTTCTCCCAGATGGCTGCATAGCAAGAGAGTAAGTCCCCTTGCCCGTGGACAATGAGCACTTCCTGCTCGACAGGCGCCTCATGAACATCCACTCTTCCCATGGGAGTTTTCGCTCCCCCAGAGTACAGGGCTGCCAATAACTTTTTTTTTTTAATCTAAAATTAGTAAAGATAGTTCTAAAAATGACAACCTGTTTCATTAATGTAAGCTTTTTTTGTTTGGGTTCACTAATTGTATTAAGAGAGCCTAAAGAACTATCTACAGCATAATGTACTTTATGTTATTAGATACTATGCATATGTGCTCATCCCTGTATGCTAATTTATAATTTAAGTTTATTTTCAAGTGTGCCTGTTTTTTGTGTGTGTCCTAACCCCCTACCTTTCTCCAAAGATTTGAACTGGTTTGCCAATAGACATAAATATAAAAATAATGAAGTAGGTAGTTGAGGGGCTCTTGGTGAAGGGACATAATAAAGCCATAGAGTCTTACACCTTTGGACTGCAAACTTTGGCCCTCAGTTTTAGAGCTGCTGTCTTTTATGTTTCGAATCAATGAGTTATAGTACTGTAGCATTTACAGTTAGAATATTTAAGCAGTACTTTTGTCTGAAATGTTCCTTAGGTATAATAGATTTATAAAAATGTAAAAGTTACTGGAAACTCATTCTTTAGGTCATTTATTAGTAAATGTTTACATTTACCAAATTAGCACAGAAAGCTTTATTGTTGGTTTTATTGCTTATTTACTTGGGTTTGATTTTCAATTCTAAATTCTGAGACAGTTTAAATTGGTAAGAATATCACCTTTTTTATTCCAAGTTAAAGTTCAACTCATGATTAGTTGAGGGGAAAAAACATTAATTTTCTTCTGAGCAAGTTACCAATAATTTTTTGGAACAATTTTAATGAGAGAGACTAAAAAATATATATTTTTTATACTTAGCTGCTCCTAGCAGCTGTGTACTTATTTCAATCAAATTATTCATTTCTTATTACCAAAATGATTATGGTTTATTTTACTCTGTGTGTATAATTATATGTAATTTTTTTTATTTCTCTTTGAATGTGAAGGCTGTAAAATAAGTTAGAAGCTTTAAAAGCCCAATGATGTTTTCTAAAAATCCAACATTTTAGACTATATCAATATCGGTACTATTCCTTGGTTTATGAATTCACAGACATAATTACAATATTTTTAGAAGCGATATTATAAAGACATGAGTTTATTATTATTTCTTGCTAAGTACTATTCTGTTCTTAGCTCCTAATGAGAATGCTACTTGTTAAATGTAAGTTAATTTCCTTAATAAAACTTGATATTTTTGATTATGTGTACTTAGAATTAAGACTAATAAAAATACTAGGTAAATTATTTGTAACCCCAGCTCAAAAAATCTATCGTATAAAACAATAAAAATAGATAATATGAATAAAGTCAATAATTAAGAAGTAAATAGTAATACCTTTTAAGTATATAGTTTATATCAATCTTTATATTTGAAAAATCAATTTGGATATAACTGATATTTAAATAGTAAATATAGAATATAATTTATCTTGTTGGGCAGTTCTAGATTTAAAGTTATGGATAAGATAAATTCATAATCAGTAATTTTCTTCTTATGAGATAGCTGTTTAACTTGAGGAAGATTGTGTTTCTGTCACTGGATTGATTAAATTTATTGGTATAAAAGGAATATATTGAGTTCCTTTTACTTTATATATATAACAGTTGTGTTATTCACGTTAGGAAATACAGGAACAGATATTCTCTGATTATGAATAATAAGTAACACGGGCTGTCTTTAAGTAACTTAACCAGTAACACTCATTAATAAGATCTTTGCTTCCTCCCCCCAGATCAGAGATTCTAAACTACCTGCATATAAGGATTTCTGCAAAAATCTACCATTTCCTACATATTTTCCTGATGGAGATGAAGAGGAACTACCAGAAAATTTGTATGATGAAAGTGTGTGTCTGCCCAGCGCGCCTTCTATTACGTTTGCCTAACCTCATCCATCGGACGTAGAAGAACCTCACGTATTTTGTTAGCTTTGATGAGCCAGAACAATAATACAGCCAGAAATTATATTTTGCTTTCTTAGTCACAACAATATCACACTTGTCACCTTTGTCAAGGGAATAAATATATCATTCATCCCCCAATGAAATTTTTTTTAATTACCACATTAAATAAATCAATTAAGTAGATTGGATATGCCAAATTTAAATGGACTGGCAATGTGCATTTAAGTAAAATCTTTGTAATTTGTGGGTTTCATTTCTTTTTTACTACATATTTTTCAAGTTATCTTAAAATGTTCATAAATTTAATTTTTATTAAAGATTTATCCATCTTTGTGAAATCATGGTTATGTATAACAGTGGTGTAACCTATTTAGATAATGGAATCCATTTCCCAAAATTTGTTTTTATCAGTCTTCTACATTTTAGAGTCCTAAAAAGGGAAAGGAAGTGAGATTTTTATTTCAATTACAGAAATATATATGTCATAGTTAAAGGCCTGACAGACAATAAAATCATAAATTATGGGTCCTGTTTACACTGTTGTTGAGAGGAATAGCTATTTTTTAGTTTGATCACTCAACTACAACATAGGTATAATCATTTTTCCTTGATGCCTTCTAAAGAGGATTTGAAATGGCCTGGGATTGTATGTTCAACAGACTTCTTAAGCACCTATTACTGAAAATGTTAGTGGCTCCTGGGTTTCTCTTCATTGTATGAAATTAAAATGTGTTTACTAATGGCTGCTTATGACAAATAATTAAGCTTTACAGTTACGTATAAGCAGTCCTCATTTAACTACTGGATTGACTCTGAACCAGATTCCTGAGGCCCCACAGCATTCATTTTTACTTCAGGTGTTTTCTGAGACCTGATTCAAATGGCCACCCAAAAGACTGATTAACCATAGTGTTAGATCTCCATGTGATTTCCTGATAACTCATGGATTTGTTATTAGAAGATCCCACACTATTTTCCTGCCCATATCACATTTCTCTCATTTTTAATTTTAAATCCAAATGTAACCACATCTTTTTAGAAGTTTTTATTTATATTTATTTCATTCTGTTAAAGATTTGTGGAAATTGGCAGGAAACCCATGCAATAAAATCGTAAAGTTAAGGGGGAAATATCTAGGAAGATATAAGTCAAAGTAGGTGGCGAGTTGGGAAGGATTAATGCCAATATAATATAGATGAGCAGGCTGTGATATGCAGTTGTTACACTCGGTCTGGCTCTGAGCTCCCTGGGTACCAAAGTAAAACAAGTAACATTGAACTGTTACATATTTATCTTTAATCATGAGTTCCTCAAGAGGAATTACTTTTAACTGGAGTAAGTGTTGGTTTCCATACCGTTTTTTATTAAAAACATAACTTATGAACCTAGAAATTCCTGAACTTACTAAAAGGTATCTCAAGCAAACATCATAATCACGGGCAAAATATTAAGTGCATTCTCAGATCAAACAAAAATACCCTTTACTATTCCATTCAACAATGTTCTTGGAGGTCCTAGCCAGTGCAGTAAGACACCAAAAAGTAATGATATAAATATTGGAAAGTGAGAACAAATTTTACTATTTGTAAGAAATGTGCTCTACCTAGATGATCAAGGACAATTAACTGATAAGCTACCAGAACCAATGGAGAAAGTTCAAAAAGGTGACTGAATACAAGATTAATATACAAAAAGGGACATCTGTAATATTTTGAACAATAAAAAAAAAGATAAATATACAAACATAAAACAGCAATATTTAATTGGGAAATTTTGTAGGAGGAAAATGAGTACCATCCACAATAGCATTTTTTTAAAAAGTTACCTGGGAAAAAGGCCTAACAGGAAATTTGCTAGAGTCTTATTGGAGAAGATAAAACTTTATAGAAGGGCATAAAAGAAAACGGAGAATATTATGGTTATGAATGGAAGACTTAATGTTGCAAAGAATTCAATCCTATTTTTAAAATCTCAACAGGACTTACTGTAGAATTGTTCAGACTGATTCTAAAATTTATGTGAACATGTAACTTCAAGAGTAACCAAAACTTAAAGTTAGTTTGGTATATGATCCATACTATGCTAAGCACTTCGGCACACTTAACTTCGAAATTCAGAATACTGTATGCCTGAATTCTTTAATTAGCTACATTTGATCAAAGAT
Source organism: Miniopterus schreibersii (assembly GCF_964146895.1). NCBI lineage: Eukaryota > Metazoa > Chordata > Mammalia > Chiroptera > Miniopteridae > Miniopterus > Miniopterus schreibersii. The sequence continues at coordinate 31,723,642 of NC_138115.1, forward strand.
TTTAATGAACTTACAGATGTGTCAAGTTTGCTGATAAAGTGGTGGGAAGCAGCTTTTTTCTTGATAAGACAAATGAGCAATTATTACTGGGAGAACATAGTCTTGGAATCATAGCCTCTGAAGGTAGCCTGATGGCAGAAAAAGAGCAAGGATCCGTTTAGCAGCCATTTGCCCAATGCATGAGTTTTGACCGTAGAGAGGCCACCCTGGACCCACCATATCTATCTACAGAGTCTGCAAGTGGGCTGTGGGTCTGCATTTGAGTTTTAAAGAGAAAATATCTGATCACCTTTTAGGATTACGAGTGTGAGCCCTGGCTTCTAGAGCCAGGCAGCAAAGCATCTACTCCCCCCCCCATCAACACCCCCACCCCACTTCCCACTGCCAGCACCTTCTACAGCTACCTGTCTACTGAGAATCTGGGTCCTGCTTTTGCAAACGTTTTCAGTGGCCCAGAAGTGTTCTGCTAAGCCAGGTGGGAGAGGAGGAGGCCTTCTTTATAGCTATGGAATACATAAGCCAGAGTGTCCTGGTCCAACACTAAGCAAAACAAATGTGATTTGTTAAGAACCTTGGTTCACTATTTCTGGCTACAGCACCTGTCATTCAATGTTCAACTCAAGAAAAATGGAACTCTGCCCACTGTGGATAAAGGAGTACATCGTCTAGACACTGGCTTACTCGCCTCTCTTTAGAGCCCATGCAATACCAGTGACCTACTCACGAGCAGTGTGGGCCCCTGGAGAGGAGGCAATTCAATTCTCAGAAGTGGAGCCCACTTAGGTCCTGGTTTTGGCTTGAACTTGATTTATTTTTTTAGATTTTGTCTTGAAATAGAGAACCTTTTTGTAACCAAATTTCATTCAAATTTGATCTTTTTTTCCCAGCCTTAGTTTATACTAGCTATTGTTTATAAAATAGATACATATGGAGCCTTACGTAAGTCCTGTAGTCCTCAGGAACGACAGCTGGTCAAGGCATACCTGCTTTAAGAGTACACCAAGCCTTAGTTGTCCTTCCTTTCTAGGACCCTTAGTTTACTTTCTAGGGTAGCTGAAGCTGAAATGCTAGTGTTGATTAGTCCTCTCCGGAAAGTGGGCCCTGACCCTGGGTGATTTGGGGTGATGCCAAGCTGTCACAAACACTAAAATTTCAAAGCACTCCTTGAACATAGCAGATGTAAGGATATAATTTACAAGTAGGTTTAAATATTTCAGAGTCAGCCAGTAGTGCTTTCTGTAACCTTTAATGCTGAAATGCAGACCTACTTTTCAACTTTTCACAAGGGGTGTAATATAAGGATAACTTAGAGCTTATTTCCAAAGGTGAGTTTGTGAATGGACCATGGCCATGTCTCAGGATATATGATGAAGTATATACAGAACTGTGCTTTAAAAAAAAAAAAAAAAATCTTTATTGATTTCAGAGAGAGGAAGAGAGAGGGAGAGAGAAACATCAATGATGAGAGAGTCACTGATCGGCTGCCTCCTGCACACCCCCTGCTGGGGATCGAGTCCAAAACCCAGGCATGTGCCCTGACCGGGAATCGGACCTCAATCTCCTGGATTCTAGGTCAATGCTCAACCACTGAGCAAGGCCCGGCCGGGCTGCGTTTGCTTTTTAGTGTAAAGGGTGTTACACAAGTTAAGGCAGCTGTTCAGGGGTCCTGATACTGCAAGATAAATTCCACCAGTCTGTGGGAGTAGAAGAGTACTTGTTTCACCTTCAGAAACCTACTGTTTTAGTTATCCAAAGAAACCCCCTTTGAGAAAAATGTCAAAATGAGAGCATCTCCTGTTTACAGCAAAACAGGACCTTGGTCCTAAGTCACTGTGCAGTGAAAACCCAGCAGGAAGGGAGGAGCAGCTTTCAGCGGGCTGACACGGCCTGTGTTTGGACCTCTGGGACGAATGCTCTTGGAAGTACCCTCAAATGCCTGCGACTCCCCATTCTTATGGAAACAGAATGCCATGGCTTCATGTGGCATTGGGCCTTTCGAGGTGGTCCAGCCTGCAGTAGGGTGCCCTGGCTACTTTGCTGTTTGCTTTTCCGTGGCTGATCTCTTTCTCTGGGTTTTACTCTACAAATGCCCATTGCTGCCTGTTTTGTCTGAAGGTCTCTGCTTCGGAAGCTTCCCCGCCCTCGTAGGAAGTGTGGCAGGGAGAATGCACGGGTGCTGCTTATCCTGTTTTATAGATTATGGCAGAGCGCTGTAGTGGTGGGGGAGGGCATGTTGCTGAGACCAGTTTCCCTGAACTGCTTACTCAGGAGGACACTTAAATTCAGACAGAAGTAGGTGCCCCCACCGTGATGCCCCCTTGGGCAAACGTCTTCAGGATCTTTCCAGTCCTGCCTGTCATTCAGAGCTACCTGTTTTCTATACAGGAAGCGGTCCTTCACACCAGAGTTTTCTTGACTAATGATGTAAGTTTCTGCTGCTTTCAGGAATTTTCTGGGAAGTTGACTTTACTGTAACAGCAGACATTCTTCAGTTTCCAGTTTTACTGCTCTATTTGCTATAAAGCCTCATCTGCCAGCTTCCAGGTGGTAACTTGGCCCCAGAAATAACAGGGGTGTCCCAAAGCATTCCTAACAAGACAAATGATGACTGCCATCCATATTCCGCCTCTGGCAGTTGCCTAGGAGTCTCTGAAATGAGAGGACCCAATTAAAGTGTCACCGTCACCGTCACCGTTCCCTCCAGAAGGCAGCCAGAATCCTGAGCATGCAGGGCTGCCAGCCTCCACTTCATCTGCTTTTAAATGTTTCCAAAGAACGTACAGCAGTCCCTGTCACACATTGTTTTTTTGTGTGGTTTTGGGTTTTTTTTAGATTAATGAGGCGGCCTATTCAAGTTAGATGAGCCAAATTAATCTCAATGAATGCAACCCGACACCATAAAAGCAAATAAATTATTTTAACTCAGCCGGCCAAAGAATCTTTTTGGCATGGGAGGTGAATAATTGTTTCTTTCTGGCATTTGGAAGAGTGAAAGTCACTGTGTGATCTGGATTCTCCTAAAAACAGACTTTATGTGAGCATTGAGTGTGTCAGGAAATCTGGAAAGCTTGTTGTCGTTCTTAAAGATAAGATATTCATCAAGCTGTGACACGAGGAGGAACTCACGAAACACTCCATCACAAAGCCCTGACAGAGACGCATGGACGGCTGTAGAAAGGGACTGGATCAGAACGCACAATAGTAAGTGGCTTTCTTGGGAATCCATAAATGTCCTTAACCAAAGCGCTGCGTTTCAGTGAAGCGGAGATGGCATCAGAACCGCTGGCTGGCTGTCCCTTTTTTCTGCTAACTGCAGAAACACTGCAGTGCTTCTCCCAGAGGACTGGCGCTTACAGGGAGGGTGGTCATCTCCTCCCCAAACAAGGCCTTACAAGCTGCCACTAACAGCCAGCCCGCTGCTAAGATATCGCTGTAAACAACAGGACCGATGCGACTATCCACAGTGCAAATGGGTATTTAGGAAAACAAATCAAAGCAGAAGAAGTAGGCAAAGAATAAAACTGATAAAAGGACAGTGAATAAGGAAAGACCTATAAAAACTCAACTTTTCTGCCTGCAAAGTGGGAACAGGCGGCACCTCTTCCTCCCTCTCTGGCGTAATTCATTTCTCCACCCAGTAACCGACGATGACGCATCTGCCGCAGGAAGAAGGCTGTGATTTAATGACCCAGTGCCCTTTGTTAGACACGCTTCCCACAAAAAGAGAGGCTCAAAACTGTGGCCCAGGAGCCACCGAGATGCCTGTGTACAACGAGGCCCATCCACACAAGGGGACACTGGAAGGGGCCCTGTCAAGCACAGGGAATTCTCACAGTGGTTCACTGAGGCGAGTGTTCCCTACATCTAACACAGGGCCTCTCAGCCTTGGCTGCACATGAGAACCCACAGGGAGCTTTTAAAGCCCCAGTTCAGACTGGTGGATGCCAGAGTGGAGGGGTGTTGGGGGGTAGGGTAAATGAAGTGATGGGGCGTGGGGAGTAGTCGACAATATTGTGGTGACTGGTGCCAGGGGGGAGCTCGAATTATCGGAGGGAACGCTTTGGAACCTATGTAAATGTCTGTCTGCTGTGCTGTGTGTCTGAAACTAACACAAAATAGTATTGAGTGCAAACCATAATTGGAAAAAAATAACAAGAATACAGTTCAATATGCTCAGAATCTCGGCCTGGGCCCCAGACATCAGTACTTTTTAAAGCTCCACAGTCACGGTTCAGAACGACTGGCCACAAACAGCTCGATGTACAGACATGTCATTTGTGGCACCCGGGCCAGTTATTTGGGAGCCTCCCTAAAGCAATTCAAGTTGGAAAAAATTTTATAAAAATGTAATAATAGTAATGTTTTATATGTGTGTAGTACTTCATGTTATAAGGTTTTTTTATGTTATTGTATGAGTACCCTTCTGGGAGAGTGCTTAGCATCTGGTAAAACTATACCAATGTTGGACATAATCAGCCCTGTGCGGTAATTGAGAAAACAAGCAGCATGAGAGGCCTGGGCTTGATTAGAGTCTCACTAAACACGTGGCTGGATAAAAGAAAAAGATACATTTACAAGTCAATTAATTCATGTTAAACCATTAGAAAACATAGGAAGCCCTGAGTCCATACAATAATAAATATAAATAAGTGAGAGAGAAGAGAAGACCTTTGCTTGCATTAGAATTTTGAATGCCAACTGATAAAGGTGGAAGGTGAGTTAGAGTTAGGAAACCATCATTTGCAAAACACCTAGGCTGTTCTAACTTGCCATAGAACTATGCACAATAGAATGATATAATTTACCCACAGCTGCCGATATTATGCTCCTAACAATTTAACTTCAAAATATATAAGGCGTGTACAAACAGAATTGCAAGGGAAAATCACACATCCACGGCAGTGCCCTCAGGGGTACCCTGGATCTGTGTCTTGCTTCAACAGTGTTTGGATGGAACAGACCCAGGGACGCCCCTTCTTCCAGCCTCCAACCGCCCTCCAAGCTCTTCCAGTCACCACCTCCAGAACCATCTCAGCCATCCTCGGCCTCCGAGACCAGCCAACACCATTTTGGGAACTTAACTTCTTCTTGCTGAACAGCCATGAGCTCCCAAATTCGTCAGAATTATTCCACCAAGGTGGAAGCTGCCGTCGACTGCCTGGTCAACCTGCATCTGCGCGCCTCCTACACCGACCTCTCTGGGGGCTTCTATTTCAACCCTGAGGATGTGGCTCTGGAGGGTGTGGGCCACTTCTTCTGAGAGTTGCCGAGCCGAGTGTCTCTTAAACATGCAAAACCAGGGAGGTGACCTCGCCCTCTTCCAGGACCTGCGGAAGCCTTCCCCAGGTGAGTGGGTGAAACTCAGGATGCCACGGAAGCTGCCATGGCCCTGGAGAAGAACCTGAACCAGGCCCTTTCGGATCTGCGTGCCCTGGGCTCCACCCACAGACCTTCATCTCTGTGGCTCCTGGAGAACCGCTCCCTGGATAAGCAGGTGAAACTCAACAAGAAGACAGGCGACCATCTGACTCCCCTCCACGGGCTGGCCTGACCCCTGGCTGGGCTGGGCTGGTATCTCTCAGAAAGGCTCGCCCTCAAGCACGACTAGCTTAGGACCCCCGAGGCCTTTGAGGGGCCCCTTTGCATCCCTCTGGTGTCTGGCTTCTCCCTGAGCCTTTCCCTGAAACCACCAGGTATCCTTTTAACCACCCCGGAGCCCCCTCCCATGCCTTGGACCAAACGGAAACAATAAAGCAGACAAAAATCAATAAGGACCTAGAAGACTTGAGGAAGACAATTAAAAGTTTAATCTAATGTATTTTTAAAGAGCCATTACATGCTAGCAGCACAAAACTCCCTCAGGACTCTTCCAGGCGTTAATTAAGTTTTACTCTTTCTGGAGCATTCTTTCCATCCTTACCCTAGATGAGGCTCCTATCATTTCTGCCTTTATTGCATCAGTGACAATAACAGCTAAGATTTATTGAGCCAAGGGCTAATTCCTTTAGGCCAAGGGCTAATTACTTTAACTGTTTCTTAATTTAATCTTCAAAATAACTCCCTAGGGTGGTGCTTTTCAAAATCGGAGCTACTAGCCACCTGTGACTCTTGAACATTTGAAATGTGGCTGGTCTGAATGAGATGTGTTATGATGGTAAAGTACACACTGGCGTTCTAAATACCAAGAAATCTATTGATTACATGTTGATATAGACAATCTCATACACCAACAGCAGCAGACAAGCCTCCTCTGTGATCGTGATGGGGCAGGACACAAACAGGATCGCTGAAATTGTATCTGAGCACAAGCAAAACAAGAACAGGATCCCAACCATAAAAGGACCAAATAAATGCCCCTCCCCGTGCTGATACTAGTGACTGCTTCTTTATCAATTATAGCTTTTGTCTTTGTTCCTCTCACTTCTGATTACGGTATAACAGACTTGCTCTTGTTTCCAGACAGACCAAAACCACACGTCTTTGAATTCTCTCCGAAATCACCCAACACAAGTTCAAATCCTGCAACAGCCCCTCCCAGCACCCGCTTTTTGAATCGCCTCATGGCTCCTTGAGAAGTGCTATTTCCTAAGTTGCTGCAAGCCACTAAATCAACTCTGTTCAAGTACTGTGTATTCCTGATGGTCTTTGGCAGGAAGGCATTGAGAAGCCCACTTAACAGATAAGAAAACTGAGGCGCAGAAAGGCAAAGTAATTCACTTAAGGTCACACAGGATACTGGGCTACAATCAGTGATCTGCAACCCTGACAACACATCAGATTCTCTAGAGATGGGACCCAAATATTCGTATGTATTAAAAACTTCCCACAACCTAGAAGGTATTGTGCTCAGTGAAATAAGTCAGACAGAGAAAGACAAGTACCATATGACTTCACTTATATGTGGAATCTAAAGAGCAAAATAAATAAACAAAACAGAAACAGACTCATAAATAGAGAAAACACTGATGGTCGCCAGATGGGCGGGGGTGGGGGGTGTTGAGGGACTGGGTGAAAAGGTGAAGGGATTAAGAAGTACAAATTGGTAGTTATAAAATAGTCATGGGGATATAATGTATAGCATAGGAATAGAGTCAATAATATTATAATAACTACGTATGGTGCCAGGTGGGTACCAGAATTATTCAGGGATCACTTCATAAATTATCTAAATGCCTAACCATGATGCTGTACACCTGGAACTAATATAAAATAATGTTGAATGTCAACTGTAATTGAAATTTTATTTTTAAAAAAGCTTCCCATCGTGATAGTCAGCGGGGGTTGAGAAACGTTGGCTAGATGATATCCATCACAGCACATCTCAAATATCATCATGCATAGTGATCCCCTGAATATCTCATTAACATGCAAATTCTGATTCCGTGTTCTGGGCGGAGCCTAAGAGTCTCCATTTCAAACAAGGTCCCAGGTGACGCTGTTCTGCTCAGCCACAGGCCATAGTTTGAATAGCAGAGTGGAAAGTTCCCTACAGTTCCAAAACATCGACTCTCCAGAAACGTGCTTCGCGCGCGTGTGCTTATTTCTTCGTTTATAGAGCACCTCTAACGCTCCAGCGCCACGGTAGGCGCTGGGTCACCCAGCAGGAAGCGGGCAGGAAAGGGCTCTGCCCCCAGAGCCGACCGTCTGGGGCCTGAGGGGAGATACCACGCGCGGTTCACGCTGGGAGTCTGGCGACCTGGGGGCCGCGCTTTGTGCTTCTGCACCAGCCTGGTGACCTCGATGACGGTTAGGCTCTTGGCATGTTCCTTCGAGCGTCAAAACTGTACTATTTGATTTTCTCCTGAACAGTATGAATTTGGGAACCATACATTTATTCCAGACACATTTGTTAGCTAAAACAACTGTAATGTGTTGCTAGGGGTGAGGGGTGGGGGAGAACATCATGTATTCAAGGTCATGAAAAGAAAAAGCGTGTGTTCTTATTTTTAAAAATCACAGCAACTGTAATGGAATTTAAAAGTAAATTGTTCGGCATCCATGGTAATCCCCCCAAAGATTATCACAGTTTTAAAGTAGGTCAGTTCCTGGGACTGTGTCTCTAGACTGTACCTATAATAAGGGGAATGCAAATGTCTTCACTACTCTTACATTTAAATGGTTTTGACATGGAATTTTAATTAGTCTTCAAAAGGCATCGCCTGTCTGCTGCTGGGAGCTTGGGGAATTTGTAAGCGCTGCCTTTTTTGTTTCTCCTGAATGTCAGAGCAGCAGAGCCAGTTTAGCGAAAGCCAGAATTCTCTTCCTCTTCATGTTTGGTCAGCTGGGTAGAGTGAACGAGAGAGAAGCAGCCGTGGTACATGTCCCCCTGGGGAACATAATACTGGCCCAGAACGTCAGCATCAGACAAGGTCACTCGATGACCTTGATAGATGGAGATCAAACAAGACCACCTGCAACCATGTCTGAACCCAGGCAAGGCATGAACGTTACCCAGACCACGGAAATGAGCGAACAGCCCGACCCGGGCTCAGGGGAGCGGCTGGTTTTTGCCGGTTCCAACTTGACTGTCGTCGACTCTCCCCTCTTTCTAAACAGGCTGGTTAAGGCCCCGGGTCGCAGAATCCTCCGGGTGCGGTGGCCACTCGAGGCAGAGCTGTGGACCAGAACCCCGAATTCTCGATTTCACACCCGCTCCCCTCCAGCCGCGGTTTCCTGATGTTCCAGCTCGGGTGCCTCGTCTCAGGTGCGTCCAGCTCGCTGCAGCAGAGCTGGCTTCTCAGCCGCTCACATGTGTTCAGGATGTGGGACACATCCTGGTGGTGACACTCAGCAGTGCTAAAATCCAGGGAAGGAAAGAGGGGTTTGAAAAAAAACAAATCAAGGAGCAAAGAAGAGTCAGGAGGAAGGGAGGGAGGGCCATCTGCGGAAGCACTGGCTTCCAGGGCCAGAAAGTAGCCATTTCCATGCTCTGGGACAGAAAGGAACAAACTCCTTTGAGGGGCGTGACCCTTCGCTCCCCATGCCCCAGGATCTGAGATATCCCATTCAGAAGCCCTTTTACAATATCTTAGAAAGAGGTTTATTTAACCGGAAAGCCCTACCAACTAGCTTAGTTCTGCCATTTGCATGGAGGGGAAAGAAACCCCACACTGGCCTGGTGTCTGGATCACCCACCATCGTTATGACCACACACCAAGCTAGAGCCCCTCAGTCAGGTCGCTCCCGAAGTCTCAACCACAGAAACCGGGAGAGGTATAAATTATCACTGCTGCTTTAAACCGCTAAGCTTTGGGGTGATTTGTTACACAGCAATGGAAAACCAATGCACTGTTTTCTACAGCAGAATTCTAAGGAAATTTTTATTTGAAGAACTCTGTTGCTTAAAACAAAATCACAGCAAACAGAAATCATTTATCATCATCGAATCCAAACGTCTTCATTCATTGACCAGAAACAGAAGCAAGAGAGGTCAAGAAAGACAGTGACACAACCAGGTCACTGCAGAGCCAAAACCAGCACCCACCTTTCATTGCTGTTTCCTTCCATGCCACCCAACGAGAGACACTCAGGGGAGAAAGTATTCAGAGTCTGGTTGAGAGAGAAGACCGGTTTATCCAACCCGGTTATTAAAGCAGCTACCACGACATTTGGAAGTGAACGTTAGGTAAGTATGGACTTCCGTTTTGACACCAAGAGTTGAAGTACATGGTGACAGATCACTGTCATTATCCTGAATAAGAGAAATGATGAATTGGATCTCTAAGGGCCTTTATTTTAAAAAAAATTATAAACAAGTGTAAAACTCATCAATCCATTAACTAAAAGCTTTGCTGCCCCAAACATGGCAATTTCCCAAACACCAAATCAGTGATTTGCAACATAAATAAAGCAATCAGAGTGATGCAAATAGACGGCTTCCAGCAAAACCCACTTCGAGGGCCGCTGCCAAAGGGAAAGGAAACGCATTTTCAAGCTACAATTTTGACTGAAAACGAGCTGAAAATGATCTCTCTTTGAAACCCAGAGGTTAGCTACGCTGTTTCCCAGCAAGGTGGATACAGATGCAGCTGTGATAAAAGAAATAAATGTACATTCGGAGAAAATCCAAACCACAATTCCTTTGATGGTATGTTACTTTTCTCCCTAATGCAGCCCAGGTTGTAAATGTCATTCACACCGCCTTCAGTAGTGTTCGTGAAGTTGCTAGAAAATAACCGAAGACCTTTGCCCTGTCTCTTCAAATGACCAGCGCTCAGACATTCTTGGGTCAACACTCACTGTTCATTGCTGTTTAGGTTCCTGTGGGGGTTCAGAGTAGTCACCCCAACATGTGCCTCTGTGACATGCACATTGTTTTGAGCTAAGGACAAGTTTATGTTCGGGCTCAAGAGGAACATCTGCCTCTCCCTTTAACTATCTAGAGGAAATGGAATTAGGGGCCTTGCCCATAGTAAGAGATTATCAGCCATAATCTCTATGTCAGCCACTTATATGGGAGGGCAAACTTTTATTTACTTAACATCTGCTGTTCTCATCTTCCAGAAATGACCCTTTGAAGCCTCCCCCCCCCCCCCCCCCCGTGCATGAAGTCATCCCTCACTCAAAATGTCTTTTCTACCTCTATCCCCCTTTCTATCAGTGACCCTCTCCTGCATGTGGGCTCTCTCTCTTGTGTGTGCGGGCAGGGTTCCCATACACATGTATATGTTAAATTTGGTCACTTTTTCTTACTAATGTTGAGCTTTGGCCTTTTGAGGTGTGGGACACATGGACTTTGGTTCGGTAACATGCCAAGGTGCCATGTTTTGGGGTAGTGTCCTGAACCCCATCATTAGTCTTTTCTCTATCATGGTTGATTAAAATTTATTATTATCATTTACAGCTTTTAAAACATTTCTTTTATCTTTATTGCTCATTATTAGTAAAGTTATGTAAGTTTGGGGAGTTATTGTCAAATTAGAAATTATCCAGTTTCTTTCACATGCATTGGAATATTTTGAGGCATGTCAGGTTTTCCTGTGTACGGAGCAATCAAAGAATTATCTCATCAGTATGCCTAGAAGCCATTTCTATACCCAGCCACATGCCACAAACCCTGCATTAAGGGTGTTACTTTACATATGAACCAATGCCTACAAAGCTCTCCTAGGAAAACTGCTCCAAATAGGAAAGAAAATACAGGAGTTCTCCCACTTACCCAAGGTTTCCACAATTCCAGTTACCTTCGGTCAACCGTGGTACAAAAATAGTAAATAGAAAATTCCAGAAATAAATAATTCATAATTTTTAAATTGTACAGCTGTTCTGAGTATCCTGATGAAATCTCACGCTCCCACTCAATCCCACCCAGGCCATGAATCATCCCTTTGTCCAGTGATCCACACCATCCAGGCTTGTGACTCACTTAGAAGCCATCTCCATCATGTGGTATCACAGTGCTGTGTTCAAGTGGCCCTTATTTTACTTGTAATGGCTCCATTTGCAAGCGTAGTGATTCTGACCACTCAGGCATGCCAAAGAGAAGCTGTGAAGTGCCTTCCTTTAAGTGAAAAGGTGAGTACAGTGAATTAAGATATTTTCAGACATACCATAGTCACATAACGTTTTTTGCAGTATGTTGTTATCATTGTTATATTTTATTATTAGTTATTGTTAATCTATTATGGTGCTTAATTTATAAACTAAACTGTATCACAGGTATGTATTTATAGGAAAATACATAGTATATACAGGGGTTGTTACTACTCGTGGCTTCCGGCATCTACTGGGGGGTCTTAGGTCATATCCCCCAAAGATAAAGGGGGCACTACTGTAATAGAGACTTTTCAAAGTCCAATCTGAGATTCCAACTCAATATGGTTGCCCAGTACTGCATGGCTCTAGATTTATAAAGCAAACTCAAGCAAGCCTATGTGGTTTCTTAACACTCTTGCTGCACAGGCCAAACCTGAAGAGAGCAACCTTTTCTATGATCAAAAATAATCTTGCAGATTATTTATGATCACAAAGGGGGAGACTGTCAATAAAAATTATCCTAAACAAGAAGATAGGCAAGAGATTATTGGGCTTCTTTCCAGAGCGGTGCTGGGAATGCGCCTTTGATTGGCTTTCTATTGGCCAGTCCGTTTTACAACTGTGGGGCAGAGGCTGACCTGTAGAAGGCAGAAAACAACGCGAATGATTTTTGCCTGAAAGCAAAGCAAATGATGCCTGACAAAGGCGAACCCTGAATGGTAGTGAGATCATTGATTTCCATTGGTAGAAATTATAACCCCAAAATAAGCTTTCACTGTTTGTTGGATATAAACCAACATCACATTTATAAGCAAACTCATTTTAACTTTGTTGTTGTTGTTAATCCTCACTTGAAGATATTTTTTTCATTGATTTTTTTTTTTTCAGAAAGAATGGGGGAGAGAGAGAGAGAAACATCCATGTGAGAGAGACACATCAATTGCTTGCCTCCTGCACTGTTGGGTACGTGCCCTTGACCAAAATCGAACCCGGGACCCTTCAGTCTGAGGGCCAATGCTCTAACCACTGAGCAAAACCAGCCAGGGCATAACTCTTTTTTTCTTTTCTTGATCTGACTGTTGTAAAGCTCTGTTCTGCAAATTCTCACTTGAATTAGTTTTAACATATTACTGGTTCCTTAATGAGCCGAATAAAATCCTTGACGCTTTTCTTTTATATTTATAGGAAGGTCATGTATGTAACATGTTGACAAGTATTCTTTAACACATGCAGTAAAAGCGGGCCAGCAGTTTTGTAATGTGCCTCATCGGCCATTCTCACTCTCCAGTCCATACCATAGAGCCAGGTTCTGCTTCCCGGTGTCCTGCTCCGACTCCATCACGCCCTTGCTCCAAACTCTCCCCGAGCTCCCTCCTCTTGACACGAGAAGGTTCACGTGCATTAGGCTGGCATTCCTAGGGTCAGGCCCAACCTCTCTAGGGGGACAGAACTCCCCCCGCTTCCCAGACACACCTTCCCTCTCCCGCCTCCTGAAAATGACTCACTGCATAGAAGGGCCCCTGGTTAAAACCCTTTCTCATCCACCTTGCAAAGCCCATGACCACCACATAAATTCTGTCTTTTTCCTCAGGCTCTTATAACCCTTGAATTTGAATATCCTTTAATCACATTTCATTTGTGGTTGAGGTATCTATAGATCTTAGAATCTGAACTAGATTTAAACTATGAAGACAGTGCTTGAGTCAGCATTATGCATACAGTGCATACAGTAGGTATCCAATTAATGCTTGGTGACAAATGGAGAGATGAACTCATCAGTATCACTTACCTAAATGTAATGGTTTTCTTCTTGGTCTTGAGAAAGAAGAGACTCTGCCCCTTTCCCCTATCGGGCATTCCACCTGAAATACTTTCTTGCTATTTTTGTCTTACTTTGGTCACCCCCTGAAGCAGACCCTAAGGAAAGGATTCAAAGACAAGCAGCTTCGTTGAGTGGTGATTCAGGAAAACACCAGCAGAGGAGCAAGGAAGTGAGCTGGGAAGAGAAAGAAGGCAATAAAGGGGAGCTCCGGCCATTCAGGGGTTACTGGAGAGCATTTCTCTTAGGGTGCTCTGAAGGGTGTGCGGGATCGCCTCTGGGAGGTGAGGACACCCGCAGTATTTATCTACTATTTCCCTGTCTGCGGTTGGTTGAGTGTTGCTTCTGGGGACACTATCTCCTGATATTTCAGCTCCTCTGTGCACAGGCCAACATGCTCCCTCCACCAGACAAAACACACTCAAGCAGAGTCAAAGGGCTTTACAGTGAGCACCAGAGTTTGGGCTGCATTACTGGAGAAGCTCCCAAACTAGTAACCCAGAGCATTCCTTCAGCTTAAGAGCAAAGGCAGGCTCCTCTCTCCCACCACCTCTGCGTGAGCAGCTCAATCTTTCCTGATTATATTCTAGCAGGACTGAGGGCCATTACAGTCCTAAATCTAGGAGCTGTGGCTTTGGAATACATCGAAGGGTCTCAGGAGTCTGAACTCATTCATGTTTAGCCATAAAAGAAACTAGATGTCTGCAAATGTTTTATTAAAATTATGTAATGTGTCAATTACAAGGAAGATGGGGTTGGTTGGGCCTCCCGCTTGCCTTTGTGTTATTACTTCTCTGTGCGTTTAATGGGCTCCCTCTGGGCTCCGTTTAGCATGCAGGTTACAGTGTGGGGAAGCAGAAGGGAGGGAGGCCAACTGCTGGAAATCTGAATCATCCTTGTTCAAAGTTATTCTACATGATAATTAAAAGGAGAGGTGGGAAAGCTCACATCTCTCTGCAGGAGGTTCCTGAAAGGCCATCATGGGAAGCTCTCTGGTCACCCCTGGAATGGAGGCTGGAAGTACAGTCTTGGGAACTGAAATTTCATGAGAAATTTTATTGGTGACAAAATATAACCATCCATGTGCTGCGATATAGGTAGAACAAGGCCGATTCCAAGTTCAGGCTGGATTATTATCCTGGGAGAAATGCTCTAACCTGTAAACTTATACACCAGGCTGCCAGCTGGCTGTCACCTCCCTCTGCCTCACCTCTCCACTTCCAGCAGGCTTCTTATCTCCCTGGGTTCCGGTGGCACTTCAGATTTTCAGTAACGCTCGTCAATAGTGGCTCTCAAACTTTAGCTGCATCAAAATCACCTGGAAGGTTTGTTAAAATGCAGATTGCTGGGTAGAGTTTCTGATTCAGTAGGTCTGAGGTTTATTTATCGCTCTAAGAAGTTCCATGGTGATGCTGATACTGTTGGTCCAAAGATCATAATTTGGGAACTACTGCACCCCAGGCCTGCTGGTTCAGAATTTCCATGAGGGGAAGATCTCCAGGTGATCCATGTGCTCACTGAAGTATGAGAAACACAATTTTCTCTCTTCTCCCAAGGATGGCGTTAGTCTAGATGCATAGGAAAGAAGTTTGTTAATTCATTATATACATTGGATGCTTTAGGCATTAAGACTTTATTTCCCCCTAAGGTTAGAAAAGGCTGAGTTGTCTAGAAAAAGAGTTCCCAATTTTTTCAAGAGTAGAATCCCTTTATAAGGTCAAATGGTTTATATGTGCTCCTCCCATGTAAGTAGCTATTCAAAACGAAAACAACTGACCCTTAAAAACCAAGACCCTCACCCTGTTTGGGTAGCTCAGTTGGTTAGAGTATCATCCCAATACACTAAGGTTGTGGGTTCAATCCCCAGTCAGGGGTCAGGGCACATACAAGCATCAACCAATGAATGCATAAGTAAGTGGGACAGCAAATCGATGTTTCTCTCTCTCTCTCTCTCTCTCCCCTCCCTCCCTCCCTTCAGAACTGTGTGACTCCCGAATATAGAGCAGTGTTGGATTTTGCTCTGTTAGCAAATCTGAACACTGCTATTTAAATAGGTTTAAGCCAGCAAAATATAAGCAAAAGAAATGAAAGGAATCCAGATAGGAAAAGAAGCCATTTTATTTGCATAAAACATGGATCATTTTTTGTAGAATATCCTATGGAACCTTCAATAAAGCTGCTATAACTAATAGTGCCTTTGGCTCCCACCTGGGCAAAAGAAAGCTGTTATTGCCACAGAACATTTTTCACTCAGCAGCTGAAAGTGACAGCTTGAGTTGTAGAAAATTGGCGGAGACACATTTGGAGAAATAGAAGCCATTTTTCTGTCAGAAGTTAGGGTATGTAAACTAAGAAGCAAAAGTCTCCAAAGCCAAAAGATGCAAACTTTAGAGGAGAGGTAAGCAGAAACTCTTAGAGTGAGAAATATAAACAGTAAAGAATGAACACATCATCAGATTACTGTTCTTTGTTCTCTCTGGGTCATGTCTTAGTTTCCAGAGAGGAAGGAAAAATGCATTAGAAAGTAAGCAAAACAATAGCAACAAATAAAAATCCACCACCACAAAAAAAAAAAAAGAAAGAAAGAAAAGAAAATCCCAAATTTGAATATTTATAGAGGAAAGTACTTGAAAGGGAGGGCAGAACTGAAGTCAATCAATAAACATAAATTAAAAAATCATTTAGCAAAATATTATGATATTTATGACATTAATAAATTATTTTTAGGGTGAATGTGCCCTTCCCCTAGAAGAAAAATCCTAAACTCTTTAGCATTGGGTGTAGGGGGTGGCTTATCATTCAAATTTTAAAAATAATAGCTGGGGGAAAGGGTCAATGTGGGGGGGAAAGGGAACATCTGTAACAATAAAGATAAATTAAAAAAATAAAAATAATAATAAAAAATAACTGCTAATTTTTAAAAAGATGCTATTATAGGTACTAATAACAAAATGTTGAAAGCCCCCCAAATTTGTGAATATAGTACCTCTAAAATGTGAAGGGCTTATTAAAAAAATAAATGCTATCCAAGGAAAATACAGATATAAAGTTATCTTAATGCTTTTCCTGGTCTCACTAGACTAGGAAAGAAATGATGGCTTGAAATAGGGCTCTGACAGTGGAAATGGAGAGAAATCGGCTGAATTGTGGAGTAGTTTGGAGGTAAAAGCAGCACAATTCCGCCTTTAGTCCCTTGCCGAGAATGCAAAAAGGAATTATTGGAATTTATCAGGGTCAGAGAGTGATAAGATTAGGAAGGTCTTCCCCTAAATCCCCTTAGAACTGGAAATCTCCCGGAGAAAGATAGCATCGCCTCAGCGGAATAAAGCTGACCGCCCAGGGCAGGAGCCCGCAGCCCAGAGGCCCCAGCGAAGTGGATGAGTGAAGTCACCTGACTGTGACAGGAGAAACCCCAGCCCACGCTGTTGCCAGGCAACAAGGGGAGTGACAGGAACCAGGGGGTCTGTGGAGGGGCCCCAGCTTCTCCAGCTCAGCCCCTTGCAGGGACAAGACCAGGTGGGCACAGTATTGCTGGAGCTTTTGGTTTTCTAAACGATGCCAGAAATGTGGATTTTCTTCAAATGGAGGGAGGGAGGCAGGGAGGGAGGCAGGGAGGGAGGGAGGGAAGGAAACTGGAAACTGCTTCTCCAGTTTCCCCCATGAAGGCCACTAGGGCTCTTTCAGCCCTTCCTTCTGAGTTACTACAGCACAGATTTCAGATTGTCCCTATTTCATCTGAAAGTTTTCCTCTAAATAGACAGTGTGTTCTCACACATCTGTCTACATTTCGCTGACATCTTTGTGTGGTTCGCTGACATCTCAATTTATTTTCCTGTGAGGGATGTCCCTCTCTTTCCATGTCTAAATCGGGGCTTCCCCGAGGTTTTCACACGTGGCACTCATCACCTGAAAGCTGTACAGTAAATGAGGTTACTTCAGACCCCGAGGTGACAGCCTGGGGGACTCCCGCACTCGGCTACCCCAGTCCCGGCCCAGCCACCCTGAGGACTGGGGGCATCCAGGCCTCCATCTCTTTCCCATTCACATCTCACCAGCTTGCAAAACACTCTTCCAGAGGCTCCGGCCTAAGCCAAGGGGCAAACTGGGTTTGACAAACCAAAGCGCTCTTCCCACGCAGCTTTCCAGGGGTGGGCCTGTTCCGCATGGAGTGGATCAGA